>NC_133524.1:13822500-15072500 GCF_049354715.1 Callithrix jacchus
CCAAAAAAGAGCCTGTATAGCCAAGACAATCCTAAGCAAAAAGAACAAAGCTGGAGGCATCACATGACCTGACTTCAAACTATACTACAAGGCTACAGTAGCCAAAACAGCATGGTACTGGTAGCAAAACAGATACATAGACCAATGGAACAGCACAGAGGCCTCAGAAATAATGCCACATGTCTACAACCATCTGATCTTTGACAAACTGACAAAAACAAGTAATGGGGAAAGGATTCCCTATTTAATAAATTGTGTTGGGAAAACTGGCTAGCCATATGTAGAAAACTGAAACTGGACCCCTTCCTTATACCTTATACAAAAATTAACTCAAGATGGATCAAAGACTTAGGTGTAAGACCTAAAGCTGTAAAAACCATAGAAGAAAACCTAGGCAATACCATTCAGGACATAGGCATGGGCAAGGACTTCATGACTAAAACATCAAAAACAATGACAACAAAAGCCAAAATTGACAAATGGGATCTAATTAAACTAAAGAGCTTCTGCACAGCAAAAGAAATTATCATCAGAGTAAACAGGCAACCTACAGAATGGGAGAAAATTTTTGCAATCTATCTATCTGACAAAGGGCTAATATCCAGAATCTATAAGGAACTTAAACAAATTTACAAGAAAAAAAAACAGACAACCCCATCAAAAAGTGGGTGAAAGATATGAACAGACTCTTCTCAAAAAAAGACATTTATGCAGCCAACAAACAGATGAAAAAAAGCTTGTCATCACCGGTCATTAGAGAAATGCAAATCAAAACCACAATGAGATACCATCTCACACCAGTTAGAATGGCAATCATTAAAAAGTCAGGAAACAACAGATGCTGGAGAGGATGTGGAAAAATAGGAACGCTTTTACACTGTTGGTGGGAGTGTAAATTAATTCAACCATTGTGGAAGACAGTGTGGCAATTCCTCAAGGATCTAGAACCAGAAATACCATTTGACCCAGCAATCCCATTACTGGGTATATACCTAAATGATTATAAATTATTCTACTGTAAAGACACATGCACACATATGTTTATTGCAGCACTATGTATAATAGCAAAGACTTTGAACCAACCCAAATTCCCATCGATGATAGACTGGATAAAGAAAACGTGGCTCATACACACCATGGAATACTATGCAGCCATAAAAAAGGATGAGTTCATGTCCTTTGCAGGGACATGGATGAAGCTGGAAACCATCATTCTCAGCAAACTAACACAGGAACAGAAAACCAAATACCGCATGTTTTCACTCATAAATGGGAGTTGAACAATGAGAATACATGGACACAAAGAGGGGAATATCACACACTGGGGCCTTTCCTGGGGTGGGGGGCTAGAGGAGGGATAGCATGAGGAGAAATACCTAATGTAGATGATGGGTTGATGGGTGCAGCAAACCACCATGGTATGATTATACCTATGTAACAAATCTGCACGTTCTGCACATGTATCCCAGAATTTAAAGTGTAATAATAATTACAAAAATGCCTCACTGGAGCAAGGGATATGGTCTTCGCCATAGATCAGCAGTTTTCAACTGGGGTGACTTTGTCATCCATGGGACACAGAACAATGAGTGGGGATAATTTTGGTTGTCATAACTGGGCGTGGGAGCTACTTCTGGCATCTAGTGAATGCAGCCCAGGGATGCTGCTAAACATCCTGCAATGCACAGAACAGCCACCACGACAAATAATCACTGTGTCAACGGAAGTTGAGAAACCCTGGCATGAAGGAACCTGCAATAATTCAGAAAGGGTCCCCAGTCCTATAATTAAGTTGAACAAAGAGCAACAAATCAAATTCAGCTGCCCTTGGAGAATGGCATTTCAGGGAAAGCTAGATACCCACTCCATTCTACCACTCCTAGCCCTTTCTGCCAAGCCCAGAGGTTAGCCCCATACACTGAAATAGCCACTCTTTGAGCTGCCATCCCTGCAGTCTCAGAGAGGAATCTGCCTCTCTGTATCCTACCACCAGCATAGAGGCCAGAGCCCTGAAGATGCTTCTTAGAATTGCATGCAACTCCTTGAGAGAGGTGCTTCAAGAATCGTGCATTCAGGCCAGGTACAGTGGCTCACACCTGTAATCCCAGCACTTTTGGAGGCTAAGGTGGGTGGATCACCTGAGGTCAGGAGTTTGAGACGTGCCTACCAAACATAGTGAAACCCTGTCTACTAAAAATACAAAAATTAGCCATGCGTGGTGGCAGACACTTGTAATCCCAGCTACTCGGAAGGCTGAGGCAGGAGAATCACTTGAATCCAGGAGGCAGAGGTTGCAGTGAGCTGAGATTGCACCACTGCACTCACTCCAGCCTGGATGATAGAGCAAGACTCTGTTTCAAAAAAAAAAAAAGAAAAAAAAAGAATTGTACTTTCATAAGTAATAATTCAGCTATACACCTCACCAGAGATTTTACACCAGAAAACTTGGTTTTCTGTGTGTTTGGATTCTGTTCTGATACCTTCTCAAGAGATTTGGAATAAAGACATTATTTTTCATGCTTGTTTAAAAGTCCCAGTAAAATATTAACATTGAGGGAGTGGTTCAGTTGGCTGAAGTTTTGAGGCAGTCTGTCATCTTCCCATAGCCTCCCTGCCCTGTGACAGCCTGATCAAAGTCCACGTACATCCATTAATGGTGACAGCCCTCAGCCTCAACTCCTGTCTTTCCCAAAACACTCCTTCTAAGAAATGAGTGAGTCACCTTGGAGTTAGGGCCAAACTATGGGATATTCCTGGGATTCCCATTATGTCCAATCAGTATTTCTCAGTTCCCCCATTTAAAGAGTTTAGAATCAATGAGGGAGATGGTAGGGCAAAGGGGATAGGCAATGGAGAAGAGGGTTTCAAATGTCCAGCTAGGGCGCTGGAAAATCCCCATATAAGATCTTTTCAAAGATGAGGGCAGCTCCTTCTTATTTTCAAAAATCTGTTACCATGCTGACCTTTTGCCTTCCATAGAATTTGGTTGTTTTTTCCTCTCTGTATCTTTCCTGGTAGAGTTAAGATGTGAAACCCTTACGTGACCACACTTCCAAAGGCAAGATCCTCTACAGATGATCTGTTTTAAAGTTTTATTTCCTTATGTGTCATTTTTTATTTTAATAAAAATGTTACTTTTTTTTTTTTTTTTTTTTTTTTTAGAAAACACAAAAGCACAGAGAAGAAAGTCACCCTCAATCTTACCACCTGAAGATAACCATTAGCCACATTTAGAGCATACCCTCCTAGGCTTTTCTTTTCCTGTGTATTTTTTAAACAAATTTTGCAGTGATCTGTACACAGAGTTTTGTACCCTTCTTTTATCATTGATAACACAGGATCATCTAGCCCAAAATGTCATCTTGTGAACATCTTTACTCAGGATTAAATATTGTCCTTCAATTTCACCACTAAGAGCTGTCTGCCAGTGCTCCCTCTAGAGGAATGTAATTTGGCCAGTGCAGGGCCACCCAAAGTAACAATAATTGACAGGAGGCTGTACTGTCAGCCTATGTCATCGGCTGCTTGGGACAGCATGAAAGGGAGAAATATATAAATTGTCTATTTCTTTTTGTCAAGTAGTATACACATAGAATTGTGCATATATCAAAAATGTATGGCTCAATGAATTTTTCTAAATGCCTGTGTCACCAGTATCTAGATCAAAAACCAGAAACTTACCCATCAGAAGACTCGCTCACACCCTTTCCAGTCACTTCCATGCCCAGTGAGAGAACCATATCTTGACCTCTTATATCACAGATTAGCTGTGCCTGTTTTTTTAACTGTATATAAATGGACTCATACAGTATGTACACGTTTGTATCCAGCTTCTTCCACTCAATATCATGTTCGTGAGATTCATTCATCGTTGCCTGTAGTTGTCTTTTGTTCAGTTTCATTGCTGTATAGTAGTCCATTGTGTGAATATACAAGTCATTTATCTATTCTTTTGGGAGGTGTTTGGATTACTTCCAGTTTGGGGCTATCAAGTATCATGCTATTATGATCGTTTTAGTATGTAGGGTTTTTTTGGTGGGCTAAAATCCACATTTCTGTTGGGTATATACCCAGGACTGGGATTTCCAGGTCATGAGTATGTCTAAATATAGCTTTAGTAGATTCTGCTAAGCAGTTTTCCAAAGTGTTGTACCAATTTGCATTCCTTCCCGTGGTGTATGATTATTCCATTTTCTCCACATTCTCGCCAATCCTTTAAAATAGAGTTTGATGGTAGGAGAGGAAGCGTGTAAGGGGTGGCATTCAGGGAAGATAACCCAGTTGTCTTTCCCAAGACTGGGGTCTAATCTTGTCCATCTGGATATTTCCTGATTCAGTTCACCTTTCCCTGTTTTCTAAATGCCCCGGCAGACATGAATGAGTGTGGAATGAACCCCCGGCCATGCCAACACAGATGTGTGAATACACACGGAAGCTACAAGTGCTTTTGCCTCAGTGGCCACATGCTCATGCCAGATGCCACGTGTGTGAGTAAGTTTCAACTATCAGGCTGCTCTCAATGTTTAAGGTGTGGCTTTTGCCATTTGGTGCTTGGGGAAAAGCTGACTTCAGTGATTTTTTTAAAAAATCTCTAATATTGTTGCCAGCTAAAATGTTTTGGGGCACTTAATTTAAAAAAAAAAAATTATGAAAGCCGGGCATGATGGCTCGTGCCTGTAATCCCAGCACTTTGGGAGGCTGAAGTTGGTGGACCACCTGAGGTCAGGAGCTCGAGACCAGCCTGGCCAACATGGAGAAACTCTGTCACTACTAAAAATAAAAAAATTAGCCACGCATGGTAGTGCACCTGTAATCTCAGCTACTCGGAAGGCTGAGGCATGAGAATTGCTTCAACCCGGGAGTTGGAGGTTGTAGTGAGCCAAGATTGCCTGGGTGACAGAGCGAAACATTGTCTCAAAAAAAAAGTTAAGGTAAAATAATAGGAAATTCACCCGAATTTCAAGTGTATGATTCCATGGTTTTTACTACATTCACAATATTGTGCAACCATCACCCCTATTGAATCCCAGAACATCTTCATCACTCCAAAAGGAAACCGGACCCAGTCACTCTCCACTACCCCTCCTCCAGCCCCTGGGAACTACAGATCTGCTTTCCTGCTCTAGGGATTTGCCTACACTGGATGCTTACTTTATAAATAAAAAGACAAACTAGGGGAAAAATAAATTATATACCTATATCTGCATCTATATATAGATTGCGTTTCCTTGTGAAAATAAGCATGTTGAACAAAATAAGCAGATTGTTTTAGGGAGGTGATAAATTTAAATTCCTTCTCGGAACATCAGTTCTTCCCACAGTTCTTCCCACCAGCTAGCTTTCTCACGCCCCTTGCCCCACTCCCAAAGATTAGTGACAGTTGTTGGAAGTACATTCGGACTCACTCACATTCCTGAAAAGAAAAGCCCCTCTGTGATAAAGAAAAACCCATGTCCTGTGGGAGAGTGAGAGTCTATATCCATTCATTTATTGAGAGGAAAGGCTTTTCAGGTTTTATGTGGCAACTGAAAGGAAAACCCACCCTCCCTGCCTGCCTTCCCTTCTTCCCTTTTCTCTCTCCATCCTTCTTTCCTCTGCCTTACAGCCCCCAACAAACCCAGAGCCTGTGCCGTCGGCCAGCTTCCTATAGTTGCGGAGTTCAACAGACTACCCGGCTGATCCTGGGTTTTCCCAAGATTATCAATCTTGCCTAGTGCATGGCTCACTGCTCCATAGGCTCCTTCTTGACAAAGTGTCCCAACACCACCAGTCACTTAGATCTTCTGTTAGCAAGCAAGCATTTGAAAGCAGGCATTCGAGGGGCCTTTTAAAAAAATCTTTATTATTATAAATTGAACAGAAACTCACACGAAACAAATGCATAGTTTAATGAATTCTTATAAGGCAAGCACACTTGTAACCACCACCAAATAGAACTCAGCCAGAACCTCTTCCTCCCACCCCTCCCTAAAGGGAACTGCTATCCGGCCTTTTATAGTAATCACTTAAAATTTCGAAAAAGATATATGCTAATGGATGTTTCTGAAACATTCCACAAAAGCCTAGTCAGTGCCAAAAAAGATATCTTTCCTCAGATAGAAAGATAGAATTAGGTTAATTTTGAAAATTAATTTTAAAAGAAGACAACTAAAGAGAAAACAAGAAAGAATAAAGGAATAATATAATCATTGGTAGGTGTTTGTTACAATACATTGGGTCTCTTTCTATATATCTAGGGGTTACCTGTGCCTCCCTATTTATATAGCTCAGGGTCGAGATAGCCCTAGACCTCTCTCCTGGATGCTGATTGGATTCCACTTGACTCCTTGGATCTCTTTTGTACAGCTAGATGATTGGCATGTTCTGACACTGGACTGGAACCATATGAGTTTCTTAGCCCCCCCTGCCTTTCTAATCTACACAGACCCTTGCTATGGAAATGGATTTGTGTGAGATAAGTTATATTTAGCAACAAGTGACCAAAGAAAAGCCAAGTAAATTGTCTCATTTACTTAACAAGCTGGAGGCAAGCAGTTCCAGAACAGCTCAAGAAGTCAGTCTCTGTCATCCTCAGAGTATTGATTTTACTCTCATGCGTGTGGCCTCATAGTTACAATATGGCTGTCCCAGCTCCAGATATCACACACACATGGAAAATAGAGAACACTAAGTGGGTACAAGTGATGCCAATGAACCAATGCCTCTTTCATGCCTGTCTCTTTTTATCATGCACTAATATCTTTTCCAGGAGCCCCAGTCCCTCCAGTGGATTTATTTGTATATCTCTTTGGCCACACTTGGTCATATGGCCACTCCTTGCTGAAGGAAAGTTGGGAAAACTTCAGTGCTAGGAATGACAAGAGAAAAGAGTCCAGAATGGCTTTCAGATAGCCGATCAGCTATATCTGCCACATGTTTTAGTTCAGTCACCTAAAAGGCCAAGTCTTGTACTTAAGTGACTCTCACTGAGGCTAGATATGTATGAAGAGATCTCCAGAGTAGATTCTTTTACACTGATTACTTGGGTTGATAATCTCCATCAGCAGTTGCATTTCAACCTATTGAGGCCAGCCAGGTGGCCTCATAAAAGAGAGGCTAGAACACACGCAAGTGGAGAAAGTGATACAGTCTGAGGGGTGTGGGGTGCATGCCCTGCCTAAAGACAGTCAAATTCAGTGCAGTGGCCAAGAAAGCAGACCCTGAGTAGGATTAAGCCCCCGGACCACCAAGGTGCCACCCCTACCGATTCCTTTTGGCTCCCCATTTGGGACTCAGACAATGAAACTTGTCCTATAATGCCATGCAATGTGTTTCATTCAATGGCCCAGAATTTGGTGACAGTTTCTTAGTAAGCTCTTTTTATCATCTTAAGAGAGAAAGGCTAATCCTTGTCTACTTTTTCAGACTCTAGGACATGTGCTATGACAAACTGTCAGTATGGCTGTGAAGACACAGAAGAAGGGCCACAGTGTCTTTGTCCATCCTCAGGACTCCGCCTGGCACCAGATGGAAGAGTCTGTCTAGGTACAGCAGCAGGAATCACCTCCACTCTTCCTTCTCCTTCCTTGACTCCCCCTTTACTGAATCTCTTTTCATTCATCACAATCAGCTTGTTTGACTAGACATTGCAAAATTCTAAAAGTACAGGTTTATATCTGTTTCTGATATATTTTTAGCCACATATGCCCTAGACATATTCTGGGATGCTAAAGAGCACATTTTTCTATTATTTTATATTGCCTTAATGCCATAGTGGAAAAGGGATAAGGATAATTTTAGTATATTTACTATGTACAGTTTATTTAAATTATCATCCAATACAAATTCCCCTACTTATATTTTGTAATTTAATGACTATGATCCTAATTACCATTGGGTTTTATTCTGGGTCCTAGCTAATATTTTCTGGAAAACTATATTTATTGATTTTTTAGGTATAACATTATTAAAAATAGTATATGCCTTCTATATGATTTACATTAGCATGTAATCAATTTCATGTTGTCTTTAAAACTTGCTCTAAGTTGTATGAACTAAGTATAATTAATTTAACTGGAGAAAATGAGCAGATTAAGTCCATCATATTAATTAAGGGAGCATAAAAATTGTTTGTTTGGAACTTTGAATTTAGTCAAATCCATTGGCTTACAACCTTCCTCTCCTGCTCTCCCTTGTCTTATTTTGTGTCTTAGTTTTGGGCTCCGTAGAAGCTGACCCTGAGCAAGTAGTTGATTTGGGAAGTGATCCCAGGAAACACTGGTTGAGGAGTAGGGAAGTAACCCAGAGAAAGGAAGGCACCAGTGCTGGGTGAATACAATGAACGGGTTAAATGAGCTAGGGTCACCTTTGGGAGGCAGAGGGAAGCTACCCCTGAATTTTCCCTCTGGGGTGAAGGTACTGGATATTCATTCATCAACTTCTGCCCTCCATTGATGGGGGAGCTGCTCCGGGACACGACTCTCCAGCACTCCCAGCCTAGCCTGGGTCAGGAGCAAAGCACAATGTCGTATGTGCAGCAGGCATCCTTTGGCAAGTATGGAAACTTACTGAGTGCCGAGGAGCTATGGATGGAGCACCCACAGGGCACCTTCAGCAACTGAAGCAACAGTTTTTTCACTTTGTGCTTTGGTTCCTTTGTGGATTTCAGTTAGGTTCAACTATTGAATTGTATATATTCGTAACACTTAATTACATTGCACGTAATATACATAATATTTAGAGCAAGTGAGCACTTAGCATTAATGAGGGATGCTAAACCAAATCAGAATGTTGAAAGAGTTCTTAATCTTCTGTGATTTAAAGAAGCACATATCAGTATAATTTCATAATCTTCTGCACTGCAGTAGAAATATTTTTCATTCAAGGTGCTAGATGTTTATTTATCCAACTATATATAATGTAAAAAAAAAAAACCACTGCATTTAGAAAACTCATCCAAGTTAAACACTTTTTAAAAATATACATGTAAATTAAAATTTTGTCTCTATTCTTTGAGAATAATCAAAGATTTAATTACATTCACAGGATTTACTACTTTTTAGTATAATAAGACTTATATGACAAGGTTAATTCTTTACCAAACTGAATCTAAATTTCTACCCACCTCTTTGAGTGTTGGGTGCCATTTTTATTGGAAGGGGAAGATGATGTGCATGAAAATGATTGCCAAAAATAATTTTGTTCAACCCAACACTTGTTTATTATTTGAAAAATTCAAGAGGCCAGTCTGGGCAATATAGCAAGATCCCATCTCTATAAAAAATTTTTTTTGTTAAAAATAGCCAGGCACAGGTGGGAAGGGTGCGGAGGGATAACATGGGGAGAAATGCTGGATGTAGTATACACCTAAAGTAAAATTTAAAAAAAATAGCCAGGCATGGTGTGTGCCTGTAGTCCAGCTATGCCAGAGGCTGAGGTGGGTGGATCACTTGAGCTCAGGAGTTTGAGACCAGCCTGAGCAATATAGGGAGACCCCATTTCTACAAAAAATAAATAAAAAATAGCCAGACACTATGTTGCATACTTTGTAATCCCAGCTACTCAGGAGGCTGAGGTGGGAGGATCACTTGAGCCTGGGGAGTTTGAGGCTGTAGTGAGCCATGATTGTTCTGCTGCACTCCAGCATGGGCGACAGACCAGGCCTTGTCTCAAAAGAAAAAAAAAAAAAAAAAAAAAAAAAGCAAGGGAAATAGTAAGACAGCATCAACTTGCATGTTTAAGCCAGATTCAGAAGAACAACCTACCATCTATTTGATTTGACATCTGAAAGTTAAACCAAGCCTGAGGCTTAGTGGATGGGTCAGAATAGCTGTCAGCCCCTCTGTAACCTGACTCTCAATGGTAGAAAAGGAACAATATGCCTATTGATGGCTAAGATTACATCATTACATAATTACACCAGACCCACAATTTATGCATAAGTACATGCCTTCACAACCACATTTCTGTGAGTCAATATTGCAGGGGCCTTGGACAGTCTTACTAATGAAGTAGTTATTTTGTAAAATGAAAATTGTAAAAGTGTGTACATTTGGTTTACTTAAAGCGTAACTATCGGACTCTAGTTTCAAAAATTGTATCTGTTATACAATATACAATATTCACTGAGCTAGGGAAAATCCTCAGCACACATGAAATGTGTAGGTACCAAGCCAGATACATGCTCCCTGCCCAAGAACAGCCAAGGCCTAACAGAAGATGTGAATGTAGGCAATGACATTATGGAAAGAGAATGCCTCTTAAAGAGGTATAAAGTAATATAAATAGATAAAGTAAAGAGCTGTGTCTGTGCCTGGGGGATCTAGAACACTTGCCAGAGGATATGATGTTGGCACCACCATATTATAACCAGTTTCCCAGGTAAAGAAACTGCACGTGTGCATGCACAGTGCATGCTGCGTGTGTGTGTGTGTGTGTGTGTGTGTGTGTGTGAGTGTGCATGTATGCATGCATGTGGCTACTTTTCTTGCTATCACTGACACCTTCTGGTTTTACACCCTAGATATTGATGAATGTGCCTCTGGCAAAGCCATCTGTCCCTACAATCGAAGATGTGTGAACACATTTGGAAGCTACTACTGCAAATGTCAAGTTGGTTTCAAACTGCAATATATCAGTGGCCGATATGACTGTGTAGGTAAGATTCGATGGCACCTTTTCCTTTTTTCTCCTGTCCCCACCAAACCTTTGGGCCTTCTCTGCAGATATTTTGATGTCAATTCAATCTATTAGTTGAACAATCGCTGAGCTGACCAGCTTAACAATAAGGAAAAGATTTTTTTAAACATCTGACATTTAGGGAATTCCAGTGACATCAATTATAAAGCTAGGTCAATAAAGATTTAAAGTAAGGAATACAGCTCTCTTGTGGAAATGACTATCGAGATGATTTTGGTGGGACTCCTTTTAACTTGGCTTTTTGTTTTATGTTTTTGGTTCCATCTCCAGTTACAAATCTAAAAATGGGAACGATGAAGCAGTATTTATATTTGGTAAAAGGAAGAATAACAAGGTCTATGTATTCTTGATCTCAGTGGTCTGTTTATAACAGTTTCCATCAGGGGTGGCTTTAGAGAAATGTATGAAAGACAGGAAGGCCCATGCTCTTTCCTTTCTCCTCTTTCAGCCCTTTCATAGTTCAAGCTCCAAATATAATGTTCCCTTTCCACAGTCATGAAAATCGCTCTCGGATAAGATTCTGGTACCAGTCAGCTATTGCCCTAATCTATGTGAAATAAATATTTTGTTCTGTTCCTTAGTGAATGGATTTCAGGCATCCATGAACAAGTGAGGTGGGGTATTTGGGGAATGCTTGGATGCATTCCTATTGCCCTTTATATACTATAGGATGGGGCCTGACCTATAGAAAGGGAAATTTGGGCTCCCTGTGGATTTCTCTACACATGTGTAACAAAGGCATATGCATGACATGGAAGGCTAATGGTTGAGAAAAAATAGGATTTCTTTCAACCCTATATACTCAGGGCTTCCCAGGACATGTCTTATGTAATCATGTTGGGGCAACACACAATTGCTGTGTTTTGAACCATCTTGTGAAGCTTCCACAGCTCTTCCCTCAAATCTCAAACACAAAAACCATCCTAGAGAGGATCATAAAATCCATGTTTCTCAGGGACTTGGACCCCACGCCCTCCTGCAGACCCAACCAGTCCTGTAATCCTATGATGCTATGTTACAGAGTTTAATCCTGTTTCCTCATACCTAAGGGGAGTTTCCACAGGACAGAGTGGAATCCACATGGAAAGCTTCAAAAGGAAACAAATCTTTGAGACTTTAAAAGTGATTAAGATTAGCATCTGAGCTCAGCTTTGTGGCTAAATTAAAACTAACAGGATATGTTGTATATATATATGTCTACAAATGCATAGATAGAAAATGGGGTGGAGAATACAGCAAATGAACCTCTCACTGGGGTGAAATTTGGCAATTTGTCTCCTCTAAACCTAGCAGACAAGCTCAGACCAGCCTGACCCTTTCTCCTGGCAGTCTTAGAACAGAATGCCTGTGCCTATAAGTTAGATGATGTCAGTGGTTCCTAGTTGATCATGTCTTTTGTTTGTTAGGAGTTTCAAGCCCTTCCAAATACAGAATTGATTTTTCGATATTGTTATTTAGTTCTAAGTTAGATGAAAAAGTTAAGAGAAAAACCTAAACATCTTGCAGATTTTAATAACATTGATAAACAGGAGATGAAATTGCTGTGGGGGAGGGGGAGCAGCAAACACACTCCCTACATACCAGGCAGCAAACAAAGCCAGGGCTGCCGGCCAGTGTGCCTGCAGTTCTGAACACCTCTCAGTTCTCAGGCAATGCTTGGTTTGTCGGCGATGTTTAGTGCTGAGCCCTGCAGTTGATCAAGTGGAAGGGACAGTCTTTCAGCAAGCCCTGTACCACAGAGTTATTCACTGGAATGTTCTTTTTTTAGATATAAACGAATGTACTATGGATTCCCATACGTGCAGCCACCATGCCAATTGCTTCAATACCCAAGGGTCCTTCAAATGTAAATGTAAGCAGGGATATAAAGGCAATGGATTTCGGTGTTCCGGTAAGTAGCATTTGATCGTGATGTCTGAGCTCTTCCCGACGAAGCATTCTCCCCATATCTCCTTCCTCTCTTTATTTCTTTCCTTCTTTCTTTGTCTCCCTCTCTCTCACTCTCATACTGTGTGTGTGTGTCTGTGTGTGTGTCTGTGTGTGTGTGTGTGTGTGTGTGTGTAGTGTGGTGAGTTTAACTCTTTGCCTCAGCCTTTTTTTCTTTGCTAATTGGACCATATCTCCAATACTCACTGAAGTTGTAGACACTAAACTTAAAGAAGAGCAAAGGTGCTTAGTATCTTTCTGGCCACAACATGCTTCAAATACTGAACATAAGATTTCAGGACAAAAGACATGGAGAAAATATATCAGGACAGACTGAGTTATGGTGCAGTAACAAGCAAACCTAAAATATCATTGGCTTAAAACCACAAAGGTTTTTAAACCAAGTGAATCAGGACGTTTTTCGGAATGCACAACCGAATCAAAATATGATGAAGCTGAATCATCATAAGTATGATCAATTCGTCTGTCATCCTCAGGCCCAGATTCACTTGTTTTAATGTATATACCAGAGAGTTCTATTGTTCTTGCTGATACATTCTTTCATACTGTATGTTAAAACTTTAAATTTATAAACCAGCCATCTAACAATAAAATGTCACTACTATTAATAACTAGAACAACAATAAAGGTTTATTTCTCACTCATGTAATATGTCCAAAGATAATTTTTCAGGGGTTTCTTCTCAATACAGTCACTTAAGGACACAGGCTGACAGAGGCCCCGTCATCTTATGGTACCATGGTCTCAATTCAAGGCTTTAGGGTTTGCCACAGCAGAGAAAGAAG
The DNA here is from genome assembly GCF_049354715.1 of Callithrix jacchus. Classification (NCBI taxonomy): domain Eukaryota; kingdom Metazoa; phylum Chordata; class Mammalia; order Primates; family Cebidae; genus Callithrix; species Callithrix jacchus. The sequence continues at coordinate 13,835,910 of NC_133524.1, forward strand.
CATAGAAAATCATGCACCAGCTCTTAATTTATTCAGTTTGGAAGTATCTAACATTAAGGGACAAAAATAATAATAAACTTGCTTTGTGCTCCAAAAGAGAAGAAAACTAGAAATCTTGGTGAACACCAGGAATGTCTTCCAAGGCAAGGCAGCTGTGATTTCAGTGCAGTCACTCCCCTAGTACACAATATCTTACAATGTTTAAAGTCATCCAGGTTCTGCTGGGTGTGACGGCTCACATCTGTAATCCTAGCACTTTGGGAGGCCCAAGTAGGTGGATCACCTGAGGAGGAATTCAAGACCAGCCTGGCCAACATGGTGAAACCCTGTCCCCACTAAAAATACAAAAAAATTAGCCAGGCATGGTGGTGCAGGTCTTTAATCCCAACTGCTTGGGAGTCTGAGACACAAGAATCACTTGAACCTGGGAGGCAGAGATTGCAGTGATCACACCACTGCACTCTAGCCTGGGCAACAGAGTAAGACTCCATCTCAAAAAATTAAAAAAAAAAAAATCATCCAGGTTTATCCCTCTGGCCATGTCCCTTTTAGCACTGGCTCATCATGTGACTAGACTTGTTGACTGTCCTGATTCAACTCTTTTATATACCCCTTAGCAGAGTTCCCACATGTTCAATAAATGTGGCTGCAAGGTGTACCCTGACCTATGTCATATCTCATACCACCATCTGGCCAATGCTCCCAATGATGCAAATGGCTGTCAGAATATTGACCAGTCATACAAAAATAAACCATATGTACCATGATAGACATTTAGCGCTACACCCATAAAAGGCTCACAGTACCCCAGTGGGCTATTGTTGAGTACCACTGGATAAGAGCATGTACAAAAGAATATAACCAAAGAAACTGATTCTGGAAATCAAATTCTGTGAAGAACTGCCAAAAGAACAGGGCAGCATTTGGTCTGGGAAATATAGTATGGAAAAGCATAAATTGCGCCTGTAAATATTTTAAGAAATATGAACTAAAAGTGGCTTTCCCAAGCAAACTAAGTCCAGCAGGTGGTTACATTCTCTCTTAAACATGGCTGCTAGGTACTTTGGAGTGGAGCAGGGAACCCCATGGAGTAAGGACATTCCACTGCCCCTGGTTTGCAGGCTGAGGGCTCTGAAACGGATTCCTGCATTGGGCTGGAGATGGGATTAAATGACCACTTAGTGTCCAGCAACTGGATGCCATGGTTTCTATCCCTCTAAATAGAAATATCCGATGATGTCCTTCTGAAACTTGATTCAGAGAGAGAGAGATTGGCTGCCCATGCAGGGCTGTGCATAGGTAGGTTGTGGGGAAGGACGCCATAACCTTGGGAGGTCCCCAGAGAAGAGACGGGATAAATCAGCTTTCCATATTGGATGAGTGCTCAAGGGACCCATGATCAAATCTCCTTGATGCCACCAAATTTGAACATGTACATTCCAGGTTGAGAAGGCCTGAATTTAAATCTTAGCTCTGCCCCATGCTGGCTGTGACCTTTAGCAAATTTCTTAACTCTCTAAGCTCAGTTTCCTCCTATTCAAAATGGGGTTTGTGGTAGTACTGTGGTGGGTTCTTGTAATGGGCCAGGCCACAGTTTCTTGGAGCTCGCTAATCCTCCCAAGGCAGAGTAGACAGTTGTATGTGTATCTGTAGCTGTGCTCTCTCTCTGACAGGAGTCTGGATAAATACTCCAGCTTCCACTTCACAGGGTGGGACAGTTCTGAGGTGTGCTCTGCATTGGCTTCCAGATATCCCCAGCAGGACTGAGCCCCAATTACCCACAGTGATTACCTGTCCATCTAAGCACCATCTTTTGGCGCATCTCTCTTCCTGTCTCACTGTCTCCTCTCCCCAGTTTCTGTCTCCTGGAATCACCTTCCAAATAAGCCATCTGCACCCAAATCCGTGTCTCGGGCTCTGTTTGGAGAAACCCACACTAAAACAAATATGTCTCATAGAGGTTCATTGTGAGGTTTAAGTGAGCTAATACAGGCAGAGAGCTTAGTTTAGCAGGAACACATAGTAGATGCTCATTAAAGTTAGCTGTGATTGTTATTAGTGTCATTTCAATCAGCTGTTTGTTAAAGGCCACACACTCTGAAATTTCACAAAGATAAATGCAAAAATGCTGTGCATATAAAAAAAAGACACCTCAGGAAAACATCTGTTTCACTAAGTGGGCAACTCACCCCCACATACTCACTCTCCTATCTCTAGGCATAAGAATCGAAGGCCCAGAGTAAACCTGGAGCCATCTTTCTTCCTCGTCATTTGATCCCCTTGAAACCACAATGTATTATTAATCTTAAAATGAAGGTGACACTTTTAAACATGCAATTAGGTTTCTAGAATGTAACCCAGTGCTTTGAAATTGTAAATCCCACATCAACACAAACATTTCTTGTGTCAAGAAAATGTCTGTTTTTCTTGGACCATCCAACTTTATTTTAGGATAAAAGAAATTTGTCTTTATTCTTTGAAACCTCAAAATCATTACACTGTTCTATTAAATATCTGAAAATTATGCATTTTGTTGTCCATTCTGCAGCTAAATTATTTCTTTAGTCTTTCATTGGAATGCTTATTTAAAGAAGAAAACTATCTTTGGGTCATTCACTCTATTACTTGTCTAAACCTTTTCATTTTCCTTTAATTCTCCATAAAATAAACAGCTATGTCACTGTCAAAAATTCATCTTAACAAAGCCTTAACACTCATTGCTTAAAGGATACTCCAAAATCCACTCTTATATACACACAAGAGTCATAAAAACAAAAATGAGAGAATTGCATCTAGTTAGCATTTAGTATTATAAAATGTTATATTGCAAAATACATTTGTATGCACATAAATTGCTATTGAATAATATAGGGCATAGGCTGGGTGCAGTGGCTCATGCCTGTTATCCTAGCACTTTCGGAGGCTGAGGCAGGCTGATTGCCTGAGCTCCGGAGTTCGAGACCAGTCTGGGAAAGAGGGTGAAACCCTGTCTCTACTAAAATACAAAAAATTAGCCTGGCATGATGGCATGTGCATGTAGTCCTAGCTACTCAGGACGTTGAGGTAGGAGAATTGCTTGAACCCAGGAGGCAGAGATTGCAGTGAGCTGAGATAGTGTCACTGCACTCCAGACTGGGCAACACAACAAGACTCTGTCTACATTAAGTATATATATATATATATATATATATATAATGATGTAGCAACTTTTATTAAGTTCATTGTTTTGAAAAGTTCAGACTTTATATCACAATATGGAAAAAGAGTTAGATTAGCTTAAACCACTCTCTATACCTAAAGGAAGAAGCACGCTAAATGTAGATGTGTATGTTTTATTGTTCTCATACGAGTATTAATAATATGCTGCAGATAATTTGGTCTTGATTTGACAGCAGCTACACCTCATTCTCAGAAAACCAAATGCCAGATAATACCCAGTTTGGGGAGTAACAGCCAATTAGGAAAGGAAACTGTCACTTGCTTCTGGAATCATTGCCTTAGCTTGATTGCTGGCTCCCTAGCCTGCTACCTTCGGACTGATAACAGATTATTTAACCTTTCAGTACTTCAGTTTCCACACCTGAAAAATAGAGATGATAGTATCTAGCCCTTAATATTGCTTTGATGATTAAATTTATTCATACAGAATAAGTAAACATCCATCTAAAGGGTTTAGTACCAGCCCAGAATATATGAAATGCTTAATAAGCATGTACTAAGAGTAAGAATAATAGTCACAAAGCCCTCCTTACCAAAATTCGACAATTATTTCTATTGAAAAGCAGCTTGTTTAGTCATTAAAAATATGCTTATGTCTTAATTCAGTTTATATAGTGTGTATTCAAGAATATGGGCTTTGGTACAACCAGGCCGTCCCCATTTTTTCTTCAACTATAAGCATTAGAAATTTGGAGGTATGGTCTGGGGATTTTTCTAACTCAGGAGAAGATGTTAAACATTCTGGTGATGAAAGCTAAAAATAACAGCACACATGTTGAGTACATGCCAACACTAATCTTAGCAATCGATGTGTGCTCACCCAGGTAAGCCTCCCAGAAAAAACCCTATTCTTATCCAAACTTTATAAATGGAGAGACTGAGGCAAATATAAGTTAATTTTTCATTTGAGGACCTATGCCTAGAAGATGTCAGAGCTAGGAATCAAACTCAGGAAACTGGGCTTCAGGATTATGTGCTTAAACACAGGGCAGGCGTGTTCATGACCAATTAGTTAATCCTTTATGATGGAGAGCTCAAAAAGTTTGCCCTCCCCAGCAGATTCTGTTGGCTCACCTTTTGTTCCATCCTAGCCCCTTCCTATTTCCTGGATCCCATGCTGGAATACATTCCTCATCTGTGGTTAAGTTCCTCCTCCCAGGACTGTGTCTAAAGCCCACATTAGTAGAACTTTTCTCCTCCCAGACAGTTGAGTGAATGTCAGTCATGGTCCTCCTGGGTAAGATATTCTCACTTAAGAGTGATCTTCTGTAAAGTTTTATCCCAAAGATATGAAATTAAAATTAGGGTTTTCATGTTGGTTGAAGTGTTTGACAACATGGGTATTTGGAGAAGTCTCAAATCCCTACCAAGAGAAATTGTCAACTTTACAAAAAACTGGCCTGTGAACCTGAAAACTTTGAAATACTTAAGTTTTATATCTGAGTTCCCCAAATGTGCCGAAGACCCTCCTACTGCAACTCCCTCCACATTTTTTATTTTTTTGAGACAGAGTCTCACTCTGTTGCCCTGGCTGGAGAGTAGTGGCATGATCTTGGCTCATTGCAATGTCTGCCTCCTGGGTTCAAGCAATTCTCCTGCCTCTGCCTCCCTAGTAGCTGGGATTACAGGCACCCGCCACCACACCCAGCTAACTTTTGTATTTTTCATAGAGACAGGGTTTCACTATGTTGGCCAGGCTGGTCTCGGACTCCCGACCTCAAGTTATCCACCTGCCTCAGCCTCCCAAAGTTCTGGGATTACAGGCTGAGCCACTGCACCTAGCCCCTCCCACATTTTTATATTCTCAAAAAGATGATGTAATAATCAATAAGTTTTTAACAGAAAACCATCATAATGTCAAATTTAAAGCAGCAATAACTAAATAAATCCAAATCTACTTATGCATATGCATATCATTAAAGTGCATTTTTATCCTTGTCCAGCTTTCTCTTTACATACTAATAGAATGAAATTGTCGACACTATCTAGGTTATGATGTTTTGGTTTTTGTTTCTTCTCGATAGGAACATTTGAACTTCAAAGCAGAAACTGAAAGCAGATGTTTAGGTCTGCCTGGTGTGGGTTGAAACGCTTTCCTCATTATTTATGAAAGGTCTTTAGTTTTATGTTACTGATTGCAAAAAGGAAATTTACAGAGAATAGGCGTTTCCTGTTAATTTTTCTTGCTGGGTACTGGGAAAGATGCTGGTAACCATGGACAGAATTACAGTGGGGCCTCCAGAGGAAGTTCTATATATAATCACACATTATGGTCATAACTTAACAAGCAACCTCTGACAAAGTAGCTGAAACAGGCCATCTGAAGGTCAGGAAAATGAGTAATGATCCATTACTTGTTGGTTTCATACCTATAGTAAAGCTGTCACAATGATAAATAACTAGAATATTTCACTGAAAATAAAGATGTTGCTCTTTTGATTCCAAAGTAAAAACAATGTATTTAGAGCATATATATTTTCAAAGCATTTTTCTTTCCCCTGTTGGTTACCCCAACTATTGTGGACTCCTCTTTGGTTTTTTTCCTACGACTTTGATATAGATTGAATCACCCAAATGATGGAGAAGGAATAAAGCAGAAGAGGTTAAAACATTGCCAAGAGGCAGGTGTTGAACAATGAGAACACATGGACACAGGGAGGGGAGCACTACACACTGGGGTCTGTCGGGGGAAATAGGGGAGGGACAGTGGGGGGTGGGGAGTTGGGGAGAGATAGCATGGGGAGAAATGCTAGATATAGGTGATGGGGAGGAAGGCAGCAAATCACACTGCCACATGTGTACCTATGCAACAACCTTGCATGTTCTTCACATGTACCCCAAAACCTAAAATGCAATTAACAAAATATATTGCCAAAAAAAATACCGTAATAAAATCCCAGTCTAATTTTTTATAGTACTCTTTTTAGGCATCAAAATTAATGTCTCCTTCCTTGTTCCATTTTCCTCTAAACTATTTCTAAATAATAGAATTAGGTGAATTGATTGAGGTGTTATTAGACCCTTTCTTGCTTATTCGTAGATTAGTACATACCTAGATATTTTATAGTGAGGCAATATGTTTGATTTTAAAGATCAGTGTTTTTAATTTTTAAAAAATTACTTTTTATATCAGTTGGATATTCTGAATTATCATTAATATATCCCTGAAAAGGAGGCATATATCTTTGAATTATAGACCTCAAGGAATTTGAACCAGTCTAGAGAAAAGTAACCTTAATCTTAAAGCAGGAACCAATCTATCATAGAAATAGGACTTGAAAAAGAGTCATTGGTGGCCAAGTGCAGTGGCTCATGCCTGTAATCCCAACACTTTGGGAAGCCAAGGTGGGCGGATTACCTGAGGTCAGGAGTTTGAGACCAGCCTGGCCAACATGGCAAAACCCTGTCTCTACTAAAAATACAAAAATAAGCCTGGTATGGTAGCATGCACCTGTAATCCCAGCTACTTAGGAGGCTGAGGCAGGAGAATCGCTTGATCCTGGGAGGGAAAGGTTGCAGTGAGCCAGTATCATTTCACTGTATTCCAGCCTGGGCAACAAGAGCGAAACTCTGTCTCAAATATTAAAAAAAAAAAAAAAAGAAAAGAAAAGAAAAAGAGTCATTCATATGTTCTATTCCCAAATCTTAGCTCTGTCCCTAGTTAGATGAGTGACTTTGGGCAAGTCAACTTAATACCTAGTTGCCTCATCTACAAGACAAGAGTCCCTGACTAAATGAACTCTTTCGACCTCTTGAGTTCGACACTCTTTCCTCCAAGGGTCATTAGTCCACTGAAGGTTAGGAACAATTGATCTAGAGGTATATTTTTAAAGTAATTTACTTTTGCAGTGAGAAATAGTAAATGAAAAATAACTATAGAAGCCTCTCTGAAATGTTTAATAAATAAAATCATTTAACTTTAGATAATGGTTGACTGAGGTGAAAAGGGGGAGAGAAAGGAGGGGAAAGAAAGTTGAGTATGTGTATATTGAACTGTAAGTCACCATTTTTGTAGGTCACAAGTGACTCATTATTAACAACTTATGTGGTTCAAACTAATGCTGTAGCTTTAATCTTTGAACATCAAATTTGGACAAATCTATAAGGCTACCAGGAAAATACCAGTTTTGGAGAATACCAGAATGAAAGCAGAAATATTAGAAGACCCAGGCAAATCCATGTCTTTGGGATCTGTAGCCCAACTGGATAGCAGTAGGTGTTTCACTAAAGTAGTCTCTGAAGCAAAACAAAAGATAATTAAGTAACTACCATAACACTGATCTGCTTAAAACAGATACAAACATAGTTCTTCCTAATATCAAATGGTAGAGCCTCATGTGGGTTCATTTTGGAAGCATTCACTTATTACACTTTTTAAATGCTCCATTTTTGTGGGTAATTATCAGCCAATTTGGAACATCTTGCCTCTTATTTGTTTTAGCTATCCCTGAAAATTCTGGGCAGGAAGTCCTCAGAGCACCTGGTACCATCAAAGACAGAATCAAGAAGTTGTTTGCTCACAAAAGCAGCATGAAAAAGAAGGTACAAATTAAAAATGTCACCCCAGAACCCACCAGGACTCCTACCCACAAGGCAAACTTGCAACCCTTCAACCATGAAGAGAGTATTTCCAGAGGTGGGAACTCTCATGGAGATAAAAAAGGGAATGAAGAGAGAATGAAAGAGGGGTTTGCAGAGAAGAAAAGAGAAGAGAAAGCCCTGAAGAATGACATAGAACAGGAGCGAAGCCTGCGAGGAGATGTGTTTTGTGAGTGTTACTTTTATTTTGTATGTTTTATGAAAAATGATTTGCAATTTCTCCTGGTAAATAGAAGAAGACAAAAAGCCAGTTTTACAGCTTAAGTAAAATGGGTTGGGCCTTAAGTCTTGAGAAGCAGTATTCTCTGTAAGGTCTAGAAACAAACAACTTCTACAGACACCCAATCAAACCTGCTGTGCTAGGAACCAAGGAAAGGAAGTCCTGTTCCCCTAACTGGGAGGCTTCCTATTAGACAGAGACCTTCCATTCTCACTTTCAGCCAAGGAAGCCCGCTTGTCCTACAATTGCAGTGGTTTGGCTGCCCAGCTCTCCACAATGCATGCCCCCAAATCAGCGAGAGGCTCACTGCGTGGATCTGCTAAGCTCTACCTTTTCACTCCTTGAAGGCACTTTGACAGGCGTAGCCTAAGAAAATGGAACCTCACAGTTGTGTGGTTATAATTTTAAAAGCCAAAATCGACAAATGTAGGAGGATAAATTTTATAGTGGAGCTTAAGTTTTCTATGTGAACTAGAGAACTCCCATACTCCTTTTTCACTGGTTGCTGTATAGAACCCACCATAAGGCTCAGTCCCCCAGGATGGTTTCCATATTAACCCACCCTGCATCTCCACACTGAGACTTTCCCATTCATTTTGACTGGGCATTTGTTGCTCCTTCTATATTTTGCCTTATCTAGTCTTGGCTCTGTGACTGGTGGTCATATATACAAATGCCAGTTGGATCTAACCAAAGGAAAAGTAGACACAGGCCTACCCCTCCAAGAACTAGCATCCAGTGACATTCTCTGCCTTAATAGAGAGTTAAAATCTCAAAAAAAAAAAAAATAAAGAAGGAAACAAAGAAAGGAAAGAAAGAAAGAAGAAAGAAAGAAAGAAAGAAAGAAAGAAAGAAAGAAAGAAAGAAAGAAAGAAAGAAAGAAAGAAAGAGCATGTTTCCAAAACTTGGTAAGAAGGGATGTATCAACAGTATAGATGCTTAGTTCACTCAAGGGATTATCTGGAAAAGACGTTCTAGATGAGGAAACTGGATCCAATGTAAATCATTTGGAAATGTTAGAGAAACACTGCTCTAATATATTCTATAATTAGAATACATGATTTAACCTTCTTTGTTTGGTCATTTGATGCATACCTTCTGAGCATGTGGGCTTTAAGTGTTTTTCTTAACTGACCAAGTATTCTTTATTAGCCCCTAAGGTGAATGAAGCAGGTGAATTTGGTCTGGTTCTGCTCCAGAGAAAAGCGCTAACTTCCAAACTAGAACACAAAGGTAAATAACACTTTCTCCCAAGTGTATGCTCTTTCACGTCGTCCATGTCATTTTCATTTCTTCATACAGTGAGATGATTGTTTATGAATCCCTGCTTCACTCATAAAGCCCCAAGGGAAACATCATTACATCATACATACGGTGCCAGTATTAAAATAGTAGGTTCGTGCTACGCTTCAGCCTAGGTGACAGAGCAAGACCCTGTCTCAAAAAAAAAAAAAAAAAAAAAAAAAGTAGAAAGTTCCAGCAAGGTGTTCACTGGTTTATTCAGGTAGGAGATACTTTATTTTCTGGCCTGAATTTAATAAACAATTGCTTATATTCTCTGTTTCTCTTTGTGCATGGGGATCTTGCCCATTACTTACTTTTTTAACTGTTTTTTGTTTGGTTGGTTTTGTTTTTTTTTTTTTTTTTTGCGACATAGTCTTACACTGTCACCTGGGCTGGGGTGCAGTGTGATTATAGGTGCCTGCCATCATGCCCAGCTAATTTTTTGTATTTTTAGTGGAGATAGAGTTTCCCTGTGTTGGCCAGTCTGGTATCAAACTCCTGACCTTGCGATCCGCCCACCTTGGCCTCCCAAAGTGTTCGGATTACAGGCATGAGCTACCATGCCTGGCCTTATTTTTGTTTTTGTTTTGAAATAGAGTCTTGCCTGTCACCCAGGCTGGAGTGCAATGGCATGATCTCGGCTCACTGCAACCTCCACCTCCTAGCTTCAAACAATTCTCCTGCCTCAGCCTCTCAAGTAGCTGGGATTACAGGCACCCACCACCATGCCCAGCTAATTTTTGTATTTTTAATAAAGATGAGGTTTCATCATGTTGGCCAGACTGGTCTCAAACTCCTGACCTCGTGATCTGCCCGCCTCAGCCTCCCAAAGTTTTTTTTGTTTTTTTTAATATCACAACAGAATTTTTTCAGAATGGCTTCACAGATGCAACTCAAAACAGGGTATGCCATGATCTGTACTCTGTGCAACTGAAAACAAGGTATTGCCTTCCAAAGCTCCAAATGTTAGACATCTTCCTAATGCTCTTAGAAGTTATGAAATGTGTTCTTTCTTTTCAGCAGATTTAAATGTCACGGTTGACTGCAGCTTCGATCATGGGATCTGTGACTGGAAACAGGATAGAGAAGATGATTTTGACTGGAATCCTGCTGATCGAGATAATGGTATTTAGATTTGACAATTTCATGTTCTGTAATATGGTGAAGGTATAGAAGGCCCTCCGTGAGTGGCGGGTTGTTATTCCCACTACTCATCAGGGAAGGGTTGCTTGTCATTTTTGGAAATTTTTAGACCTTCCAAGGTCTCCCTTGATAGATGACTAATTTGACCAGCATATATTCTACTTAATCCCTCTCCCACACACCTGCCTCCACAAAGGATATGTGAACAAACATCTTCCATATTCATTCTCCTTCTGCTGAGAGAGAGATGTTGAGATTTGTATAAAGTTTGGAAGCGTTGGGGAAAAGATAGAAAGAAGTTATTTCTTCTTCCCAGTTTACCAGTCATGGAACCTTGTAAGTTTTTGTTTTGTTTTGTTTGTTTTGTTTTCATGGGGGAAATAAATCTTGAAAGGAAATGTGACCTCCACCTAAACCTGGTGTTTTAGTAGAGTGGCCCCTCAAACCATTATAAGCATCAAGTCAATGGCCTGACCTCCTGGACTGAGCTTTCCCTTCTGTTTGTTGCTTGAGGTTTTCTTTCAAGCCGTGTGTCTTTGAATTTTTCTCAATCTTATCTGTGAGCTGCAGACTTCCCACCCTTCCCATTGCCTACGTAAACATTACTGATGGACCCTAAGTATCCCCTTACATGTCTGGCTTGCAGATCCCATTTAGAGCACAGATTGAATCTCTGTCTCTTGAAGACTGACTAAATAATTAAGGACAACTGTTAAATCTTCAGGGACTCCAGTTCCTTACCAATCAAATTATTTCTTTGGGAATGTACAGGCTCAGCCCTCAGTTAAAAGATCCTTCTTCTACCTTCCTCTAGACTAATTTCTCCCCAACATCTTTCCTTTAATGCCCTCACATGCACTCAGAAAACCTAGATATCCCCTAACAATAATTCCTTTTAGATCTTGGGGTTAGGGAAGAGGGGATACATCTCACACAGCAGTTGTATGAGTGAGATTTTACTAAAGATTCAGCATAAGCAAAGGGCAAATTTAACCAGGCTGAAAACACCATATCACTGGAAAAGCTATGTTGTTGATGACGAACCTGAGTTTCTCTTTTCTTCCATGATGGCATCTCTAAATTTATGTCTACCAGAGTTATATCATACTGGGAGCCCATAGGTTATTCCAGGACCTCCACAACTGATAAATACAGTTACGTTAGGTCTCAAGTTGAGTTTTCTGTCCAATGGAAATTCCGTATTTACAAACACTCAATTCACAAATAACCCCAGGATTCTCAGCTTTTGCATCATTCAAATCATACCCCCTCTCCTCCTGCACCTCCATTGGCTCTCTAGGTGAGCTTTTCATTCCCTCTGTACAGCTAAATATGAAAAAGAAACATGACCAAGGCAGGAGGATCACTTGAGCCCAGGAGTTTGAGACCAACCTGGGCAACATAGGAGGATCCCATCTCGACAATATATTGAAAAAAGAGGCCAGGTGCGGTGGCTCATGCCTGTAATCTCAGCACTTTGGGAGGCCGAGGTGGCTGGATTTCCTGAGGTCAGGAGTTCAAGACCAGCCTGGCCAACATGGTGAAACCCCATCTCTACTAAAAATATAGAAATTAGCTGAGTGGGGTGGTGTGTGCCTGTAATCCCAGCTACTTGGGTGGCTGAGGCTGGAGAATTTCTTGAACCTGGGAGGCAGAAGTTGCAGTGGGCTGAGATCACACCATTGCACTCCAGCCTGGATGACAGAGCAAGACTCTGTCTCCAAAAAAAAGGCAAAAGAAAAAAGAAAAAATTATCTGAGTATGGCAGCATACACCTGTGATCCCAGCTACTCAGGAGGCTGAGAGAACGTAGCTGAAAGAGATAACAGATAAAGTATAGGATGCCTATATTTCAGACAGGCAATGAATAATTTTTAGTATGTCTCAGACATGTAGTTTATCTGAAATTCAAACTCCACTGGGCATCCTGTATTTTTATTTGCTAAATCTGGATACCCTACTAGCTGGGGAAGAAGACCAGTCTCTGGATGCACTGAAAACTAAGGCAATGTCAGCCTGGGTCCCGCAAGTATCTCTGATTTGGAGTAGCAGAAGACCATCCATTACCCAGTGTCTTCTTCCTGGCTTCTACAGGAATTTTTCCTTCTTATCAACTTCTTCAGACCCTAGTCTTTGAGACTTTTTGCCCAAGTTCATCAAAGCCACAACCTGAAGATGGGAGATGAGCAAAAGTCCACTACCACAGGTTAAAAGCTACTTAGAAGATTTGCAGGAGTTGGAGGACAGTGTTCCTGTCATCCTAAATCAGAAATTGGAGTGATATGTTACACATGGTAGTTGAGCTCCATGAAACCACTAGTACAAGTGCAGGTGTGTTGTGGATTAAACACCAGCTGAGTGGGGTGGTGTGTGCCTGTAGTCCCAGCTACTCAGGAGGCTGAGGCAGGAGAATTGCTTGAACTTGCGAGGCAGAGGTTGCGGTGAGCTGAGATCTCGCCACTTAAGGAGCAGATCACTTAAGGAGCTGATCATCTTATATGTCATTGGCTCAGTGGGGAATATGCATTCCAACTTTCTGGTCCCACTTAAGAAGCCAGTCATCTTACATATAATTGACTCAGTGGGGAAATGCATTCCAAGTTTCAAATCACCGAAATGGAAATGAAATTTTGGGACACAAGTTCTCCATCAACTGCAGATTACCTGCAGTGCTCAAGGATCATTAATTAGATTCTTACCCCATATCTGCTACTACCAAGCTTTGTGAATGTGGAAAAAGTTCTTCTGTCCCTCAGTTTACTTGTCTATATAACAAGATTTCAATTGTGTGATCCCTAAAATCTATTTTAACATGAAACTTTTGTTCCTATGTTCAAAATGAAAAGGACTTCAGCTTTCCCTATAGAAGGTGATTGTTCACTTTTTATAGCTTTTTATACATTAAAGCCAAACTCCTTACAATGGCCTCATTAATTGTGCATTTTTCCCTGTCTCTTAAAGCTATTGGATACTATATGGCAGTTCCGGCCTTGGCAGGTCACAAGAAAGACATTGGCCGATTGAAACTTCTCCTCCCTGACCTGCAGCCCCAAAGCAACTTCTGTTTGCTCTTTGATTACCGGCTGGCCGGAGACAAAGTCGGGAAACTTCGAGTGTTTGTGAAAAACAGTAATAATGTACTGGCATGGGAGGAGACCACGAGTAAGGATGGAAAGTGGAAGACAGGGGAAATTCAGTTGTATCAAGGAACTGATGCTACCAAAAGTGTAAGTGGGGGGAAAATGATATAACTTGATATTTGCATTCTTTTGCAATGATTTAACAAACGAAACAAAACATTTATTGAAGTATGTAGGCATTAGGGATACAACGAGGAATAAGACTTTTTCCCTACACTTAAAGAACTTACATTCTGGAGCTGAACAGGCAAGGTGATTAATTGGCACAACTCATGCATACTTATCTGGCATATGCATATCATGTTCTGTGGAAACGACCTGTTTGTCAGGCTCCTCTCACCAGCATCTTTCCAAATCAGGTTACACATTTCTTGGTATGTAAAAGAATGTCATTCTCATTCATTCTATGCCCAGAACTTAGTATAGTGAATGGCGGCTAGAAGGTGATTTTTTTTTAATGTTTTTTTAAACTGAATTGAGAGAGTGGCTATTGTCAGGGTCCCCAGCACCAACCTTAGGTTCAGTGAGTCCCTAGAAGGACCACACAGGAGTCAGAAAAGCTGTTATATTCACAAGTACAGTTTGTATAGATTAAAATCAGCAGAGATCGATCCAAGATGGCCGACCACTAACAACTCAGGATTGTAGCTCCCAGTGAAAGCCCAGAGAACGAGACGACGCCACACTTTTGGACGAATTTTCGTCACTCACCGATCAGCCGATTCCCAGTGGAGGAGCCCCACGGGTCGCCAGCGTGACTCTTGTGGCCGCCACAGCGGTTTTGCCGGCGTCTCAGCGCAGCAGCTCTTCATGCAGAGCCAACGGGACTGCTTCCCCTACTGACCGGAGTTTGGAGCTCCGGGAAGTCAGAGCCGCTTGTTGCGGACTCAAGAGGGAAGCCAGACCAGAGATTCCCGGGCAGAAGAGCACCATCAGTCTTATCGCTGCTATTAAGGCTGCCACAGTGGGTTGCTCGGATCCCAGCACTGGGAATCAATAAGTCGGACGTCAACTCAGAAAACTAATTAGAAAGGCGGGTCATCTACAATGAAGGGAAAAAAACAGCCTAAGAAGGCCGAGAATACTCAAAATCAGAACCCATCAGCAACGGAACAAGCCCTGATGGAAAAGGACTCATCAGCAACCGAACAAGCCCTGATGGAAAAGGACTCATCAGTAACGGAACAAGCCCTGATGGAAAAGGACTCATCAGTAACGGAACAAGCCCTGATGGAAAAGGACTCATCAGCAACCGAACAAGCCCTGATGGAAAAGGACTCATCAGTAACGGAACAAGCCCTGATGGAAAAGGACTCATCAGTAACGGAACAAGCCCTGATGGAAAAGGACTCATCAGCAACCGAACAAGCCCTGATGGAAAAGGACTCATCAGTAACGGAACAAGCCCTGATGGAAAAGGACTCATCAGTAACGGAACAAGCCCTGATGGAAAAGGACTCATCAGTAAAGGAACAAGCCCTGATGGAAAAGGACTCATCAGCAACCGAACAAGTCCTGATGGAAAAGGACTCATCAGTAACGGAACAAGCCCTGATGGAAAAGGACTGTGTTCCATTATCTGAAGTAGGCTTTAAAAGGTGGATGATAAGAAACTTCTGGGAGTTAAAGGAACTTGTTCTAACCCAATGTAAAGAAACTAAGAACTTGGAAAAAAGGTTAGATGAAATGTTGAAAAGAATAGACAATATAGAGAGGAATACAAATGAACTTATGGAGTTGAAAAATACAACACGAGAACTTAGTGAAATATGTACAAGCTTAAACAGCCGAATGGATCAAGCAGAAGAAAGGGTATCAGAGGTCGAAGATCAACTTAATGAAACAAAACAACAAGACAAGAATAGAGAAAAAAGGATAAAAAGGAATGAGCAAAGTCTCCAAGCAATATGGGACTATGTGAAAAGAACTAATATACGCTTGATTGGTGTACCTGAATGTGACGGAGAGAATGAATTCAAGCTGGAAAATACTCTCCAGGACATTATCCAGGAAAATTTTCCTAATTTACCAAAGCAGGACACTATTCAACCCCAGGCAATACAGAGAACACCACAAAGATATTCCTCAAGAAGACCAACCCCAAGGCACATAATCGTTAGATTCACCAAGATCGAAACGAAGGAGAAAATATTAAGGGCAGCCAGAGAGAAAGATCAAGTTACCCATAAAGGTAAGCCTATTAGGCTTACAGCAGATCTCTCAACGGAAACCCTACAAGCTAGAAGAGAGTGGGGGCCAATATTCAATATAGTTAATCAACAGAACTTTCAGCCCAGAATTTCATATCCTGCCAATTTAAGCTTTACATTTGAAGGAAAAATAAAATTTTTTATGAACAAGCAAGTACTCAGAGATTTTATTACCACCAGGCCTGCTTTACAAGAACTTCTAAAAGAAGCACTATACACAGAAAGGAACAACCAGTATGACCCTTTCTAAAAATACACCAAAAAGTAAAGAGCATTAACATAAAGAAGAATTTTTATCAACAAAAGGACAAAATAGCCAGTTAATATCAAACGGCAGCAACCCTAAATTTAAATCGACCAAATCTCCCAATCAAAAGATACAGACAAAATCTAACGGTATATCCAAAGATATACATAGACTCAAAATAAAGGGTTGGAAAAAAAAACGTACCAACCAAATGGAGAGCAAAAATAAATAAATAAAAAGCAGGAGTTGCAATTTTCACATTTGACAAAATAGATTTCAAAGCTACAAGGATAAAAGGATTAATGTAATAATAAGAGATCTTAACACCCAGATACATAAGACCCATAATGAGATTTAGATTCAACGAGACAGAAAATTGATACGATATCCGGGACTGGAACTAAGATCCAGAACAAATAAACTCAATAGAGCTCTCCATTTTAAACACACAAAATATACATTATCCACAAAATCTAACGATATATCTAAAGATATACAAAGACTCAAAACAAGGGGATGGAAAAAAACTCACCAACCAAATGGAGAGCAAAAATAAATAAATAAAAAGTAGGAGTTGCAATTCTCACACTTAATAAAATAGATTTCAAAGCTACAAGGATGCAAGGGTAAAAGGATTAATGCAACAATAAGAGATCTTAACACCCAGATACATAAGACACATAATGAGATTTAGATTCAACGAGACAACAAATTGATAATGATATCCAGGACTTGAACTCAGAGCCAGAACAAATAAACACAATAGAGGTCTCCATTTTAAACACATAAAATATGCATTAACCACTTTAAACACTCAAAATATTGATCGGCCATTATTGAAACCCATTTTAGGAATGAAGTAATATTCCTTTTTCCCTCTTTTTCTTTTTTTCCCCTTCTTCTCTTTTTCCCTCAAAAAAAAAAAAATAAATAAATAAATAAAATCAACAAAGGGAAAAGACACATAGGGCAGAATCCAGGAGAGACCAGGCACAGGCGTGCAGTTTTTGTCTCCCAGTAGAGTCATATGGGCAGCTACTAATTCTCCCAGCAATCACACATGACGACACTCAAAAAGTATTGCCCACCAGGGAAGCTCACCCAAGCCTTTCTGTCCAAGGTTTTTGTTGGGAGTCAGTCTGCCCATGTGATCATCTGAGTAGCTGAATTTAGTTATCCAGTTTCTGGCCTCTCTAGTGGTCAAGTTGATACCATGTGACTCAAGGCCTCCACCATAAGTCACGTTGTTACCATAAACTATCTGGCATGGCCTAAGGCCTCAGGTAAACAAAGGCAGTTTTAATCCAACAGGATATTACAAGGGTTTAGAGGTTATCTCCTAAGAACCAGTCACGGGCCAAATCTTTCTTTGGAATGTGTAGGGTTTGAACAACCCAGACCTACTGAGTTAATCTTTTGTTGCACAGTGGGTTTAATGAAGGAAAAGGAAACAGAGTTTTTAAGAGGAAGATGGTCAAGTGGATGAAACACTGAGGAAGAACAATAGAATAAAAATGGCAAAGAGTCTAATTGAGTTTGACCTGTCAGGAGGTGGCTGGTGACCTTTACAAGAGTTCTTCCTTTGGAGGAAAAGGGAAAGGGATCAGAGCCTGGAGGCAGCCACTGTGGACCCTTGTGAAGAGTTTACTCAAGGTGGGAAGGAAAAAGATAAGATGAAAGCTAAAAAGAGGCACATGAAGTGGTGATAATAGGAAGAACAATTAGTAGAGCCAAGTATTGGGATTCTATTTATACTTTGCTTGTGAAAGATGACTAATGCAAATTTAACATCTTTTCATTTACTTGTCACGCTTTAATTAAAGCAGAGCATCTTATTTAAAATATGTCATAAGACATGGCTGTAAATAAAAGTATATGTTGGTACCAGTTAGTGAGTTTCCTAACCACTCTTGCCTTCTGTGGTAAAAGCAGCCAGTGCTTGTTTAGGAATGACACATGCATTAATTTGAGTTTACTCTTAGAGCAGTACGTTTAAATCAATACAAATCTAGTCCACGTGTTTTTCTTGTTGTGTTTGGGGCATGGTTTGGAGACTGTGGCACTGAGCCATGCTATATATGGATGACATCCCTTGTTAGAAAATTGAAACGTGCCTCTGCACAGCATTCATAATTACTTCCATGTTGACTGAATTCATGTTATGGAGAATATTTTTTATATAACATGGTAGCTTGCAGGGTGAGTATACTATCAAAAGAGTGATTTTTTTAATGCACATTTCTGTAGACATGCCACCAAAGAGCCTAGCCAGCAATCACACTGGAACACAGCAGTATTTTCGTAAGAGGCATGCTCAGACCCAGGCATCTGTTCCCTGAATTCTTCAGTTCTAGGGGAAATCTTGATGGGGGGATATTGAAAGGTAAGGAGGCTGACTAATCCACTCTAAAGAATATGTTCCAGTTTAGCAATGTCATATTGGCTGTGAACATTTGTAACAGATGTGACTCTTGCTGCATAAACTTGGGCATACAAGGTAAGTCACATTACTTTCTCAAAATCAAATTATTTCTGAATACAAAGCCCCATCCCAATAGGCTGGGAGGAAATTCAATCTTGGCTATTTCCTTATGCAGGGTTGGGAAAGGGGCTCCCTCCCTGGGGTAGCCTGAGCTTTTGAAAGGCTAAAAGTGGCCCGGACATTAAGAAGGGGGCAGCACATCTTTACTTCATCATGAAGGCCATGGATACCCACATCTTTTGCACCTACTTGACCTTCGAAGTTACTCATCTCTTCAACTTCCATGCCAGGACCAGACACACAAACCTTTACTGGGGTTGGAATCTTGTGGCTGAGAATCTAGCCTCAACAGAAACATCAGACAACCATTTTCTGCCCAGGGCTCTGCCAGGGAGACGCAGTGGTGCAGCTTCCTAGTACGGGAGAATCTCACATCTCCCCTCACCACTTCTCCTCTTAACCCTCTACCTTCAACCACAGTCTCAGGAAGTTAAGCTTGTGGGTAACAAATGTCAGGAAAGAGACTGTCTTCCAGAAGAGTCTGCTTTTGATTATTGTATCCCAAATCTCCTTGATTAAAAAAGAACATTAAAATCCTGCCTAATTTTGGAGGGAACAGACTAAGTAAAAATACAGTAAAAAACAAACACCAGGGGCCTGGCACAGTGGCTCACACCTGTAATCCCAGCACTTTGGGAGGCCAAGGCAGGCAGATCACTTGAGGTCAGGAGTTTGAGACCAGTCTGGTCAACATGGTGAAACCCCCATCTCTACTAAAAAAAAAAAAAAAAATACAAACATTATCTGGGCGTGGTGATGCATGCCTGTAATCCCAGCTACTCAGGAGGCTGAGACAGGAGAATCACCTGAACCTAACAGATGAAGGTTGCAGTGAGCCGAGGTTGCACCACTGCACTCCAACCTGGGTGACAGAGAGACACTCCATCTCAAAAAATAAAAAAAGAAAGAAAGAAAGAAGAAAGAAAGAAAGAAAGAAAGAAAGAAAGAAAGAAAGAAAGAAAGAAAGAAAGAAAGAAAGAGAAAGAAAAGAAAAACAAGCACAAAATTAGTATGTCAATTAATTATCTTGACATTTATTTCTAGTTATCCAGGGGTTATCAGTCAGGGGTCTTTGGAAAAGCCACGATATGCCAAGATGTAGACATACCTGCCCTCATTATCCCATATAACATTAGACAATATGATATTGCTAAACTGGAATATATTCTTTAGTCTGGATTAGTCGTAAGGAAGCCTCCTTACCCTTCAATATCCCCCCATCAAGATTTCCCCCAGAACTGAAGAATTCAGGGAACACATGCCTGAGTCTAAGCATGCCTCGTTGCTGTAATGGCTGTTTGGCTCACCCCTGCTTTTTAAAAAAGTTCCTTTGGGTGCAAAAGGTGCATCTTTCTGAAAGCAGTTCCCTCCTGAGAAGAGACTAAAGGAAAAAGAAACTTCTGTACACAGTTGTGCTATCACTGCCTGCTTATTGATAGCTTGTCTCCAACACTTCTCAAGAAAATGCACTCAGATTGAGAGCAAAAGAGGGCAGCCCAGGTAGTGGGCAGTCATAGACCCTTGTCATCTCCATTTGTCCCCTGAGGTTTCTCCTCTTTGGAGAGCCAGAGAAAGCTGGATATGGTGATGACAACGAGCCTAAAGTTGCTTCATTTTTGAAAACTATTCTGTGATTTATTAAGCAAAAAAGAGATAGTGCTGGGGATAGTGAATCGTTGCATGGTGGCATTGTTGTGAGCATGATTCTTAAAGGATCTTTCTTTAAAATGCTGATTTATATAAGTTTGAATTTTAAAAGTTTAGAAATGACCAAAGGAAATTAATTTATTGAAAGTAAATTAAGATTCATAATCATACCACAGTAACATGAGTGTTTTTATACTTCACATTTTACTTTGCACATGAATGTGTATTTTGATCTATCTGTAACCACAGTATACGTAGGCTATTGTTGAATTTCATTTTAAAGAATAACATGTTTCAAATTAAATATTCTTTTCTCTCTAAAATGTTTGTTCCAGGGTAATTTTAATCATCTTTGAATCAGGATCATTTTGCTATCCTTTAAATCTGCTTATTTCAGATTTTGAGGATTGTAGAAACCCCTAGGCCTAGTCTCTTCTTTATAGGAGGCATGGGAGAGGAGACATACTTCTCTTAAGAGTGAATGTTATTGGACAAGTGCTCCATAAATTGTAGCTATTATTATTTTCATAATTATTGAATTTAACCGTATTTCTAGTGTTTTATCTGATTATAACATTAACATGAATTATTTATTTTTTTAAAACATTACAATTGAAGAAACTTAAAAACATACATTCAGGCTGGACACAGTAGCTCATGCCTATAATCCCAACACTCTGGGAGGCCTAGGTGGGTGAATCACTTGAGGCCAGGAGTTCAAGACCAGCCTGGCCACCATGGTGAAACCACGTCTCTACTAAAAATAAAAAAATTGAAAAAATTAGCCGGGCATGGTGGCACATTTCTGTAATCCCAGCTACTTAGAATCTGAGGCATGAGAATCACTTGAGCCTGGAAGGCAGAGGTTCAGTGACCTGAGATTGTGCCACTGCACTCCAGCCTGGGCGACAGAGCAAGACTCCATCTCAAAAAAATAAAAATAAATAGATAAAACAAAACCTTCATTCAGCAAATATTGATTTTAATCATATTTATTTAAAACATGTTTGGATAAATGTCTGTGTTCAATTTGAAGATAATTTTTCTGGTATTCATCCTCTGTTCTCTCTATATTAGAAGTTTCTAAACTATAAAGAAGTTTGTTTCTCTTTTGATTATTAATAAATTCATTAGACAAAAGTGATTATAGCATATCATGAAACATTTTCTTTTTTTTTTTTTTTTTTTTGAGACGGAGTTTCGCTCGTCACCTAGGCTGGAGTGCAATGGCATGGCTATCTCTGCTCACTGCAACCTCCAACTCCCAGGTTCAAGCGATTCTCCTGCCTCAGCCTTCCCAGTAGCTGGGATTACAGGCATACACCACCACGACCGGCTGATTTTGTATTTTTAGTAGAGATGGGGTTTCTCCATGTTGGTCAGGCTGGTCTCAAACTCCTGACCTCAGGTGATCCACCCACCTTGGCCTCCCAAAGTGCTGGGATTATAGGCATGAGCCACTGCACCCAGCCAGCATATTACGAAACATTTGCAACACATGAAAACAACATTCCAGATAATCTCTAAATACAAAAACCACTATTTTAAGAAAAATAATTACACTATTATAAAATCTAAAATCTAAATATATCAAAACAATTCCCTTTTGACTATATAGTTTTTTATTAGATGTTTGTGAGGAATATTAAATTTCTTCTCACTGGTTTTTGTAAAGAAAACCATATTTTATTTTTTGTTTTGCTTTTCTTTAAATGGGAATCTCAAAGTTTCTTTTTAAATCTTATTCTTCTCGGCTTTATGGAGTTTTTCAGAATCCACGCGGGCTTTGCTATGACCTCGTTTTCACCAAATGTAGTTCTCTCAGTGTAGACACCTGGCATCTAGAAAATAATCTATTACCACATACTCAATGTTGAAGGCGGTTTCTATGCAGTAGGGACACAAGTTAACAACTATTAAGTAGTTTGATTATATCATTGCTTTCAGTAGTTTGAAGTAATTTTTTAATTCTCTCTCCATTATTAGATCATTTTTGAAGCAGAACGTGGCAAGGGCAAAATCAGTGAAATCGCAGTGGATGGCGTCTTGCTTGTTTCAGGCTTATGTCCAGACAGCCTTTTATCTGTGGAGGACTGAATGTTACTATCTTTATATTTGACTTTGTATGTCAGTTCCCTGTTCTTTGATATTGTTTCATAGGACCCTGGCATTTTAGAAATACTAGCTGAAAAATTGTAATGTACCGACAGAAATCTTATTGTAAGATGTCTTTCTTGTATAAGATACGCCAATATTTGCTTTAAATATAGTATCACTGTATCCTCTCATTCATTTCTGAATCTTTCCACATTATGTTATAAAATATGGAAATGTCAGTTTATCTTCCCTCCCCAGTATAACAGATCTGTCTACGTGAGTTGCTGAGCTTCTCTCTACAACATTTCTAGAAATTTTTTTTTTTTTTTTTTAAAAGCACAGAGAACTGTTTAACTGTTTGACTTTTATGATACTTCTTGGAAACTGACATCAGAGACAGACTTTCGCCTAAGCGGCTTAGCTGGATCTTTCATAGCCAAGCTTGTATATTTAAATTTTTTGTACTAATAATATCCAAATAATAATCTTGTGTCATGGTTTAATTTTTCTAAGAAAATATGTTGTTGATTCTGTTTACTTATGTAAATGATATTTGCTTTTCTGAAAAATATAGTTTTTATTCTTTTCACTATTACTTCATATTTTTTAAAGATACGTTTTTGCTTTGTTTTATTTTGTTTTCTTGAGACAGGTTTCACTCTTGTTGCCCAGGCTGCAGTGCAATGGCACAATCTCAGCCTCCTAGGTTCACCTGGTTTCTCACCGCAACCTCTGCCTCCCAGGTTCAAGCAATTCTTCTGCCTCAGCCTTCCGAGTAGCTTGGATTACAGGCATGTGCCACCACGCCTGGCTAATTTTGTATTTTTAGTAGAGATGGGGTTTCTCCATATTGGTTAGACTGATCTCGAACTCAGGACCTCAGGTGATCTGCCCACCTCGGCCTCCCAAAGTGCTGGGATTATAGGGTTGAGCCGCTGCACCCAGCCCCAAAGGTACTTTCTATTATGGGAAAATATGACTGCTTTATTAGGCCTTATAACTGCAAAGCAGATTCACATATATTAGGGGTTTTGTTTGTTTTTTATTTTTTAGAGATGAGGTCTTGCTATGTTGCCCAGGTTGGTCTTGAACTCCTGGCCTCAAACGATCCTCTCACCTTAGCCTCCCAAAATGCTGGGATTATGCTAGTGAGCCGCCACACCCAGCCAGCATATATTGTTGAGTTCAAAGCCTCAGAGAACTACCTAAAACTAGATGAGCAGGTAGCAGGATTCAAAGAAACACAGATGCCTTCTTTTTCTTCCTCTTTTCTTCCAAATTCAGGAAGAGCTCTGTGTAGGAATCCTGAGTGTATTCCTTGCAGACTATTTGATAATCTGTTTAAGATTCTGGGTTAGAAACATGAGGGTTCTCCAGATATTTGCTCTCTGTTACCTAAAGCAATTAAGGCATTGAACCATGGGAGGAATAAAAGAGAGGTGTTTCACTTACTAATCTTTAAAATTTAATTTTAATATAAAATTAAAACCTCACTCTTGAAGGTTTTAAAATACTTAAATTCTAACTAATCCTTCTTCAACAATATTCTCTTTAATAGAACCAACACACACAACCTTTAAGATGAGGTGGGGACCACATTGGTTTTCCCTAGTGTGAGGGAAGCTGGGCGTACAAAATCCATACAGGGCTGTAACTGTACCTGTTAGGATAACTACTAGTTATGGAAACCACAAAAATAGTGTTTCTGATGAGACCAGATGAAAAACTGCCCAGCTAAGGCAAATCAGCCCACCGAATCCTGAGAGATAATAAAAATAGTTATTTTAAGCCACTAAATTCTGGGGTAGTTTGCTACACAGCAAAAGTTAACTAATACAAGCGATTTCTGATATTGTAGAACTTAAAGAAGAACCCGTCTCTTCAGTGACCAAGGACATTTGAGAGCATAACGTGGCTTAGAAGAAAGGACAATGGGGCCAGGTATGGTGGCTCATGCCTATAATCTTAGCAACTCCCTGTGGGAGGAGGAGGTAGGTGAATCTCTTGAGCCAGGAGCTTGAGACCAGCCTGAATAATATGGCAAAACCCTATCTCTACAAAAACTACACAAATTAGCAGGGCATGGTGGTATGCACCTGTAGTCCTAACTACCCGGGAGGCTAAAGTGGGAGGATCACCTGAGCCTGGGAGTTTGAGGCTGTAGTGAGCTATGATCACGCCAGTGCACTCCAGCCTGGGCCACAGAGTGAGACCATGTTTCAAAAAGAAAAAAGAAAGGACAGTGGAGAGGAGAACTTACAATGAAGGACAGTGCCCCACTGATTTAGGCTAAAGGAAGAAATGTTAAACGAGAAATGAAATCAGGAGGCCTGGGAACTCTGCTACATATGGATAAAAAATCAGTGCGTAAAGCTCAGTTAAGTTTCATGTTCCTCTAAAATCTGCTGCAGAGACTCGTGGTTGCCTACACAATATCCATTCTCATCTTTTTCCTTACCAGTATGACCACATGTACATAGATTTTTTAGGAGAGGGTAGGTAGGCAATGTGCTCAACTAATAGACTACGATTCCCAGCCTCTCTTATAGATGGGGAAGCCCCTGAGATGGAAGCCGAAGTCATTCTTGGGGCTTTCAGGAAGGATCATTAAAGGAGGCTCCCAGCAGGCAGCCCCCTCTTTTGGCATTTCCCTTCCTCCTCCTTGCTTGCAATGTAGCTGTAAAAGCAGGAGCTACATGAACCCCCTTGAGATCAAGAGGGCAAGGTCCTCACCTTGTGAAGTACATAACTGGAGGAAGCCTGGGTCCCTGATGATTTTGTGGAGTGTCTATCCCTTTCCCAGACTTGTCACTGCTAGACATTTTCTTAAGTAAGATAAAAACAAGTCCTCTCTTGGCCTATCTATGATTTCAAACAGCATAATGCAGACCCAGGTGATCACTCTCCTGGGAGACTCTTATGGACTAACTTGTTAGATCCTTAAATACCAACATATTGTTTTGAATTTCAGTCAGTAGCCTATGATGTCAAGCAGTTCTAGCCTGCACCAGCACTAAATCATACTTGGATTCCTTGTGAAACCTTTTAAAGTCAGCTAGTTCAGCCATGACTCCCGTATCTGTTGTCCCTGGCCACCACCCAACATGCAAACTCCCCCTCTTCTCACCCATCAGCTCCCCCCCTCATGCCCACTCTGTAATGGGCTCACTCCACTTGGCACTTCTCCCCACTATTTCTACCCCAACGACACATGCTCCATTGTCTGGTAAACAAATCCCCCTCCATCTTAATTCATGCTTAAAGGTCTCTTCTTCCATCTCTCAAGCTTAGCTGAAACTGGGCTCTCTCCAAGGGACATCTCTCCCCCTGCAGTCTTATCAAATGAAAACCACTCATCTTCCCACACTCCACAGCTGACAGGGTCTAAAGTTGAGAGTGACATTCTCCTTATTCCACTCTTATTCACCACCTCTCATTTCTGTAATGTAAAAGCCGCTGCTCCTTGGAGGTGCAGTTAAATAGTTCTACAGCCTTCTGTCCTGCCTAGCCATTGTCATTGACCAGCATGGCGATATCTATACAAATAACCATCCAAGATCCTAGCCTCACAGTCCTTTGACCTCATCTATCCCAGTTACCATCATCTCCTCCTCAGGCACTGTACCGTGGCCACCTCTTGGCCTTGATCATTGCCTGTGAACCCTTGAACGCCAACATCCCACTCTCTGGTTTCTCTGGCTTCCCCCTCTTCCTATTCCCCTTATACTTACTCTTTGGCCTTGTTGAAACCTCCATTCCCTTGACATCTCCATTTTCTATCTCTTGAACTCCTCTTGGCTTGACTTTCCTCTCTGACAAAATATAGCCTAGACTCTGAGGCCCATCATCTCTTCAAAGACACTCTTATCAATGTCCATCAAGTCCCAGGCTCATGTGTCTTCCACTGCCACCAGGAAGAGTCCCCAATCAACTCAACTGCCACTGCCTTCTTTTCTTCATTGTGTCTCCAGGCTGTTAAGCACAGTTAGAGAAAATTACACAACTGTGCAGGCTGAATGTTCAACAAAACCATGATCTTCAACCTTCCATGAACTGTAGTGATGCCCAATTATTTATCACTGAGTGGTGCTTGGCTGTTTCCTTGTACACACTAAGTAACATCCACCAGGATGTCCTCACATCCTTCAGCCCCATAAGTTAAAATTAACTACTGAAATAACAATGACATGAACCGCCATTTTTGCCTGCTAAGGCCAAATGTCATTGGCTGACTAAAGCCCTGAGTTGAAGATTTCAAGACCACATTTGGGCCTTTATCATCACAGCAAGAAGGGGTACTGAATGACACTGTTTGGAGTTCTCAAAGGCAAGGAGGTAGACAACTGTCAGCAGATGTGACCCATGTGGTGTGATCCTCTCCCTGTTCCACAGGCTGTCTCATTCCCTCCCTCTGGGGGAATGAAACAAACTGGCCGAACAGGCCTGCCTGTCTCAGGCTGGGTGGTCTTTGGCCTGTGAGGATCCTCTTTTAATAATTCACAGAGGTGGCTGTGTCCAGCCACGTGACCAAGAAGGAAGTCCCACTCCCTCCTCAAAACACTACCTCCACTCTTCCCCAGACTGAAGTCTGATCCTAACCAAGGAAATGATCCAAAACTGTCCAGAATGGGGGGCCCTGGCCAGGGGTTGTACCTTTAGTTAGGTAACTCGCTCCTGGAGCAAAGACCCCTGAGCCATGTTGCTATAACATTAAGACTGATGTCAGAGCTTTGTCACATCTAAAAACCCCTCAAATATCTCTCCATTATCTCTAAGAGCAAAGCAAGAAGGTGACACTTGAGCACTGGCTCTGCACAGAGTTGAGTATTCACTGTTTAAGAAAACAAGGAGACAAGTGGAAATTTGAGCACTTGCAAGATATCTGGCAATATTATGCAATATTTTCAGGTGGGATAACGGTACTGTGGTTATGCTTTTTATAAAGAAAAAATTCTTCCCTGTAGAGAAACACACTGAACTACTTAGATGAAATTACATGAGGTCTGGGATTTGCTTCAAAAACAATGGGGGGAGATGGGGGAGTCGATGAGGGTATCTAGAAGAAGAGATAAACTTCTTTCTGGAATGAGCCATACAGTAAATATGTCCGGCTCTGTGGGCTAGACATCTCTGTCACCACTACTCAGCTCTGCCACTGTAGCACAAAAGCAGCCATAGGCAACATGAAAATGAATGAGAGTGGTTGCATTCTTTAAAAAGTTAATTTTAAAGCCTGTAGCTGGCCAGACTGAGCCCAAAAATCGTAGTTTGTCGACCTCTGGTCTAGAGGAAACAAGAAAAGCCATGAGATGATAATTGACAAAACTGAGTGATGGGGGTCTCAGAATACTAAGTGGTCTACTTTTTTGTATGTTTCAAATTCTCCACAGTAAAACATTTAAAAACAAGCAAGGAAATTGACCATGTATTTTTAAGAAAAATTACCATCACAAGTGCTTAAAATAAAAGCATTTGGATTTTTTTTTTTTTTTTTGAGACCTGGTTTTACTGTCGCCCAGGCTGGAGTGTAGTGGCGCAATCTGGGCTCACTGCAACCTTCACCTCCCGGGTTCAAGCAATTTTTGTGCTTCAGCCTCCTCAGTAGCTAGGACTACAAGTGTGTGCCACCACACCCAGCTAATTTTTGTATTTTTAGTACAATAGGATTTCACCATGTTGGCCAGCCTGGTCTTGAACTCCTGATCTCATGTGATCTGTCTGCCTCAACCTCCCAAAGTGTTGGCATTACAGTTATGAGCCACCGCGCCCAGCCACCATTTGGATCTTGAAGCATTAAACCTTCAGATGTATGGAAAATTTTCTCCTAGTAATCCCCTAGGAATTTGGAAAATTGATTTCCCACTGGCCTTCTCTAGGTCTTCCAAACCAAGAGCGGTCCAGGAGAGATGGTTCCAGAGCTGGCATTGCTACCACAGCTACACAATTCTGGGCAGGCTCCGGGGCTGATGCTCAGTATCTGTAAGATGCATGGATCTATGGGAGGGTCGCTTTAACCCTCCAACAAGAGAGTGGCCTCCCTCCACTCCCCTGCCACACAGCAGAGCACAGTGGTTGAGAGCCGAGTGGTGGGAATCCCTGGGGAGGTTACTACCCTCTGTCTGCCTCAGATTTACCCAAACAAAGATGACAACATGGAAGCCTACCCTAAACCAGGTAAAACCCCAGGGCACATAATGTCATCAGGCCTGGACACGTTCGCTGTGGTCATGGAGATGTCATCTCTGGAGCTTCTCTTTCTCCCTATTCCATTTTCAAGGGGAAAGCACCTGACTTCTGAGGGTGCTGACTGAACCCCAGCCACTTTTCTCCCATGGGACATGCAGAGTCTTTTTCATTGTAGTTACTGCCGGGTTCCCCTCCTAAGTGGCTTCACCAATTCACAGGCCCAGTAACAGTGGAGTGAGAGTAGTATTCCCTCACTCTCTGCACACAGTTCATATTAGCAAATCATTGTAGTCAACCTCACTGGGGGCAGACACCAGCTTCTTGCTGATTACAGTGAGATGGGGCATCTTGGCAGGTCCACTGGCTGCCTGTGCTTCTGCTTTTGTGATCATGTCTTTTTATCCTTGAGTCACCACCAGTGTTCTGAAGTCCAGTCTTGGCTCTCCCTCATATCCACTTTTCCTGACCCAACCTGTCAGGCCTCCGCCCCACCTGTGGATCCCTCCAGAAGTTTACCATCGGCTCAGGGGGCTGTGAAAAGCCTCCTCGTGGCTGGGGATGTCTGACCTGCCCCTCCCTTACAGACCTCAGGGGACTTCCAACTAGTGTGGAGGGTGTATTCTATACCTCTTCTGAAAGATGGCAGCTGGGAGTTGGGTGACCCCTGTGTCCCCACTGCTCAGGCATTTGCTTGATGCCTCCCTGAGATGGCACTGGCCTCCAGCCTAGCCTGAGGGAGCATGCAAATTTGTCATTGTTTTTGTTTTTGAAACCGAGTCTCACTCTGTCGCCTAGGCTCAAGTGCAGTAGTGCAATCTCAGCTCACTGTAACCTCCGCCTCCTGGGTTCAAACAATTCTCCTGTCCCAGACCCCGAGTAGCTGGGACTACAGGTGCATGCCATAATGCCTGGCTAATTTTTGTATTTTTAGTAGAGATGGTGTTTCACCATGTTGGCCAGGCTGATCTCCAACTCTTGACCTCAGGTGATTCACCCGTCTCGGCCTTCCAAAGTGCTGGGATTACAGGCATAAGCCACCATGCCTGTCCAGAAGCCTGCGTTTTTTTTGTTCTCTCCTTTTTCCTTGAAAACACAGAATACTTGTCGGCTGGCTATGGAATATTTTTTACATGGAGATGTCTTCATAGGTCAGAACTATGAAAAGCTGATGTTTTACCTGAATTACAAGCTAGCAGGTTAGCCTATCCTGGTTTCATAGATATTGGTTAAAAAAAAAAAAAAAAACACTAGGTTTGGCCAAGCACAGTAGCTCACACCTGTAATCCCAGCACTTTGGGAGGACGAGGTGGGCAGATAACTTGAGGTCAGGAGTTCAAGACCAGCCTGGCCAATATGGTCAAACCCCATCTCTACTAAATTAGCCTGGTGTAGTGGTGGACACCTGTAATCCCAGCTACTTGGGAGGCTGAGGCAGGAGAATTGCTTGAGCCTGGGAGGTGGAGGTTGCAGTGAGCCAGTATAATGCCACTGCACTCCAGCCTGGGCAACAGAGTGCAGCATGCACAGTGAGCTTGGGCCACAGCTAAGGAGCCGCGAGTTTTGCAAATCTCCAATTTAATAAGAGGGCTGATAGTAAAGCTTCCCAAACTTTGTCCTGGGAAGAGACAATCCCAATCATCTTAGGAACCAAGTCTGCCTGGAAGATGCTATCCCTGTTCCCCAAGGCTGTTCACTATACAAACATCATTGAGAAGAGGCCAGACACAGTGCCTCATGCCTGTAATCCCAGCACTTTGGGACGCTGAGGCAGGTGGATCACAACATCAGGAGTTCAAGACCAGCCTGGCAAAGATGGTGAAACCCTGTCTCTACTAAAAAAAAAAAAAAAAAATTAGCCAGGTGTGAGAATACCTTGAACCTGGGAGGTGGAGGTTGCAGTGAGCCTAGATTGTACCACTGCACTCCAGCCTGGGCGACAGACAGAGTGAGACTCCGTCTCAAAAAAAAGAAAAAAACGAAAGAAAGAAAAAGTAGTTGAGAACAAAGGCTGCCAGGGCTTATGTGCATAAGATGGGCAGACCTGTGGAGAACCACTTCCCAACATGGACTCTTCATTTTCTAGGATTAATTCAATGAGGGGACAACAGAAAGACTTGATAGTAATGGTGACCTCTCACAAATCTGTAACTTTGCAAATAACATTCTCCCCTTTATAGGGCCCTTGAGTGAAGAGAAGTGTACTTTCTGGAACTTACTTCCCCAGGACTACTATTGAAATCCTGGTTCCAATCAGACTCTATCAGTTAGGTGATTTAATTTCTGCAAAAGAAACAAACATAGAGTGAAATCATTCCAAGTTTTGAGGAAGAAGTATCACAGTTTTGGAACATGCTATAATTTGATACTCTCCTCCAAAAGCAGTTATTTGTTTTTTGAGTCAAGTTGGCTCCTCTCTTAGAACAGTTAAAGTGTTTTGGAAACCTGACAGGATGAATTGGATAATGACTATTTAGCATCAGTTCGGCAAATGCAGTTCTCATGGAAGGTAGAAAGCTATCAGCCTGACAGTCCAAAGCACTGATAGTTTCTCCCCAGGAAGGAATGGGGGGTAGAGGTAGTGGCTAGACACGTTTCTATTTTAGAAACTGGCTTTTATTGAATGTTGGTGAATTGATTTCAGTACATTGATTTTAAGTGGGATTAAAAAAATACTCCTTTGGCAAGTCTGAGTCCCTCTAAAAATGTCAAAAAGGCTTAGACTGAGTCAATATCTGAAAAACCAGTAAGTGAACTCAACCTTTCTTCTAATTTCATCAGACCATGACTACAGATACCAAATAGCTGTGTTCTGTCGCTATTCAAAGTATTGTCCTGGAGTTGCTTCATCATTCTGTCTGGTCAAGGAATGGTAAGGTAATATAAACTTGTGATTTTTGTACATACAAATAAGGGTCCTTTTGTATGTGGAGAATGGGGTTCTAGGTTGACTTTTTTAGAAATCTTGCACTTTTAATCAAAACCACATTGAGATAACATCTCACGCCAGTTAGAATGGCGATCATTAAAAAATCTGGAGACAACAGATGCTGGAGCGGATGTGGAGAAATAGGAACACTTTTACACTGTTGGTGGGAGTGTAAATTAGTCCAACCATCATGGAAGACAGTGTGGCAATTCCTCAAGGACCTAGAAATAGAAATTCCATTTGACTCAGCAATCCCATTACTGGCTATATACTCAAAGGATTATAAATCATTCTGTTATAAAGACATGTGCACATACATGTTTATTGTAGCACTGTTTACAATAGCAAAGACTTGTAACCAACCTAAATGCCCATCAAGGATAGACTGGATAAAGAAAATGTGGCACATATACACCATGGAGTACTATGCAGCCATAAAAAAGGTGAGTTAATGTCCTTTGCAGGGACGTGGATGAATCTAGAAACCATCATTCTCAGCAAACTGACACAAGAAGAGAAAACCAAACGCTGCATGTTCTCACTCATAAGTGGGTATTGAACAATGAGAACAAATGGACACAGGGAGGAAAACATCACACACTGGGGTCTGTTGGGGGGTGAGGGGCTAGGGGAGGGATAGCAGGGGGTGGGGAGGTTGGGGAAGGATAACATTAGGAGAAATACCTAATGTAAGTGATGGGAGGATGGAGGCAGTAAACCAACATGGCATGTGTATACCTATGTAACAATCCTGCATGATCTGCACATGTACCCCAGAACTTAAAGTATAACAAAAAAAACTTGTACTTTTAAACATTATATCTATGCTTCATAAAAAATTATAGCATTAATATGCACGTGAAAAAAATCTGTAAAATTATTTATAAATAGGCTTACATCTTGGGAGGCAGTAGTATGCAGTGGTGGTGAGAGTCTGGCTTGGGGCCAGGAAGAGCTGCCTGTAAATGGGCTTAAGATAAAAACGTTACATATGCATAAAATAGAGGGGTTACATATGCACATTTTTGACCAAAGTAAT
The DNA here is from genome assembly GCF_049354715.1 of Callithrix jacchus. NCBI lineage: Eukaryota > Metazoa > Chordata > Mammalia > Primates > Cebidae > Callithrix > Callithrix jacchus. Next base: position 13,868,409 of record NC_133524.1, read on the forward strand.
TATCTTGTGTAAACCTTTAATCAATTTGGTAGAGTCACATGAATTGTTTTACATTTCTATGTTGTTTTACCTGTCTGTTTGGTTTGGTTTCCTCCTCTCTATGGTCACTTTGTATAGCATGAAGAGTGCTGAATGTCATTAGCTAAGAGCTAATTACCCTTTCCTTCTCAATAATTTCTTTGATGGCCTATATATTTATTTCAATGACAACGTTATTCAAAACACATTTGAAATTGCCCTTTTCAGGTACATAAATCATACAAGAGACTTGGTATTGTCTATTTATGGTTAAAATTTTTGATCATCATTTATGACCAAAAATAGCATTACCAATGCAGTATTCCACTGCTAGGTATATGAATCCACTGTAGTGTATTCATTCAATAAAAGACTATGAAGGCATGAGAATGAACAACCCAATGCTACCCACAGCAACACAGATAAATTTCAAAAATATGTCGTTAATCAAGACACCAGAAAGTATATACTGTACACTTCGGTTTACTTAAGTTTCAAAATCGGGCAAAATTAATCTATAATGGTAAAGTTGGGATTCTGTTTATGCTTTTACCCGTGGTTGGGGGGTGCTGGAGGGGAACACAAGGGGGGAACTTTATGGAGGCTGGTAATTTTGTTTCATGATGCTTTTTGAATGGGCATGTTCACTGTGAAAATTAACAAGCAGTACACTTATGATTTGTACACTGACTTTTCTATATATGTGTCAAACTTTGGTAAAAACTTACTTCAAAAAGTAAAAGTATTACTACTCCTACCCCTTAAGATGAACCTCATCTGTCTGGCTTTGTGCCAAATGACTTGGGACACCTAGAGTGAATTCACCTCCCAGTGACAGGTAGGTTGTGGCTGAAGTTATACAGACTCAGGCATAATCCAGCCACAGATGACTTTTGCCGTGGGTGTGCCCTGGCCTGCCATCCAGGTTGCTGGAGATGAATGGCATCGGCATCTGGAGAGGAAGTTCTATGGGCCCAGGGGCTGAAGCTTGAGCAAATATTCCTGCTGCTCAGGAACCTGGAACTCTCACCAGCCCCACATCTATTAGTCTTTCTGGATAGTGATGGAAGTTTCTACATCTCATTTTTCTATCCCCGTTACTCCTTTTAAGTCTTTTTCCTCCTAAGATGAGTCCAGTCTATCCTCACCCAGCTCTCCTGCTGAATATGAGACGCTTTCCCTTTGCATCACTTTTTTGCAATCTTCTCTCAGAGTTCCAGCAGTGCCCCCTTGTGGCTGCATGTGTGTGGCCGCCACCAGGCAAACAACAGAGCTGTTTTCAGGATCTCCTGCTCCCTCTTTGCTCCATTGCTTCTCCTCTCTGGTGTTTTATGAACTCAAGCTTCTTTCTGGGTACCCAGAACCTTCCAGTTCAGTCACCCTTAAGATATAGAAGAATCCAATCTTTCAAACCTTTCATTCCCTCCCAGTTCTCATCAACATTTACTTCTCCTGTGTCCCATTCCACTGGTCTCTGACAAGTGAAGGGAGACGATCCTTACAAGATAACTCAGGCATACGGAATAAAGAGCTTCAAGTGTAACCTTTCCCAAGTAATAGTTGCTGTTTTATAATAGCAGCTTCCAATGCCTTCATCCAAAGGAATGAATAAGAAAGGAAACCCAGCACCATGGTAAGGTCAGGGATTCTCTTCTGATGTCCTTCAGCCACATTAAGAAAGGCTGTGTCCGTTAGTGTTTACTGTTAGCAAGCCACTGAAACAGACCCAGCAGAGGAAAGTTACAGTAAGGATAGCAGGAGTGTACAGGTGGAGGGAGAGGCCAGCCAGCCAGCTTTGGAAGTGGGCCACTGGGCTAGAAGCAGAACTATGGGAAAGGAGCCATTGGAGGAATGATCTCATAAGGACACCACCCTCACCTGAATGATCTTTCACCATGTTTAGACTCCACATTCTTCTACTCAAAATTCACATTCCAGGGAGGGATGTACAATCGGGCCAGCTGGGGTCATCTGGCTGCCACCTGGCTAGGGCAGAATAGGCACCTGATTGGCCATTTGGAAGGTGGGCTGAAGCTGGGTGGTCCAAACTCACCAAAGCCCACCATGTGAACCCCATAATGCAAATCTGAGATCCAGTACATGTAATTATCCCAGGCCACATACCAGTCTAATAGATCTACTCTCATAACGACAAAAGAGTTGACACCTTCATTCTCTTCAGCAACCAGAAACCTAGTTGGTATTTGAGCCAAGGTTTGAAATGAAGAACAACGAATATAAACATTATTGCCGGGCACAGTGGCTCATGCCTGTAATTCCACCACTTTGGGAGGCCGAGGTGGGTGGATCACTCGAGATCAGGAGTTCTAGACCAGCCTGGCCAACATGGTAAAACCCATTGCTACTAAAAATACAAAAAAAAAATCAGCTGGTGTGGTGGCATATGCCTGTAATCCCAGCTACTCGAGAGGGTAAGGCAGGAGAATCGCTTGAACTTAGGAGGTCGAAGTTGTGGTGAGCTGAGATCACACCACTGTACTACAGCTGGGGTGACAGAGTGAGACTCTGTCTCAAAAAATAAATAAATAAAAATTTAAAAATAAAAATAAACATTGTTATGTGAGCCAAATGGTGCAGCAACTCCATGTATTAGGTTTTTTTTTGTGAGAAAATTAGGCTGAAATGGAAAAGCGCTTGGACACTGTAAATCAGAACAGTACACTTCTGGCTAAATGTGTCTTCCAGTGAAGACTAAGAAGAGAACACGGGGGTCCTTTATATTGTCACTGTTGATGAATATGTCCTCCTGGCAGCATGCCAGGTCACATCATGAAAGAACAGCTGTGGGTGGTGTGTACAGTGTCAGTCCATGAGAATGAGCCATGAGGCCATGTGTGCAATAATGAAGGATAAAGGAAGCAGCACAGACCAATGCTTCAATGTTTAGTGCTTATGTCTCACTATGCTGATGAACTGCTGTTATAAAATGACTTGCCTTTAAAACAAAAACTAGAGAACCAAAATGAAGTGAGGCATTTCATGGGGCGGTCCACATGTCAGGATCGCCAGCAGACTGTACTACTCCCTGGTAACAAGCTACTCTGGCAGAACAAAACCCCAGATGATGGGCCTCAGCTCGGATTTCTTCAGAGCAATGTAAATAGCAACTGCATAGGCAGGCATAGGTCTTTGAGTAGAGTTGGTGTCCCCTTGTTCCATTCCATTTTGTGCTTCTGTATTCTTTGGATAAAAGAGAATTTTGAAGAATCCCTAGTAACAAAATAGTAAAGATGTTGTTGCACTGCTTCTGACTTTTCATCTTATGATATGCACCAATGTATTTGTATGTTCTCACACTGCTGTGAGGAAATACCTAAGACTGGGTAATTTAATAAGGAAAGAGGTTTAATTGACTCACAGTTCTGCAGGTCTGGAGAGGCCTCAGGAAACTTAAAATCATGGCAGAAGGGGAAGCAAACATATCCTTCTTCACATGGTGGCAGCAAGGAGAGGTGCAGAGCAAAAGGGGAAACACCCCTTATAAACCATCAGATCTTGTGAGAACTCACTATCACAAGAATAGCATGGGGTAACTGCCCCCATGATTGAATTACCTCCCACCAGGTCCCTCCCACAACACATAGACATTATGGGAACTACAATTCAAGATGAGAATTGGGTGGGGACACAGCCAAACCATATCAACTAAGAGGTGACTGAAGCCAGACTTTCTGGTCCTTCATCATTTCTCCACTAAATATATTGCCATAAATCTGTGTTAGAATAACATATCTTCTAGGGAAATTAGTAAAATGGACAAATGGTGTAGAAAAGGAGAATAAAGGGCCGGGCGTAGTGGCTCACGCCTGTAATCCTAGCACTTTGGGAGGCCAAGATGTGTGGATCACCTGAGGTCAGGAGTTCAAGAAAAGGAGAATAAGAGGTATGGAACTGATCTGTAGATTACCACAGGTACAAGAGGATGTTAAATGGGACATTTCCTGACTCAGTTTTGTCCAAAGCCCTAAAGCTGAGCACAATGTTAAGTGTCCGCTGGTTCTAATGAGAGATGTTAGAACATTTACCCAAGCTTACTAAGTGGTGAGTCAAAAACTCCTGCCACTCATGCCCCCTTGCCATTTTTCAGCTTAGGTACAGGAGAAGGCAAGAGTGAAAGAGGGTTGTTACGGTTCTGGAAGCCTCCTTGCCATCCCCACTCCAAGGCAAGTGAGGGGGACTTTGAGAGAACCACTCAGAGAGATTGACAGGTGCCCTGCCCTGAAAGGGTACAGTTGGCCCTGTTGTAGAATGGTGTCTGACTCTCAAAAAAAAAATAAATAAATAAAAGTTAGGTGAGAAGCTAGCTAGAACTACCTAGGACTGACTGTGAAGATGACAAGACAGCTGTAGAGGCAACAGCCCTGCTTCTGGGGCTGGGTGTGGAGCACAGCTGCTGGGTTGTCCCCATGGGCTAAGTGCACATCAAGCAAGCAGCTGGGCCTAGCCTGTCTTGGAAGGACCCTGACCAGGAGGTCTCCTTGCGGGTGAGGTAACCTGACAGAAAATATTTGTGTGGGATGTGCCACCAAAAGCAGGAGCTGGCGGTCAACCAGAGGGTGCAGCATCTGAACCATGGAATGGGTGAGAAGGGGCCACCAGCAAAGGGAGGGCCCCCAGAAAAATCTCCAAAGGGGGCCCCTCCAAAGAGCAAAAGAGGTATTATGTTGGTGCAAAAGTAATTGCGGGTCTTGCCATTAATTTTTAAAAAAAAGTTTATGGCAAAAGCTGCAATTACTTTTGCACCAATCTAATAGCATTTGAACATCAGTATGCAGAGGGCTTTGATACCAACATTGCTGATGGTATTCGTTTCCTGTGGCAGACAACAAATGACCACAAACTGGGTGACATGGAACAATGGAAATTTATTCTATCACCGCCCTAGAGACAGAAGTCTGACATCAAGGGGTCAGCGGGACCACGCTCCCTCCAAAAGCTGTAGGGGAGCATCTTTCCTTGCTCCCTCTAGCTCCTGGTGGCTCCAGGCATCCCTTGGTTTGTGGCCACATCACTTCAATGTCTGCCTCCATCTTCACGTGGCCTTCCCTGTGTCTGTGTCTTCTCCTCTTCTGTCTCTTATAAAAACATCTGTCACTAGACTTAGGACCTAGGTAATCCAGGATGATCTCATCCCCAAATCCATCACTTAATGACATTGATAAAGACCTTTTTTTCCCAAATAAAGTCACATTCACATGTTCCAGGGTTAGGAAGTAGGACTATCTATCAATTTCAGGGGGCCACCATTCAATCACAATACTAATCAAATAAGATCTCTATACCCCTCTTTCCTCCTACTGTCCTGACCCTGGAGAGACCAGAAAATAGCAGTGGGGATAGGGGAAAGGATAGAATAAGGAGAGTAAAGACACAGACTCACCTGCCTTTACTTTTGCTGGTCCACAGAGTTGTAGATCACACCTGAGTCGGGGGAAGGTCAGAGCTCTGAATGGAATGAGTGACTGAAGTTTTGATATTAGATTAGACTAGACTTCTTAACACCTTAAAAATCAGACTGTTTCTTTATACCTGAAAGTGACTGAAAAAACTACAGGATTTGCTCAAGCTTCAAGCTCCAAGCTCCAACCCTGGGACCTCCAGCAAGGGGCCAGGCAGACAGCCAACAGAGATTGTTGCAATGTAATGGTGAGGAAAAAAAGTTAAGTTTCTTCCTGTTTACACTGTAGAGAGTGCAGCCTGTTCAATAAGATTTATAGGTGGCTCATTTTGTTCCTGTGATAGAAAAAATATTATCACAATAGCCTTTTGGAACTAAAGTCTCTTGAGTTATATCCAGGACGAATCTGCAGTGTTCCAGTGGTTTTTAGAAACGAATGTACTTTTGGGAGGCCAAGGAGGGTAGATTACTTAAGATCAGGAGTTTCAGACCAGCCTAACCAATATGGTGAAATCCCATCTCTACTAAAAATACAAAAATTAGCTGGGCGTGGTGGCACACGCCTGTAGTCCCAGCTATTCAGGAGGCTGAGGCAGGAAATCGCTTGAACCGGGGAGGCAGAGGTTGCAGTGAGCCAAGATCACACCACTGCACTCCAGCCTGGGTGTCTCAGCAAGACTCCATCTCAACAAACAAACAAACAAAAAACAAATGAACTACAAGAAAAAAGGGCATTTCTTGGCTCTACTGGTCTTAACACTGAAGCCTTAGTCCAAACTACATGCCTTGATAAATTTAGTAATGGGCTCTGAAGACACATTTCTCCAAAGTTACACAAAGGGCCAATAAGTACGTAATGAAAAGCTCAACATCATTAGTCATCAAGGAAATGCAACAATGACAAAAATGCAATGGAAAATGCAGGGAAATGGAAGTCAGATTTTCAAAATCTATGTGATCAATGGATAAGTATAAAGCTGAAAGCTATTTTCTGTTTGTAACAAATCAGAAATACCGAGTTTAGTTTATAATAGCTTAATCTCAGTTATTACACCAATAGCTCTCTTTTTGCACATCCTTAAAAGTCTTTTAGAATCTGGTTACAGGCCTGGACGTGGTGGCTTATGCCTGGAATCCCAGCACTTTGGGAGACCGAGGTGGGCAGACTGCTTGAGTCTAGGAGTTCAAGACCAGTCTGGACAACATGGTAAAGCCCCATCTGTACAAAAACTAAACATATTAGCTGGGCCTGGTGGCTTGTGCCTGTAGTCCCAGCTACTTGGGAGGTTGAAGTGGGAGGATCGCTTGAGCCCAAGAAGTCAAAGCTGTAGTGAGCCATGATGGTGCCACTATACTCCAGCCTGGACAACAGAGTGAGACCCTGCCTCAAAAAATCTGGTTATAAAAGTAAAAGGTTCATTGATAAAACTTGGAAAATGCAGACACTACATGAGGAAAAAAATAAAGTAATCCATAAAACAACTCTGTTACAGCCTATAGTGTTATTGTGGAATAAGACTGTCTAGGATCGAATACTGGCTACTTAATTTCTCTTCACTTTAGGTTCTAACTGTAAATTGTAATGCAATATAATGTGAGAGGGCCACACATACCACTAACAATAAGGGAGGTTAGGCAAAGCTTGTTAGGAAACTTAAAGGCAGAGAAGCAAAACCACACATTCAATCCCCATATTTGCCATCATTGTCCCATAGAGTAGCACACTTGAATCAGGTGCAAGTGGACCCAGGGAAAGTTCACCATCTGAGGGCACATGCCCTGTTCCAATTCATATATATTTATATAGGCACAAGCCACCAGGTCCAGCTAATCTGTGTGGTTTTTGTCCAGATGGGGTTTTACCATGTTGCTCAGACTGGTCTTGAACTCCTAAGCTCAAGCAGTCTGCCTACCTCTGCCTCCCAAAGGAGGTCACACACCAAGGCTGCTACGAGTGAGTTTTCCAATGGGCTAATTCAGACCTGCTAAACCAGCTTCTTGCTAAGGTTCCAAAAAAAGGGGAATGAATCCCTGGTCCCTCTAAGTTTATCTTGCCTCATGTATCAAGGGAGATAGAGTTATTATTTATGTAAGAATGAATGGCTCAGTTTAATTGTCTAAAGAATCAATGCATTTAGTTAACACTTTTTTTTTTGAGATGGTGTCTTGCTCAGTGACCCAGTTAGAGTGTACTGGTACAACCATAGCTCACTGCAGCCTCAACTTCCTGGGCTCAATCTAGCCTCCTACATCTCAGCCTCCTGAACAGCTGGGACCACAGACATGCACCAACATGGCTAGCTAATTTTTTAAAATTATTTTTTGTCTTGCTATGTTGCCTGGGATGGTCTCAACCTCCTGGCCTCATGCAATCCTCCCACCTTGGCCTCCCAAGAGCTGGGATTACAACTGGGAGCCACCACACCTGGCCTAGTTTACACTATTAAGAATATTTTAAATCAGTAGCTCTTGGTGGGTGAAAATTGGGGGTGAAGTTAAAGACAGCATCAGAATAACTTCAGGCAACATTTTTCAGTCTTGGATGCCCACTGGGAACACCCAAAGAGCTATAAAATATACTGACGCCAGTCCTGACCCAAGAGATTCTGGCTTCATTGGCCTGATGTACAGTCTAGTCATTGGGATTTTCAGAAGTTCACCAGGTGATTCTAATATGTAGCAAAGGTTGCAAACCACTGACCTATGAAGGTCTGCCTACAATGGCTAAAATCAAAAGGACTGACAATCCAACTCCTGGTGAGGATGTGAAGCAACTAGAACTCTCAGATATTGATGACTGGAGTGTCAATTGGACCAACCTCTTTGAAAAATTGTTTGGTAGTGTCAGCCAAAACGAATATACACCTATCCTATGGGCCCAGCATTTTATCTCTGGGTATATACTCAAGAGAAATAAGAGCTTCTGTTCACCAAAAGACATGGGTAAAAATGTTCACACCAGCTTTATTTGTAGTAGTCCAAAACTGAACACAACCTAAATGTTTATCAACAGTAAAATGGGTACATTGTGGTAGATGCAAACAATCCTATACTACACAGAATTAAAAGTCACAACATGGGTGAATTCCATAGACATATGGAGTGAAAGGAGCTAGATACAATAATCCATGGAAATACAGGTCAAATAGAGGTTGCCCATGGTAGTGGCTGGTGCAGAATGGTGCCTGTTAGGGGAAATGTTTTCTATCTTGATCTGGGTAATGATTCTCTAAGCATATATCATAATTTTATCAAGCTGTAATTTTAAGATTGGTATGCTTTACTCTATGGTTATTATTCAGTTTAAAAATACAACTCAAGCATTTGTTTACAGCCATTACATATAAAAGGCTATATACCAATGAAGGAATACCAATCAAGGAAGTTCTTATGGAATTTTTAAAAGTGAAGAATTTTTAAGCTGGGGGAAAATATTCTTAAACCAGAAGTGCAGTCTCCCACTATACCTTACTCCCATCCTGCCCAGCTTGGAGAAAGTCTGGCCGATGTGTTTGACAAATGCTCCCCAGGTACTTCTGATATACTTCTCCCACCCCTGGTGGAGAATCACTGGTTTAAGCAATCTGTGGCCCACCAGCTAGGCACTGCCTGACCTGTAGAACTAGCTCTTCTGGGAACCTCTGGGGATTTTCCCTGGAGATATCATGTTCACTGCTTCTCTGTCATTTCACTTGCGTAAGTCTGAGAAATATGTTGCAGAACTTAAACATAAGGCTTCTGTTTCTATAATGTATGCCTTTTTGTTCTATTTTCTAATTTTCTGTAACTCCTGAGATTTCAAGGGAACTGTTCATTATTTAAATCTCATGCCTTATGTACTGTGACTTATAAGAACATCCCCAGTTAAGCCCAGTGTCTAGTCCTGGTGTTTTATCAGGAAATCAACACTAGCCAGCACCTTAGAACCCAGAAAGAGGCAGTTTCTCTGACCTCATTCCATGGAAAACATCTGTAACTGTTCTCTCAGCAATGTGTAACATTAGCCTCTGGAGAAGACCCATAAAGCATTTTGCTTCTCTACCTTGGGAATTTGCAGGAAAGGGCTGTCTGCATGAGCTCAGAATATCTATTAATATATTGCCACTCAGAGACTTAATAAGGATTGAAAAGGGGTTTCTGCTGCACTAAGGGAAATTTGTCAAGAGAATTCCAGAGTTTGAAGAAGCTGAAAGATGATTTTAAAACAAAGGCCTGAAAACTATGCATGATAAATTATCATAGAAGTGAGTACTTTTATAGGCATTCCATTTTCACATTGTTCAAAAGAACCAACTTTTCAGCAACCTCTTTAGAATCCGTTGGCAGCCCTATTGTAGATTCATTCCAGATGAACTCAGCCAGAACTTCCTGCAGCAATAAACATGTTCTATATCTGTGCTATCCAATATGGTACCCACTAGCCACAGGTGTCTATTGAGAACTTGATATTTAGCTAGTGCAACTGAGGAACTGAATTTTAAATTTTATCTAAATAGCCACATGTGGCTACTGTAATAGACAAGGCAGGACTACACAGTAATTATAGCTTGCCTCTTGAAATAATGGTTTTATAATTCACACCAGAGAAAAACCTAGGTTGTTTTTGATTTTAGACTTTTGACTAATTTCTATTTTTTCTTCAGTATAGAGTTCATGAGAAATTGGTTATAATATGCCTCAAAGCTCTAATAACAATTACTGTAGTAACTTCTAGTTTCCAAACTGACTCTTTCAGGTTGAGTCTTTCATAATTTGAGTGTGATTATTTTGACAAATATCAGATATTGTAATAACTGGATGTTACAAATCTGATCACAAAGTATTTTTCCCAGGTAACTGTCTGAAACTAGAGATGGTTGGTCTTGGAGTCAATAGTCCTTTGGATTTTTAAATCAGTGTTTACAAAGTGGAGCAAGAGTACTCATAAAATGAACCAAAAAAGTAACAACGAGAAGAGAAATACCAATAAAGCATGTTAAATTAAATAAGCAGGAGGCTATTGGCCTGAGGCTGATTTTCTACGCAATGAATTGGAATTTACAACAAGAAAAAAAGAATCCCTGACAGCTCTCAGCTGCTCTGCATTCACAGCTGGCCCTCGGTGCTTTGTGGAACATAAATAACTTCACAAGAACACCATCAGACGTGGCCGCTCTCTGACCGGATGGATCAAGACAAAAACAAGACTCTTTTGTAATCATGTGGGAATGCTGAAAAAAAAACATAAACATTGTCCAAACAACAAAAATGACAACACATCTCCTATCCCAGTTAATGATTCACTGGTCTTGTCTCCCTGCCTTTTAGGTAAGATTTATTATGACACTTAATCATACAATCGGCGTGCTTCCTGCCAGCACCCAGTCCAGAGTATTGGAATGGATACGCTGCTTCCCTGAACCTTTTTCCAAATTACCTTAGTGTAAGGAATCAGCAAAGGAGGCTATCACATTCGTTCAACCATCACTGTGCTTTTGGCCCTTTGCAGACAAAGAATGAGAATGTGCACAGGTGAGAAGTCCAGGATGCACATGACCAGTCAATTAACATTTACTATTTTCATATCAACTGATGCATTCTAGGATGGTATAAACACTTTTTGAATTAATTACTGCCTTAAATAGATTCACATTTATGCCTAGAGCTATGTCAACATCTAGCTGAGCACTGTCTTGCCTGTCCTGAGTAGAAGCCAAAAGTATAAGTTGTAAAGTACGTCAACAAACTTTGCTGCTGAAAAACGAAAGTGCGGTTTCTTTCTCTCCGGCCGTGGGAGGGGCCATAGCTCCGCCTCCAGGAAGCCGCGGGAGAGCAGTCCCACGGCCTCCGCCGATCGCTCTACGCAAGCGCCATTTGTCTAGCGCGCAGGCGCCGGATCCCAGGACCACGTGCGCTGGCCTGGAGGCTTGGATTGGCTGAGCCTTCCGGTCCTCCCAGTCCTGGTGATCCGGAAGTTCTCCGTGGACGCGGGGCGGCTGAAGGCTCCGGAACTGCGCCTGCGCTTTTCAGTGAGTCACACTTTGGGTTTGCCAGGGCCTTTGTCCCACAAAAGGACGAGCCTTTGTTCCCAGCGGAAGCCCACCCCGGCTTGCGGCGGCTTTCCGGTGCGCCCTGGGCGGCGTAAGCCCAAAGGTGTTTGCACCCTTGCCCCTTCCTCTCCGACAGCCGAGGTCGCCAGGGTGGGCTAACCCTCGGGACCGTCGCTGCTTGTGTGCTGGGTGCCGGGCCGTCATCCCGAGATGGTTAGCGGCAGGCTTTGCAGGTTGCTTGCCCCCACCCACCGGAACTCGAACCCGGGCTAGACCGGGCGGCTGGGCTGGTCCCTTCCCTCGCTGTACCTTTACTAGGGGTCACCATTAAGGGAAAGGGCCTTAGCGCAGTCCTGAGTGGCTGTTCAGTAACCGCGACACCGCTGCCAACATTTGGCATCATTAGGGCGGGGCTTCCTGTGAAGCTGGGAGCTGTATGTGGGTTAGGACTAGAAAGTTACAATTTCTATTTAGGCTTTAAGGAGATCTAAAGATCTGAACAGATCTAGGTTATTATTGACTTGTTACCAGTTTCTGGGAACATTGTTTCCACAACTTTCCTCTCGTTTTTCTCAGGGTTTAGGCCATTATTGTGCAGATATGTGCACCTTGCTTACTATAATATTAGCTAATCTTTACAAGCTTTTATATGCATCCAATCTGATATTTCGTGCCTGCTCTTCCTGGCACTGTATAAACTTTTTGGTATAGGTATGCATCTAAGCATTATCCATTTTAACATCAGTTCTAGAATTATGGTGTCTAATAATGGTAACCATTAGTTACATAAGGTTCGAGCACTTGAAATCTGGCTAGTCTGAATTGAGATGTGCTGTAAGTGTAAGACAGAGTGAATTTGGAGAGTTAGCATGAAAAAATAATGTAAAATACTTCAATTTGTTCATATTCACATGTTGAAATGACAGTATTCTGGATATACTGGGTTAAATAAAATGTATAATTTCACCTATTTTTGTTTTGTAACGTGACAACTAGAAATTTTTAAATCACATTTGTGGTTTGCATGTCATATTAATGTTGCACAGCACTGATCTAGAAAAGGGTCAGCGAACTGGCCTGCAGCCAAATCGAGCCTGCCCATTTCTGTAAACAAGTCAGCTGGAACAAGATCATGCTCATCCACTGTTATTTTCTGTATCTGCTGTTGCTGCTACAAGAGCAGCAGAGTTGAGTAGTCCAGAGAGATTATATGGCCTACAAGGCCCAAAATATGTACCTTCTGATCTTTAGCAGAAAAAATGTGCTGACCCCCTGCTCTACAACAATGCCTGGTTTGATATTTTTAAGCCTTTTAGGTGTAGACCCACATCCTATTATTCACGCTTACTGTGTGACGGGCATAGTTCAAAGCATTTTATCAAGACTTTCATTTAATTCTTATTAATCATAGGATGTTGGATTTCTCCCATTTCATAGATCAGGAAATTGAGACACAGAATGGTCAAGAAACTTATCCAACTTGGTTAGCACCCCTCACTTCTGGGGGCTGGACCTGCTTGACCTTCCTTATGCAAATATTTTAACCCTTCAAACCCACTTGATGAGCCCACAGTGGTCACCATAGTTTTTTGTTTTTTTAATGAGATTTCTTTGAACTAGAATTTTTTGAATGATTTTTTTTAACTAGAATTGAGATGGGCTTGGTCTCCTGTGGAAGAGGCAGAGGGGCATTGGGCTTAGGTGCAGTGAGTACAAGCAAGCTGGTGTGTAATGAAAAGAAATGAAGCTCACAAGCAGAGAGGAGAGAGAGCATCCTGAATGCTCATCGCTCATTTAACAACGAAAATGTGTTAAGTAGTAGTAAGCACTGGCTGGGTGTTTGCTAGGTGTGTATAGGTAAATAAAACATGTGGATCTTCTCTTGTGGTCTTGTGGGGAAGGCAGGAGAAATGTTTTTTAAATGTGATAAACACCGTGAAGAAAACAACATGCAAATTATTTACTGTTTTTAATAGGTTTTCTCACCTGTAAGATGAAAATAAGCTATTATCTGTATTTCAGGAGTATTGTGAGGATTCAGATGACAGGAGTGTGTATGGTCCGGAGAGTTCCTGAATGTTGCCTTCGACTGTGAGGAGGTAGGTGAGGGAGTGTCAGGAATTGTGTACATTATGACACTTAAAAGATTACAGTTGTCATTTGTAATTTGTAGAGAAGGTTGTCAGCTGCATTGTACACAGTAGGTGTTTTTAATCTTTTCTGACTTAATGGGACTCATCTAGAAAAAGCCGAAGTCAGAGAGTTGTCTGCATTCAGTCCAGGAGCAGGACCAGAGTTGTCTTTGGGACTGATGGCAGCCTAACTGGGAGGTCCTGCTGGGGTGTGGAGGAGGGTTGTGTGCCTGTGAGTGGTTTAAATCAGAGTCACCCTGGAGAGCTGAGCCAATATGCAGGCCCTATCCTCAGAGATTCTAATTCATCCTTTCTGGAGTGAGGCCCTGCCATTGTTTGTTTTTTGTTGTTTAATTTCCCCAGGTGATTCTAATAAGCATTCAGGGTTGAGAACCACCAATGGTGAGAGATAAGCCAGGCTCGGGATGCTGCTTGAGCAAAGGCCCAGAGCTGTGCCCATCAGTGGTTGAGAGTAGTCAAGGGGGAGGCCAGCTAGGGTCCTTTTTGCCACCTGGCCAAAGAGCTTGGGCTCCATCCTGCAAGCAAGGGGGAACCTCTGAAGGGCTTTAAGCAGGAAAATGAGGGAATATCTTGCTGAGGTCTGTACTAGAGGATGATCCCTCTAACAAAGTGCCAGACTCACAATTGGGCCTTGTGAGGGCCAGAGAGAGAATGAAGGCAGTGATGTAGCTGTCCAGATAATGGAGAGCCCAGATACGGTTTGGTACCATCCTGTGTGTGTTTCCCCTAGCAGCCAGTATCTGTCCGTGTTGAAATACCACATGTGTTGTAACTGGCCAGTTTCTTGTCAGTATTCCTTCCACTGGGCTATCAGCTCCTTCAAGGCAGAGACTATCTCTTTAGGCTCAGCATCTAGTACATACTCAACCCCTAATATTTATTGAATGAACTATGTAGAACTAAGCTGGACATACGCCTTGCTTTTTCTTTTTATGGCAATTGTCAGAATTTTAAACCTCCTAGGATAAATTCTTTATGTCTACATTATTGTCCCACAGAGGACTAGAAAGTTTGACTGGATTTCAATGCTGTTAAAAATGTAGAGGGGGTTGGAAAACAATATAGTGGGTCCTCAAAAAATTAAAAACAGAATTACCATATGATCCAGTAATTCCATTTCTGGATGTATACTCAAAATAGTTGAAAACAGGGTCTCAGAGGAAGATTGGTATACCAGTGCTCACAGCAGTGTTATTCACAATAGCCAAAAGGCAGAAGCAACCCAAGCATCCATTGACATTTGAATGGATAAACAAAATGTATATACAGACAATGGGAATATTATTTGGTCTTGAAAAGGAAGGAAGTTCTGACACACGCTACAACATGGATGAACCTTGAGGACATTATGCTAAGTGAAAAAACCAGTCACAAAAAGAGAAATAACTATGATTCCACTCATATGAGGTACCTAGAGTAGTCTCATCCATAGAGACAGAAAGTCGAATGGTGATTTCAGGGGCTGGTGGGAGGGAAGAATGAGGAGTTGTTTAATAGGTGCAGAGCTTCAGTTTCAGAGGATGAAAAGACTGCTGGACATAAGCATCTTGATGGCAGGGACTGTGTCTTTTCAAAAAATCCACTGACTCTGTTTATAGCACTTGATGTTAAATAATCACCACTGAACACAAACAGGTTAAGAACACTGAAGTGATTACAGAGGGAATTCTGCAATCTTCCCAGACACCATCTGACAAGTGACATAAAGCATAATGACCTTTAGTAATTCTACTTCTATGAAATAACTTTAGGGAAATGAGAGATGTGGAGACTGCATATGTAAGAATTTTCTTCAAACTTAGGAGAAACTGGAAGCCCTCAAATAGGAGAATGGTTAAAAACTATCACATACTCCTAGGATGATCCAATAATATAACCATTGAAAAATTCTACTTTTAAAGAATGTTTAATGATATAGAAAAATAGTCATAAAGTTAGGTGAAAAAAATCAAGATTTAAAGCTATATAAAAGATTAAACAGAGTTATATAATCCAGCAGATCCAAGATAAATGAAAACGTATGTCCACGTAAACACTTGTACACAGGCTGGGCATGGTGGCACATGCCTGTAATCCCAGCACTTTGGGAGGCCAACGCGGGTGGATCACCTGAGGTTAGGAGTTCGAGACCAGCCTGGCCAACATGATGAAACCCCATCTCAACTAAAAATACAAAAAGTAGCTGGGTGTGGTGGTGCACACCTGTAATCCCAGGTACTCGGGAGTCTGAGGCATGAGAATCACTTGAACCCAGGAGTCAGAGGTTGCAATTAGCCTCTGTACTCCAGCCTGGGTGACAGAGCGAGACTCCATCTAAAAAAAACCAAAAACCACTTGTACACAAATGTTCATAGCAGTATTATTCATAATAACCAAAAATGGGAAATAATCAAAATGTGCATCAACTGATGAATGGATAAATAAAATGTGATTCATCCACAGAACAGAATATTATTCGGCCATGACAAGGAATGAAGTACTGATACGTGCTACAACGTGGATGAACCTTGAAAGCATTATGCTGAGTGGAAGAAGCGAGATACAAAAGACCACATATTGTTGGTTTTATTTACATCAAATGTCCAGACAGCAAATCTATAGAGACAGAAAAAAGATTAGTTGTTGACTTGTTGGAGTGGGACAGAAGGGTAGTGGGGTAAAAGAGGAGGAGTAGCTGATAACATACAGGGTTTTTCTTGGGGAGTGGTGGCACAAATCTTCTAAAGTTGATTTTTTTATGGTGATGGGTTACACAACTGTGAATATACTAAAAAAACACTGAATTGTACACTTCAGGTGAATTGTATGGCATGTGAATTACATCTGAATAAAGTTGTTATTTAAAAATAGAATCTGATCCAAATTTTATTTAAGAATTACATGTGAAAAGACCAAAGAGATACACAAAATTTTTAAGAGGGGCATTTTCTAAATGGAAAGATTTTAGGTAATTTTCATTTGTTCTTTTACTCTTTTCTGTATTTTGTGTGATTAGCGTGTATTGTTTTCATAATCAGGAAAGTTATTGGTCTAATATGATTTCATGATAAACTGTATACATTTAAGATATCCCTACTGAAAAATGGTGTGAGTGATGGATCAATCACCTTCTACCCACCTTCCCTCTTGAATGAGAATATTGTCTCTTGAGAGTGGCTGTATCACCTGTGGCTTTGCATTCAGATAAGCATTCATAATTTCCTCAGAAATCGATCACTGCATCTCAAACAGGTGCATCTCTCCTCAAACTTTATCCAAAAATATCTGAACAGTTAAGAACCCTTAGATAACCAAGATTCTGAGTTCTGCATTTTTAACCACCAGAGGGAGCTAGACTATAGAAAGCCTCTGGCAGTCATTTTTGTTTTGTTTTAAAGTTGGTTTCACAGAAGGCCATCATTTCAGGATCTTACGTAATTTTCCTAATCTAAACCCATACTTTAAAGATAATTCTTTTTCCCTTTTTAAAATTCCACTTTTAAAGACTGCAAACATTAAAAGAGAGAATTCTTCCTAAGAATCAAAAGCTTAATAAAGAACAGGCAAGACAGCACAGAAAAATAAAAAATATTCACACTCTCTATTGCCAGCATTTCTCTCCAAATTGTCTTCTTCAGATCTTGAAGTCACCCAGTTGCGTCACAGTGATAAAGTTTCAAGCTGTTCAATATACTTGAGCCCTTCCCTACTTGTTGAAAAGTTTCTTAACCAAGAAGAAACATTCAGTGTGCCTGCATTCTGTATGCATTACTACTGAGGAAATCAGGATGGAGGTTTGCTAGGCATTGAGAAAAATGGTTAATAAGAGTTGGGCCTACAGTGCCCGAAAGGAAGTTAAGCAATATTTGACTCAGGTCAGAAGTTTTCAACTGAAGGTCTTTTGAGCTTCAGAGTGATTCTGGAAGGGAATTGTCACAACCCAAAAGCTCTTCATTTCATATGTTCTATGTTCTTTTATTGATCTCTTCATATTTATTTAAACATTTTTATTTGTGATAAAATATGCAAAACATAAAATTTACTGTCTTAAGCCTTTTTTTTTTTTTTTTTTTTGAGATGTCTTGCTCTGTCGCCAGGCTGGAGTGCAGTGGCATGATCTCGGCTCACTGCAGCCACCGCCTCCTGGCTTCAAGAGATTCTCCTGCCTCCGCCTCCTGAGTAGCTGGGACTACAGGTGCATGCCACCACGCCCACCGGATCACAAGGCAGGATCCTCCCAAAGTGCTGGCATTATAGGCGTGAGTGACTGCACCCGGCCTGTCTTAAGCCTTTTCAAGTGTGCAGTTCAGTAATGTTAAGTACATGTATCATTCCAGAGGGAAGGTGGGTAGAAGGTGATTGATCCATCACTCACACCATTTTTGAGTAGGGATATCTTAAATGTATACAGTTTATCATGAAATCATATTAGACCTATAACTTTTCTGATTGTGAAAACAATACATACTCATCACAGAAAATGCAGAAAAGAGTAAAAGAACAAATGAAAATTACCTAAAATCTTTCCATTCAGAAAATGCCCCTCTTAAAAATTTTGTGTATCTCTTCAGTCTTTTCTCATATAATTCTTAAATAAAATTTGGATCAGATTCTATTTTTAAATAACACCTTTATTCAGATGTAATTCACATGCCATACAATTCACCTGAAGTGTACAATTCAGTGTTTTGTAGTATATTCACAGTTGGGTAACCCATCACCACAAATAAGTCAACTTTAGAAAATTTATTTGTCCCACCCCCCTCCAAGAAAAATCCTGTATGTTATCAGCTGCTGCTCCTCCTTCACCCCACTGCTCTTCTGTCCCATTCCACCAAGTCAACAACTAATCTTTTTTTCTGTCTCTATAGATTTGCCTGTTCTGGACATTTCGTGTAAATAAAATCATATAATATATGGTCTTTTGTGTCTGACTTCTGCTCAGCATAATGTTTTCAAGGTTCATCCATGTTGTAACCTGTATCAATACTTCATTCCTTTCCATGGCAGAATAATATTCTGTGGTGTGGATGAATCACATTTTATTTATCCATTCATCAGTTGATGGACATTTCGATTATTTCCCACTTATGGCTATTATGAATAATATTGCTATGAACGTTAGTGTGGAAGTTTTTGTGTGGGCATACGTTTTCATTTCTCTTGGTTCTGCTGGGTCATATGATAACTGTAGTTTCATATATAGTTTCAAATCTTGATTTTTTTCACATAATGACTGTTTTTCTATGTCATGAAATATTATCTAAATACATGATTTTTAAATGGTTACATTATTGTATCATCCTGGGAGTATGCCGTATTTTTAACCATTCTCCTGTTTGAGGGTCTTCCAGTCTCTCCTAAGTTAGAAGAAAATTCTTACATATGCAGTCTCCACTTCTCTCATTTACTTAAATTTATGGAAGTAGGATTACTAAAAGGTCATTGTGTTTTATGTCACTTGTCAGATGGTAATTGGGAAGATTGTATGAATTCTCTCTGTAATCACTTTAGTGTTCTTAGCCTGTGTATGTTCAGTGGTGATTATTTAGTATCAAGTGCTATAAAACAGAGCCCATAGATTTTTGAAAAGACACAGTCCCTGCTGTCAAGATGCATATGTTTACATTTAGACCAGACAGATAAATATAGATCCAAGGACATCATATAGACAGGATTATGTACATTATGTGGAGGGAAAAAATAGACCACTTAGATAAAGTAAATGTTTGCCTGCCTAGGATGAGATTCACACAGACATAATCATTGAGCAACTTTTCACACTTAAAAAGTTTTTTTTAAATTAACGAAACCAAAATGTAGGAACCAGTAAGTCTAAAGTCATAAATCACCTGGATCCTTGAGAATGAACCTTTCCCTTGTTCAGAAGACTCCTAAGGCAGCACAGTGTAGCCTGTTGGCTTTTGGGACCTGCAGATCTAGCTCTGGCTGCTTTTCAACCTGTGCTATCTCACAGTTTCCTTAGATTGCTTGAGACATTAGCAAACCTTTTCTGTCCTGTTTCTTACTCTTTTATATTCAGAAGAATGCCACTTTAAAGATTATGAAATGAGCAAGTAGTTCAGTTATGTAGCTGACTCTGGGGGAAAAACAGTCTAGCACTGTTCAGCCTTGCCATATTGATGCTGACACTGGCATGATTTCATCTCCAGCATGACCACCAGATTCCACCCAAATGGAATGACTAAAAGATTAAAGATAATTGATTTGTAAAATTGGAGCTGGACAAGCTATGGCAGATCCTCCAGCAAGCCTCTAAGCAGATGTTATATAGAGGCTTTGCAATACTGGTTTTTTTGTTTGTTTGTTTGTTTTTTAACTAGTAGGAATTAAACTCTTGAAAGTAAACCATACCACATTAAAGATTCCATTTTCTAGCATGTCACATGCATTTGTATTACATGACTCCTTCATAAAACATTGCCTAGGTAACTGACAAAAAGTGCTTTTTAATATCCAGAAGCTGTAGCCAGCAAAGACAAACTTAAGAAAGCGGAAACCTCTTTTTTGCTTTGCAGTTGTAAAGATGTCTAACAAGAACCAGATAGCTGCCAGAGCCTCCCTTATTGAGCAACTGATGTCTAAAAGGAAATTTGAGGATCTTGGCAACCACCTTACTGAGCTAGAAACAATTTATGTGACTAAGGAGCATCTCCAGGAGACAGATGTGGTCAGAGTTGTGTACAGAGTCCTGACAAACTGCCCCTCTGTGGCTTTGAAAAAGAAAGCCAAGTGTTTGCTATCAAAGTGGAAAGCTGTTTATAAAGAGACTCACTTCAAAGCAAGGGACAGCCCTAAATTACTTCCTGTGAGGGGTAATAAAGAAGAAAATTCAGGACTTTCTCATGACCCAAGTTATGATGAGACACTGGGCATCTGCAGCTCGAATTCTCTATCGTCCCAAGATGTTGCAAAACCCAGTGAAATGATTGTGCCTGAAAATGGAGCCATTCAATTGAAACCTAAGGAAGAGCATTTTGAGGATGGTGACCCTGAATCCACTGGGAAGAGATCAAGTGAGTTGCTGGATCCAACACCCATGAGAACTAAATGCATAGAGCTTCTTTACTCAGCTTTAACTACTTCTTCCACAGATCAACCCAGAGCCGATTTGTGGCAAAACTTTGCAAGAGAAATTGAAGAGCATGTTTTTACCCTTTATTCAAAGAACATCAAAAAATATAAAACTTGCATCAGAAGCAAAGTTGCCAATTTGAAGAACCCCAAAAATTCTCACTTAAAACAAAACTTGTTCTCTGGGACCATGTCTCCACGAGAGTTTGCTGAAATGAGTGTCATGGAGATGGCCAATAAGGAACTGAAGCAGTTGAGAGCCTCCTACACAGAATCTTGTATTCAGGAACATTACCTTCCCCAAGTGATTGATGGCACACAGACAAATAAAATAAAATGCAGACGCTGTGAGAAATACAATTGCAAAGTCACCACAATTGCCAGAGGAACACTTTTCCTTCCCACCTGGGTGCGGAATTCAAACGCAGATGAACAAATGATGACTTATGTAATTTGCAATGAATGTGGGGAGCAGTGGTACCATAGCAACTGGGTGTGCTTGTAACTGTAAATCAGTGTTCTCTTAACAAATAACCCGAGTGATACCTTTTATTTGTGCAACTCTTTTGTGCTTTTAAAAAATCTTATACACACTACTCTCTAAAACAGAAGGAGGAGGAAAGAAAGTCATTAGCTGAAGCTCACATCACCATCCCTAAAAGTTACAGTTTGGGGAGAGGGAGTAGATGACTATTTATGTTGGGCCTTATGGTCATTTAGTACCTTACTGTCCTCAGAGTGTGGTTGAGAGCAGCTCAGCATAAACTGGGAGCCTGTGGAAAATGCATTCCCAGGCCCCACACTATTGAATCCAAATCTACATTTTGGCAGGATCCCCAGATAACCTTCTAGGACAGGATGGTTTGAGAAGTGCTGCTTTAGTAACAGGCTTGTGGCTCTCAGCAGTGGCTGCATATTAAAATCATCTGGGAAGCTTTGAAAACCCACTGGTGCTGAGAACCCACCCGAGAGCAATTCCGTTGGAACCTATGAGATGGGACCCAGGCATCAACATTTCTTTTTTAACTCCTCAAGTTATTTTAAGATGCAGTCAGAGTTGAGAACTACTGAGAAATAGGCTCTCATTTGATCCTTTTTACAGCTCTAAGACAAGAGTGTTAATTCCAGGTATCTCACAAATGAGGAAACAGGTCCACAGAGGTGTGGTGACTTGCCCAGTGACACAACCATAAATAGTCCAATTCAGACAGATCCCAGATTTTCTTCCTCCAGACTCACTGAGACTGGCTCAATATTGACCTCTGAGAAATGTGTTCCTGGAGGTCAGGGACGAAATGACTAACATTGGGTGGCTGGATCTTCTTTTTTTTTTTTTTTTTTTTTTAAGGATTTAAGAGATTTAATGGAAAATTCCTTTAAAAAGTCTTAAAAAATATATCTGCATATCTCTCACAATTACCCTGTGTGATCAAATGAGTTAAGTTTTTTCTATATTCAAGTCTATAATTTTTAAAAATCTAGTTTGCTAAACTCTAATGATTTTTTGAAAAGTTTATTAGGAATATCATCTTTTCTAGTCAGAGTAGCAGTTTAATCAAAATGTCTCTTGTTTCTTTGTACATCTTCATTCTTTTTCCCCTTTTCTCACAGGTCTCCCTTCAACCACAAAAGTCACCCCGAGGCCGGGCACAGTGGCTCACACCTGTAATCCCAGCACTTTGGGAGGCTGAGGCAGGTAGATCAAAAGGTCAGGATTTTGAGACTAGCCTGGCCAATATGGTGAAACCCCGTCTCTACTAAAAATACAAAAATTAGCCAACTGTGGTGATGCACGCCCGTAATCCCAGCTACTTAGGAGGCTGAGGCAAGGCCAATTGTTTGAACCCAGGGGCAGAGGTTGCAGTGAGCTGAGATCATGCCATTGCACTCTGGCCTGGGCAACAAGAGCAAAACTTTGTCTCAAAAAAAAAAAAGTCACCCCGGAACTCATCCCACATCATGTTCTCAAGGGCAAGTGTCCTTGAGATGGACATTAATGGTCATTAATCTGTCAGAGGCAGTCCATTGCCTTAGCCTTTGAATGTAGTAACAGACATTTATCTAATAAATGAAGAGGAAATTACTTCTTTGAGGCCTTTGCAAATAGTGTTTAACCAGTTTATATAATTATTTGAATACAGCAAGCCTTCTATGTGATTATGGCTGATTTTTTTCCTTAAAAAAAATCAGAATGTTCATTGTTTTATAGTTTTAGAAAGTTTACTTTGGCGGTCTCTACAAACCTACACATTTTCACTTTTTCACTTGTTCTTTTCTCAACTCTATTATAAATTTCCTTTGTTGGAGCTCTGAAGGCCTAACTGCATGTACGCTTTACCTGCCTGACAAAATTCTCCAAAACGTGCATAAAACTAAACTACGTTTGTATTTGCAAATGATTTGGAAGAGTTGGCTCAATGCCATCAAGTGTGAAATCTATTTTGATACACTTTCTCCCATGTCTTCCCCCGGCTGCTTTTTGTGAGGCAACATATTTAGTCCTTAACTTGCAAGGTCATCTAGCACTTAAAGTTTCACAAAGTGTCGTTTCATATGACTTGGAATAATCTGAAAAAGCATTCAGTGGTTACAAAACAGAACAGCACATAAAAACCAAATTTGATTAGTCCAAGTCAGCGTTTGTGTTTTGCTTTTGGGGTTTGTGTGTATGTGTGTAGTTTTATTTATATTGGAATTTGGTAAACTAAATGTTCAGACAAATAAATTACTTGAAATGGAAATTTCCTTACTCTCCAAGATACAAAAATCTGCATGGTCTTCCTCATTTCGTTTCATCTTTATTAGTTTTGCAACTCAAGATAGGAAAATAGGAATCTGTATTTTTCTTTTGGTGAATGAGACAGCATTACCTTTTCTGCCTATAGATAATTCTTTCACATCCTATGTCCTTTCCCCTAAAAAAAAGGATTTTCTTCAAAATTGACTGCTGGGTAAAGATTTTTTTTTTTTTTTTTTTTTTTTTTTTTTTAGACAGGTTCTCTGTCATGCAGGCTATAATGAATGGTACCATCTCAGCTCACTGCAGCCTCAACCTCCTGGGCTCATGCGATTTGGCTTTTTTTTAATTTTTGGTTTTATAAAAATTTTTTAGATAGGTTCTCTGTCACCTAGGCTGGAGTGAATGGCGCCATCTCAGCTCACTGCAGCTTCAACCTCCTGGGCTCAATTGATCCTCCAACCTCAGCATCCCCACTCCCTCGAGTAGCTGGGACTGCAGGCACATGCCACCACACCCAGCTAAGTTTTGTATTTTTTGTAGAGACAGGGTTTCGCCATGTTGCCAGGCTGGTCTCAAACTCCTGGGCTCGAGCCATCCTCCCAAAGTATTCCGCCTCCCAAAGTGCTGGGATTACAGGCATGAGTTACCGTGCCTGGCCAAGACTCTTTAATTTAAAATCACTTTTACAGAAACAACAAATGGAAGGTCCTGGCACAGGAAAGTGCCTGATACAGTCAAGTTCCAGCAACAGTCCACGGCAGCTAAGTCATAGTGAGCAAGGGGAACAAGGATGAGAGATGCAGTCAAAGAGGCCATCATGAGGGCTCTTGTTGGCCATGGTAAGGATTTGGGGGGTTCTTAAAGCATGACGGGAAACCACAGAAGCTGGGGGGTTTGTGGTGATGTAATTTGAACACCCTTTAGGAAGGATGACTCTGGCTGTTACGTTGAATTAGACGGGGAAGGAAGCAAGGATCCATGCAGGGACAACAGGTGACCGTTGCAGTGGTGCAAATGCCACATAACTAGTTTCAAGCAAGAGTACACAGAGACTGGGCTCCCTGAATCCTTATAGCAAGCAAAGTCCTTGACAACTTTGCAAATTGATGTTTCATAAAATTCACTAAATTCCAAATTCCCTACCCATGGCCCATAAATAAACAATAATATGCAGTGTGGAAACTCACACTGGACAAGTATCTCCTATATCCTGGTTGCCATGGTTACTGGGAGTCCCTGTGTAAGGCATAAACACCAGTTGTCATACCTGAATGTAGGAGCACTCTCTTGACTCTTGATGGGTTTTTCCACATCACTCTCCTTTGTCTGTGTTACTTTTTTGAGATAAAAAGTTGGATACAATTGCAGCTCTGTCTCTTCCCTGAGCACTTCCTGTGATGAGAGGCTCCTTTCATTCGCCACTACCATTTCTAAATACCAGTCAGGAAGCCTGCAGCTGGCAGTGCCCCACTGCTCTGGCAAGGGCTGGCCCTTCGTTTTCTGGGTCAGATTGCTTTGTTATTTATAACTTCCCAGTAAATGTGAAATATTTTACTAAAGTAATTATTTTTGTATCTCTCAGAGATACTTACTGTAAGTACCTAGGTGATAGAAGGCATCTTCGTGCTTTTAGAAGAGCCCCACAATCAGAAGGGAGACCAGATGACAACTCCATATAGTCCCATTTGCATTATTACTTAAAACTGGGATTTCTGGCCAGAAGCGGTGGCTCATAACTGTAATCCCAACACTTTGGGAGTCCAAGGTGGGAGGACCACTTGAACCGAGGAGTTGGAGACCAGTCTGAACTCTGTCTCTACAAAAAATATAAAAATTAAGCCAGGCGTAGTGGTGTGCACCTGTAGTCTCAGCTACCCAGGAGGCTGAGGTGGAAGGATCACTTGAGCCCAGTAGTTCAAGGCTGCAGTGAGCCGTGATCATGCCACTGCACTCCAGCCTGGACGACAGAGACAGACCCCATCTAAAAAAAAATAGGTTTCCCCAGCACTTTGGGAGGCTGAGGCGGGTGGATCACGAGGTCAAGAGATCGAGACCATCCTGGTCAACGTGGTGAAACCCCGTCTCTACTAAAAATACAAAAATTAGCTGGGCACAGTGGCGCGTGCCTGTAATCCCAGCTACTCAGGAGGCTGAGGCAGGAGAATTGCCTGAACCCAGGAGGTGGAGGTTGCGGTGAGCTGAGATTGCGCCATTGCACTCCAGCCTGGGTAACAAGAGCGAAACTCCGTCTCAAAAAAAAAAAATATATATAGCTTTCCACAAATGTTACCATGCATCATCAGAAATGCTCTGTGTTCATGATAGTACATTGCTTTGCATTTTGTTAGGTGCTGGGGGCAAAGATGATTAAGACACCATCCCAGGCCTCAAGCCCCACAAAACGCAGGGGAAGCGCCATGCTGTGTAGCCAGCAATCATTTCACCTTTTAACAGCTCTGAGGGAGACACCCACTGGAAAAGGGTGCAGAAGACCCCAGAGGATCAACTAACCCAGTGTGGGAGGGTCGGGGAAAGCTTCATAGAGGCCATGACCCTTAGGGCAAATCTTGAGGGGAAGAAGGCCAGGCAGAGGAAATGGGAAAGTCTGTTCCAGCACCATATTTGCTAGATTCTTGGCATTTTATGTACAGCATGTCCTTTAATCTTCACAACTACCCTGCCACACAGCATTCTAGAGGTGAAGAAACTGAGGCTGTGAGAGATTGAGTTACTTGCCCAAGGGTACACCGAGACAAAGCCAGGACTAAGTCATAACAAAGTGAGTAGGTTTTGTTTGTTTGTTTTGTATGTCAGATTGCTTCTAGAAATAACAGCAGGCTTCCCAGTAATTCCAGGCAGGTGCTGCTATTTTATAATTGTGGTTTGTTCTTTCAATGACAGGAGCATGTGCTGTATGGATCCCACCTTAGCCCAGTATACTCCTCCTAATGATGGAGGAATTGGGAGGGACCACCTGGCTAGGACTGCTGGCTCTCCTGACACCTTCTTGTGGCATCCATTTGGTTTATCCAGTGTTCTGAAAAGTGAGTAATTTTTAAAATACTGAAATTTGAAAGTTTAAGAACATGTAGCTTTTTAAGGAACATTTATATGTTTATATATTTTTATGAATTTTAAGACTATAAATATATAAATGCAGTCTCAAATATCATTTCCTATAAAGTATAGAGCCTATTTTTTTTGAGACAGAGTCTCACTCCATCACCCAGGCTGGAGTTCAGTGGCACAATCTTGGCTCACTGAAACCTCTGCCTCCCAGGTTCAAGCGATTCTCTTGCTTTAGCCTCCCAAGTATCTGGGATTACAGGCATACGCCATCATGCCTGGCTAACTTTTTGTATTTTTTTCTTAGTAGAAACTGGGTTTCACCATGTTGTCCAGGCTGGTCTTGAACTCCTGGCCTCATGTGATCCACGTGCTTCAGCCTCCCAAAGTGTTGGCATTACAG
The DNA here is from genome assembly GCF_049354715.1 of Callithrix jacchus. Taxonomy (NCBI): domain Eukaryota; kingdom Metazoa; phylum Chordata; class Mammalia; order Primates; family Cebidae; genus Callithrix; species Callithrix jacchus. The sequence goes on from NC_133524.1 coordinate 13,895,311, forward strand.
GTGTGAGCCACCATGCCCAGCCAAATATAGGACCTTTCCTATCTTCATGTTCTGCCAGTATGATCTAGAGAAATAACAATCAATTATGAAGAAATAGTTGTTTTGCATCTTTGTTAAATTATTGTAAGTACCCTCCTGGACAGAGAGACAAAAATAGAATTAAAATTACTTTGTTGGACATACTCTTCTTTCTTATAAAATGTAAATGGGAACAAATCGGGGTAGGTTCCAAGTTGTCACTAATCTTTTTCAAACGGTGGCAAATACTTTTTTTAAATCTAAAATAACCATGGTAAAGTTACATATCTAATTAATAAGCAAGTTAAAACTTCACCCATTCAAAAACTTCTTTACTTTTTATTTTTGGAATATACTATATTCACTTTTGAAATGCAGGTGAACGTAGATACAGATATCTCCCCGGCAGCTAGTTTTACCGCTTCAGAATGATATCGTTAACTCACGAAAGTCCCCTTTGTAGACGGAAACAGAAAATTCAGAAATTTCCAAAGTGCAGAAATTGTGAGGCCCTGAGTCATCTGGCTGGATTCCACCCAGTGCGCCTATCTGTGAATGATAAACACAGAGCTGCAAAACCAGTTTCAGTTTTCTTTCTCTAACCACAGCATGGCCAGGCACTTGTCCAACAGTGTCCCATGTGGCTCTTCCCCCTAGTGTGTGACTTCATGTGCATGTCAGTTGGGAAGAACTAAAGTCAAAGTTCACCCATGTCTAGCAAAAAAGGACTTGAAGGTTTTACATGGACTGTGTGTTGATGTTTATGAGTCCACCAGGCCATCTTGTTTTGTCTTATCTTTTCAGACTGAGGATTTCTATTCTTTCAGTTTTGTTTTCTTTCAACAGATGGGCTTTTGTCCCCCAGCGTTGTGAAATCTCACAAACTGCTGAGCAGAAAGTTTCCAGACAATTTAGTGGATTTTTATGAGCATTTAAAAATGAAGCTGAATGTGATTTCTCATGCCTGTAATCCCAGCACTCTGGGAGCTTGAGGCAGGTGGATCATCTGAGGTCAGAAATCCGAGACTGACCTGGCCAACATGATGAAACCTTGTCTCTACTAAATATACAAAAAATTAGCCGGGCATGGTGGTGCATGCCTGTAGTCCCAGCTACTCAGGAGGCTGGAGCATTAGAATCATTTGAACCCAGGAGGCGGAGGTTGCAGTAAGCAGAGATTATGCCACTGCACTCCAGCCTGGGCAACAGAGGGAGACGCTGTCTCAAAAAAAAGGGCATGGGAGTTCTTTTTGGGGGTGCTAAAAATGTTTTAAAATTGATAGTGGTGATGGATGTACATGATAAACACCATTGAACTGTACACTTTAAATGAGTGAATTGTGGCCGGGCGCAGTGGCTCAAACCTATAATCTCAGCATTTTGGGAGGCCGAGGTGGGTAGATCACGAGGTCAGGAGATCGAGACCATCCTGGTCAACATGGTGAAACCCCGTCTCTACTAAAAATACAAAAATTCGCTGGGCATGGTGGCGCACGCCTGTAGTACCAGCTACTCGGGAGGCTGAGGCAGGAGAATTGCTTGAACCCAAGAGGCAGAGGTTGCGGTGAGCTGAGATCATGCCATTGCCTGAGTGAATTGTATAGTATATATAATGTCAATAAAGCTGTTACCAAAAAAATCAGATGACTGTAAGGAAGAAATTGGAGAGAGGGTCTCTGTTGGATATTTATCTTGGTAAGTCATTCTGAGCCTTAGCCCCAATTTACCCGTGCTTGTAATGGCAGTCTTTCTCAAAGGGGATTTCAGGGGGCCCTAGCCAGAGCACTGACAGATAAAGAGTGAGTCTCCCCACGCCTCTGAAGTTGTCAGGGCAGTTTCCTGGCCTCCAACATTTTTGGTTTTGCATAAAAACCTGCTTTCCCATGGCTCACAGGTCCCAGCGGGGATCCCAAATCATTGATTCTTGTGTTTCTTCTCCATTTCTCAAGCCACAGATCTGAGTTGAACTATCAATGATATTAAACCCCTGGAAAATAAAAAATCCCCTAGAATCAACCCCAAACAGTTGACATTTTCATTCCCCATGAGAGCTATACTCAGAAAAGAACTGTAATAACCACAAATGAAATCAGCCCTGCACTCTTACTCTTCATATTGAGGCCCTGGGATCAGCATCACCTGGGAGTAAATACCAAAACAAGGGCCCCATCCCAGACCTACTGAATCTGAATCTGCATTTTTCACCAAGTCCTCCAAGTGCATATTAACTGTCCACAGCAGCTGGGCCTATGAAGTCTGCCTTCCTGCTTATAGCTTTGGATGAAATGCCCGAGTTCCTAGCATGGAGTCTAACATGGATCTCTCTGATTGTCTCGGTCACCAATGACTTCCACCCTCGATGTCACTACATTCAGGGAAGAATTCTCAGCCTTGAATCCTGTCTACAGCGTTCAACACACTTGCTTCCTTCTTGAGAACATTTTCATACGGCTTGCAGTAGGTTGCACTCTCATTGGTTTTCCCTGTCACTGGTCACTCTGTTTCAGAATCATTTGTTGGTTCCTCTTTCCTGACCTTTTAAGTATGGAATATCCTGGAATGTAATTCTTGGACCCCTTCCATCTACATTGACTCTTTGGTTATCTCTAGTTCCACGGCTTTCTATACCATCTCCATGCTAATGACGCCCCTGTCTATCTTCAGGCTTTCATCACCCCCTCAGAATTCCAGATCCAGAAACCTAACAGTCAACTTGACAACTCTATTGGCATGTCTAGGGAGCATCTCAAACTTAACATGTTTAAAATCCAGCTCCCATTCTACTCTCTAGTGCCTGCTTCTCCACAGAATGGCAACTCCATAGTTGTGTACATTGAGCTAAAACACATGGAGTCATCATTAACTCTCCTCTCTTTCTTTCATATCATACTTCCAATCAGTCAGCAAATCATATTGGCTCTATTTCAAATATATATCCAGAAGCCCAATTTAAAAATGGGCAGGAGATTTGAATAGGCACTTCATCAAACAAGAGGAAAGAAGCTACAGGAGTAGCCAATGTGCACATGAAAAGATGCTCAACGTGGTTAGTCCTTAGGGAAATGCAGATCAAACCCACCATGAGAAACCACTTCACACCCACTTGGATGGCCATAATTAGAAAAAAAAAAAAACACAGAAAATAACAAGTGTTGGTGAGGATGTGGGGAAATTAGAATCTTTGTACGTTACTGACAGGAATGTAAAATGGTGCAGCCACTTTGGGAAACAATTCCGCAGTTTCTTAAGAAGTTAAGCATCATAACAAACGTAGGACTCAGTTAAAAATAAAAAATAAAAGAAGTTAAGCATAAATTTTCCATACAGTCCTGCAATTCTACACCTTGGTGTGTACACAAGAGAAATGAACACATACATTTACACAAAGACTCATTTGTGAGCATCCATAGCAGCACTATTCATAGTAGCCAAAAAGTGTTAACAAGCCAAATGTCTATTAACTGGTGAATGGATCAACAAGATATGGGATAGTTATTCAAAGCAATAACTATTCCGTAATTAAAAGTAATGAAGTAAGGGTACATGCTATAGCACGGATGAACTTTGGAAGCATTTGCTAAATGTAAGAAGTCAATCGAAAAAAAAACATGTATTGAGTGACTCCACGTATGTGAAATGTCTGAAATACACAAATCTACAGAGATGGAGAGTGGATTCGCAGTTACCTGGGGCTGGTGGGAGAAAAGAGGAGTGACTGCAGATGAGCACAAGGGACCCTATTGGGGTAATGGACATTTTCTAAAATTGGATTGTGGTAATAGCTGAATAACTCTGTAAATTTGTTTAAAAATCATTGAATTGTACACTTAAAACAAGTGAATTTTATTATGTGTAAATTATACCTCAATAACACTGTTAAAAAATACCTGAAATGTGACCACATATTATGTTCTCTGCCATTGTCTTGTTCTAAGCCAGCATTGTCCTCACCTGGCTAACTGTCACCTAGATGACCAATTGTCATACAAATATCACCTCCCAAGTGGTCGCCTGACTTCCACTCTTGCCTCCTAAGTACATTTCTAACACAACAGCCAGAGTGTTACTGAAAAAATATGCAAATCAGATCAGGTTACCTTTCTCTCCTCAAAACTTTCTGTTGGCTCCTGTCTCCAATAGAAAGGCAAAGTTCTTACAGTGAGCTTTAAAGCTTCACTAATCTGGCACCTTCTTGTTACCTTTCTGAGCTCCCTGCCTGCTATTAATACCCCCTTGGTGGAGGCTACATTCAGTCACACTGGCTTCCTTGCTGCTCTTTGGCCATACCAGGCATATTTCTGCCACAGGGCCTCTCCATTGGCTGTTGCTTCTGCCTGGAATCTTCATACCCCAGATTTCTTTCTTTCTTTCTTTGTTTTTTTTTTTTTTTTTTTTTTTTGAGACAGGGTCTAGCTCTGTCACCCAGGCTGCAGTGCAGTGGTGCGATCTCAGCTCACTGCAACCTCTGCCTCCCAAGCTCAAGAGATTCTCTTACCTCAGCCTACCGAGTAGCTGGGACTACAAGGCACATGCCACCATGCCTGGCTAATTTTTAAATTGTTTTTGTAGAGATGAGATCTCAGTGATATTGCCCATGCTAGTCTCAAACTCCTAGGCTCAAGTGACCCTCCCACCTCAGCCTCCCAAAGTGTTGGGATTACAGGCGTGAGTAACTGCAACCAGCCTCTCATATTTCTAATGACTTAACTTACCTCTCTCAAGCCCTAGCTCAAATGTCACCTGGGACAGTGAGGCTTTCCCTGGCCTCTTCCTACATTCCCTATATTCCCTAGCACTCTTTCTGATTTTTTATTTTATTTTTTTTTTTTGAGACAGAGTCTCACTCTCATCCTGGCTGGAATGCAGTGGTGCAATCTCAGCTCACTGCAACCTCTGCCTCCCAAGTTCAAGAGATTCTCCTGCCTCAGCCTCCCAAGTAGCTAGGATTACAGGTGTCCACCACTACGACTCGCTAATTTTTTGTATTTTTACAAAAATACAAAAACAAGGTTTCATCATACAATGAGGTTTCACCATGTTGGCCAGGCTGGTCTTGAACTCCTGATTTTTTAAAATAACGCTTATTCACAATTGAAGTATAATGCCCTGACTCTATTTTTAAAAATCAGAGGCCAAGCATGGTGGCTCATGCCTGTAATCCCAATACTTTGGGAGGGTGAGGCAGGCAGATCACTTGAGATCAGGAGTTCGAGACCACCCTGGCCAACATGGTGAAACCCCCAACTCTACTAAAAATACAAAAATTAGCTGGGCATGGTGGCGCGTGCTTGTAATCCCAGCTACTTGGAAGGCTGAGCCTGGATAATTGCTTGAACCTGGGAAGTGGTGGTTGCCCTGAGCCAAAACCGTGCCACTGCACTCCAGTCTGGGAGATAGAGCGAGATCATGTCTCAAAAAAAGAAAATAGGAAAGAAATACAATGCCTTGCTCAATTATATTGTTTGTTGTTGATCTCCTCTCACTGAATTGTAAATTCCACAGGGTCAGAGATTTTTGTCTTTTTGGTTCACAGCTAATCTCCAGCCCCTAGAATAGTTCCTGGTACACAGAAAGCCCTCAAGAAATATTTGGTGAATGAGTGCACCTAAGAAATTTGGAAGAGCCAGCAATATGACAGATCAATACATTCATACATTTAGGTAAAAGATTAAAAACAAGCTCAGAGGGCATGACCATAGTTTATGATAGGCATAACAATTTGAGAGTAGGAAGAATGGGTAATTGGAAAGGAGAGAATATTTTTTTTTCCCAGAATATTTTGGAGCTTTTCTTTTCTTTTTTTTCTTGACATGGAGTTTCGCGCTTATTGCCCTGGCTGGAGTGCAGTGGCATGATCCCGGCTCACCCCAACCTCTGCCTCATAGGTTCAAGCAATTCTCCTGCCTCAGCTTCCTGAGTAGCTGGGATTACAGGCATGCACCACCAGGCCTGCCTAATTTTGTATTTTTAGTAGAGACAGGATTTCTCCATGTTGGTCAGGCTGGTCTTGAACTCCCAACCTCTGGTGATCCGCCTGTCTCAGACTCCCAAAGTACTGGGATTGTAGGCGTGAGCCACTGTGCCCAGCCTGGAGTTTTCTTCTCCATGTATGTAGTATCTTTGAGTAAACATCACATATACTATAAAGTCTTAGGCTATGTATGTTCAAACTCTATTATAAAGCTAATTGTTCAGTTATCTTATAATCCTTCCCTTTCTTTTGTGTTATTTTCTGTTTTAGTGTTCAATAGCATTGTTAGAAAGAAAAGGAGATCAAAAACAAAATTCTATTTGTTCATCGTTTTACTTGCCAGAAGACCCTACAAGTACTTAATAAGGAATATAGTTGAAAGAGGTTATTAGAATTGTTTGGTGATTTTGTTGTTGCTGACCTAGTTATCTGTTAGCATGCATTACAGACTGTACTTGGCTATATGTCAGTAATTCTAGAAGTGACTCTTTGAAAATAATTTCCCCAAATCATACACATAAACACTATTTGTAACTTAATGAGGTTTTTTGTTTGATTTGAGACAGTGTCTCACTCTGTCACCAGGCCAGAGTGCAATGGTGTAGTCTCTGCTCACTTCAACCTCCACCTCCTGGGTTCAAGAGACTCTCCTGCCTCAGCTTCCCAAGTAGGTGGAACTATAGGCGTACACCCCCGCACCCGGCTAATTTTTTGTATTTTTAGTAGAGATGGGGTTTCATCATGTTGGTCGGGATGATCTCCATCTCCTGACTTCATGGTCCACCCGACTCTAGTCCCAAAGTGCTGGGATTACAGGCGTGAGCCACCGTGCCTGGCCAACATATGAGTTTTTTAAAGTTTATGTGCATTTTTTTGTTATAATTCAGTGGATTTTAGTATATTCACAAAGTTGTGCAATTATCATCATTATCTAATTCCAGAATTTTTTTCATTATCCCAAGAGGAAACCCAGTACCAATTAATAGCCACTCTCTAATACCCCTCCAACCAGCCCCCAGCCCCCAGCCCCCAATCTACTTTCTGTCCCTATGGATCTACTTATCCTGGATATTTCATGCAAGTGGAACCATATAATATGTAGCTTTTTTTAGTCTGGCTTCTTTCGCATCATTTTTTGTTTTTAGCTCAAGAAGTAAACCATATTGCACTACTAACCAAATAAACTGTACTGACCTTTACTTAAAGTATAGCTTTAACTGAATTTGCATAATTTGACATTTCTACCTGTTACAAGTATAGTCCTTCCAACTTTTGTGTCAAAAATTATTTTTGGGCCAGGCATGATGACTCATGCCTGTAATCCCAGCACTTTGGGAGGCCAGGGCGGGCAGATCATGAGGTCAGGAGATCAAGACCATCCTGGCTAACATGGTGAAACCCTGTCCCTACTAAAAATACAAAAAATTAGCTGGATGGGGTGGCACGCACCTGTGGTCCCAGCTACTCAGGAGGCTGAGGCAGGAGAATCGCTTGAACCTAGGAGGGGGAGGTTGCAGTGAGCTGAGATCATGCCACTGCACTCTAGCCTAGGCGACAGAGTGAGACTGTGTGAAAAAAAAAAGTTATTTTTGATTAACCACATGCAAAACTTGGCATTTTGAAATCCAGATACTCACTGTTATCTACAAGATGAAGATCGCAAGATTTTCTTTTTTTAAGAAAAAGGAAGCAAGGGTATTTTCCCCTAGTTTTGTAATTTACTTGGCAAAAAAGAATTTAATGAAATTTCATCACTAGAGCCATTGTGTTTAGTAAGGACAAAATTTAGGAATTCTTATAAGTTGAATCAATTTTTTTCTTCCCTGTATGTCTCTTCCTAAACACACGTATCCTGTGGTATAAAATTATTGTAAAATGTGTAGGCCGAGCACAGTGACTCATGCCTGTAATCCCAGCACTTAGGGAGGCCAAGGCAGGTGGATTGCTGTGAGCTCAGGAGTTCAAGACCAGCCTGGGCAGCATGGTGAAACCCCATCTTTACTAAAAATACAAAAATTAGCTCGGCATTGGTGGCTCATGCCTGTAGTCCCAGCTACTTGGGAGGCTGAGGCAGGAGAATTGCTTGAGTCTGAGAAGCAGAGGTTGCAATAAGCTGAGATTGTGCCACTGCACTCCAGCCAGAGACAGAATGAGACCCTGTCTCAAAAAAGAAATGTGTGTGTATGTGTGTGTGTGTGTGTGTATGTGTGTGTGTGTATGTGGTATACAATCGTTTGGATTGCATGAAAAGCAATCTGTTCCCCCCACAAGTCTGTTAAATCTCTAAGCTACAGAAGTCCATAATTATTCCATCCTATGAACTTCCTTTATTCCATCTCTCCTCTCTTATCATTGCTTTATATTATCTGTGAGCATGTTATTTTCCCTTTAATTGCCCATCAATTTTCCTATGCAGGTTTTAGTAGTTAGACGTATATCCCCTAAAGTCCCGAAGTTTAACTCTAGGTTTGGTAGATGTTTAATGTAATTTTGCAACATAGATTTTTACTTAAAATTACAGTGGAATTTCAATATGTACTCATCCTTGTTTCAGTTATGTATAGCAATGTCACACTTTCGAAGCCCTGCATCTAAGCTTAATAAACGGAATCAGATATTACTAATATTAATGTTTCAAAACCAATCTCCAGAAAAACAGTTTTTTCAAAATAAATTCATTACATTCATGTTATGGAATTTGAAATTTACCAAATTAATAAACAAAGCCCTGAGTCATAATGGCAGTGTAAGGTTGTATTATTGTTCAAATATTTGATGACCTCCTTGGTGGGACCTTGCAGGATATCATATCACTTAGATCAGGCTTTTCCATGTGACTTACAGTGTCCCTCTGTTTAGGAGGATTATACATCACAGTGTGTGACTTGCTTTAGTGAACATCATATGAGGGGAGATGATGAATATCACTTCTGCATGGAAGCTTCAAGAGCCAGCAGGAGTTTTATTTTTGGTCTCTTTTCTTTCAACCAATGATACCTACAATATATCAGATGGCAGCTGACCCATTAGTTTGGGTTCATCAGGTCTAGAGAGAAGATGACATGGACAGGAACCACAGCTGACCCATAATGGACATAAGGTGATAAATAAATCTTTCTTTTTTCATAAGCCACTGAGATTTGGGGAGGTCATTTTTTTTTTTTTTACCACAGTGTAGCTTAGCCTAAGCTGACAGATACATAAGTGTTAAAACAGATAGAATTCCATTTACTTGCATTTACATTATGAATCTCAGTAAGGTTGGACTAGATAATCCATAAGACATCAATTCCTTCTAACTTAGAAAAGGAATTTATTAGGGAAGATATTAAGTAGCTCTTAGAGACAAGGCTGGAGTTTGGAGAGTGGGCAGGCACCAAAGAGAATCCAGGAAGCTGGAGCTGCAGCCATGGCCAGAACGTAAATGACCTGATTAAGATGCTGCCACTGTTAGATACTAGAAACTGCCACTAGCATTCTGGACACTAGCACCATTGGTGGTCACTAGATACTAGAGGCTACCACTACCTGTGCCAGAATGAACTCTGAACTAATCCAGCATCTCTGTGTTGCTTACTCAACACCCAGCTCTTCAAAGAGTATTTGATTGGCTAGTCTTGTGTCTTGTGCCTGTATTTTTGTTGTCAGGGTACTGGAAGAGCAATTGTCTCTCCATTGGAACTTTTACAATGAAAAGACTCACAAGATAGTTGGTTTCTTAAGTGTTCGAAGGACCTTCTGATGCTAAGCAAACTGCATCCCCCACAAAAGACAAATATCCCCCACAAACATAGAAGATAAGCAAACTGGGCTAGGTGTGGTGGCTCACACTTATAATCCCAGCACTTTGGGAGGCCGAGGTGGGCAGATCACCTGATGTCAGGAGTTCAAGATGAGCCTGGACAACATGGTGAAACCCTGCTGCTACTAAAAATACAAAAATTAGCCAGGTGTGGTGGCGCATGCTTGTAATCCCAGCTACTCAAGAGGCTGAGGCAGGAGAATCGCTTGAACCCTAGAGGTGGAGGTTGCAGTAAGCCGAGATTGTGCCACAGCATTCTGGCCTGGGTGACAGAGCGAGACTCTGTCTCAAAGAAAGAGAAGATAAACAAACTTTACAACTTTACAACTTCTAATCTGTATTTCCATTGTGGGGATTGATATGGTTTGGCTGTGTCCCCACCCAAATCTCATCTTGAATTATAGCTCCCATAATCCCCACATGTTGATAGACGCAATGTTTAAGACGAGCGTTTGCTCCTCTTTTGCCTTCTGCCATAACTGTGAGGCCTTCCCAGCCATGTGGAACTGTGAGTTCATTAAATTTCCTTTTCTTTATAAATTGCCCAGTCTCAGGTTTGTCTTTTTTAGCAACATAAGAACACAATAATACAGAGGTATAACATAAGCAGTGTAGTACAAATGATTGTATTCGTATTAAAAGTGTATGTGATGGATTGACATATTCTAGTCCAGTGCTGTCTGGACTAGAATTTTCTGTGCTGATGCACACATTCTGTATCTACTCTATCAATTGGGTAGCAATTAGACACAGGTGCCTATTGAACAGTGCAAATGAGGTTAATATGACTTAGGAATTGAATTCTTAATGCTATATCTTTTTAATTGGTTTACATTGAGATTTAAATAACCACATGTGCGTAGTGACTACCATATTGGACAGCACGGTTCTAGTCCATTCAGGCACCACACCTAATTTTCTCCATGAAAGTCTTCACTCTTTTTGTGTTAGATTTATTCCTAAATATTTTATAATTTTGTTATTTAAGTTAATACATTTTTAAGTTGATGTTTCCTGTGTTTTGTTGGTTATATAAATGGAATTTATTTTTGTTAACCACTTTTTACTTAGCCACCTTGTTAAACCCTTTCAATGATACATTTTCTACAGAGTGATCTGGATTTTCCAATCACATTTTTTGTGTTTAATAAGTTTTGTTTCTCCCGTTGCAGTCCTCACACTTGTTTGCTTTTATTTCTGTGTGCTAGGACCTCGCAGGCAGTGTCAAAGAGAGTGGCTGCAGCAGACATTTTTATCTTTTTTTCTGTTTTAAAGAGCATACATAATGGATTTTAACCATTAAGAATGATGTTTGATACAGATTTTTAGTAGATATTCTTTATGAGGTTAGGGAAGTCTCTTCTATTCCTGGTTTGCTAAGAGATTACTTATCACAAATGGGTGTTGAATTTAATTAAATGAATTTTTTCTTCATCTATTGAGTTGACTGCATGTTGTTTTTCCTTTGAACTGTTTATGTTGAACTACCCTTGCATTCCTGAGATATATCCAAATTAGTCATTACAAGTGATGAAATTCTATTGTTTTCTCTTATTAGTCACTTCTTCCTCCCTCTTTGCATGTCTAATACTTTTTTATTGCATGCCAGACATAGTATATAAATGAAACAGAAATGCTCCACATAATGTCTTCTACCAGTGAGAGTTCCCCCTTTCCTCTTTTAGGCAGATAGAGTAAGGGATTTATCAAACTTAATTAGGGATTTTGTTTAGCCAGAGCCTAGCAGTAGCTGTGACTAGGATCCAGCACGAGCTTGGATTATTTATACTCCTGTGGATGGAGTAAGGTTAGGGAAGGTGAGAGGATAAGAAGCTGGTTATGTCAGGATGATGGCGATCTCAGCTCTTAAAAGGTAAAGAAAGCTGCAAATGAGCACTGGGTATTTAGATAGAAGACCATAAAAGGCTGGAAGAGGAACACTTCAGCATCAGTATCCTCAGTCTTAGGAGCAGTACACGTGGTTTTGGGCATGTCTGTGTGGGCTTATGTCTGAAGGAAATAGTTGCCAAGGTAACTGGACTTTTATCTTGCACTATTATAGCCTAAGGCAAAGATTAAATTGTGAGGCCTTATGAAGTACTTTTAAAGGTTTCTTAAAATTGCTTCATTGAAAAACTTCCACTTATTGCCCTAAATAATATTATAACATAAAATCAAAAATTTAAATACAAATTACTCAGAATCCTACTGCCATAATAATTCAACTGCTTTGATTTTCCTTGTTGCTTTCCATTCTTTTGTTTATAAACACTCATATGTACACACTCATAGACACACACACATACACACACACACACACATACTTTTTACATAATTGTATCCATGGTGTGTATGTGATTTTCCTTCTATTGCTTTGAAGGTTAAGTTCAGTTTTTGACTCACGTTCATCAGCAAATCAGCAAAGAGATTGAATTCCTCACTTCATTCCTGAATTTTAATGCTTGTTCCATTTTGCTGTTTTTAATTAACTGAGTTAAGCTATATTTAGAGTGTGGTCGAGAAAGTGCAGCACTATTCAACAGACACATATTATTTTTAAGAGAATACATTAGATCTTGCATCGCTAGAGAAAACATTACAATTTTAAGTTCTTCCACCAGTTATGAAGATTTAATTATAGTAGTTTGCCTGTTTTCTTTATTTAGACAGATTTATTGAAAGCTGGTATGTGCTAAGTTATTTGTGGCCTTGTTTACAAAACTTGCACCATTCTTTCCAAAGCCCTTCCCATTGCTGCCTGCTCATTCTTAGGGCTTGGCCTGAGTCACCTCCTCATTCCTGCCTTCTCTGGTATTATCACCGGATATTCCCATCTACTGGGCCTTGATTATTTTCGTCAAGGCCCTGAGTCCCTTTGTAACTACACATTTGTTTAGTTACTTACCGAATGTCTCCTCCAATCTTCTCTAAGCTCTCCTAGGAAAGGAACTGAATCTATTTTATTTACCAAGATAAAGTCCTATAACATTTTTTAAAAAGCTGGTGGATGAGAGCCACAGTGTGGAGGAGAGTGGTTGTCCTCAGAGAAGAGGATGGTGGCTGTGGACGTCCCCTGAATTCCTCCCGTGTCTTATTTACTACTGTATTCTCAGCACCTAGCATGGTGTACACACTCAATATACATTTGTTAAATAAATAAGTATTAACATGAATTGACTTTTCATTTCCTGCAAATCTTAAAATCACCCAAGGGAAGAGGCAGTAAATGTATGTCTATGCTGCAGGCATTGGAGGGATTTGGGTGAGTGTGGTGGTTACCCAAAAACTTCATAGGTGTGAGTTGTGTTGGCTTCTGCCTGCCAGGCCCGCCTCCCTTGTGACAGTGTGTAGGCTGGCAAAAGGAAGGATGGCAATGGCTTTTGACACCCAGGTTACCATTCGACAGCATCCACTACAGAGAATTCATGGGACAAATTTATTTGGTTGAGGGACAGAATTTTCATTTGCTCACATCAATCTGAGTCCAGGAATTCTGAAATTTGCTCACTGGTGATATGTAGGTTAAAGATGATGCTCCTATGCGTTTTTGCTTGAGAACTCCTTTTTAAGTGGAGCAGTGAAGAAATCCAATTTCTGGCATTTCCTCATACATTGAAATTTTGTCTGACTTAGGAATCACTATCAAAAGTTCTGTATTAGTGCAGGAAACATGTTGAACTTAGTTTCCAGGCAAACTGGATACGCATGGCATTGGTTTAAAATATCGAAGATGTACATATTATATAAATATGTAAGTATATAAATAAATGCATTATGAAATATTGCAATAAATGTTGAAAAGCTATGTTATAAAAATACTTCCTCAACTAAATTGGGATTTTTCTTCCATATACTATTTAGCAGTGTTCTTTTTTATTTAACATTATATGTTGTTATGAATTTTCACTCTGGCTTGACTTTAAAGCCAAATATAACAAATTTTGAGTTACATAAAATATTTTATGCTTTTTCCCCTTCTTAGTACAGCTATACAAGAACATCTATGCAATATTATGACCAAATCTCTTATTTGGCCAAGTGACTTAAGAAAAATATCAAATTTGTGACTATTTAAATATGTAATATTATGGTGCAATGGCCTACAACTGAGTTCTGTGTTTTTCCTTGTATGTGAAAGTAAAAGCAATTCAATTACCATCAGTATCTACTGTACCTGAGTCTAGGGCCCACTTGTAGCCTTTTCCGTCGTTGAGACAGAGTCTCACTCTGATGCCTAGGCTTGAAAGCAGTGGCACCCAATCTCGGCTCACTGCAACCTCTACCTCCTGGGTTGAAGTGATTCTCCTGCCTCAGCCTCCCGAGTTGCTGAGATTACAGGTGCGTGCCACCATGCTTGGATAATTTTTTTGTATTTTTAGTATAGATGGGGTTCCACCATGTTGGCCAGGTTGGTCTCGAACTCCTGACTTTGTGATCTGCCTGCCTCGGCCTCCCAAAGTTCTGGGATTACAGGCCTGAGCCACCATGTCCAGCCACTTGTAGCTTTTCATCAGAGATGCCAGAAGTGATTTCTTTCAGTCTCCAGCTTGAGATAGGGTATTAACTCCAAGTACTCATAGTAATAAGTAGGTGTCATTTAAATAAAATAATCATTTATGTATAGCAACCTTGGCCTCTTTCTCATTCATGAATGATGCATTGGTGTTTACAGAATATAAAGATGAAAATCTTCATTAGATGAAGGGAGTCAAACTAGGAGGTTCTTTAATGTTTTCATCAAGGAAGAAGTTTATGGAGCAAGAGAGATAGAGACTGTCTGTCCAATTTGCATTAGCTTACCAACCACACACATCCAACAACAAAAGTCCCCCAAACTTGCCCTTCAAAGAAAAATCTTTCGACCCACTCTACTCTTGCACTGATATAGAAATGAGGTTAAGAAGTGAGTGGTGGAAGAGATCACAATATACTAACATTCTTAAATGTCAGTTGGCTAGACTCCAACTGATAGTTATTTTAGAAAAAGTAACTTTCCTTATTCTTTCTTCAGGTACTATAAGCTACACTCAAATATGTTTGAATGCCTTCTTGCATTTTGGAACAGCCTAAGAGTCACTCATGGAACCTTCTTAGGTCATTTTTATGAAAGCTGTTGGGTTTCTCAAGGTTCGCTTTAACTCAAAATTCAATAATTTCATGAGATCACTTGTTACTAGCTGGTTGGTATTAGCAGTTGCACAGATAAACTCCTATTCCATCACTTCTTGACTATGGTTGGGATGTATGATTTTCAGGTGGCATTTCTTTAATTACCCTGTGGATTGCTTGTTGCAATTTGACCCAACTACATGTCTTTTTTTCTATTAGAAAATTAATTCTAATGTTTATATATAATGCTTTACTATGTACTTTTAATATGTATTTTAAAACAAGATAACGTACATCTGTTCTTTCTACCAATTTAACAGATTTGCATTTTATAAACATTTATACATATTTCCTTGGGGAAATGACCTGTATATCAGAAATATAGATCTGTTTGTGAGAAAAAAATTATTTAAGCTTATATGTCATTTTCAGAAGTACTCTAAAATTGCCTTTTTAATTTGTGAGGAACTTTCTCAAATATGACCTTTCTAGTGCTGAATGAAAAGTCATTTCCTGAAAATGACTCCCCAAAGAGCTGGAGATTAAATTGTTGTGGCCCCCAACATCATAAAAGTGAGATCCTTGTCTTGGAAACTAAACAGACTAAACCTTTTTTTAAGAAACCTTTTCTTTTAGGTTTAGGGATACATGTGCAGGTTCGTCATGTAGGTAAACTGCCTGTCGCCAGGGCTTGGTGTACAGATTATTTAGTTACCCGGGTAATAAGCATAGTACCTGATACCTAGTTTTTTTCTGCTCCTTTCCCTCCTCACACCTTCCACCCTCAAGTGGGCCCGGGTGTTTGTTGTTTCTCTCTATGTGACCATGTGTTCTCATCATTTAGCTTCTACTTGTAAGTGAGAACAGGCGGTATTTGGTTCTCTGATAAACTAAATATATCTTACAAAATGTATTGAGATGTCCCTAAGAGTCCCTCTCCCCTGCAGGGTTCGGTATCATAGGATTCTGCACTCAACTTCATACATAAAGCAAGGACTTAAGGAGAGCTTCTCCAATACCACCTTTTGCACCATCGCTTTCTATTTAGAGATGACAGAGGCAGTATTTTAACAAGATTAAAGTTTTAATAGCTTTATTTTAAAAGTTCTTGTTTTTCCACAATATCACAACTGTTTTCATTTTTCATCTACCTGTTCGTTGTTTGTCCGTTTGCCTAGTCGTTTTTATCGTTGTAATCACGACATCCTGTCTCATGAGGTCTGTTTGTTTCCACTTTACATAAACTTTTCAAAATGACGGTTATTTCGTACTCGCTCTCGCCCGAACGCAGACTGGAGGACCCACGAAGAGCAATCGACCCGAAGGAAAAGTACGATTCAGGCCCGGCCTGCCTCGGCTCCACCTCCCCCGGGCCCCTCTCCCAAGGTCTTGGCCGCCGGACCCCGCCTTCTAGGCCCCGCCTCTCAGGGCCCCGCCCCACTTTACCCCTGGCCCCGCCCCGGCCCGTCGCCATGTTGTTCCCTCCGCGCCGGACGGAGGCAGCTGGAGCTGGAACCTGGCTGCGCTACCGCCGCCGCCTCCTGCTCTGCGGGTCCCCGACCCTCTCTCTGTCTTCATAGCACCCAGACGGGCCGGCCCAGAGCTCTCGGGCAGTCTTTCGTGTGTCCGCGAGGTGAGCGGGACTCGGGACTCCTTCGGGGCCCGGCGGGCGCACGGGTGTCGGGGTCTGAGGGGGCGGCTCGGGCCTCGGTCAGCTGGGGCAGGGTGCGGTGCGCGCGGGGCTAGCGCGGGTCACAAGGCCGCCGTGGGAGAGAGGACGGCTGGTTGTCTCCCTGCCTGCTGTCTGACATAGGAGGAAAGACGGGTCCCAACATCCCTGGGGAGAGGAACACACATGGAAACACAACACGCACGGGGACGCACACAAACACTGGAGAGGGAGGTACAAAAGCCCGGACACCCGCGCACATACACACGGAGAAATGCACCCAGTCACCTGGGAACACACGTACACACCAGCCTTTCCCTGGCCACTCCGGGACACACATCCACACACTCCAAACCAAACGCTACATCCGAATAATTAATGTAGGGAAAACAAAGGCGCTCCCACGACTTGATTTTGGCGATCTCTGAAGTTCAGCCTAGCAGAAAGTGACTGTTCGATGTCTTAGGACCACTCGGGTGAGGAATTCGGAAAGTAAAGCCAATCTTAGAGGCTGCAGGCGGTTTGGGGGCATTATCTGATTCAGACGCTGGCTAATGTTTCACAATTGCGTTCCCTTTTTTCTTCCAACTTAGTCAAAAGGCAAGATGAAAATTTTAAGTGCTGAACAAATAGTTGGTGGACGTATTGCCTTTTTTTTTTTTTTGGTTAGGGATGACACATCTCGTGACTACAGTTCTTTTGAGGAATAACTTTTCTGCTAGTTTCCAAATCGCCATGTGACCACAATCTTTTCATAGGATTTTAGCATCCTGCTAAAAATCAATGGGCAGAATTTGATTGCTTTTTTAAAAAAAAATGTGTTTGTCCTTCGGTCTCTGACACCGTTGTAATGGAAAATCCCTGCATTGCCTGTGCTCTCAGAAGCTGTCCGGTGGAGTACAACCAGAGATTAAGGAACCCAGAGCGATTCAGTTAGGAACTTTTAAGAAGCCAGCCTTTAGTTTTTCCTTTAGAAGATTATGACGTTGTCATGATTGCTTCTCTAGAACTGTAGTATGTTGTTTGGATTCTTAAATCTAAGACCATGTAGTCTGGTACTTTTAGTATTTTTGTGTCTGCTGGAGTAAATTCCTCGTTTATACTCAAAAGTTTGTCTTTTGGAGACTTTTAGGATCTGGGCATATTTTTTGTTTATTATTTGGAATGTTCGAGTCTAAGTAGAACATAATTGGCTTTGACTCCAAGCCACATTCTTAGAGATAAGGGAAATACCTGAGTGCTATCACCGCTTTCCCAACCTCTCTCATCTCTTTTTGTCTCTATCAACCATTTCTTCTGACTAGACTGCAGTACTCTGGAGGCCTAAAGATAAGATCCTTGAATTCTAGAAATTATTTCTTTTAACCTCCCCTCATTTCTGACCATTTATTGGACACTCACTCTGGTGGTGACTATTCTGTGCGTGTAAATCCTGTACATACATCATTTCATTTAATTTTCGTAGCATTTCTTCAGTAAGAGCTCCATGTTACAGTTGAGGAATGTGGGGGGGCATAGGCAGATTCAGTCTGTTTTCCAAGCTGACCCAGGTTGTGATGGGGTGGAGCTGGAATTCAAAGCAGGTCTGGGTAATTTTAGAGTCGGAGTTCTCAACTGGAAGAGAGGACAATTTTGTCCTCCTGGGACGCATTTGGCAACACCTGGAGGCATTTTTGGTTCACACCTGGGGGCAGGGAAGGTGCTGCTGACCTCTTGTGGGTAGAGGCCAGATATGCTGCTAAACATTCTTTTTTATTTTTATTTTTGTTATTTAATTTTTAATTTTTGCTGCTAAACATTTTATAACCTGCAGGACAGCCCCCCACAGTTGTCTAGCCCAAAATGTCACTAGTGCGAGGGTCGAGAAACCCTGCTTTACAGCTGTCCCAGTAACCCCAGAGCTTACATTTCAGCTGTGTTTGTAGTTTTTCAAATGCAATGTCATTTTCCTATTTGGGATACCTCATCATTTTAAGTGAGCAGGGGAAAATTCTCTATACTGAGAAGCATATTCATTTGAAAGATTAAAGAGTGAGCAAATAATTTCTGGTAGCAGAATTTGTTTTTTTGCTTTAAGGCAAAAATGACAAAAAGAACTTAAGAGCTATTCAGAGCCATTAAAGTGGACTTAGAAAGTTTAGATTCTGCATTATTTCAGTGGTCTCAGCAGCCTGTGGGGCACTCATACAAAGAGGTGCTGATGAGAAGGGCGGTAGGGAGTCCCAACCTTCCTGAAGCTTACAATCCAATCACAGTCCTAAGCTTAGGTTCTGACAGCATCCCAGAATGGAATTTATTGCCTGGCCTACTCAAGGACAGGGGCCAGGTGTTCATTAAAAAAGCAAAACAGGCTGAGTGTGGTATCTCATGTCTGTAATCTCAGCACTTTGGGAGACCCACACAGGAGGATCACTTGAGCCCAGAAGTTTGAGAACAGCCTGGGCAATATAGTGAGAACCCCATCTCTACTAAAAATAATTTTTAAAAATTAGTCTAGATGAGTGTGGTGGTGCATGTCTCAGATACTCTGGAGGCTGGCAAGAGGACGACTTGAGCTCTGGAGTTCAAGGCTGCAGTGAGTCATGATTGCACCACTGCATTCCAGCCTGGTCAATAATAAGACCTTGTCGCTAAAAAAAAATATATATATATATATATATATATATATATATATATATATATATATATATAATAAAAACAGCTTCACACTCCTCACAGAAGGCACAGAAGTACCTGTGTCATGATGTTTACTGTGGGCAGACTTAGATGAAATGGGGAAAACTTGATGTGTTCGTTATAGTTTTGTATGGTTAACCACGTGTGAATATTTACAAGAATCAAGTTGAGAAGTCATTCTTGTTGAGCATAAAATTCGTCCTTAAATTTCACCCCACTAGACAAATAGTTATGCCTGCATTTTGTCACTGGAATTGAGAAATAAATGATGCATTTTATAATGGCTTTTCCATAACTTTCTGGTGTTTTCCAGTCTTTTTTTTTTCATGCCTACCTAAGATCAGGCCTTTCAAAATATATGCTGCTTCATTCTGTTGACAGAATTAACTGTTAGGTGAACTTTGGGAGAGAGTGGTTGATTGGAGCAGTCAAAAAGGATCTCATCTCTTTTTAGGCTTCACTTTGAGTGTGTTATTAACGCAATCAATATGGCGTCTTTTTGTTGGTAGCTTTGGCTTTTGACTTATGTCAAGACACAGCATGTTCTTTGCTGATGAATAGATTTCAACTCCTGCCTGTTATCAGGAGTTGTCTACTATGGGGTAGGGAGGATGTTGAGTCACACATCAAAATGATTGCTAGTGCATATGCATGGAGTCTAATAAAAGTGATGTGTTTTTTCTGGGAAGGGTCTAGAGAAATTCATGCTGGAATTGTCTTGTTTGATCATTAATTGGCTTGTTCCTCTGGCCAACTTAGGTCACCACATTTCTTCTTGGGTAAAATGAGATGGTTGTGCTTTATAATCTCTGAGATTATATGACACTAAGTAGACACAGCAAATTATTAGCTTCCAAGTAGTACTGCCCAGGCAATTTGTTGCTTAAGCAGCAGGGGGAAGTAAGCCAAATGGAAGTGTGTGTGTGTTTGGGCAACGCACCCAACTTGAAAGCTGTGTAGATAATAAATTCATTAGTCAAAACCAAGCATAAGAGAATAGGATTTGTGACTAAGTAGGCCTTCAACAGAGAACATTTACTAAGGACTTTTTTGTAGAGGAGTGAGGATGAACTCAAAAAATGTCTCAGTGAGTTTGGTGGAAAGGTATGATGCAATTGGAAGGCGAGGATGTCTGAGGGAGGAGACCTGGAGCCACCTAGATGTGTAGGCAGATGGGATGGAGGTCAGAGGCGGTCCCAGGCCATGTTACCAGAGAGCCCAGGGGTGCCAGGGCTAGTTAGATAACTTGGAGGAGAAATCTCTGTTTCTCAACATGACACTGGATACTGTGCATGTTGTGAAGCTCTGTGCTCTGGATATTTTCCACATTCTGGATTTTTCCAATCCTTTTTATTAATTTTTGCCCATGGTGAGTTCAGGTGTTAGAACACTGTTGCTTATTATGAACACGGTGAGGATGACTAGATGTAAATGAATGTAAGGTAACAGCTAGATCTGCATGAGGTGGAGAGAGACTGGGTGTATATTTTGGAAAAAACATGCAGCGGTGAAATAGGCTGTGCAGGCTTCACATTCTGGCTGCACGAAAGCTCATTGCATTCTCCAGGAGCTCTCTGGAAGTCTGTGGACACAGACTCCACTTTTGTCTTAGACCTGACTGGTGCTAATGTATCCTGTTGTTTGACAGGAGATGGAGAAACACTATAGAACAACTGGATACATTCATTTCATTACCACAATCTTTATCCAAGTGTGACAGATAGCAAAACAGTATAAAGGAGTTGAACTAACTACTGTATTTTAATTCCAAGTTTGCGTTAATTGGATTAGATTTTTGGGTACAGAATCTAAGGTAATTTCCAAAAGGTTAGTTCCCATAAGACTGTCTATGTTCTCAGTGTTAGAAAAACCTGGGGAAGAAAAAGCCTTACAGACTCCTGTTTCTAGAACTTTCTGTGCAGAACTCTAACAGATAGAAGTGTTTATGCAGCTAGGTGACTGTTCTGGACTGTGCAGTTTCACACCTGTGTATTTGATCAGATGTACATACCTGGAAATACTTACATAATGTGGTTGGAAGTCAGATGAGAACTGCCTGAGGACTACCCATTGGTGAATGCAGAATGGTCCTTGGAATGAGTGCTAGTATTCTTAAATAAAATTTAAAAATAATTGTTTGGGAGCAAACAGCTGCCACCCTCATAATCCACTTTAGTTTGTGCCCAGGACTTGATTTCTATCACAGCAGTCCTGGAAAACCTAGCTTCATGAAGATACAATGCCATCGAAAGGAATGCAGCGCAATCTAACTCCCCTCCAGTGTGGTGCCCTCCAAATGTCAAGTATCTGTGTTTTCCTCAGAAATTTAAACTAGCCTGCCCTGCCCCTGTAAATTTGCCATGATGCTTTGGGGCACGTCAGCACGCAGTTTGGGAACCTTAAGATTAGAAGTTGGTATTATTGGCTCTAGTTTATGGACTACAAGGTTTAGCGGGAGGAGAAAAGGCATCAAAGTCTGTTTTTAATTCTCTATTCTCCCTTTCAGTATCTGTAAGTTTTTCCCCTGGGCCCCTCATTTCCCCCAGATCTTTGCAGTTTTGGGATGCTACCCTTTAGTTGCTAAGCTGAGGGGAGGGGCAGACAGAGAAAGGGGATTGCAGTTCAGGTTTCCTGTGCAGGCCGTCCCTCCATCTCCACTTCCCTTTGTGTTTTCTCCCCATTTTTTTGCTGTGTGCAATTCTTTAGCAAGTGGGTCTGCTAGGGTGGCACAAGGATGTGGGTTATGGAATCTACGGCTTCCATTGTCTCTTCCCTCTGTCACTCCCGGACCATTTGCTTTCCATGGTCTAAATTTTGTTGCCGTCTTGCATCTATAATTGTTCTTTCTTGGTGTCCTTTTTGGATTTATACCTTATATAGACCTTTTCTGTCACTGGGTGGGAGTGAAGATAACACATACTTGACCTGCCCTATTTAATTAGACCTGGGAAGTTATTTCATCTTTGTGGACTTCTGTTTATTGATCTATAAAACATAGATGATAGTGTCCAACTTGCAGGTGATTTTAACAAATGCCTGGTACCTAGTAGATATTGAGTTAATAGTGACTGCTAATATAATTACAGCCATAGCGTTTATTATTTGAGCAAGCAAGGCAATGGCAGTAGGTAGTGCGAAAAGTGGACACATTTCATGTGTGGCTGATTGAAGTGGGTAAGAGAAAAGAAGAAAGAGATTTTCGAAATGGAGAAAATAATTAGCTCGGTTTTAGATATGTTGAATTTGAACTACCATCAGGGTACCAGATGAATATATTGTACAAGGGGTTTCAAATTCTTTTGGAGGTGGACTTTAGGAATCACTGATTTTTTTTTTTTTTTTTTTTTTTTTTTTGAGACAGAGTCTCACTCTATTGCCCAGGCTGGAGTGTAGTGGCACGATCTCGGCTCACTGCAACCTTTGCCTCCCAGGTTCTAGCAGTTCTCTGCCTCAGCCTCCCAACTAGCTGGGATTACAGGTGCCCACCACTATGTCCAGCTAATTTTGTATTTTTAGTAGACATGGGGTTTCACCATGTTGGCCAGGCTGGTCTCGAACTCCTGACCTCATGATCCACCCGCCTCGGCCTCCCAAAGTGCTGGGATTACGGGCATGAGGCACCATGCCAGTCCGGAATCATGGATTTTTATCACCCAAGGAGATATCTGGAAACAGGTAAGGGTTTCAATCTTGTGAAATAGCTTCATGAAGAGCTTATCAGGAAAAGGAGCTGTCTAGGTTGAAGAAAGCTAAGGAGCCAAGGAGGAGAGAAAGCAGAACTTATTATCAGTGGTTTTGTGGACAATTAGGAAATGTTCTCAAGAGGATCACTGCCAGGCTGTTTGGACCTGTTAGAGGCAGTAATGGGTATAGTGAGTCTTGGCTCAGACTTGAAGGTCTCTGCTGTGCCTCTAGCTAGATTTGTGATCCTCTGTAAGACACTTTCCTAATTAGGCCTGTGTTTCCTTATTTGCTTTTAAAAAACACTTGAGGCAAGGCTCAGTGGCTCACACCTGTAATTCCAGCACTTTGGGAAGCCAAGAAAGAAGGCTTGCTTGAGCCCAGGAGTTCAAGACCAACCTGGGCAAGAGGGTGAGACCTTGTCTCTACAAAAAAACAAAAAAACAAATTAAGCCTGGTGCCGTGGCTCACGCCTGTAATCCCAGCACTTTGGGAGGCTGAGGCAGGTGGATCACAAGGTCAGGAATTTGAGACCATCCTAGCCAAAATTGTGAAACCCTATCTCTACTAAAAATACAAAAAAATTAGCTGGGCATGTTGGTGCATGCCTGTAATCCCAGCCACTGAGGAGGCTATGGCAGGACAATTGCTTGAACCTGGGAGGCGGTGGTTGCAGTGAGCTGAGATCACACCACTGCACTTCAGCCTGGGTGACACAGCGAGACTCCATCTCAAAAAACAAAACCAAAAAATGCCAGGCTTGGTGTAATGCTCCTGTAGTTCCATCTCCTCTGGAGGCTGAAGTGGGAGGATCACTTGAGCCTGGGAGTTTGAGGCTGTAGTGAGCTATGATCATGCCACTGCACTCCAGCCTGGGTGGTAGAGAGAAACACTCTCTCTCTTTCTCTCTCTCTCAATCTCTCTCTCTATATATATCTCTCTCTATATATAGATATAGATACATATAGGTATATATAGATATAGATATAGACAAGACCAGAACAGACCAGACTGGGTACCCTTCCAAGATTTTAGTTCATGCACATCCAGACAGATGGCTACACCTGAGAGAATTCAGTCTACTAGCTGGGCCTCAGGTGGAGATGCTGGTCAAACTTGCAGGTGTTTTCTAGAAGTGTACACAATAAAGTCCTGAGAGAAGCACTTTTCCCTGTATTCACCTTGGGGTTGTGTGTGCCTTAGGACATTCAGATGAGGACTGAGAAAAAGCCATTGGATTGGCTATTAGGAGGTCTTTGGTGACTTTTGCTGACAATCAGGGGAAAGGAGAGGGTGGGAACCCTGGTGTTCTATAAGCTGAGCAGAGAGTTAATCAGGCTTGCAGGCAGATTGAGAAATTAGTAGTGATGGCAGAGTGAGGCTGGGTTTGGAAAGCTTTTTGTGAGAAAAGTCAGTTTCAACACTTCGACAGGGGCAGACCTGGGGGATCATTGACAAAGTAACAGTTAAGTTGGATAAACTGAACTTGATGAAGAGCTGCCTGCAGTGTTGAGCTGGTGACAGCTTCTCTGCAGAATGGTATTTGGGAGCCTCTAGTCTAGTTGAGTCCCATATGCCAGACATAGCTGCCCCTCTTTAAATATATCTTCTTAGGAAATCCTCACTCTTTGTAGTTAACTTCTCTAATAGTCAAGAAGTTTCCCTTTTCTGTGGCTCCATGCCTGTGGAGCCCCTCAATGAGTTTGTATAGTCTCCAAGCCCTAGCTTTGTCTGCTGTAAATTAAAGACTTTTAGTTTCTCATATAACTGGAAGGGAGGCCTCAGAACCTGTGTTTCTTTAAGTGATAGCAGAACGTTGCAGATTATTTTTGATTAGTGTTTTGCTGCTTTAATATATTTTTCTGACATATATTCCAATTCATTCCTTTCATAATTTTTCTTCCTGAAATATCTACCTGTAATTCCCCATGTTCATGACTTTTATCTATTTCTTTGCATTTTAATTCTGTCTTCCAGAGTACACTCTTTTCTTTAGTGTCAGAAAGTATTGTAAGTGCCTTTTACAGGTAAGTGCTTTATCACAGGTAGATTTATGCCTGGTTCTTACAACTTAAGGAAAACAAAAAATCAAAACATTATCCTCACTTCTCAGGATCAGCAGTTTCCCATGAGTAAGGCTGTTCACTGAACTATCACAGTTTATGATCAAAGTGTAATATTCATAAAAGTCTCATGGGTGAGGGAGAGAAAGACGAAATAGTGCTAAAGATAAAAGGTCTTGAAGGGTGTTATGAGCTACAGAAATGTATCACACATAACATACAAATGATGCAGGCATGTGGCAATCATTTCTTGGTGTCCAGACTCCTTTAAGATCTGATGAAACCTTTTTGGTTCTTTCCAGAAAAAAGCACAAGCACACAAGCTTCCACTAATGCTCTCATCCTTATTTCACATGTGATTCTAGGGTGTGTATTTTCCCCCTGAAGCTCATTGATGGATTCCCAATTAATCACGCTCTAGGCCTGCACTGTCCAACATGGTTCCCCCTAGCCTCATGTAGCAATTTATTTATTTATTTAATTTATTTTTTTTTGGAGACAGAGTTTCGCTCTTGTTACCCAGGCTGCAGTGCAATGGCACGATCTCGACTCACCGCAACCTCCGCCTCCTGGGTTCAGGCAATTCTCCTGCCTCAGCCTCCTGAGTAGCTGGGATTACAGGCATACGCCACCATGCCCAGCTAATTTTTTGTATTTTTAGTAGAGACGGGGTTTCACCTTGTTGACCAGGATGGTCTCGATCTCTTGACCTAGTGATCCACCCGTCTCGGCCTCCCAAAGTGCTGGGATTACAGGCTTGAGCCACCGCACCCGGCCTAGCAATTTAAATTAGTTAAAATTAAATGAAAAAATCAGTTCTTCAATTGGACCAGCTACTTTCCAGTGCTTGATAGCCACATGTGGTTAGTGGCTACCATATTGGACAGTGCAGATTATAGAACACTATCATCATTGCAGAAGGCTCTGTTGGATCCTGCTGCACTACAATTTCATGATGATTAAAGATTTGGTTCCATAAGTCTTTTTTTCCTTGTTTTTTTTTTTGTTTGTTTGCTTTTCCCACATTTCCTACTTCCTCCCTTCCCACTTCCCCCTCCACTGTTAGTGATTTGTTAGCATACCTCTCTAGCTCCTTGTGGAGCCCCTCAGTGAGTTGGTATAGTTCTCAAACCCTAGCGTTGTCTGCTGTAAATTAAAGACATTTGGGTTCTTATCTAACTGGAAGGGAGGCCTCAGTTCTACAGAGGTGCCTTGTTTTAAGAAAAAAGTTAACATATTTTTTTTCTTTTTTGAGATGGAGTCTGGCTCTGTTGCCCAGGCTGGAGTGCAGTGGTGTGATCTCGGCTCACTGCAACCTCCGCCTTCCAGGTGCAAGCGATTCTCCTGCCTTAGCCTCCTGAGTAGCTGTGACTGCAAGTGCATGCCAGCACGCCCAGCTAATTTTTTTGTATTTTTAGTAGAGATGGGGTTTCACCATGTTGGCCAGGATGGTCTCGATCTCCTGACCTCATGATCTGGCCACCTCAGCATCTGAAGTGCTGGAATTACAGGCATCAACCACCACACCTGGCCAACATATTTCTGAAAAGTTAAATTAGAAGTTAAATTAGATGATTCATCTTCAAAAAAAGTTACTATATTAAAATGAGTTCTTTCCATAGGGGAGGTGCTCTGACATAGTGATAGTATGGTTTGATACACAGTTTTTCTCCTCTAGGTGCCTCTATTCTTGAGGTAATGCTCAGTGATTAACTAGATAGGACTAGATAATTTATTTCACCTTGGCAGATCTTGCCTCCAAGTTGGCCTATTCCTATGGCATTTTCTTTTCTTTCTTTTGCTTCTTCCTGCACAGTAAATATGGTATTTTCTGACAGTATTTTGCTTAGTTCTTATTTATTTATTTATTTTTTGGTAACTTCTTTCTGTAGAGCTAGTACCCATTAAACATGACGACTTTCCTTGATTTGCTTCTTGCTCATAGATTTCTGCAAGACAGCCAGGAAGTGTTTAGAAACAAACAGTGGAACTAATTAGGCTGTTAAGTGAGACATTCCTAAATTAAGCTATAAGGAAACAAATACAGCTTGAGTGAAAATAGAAATAATTTTGAGATTATCTGTGCTTTTGTTTCCCTGGTTTTCTTTGAACCTCATTTTCTTAAGCTATGAAGTGAAATGAAGTGATAAGTATGCATTTAAGTAGGACACTCAGGGTGAATCCAAAGGAACTTGTGAATTTGATAAAAAAAAAAAAAAAAAAAAACAAACTATTCCTAAATTTAAATCAGGAGTAATAAATTCGATTTAAATTTTTGGAGGGGGTTACAGAGTATGTGTTTTAAAATCTGAAGTTTTGAGAAGGCAATTTACAAATGATGCTCGCTGTCCTTTGGCAACTTATTAAGGAATGTAGTAGTTTTTCAGCATTTGCCAGTTCCCTGTTGCAGTCAATCAATAGTACCTATTTTAAAGTGGGATTCTCATTGGGATTGCAGGTAAGAATCAATTTTTTTGTTCCTTCCCACACATTTTAATAGACCTCAAAAATAGAATGGGGGGAGAAGTGATAGAGAAACAAAGAATTCTAAGTACAGAAAGCACAAATAGAGTAATAATACAATAATAAGACTAAAAGAGGAAGTAATATGCTCTTCATTCTCAATTTAGCATTTATTTGCACCTCACCAAATGTAGAGCATTGTATGAGAAGTGGCAGACCAGAAAAGGGACAGGTGAATGGATGGCATTAGCTGTTGTGTGTCCCTCCCAGGGAGCTGACATTGTAATTAGGAAATCGACACGTACACAACTGAAGGTGATTAGAGCACAAGTAAATGAGAGCTGTAGTAGACATGGAAATGACAATGAGTGCAAAGAAAAGAGAAAGATTAGGTTGCTGGGGTGGCCCTGGCTTCTTGCATGAGGTGATCTGGACTAGGACTCCGATGACTAAGATTTTCATAACCGCGGAAGAAGGGAGGGGCCTCCCAGGCCAAGGTAACAACCTGAGCAAAGATACGGGCAGAAAATGCCAGTGATAGGTGTGGGGATAGTGAGTAGTAGGGATATAACTGGGACAGGCTTGTAAGTGACGTTGGATAGCTCTTTGAATGCCATGCTCAAAATCTTATATAATAAAAATAATGAAGAAATAAATGACTTTAGTTATCTGTAACAATGGAGACAATTAGATCTAGGACCAATAAAAAAAGTCTAACTTCAATAACTTCAGTCCACACACACAATCATATTAGAGATTTATATTCTTTTTTTCTTTGTTTGAGACAGAGTCTCACTCTGTCACCCATGCTGGAGTACAGCAGCACAATCTCAGCTCACTGCAACCTCTCCAATGATCCTCCTGCCTCACCTTCCCAAGTAGCTGGGACTACAAGCATGTACCAGCACACCTGGCTAATTTTTGTATTTTTTGTAGAGATGGGGTTTTACCATGTTGCCCAGGTTGGTTCCTGAACTCCGGAGCTCAAGTGATCTGCCCATCTTGTCTTCCCAAAGTGCTGTGATTGCAGGCATGAGCCATCATGCCTGGCCAGCAGATTTCTATTCTTGATGCTTGGACCTTGATGCTTTCTATTCTTCCCCTTGGTTTATTGTAGTGTATGGCTTTGGAAGCCAGCAAGGAGTTGGAGAAGGCCAGAGAAAAGGGCACTACTGATACACTATTCATGAACAATTGAGAGTATAAGATCAAGTACACAATAGAAAAGTCGGAAACATAGTGTTATAAGAAGGAAAGGGTTGACATAAAATGTTCTTTTATCTTTTGAATTTTGAGGTGTCTGTTGACAATGTGGTTCATTTTTTTTTCTGGCTAGTGACCTGCTTATCCACCTTCACATTCGGATTAGTGTATGACACATACAACATATGTTGGTACCAGCACGTGGTACGAGAATCCTAAAGTAGTGTCTGTTGTACAGGTAACTGATTTATTTAAAGGAATGCTGCTGAAGGGGTAGTTGTGTAAATCTAGTTCTAGGGTCATATTTTTAATTCTTAGGAGATTTGCATATATATTTTCACATACAGTAATTTTTTTTTTCTTGGCGGGGTCTCGCTCTGTCACCCAAGCTGGAGTGCAGTGGCTCACTGCAGCCTTGACCTCCCCAGGCTCAGTTGATCTTCCTACCTCAGCCTTCCGAGTAGCTGAGACTACAGGCCAATTTTTGTATTTTTGTAGAGATGAGATTTCACCATGTAGCCCAGGCTGGTCTCAAACTCCTGGGCCCAAGTGATCTGCCTGCCTCATCCTTCCATAGTGTTGAGTTTACAGGTGTGAGCCACGGCACCTGGCCAAATTCACCCTTTTAAAGTATACAATTCATTGGTGTTTACAGTATATTCACAGAGTTGTACAACCATCATTGCTGTCTAATTCCAGAATATTTTTTATTACCACCCCCCAAAATAACTCCATACCCATTAGCAGTCACTCCTCCTTAACCTACCAACCCCAACCCCACCCCCACCCCATCGCTTGGCAATCGTGAATCTACTGTCTCCGTATTTGCCTATTCTGAACATTTTATGTAAATGGAATCATAGAGTTGGCAGCCTTTTGTTCTGACTTCCTTCACTTAGCATAATGTTTCTGAGGTTTATCTATATTACAGCATTGCATGGATGTATGCCACATTCTACTTATCCATTCAATTAACGGACTTTTTTTTCATTTTAGGGGAAGGTGGTTTGATAAATAGTATGGTTATGAATTTTTTTGGTACAATCTAAAACATTGACAATTCAGAAATGTATGGACATTTTTGTAATTGTATAGTACATGCCCACGTACTATGAGTTTTTTAGAGAGCACGTTTTATTTTTATTAGACATAGTAGGCATGTCAGCTACAGAAGTTCTTATGGTAAATGGTAGAGGCCCGCACAGGGTGGTTAGGAGTGCTGAGGATGGGGGTTCACTTGGAGAAGTCCAGTAGGTGTTCATGAGGAGGTGAGGTCTAGCTGCATCTACATGGGTGACTAGGAGTTAGACAGGTAAAGGGCCAGGGATTTGAAGGCGAACAAGGTAAAGCATGAAGTCATATAGTAAATATCTTACTGGAGGATCAAGTGTGAGGGACAACCACCCCAATTTTCAGTTGTAAGCCCAGCTGACACTGTTAGTAGTGGAGAGGGATCATGGTGCCATCCATCCCAGCTTGTCCAAGGCCTTCCTCCCCCACTCACTCACAGCCATTCTCCCATTGCATCCAGTTAGCTTTCTGGACTCCATATCTGACCAGGCCACCCACTGCTGAAGCTATTTCAGAGGCTCCCCATCATTCCTACAGGCAGAAATCCTTCCCGTGGCTTCTATACCCCTTCCTGCTCCAGGGTCTCTTCCTTCAGTCCCATCTTTGTAGCATACTCTTCACTCTCCAGCCTCCAGGTGCTCGGGCCTACCTTGAGTTCTCCCAGTTCATGCCAGGGCCAGGCTTCTTTGGCAGGGCCTTGGTATGCATTGGTTCCGCTTTCTGGTTCCTCCTCTCTCCTCCTTTCTCATAGTTTTCTCTTGCTTCTGGTGAGCTTAGCCTGTGGTCAAACCTACTTCCCCTGGGTCAAATCCTCCTCCAGTGAAATCAGACTTTGGTGAGGGCTGTGTTATCATGGCAGCACGTGGCTAAAATGATCATGGAGACATTGCTTTGGATCACATCACACTAGAAACCGATGTACAGTTTCATGAACACAGTGTAACACAGCCTGGTTTCCCTCTGGTGTTGGAAGTTACCTCTTTTTCCTTCACTGCAGCTCAGCAAGTGAAATAGTTGGCTTGTGTTACAGGATCACGTTTGCAAGTAAATTAAGGCTCCTATGTGGCTGAACTCTCGTGGACTCAGACAGCTCATAAGATACTGGCACAGGGAACCTGAGTCTGGTTGAGAGAGCCCCAGGTTTACACATTGTGCCTCCCACTCACTGAGGGAGATGGTGGGCAGAATCCCTTGCACTGTTTTAAATTGTTCTTTGATTTTTGGTGGAAAGTGAATTGTTGTACTTTATACCATATACCTCTCGTTTTGTGAGGTACAGTTGTGACTTAAATCCATTTTTATGTGGATATCACCCTCACCCAACTACAAGCTCCACAAACTTGGGACTGTGTGTATGGCTTGTATCCTCCGAGTCTAGCTTATACTAAGGCACTCACTAAATACTTGTTGAAAACTTGCTTTCCCAGTCATTCTACCAAATGGTAAACTTCTGCAAAATTTAACTCATTTCATGTAAAACATGTTTTAAATTACTTAAACTCTAATAAAACATAAACACTCATGTGTGCTTTATGCTACATATCAGTAGATTGGAGATTACTTGTTCTGTCGGGTTAACTTGTTCTTGAGCAGATTTTGAAATAAAGCAAGCAGTTGAAAGAGTCTTATCATTTGCAATTGCTTATTTTCATTGTACCTGCAACAGCAGTAGAACCTCAGAAACAGATGCAAAGGCAGTTGGGATTGACCTAGACTCGTGAGTTAAAATGCCTGGACTTTAGAGTCAGTCTGCCGTGTTCGTGTCTTACTCCCACGTTTTACTAGGTGTGTGACCTTGAGCATATATGTAATCTCTCTGAGTCAGTATCCTCATGTGTAATAGCCAGGTACTAAGAGGCTTGTAAGGAATAAACAATGTAGTTGACTGCATAACATACAGGGCTCAATGCTAGCTGCTATTGTTTCATCTTCAACCCCAAATGTCAGGATTTTGAAGAGTCTCATTTTATTATTGATTGAATTTATAAGTTAAGGACTGCTAAATGTAAGTCCCACAAAAATGCCCTTTGCTTTAAAAAGTGGTGGGTGGGGAAGGTGTTTGAAACCATTGGTTCAGACCAATAGAGGCTAGTACTTTAGCGCACAGTTCCACATAGTGATCACTGGGAAACCTTCACATTGATTTTGATCTCTAGGACTAGGATCCTTCAGCTCTCTAGTGTAGGCTTATATCATCCTCTGATTTGTTCTGCCCATTGCTCTTCCTGAAGGTGGTTTGAGACATGGCCATAAAAATAACCTGTCTGTAAAACTGCCAGTGAAGCCTTCTTCATGTATTCATTTCACAGACACTTTTGCACTCCTATAATGAGCCTGGCACTGTGATGAAATGCTTTTCCTCTGTCGTTTGAGTGCATCTTCTCAACAACCCTAGGAGGTAGGTACTGTTGTCACTGTTGTTCCCATGAGGCTTTAGGATGTTAAATAGCTCGGTCATGGGACTGTGCTCATGGCATTTGGTACCAGGAACAAGTTCTCTTTTCTGACAATGTGCTTTGATTTGCACAGAAACGAGAGTTTTCATTTTTGCCTTGGCTGCCTGAAAGCTGGGCTACCTTTAGCCTTAGCCTGACTTTTCCTTTATTACGTTGGTGCCCCTCCCTCATGTGGCCCTTTTCTGTCTTCTCTTTTGTGTTATCTTCATTTTATTCTCTGGACTGTGACTCATTGGGAGCCACCCAAAATTTGGGCAAGTTTTGAAGAATGAATGAAATATACATTTTCTCTTGATATAATTTCTTTTTTTTATTGCATTTTAGATTTTGGGGTACATATGAAGAACATGCAAGATAGCTGCATAGGTACACACGTGGCAGTGTGATTTGCTGCCTTCCTCCCCTTCACCTATATCTGGAATTTCTCCCCATGCTATCTCTCCCCAACTCCCCGCCCCGTGCTGTCCCTCCCCTATTCCCCGCAACAGACCCCAGTGTGTAGTGCTCCCCTCCCTGTGTCCATGTGTTCTCATTGTTCAATACCCGCCTATGAGTGAGAACATGCAGTATTTCATTTTCTGTTCTTGTGTCAGTTTGCTGAGAATGATGGTCTCCAGGTTCATCCATGTCCCTACAAAGGACATGAACTCATCATTTTTGATGGCTGCATAATATTCCATGGTGCATATGTGCCACATTTTCCCTGTCCAGTCTATCATTGATAGGCATTTGGGTTGATTCCAGGTCTTTGCTATTGTAAACAGTGCTGCAATGAACATTTGTGCGCATGTGTCCTTATAGCAGAACGATTTCTAATCCTTTGGATATATACCCAGTAATGGGATTGCTGGGTCAAATGAAATTTCTGTTTCTAGGTCCTTGAGGAATCGCCATACTGTCTTCCACAATGGTTGAACTAATTTACACTCCCACCAGCAGTGTAAAAGTGTTCCTATTTCTCCACATCCTCTCCAGCATCTGTTGTCTCCAGATTTTTTAATGATCGCCATTCTAACTGGTGTGAGATGGTATCTCAATGTAGTTTTGATTTGCATTTCTCTAATGACCACTGATGATGAGCATTTTTTCATATGTTTGTTGGCCTCATGTACCTCTTCTTTTGTAAAGTGTCTGTTCATATCCTTTGCCCATTTCGAATGGGCTTGTTTGTTTTTTTCTTGTAAATCTGTTTTAGTTCTTTGTAAATTCTGGATATTAGCCCTTTGACAGATGGGTACACTGCAAAATTTTTTTCCCATTCCGTTGGTTGCCAATTCTGTGCAGTTTGATTAGGTCCCATTTGTCTATTTTGGCTTTTGTTGCCAATGCTTTTGGTGTTTTGGTCATGAAGTCCTTCCCTACTCCTATGTCCTGAATGGTTTTGCCTAGATTTTCTTCTAGGGTTTTTATGGTGTTAGGTCTTATGCTTAAGTCTTTAATCCATCTGGAGTATTTTAGTGTAAGGTGTCAGGAAGGGTTCCAGTTTCTGCTTTCTGCACATAGCTAGCCAGTTTTCCCAACACCGTTTATTAAACAGGGAATCCTTTCCCCATTGCTTGTTTTTGTCAGGTTTGTCAAAGATAAGATGGTTGTAGATACGTTGTGTTGTCTCCAAGGCCTCTGTTCTGTTCCATTGGTCTATATCTCTGTTTTGGTACCAGTACCATGCTGTTTTGATTACTGTAGCCTTGTAGTACAGTTTGAAGTCCAGTAGTGTGATGCCTCCTGCTGTGTTCTTTTTGCTTAGAATTGACTTGGCTATGCAGGCTCTCTTTTGGTTCCATATGAAGTTTAAGGTGGTTTTCTCCAGTTCTTTGAAGAAGGTCATTGGTAGCCTGATGGGGATAGCATTGAATCTATAGATTACTTTCGGCAGTATGGCCATTTTCACGATATTGATTCTTCCTAACCATGAACATGGAATGTTTCTCCTTCTGTTTGTGTCCTCTCTTATTTCGCTGAGCAGTGGTTTGTAGTACTCCTTGAAGAGGTCCTTTAGGTTCCTTGTTAGTTGTATTCCTAGGTATTTTATTCTCTTTGTAGCAGTTGTGAATGGTAGTTCATTCTTGATTTGGCTCTCTTTAAGTCTGTTCTTGGTGTATAGGATTGCTTGTGATTTTCGCACATTGATTTTGTATCTGAGACTTTGCTGAAGTTGCTTATCAGTTTCAGGAGATTTTGGGCTGAGTCGATGGGGTCTTCTAGATACCCAATCACGTCGTCTGCAAATAGAGACAATTTAGATTCCTCCTTTCCTATTTGAATACCCTTTATTTCTTTTTCTTGCCTGATTGCTCTGGCTAGAACTTCCAGTACTACATTGAATAGGAGTGGTGAGAGAGGACATCCTTGTCTAGTGCCAGATTTCAAAGGGAATGCTTCCAGTTTTTGCCCATTCAGTATGATATTGGCTGTTGGTTTGTCGTAAATAGCTTTTATTATTTTGAGATTCGTTCCATCAATACCTAGTTTATTGAGGGTTTTTAGCATAAAGGGCTGTTGAATTTTGTCAAAGCCCTTCTCTTCATCAATTGAGATAATCATGTGGTTTTTGTCTTTGGTTCTGTTTATGTGGTGAATTACATTTATAGACTTGCGTGTGTTCAACCAGCCTTGCATCCCCGGGATGAATTTTACTTGATCATGGTAGATATGCTTTTTGATGTGCTGTTGCAATCGGCTTGCCAGTATTTTATTGAAGATTTTTGCATCTATGTTCATCATGGATATTGGCCTGAAGTTTTCTTTTCTTGTTGAGTCTCTGCTGGGTTTTGGTATCAGGATGACGTTGGTCTCATAAAATGATTTGGGAAGGATTCCCTCTTTTTGGATTATTTGGAATAGTTTCAGAAGGAATGGTACCAGCTCCTCTTTGTATGTCTGGTAGAAATTGGCTGTGAACCCATCTGGACCTGGGCTTTTTTTGTGTGGTAGGCTCTTAATTGCTGCCTCAACTTCAGATCTTGTTATTGGTCTATTCAGGGTTTCAACTTCTTCCTGATTTAGGCTTGGTAAGAGGCAAGTGTCCAGGAACTTATCCATTTCTTCCAGGTTTACTAGTTTATGTGCATAGAGTTGTTTGTAATAATCTCTGATGATGGTTTGAATTTCTGTGGAATCTGTGGTGATTTCCCCTTTATCATTTTTTATTGCATCTATTTGGTTATTCTCTCTTTTATTAATCTGGCTAGTGGTCTGTCTATTTTGTTGATCTTTTCGAAAAACCAGCTCCTGGGTTTATTGATTTTTTTGAAGGGTTTTTTGTGTCTCTATCTCCTTCAGTTCTGCTCTGACCTTAGTTATTTCTTGTCTTCTGCTAGGCTTTGAGTTTTTTTGATCTTGCTCCTCTAGCTCTTTCGATTTTGACAATAGGGTGTCAATTTTGGATCTCTCCTTGCTTCTCATGTGGGCACTTACTGCTATATATTTTTCCTCTAGAGACTGCTTTAAATGTGTCCCAGAGATTCTGGTATGTTGGGTCTTCAGTCTCGTTGGTTTCGAAGAACATCTTTATTTCTGCCTTCCTTTCATTGTTTATCCATTCAACATTCTAGAGCCAGTTGTTCAGTTTCCATGAAGCTGTGTGGTTCTGAGTTAGTTTCTGAATTCTGAGTTCTAACTTAATTGCACTGGTCTGAGAGACTGTTTGTTATGATTTCTGTTCTTTTGCATTTGCTGAGGAGTGATTTACTTCCAATTATGTGGTCAATTTTAGAGTAGGTGTGATGTGGTGCTGAGAAGAATGTATATTCTGTGGATTTGGGGTGGAGAGTTCTGTATATTTCTATTAGGTTTGCTTGTTCCAGGTCTGAGTTCAAGTCCTGGATATCCTTGTTAATTTTCTGTCTGGTTGATCTGTCTAATATTGACAGTGGAGTGTTAAAGTCTCCCACTATTATTGTGTGGGAGTCTAAGTCTCTTTGTAAGTCATTAAGAACTTGCCTCATGTATCTGGGTGCTCCTGTATTGGGTGCGTATATATTTAGGATCCTTAAATCATCTTATTGCATCGATCCTTTTACCAGTATGTAATGTCCTTCTTTGTCTCTTTTGATCTTTGTTGCTTTAAAGTCTATTTTATCAGAGACGAGAATTGCAACTCCTGCTTCTTTTTGCTTTCCATTTGCTTGGTAAATCTTCCTCCATCCTTTTATTTTGAGCCTTTGTGTATCCTTGCATGTGAGATGGGTTTCCTGGATACAGCACACTGATGGGTTTTGGCTTTTTATCCAATTTGCCAGTCTGTGTCTTTTGATTGGGGCATTTAGTCCATTTAGGATGTTGAATATTGGCCCCCACTCTCTTCTGGCTTGTAGGGTTTCTGCCGAGTGATCTGCTGTGGGTCTGATGGGCTTCCCTTTGTGGGTGACCTGACCTTTCTCTCTAGCTGCCCTTAGCATTTTCTCCTTCATTTCAATCCTGGTGAATCTGACGATTATGTGCCTTAGGGTTGTTCTTCTTGAGGAATATATTTGTGGGGTTCTCTGTATTTCCTGGACTTGAATATTGGCCTGCCTTGCTAGGTTGGGGAAGTTTTTCTGGATAATATCCTGAAGAGTATTTTCCAGCTTGGATTTATTCTCTTTGTCACATTCAGGTACACCTATCAAATGTAGATTAGGTCTTTTCACATAGTCCCATATGTCTTGGAGAGTTTGTTCATTCCTTTTTGTGCTTTTTTCTCTAATCTTGCCTTCTCGTTTTATTTCATTGAGTTGACCTTCGACCTCTGATATCATTTCTTCTGCTTGGTCAATTCAGCTGTTGAAACTTCTGCGTGCTTCGCGAAGTTCTTGTGTTGTGTTTTTCAGCTCCATCAGTTCACTTATATTCCTCTCTAAGTTGTCCATTCTTGCTAGCATTTCGTCAAATCTTTTTTCAACGTTCTTAGTTACTTTGCATTGGGTTAGAACATGTTCTTTTAGCTCACAGACATTTCTCATTACCCACCTTCTGAAGTCTGATGCTGTCATTTCGTCACACTTATTCTCCATCTAGCCTTGTTCCCTTGCTGGTGAGGAGTTGTGATCCCTTGTGGGAGGAGAGGTGTTCTGGTTTCAGGTGTTTTCTTCCTTTTTGTGCTGTTTTAGTCCCATCTTTGTGGATTTATCCACCTGTCGTCTTTGTAGTTGCTGGGTCTCTGAGTGGAAGTCCAGTTTGTTGATGATGAAGTTATTTCTGTTTCTTAGTTTTCCTTCTAACAGTCTGGCCTTTCTGCTGTAGGACTGCTGAGGTCCACTCCAGGCCCTGCTTGCCTGGGGATCACCTGCAGCAGCTGCAGAACAGTAAGGGTTGCTACTAGTTTCTTCTGCTATTTTTGTCCCAGAATGATGCCCACCAAATGTCAGTCTGAATCAGTCCTTTGTGAGGTGACTCTTGGATATACAGGGGTCAGGTAGCTGCTTTAGGAGACAGTCTGTCCTTTATAGGAGCTCAAGTGCTGAGCTGTGAGCTCCATTTTTCATTCAGAGCTGCTGGGCAGGTTTAAGTCCGCTGCAGCAGAACTCATAAACCCTTTTTTTTCCCCCAGGTGCTCTGTCCTGGGGAGTTAGGGCTTTATTTATGAGTTTCCATTGTACTGCTGCCTTTTGTTTTCAGGGCTGCCCTGCCCAGCAAGGAGGGAGCCTAGTCACCGTCTACCTGCAGAGGGTTTGCTGAGCTGCTGTGATCTCCGCCCTGCTGCCATGTGAACTTCCCTGCAGTCCTGTTTATATGGGTGTGGTTAGAACTGCCTTGGCAATGGTGGCCCACCTTTGTAATGGCGGACTCTCTCTGTAATGGCGGGTTGCCTCGGCAACAGAGGGTTGCCTTGGGAATGGCGGGCTGCCTCAGCAATAGCGGACTACCTCCGTAGGGGTGGAGTGCCTCGGTAATGGCGGACACCCCTTCCCCACAGAGCTGGACCATCCGGGGTTCAGCTCTGCTTGCTGTGAAACTGTCAACCCAGAGCGTTTCCAATTGCTGTTTTTGTTTTTTTGTGGGGGTGGGACCCACCAAGCCTGATCACCTGGCTCCCTGCCTCAGAGCCTTTTTTTTTTCTTTTAAGTTGAACGGTTGACTCTCTCCCAGGTGTTCCAGTCGCCTGCTGAAAAGGTGCCGGGATCTGTGTGATTTCCTGTGTGGCTACCCACTGTGCCAGCTGAAACAACGGCACTGAGATTCATGGAGCTTTTTTGCCCGGGAATCTCCTGGCCTGGCTCCCTGTTTCAGTTCCCTGTTTAATCAGATGAATGGGTGACTCTGCCTTCCCGGAGCTCCAATTGCCAGCTTAAAAGGGCAACCAGACCAGTCTATTTTGTACGGAGAACTGCCGCACTGGGGCGCTGGCAGAATAGCTGCGCCGGCCAAAACAGCCGTGCTGGCGACCTGTGGGGCTCCTCCGCCTGGGAATCTCCAGGTCTGTGGGCAATAAAGATCCATCTGGAAATGTGGCCTCCACTCACCCTCTGCACTTTCACTGGGAGCTGCAATCCTGAGCTGCTCCTAAACCACCATCTTGGATCTTCCTCCTCTCCTCTTGATATAATTTAATAGCTATCTCTGCATGTGAAACTTAGAAAAGAAGATGGGTAGATAAAAACCTTTTTGAAAAATGCAGTGATTAAAGTAGAATATTTGATTGTAGGACTTTTTTAGGCTGAGAAAGGTCATGGACAGTAGTCAGGCTTTTCTTTTAAGTTAAGAATCTGGCTGCTAATAGAAGTCAGATGGTGTATTTTAACATTTTAATTCTTCATTTTACTCTTAAAGTTATGAAAACATACTGCTAAGATGAGCTTTCAATTTTTTTCTTTGTAGATAATGATGCTTGAACAATTAATATAAAATTTATGACCTATGTAATATGCTTTTCTTATTCAGATTTTCTTCTTTTTTCTTTTCTTTTTTTTTAAGACAGAGTCTTACTCTGTCATTCAGGCTAGAGTGCGGTGGTGACATCTTGGGTCACTGCAACCTCTGCCTCTCGGGTTCAGGTGATTCTCACGCCTCAGCCTCCCGAGTAGCTGGGATTACAGGCATGCACTGCCACGCCCAGCTAACTTTTGTATTTTTAGTAGAGATGGGGTCTCACCATGTTGGCCAGGTTGGTCTCTAACTCCTGACCTCAAGTGATCTGCCTGCCTCGACCTCCCAGAGTGCTAGGATTACAGGCATGAGCCTCTGTGCCTGGCCTCTTACTCAGATTTCTTTATAGAATTTAGCAGAATTACTAATGTTTTAACCTTGGTGAAAGTTGTTTGCCTTCAGACAGTCTTTCAAACTGAAGTATAAGAGACTTCACATTACCTTTTTAGGCAAGTTTTGAAAATAACATAGTAGGATCCCTTTATTTATTTAACTTATACTAAAGAAATTTCAAAGAATTTTACTGTTTTTAAAGAAAAAATAATGTTTTTAATGTCCATAAGCTGATTGTAGTTGTATTAATGTATAGGTCGAATGAAACTGGCTTTTCTTAGATGTCATTGGTAAATAAGATGGTGCGTGTTTGTATATAACTCTGTAGTTAGGATCAGAGAGATATTCATGTAGAAATTAACTATTTTAGCAAATACCAATATATTCCCAAATAGGGATATCTGATAGGCCCCAAACTGTAGTTGGGAAATGTAAAAAGTTGTACCGTATACTCTGTTTCCTGGTGGGTCTAGCATACTCCAAATTCATTTGGTCAGAATGAGACAAACTAGGAAGTCCCACATTATTATGAAAAAAAGAAAAGAACTATTAAAGTG
Organism: Callithrix jacchus; assembly: GCF_049354715.1. Taxonomy (NCBI): domain Eukaryota; kingdom Metazoa; phylum Chordata; class Mammalia; order Primates; family Cebidae; genus Callithrix; species Callithrix jacchus. The sequence continues at coordinate 13,935,229 of NC_133524.1, forward strand.
TCTTGATAAAATTATAAGTTACAACTTTCAAGGAATTTCTAAAACTTAATTTAGTAGATGTATGCAACCAGTAGTCTGGGTGGGGTTTGTTAGATTGCATGATCTGGTTTATAATTTGATACACAGATGCTAAAAATTCAGTGATGTACAGTAAAACTTTGTATTTGCTAAGGCTGTTAGATCAGTAGAGACTTGTTAAAATACTGGAATAAATGATGTCTGTTGCAGTCTCATAACACAACATGGAAATTGCGTGAAACAAATGACACTGGGAGAGCTGCTAGAGCAGGGTTCCCAGTGGAGGTGATGACCCTGTTGAGCAGTTCTGAAGGTGCAGTGGTTCATTGGGGTGTTATCAGCAAGGAGTGGCATATGCCAGGGCAGAGGCAAGAGTGTGTGAGGTGTGCTGAGGGAGTGGAATTGAATTTCAGTTCCATGTTATGGTGCATTCAGAATGACTGAAGCAGAGACTATGAGGGGGAGGTGGCTAGAGTGAGGCTGGCCAAGAGCAGGGGCCAGGTGTCTTGCCTTAGAAGTTGGACTTGGTCCTAGATCTCTGGGAAATAACCCATTGAAGAATTTTGAGGAGACATTACATAGACACTTCCCCTATGTCAAAATAGTTGGTTTGCTTTTATGGTTTTCAGTCTTTTCTCTTTAAGGTGAAGTTGTTGAAACAAGATGCCAAAGAATTAAAGCAGCCAATTTAGCATGTTGTTACCTATGTCAGGAAAGTAAGGGGCTTGGGACTGTTTGTTTCCTCTTTAACATTCATTTAGTCTGGATGTCGAGTAGAGCAATACATATGAAATTGAAAAAGTCTCTCAAAAGGTATGCACCTTAACTGGCACATACTTGTCTTGGACAATTTAAATTGTATTAATTATAGTAGTAATTACTGAAGTAGTGATTTGTTTTGTTTTTTGAGACGGAGTCTTGCTGTCACCCAAGCTGAAGTGCAGCAGCACAATCTCAGCTCACTGCATTCTCCACCTCCCAGGTTCGAGAGATTCTCCTGCTTCAGCCTCCCGATTATCTGGGACTACAGGTGCACACCACCATGTCCAGCTAATTTTTTTTTTTTTTTTTTTTTGGTTTTTAGTAGAGACAGGGTTTCACCATGTTGGCCAGGCTGGTCTTTAAACTCCTGACCTCAAGTGACCTGACCGCCTCAGCCTCCCAAAGTGCTCGGATTACAGGCGTGAGCCACTGCACCTGGCCTGTAGTAATTTGAAAGAACCAGTAAGAGGTAGGGACTAGGGTATATCCCGTCATTTTTTAATAATATTTTCCCATTCACTTGATTTCTCACTATACAAGCTGCTACAATGTTTTATCAGAACAGTGGTGTGTGTAGTTAGAAATGCAGAATTCCAGGCCAGGCATGGTGGCTCACATCTGTAATCCTAGCACTTTGGGAGGCTGAGGCAGGTGGATCACAAGGTCAAGAGATTGAGACCATCCTGGCCAACATGGTGAAACCCCATCTCTACTAAAAATACAAATATTAGCGGGCGTGGTGGTGCGTGCCTGTAGTCCTAGCTACTTGGGAGACTGAGGCAGGAGAATTGCTTAAACCGGGGAGGTGGAGGTTGCAGTGAACTGAGATTGCGCCATTGCAGTCCAGCCTGGTGACAGAGTGAGACTCCATCTCAAAAAAAAGGAAAAAAAAAGCAGAATTCCTACATGTTACCAGAAGTGTTCAATTACACTGTAGTGGCTCACGTTGCTTGTAACCAGGAGACAGCCAAATAATGTTTACTCCAGTGATTTTACAAATTCATCCTTGTCAGTGTAACAATTATGGTTCATGTCTTTACTGCCTTCCCATTGAGGGATTCATAATACCTACTTTCCTATTAAGGTTAATAACTAAATTTGCTCTAGAGCTGTTCTCTTCAGCACAGCAATTGGCTCATTAAATGTGGCTATTTAGTTAAAATTGAATAAAATTTAAAATGCAGTTTTTCCCTTCCTTCAGCCACATGTCAAGTGTTCAACAGTCATATGCAGCTAAGTGGCTGCTATATTGGACATTTCCAGTGTTGCGTAAAATTCTCTTGGACAATGCTGCTCTAATGGTTGTCTTCTTATATACATTTTAGTATACTTAAAAGCCATTTAATGCCAAAGTATTTACAGATTAAATGATATAATCTGATTTGAAATAACTGGGGAGAAGGGAGAATTGGAGGGGTTATGGAGGAAACAAGATTTGCCTTAAGTTGATGATTGGTGAAGCTGGGTTTAGAGTTCATGGGAGCTCACTATATTATATTCATTATATAGAAATTTTGTATATGTTTTAAATTTTCCACAATAAAAATGTAAACCGAAGGTTTAACCAGGAACTGTGCTCCCACCAGCATCTAGAAGTAGATGTCTGTCAACAGGCATCTGAAATCTCACCCCCACAGGCTGGCTCTAGTAGTGTAGGAAAGTTTTTAATCCTGCCACAGGACTTCTAAAGAACACATATAGTACCACATTTTCATTTATGGTTTATTTCATTCCACCTCAAAACACACAAGTAGTGGCACAGTCTAATGTTTGTCAAGTGTTTGAACTGCACAAGTGAATCTTGTGGTTAGAATGTGCTAGATTATATTAAAGTAAAACTTCCATTGCTGCTGACATTAATTTGAGCAAATTAAAAATAGTGTTCTTAATGAAGAGAATAAAGTCTCTTTACTCAGTGGTTGGTTTATATTTTATTTCACAGCCAGATAAGTCAGCTTCTGTCTCTGGCTTTCCTGGTTAACAGCACCTGTGTCTGAAAAGAGAAAGGTCAGGGGTGGAGGGAATAGTAGATAAAGTCCCTGGCACGAGAGAGGCCATCAGTGAACACCATCACTGTGCGCTGAAGGGCTGTTTGAAGTTATTGAAAGTTATTGAAAGAAACGTGGGCCTGAAATGGTGGCTCACACCTGCAGTCCCAACACTTTAGGAGGCCAAGACAGGTGGATTGCTTGAGCCCAGAGTTTGAAGCCAGCCTGGGCAACATGTTGAGACCCTGTCTCTACAAAAAGTAGGAAAATTAGCAAAGCATGCTGGTGTGCACCTCTGGTTCCAGCTACTTGAGAGGCTGAGGTGGGAGGATTGTTTGAGCCTGGGAGTTCAAGGCTTCAGTAAGCTAGGATGGCCCCACTGCACTCCAACCTGGGCAACAGCGAGATCCTGTCTCCAAAAAAAAAAAAGGGCTGGGTGCGGTGGCTCACGCCTATAATCCCAGCACTTTGGGAGGCCGAGGCGGGTGGATCACAAGGTCAAGAGATCGAGACCATCCTGCTCAACAAGGTGAGACCCCGTCTCTACTGAAGATACAAAAATTAGCTGGGCACGGTGGTGCGTGCCTGTAGTCCCAGCTACTCGGGAGGCTGAGGCAGGAGAATTGCCTGAACCCAGGAGGCGGAGGTTGTGGTGAGCCGAGATCGCGCCATTGCACTCCAGCCTGGGTAACAAGAGCAAAACTCCATCTCAAAAAAAAAAAAAAAAAAAATAGAAGAAGAATAAAAGAAAACAAAACAAAAGAAGCATGTGAACTTGCAAACTTTGGTCTCCTACACATCTCTAACAAATGGTGATGGGGCTTGTTATGAGCAGACAGGGGCATATCACAGAGGAACGGTTCAGAGAAAGGGCTTTTAGGGTCAGACTTGGGCTTGATTGCCAGCTTCATAGTTAGCTGTGACCTGAGAAAGGGGACTAGTGAGCTCTTCCCAGCTGCTTTAGAGAATAATGGTAGAATAGTGGCCCACACATGGCTAAGTGTGTATGACTAATATAATAAGACAAGAAGTCTTATTATATTAGGTATTCCCTAGCTATATGTTTTATTTCAGTTAAATGCTGATATCATGTAGAATAATGTGTAGGTATAAAGGAATGTAATGGTGCCTTTTTATTTTACAGGGTTCTTGAAGCTCTTGTGATTAACAATGGCAGGAAAATCATCACTTTTTAAAGTAATTCTCCTTGGAGATGGTGGAGTTGGGAAGAGTTCACTTATGAACAGATATGTAACTAATAAGTTTGACACCCAGCTCTTCCATACAATAGGTGTGGAATTTTTAAATAAAGATTTGGAAGTGGATGGACATTTTGTTACTATGCAGATTTGGGACACGGCAGGTCAGGAGCGATTCCGAAGCCTGAGGACACCATTTTACAGAGGTTCTGACTGCTGCCTGCTTACTTTTAGTGTCGACGATTCACAAAGCTTCCAGAACTTAAGTAACTGGAAGAAAGAATTCATATATTATGCAGATGTGAAAGAGCCTGAGAGCTTTCCTTTTGTGATTCTGGGTAACAAGATTGACATAAGCGAACGGCAGGTGTCTACAGAAGAAGCCCAAGCTTGGTGCAGGGACAACGGCGACTATCCTTACTTCGAAACAAGTGCAAAAGATGCCACAAACGTGGCAGCAGCCTTTGAGGAAGCGGTTCGAAGAGTTCTTGCTACCGAGGATAGGTCAGATCACTTGATTCAGACAGACACAGTCAACCTTCACCGAAAGCCCAAGCCTAGCTCATCTTGCTGTTGATTGTTAGATTGTTGATGCATTCTAATCAACTCACACATATACACAAAATCAACATGGGGATGGAGAAGAGAATTAGCGTTTGCAGCAGTGTATCATCTAATAAAATTAAACTAAAGTATATTGCTGCTTCATTAGTTGGTGGGAGAAGGGACACATCTACCCATGGAGGAATATATTTACTCAGTAATGGCACCTTCCATTTATGAATTGTAACGGTTGTCTAATAACGTTTCTTTAATTTAAATATGTAAGTTGCAGAGCTAATAAATGAGATGGCCAAGACTTTAATGATAATTAAAATAAGAAACTTGACTATTCTAGAAGTTATACTTGGATTTTTTTTCCTGGGAAAATGGAGAACTACTTTTATATGTGTATGTTTTTATGCAATTAGCATTGTATTCTTGGTTCAGAGAAATAATTTCCTAAAGCAATAATGTTAGATATTAAAGATTAAAATCTAATGTATTTGCGATACATTGTTAATTTACTTCTTCATTCCCTTCAAAATGATTTAACCATTTCTATTTTCATTCTACGTATTAGAATTACTCTCACTAGTAATTACTTGTCATTTGTGTGCCATTCATGTGTCCCTACCCCCATAAATCTTGTTCCACAGTCTCAGGTGGAGGGCAGGCCTCCAGTGGTACAAGAGTTCCTTCATACAGTCCATCGTACATCCAGCTAGATTCATACTGTCTGAATGGAAAGCTTTCCATAGAGAAGAGTTCAGTTTTAAGAAAAAGGCTAACTACTGAACTTGAAGAACAGACAAATGTGCATTTGATAATTGATCTAACAATTACAATGTACTGTGTGGAAGATACAAAATTAGTTTGTTAATGGACTACTTAATACTTTTGTTACTTTCTTTACTCTTAGGAAAAGGCTCCTAGTTGAAGTTAAAACATTCCTTTTTAACAGAAGACACAGCTAACTTTATCACTCTCAGAGGAAATACTAAAAAGGCTTGTACTTTGTGAGAGTAAATGAAGACATCTTTATTTGGCCATGTATTTACTTACTGTCATCTCTATCATTGAATGTTGTTTAGTGATTTGCTCTCAAGGAGATTTTTTGTTCCAAAAAGACTTGCTGTAGTGATCAGACTTGATAAAGCAAATTGTGGTCTTTTGTGGATGAAGTTCATATACTGTGTGGTTGATGAGTGTCTGATTCTGTGAAGCCTAACCAAAGCCTAGACTGAGTGTGGATGAGGCCCTCAACTGGGGACTCTTGGGGTCATCAAAGGACATGCTGGGTGAGGGGAGCTGGCTGTCATGTAGTGAGGGGGCTTTGAAAAATTAGATTGATATATTTCCCTCCCTGACCCCACCCATTGGAAACCAATGAGAAAACACTCTAGTAAGCTAAGCTTTTGAGTCTAATGTCCTAACCTAAGGGACGATTTTGCCATTTGGTAGCATTCTACAGAAAATAATAGAAGATAGTTGGAGAACAAAGCAGGTGTTAAGTGTGGCAACAGGAGTGTGGTGAGAAGCAGCTGCAGAGCCTACTGGACAGAAGAACCATAGATCAGTCTGGGGGTGGGGGTGGGGGTGCGGGTTCCCGTGCTTTAGGAGTTGCTCCATATGGTCTGTCATAGATCCAGCTAGGTTCAAGCTATGAATGGAAAGGCTTTTGAGAGGTAGGTTTTTTTTTTTGTTTTTGAGGTAGAGTCTCGGTCTGTTCCCCAGGCTGGAGTGCAGTGGCACAATCTCGGCTCACTGCAACCTCTGTCTCCCAGGTTCAAGCAATTCTCCTGCCTCAGACTTCCCAAGTAGCTGGGACTACAGGTGCATGCTGCCATGCCCGACTAATGTTTTGTATTTTAGTGAAGATGGAATTTTACTGTGTTGCCCAGGCTAGTCGAGAACTCCTCCTGAGCCACTAGCCCCAGTCCAGTTTTTTTTTTTTGAGATGGAGTCTCACTCTGTCACCCAGGCTGGAGTGCAGTGGCATGATCTCGGCTCACTGCAATCTCTGCCTCCTGGGTTCAAGTGATTCTCCTGCTTCAGCCTCCCAAGTAGCTGGGATTACAGGCGCCCGCCACCACGCCCGGCTAATTTTTTATATTTTTGGTAGAGACGGGGTTTCACCATGTTGGCCAACCTGGTCTCGAACTCGTGACCACAAGAAATCTGCCATGGCCTCCCGAAGTGTTGGATTACAGGCGTAAAGCCACCATCTCTGGCCAGAGATACAGTACAGTTTTAAGAAAAAAGGTAAACTACTGAACTTGGAGAAGAAAATGTGCACTAGATAACTGATGTAACAATTACAGTGTGCTGTGTGGAGGATACAAAATTACAATTCCATTAATGGACGACATGTTTTTGTTACTTTTCACCCTTGGAGATAGTTTCCTAGTTGAAGTTAAAAAAATTCCTACTGTTCCTTGTCTTAGAGGAAAACCTTTTTTTATTTCTGTACAAACTTAAGTTTCGCTTTAATATAACACCACCATGTAAGTTCTCTCACAATATCCATGTCTTGTAGAGTCATAAAGTGTTAAGTATAAAAACACACGAGTGTGGTACCCAGTGAAAGGTGGTGTCTGGAGAGTCTAGTTACTGAAAAGTTAAAGAGCACGGGTAACAGCATGGGCAGAGCAGAGATTGAGGCGATCTATGTCCATGACAAAGGAAGCACCCTAGGAAGCTTCCAGCTATAGCAAGAGGACAAAACTCAGTGTACATTTTTATCTGGATCACTTTTGGAGCACTAAAGCAGAACCAACTTTATGTTAGCATACATGTGCTCAGGAGAGCCTGATTTTAAGACTGACTTCACCCCACTGCTCGTGTTCCAGAACCGTCAAGGGACACACCTACTAGATTCAAGCATTGCCAGCTTAGCTTTCCTCATGATCGGCTCCTCTCTGTCAGCTGTCAGTTCTACCCACATGCCCCAGTGCTGTTCTCCACACCTTCACGCCTGCAATGCTTTCCTGTGCAGCCTACCTTGGAGGTACCCCTCAATGCTCCACTTCCCTTCCAGCTCCTTCAAAGACTCCATCACACATGAAATTTGGCATTTTTGTAATATACTCACAGGAAGTATGTTGAGTGTATTACTACCTCACCTTCACCAGCCTGGAGAAAAGGCTATTTTCAGGCTGTTGTGCAGCTGAGCCAAGTCTTCCCGCTGTCACTCACCCTGCTGCTCTTGGCTGGCTGTCATCACAGCCTTCTGGATGATATTTTCATTGGGGGGGGGGGGCGGCAACCGTATACAAAAAAATATGGGTTTGCTGAAATTACTCCTAGATTTCTAGATGAGTATGTAGCCTTTTCTACTCCCAAAGCTCTGGCATCTAGTTTGAGTCAATCTGAGCTCTGTATAACAGGTGAAGATATATTAGTTTGCAGACTATCAATACGGGAAATAGGGTGAAAACAGTTGTGGTGGGCGGCACTTTAAAAATGGATATTAAACGACCACAGTCTTGAACAAACATCTTTATTTAAGAAATCAAATAAATAGGGTAAAGATGATGGTAGCAATTTCACAAGGATACAAGATAAAGCTTAGAATTGCTCAAAAGTTAGTCAGAATGGAACAAAATTGTTCATGTGCTCCCAATTAGCAAAGGTTGTATTACTTGCTTTTCAATGGACATTTACTATTTTACAGTAAGATCTACTTATAGGAACAAAGAGACCATTCCCAGCCCTCTGGTGTATCACCTAAAAGGCTGAGATAAATGTTAATGTAATCCAAGCTTTTCTTTGACAACAATCCTAAAAACTGCCTTACAACTTTTTATAAGTACTGCTATCAACAGTTTGAGGGAAAGGAAATACAAGAATATAAAGTGACAGAAACAACGAACTTCACTGTGGCCTGCAACTGCTCCCATCCTCTTACTCCACAAACATGGATCCAGGTTCTCACATTATAGCAGGATCACTATTCCTAGCCTCTGGCAGAAGCAGACATGTGACATTTAGCACTGCACAAGTGTTTCTTTGGCTTCTTGAGTAGTGCTGTGTATTCTGCCTATACATTTTTATAACATCTCTAAATGTATAAATAAATTAACATTTATTATGTGCTATCACATTTCATTCCCAACTGCAGAATATTTTAGTTTTAAATATTTAGTTTCAATCTATCTACCAAATCTTGACTATGACATTTGTTTTGAGATTGTTACATTAAGATCAACCTATCTGGGCTGGGTATGGTGGCTGACACCGGTAATCCCAGCACTTTGGGAGGCTGAGGCAGGAGAATCGCTTGGAGTCGGGAGGCGGAGGTTGCAAAGGGCACACTGCCTTTGCACTCCAGCATGGGCAACAGAGCGAAACTCCATTTCAAAAAAGCAAAAGAGCAACCTATCTGAATTGGGCAAGTCAAAAGCTTATTCCCAATTTTTAAATAAAAATACTTATTTTTGATAATGAGCTCTTTATAAATAACACTGTTCACAAGGAAATACCAACTGATATGTGACATGAGACGGAAAGTACGATTTTTAAATATAAAAGGAATTTCTAGGTTTAGATAAGCTGAGACTACACAAAGTTTTCCAGGCTATTTAATCAAGTAACTTACAATGTACACATTCCTGAGTTTACACCATTGTGGTGACATCGTTTGTTTCAGAATTTCCTGCATTTAGCTTAAAAGGTGCTTCTTCCCAAGAAACTGCACTTTTCTGTCAAATGCACTTGATCGAATAGGAGAATTGGGTTCATAAAATGGATTCATTGAAAACTAGGAAAGAAGAAAGTATTAGTCAAGCAAAAAAGCTGACAAACCATAGGTCTCTGGAAGGAAATCATTCTAAAGTTTTAAATTAAAAACCATCAAAGACATTCAAAAGTCTAAAGACCACATTTTGAAGTTTCATTGAAAATGCTGCATTGTTAAATACTAACATCCTCTTAAGGAAATTTTTATTTTGGTGTTTCGGTTTTGAGAAGCACCTGTGGCAAAACTAATAGCAGTATGATAAATGTTGCTTGTGTAAGTTAACGTTCAGGATTTACCCTGTGTGTGAAATACTCATATTCATTATAAATAAATGGATTAATCTGTATGGCCCTTTGGCTACATAAAGCAAAAAAGTCTGCCATGAGCTCAGAATTCAGAAAAAGCTACTCTTGTGTGGTAATCTTTTAACATCAGGTTTTTAATACTCTCCTTTAATACAAAGCTGCTAAATGATCAGCTTCTCAACCAAAGTAATCATTGTATCATAACATGGGAGAGAAAATGATTAAATGGAATCGCTAATGAGGAAAGGCATTGCTGATTTTTATACCTTAATCACTTGACACTGTTCATCTTTATAAGAGGGCTAAATATTACTTACTATCTCTGACTAGGCATATTGTTAAATTTTATTACTGTGCTGACATGTAAGAAATCCTATCCAAATATAGAACTTTTAAATTATTAAAAACATACTTGCTGGGCATGGTGGCTCACTCATGTAATCCCAGCACTTTTGGAGGCTGAGGTGGGCGGATCACTTGAGGTCAGGAGTTTGAGACCTGCCTGGCCAACATGGTGAAACCCTGTCTCTACTAAAAATACAAAAATTAGCTGGGTGTAGTGGCGCACACCTGTAGTCCCAGCTACTTGGGAGGCTGAGGCAGGAGAATGGCTTGAACCTGGGAGGCAGAGGTTGCAGTAAGCCGAGATCATGCCACAGCACTCCAGCCTGGGTGACAGAGCAAGACTGTCTCCAAAACAAAACAAAACAACATACTGTTGTTAGTACTGCAGTGTAACCGTGACATCCTATCACTATCTTATTTTTCAAGATCAAGAAATGCAAGTGGTACCATTCTTGAGTGGCCAATTGATCATATAAAAATCACTTCCTGCCAGTTTCTAATCTCTATTAATTGCACTGTAACTTATTTGTAAAGTAGATAGGAACATTTTAGATTAAATTATGAAGAAATTTTCCCTTATATAGGCTGCTTCCTTGCTCTCTTTAGGGATCCCTAATAAAATCAGCTATGAGCACCAAAAGGTGAACAATGAAACCAATTTACCTTCACAGTCCTCTAATGATAACTATCATGAGTTATGTTCCTAACTACATATTCACCTGGCTGTGAAGACTTACCTGCAGAGGGAATTGCCAGAGAGTTCTAATGGGGGAAAGCTAGTCTGAAAGGTAAACTGCAGCCTAAGCGAGTTACTGCAGTAGGCCAGTTTCCTGACAAATGCTGAATCCTTTATCATCAGATTTAAATTATAGAACATACCATACCTTTATATATAAATCATAAACATCAGTAAAGAAGTTCTTTATTCCATCTTCTTGTCTTATGTCATGAAGCATAATAAATCTCATATGTGAAATAATTAAGGCATAATCTTTCTTAGAAATGAAAAACAAAAAGCAACCAGTTCATTGATACAATATTCTTCAAATCAGTCACATGCAGTATATTTGTGATGGAAAAGTTTAATACATAAACTGGGTTTAAAATTAGCTTAGTTTTATCATAAAGCGAACATAGGTTCTCAGTTAGAAAATTAACTGTAACATAAAGTAAAATCACCCTTTATGGTTCAGATAAACTTTTTTTGTGCATGAGACTTAGTTTTAAAATTCGCTGTTAAACAAAATGTTTTCCCCCACTAAGAAAAGAAAAGTAGCCCCATAAATGGAAACGTTTACATTTTCACCTGACTGTGAAGTCTGCAGACTCAGAGCCTGGCATCTGTCCATGTTGTTCTAGTTTGAGCCCAAACTTTAGTTATCTTTACTAAAAATGTAAGGATATGCCCCGCAGTGACAAATGCTGACACAAACCACTCGTTGAACTTGTCCACTGTTTTCAAGTACATGTTGTTCGACAGCCACATGTTCTCATCTACCAGGTCGAGAGCAGCATGAGCTATGAACTGGTTCAGATGACGATGGTCGTCCTAGATGACAGTGTGAGCAACCACAGATTAACATTTCCATATGGCATTAAGAATGCTGACATTTCATTCTGTAAATTCTATAGATGGTTTTCTTGTGGAGAGAAAACAGTTTGCTTTTACTTTGTTCATTATTGTCATGAAACTTATAAAAGATGTGTTTTCATATTCTATTTTTAAATTTGATACCTAAATCTCAAAGAACAGAAACAGCCAATTAATAAATGAAATGTGTATATAGATGATTTATAGAAAATCATTTAATGAAAATCTTTTCCAGATAAATTTTTTTTTCATGTTTCAAGAAGGATGTTACCAAATTCTGTAACCATTTAAACATTTTTTTAAAAAAAGGATACTATGTTTAAAAAACAAGATCCTGTGAAGAAGAGGTGCTATTCACACCAGGCCTCAAGGTCTGGGAGGAAGCTGAGAGGGCCTGGCTTCCTGCACAGCAGCACCAGGTAAGCAGTAGAGACAGTTGCAATAGCACTTGTAACAGCCTGCCAGAGGCCTCTTTCCAGTGCATGGAGCTTACATGGCAGTGGGACCTGGGAGTAGTGGGAGGTGATGCTCAGCCCCAGCTGTGAGCAATTCTGTGTCAACAGCAGGACACAGTCCTATCAGGGCTGGGAGTGTCCTTTTCCTGGGCTGAAATGGCTTAAGTGAACAGAAGGTGGGACTGTCTGACTATAATGCCAAGAGGGAATTTACAACTTGGAATGCAGTCTTACTCCAATGTAATTGTTTCTTTGAATATACATTTTTTGGCCAGGCATGGTGGCTCACACCTGTAATCCTAGCAATTTGGGAGGCCAAGGTGGGCGGATCACCTGAGGTCAGGGGTTTAAGACCGGCCTGGCCAATATGGTGAAACCCATTTTTTTTTGTTTTGTTTTTTGGTGAAACCCCATATTGGCCAGGCTGGTCTCAAAAAATACAAAATTAGCTGGGTGTGATGGCAGATGCCTGTAATCCCAGCTACTCAGAAGGCTGAGGCAGGAGAATTGCTTGAACCTGGGAGTCAGAGGTTGCAGGAACTGAGATCACGCCTTTGCACTCCAGACTGGGGGACGAGAGCAAAACTCTCTCAAAAACAAAAACATATTTTTCAGAGAATACCTCTGTTATGGGTTGAAGCATTTACTTTCCATAGTAATTTTGGAATCTTTCCTCCCCAAAATTTGAAGTCCAAAGTGACACTACCTCAGAATGTGGCCTTATTTGGAAAGAGGGTTGTTGCAGATGCAGTTAGCTAAGATGAGGTCACAGAGGAATAGGGTGGGCCCCTAATCCAACAGACTGGGGTATTTAGAAAAAGGGAACATTTAGAGATACACACAGGGAGAAAAATGCCGCATGAAGACTGGAGTTACGCTGTCACAAGCTAAGGAATTCCTGGTAGAGAGGCCTGGACAGATCCTTGCCTTGGTGCCTTCATAGGGAGCATGGCCCCACTGACACCTTGATTTCAGACAGTGGCCCTCAGAACTGAGACAATAAATTTGCTGTCCTAAGCCACTCAGTTTTTGTTACTTTGTTACAACAGTCACAGGAAACCGAGACGGTCTCCTTGCCAAGGAGGCTGTTCCCATGCCTGGGCTGGAGGAGGGTGGCCCGTTGCCCTGGAATCCCTGGCACAGTTAAAGCATATTTTACTTCACTCATATTGCCATGACAAAGCTAAGTTGAGTCCTTAGAGAAATGGATGTTTTTCTGTCTGGCTCACAGCAGTGTTTTCTTTTACAGTGATGATCAATTCTGAAGGATTAGAGCAAACTGAAACGCTTTAAGAAGGTAAGTGGTAGCAGGAGAAAGAACTAAAATCAAGTTGTGCAACCAAATATTTTTGTGTCTGCTTTGTCCACAAGACCGGTGGCGTGCACAGAAATTATATACAAGTGGCTGCACCCCACAGAGCAATACTGGTACAGAGATACCTCAGAACAAGCTTTAATGAGTGCTCTCACAGTATGAGAACATAATGTCACTACACCACCTCGTAGATGATCCCTTAAACAAATGCCTATCTTACTTTGGTGGCAAGACCTGAATAGTTGAAAAGTATCATACATTATGCATTACAATTAACTTAAAACATCAATTCCTTAAAGGACATTAAAGCCAATTTTTAGAAGTTGGGAGAAACACAGCAAACTTGTCAGCAATTTATTAGGAACAGAAATTGGAAAGGACTGGGCTCTTTTCATGTCAAAACTCTATGGGTCTGGGTCGGGTGCGGTGGCTCACACCTGCAATCCCAACACTTTGGGAGGCAGAAGGTGGGCAGACCACCTGAGGTCAGGAGTTCAAGACCAGCCTGGCCAATGTGGCAAAACCCCGTCTCTCTCAAAAATTAACCTGGTATGGTGGTGCACACCTGTAATCCCAGCTACTTGGGAGGCTGAGGCAAAAGAATTGCTTGACTCAGGGAGGCGGAGGTTGCAGTGAGCCGAGATCATGCCACTGTACTCCAGCCTGGGTGACAGAGCAAGACTCTGTCTCCAAAACAAAAAAGATCCAAATGGTTTTATTTGGGATGGTAACTTTTTAAAAAATATAGGGTGTATTTCCTTGTATCAGAAAAAAAAAAAGTCTATGGGTCTGAATGGCAATATGTTCTCAAGCTAAGCTTGGTTTTTGGAACCATTCTTGACAAGAAAGTTGGTGGCATCACCTCTGGTGCTGCTCTTGAACTTCCTGTGCACAGCCAAGGCGTCACTGGGGAGGGGAGCATGCAGGCTCAACCCAGCCAGGAAGTGCTGCAGACCTAGTGGCAATAGGAGACAGGGAAGTAAGGGTCTTTTTTAACCCAGTAGGTCCATGATGAAAAACGTGATTCATGGAAACAGCCTGGTCTTTCATGCCATTTCAAGGCAGCAACCTACTACAGGTGAACTATGTTTTTATGTGCTTAAGCAGCAGCAATTCATGGTGGTGACATAGTGAACAGAGTATGCTGGGAAAGCCAGAGCATCATGCTAGCCTGTGCTGAATTAAAGGATGAATGAACAACTCCAAGGACATTCCCTGGCTGGATTCTATCAGTCTGTGGGGACTCTAGAGCAAACCTCATTTCATTGTGCTGGGTTTCAGTTACCTCGGATCTGTCCAGATCTTCCAGTTCTAAAACGATATTATACCATATCATTACAATAGCATAAAAATTCTTATGGAATTTAAGGTTTCATACGTACTTTGGATTCTGCCTTCCCAGCAGGCAAAAACTCCATTTCAAAAACTGGATTATCATGGTGGCCAACGATTACAAAGTAGAAGCTCCCAGACATGGTCTTCAATATATGGCTCCTAATGAAGTGAAAAATAGTACATATTTTTAGTAGTCAATATTGAAATTCACTCCAGCCTAAGTGACAAAATGAAACCCTGTCTCAAAAAAAAAAAGTTCAACAGATTGGCAAAAGAAAGAAAACTACGAGAAACTGGGAGAAAAATATAAGTGATTCCATGGCTTTTAGCAGAGATAACTGAAATCTAGATGAATGATAGATGAGTGGGGGTATGGACGGATTTAGGGGCAAGGGAATCCCACCATGTATATTTTTAACAAAAGGGCTTTGGAGTCAAACAAAGTGAGGCTGAAGTCTAGCTCTGCTAACTTACTGGCAGTGTGACCACAGGCAGTTCTTAATTTCCTAATGTCGGTTTTTTCATCTGTGAAATAGTGATAACACTGTAGCACCGAGGATCACACAAACTAATGCATGTAAAGTACCCATCACAGTGTCTGATTCACAGTACGTGCTCAATTAATGTTATCTAGAATAACATGGAAGACTGTATGCACACTGGGATGTGGTGACTAGTAACTTCTCAACACGGAGTGGAAATCAAGTAAATTGGGTGTTAACAGTCAATCTCCTGGAACATACATCTGAGGTGTGTTAGAAGCCAAGACTTATCAAGTATCATTGGGCCTTCTGCTGATTCACACAGAACACACAATGAAATCAGAAGAAATCTGATATGTACTTGCTAATGAATGACACATTTTACAAAGGAAATCAAGGCACAGCTGGCACTTTTAAGTCTAGAATTGGAAGACTGAGTGTGGAAGAAAAGGCAGATAGTTGACCCTTGGCATGATGAAGTAGGATTTAAAATGCTTTTTGGGGTGGGGGTAGAGGGGTGGGGGACTATAGACCACAGGCCAAATTTAGCCTTGCCCATCCTCTTGTGACCATCCAAGGCTGCGCTCAGGCTTCAGTGGCATAGTTAAGCACCTGTGACAGAGATCAGCTGTCCCACAAAGCCAACAATATTTATTATCTGGCCCTTTAAAGAAAATGTTTGCCCCTGTTTTAGGGTAAAGATGAGAAAAAGATCCAAACAGAAAAAGTGGATAACAAAGACAAGCAGGAATGAGACAAAAGCTATGCAAAACTAGAAGAACTGGCAATAATTCTCCAGAGAAAGTGAAGGCAAGAAGGATGGGGAGTTGAAATTTGAACAAAGTAAACAATGATATCATAAATTTTTGCTGCCAAGAGAAGGGCTTCTTTCTTTCTTCAACACATTTAAGCAGCAGCCGCTGCAGCAACACACACACACACACACACACACACAGCAGCAGCAGCAACAGCAGCAGTAGAAGGAAATACATGTACATATATATAAGGGGGATAACATGGATCCCCACGCTCAACCCTATATGGAAAGCCATGAACGGGCAAGCAGCATAGTGCTAAGTCAGCGGGAAGACCGAAAGGGAACTCAAAAGATCGACTGCACGAGGGTGCTGTTACTAGCTATCCAGCTGGGCAGAAGATGAGACAGAGCTTTCTTTATATACATTCGTGCTTGACTTGAGCTGCAATTACTCGATTTTGTAAACAGCTGAAGAAGCAAGAAGGGCTGTAGCTTTTCATGCAACTCTGCCAAGGAAAAACTGACAGGTCAAGCGGAAGAACTGAAAACCCTGGGAGAAAATGACCCCATTGTCTCAGGAGGGAAACAGCTGTAATCACTCAGCAAATACTTGAGGGTGTTGGGCAAAGGTGAGATACACACCAGGATTCTGCACTGTCCAATCTATGGAACTTGCTGCAAGGGCGGAAATGTTCTACATATGTGCTGTCCAATACAGGAGCTAGAGAGCATTAGAAATGTGGCTAGTGTGACTGTAGAACTGAATTTTAATTTAATTTTAATTAAACATAAATAGCCACATGTAGCTAGTGGCTCCAGTACTAGACAGTGCAGGTCTAGATCAATGATGCCAAACTAGTGGCACGATCTTAGCTCACTGCAACCTCCGCCTCCTGGGTTCAGGAGATTCTCCTGCCTCAGCCTCCCGAGTAGCTGGCAGTACAGGCATGCGCCACCATGCCTGGCTAATTTTTGTATTTTTAGTAGAGACGGGTTTCACCATGTTGGCCAGGCAGGTCTCAAACTCCTGACCTCAAGTGATCTGCCCACCTTGGCCTTCCAAAGTGCTGGGATGACAGGCGTGAGCCACCATGCCTGGCCTGATTCCAAACATTTTATAGAAGTTCTGTTGACTTCCTCCACCTTCCCTTCACTCACAAAACAATTATTACTTAGAATTCCAATATATAATACAAAAAAAGCAACTGCCGTGACTTAAGTACCTGCGTTGGCATGAGTATGTACGTATGGTCTGCTTGATTTTCCTACCGCCTTTGAAGCATCTCCAAGGAGGGCTTGGCCCAGAGGTGTTGAGGAGGCAGCTACACAGAATTTGGGATTAGATTAAACTGCAAAATTGAGGACAAGAGGAGACTCCACGCTGGTTTCCAAACGTCTAGCTGAGGTGAACAAGCAAAATAGTGGCCCCTCTCCCAAGACGTCCACATCCTAATCTCTGGTACTTGTGAGTATGTTAGGGCTCATGGCAAAGAGGAATTAAGGTTGCTTATCAGCTGACCTTAAGATAGTAAGACTGTCCTGGATGTCTTCCCAGTGTCATGACGAGGGCCTTAAAAGTAGAAGAGGGACGCAAAGGAGGAAAGTCGGGGGAAGTGACGGAAGAATGGTCATAGCACTGTGATGTTGACAGCTTTGAAAATGAAGGAAGGGGCCATAGCCAAGGAATGCAGGAGGCCTCTAGAAGCTGGAAAGTACAAGGAAACTGATTCTTGTTTGGACCGTCACTTGTGGTGGAAACAGCAGCTGTCCTCGGTGGCTAGGGAAACCTGGGTTTTGAGAGGGAGAAGACTAAAGAAATCAACTTGGTGATTCGAAGCTCGCTGACTACCTTAAATTTAAAGATACCACATATAAGATGTAAGAAGTAGGACACTAGTAATGAACATAAAAACGGGACCAGAAATCAGCTAACATTAGAAGGAGGCCTACAATGAGTTGAAGTGTGTGATATATTTTTTTTTAAAAAAAGGCTTTTTAGGCTAAGATCAGGAAAAAGGGAGAAGG
Source organism: Callithrix jacchus (assembly GCF_049354715.1). Classification (NCBI taxonomy): domain Eukaryota; kingdom Metazoa; phylum Chordata; class Mammalia; order Primates; family Cebidae; genus Callithrix; species Callithrix jacchus. The sequence goes on from NC_133524.1 coordinate 13,953,087, forward strand.
GTCAACTGCTTCAAGTGCTTGGTACGCACTGAAATAATGGAGGATGCTGATCTGCTTAACTTCTATTTTCTCTGTTAAAATAAATGATGTTTCAAACAGCAAGCATGGAAGAAACAAGGTTAGGCAGGCTGCGAACCTCAAGACAGGTATATTAAGAAAACATCTAGACATTTCAATAAATCCAAGCTGTCAGGTCCTGGCAAATTATATACCTTGGATTAACAAATGTGATTGCATAACTTCTGATCACTGACATTTGAGGAATTGCAAGAAAAATGCCATATTATCCACTAGGTTAAATGCTATTTGTATTTTCAGAAACAGGAAAAAGGCTTATCTCCTAGTTTATAATAGGGTACATTCAGAGTGACGAGAACACCAACAGAAACATGTATTAAATGCTTATTTTCAGTCAGATGCCATGCCAGGTACTTTTATTTACATTAACTCATTTAATGTGAATCCTTAGATAAAAACATAGAATTATTCATTCACATACTCCTTATTGTACTGAGAACAAGTCATGCCAAACTTATGTTTTTTGTTTCTGAAGGGAGACACAGCAGGTAAACAGAAAGTTATTTTCTGAAATATTTTGTTATCTATCTAAGAACTGGAGACCTGGAGGCTGGGTGAAAATACAGAGTCTTGCTAGAATGGTGCCCTCCACGAGAGCAGATACACCATTCGTCTCATTCACTGTGGTATCCCTAGAGCTACAACAGTGCCAGGTACCCAAAAAGCACTTACTATTTGCTGAATGAGGGATGGCTCATAGCTGACTTGAGTGTCAGTACTCGGAGATCATTGTGTGGTCCATGTCAATTTATGGCCTAGGGTCTCTAGGAAGGCTTTGAGGTTGATCTTAATCTAGTCTAACTTAGTATTTAAATTAATAACTTGAATGAAGACAACTTATCACATTCAAAGATAACACCAAGGGCAGCTAATTTATTAGAAGGCAAAAGTTAGGATTCAAAAAGATCTCCATGGCTAGGAGAGTTAGGTGAAATTAACAAGATAGAAGTTAAGAGGATAGGAAAGAAAGCCCTGTAATTGGGCTTAAAAATCAACTGTATGACAACAGGACAAGGGAAACCTAGCTTATGAACAGTTCATCTACATCAACCCAAATGTTTTAACTTACTGCAAGCCCAATAAGAGGCAAAAGTCTGATAGGTTTGTCAAAAAAGCTAATGCAATTCTGAGTGGCATTAAGAGCAAGGTTGGGAGAATGCTGATGTCCTCTTCAATAACATTATCACTTTGGGGAAGGTACTCAGAATCATATTGTAAAACGATCAATAACTGTGTTACAGGGGAGGGGAGGGCAGGATCTAGGCTAGGAAATGCTCTGGAAAGAAGACAAGAGCAACTGAAGGAACTAGAGAGGTTTAAATGGGGTGGCGGGCCCTTTTGGGGGTGGAAACGGAACGAGGTATAGCACAGTACTATCTTTATATATGATAAGCTATCTAATGAAAAAGGAACTTGGCTGGGAATGGCAAATGAGTTTCCTCTCGTGAGTGAATTCTAATCAACTGGTAGTGAATGCCAGGAACTGGTGCTGAAGAAGATTCTGAGACTAAGTGTGGTCAGCAGGAAAGAATGCTGTGATCAGTTATCCGTGTCTGCTATGGATTTGGGGAAGTGCAATGCCTGCAGGAGGGCCAAGTATTTGCTGACTCTGGACTACACAGACTTATTACAAACTGTTCCAATAGGCCAAATCCAGGGCTGCTCATTGGAAATCACTGGGAAACTAGAAACTAAGGAGTGGCTGGAACACCACCAGTGCCAGAGTGGGTGGATGCTCAATGAACTTGGATGTCCCTTCTCTTAAGTTGCAGGCAAATGCAAGATAAAACTCATGGACTCCAGTTCCAAAGACATCCATTTTTATAGCACACCTCTTTACAGCCTCTATAGAAGAGCTTCTAGAAAAACTGCCCTGTGCTCCTGACAGCAGTGGTTTCAGTTGTTCCATAGACCTGGGGTCATGAGACTAAACTGGTGTGGCATGGGACATGTCTATTGCAATGAGGAGGGGCAGTATGAATACTACTGATAGGTCTCTAATGTGACATTTTTCCTATTAATATTATAAGGAATTCTCCCACCCTTAGAAGTTATGCTAGTCTTTGGAGAACATTTTATCTAATTATATTCATGTATTCAACTGTGGGACCAAAGGTGGGGGTGGGGGTGGGAATGAGGGGGGTCTTCAGGAACTTTAAAAAAAGAAAAAAGCAGCGGACAAGTGATTCTACTTAACAACATATCAACATCTTTTTAGAACACTGTTTTCATTTCATTATTCCACTCAAAAGCCTTAATGTGTCTCAGCTACAGGATCATGTACTAGTATTCATAATGGATTCCCACATCGCTCCACACCTTTTCTCAGCCCTATTGTTCCACTTCCGCTAGAGTTGACTCGTTTATTTTTTCTACCAAATTCACTTTGACCATATCTACTTCAGAGCTACTATCATTTCTCTCTTCATGCTTGGAATGTTCTCCTTGATTCTGCCTGCAATCCATACCCATCCTTTAAAATCCAACTAAGCCTCTCCTCAATTATTTCCAACAAATAACTACAGGTTCTCCACCTCCTATGAAGTCCTGTCACTCTTACTGCCTCTTAAATACTTAAGTTTTTCACAGCCAGAGATCAAAACTCATTGTACTCATCTTCCATGCTGTACACAAAGCTGACATTGATCCAATTTTGTCCTCACAGTTCTTATAAGGCTTATATTCCCAGTATACAACTCTGGAGTCAGGCTAGATTCCTCACTGCCCCCATGAGGGTCCTTGCCTTTTTTTTTTTTATGATTCCTTTGCTCATTTTTCCCCCTTCCTGCGATGTTCTCCTTTTTGCTCACCACCCGAATCCTACCCATCAAGGCCATGATAAAGTCACACTTTTTCCATAGAGATGATCTGGATCACTTCCATCTTCAACCACCTCCCCTTTAAACTCTTTATCCGATCTACAATGTATGTTAGTTCTTGTTCAATTCTCTAGCTGTAACATTTTCATTATTGCTTCTGATAGGTTTGGTTCCTCTTCTTTCTAATGACATTTATGCATCACGAGGACTGGTTCACCTTTCCTCACAGCACGCAACAGTGGGTACTCTAAAACGTTTACCTCTGTGAATCTCAACCTGGAGCGATCTTGCTTCCGAGAAACATCTGGCAATGTCTAAGGACATTTTTGGTTGTCACATCTGGGGGAGAAGGTCCTACTGACTAATAGAGACCAAGGATATAACTAAACCTACAACGCACAGGACAGCCTCCCGAAACAAAGAATCTTCCGGCTCCAAAAGGCAACAGTGCCGCCGTTAAGAAACCCTGGGTTAGCTGAATGACCCAGTAAGTTCCAAAAGCAAAACTCCCAAGAGGGCGGATGTTTGCAGGTAGAAGCGCTGGCGCGGATGAGCCGGCACAAGACTGGCAGGTCCCGCCCGGCCACCCCGGGAGGGATGGAGGTACAGGACCGACATCCGCGTCACGCAGGGCCGAGGAAGTCCTCCAGGGACTCAAAACACCCGCCCCCCCCAACCCCAGTCGCTCCATCCCCTACCTGCAGAAGAGGCTGGCAACGGAAACGCAATGTCAGTTCCCGCGGCAGAGACCCGCGCGCCACAGCAGCAGCCGGGATTATCGGAGCAGTTATCGCGATACTCCGGGATGTACTCTCGCGAGATGTAGGGGGAGCTTCCGGCCGGTGCTGGGCAACCGAGCGCATGCGCCCTAGTTCTCCAGACCGGGAAGGCTGTATTGAGCAGGTCTCCGGGAGTTGCCGGTCGGGATGTGAGGTGGTCCTGCCTCGCAGCCTTCAGTCCCAAGTCTCCGGGTCCCCGCCGAGCAGGTATCCGGGAGTTGCAGGTCGGGATGTGAGGTGGTCCTGCCTCGCAGCCTTCAGTCCCAAGTCTCCGGGTCCCCGCCCTCCAGCCACCTTTGAGTCGTGCCTGGGTCACGGTCCTCATCCATGCCTCAGAATCGCGAAGAAAGGAAGCTCGTATGTTTGCTGGAAAACCTAGTTGGGAGAGCGGGGCAGGGAGTGTTCAGCACCTTTGTTCCTCCCGACCCCCCGGGACAGAGGCAGGGCTCTGAGGGCAGGGATTCCCCCTCGTCTTGGCCCTACAGCCCGGGCTGGGCATTAAACTCGGGCCACGGCGAGGCGAGCGAGGCGGGCTCGGGAGAAAGCTGATGCCTGATGATGGCTCAGGTAGACACACCTGCCCCTTCTCGGGACACGCGGAAATGAAGTCTTGTTTGTGTTTGTTAAAACTCCTTTCCCCGCTAGGCCTCTTATGGCTTCTCCGGAGGCCACTGGTCTGTTTTCAGACATTCTCCTTCTCTCTGCCCCGAAGGTAACCTGTAATCATTGTGTCTTCTAGTCCAACATGCTCCCCGTGGCTGATGTGTTGAGTCAAGATGAACTGCGCAAAAAACTATACCAGACGTTTAAGGATCGGGGTATACTGGACACACTCAAGGTATAGGATTTAGGCGTATCTGTGTCATAACTTTTACAAGTGTAACCTGTAACAGGTAGTTCACATTTAAATTCAAGGTTTGGGTTTTAATCGTGTGATGCATAGATGCTATTGGTGAATTAACGTTTTTATATTCTTGAATAGCTATCCTGATATATTACAGTCTCTTGAAAACGTTTGAGAAAATGTTGAGTATGAGTTGTCTTAAAGGAGCATATTCAAATAATTAATTGAAAATAAAATAGCAGGAAATATTTATATAATACATTTTAATAAGATTAGGCTTGTATTATACATATATATGGCTTACAGTTTCCTAAATTAAGTGGGTTTGTAATACATTTGGATGAAGGACGTTGACACTATATAGAAAATACTAGTGTACTGCTTCATAATAGTTTGGGGAATGAAAAATTTCATCTTTAAACTATATTGAAATGTATGAATATTTAATTCGGGCAGCAAATATCTATTAGTATACTTTATATTTCGATTAACAGCTAGGAATAGGATTAGCTGAACGTGCTTTCATTGCAATATGCATTTCAAAAGTGTATTTTACATTTAAAATATGTAGATAGATTCTGTGTATATATCGTTTTTTTAATTATGTGGTGAGCATTTCCCTGTTTCCTTAAAAGTTTCTTGAAATCCTCATTTTCAGTGGCAACAGGCTTATCTTTGCATATTTTTGTAATATATGTAGCAGTCCCCTGTTGACTATTTTGGTTATATTTCTCCAATAGTCCACAGAGGTGTGATGAGGTGGCAGAATTTTTTCCTGTACTTAATATCCCAATTGTAAGCTGCTGAAATGGGCTTCTAGGGATGTGAAGTTACGAGTCTGCAAGCAGGTCTGGCTAACCACCAGTTTAACTTGGAAGCTGAGGAAGGAAAGCTTTTTCCAGAACCCACTGGGTTTCTACCCCGTTTGTCTTGCAGGATAAAACAAAGTGCGCTGGGGAAGGTTCCTAACTTCTGGCCATGGATCTAGAACCGTTATGGAAATAAAAGAAAGGTTTCCAATGAATGTAACACATCTGTGAATATCTCTTGTGAAACAGTCATGCTGAAATTTCTTTCTCTTGTGTTTCTTTTTTATTTGTATTTTTGCACTAGACGCAACTTCGAAACCAGCTAATTCATGAGCTGATGCACCCTGTATTGAGTGGAGAACTGCAACCTCGGTCCATTTCAGTGGAAGGCAGCTCCCTCTTCATAGGCGCCTCTAACTCTTTAGTGGCAGATCACTTACAAAGATGTGGCTATGAATATTCACTTTCTGTTTTCTTTCCAGAAAGTGGTTTGGCAAAAGAAAAGGTAAAGTCTTTTCTGTTTTTGAATTTTTTATTAGCAGGTTCTTCCTCTGCTGCTGACTGTAAAGTGCTCCATGACAGCTAAGTGCTCCTTGACTAGGTCCATTTCTCGTTCCTCTTTGGATTCACATCGCACCTGAACATAATATATTTGTTATGTAACAAGTTGATACTAAATTTGAAATTAATTTCTTGGCATCTCATTCAGTCTTATGTCATATAGTGATATATAGAATCTCTAAATGGTTCAGACCTGTAATTGATCTATCCTCCTTGTTGCCTGCCAACCTGCTGAATGTCCACGGTAAGCTTGGCATTGTGATAGGCATGCTGCACATGTTTTGTGTGTTGCAGTTGAAGAACCAGACCCTGGACAGGTGAATTAATTTGCCCAAGGTCAATTAACTCTTAAGTGACAATAAAGGGTGGTAAATCTAGATCTCTAATGAGCTCTTTTTCCTGCACTAGTTTTTTCAGATGTTTCTCTGCTTTGTAATTGAGAAATACGTAATTTAAAAAAACTGTTAAGTTCTCAAATATTGACTTGTTTTATTTTTTACTACTTTTCTGATTTCAACTATTATTTCTTCACCATTACTGTTGAACATTAGTCCTACTTTATTGTTTTAAGGCAGATACAGCAAACTTTCCCTGTGGATATGTGTGTGTTTTTTTAATAGACTTTATTTTTTCAGAGCAGTTTTAGGTTCACAGCAAAGTTTAGTGGGAAGCACAGAGAATTCCCATATACCTGCTGCCCCTACACACTCACAGCCTCCCCTACTGTCAACATCTTACATCAAGGTGGTACATTTGCTATTATCGATAAGCCTACCCTGACATATCATTATCACCCAAAGTCCATACTTTACAGTGGAGGTTGCAGTGAGCTGAGATCGCACCACTGCACTCCAGCTTGGGTGACAGAGCGAGACTGTCTCAAAAATAAAATAAATTTCACTTTTGGCGTTCATGTTTTTACTTTCTTTGTGTTTTCTGTAAGTTTCATATTTCAATGTTTTAAGGACACATGAAGCTTAGTATAGCATTTGAATGAAAACTTAAATCTGCATTTCATCATAAGCAAGAAAATTTTATTAACATTAGGAAATTTTTTTTTGAGACACACAGGTTTTGCTCTGTCACACAGGTTGGAGTATGATGGCTCAATCTTGGCTCACTGCAGCTTCTGCCTCCTGGGTTCAAGCAATTCTCCTGCCCCAGCCTCCCAAGTAGCTGGGATTACAGGCACCTGCCACCACACCCAGCTAATTTTTGTATTTTTAGTAGAGATCGAGTTTCACCACGTTGGCCAGGCTGGTCTTGAATCCTGACCCAAGGTGATCCGCCTGTCTCAACTTCCCAAAGAGCTGGGATTACAAGCGTGAGCCATTGTGCCTGGCCTGGAATTCATTTTTGATACATCATTGTCTAACTTTGTAATCACTTCATACTTTTGCCTATTGTGTAATAGTCAATTATGTAATTACATAGCAGGAATTAATCCCATTCATACATCTTAAGTTTTTAATGTAAAATGCCCATGCAGAATATATTCTTTAAAGGAAAACCAATTGAAAACAAATAATATCAGTGTTTGCAGAGTAGACATAGTAAATGGTATATACTGTAGTACAAATATATTTTAGTAGCTACCCAAAATGTCCGTTTAATAATATTTTAAGTACATTTTAATGATGGTTGTAAGGACAGTAAAAATTTAGTTTATTTACATTTTTTAAAAATGAATACTTTACAAAAAATTATAATTGAATGACCCAGGAACTCAGTCATGTATTCATTGGTTCATCAGATACTTAAGTGTCATCTGTAAGGTGTTAAACATTTCTGTTAGGCATATCATCTTTGATGCGAAGTACTTAGAAGTTAATTACATGATAAAGGCATTTTTTCCTTTTTACCTGGATATGTTTATAGTAATTTATTCAACAGTGTAAGAAAGAGCTTTAATTTTTCTTATTAGCATAGTTATAATCTTATTTAATCTGAAGGATGTTTCTTAATCTCATTCAGAAACATATTCTAATTTATTTAAACACTGTTATAAAAATATGTCTAATTAGTAACCTTTTTTTCTTAAGGTATTTACTATGCAGGATCTATTACAACTCATTAAAATCAACCCTACTTCCAGTCTCTACAAATCACTGGTAAGATTGCTTAGTTTCTGTAATCTACTTTGCTTTGTTAATTATAACTGAATAGCTGAATAAAGGTAAAATACTTTCTTTTAACAGGTTTCAGGATCTGATAAGGACAACCAAAAAGGTAGGAGCTGTCATCTTTGTAGAGAACAGCAACATTTTTCTATGTACTTTTTCCTCTGAAAGAATGAAACTAATTTTTAGGGAGAAGAGTAAGAAATTTAATAATTATTTGATTTCTGCAGGTCATTTCCACCATATTTTCATTTTCGTAATAACTTTTAGATGTTCAGATAAAACTGCGGACAGTGTCAAAGGCCTTACAGACAGGCTGAAAAATACTGTTAGTAAAAATACCCACTGTTGGGAACATTTCCGCAGGGGGGGAAAAAAAAAACCTCAAAAAACTAATAACTTCTAGGCCAAGTTCTTTGCATACTAGGTATCCCTGTCAAGTACAATTGATAGAGTATTAGATGTATTAATATTTCCTTAAGCAATGAGAGGTGTGTTCAGTAATGTGTTATATATCTTTTGTTCTTAAATGTTTATACAGACCTGATAAATTGCCTTGATTTTGGCCTTGATAATAACCTTTCATAGAGTCCATAACTACTCTGGGTTTCAGACCATTGATTAGACTGGATGATAGTCTTTGTAGCATGAACTCAAGCTGGTAATTTGACTTTGATGCATGGTTGTTCTTTAGGTCTTTTAAAATAATCTGTTAGTAATGGTCCTTTTGTTTTGGTACACCCTTGGATTTTGTCTGTTGCCTGCAGTGCTATCCCCACAAGGACATTCATTCATTCTCCCATTCATTCATCAGTTTATTCAGAACTTAACAATCATTTGAATACTTACTTACTGCCAGCCATTAAGTCTGTGACTTAATCGCCAAGCCTCTTGGTAGTAATGTTAGCAGAGGATAAATAAATTGGAACACAAGATATTCTGGGCTGCCTGCAAACTAGACCATCCCTACTGAAGTTCGGTATGGTAAATGATCCTATGTTCTGTACTCTTAAGTACTGTCCAGTGTAACTCTGTGATTATGGAAATGTCTGTATGCTATTTAATGTGGTAGCTGCTAGCCTCATATGGCTATTGAGCACTTGAAATGTGGCTAGTATGACTGAATAACTGAATTTTTAATTTGCATTTAAGTAGCTACACATGCATAGTGACTACCATATTAGACAGCATAATTCTAAGGTATATAGCTAGTATCTTTTGCTTAACTGGTACTTCAGAAGGTAATTTATGGCTTGAAGGGATATTAAGAAATCTATGGGCCAGGCAGGGTGGCTCATGCTTGTAATCCCAACACTTTGGGAGGCTGAAGTGGGATGATCATTTGAGATCAGGGGTTTGAGACCAACCTGGCCAACATGGTGAAACTAAAATACAAAAATTAGTCGGGCCTGGTAGCTAGCACCTGTAACCCCAGCTACTTGGGAGGCTGAGGCAGGAGAATTGCTTGAACTGGGGAGGTGAAGGTTGCTGTGAGCTGAGATCACACCACTGCACTCCAGCCTTGGTGACAGAACTAGACTCCATCACCCCCCCCCCCGCCAAAAAAATCTATGTACTTATTATAGATCCGTTATCTTTAAAAATAGTTTTGCTACCTTTACACGGTCTCTTTAAATGCATCTGGTTCAAAAGTTAAAATTCTTATCTGCAATTGGCAAAAGAATAGACACATACATCAATAGGGGCAGAATTAGAAAGTCCAGAAATACATCCACACAAAAAAAGTCAATTGTTTTTTCTTTCTTTTTTTTTTACAAAGATGCAAAGGCAATTCAATAGAGGAAAGATAGTCATTTTAGCAAATGGTGCTGGAACAACTGGATATTCATATGCACAAAAATGAACCTAGACACAGATCTTGTACCTTACACAAAAACTAACTCAAAATGAACCATAGACCTGAATGTAAAATGCAAAACTATAAAACTTCCAAATGAAAACGGGAAAAAGTCTATGCAATCTTGGGTTTCATGATGAGATATAACACTGGGAGCAAGATATGTGAAAGAAAAAAGTAGACCAGTTAGACTTTAGTAAAATTAAAAACACCTCTATGAAAGACACTGTTTTGTTTTGTTTTGAGTTGGAGCTTCACTGTGCCACCTGACCTGGAGTGCAGTGACGTGATCTCGGCTCACTGCAGCCTCCGCCTCCTGGATTTAAGCAGTTCTCCTGTCTCAGCCTCCCAAGTATCTGGGACTACAGGTGCCCGCCACCACACCCAGCTAATTTTTTTGTGAGTTTTTAATAGAGATGGGATTTCACCATGTTGGCCAAGCTGGTCTCAAACTCCTGACCTCTGGTGATCCGCCCACCTTAGCCTCCCAAAGTCTTGGGATTTACAGGTGTAAGCCACTGTGCTCCGTGGAAAAATACTGTAAAGAGAATGAGGCCGGGCGCGGTGGCTCAAGCCTGTAATCCCAGCACTTTGGGAGGCCGAGACGGGTGGATCACGAGGTCAACAGATCGAGACCATCCTGGTCAACATGGTGAAACCCCGTCTCTATTAAAAATACAAAAAATTAGCTGGGCATGGTGGCGCGTGCCTGTAATCCCAGCTACTTGGGAGGCTGAGGCAGGAGAATTGCCTGAACCCAGGAGGCAGAGGTTGCGGTGAGCCGAGATCGCGCCATTGCACTCCAGCCTGGGTAACAAGAGTGAAACTCCGTCTCAAAAAAAAAAAAAAGAGAGAATGAAGAGAGGCAATGTCAAAACCGATAGAGCTTTATATTATCAAGAGTGAACCTGAGTTCTTGTAATGTAGGATTTGCAGTGAAAAAAAAAAAAAAAAAAGCGAACCTTAATGTTTGCAAATTTAGGTCAGGTAATCCCAGGATGGAATGCAGACTGTGACAAAACAATCTAACTCCAATCCCTTCACTAAAGGGGCTGGGGGTGGGGGAAAAGGTGCTGAGCTAATGTTTTTAGTTCCAAGAAGCTAACAATTTCTTAAATTTATGCTTGTGGTTTAAAACATTTCAAACTATTTGAAATGATCTAAAGTGAAAACAAAGTAGCAGTTTCTGCCCATGTTCTTTAACCTCGCTTTCCACTGATAACTAAAATTAATAGTTTCTTGTTTATCCTTCTAGAATTCTTTGAGTTTAAAACTCTGTGTATTTCTAAAACACATAATCAAGTGGGATTATTTATAGCTACTGTATGCAATTTGCTTTTTTAAATCCACCCCAATATATCTTTCTGTAGTAGGATAGACTATTTTTAAAGAATGTATTTAACCCCCTATTGATGGAGATTTGTTTGTTTCATTGCTTTTTGCTGTTAGAGGTAACCATTGTGCAGTGTGCACCCTTTGTGCCCTTGTGAAAGTATAGCTGTGTAAATTCATAGACATGAAATGACTAGATTAAAAGGCACATGCAGTTTAAATATATATAAGCACTGACAAATTTCATTCCCAAGTGAATGAGCATAGTTATATATCCACTCCTTTGTCAACACTTAGCATTATAAAAGTTTTAATCTTAGCAGTGTTCTAGGGAAAATAATGGTTTCTTTGTTATAATTTCCATTTATGATCTTATTTATGTTTATTCGGTATCTAAAAATTTTGTTCATCTTTGACTTTTTTTCTGCAAATGTTTTTTGCCCGTTTTTCTGTTTTTTTTAAACTGATTTGTAAGAGTTCTTTGATGTTATGAAAATGTCATCACTTTAGTCTTGGTTATGCTTCTATAGTATTGCAACTATTTTTCCCACTGTATTTTTTTATTTTATGCCATATGTACAATTTTTATGTAGTTAGATTAATATTTCTCCTTATTCCTTCCAGGTTTTGTATCATGCTTGGAAAGGCCTTTCCTCAGATTTATTCTTAAAAGATATGACTGGGCACAGTGGCTCATGCTTGTGATTCCAGCCCTTTTGTAGGCCCAGGCAGGAGGATTACTTGAGGCCATGAATTTGAGACTAGCCTAGGCAACATAGCAAGACCCTGTCTCTACAAAAAATAGTCCCAGCTACTTGGGAGGCTGAAGTGGGAGGATTGCTTGAGCCCAAGAGGTGGAGGCTGCAGTGTGCCATGATTACACTACTGCACTCCAGCTTGGGTGACAGAGCAAGACTCTGTCTCTTAAAAAAAGGAAATAAATATAATGTAAAAAATGATATTGTCATAAAACTAAGATTGTATAAACAGTGAGCAGTGGTTGAAAGTTCTGAAACAAATGTATGCATTATGTTTTTTAGGTTTTCTTATGCATTTTTTAAAAGAACTGGCAGAGTATCATCAAGCTAAAGAGGGCTGTAATATGGAAACTCAGACAAGTTCGATATTTAGCAGAGATTCTCTGGGTAATTATAGCCTTCTTTCTTAATTTCAGTTCCGTTTTCATTTTGAATGAAAAAAATTACCTGATTTACCATACTGTGTGACTGCTTCTTGAACTGGAGAGATGCAGCCTGTAGGCAACAAGGGAATTCATTTCTTCTGGAATCATCTTGGGGGACCAGGAAGCGCTCTCCAGTGTTGTTTTCTAGCCTCATGAATGCCAGGGCTACATTGGCCAAATTATGCAGGGATTCAAAGGGCCATATTCTTCCTTGTTTGTTGAGTTTGACCCCTCTTAATTGGGAGGTGGTTCTTCATGTCTTGTCTAACTCCACAGCCACCAAGTTAGAAGATTATAGACTATTTGCTTTGCAAAGAACTAGAGAAGTCACTGGCTTGTCACTTCATTTTATAGTTGAGGAAACTGAGGTCCTCAGAGGAAGAGCAACTTGGAAACAGTCTGCATCAGAACTAATAGTGGAGTCCAATTTCTCCCATCTGTGATCTAGAGATTTTTGTGCTATACAGCTGGTCTACAAATACCATCCTGTCGGTCAGTTTTGTGCTCAGTAGAGATGGGAAACAGCTGTTTAAAATGATGTGCTTACAGGATTTCTCCCTTCCTTAAATAGTAACAGTAACTTGTAAGAAATTAGTAATTTGTTAAATGTATTATAATGACTATGCCTTTAATTAATTGTAGGTTTAATTCCATTAGAAACATATTACTTGCTAATTATCAAGCAGTGCTGTTCAGTAGTGTGAGCCACACACATAATTTAAAATTTTCTAGTAGCCACATTGAAAAAAGTAAAAAGAAATAGATGAAATTTGTTTTAGTAATATTTTTAACCCAATACATTCAAAATATTATTTCAACATGTATTCTGTATAAAAAATAATAATGAGGGCCCTGCCTGCCGCACCTCTCCTTCTATATCTCCAGCCAAAGCCGCAGGCCTGGCCCGGATCCCGGCACCATGAGCTTCGGCTCGGAGCACTATCTGTGCTGCTCCTCCTCCTACCGCAAGGTGTTCGGGGACGGCTCCCGCCTGTCCGCGCACCTCTCCGGGGCCGGCGGTGCGGGCGGCTTCCGTTCACAGTCCCTGTCCCTGTCCAGCAGCAATGTGGCTTCCTCGACCGCCTGCTCCTTGGCCTTGTAGCTCGGCCTCGGCCTGGCCTATCGCCGGCATCCGATGGGCTGGACCTGAGCCAGGCGGCGGCGTGCACCAACTAGTACAAGATCATCCGCACCAACGAGAAGGACCAGCTGCAGGGACTCAGCGACCGCTTTGCGGTGTTCTTCGAGAAGGTGCATCAGCTGGAGACGCAGAACCACGCCTGGAGGCCGAGCTGGCTGCGCTGTGGCAGCGCCACGCTGAGCGGTTGCGCGTCGGCGAGCTCTTCCAGCGCGAGCTGCGAGACCTGGGCGCGCAGCTGGAGGAGGCGACCTCGGCACACATGCAGGCCCTGCTGGAGCGCGACGGGCTGGCCGAGGAGGTGCAGCAGCTGTGGGCGCACTGTAAGGAGGAGAGCCGTGGTCCTGAAGGTGCCGAGCACGCCCTGAAGGCGCAGCAGTGCGATGTGGACGGCGCCATGCTGGCCCGCCTGGACCTGGAGAAGGTGGAGTTGCTGCTGGACGAGCTGGCTTTCGTGCGCCAGGTGCGCGACGAGGAGGTAGCCGAGCTGCTGGCCACGCAGCAGGCGTCATCACAGGCCGCGGCCGAGGTGGACATGGCTTTGGCTAAACCAGACCTGAGCTCGGCGCTGAGGGAGATCCGTGCCTAACATGAGTCCCTGGCTGCTAAGAACCTGCAGTCCGCGGAGGAATGGTACAAGTCCAAGTTCGCCAACCTGAACGAGCAGGCGGCGTGCAGCACCGAGGCCATCCGAGCCAGCCGCGAGGAGATCCACGAGTACCGGCGCCAGCTGCAGGCGCGCACCATCGAGACCGAGGGCCTGTGCGGGGCCAGCGAGTCCTTGGAGAGGCAGATCCTGGAACTGGAGGAGCGGCACAATGCCGAGGTGGCTGGCTACCAGGATAGCATTGGGCAGCTAGAGAATGATCTGAGGAACACCAAGAGTGAGATGGCACGCCACCTTCGGCAATACCAGGACTTGCTCAATGTCAAAATGGCTCTTGACATTGAGATAGCAGCTTACAGGAAACTGCTGGAAGGCGAAGAGACACGTTTTAGCACCAGTGGGTTAAGCATTTCGGGACTGCATCCACTTCCCAATCCAAGTTATCTGCTCCCATCTAGAATCCTCAGTTCAACCTCCAAAGTCTCATCCACTGGGCTATCACTTAAGAAAGAGGAAGAGGAGGAGGAGGCATCTAAGGTAGCCTCTAAGAAAACCTCCCAGATAGGGGAAAGTTTTGAAGACATATTAGAGGAGACAGTAATATCTACTAAGAAAACTGAGAAATCAAATATAGAAGAAACTACCATTTTGAGCCAAAAAATATAATTCCATTGCTTTGAAAGAGTTAATGCTTAAGAGGGAATGATATGCATTTGACCTGTTAAACAGCCTGTTCCTGAAACGGAGCACCTACCACACCACTATGAAATGTCTTCAAGGCTTCAGTCTCATATTTAGTATTGAATACTTACATTCTTTAATAAGAAAACCACCCCTTAGATTGAAGTGAACTACAGTCCTGGAGCGATCACAGATGAGTTATCTAAGAATACAGCTTTCAGACCTTCAGCTCGCGCTTCACAGTGATTGATGATTCAGGTGCAGAGGAAGTACAATCTAAGGTGCTAAATCTGTGACCATCGTCATTTGCTGTGAACTGAAATCATTCACTCCACCCAGCCATTATCCAGCTAAATGATCTTACTCTAGATACCTAAAACATAAGATCAGTGCCAAAGATAAACTAATGGTCCACACCCAGTTCCACTCTGATAGAACTGTTTCCCAAATAATAGGTGTTTGTTTAATGGACACTTTCCACCTCCCTCAATTCCATATATCCTTTTCTTCCATGCAGGAAAAAAAAAAATAGTCTACTGTAGTATTCTTCCCTTTTAAACACATTTTGGTTCTTCTCAAAATAACTTACCCTGTTGGCTCTCTTTGCTCAGTGGCTAAAATTAGATGCATGTTGACCATGTCTATGATTCGTGTAATGACTCATCCCTGCCCATTTCATATTCTTTCAATTCTGTAGGTTAAAAAAAAATGGCAGTGATGAATTTTAAGGGTTTTCCCCAACAAATAAAATAATGAAAAGAATCCCTAGACTTTAGGCTTTCAGCTTACACAAATCCATTTAATTAGGAGAAAAAAACTATTAAGGATGTAGTTTTTCACCTTTACTTTAGAAGCTCAGTAAATAGTTATCCAAACTGTGATTAAGCTGAACTTACATTTACTAGTATAAGCTAGAAGAAGTGAGTGTTTCTATGAGTGGAAAAAGCCAAGGTGTCATTTATGTGTCAGTTCATTTGTGGTGATATAGAATTAGCTTTTTCATGCCCTTACCCTTAGAATCCACTCATTGCCTTTCCCACTAGTCTAGGTCCTAAAGAGGCCTTGCTTTCACTCTCGTATGCCTTTTACGAGTACTAAGTATAGGATATTTTGTCACCAGAACACAATGCTATTGCCCCAAAGTAAAAGAAACCACTTCTGGTCGATCAATACCACCAACAAATATAAAAAAGGAAATCTTTCTCTTTTCTAAAAGACTTCCCCAACATTTATCCCATGGCTGCACAGTTGGTAGGGTCCTGCTGGAGAGGAAGAGACACTCAGACCAGAGGAGGGGTGTGCATGCGCCTACTGGCTTGCTAGAAGTAGATTCTGGACAGTCAGCACTTCGTCTGCCCAACTGTGTAGCATCTGCGTTGCCCAGTCTTTCACTTGTGCCAAGGCTGATGCAGGGTTTGTTCTCTGTCCAGCAGTCACTTCTGCCAGAGCTAAGTAGTTGCCCCGTCTTTCTTCCATGTCTCCTTTAAGAGCTCTGGTGATAAGGACATGATGCTTTTACTGAACTTTCTTATCCGAGCACATGCTTCAAATAGTTCAAGGAACTTGAAAGATACTTTTCTCTTCCTTACCTTTACCCCATCCCTATCTTTACTCCTCACCCTTACTGTAAGACATTAGTAAAATAAGAAATTAAAAGTCACATGAATCACACCAAAAAAAAAAATAATGAGATATTTCACATTTATCTTTTGCACTAAGTCTTTGAAATCTCGTGTGTGTTTTACATTTAAAGCACACCTCAGTTCAGTTTGGTCACATTTCAAGTGTTAGTGGCCCATGGGGCTAGAGTCCTATATTGGACAGCATTGCACAGAGCAACTTCGGGCAGAAAAGTAGATGGAAAAACATGTTAAAGACATGCCTACCAGAGATAAACACTATCAATGTTTTAATTCACTTCTGCCAGCCTTTTTCCCCTGTGCATACTTTTCTGGTGGGTGTTATACATGGTTGAGATTGTACTCTAGGTTCAGATTTGCACTCTGCTGTGTAGTTGGTTTGAGGACCACTGGACTTACAGAAGAAATAGTATACCTCACTTTAGTCCTGGTTGTGCTGTTATATAGTCACTTATTAAGCTACATCAGCATTTGTTCTTTATCTGTAAAAGGGAGGTGTTGAAGTATATGATCTTTGATTCTTTTTAAGTTATTTTGAATGTGCAAGTCAGCTTTAACCAAAGTTTAATAAAGAGCGCTCTGCCTTAACACTTAGAGAGTACGAAGAGACTCCAGTACTTTCTGACTTAAACTGTACTCTTGGCTTTCTTTTTCCTCCAATATTTTATCATGAACATTTTCAAACCTACAGAAAAGTTGAAACAATTTTAGTTAACACTAAAGGTGGTGCAGCTACTCTACCCACCACTAGATTCCACTGTTACATTTGTAGTATACTTGCTTCCTCATTTTTATCTGTCCATCCATTCATCCGTCTTATTTTTTTTGTATTTCAAAGTAAGTCGCAGACATCCCTATGCTTTCCCCTAAGTATACTCTTTACTTTTGAACCAGAGGTCTGGCATCTTACGCACCTGACCATGTTTCTATGTCCTAATTTGATGCTTTGTTTTTTAATAGCTGAGAAGCTTCAGCTTATTGATGATCAGTTTGCAGATGCTTACCCTCAGCGTGTCAAGTTTGAGTCTTTAGAAATAAAGCTAAATGAATACAAGAGAGAAATAGAAGAGCAACTGCGGGCAGAAATGTGTCAAAAGGTAAGCTTTATCTTGTTACTGTTAACAACAGTGACGTTTTTGCTTGTTTTCTAAATTCTTAATCTTAGGTATATGGGAAAATATTTAAATAGAGAAAGGGATACTATACTGTTGTACATTTTTTTTTTGTTTCTGATGACATTTGTTTATGCATTTTGAGTAAATTCTACAAATACAGTGCATGAGATAAAACTAAAGATGAAATAAATATATTTGGACAGAGCATTAATGTTAAACCTAGATATATAGAGAGAATTTGTTCCTGTTTTTATCATATAATAGTTGGTATTTTTAATTTTTTGTGATCAATTTGCAGTTGAAGATTTTTAAAGATACCGAGATAGCAAAAATTAAAATGGAAGCGAAAAAAAAGTATGAGAAGGAATTAGCCATGTTCCAGAATGATTTTGAGAAAGCTTGTCAAGCAAAATCTGAAGCTCTCATTCTTCGGGAAAAGAGTACCCTCGAGAGAATTCAGAAGCACCAAGAGGTGGTATTTATAAATATTTCACTGAGTGCTTATGTCCTGCAGCTATTAGTAGGTTGGCTCCAGATCCAGGAATAAGATGGTACAGTTGACAGAACGAGGACCCAGAAGAGCAGCAGGGACTGTGGCCAAGAGTGCAAATAGAAGGATGGGCCTTGAAAAGGACACACACATTTGCTTCCTCTGAGACTGGTGGAAAGGCAGGAACTGTGGAGGTGAACAAGTTGGGATGATGAGAAACATACCCTAAATAAGTTCCATCTTCTCAGGCAGATTAGAAGGTTAGGTCACAGGTTTTAAGAGCAGCTTGGAGGTGCAGAGTAGCTCCTGTGGGTAAGGGAAGAACAGGTCTTTAAAGCAGAGAGGACTGATCACATGTACTGAGGGCTCAACTGTAGTTGGGGGAACCTGGAATTGAGAGAGACCAAACCATGTGCTTGTAGGTGAGTTTTCTGTTCTAGCTCTGAGGAGGATTTTTAAGTATCTCTTTCTGCCTTTTTCAGTGAGGGTGGAGAGATGGAGATGCTTGGGGAGTGGAACTTTGCAGAGCCTAATTTATTTGACTTGAGAAATGCAGCCTATTTAAAAGATTCTGGGGCTCTCTTGGATAGTGAAGGGAAGCAGAGGAGAGGGCAGGTGGCTGCTAACCTAGGGGGAAAGGGAGGGTCAAGTGTCAGTCTCAGTGATCAAGGACTAGATCTGGAGAGACTGGTAGGGAGAAGAATAAGGATGGTCCAAGAGTACAGAATTGCAGGATGAGGTTTCAGGTGGAGACTGGAAACCAACTGCAGTGTGCTGCCATTGGAAGGAGCCATGGAAATGAGCAAGGGTAAAGGTCCCTGGGGTAAAGGTGTCCCAGGGCGACAAGGGTCATCCACAAGGCCATCTTGTCACCCTGGAAAGTAACTAGATAGGAGATGGAGAGGGTGAGGAGTGGCAGGAAGTTTGTGTCGGCAAGTGAATCCACTCCTTTAAGAAATCATGTTCCTTTCCCAAGGGTATGTCTTAGACCAAACTAGATTTACAGCGCTATTTCCTACATACATCCATAACTGCTGTCAGATGTTGAAAGTAGGAATGCTTCCCCCTAGTGTCCACTCTTGCTTTGGGCTTCTGAATAAGACCTAGTTGTTTAATGCTAAGGGCACCCCCTCTAAAATTTTATATAGCGTTCCTGGGAATTGGGCTTGCTTCAGCTATAAAAATTAATGTTGGAAGCACATGTCTTTGAGATGATTGAATTATGTTTAGACTAATAGTTTCATCTTCAAGATAGGTGACTGACTAGATCGCTATTTAGCTCTAATTATCTGAAGGCTTTGAAGATTGTCATCCTCATAAAAAGCACCATATCTTTATTCCTTCACCTGGACTGTCCATCCCTTTCTCTCCCTGATAAAACCATACCGTCCTTCAAGACCCAGCTGGGATGTCACCCCGGTGACGCCTTCCATGACTCCCACTGAGTGATTCATATAGGCCTCGTTCCTGCATGTAGTTTTTATGTACTCTTTATGTACTTCAGTTACAAAATCATCACATCTTAGTGTGATTGTTTGTCACTCCCTGACTAAATTGTGAGGTCTTTAGAGTTGAGGACTGTATCTGTCTACCTCTTTATATCTAGTTCCCCGTATGCTGCTTGACATGTGATAGGTAGTTAGTAAATTCTTGCTTTGTGAACACAAATGGAAGGATGGCCCATTCTTTTAGGAGTTCATGAGTTCATATGAGCTTGCTAAATCTGAGTCAGAATGCCCATGAACTGAAACATTTAGACAGCACCACTACTAAAAACCATGGGAATTCTAGTCTTTTGGAGTTTTATTGCTGAATGTACATTGTGTTTAATTTTTCTTCCTGAGGAATTTGCCAAAATTTAGGGAAGGGCACCAGATGTGGTGGTTCATGCCTGTAGTCCCCAGCACTTTCGGAGGCCAAGGTAGGTATATTGCTTGAGCCCAGAAGTTCGAGAGCAGCCTGGAAACACCCCATTTCTATAAAAATACAAAAAAATTACCCGGACTTGGTGGCATGTGCCTGTAGTGCCTGGAGCTACTTGGTAGGCTGAGGTGGGAGGATCCCTTGAGCCTGGGAGGCGGAGATTGCAGGCAGCCAAAATCATCCCACTGCACTCGAGGCTGTGCAACAGAGTGAGACCCTGTCTCAAAAAATTTTTTTTTTTTTTTTTTTTTTTTTGCATAAAAGGGACTGAGAGATGTTAAAGAACTAAATAGCATAAATTCCACATGGAATGTTAGGACTATAGGGTAATGTAGTTTAGCAGTCATTGGGAGAGTAAGTTTTTATGCAACTAGAATAGTCAAAAAGCGTACCTTGAGTTGAAATCTGTTGAAGGTGAAATTGTTCTTCTCAATGTCTATACTTTGCTTTTTGGAATTTAGGAAGCAGTATATTCATTCAAATCTATTTTGCTTTCATTAGCTTGCTTGCTAAAAATTAATGCTTTTTTATACAGATTGAAACAAAAGAAATTTATGCTCAAAGGCAACTTTTACTAAAAGATATGGATTTGCTAAGAGGAAGAGAAGCAGAGCTGAAGCAAAGAGTTGAAGCTTTTGAATTGTAAGTAATACATGTTCATTTTGGATATTCAGAATGATAAGATTGAAAAGAATTACTAAATATATGTCTAAATATTCAAATGTTCATTGCCAAGTAGAGTTCTTGTTTGTACCATTAGAAGGTACAAATTAAGAGAAGCAAACACTACTAGGGTTTTGCCTTTGAAATATTAAACATTAAGATGAAAAGCAGAATGAGATGCTATCATCAGGCTGCAGTAAGACCAGACAGATCTGGAGAAGTGGTTAATACTTGAACAGATCGTATGTTTTGCACTTATGCTCAGTCCCTCAGATCTGATAGTTTTGTATGTGTATATATAGTAACTAAATTCCATATATCCAGGCCTGCAGCTTCTACCAGCTGTGTGCTCAGAAAAGGAAGTATGGTGGTCCGACTTGACTTTTATTGGGTGAAACTATTTCTTTGTGTTACTCTAAGTGCTCACAAACGTTTCATCCTTCAAATCTTACCTGGGATTGACAGCAAGCTAACCTGTCTGTAATTTGTGCAGTAAGCCTTCTTTTCCCTTGAGAATGTGCTATTAATCGATATCCATAGATATTCCAAGAATCTTAGTCCATTAAAGAATTTGTCTCCATCTTCATTAATTTTTTTCTCACTTCTATAGGCTTGATTTGTTTGATTTCAACTCTACCTTACTCTCTTTTTGGCAATAATGAAAAGGTAAATTGATCAAAAGAGAGAAATAGGCAGAAAATCTAGGCAGAGAGAGTTCATCATTCCTTTACCTCCACTTTCTCTACTCCTATTCCTCCTTCTCAGCATATAAACCAAATAAATGTAGTTTACCTCTCCGTGGCTTTCCAGATTATCAGCAGAGGGAGCTGATACCTGGAGCCTTTACCTGTTCTTAGACTAGTCAGCATTTTGTAGCACTTCTCAGGATGGCTGGATCTCACCACCTGTGAACTCACCTCCCTGGCTTGGGAGTTGGTGCTATGGTCGATTCAAAGTCTCACTATGAAGACCATTCTATTCTACAGTATTTGGAAGCCCTGATTGATCCATCTGTCTTTTGTCTTCTCTTTTGGTACTTTTTTCAATATTCAATCAGTAGAGTTTTTTTGTTTTGTTTTGTTTTGTTTTTAAGACACAGAGTCTCCATATATTGCTCAGGCTGGTCTCAAACTCTTGGGCTCAAAAGATCCTCCTGTCTCAGCCTTCTGAAAAGCTGGGATTATAGGTGCAGGCCACCAAACTTGGCTAAAGCTGATAGATTATTAAATGACAAAAACAGGGCCGGGCACAGTGGCTCACGCCTGTAATCCCAGCACTTTGGGAGGCTGAGGTGGGTGGATCACAGGGTCAAGAGGTCGAGACCATCCTGGACAATATGGTGAAACCCCGTCTCTACTAAAAAAAAAAAAAAAAAATGACAAAAACAAATATTCTACCTTGAATATGTATGGACTAATTAATTAAATCCCACAGTTAGAAGCAGCTTGATTCAAGCACATAAGCACATTTACTTGTTACTTTGTAACTAATAACATTATTCTTTCATCTCTGGATTGATTCTGGCCACTTATCACCTGTAACCATTGTTTAAGTGTTATATTCTGTGAGAAACCACTTTCCTCTTGAGATTCTCCCACTCCTCTCAGCCCTATGCCACAGTCAGTTCTGCTAGTTTCGATATACGGTAACTAGGTCAGTTCATAAAATACTCTGAGGAGGTCTGGCTCTTTCCTTCTGCTTCCTAGTAGTGATAATCATGTGGCATTTTTAGTCTGTTGAACTAAACGTGGGATTTTTCTCTTGAATTTGTTAGCTCAGCTATGGTAGTTTATTTACTTTTTATATTTTTGCTAACTTCAGGCACCAGAAGCTCCAGGAAGAAAAACATAAAAGCGTGACTGAGGCACTTAGGAGACGGGAGCAGAATATAAAGAGTTTTGAAGAGACCTATGATCAAAAGCTGAAGAATGAACTTCTAAAGTAATTGTTTAGCGTTTTTAAATAAGCAATATGTTTAAATTAAGTTGGTAGAAACATAACAAAAACTGACCAAGTAGTCTGTGACTTAGGCAAGCTTTAGTGTTTGGGGAAAAAAAACCATTTTTATCGATGTAAGTAATCCTTTCCTGCATTTGAGTTAGGATAATTTTTAAAAGATAAGGGCTGGGCGTGGTGGCTCATGCCTGTAATCCCAGCACATTGGGAGACCGAGGCGGGCGAATTATCTGAAGTTGGGAGTTCGAGACCAGCCTGGCCAATGTGGTGAAACCCTGTATCTGCTAAAAATACAAAAATTACCTGTATGTGGTGGTGGGCACTTGTAATTCCAGCTACTGGGGAGGCTGAGGCAGGAGAATTGCTTGAATCTGGGAGGAGGAGGTTGCAGTGAGCTGAAATCATGCCACTGCACTCCAGCCTGGGTGACAGAATGAGACTCCATCTCAGGAAAAAAAAAAAAAACAAAAAAAAACACCACAGGAAACACATCCTCTGCTTTTCTTATGGCTTCTCTAACATTTATTGAGGACTATGATTTGCTTTAATTTTGAGGACGCCTTTGACTTGCTCAGCTTGCATAATTGATAAGCTGTAAAATTGGAATTATAACCACTTTTATCTTTTCCTCTACCTCATACACCCAAAGACATGGGAGTATCTAACGATATGTAAATTATACTTAGTGGTCATAGTATTTGTGAGTGAACATGTGTCTTGTATTTCTTCAAGACTGAGCAAAGCCAGAATCAAAAGAAAAGAGCCCAAATTAACTACGTGAGGCAAAAAGTGATAGAAGGAGAGGAAAACAGGACAACTGTGATTACTTTGACTTTTCTATAGTCTGAGCTTTGTGTATCAGTGAGTAATGTCTCAATGCTAAGACGTTAAGCCCGTGTGGTAACATTTCTCTTCAGTATGTGGGAAAGCACCTGACACATAAAACATGCTCAGTTAATATTTTTCGTAAATGTCTCACGAGGAAACGATTCAACTCAGGTGCTCTGGGCATTTCTTATTTGGCCTCTTGCCTTCCTTATAGTTTGTCATTGATATTTCAGTACATAATATTGCAGACATTTATTGGGGTTATTCTTTAAACAAATTCTATTTTTCAAAACAGCAGCTTTTTAATCTTGATTTTGAAATGATGTATTTTACCCACATCTATGTCCGTTGTATACTAAAATAGCTAAAATAGAAGCATCTGTAGTTGCTAAAGTTTTAGGAATAAATGAATTAAAGTATGTGTGTTAGTTTTACATAGTTATGGAGCCAGTGAACTATTTGGTATCATTTTGACAGCTTCCACAGGCTGCATGATGTCTGTCTGGCTTTGGGAATCCTCATATGACTTTGGCAAGTGTCAGACTTTGGAGGCTCTTCACCACAGGAGTGCTTCTTTTTCCTTTTGGAACCAAAAGGGCAGCTGGCAACAGCTGGGAAAGAGAAGAGAAACTGAATATGTGCCTTTTGGTATTACTAATCCAGATATAACGCTCTTGGCAGTTGGCTCTCTCAGCACTGCACTTAGTCCCTGAGCACAAAAGTTCTTACCTTGGTTGGGGGTGGGCAGATGGTACAGGTGGATTGGGAGTGACTGTCTGATTATCATTTGGGATTGAGTCTGTTGTGTGCTGTGTAAATTTACCCCTTTGCGTTTTATGTCAGTTGAGACCAACTGAAAAATGATTGCTTTCAGTAACCTTATGATAACATGACACTTCGTTCTGTGTGATTGAGTTTTGGGACCCAGTTTATAGGATTGAGGAAGGATCGTACTGGATATTTTATGTTCAGAAGTCATATCCCTGGCTTTAGTACTGAGGACTTTGAAGTTTACACATTGTCGTGTTCGGCGCCCTCAGGTGCTCCTGTGCCATAGATAAGCTCCTGCACTAATAACGGTCTTCCCAGAAAAATGACTGAAGAGCTCATATTCATTTAGTCATTCTGATTCTCAGGTATCAACTTGAACTGAAGGACAACTACATCATTAGAACTAATCAACTGATTGAAGTTGAAAGGAAGAATAAAGGTGATTTGGGGGGGGAATAAGCTGTATTTTTCCGTTCCGCTGTAGGTTATTAGCTTCCCAAGTTGGGTCTGTTCTATAGTCTAAAAAATACAGCTTATACTTCATTGTTCCTACAAAATTACACGTTTTTTTGTAATTTTAATTTTATAAATTAAAAAAAAATCATTGTCCTCACTGCCTTTTGCGAAACCTTCGTTTTTAATATTTTGTTTATTCATGAAGGCCAGTGATTTATCATGGATATTTTATCCAACTTTATTTCACATATTTTGATAAATCTGCAGTTGTCAGGAATGTAGCTCATTGCCATCAAGTACATATTACTCCTAACTATGAGATACTTTATTTTTCACTTATGGAAAATTTTAACTTCTCTGTCCCCTGTGACCTAGTTTCTTAATTCTTTTGCTTCTAATATATGTTTATGTTTTATAATATTTTTACATGATGTATACCTTCTGAACTCTTACATACATTGGCCTGAGACTATGGAAGTTGAAAATTTTTCAATCTTCAGATTTTTTATATTTCAGCGTATTTCTAGGAAATTGCTGTAACAAGAAATTGAAGTTTTGGTGGAAATTTCAAATAGATTCTTGGGAGTAAACCAGGGCTGGGTACTTGATGCTGACCAGATACCCGATGTGTGGCTCTACTGTCTTTTTTTTTTTTTTTTTTAAGACAGAATCTTGCTCTTTCTCCCAGGCTGGAGTACAGTGACGCAATCTCAGCTCACTGCAACCTCCACCTCCTGGGTTCCTCCGCCTCCTGGGTTCAAGTGAGCTAGCCTCACAACTAGCTGGGACTACAGGTGCACACCACCATGCGCAACTAATTTTTGTATTTTTAGTAGAGACAGAGTTTCACCATGTTGGCCAGGCCAGTGTTGAACTCCTGACCTTAGGAGATCCTCCTGCCTTGGCCTCCCAAAGTGCTGGGATTACGGGTGTGAGCCACCGTGCCCAGCTCCTTTTTACTACTATCTTGTGGAGACTAGTGCTTCTTTTTTTTTGAGACACTTTTTTGCTCCTGTTACCCAGGCTGGAGTGCAATGGCGTGATCTCGGCTCACCGCAACCTCCACCTCCTGTGTTCAGGCAATTCTCCTGCCTCAGCCTCCCGAGTAGCTGGGATTACAGGCACGTGCCACCATGCCCAGCTAATTTTTTGTATTTTTAGTAGAGATGGGGTTTCACCATGTTGACCAGGATGGTCTTGATCTCTTGACCTCTTGATCCACCTACCTCGGCCTCCCAAAGTGCTGGGATTACAGGCATGAGCCACCGCGCCCAGCCACTAATATTACTTTTATGGATTAGTACCATTATGTATGTAACAAATTATGTTTTGATGATATATCTACATAAACTTGTGTTAGATGAAATGAAAACTACAAAATAGTAACTACAATATAGTAACAGAGATCTTTCTCTTCAAGGAAGTGAAGAGCTTTAGGTATTAGGGCCTATGCTCTGAGCAGATGGCATAACTCTGGTTAGCACGTGTAGCAACTGGAATTTCACCACATACGTGACAGTTATAGCTTCACACAAACCTGTTGGGTAACAGGGTTTATTTCTTACTTGCCCATGAAAGTTTTGACCCTTTACATCTGCTATTTGGATTGTGAAATAGTGGTCATTAGGTCTGACATACTGGCCGTAAATATTAAATGGCTTTTGTACTCACTAGGAAAACATTATGGTGTTTAATTGGTGGACTCTTTCTTTCAGAAAAAGCTGCTCATTTGCAAGAGGAGCTCATAGCTATTAATTCAAAAAAGGAGGAACTCAGTCAGTCTGTAAATCGTATGAAAGAACTTGAGGTAATTATTAAGCATATTGTTTTTTGAAATAGATTTTAACCAATATATGAAATTTTAGTCATATATTGGTTAAATATATAGTCAATATATATGAAATATGTAAAATATGTAATTTATCCTAAGTCTTCCCCTTGAGATGTTTGGACTGCCATTTATATGGCTAAGAAGGTAATAACTGAAGTTAATTTGATAGTTCTTAATTTCAATCTATGTTACATAGGAAAGTGTAGATAGAGCTTTGGGTCCTAGAGTCCTGGTCAAATCCTATCTGTCTCTAACTGCTTGTGTGTCACTGGGGAAGTTCTGTGACCACAGGTTCCTGAGCTGTAAACTAGGATGTTTTCTGCATTATAAGGTTGTTGAGGGAATTCAGTGAGCTAACTTTGTGCCTAGTTCACAGCAGGTGGCCATTACTATTAGTTTCTACCTCAGACTGTTCTCTCCTTCCATCGGCAGCAGGTAAAAATTCTTGTCATTACATCGTTATCTTACAGATGCAAACAAAATGAGGTGCATTTTTTACATGCAAGTGCTGCTTTACTTTTCTGTCTATTCATGTGCTTGCTGTCTGAAGGGTGAAGCTGGAGCTTTAGGTACTTACAACATATTTTGTATATACAACTTGTTTTTGTAACTTTGACTTATGTGAGAACTTTGTAGGCTCTCATACTCAGATATGAGATATATTCTACTAAGAAAAGGGAAGCACTTCACAACATGTCACAGAATCTTTTTTTCTTTTCTTTTTTGAGACAGAGTCTTGTTCTTTCACCCAGGCTGGAGTGCAGTGGTGTGATCTCGGCTCACTGCAACCAACCTTCACCTCCCAGGTTCAAGTGATTCTCGTGTCTCAGCCTCCCAAGTAGCAGGGATTACAGCCATGTGTCACCGCACCCGGAAAATTTTTGTATTTTTAGTAGAGATGGGGTTTCACCATGTTGTCCAGGCTGGTCTCGAACTCCTGAGCTCAAGCTCTTGTCTCAGCCTCCCAGAGTGCTGGGATTACAGGCATGAGCCACCATGCCCAGCCATTTTTATCTTACCTTTTCATATTTTAAAAATATATATTGCTATGATTTGTGATAGTTGTTGGGTTATTGGTTGCCTCTGGAAAATGGGATAATAATCTTAGAAGGACTTGCTTTATGGGATGGGGCCTATAAAACTTCTGCCCCAACTCTAGGACACAAGATGATTTTTATTATTAGAGTTAGAATCTTAATGCAGAGAATCAGACTTCTGTCCAGTGACCTTAATTAAATTGTGACACCATGCTTAAAGGAGCCTGGCCGTTTTACTTTTGCAGTACCGTAAAGTCATTATTGAAATGTTAATTGTCCTTTTTTAATTTTAGCTTGAGTTAGAGTCTGTCAAAGCCCAGTTTTTGGCAATAACAAAGCAAAACCATATGCTAAGTGAAAAGGTTAAAGAGATGAGTGATTATTCACTACTAAAAGAAGAGAAACTGGAGCTTCTGGCACAAAATAAATTGCTTAAACAACAACTGGAAGAGAGTAGAAATGAAAACTTGCGTCTCCTAAACCGTATGTTTTTTTCTGATTTCCATGTTCTAGTAATTAGTATTAGGTCAGTATTACAACACTGTGCTTTGTACTTGTATGAGCGGGGGGCTTAAAAATTTGGGAAGATTTATAATATTAAGATTCTTGGATTAAACTGCAAACTTGCCTCTAGGTGGTATCAGGGCTTACCTTGCCCTCTGACTGCTGATTGGGTTTGACCAGTGGGGACACCAGCCTCTCTACATACAGTGGCCCTAGGCTGGCCTCTGCACTTTACTGCCAAGTGAGGTTATAATGCCTGTGATGACCTCTTCTCAGTGCTCTGCACCACCTCCCTCTCTCCAGTGCTGAGAATTTCTCCCTCCCCTGATCCTCCAGGCCTAAACAGTGCTAACAGTGTGGCCCTGTACTAGCCCAGGGAACTCCACCATCCTTTGTGTATATCCGGAATAAGTCAACCATTATTAAAGGGTTCTTAGATGACCTTGATTGTGGGTGCCATCTGCTTTTTGCCTGGATCCCAACTGCTGCTTTCAGATGCCCAGATCCTATTGGATCCTGCTGTCATCAACAGGTAGACCAGATAGAGAGTTACTTCTATGCATGGTAGAGGAGAGAAACCGGCTTTCTGGTTAATTTGAGGATTTGAAAGAGTTCTTTTACTTGGAGTAGGACTCCAAGGGTAAAAAGTTTGCATTAACATGCACTAAATTCTTTTGTTGTGAAATTTGAGAGTCAGGATTGCTCTGAGCTCATTTAATAGAATTAATATCAAATTAATTGCGTGAGTACACAGCAAAGTAACACTTTAAAACCCCTTTCTTTAACTGTTTTTGTTAAGTGAAATAAGAAAACTAAGGGTTGATAATGATTAGGGTTTTTTTTTAACCTTCTTAGGCCTAGCTCAGCCAGCTCCTGAATTTGCAGTCTTTCAGAAAGAACTGTGGAAAGCAGAAAAGGCTATAGCAGTTGAGCATGAGGAGTTCGAAAGCCGTAGGCAAGCTCTGCACAAACAGCTGCAAGAGGAAGTGAGTATTGGTCTTCTTCAGTTCCCGTATGATACCAGTACACTTCAGAGGTATGTAAACTTGGCACAAGTCACACCAGTGGAAATCAGATTTACTGTTACATCAAACATTACTCCCCCAAATATATTAAAGGTATCCTTTCTCATCTGAGAAAATTCTGCAGTGATAATATGATTCGATATTTGTAATAGTAATAAAATGGAGAAAGCAAACTCACCTAAACATAACATTCTTTGAGTGCCTGAAGGTACCCATTGTTATCTCTAAATTCTCACCCTGGGAAGTATTACAAACATTCACTGTGTCTTCTGATTTTTGCCTGCATGCCCTAGAGTTCTTAGATATAACTGAAAAAGATGGTGAAAAACTTGCGTGTTGTGTGTGTGTGTGTGTGTGTGTGTGTGTGTGTGTGTGTGTTTTTAATAGGGACCCTGTTGTTTCCTGTCATAAAGCTTCTTGGAATTGGCAGAACAAAAAGAGGACAAGCATGTTAAGAGAACTTTTCCTTTTGAAGCAAACTGTGATTTGTTTTACAGATCTCTTTTCCTATTCTGAATCTTTTCAGATCAAGCATTCTACACAGCTGAGGACCCAGATACTAGGTTACAAAGTTTCCATAAAGAGGTTAACTACTCAGGTTGCTGATTTAAAATTGCAATTGAAGCAAACCCAGACAGGTTAGAGACATTTTAACCCATAAATGCTTTTGTGTGTATATAGCTTCTGATGTCTGTGAAAATGTAATGATCATAATTTATTGAATATTGAGTAATTAATGTGTTAGGGGAAAACCCATAGAAATATGTGTCATCTTAGAAGTAAAACTCCCTATCCATTTTGATAATACCATCTGGATCATCAGCAAAAGTGACTTGCTTCATCGTAGGTTTCTCATGACTTGGGAGAGCCTCATGCCCGAAATAGGAAAGGTATGGTGGTGACATAGAAGTCCCTACATTCATCCTAGGATTTCCTTTTTTATTTGTTACCACAATGTTACCACCAATTCAGTAGTTTTACAGATTCCTTGATAGATATATAAACATACAGGAGAAGCTGGGTGGTTTAGCAAAAAAACATTGCCCTCAGAATCAGAGAACTGCTCTTGTTTTAGATCCCAGTTTTGAAGTGTTGAAGTTGTTTGACCTTGGGTATGCTACTTTAACTTCCTTGGGCCTCAATCTCCTCATTTGTAATGGGGATAATAATACCTGCTGAGCCATGATGAAAGAGATGAAATGAGATGGGTTTCAATCGAGTGCCTAGGACATAAAAGACACTCAGGATGGTTATTGGTATCATTTTATTATTGTGTCTTCACTGTGGATGCATCTCTGCCCCTTCCTACTTTGTAAGAAAGATACTGAAGTTTAGATACTTTATTCTTCAGTTGCTTTCAAGCTCAGAGAAAGTGCATGTGTTAGCAGTTTGGCTCCGTCTGAGCCTTCCTCATTCCTTCCTGCACTCTTTCCTCATCAGCTCCTTGCTCTCTTCTACCAGCACTTGTTTTATTTTTATCTCTACTCATTTCTACTTTTTTCTGTTCCTCATTTTCTTTCAATTCTGTTTAGCAAAACTTCTTACAGCTGAAATCATAACAGTCTCCTATCAACAAAAAATAGTTGAATGAGGATAGAACCCTTTTGCATGCATGCATTGCTGAAGGCAAGCTTCTCTCTTGTAGCATCATAGAAATGCATTGCAGGAGAGTGGGGCACATGCACTGGTTTTGCATTAGGAAAGCCCAGTACCTCTTGGACCTGCTAGCCATGTAACCCAGCCTCAGTAAGCTTTAGTCCCCCATCTGGAAAATGGGAGCAGTGAGAGTTCCTTGACCACAGTGTTTTTGTGAATGCAGGTCTTCACTCCCTTATATGAAACTCGGTCCATGTGCTATGGATTTCACAATAGCCCTGGGAGTTCTGAACAGCATCCTGTAGTAAAACACGTTAATTCTTTTACAGTCATCTGTGTGAATATTCATCCTGGGATAAATAAAGAGTATAAATGGGTTTACATCAGTTCAGGTCAAACTTTTCAGCCAAATGAGTTCAAGTCTGGTTAGGCTTTGCCACCAAATTATGAATAAATTTTCAGTTCTCAGAGCCTGTGGATTTCAAAATTGTACATAATGGATTCTGAAATTATATCATGTTACAAAAGACATGAAGCTATAGCTGGTATAATAAGCTCTCAGTAAATGTTAGTGGTTATCATTACCATGGCTTCAGAAACCATTTAATGTGCAAGTTTGTCCTTATTGCTCTCTTCCATTTTTCAAAAAATAATACTCAAGTATATTAATTTTTTTCTCTGCCTTGTCTACTCACTTTTGAAATTGGCTTTTTGTACTCTGCAGCCCTAGAGAATGAAGTCTACTGCAATCCAAAGCAGTCTGTGATCGATCGTTCTGTCAGTGGATTAATAAATGGCAACATGGTGCCTTGCATTGGTGAACTAAGTGGGGATTTCTTGAACAATCCTTTTAAACAGGAAAACGTTCTAGCAGGTATGGTTGCATCAGGGATCACAAATTATCCAGATGCAGGGGTGGAGGGTAGTTCCCCAGATTCTGAGCTTGAGTTTGTAGCCAATGCTAAGGCAAGGGTCAAAGAGCTTCAACAAGAGGCCGAAGGCTTGGAAAAGGCTTTCAGAAGTTACCATCGGAGAGTCATTAAAAACTCGGCCAAAAGCCCACTACCAGCAAAGAGCCTACCATCTCTGCATTTGCTGGAACCCTTCAGAAATACTACTTTCAGTTCTGCGGAAAGACATATTTTTGCAGAGGACAGAGTTGTCTCTGAGCAGCCTCAAGTAGGCACATTTAAAGAAGAAAGGAATGACATCTTGGAAGCACTGACAGGCAGTGCAGCCTCGAGGCTATGCAGGGGCACTTCCTCCAGACGCCTCTCCTCCACACCTCTTCCAAGAGCAAAAAGAAGCCTTGAAAGTGAAATGTATCGGGAAGGTAAGCCACCCACACAAAGGGGTTGCAGGGTGCTCTGGAGTTGCGTAGCCACCCCGCCCATGACACAGGGTTGCTGTGAGGGTCAGCGGGACAGAGTGGCAAAGTCTAGTGTTTGCTTGGCACACAGAGCTGTTTAGGGAGTGATGGTTGCTTTTCCTTTGCTGCCGGTTGGTTTCATACATTTTATTATTGCCATTGCAATTTAATTTAGGTGCTTGAATCATTAGTTTTGTGGATCTTGTGCATCATGATTGGCTATTTGTGAGGATAACAATTTATTTTCACACTAATAGAGCTCTTTAGGAACCACATTAGTATCTTTTCCGTGCAGTTGGTAATGTTCTTGTCTTGGTTCTTTCTGCCCCTTAGGTCTGGGCAGATCACACGTTGCTTCCCCGAGTCCTTGTCCTGACAGAATGACCCTGCCATCACCCACTGAGTCTAGGCACAGCCTCTCCATCGCTCCCTTCAGCCCTCCAGAGCAGAAAGCAGGGTAAATACAACGTTCTGATTGATTAGCTTCAGCTGAATCATGTTACTTGCTCTGTCAGCCTTCACTTGTTTTACTGGGATTTTTTTTTTTTTAGATAATTGTTACAGATCATATGGCAGTATAGAATTTGCAATGAGATTGCAAAATGATGTGTCATCTTTGAGACTCATCTAAATTACCTGGAGGGAAAAGGATTGCTTTTAGTAAATAAGTAGATAATGCTTATTTGCTAAAGTTGATATAGAGACCATACAATCTGGTATTAATAAGCATCTTCCTAGTTCTGTGAATAGATTTGGTTTATTAAGATAAAAAAAATGTATAAAATCTGAGAGCAAACAAATGGAGGTTATTTCTAAAGTTGGAACAATTTTACACATCATTAAACAGTCATTTAAAAATATTTTGGCATTGAGGTATAAAAAGATAAGGTTCTGACTTGCATGTCATTGAAATAAATTCCAATAAGGTGGGGGGTCTGGAGTATGATTGTTGAAACAGGAAGGAGTGGATGTTTTTAGAAACTAGGCCACTGGGTCAGCAGGCTGTGATTTGAGTCATGAGCAGAGCAGACTCCTACCCATACCTGGGCCCCACAGCAGAGAGAACTGATTCCTTAGTTCTGGGCTCTGCATGTTAATGTAGTTCTCTGCTACATGTGCTTCTCTCATGGTCCTAAAGCTTTTTTTTTTTTTTTTTTCCTGGATAAGCCAAAAGGAAGAGTAAGACACACGCGTAGGCTGAGTTAGGGCACTTTGCTCACTCAAGATTGTGGTATTGCATCTTCAGCTGGTTCAGGCTGATAGTGTGCAGAATTTTTTTCAGAAATGTTTTATGGTTAGTAAAAAACTAAACTAGGAATAGCATTCAGAGTATAACATTTTTTGTTAACAACTGTAGTACCTACTTCACAGCATGAAATAGTTACAAGGAGTAACTGAGTAAACAGGTGTTAATTGCTGAGAACAATGCTTAGTGGTGGCGGTGAGGTGGAGCTATTCTTTACAACACAGAGAGGAAAGGAATTTTGTCGGGCATATTCTAGAGTCACAAAAGGCTTTTTGTCACCTTGTGCTCTTGGGTTTTCTGTTATTAAAACTGCACATTCACGAGTTTTATCCTTCCATTCTAGTCTTTATCAGAGACAAACTGAACTTCAAAACAAAAGCGAATTTTCAGATGTGGACAAGCTAGCTTTTAAAGATAATGAGGACTCTGAATCATCTTTTGAATGTAAGTTCAAAAATAAGTACCAGTTTATATAAGTTGAAAATCTAGAAAGCTTAGTTTTGGTGAAACCCTCCATTGGTTTAAAAAGAAAAGCATTTACAAATTGGGACATTTTTATTTTGTGATACAATCACAAGTACAGATGTATCACTTCATTTTTCTGTCATGAAGATTTGCATCGGCTTGTCTGCTTTTTTAACATTTCAGTATGACTAATAATTTCAGAGTTTGAGCTAAGCTTATAAATGAATTTTTAACTTGTCAGATTTTTTAAATTATCAGGTTTTAAATAAGTGATTTTTCTTTATTTTTTCCTTTTT
Source organism: Callithrix jacchus (assembly GCF_049354715.1). Classification (NCBI taxonomy): domain Eukaryota; kingdom Metazoa; phylum Chordata; class Mammalia; order Primates; family Cebidae; genus Callithrix; species Callithrix jacchus. Next base: position 13,987,107 of record NC_133524.1, read on the forward strand.
ATGTAATACAAGAATGGTTGTTTTTATTTTTTGAGATGGAGTCTTGCTCTGTTACCCAGGCTAGAGTACAGTGGCTCAGTCTCAGCTCATTGTAACCTCCCTCCACCTCCTGGGTCCAAGCGATTTTTCTGCCTCAGCCTCCCGAGTAGCTGGGACCACAGGCGCACGCCACCATATCTGGCTGGGTTTTAAAATTTTTTTTTTATTTTTAGTGGAGACGGAGTTTCACCATATTGGCCAGGCTGGTCTGGAGCTCTTGACCTCAAGTGATCCGCCTGCCTTGGCCTCCCAAAGAGCTGGAATTACAGGTATGAGCTACCGCACCCAGCTTAAGAATGTTATTTTTTAAATTTACTGATTCTGTTGATTGCCTAAGATATAGAAAACCTCATTTTTAGTGAAAGAATGGAGATAAAAGAATATTAAGAGTCCAGAAAGTGGTGTCCTGGCTATGGCCCTGCCTTAGACTCTCTTACTTTGTCGCCACTTTGTAAGTGTAAAATGAGCATGTAGAGCCTATCATCTCTAAGGTTCTTTCCAGCTTGAAAAATCTTTATGTTTGTATATAACCTATTGGTTAGCCTTGTAAACGTCATCTTCAAATCTGAAAATATCATATTTTGAACAGTTAAATTAGAGGGCTTAGTAAATTTTGTGAATATTTGTTAAAGTCTTTGTGTTAAATCATTGATATTTCAGTAGAATTCAAATGATTATCAGCAAGCCAATTGAATTCTTCACTGTCACTGGGTTAATTTTCCTGTTGGGTAACGAGTCCAATTTTGTCAACAAAGTTAATTCTTGCAAGTACAAGAACACTTACAAGCAAGTACTGTGGCAAGTAGTTATGTCGGGAATGTCATAGAATCCCGTTAGGAAAGGGCGCACACAGATACTTTGGCTGCAATTCCTGTGCTCCAGTCAGTTGCCCCACACTGCACTGCCCTCCTTTGTCTTGCTGTTATTATTAAGGACTCATGGGACAATTGTTTTTTCCTCATGAAGATGCAGGGGACGTGCCAAGGCAGTTTGAAATGGATGGGCTCTCTCCTGCGGGGGATATGCCTCCTGTGGGCACTGATGCAGCTGCTGAGCCCCTCTCATATCAGCACCCAAGTAAGTTCTTTTTTTAACTAACAGCAGGGTCGCATACTAAATACCAGTCCATGTGCTCTGTGAATTATTTCATGTATCACTGAGGTCTTCTTTTAGGTGTAAATTAGTGAAAATCTTGGGTTGGGGGTTATAGTGTTATTATATTGTTAATGACATTTCTGAATTCCCATGTGAACATGTAGAGACAGTGCTGAGGAAAGGACGCATTGCAAGGAAAGTCTTCTCATTTAGCCTCCCCAGGCCAGTTGCTTACAAAGTGTTTCCATTAATTCTTCAGTGTCTGGCATAGTAGTTGGACTTTTCCCCAAGACTCTTCTGCAAAAGCTATTCTGTGGGAGCCTTATCATCTTGGGAAATCACGGTGAAAAATTGAAATAAGAGTTAACTCCCATCATATATCTTTAATGTAATTGTAACATTTAGACATTATTTCTTTTTATCTACTTGTTTCCTTTGTGTCTTAAGAAATTAGGACAGAAAAACTTTGTATTTCAATCTTTGGAAAAGCTGTGATGCTGAGTTAGCTTAGCACTAGAGGAAAACTGGCCATCAGATTCCTCTTGTCTGGCTCACTTTCTCTCTCCTCTTTTCCTCCAGATTACCCTCTTCCCTCACTGAGGGTGGAGGGAGATGGGAAGAGAGATATCAGAGCTTTGTGATTTGTTCCAGGGCTCAGCCAACAGCCAGGTCCTTTTCTTCTTGGACCAGTGTTTAATCCTCAAATCTGAAAGGAATTTTCTCAAGTAAAGCCACCTCTTAGTCCCTCCCAAACACTGCAAAAATATCATACCCAAACATATCCAAAACCTCTTGGTTTTAGTCATGGTACTCAGGAATGTGTGGAATTACTGAAAGAGGCAAGAGATTTTGAGAGGGTTGATTTTGCTGATTTCATAGTAAATCTGCTTTAGAAAGCACTCAGTGAGACTTGATTTAGAGCCTTATCTCTGCTAGGCACTTTGCTCGGGGCTGAGCATATAGCCGAAGCCCTCGCCTTCCTGGATTTCTAGTGAGGGAGGCAGATGGTCAGCAGACCTTCACTCACGACTGCAGCAGGGAGGGGCTGCAGCAGCTGGGCAGGGGCCGCAGCCACGGGAGGGAATGTCTACAGGCAGCTGTTTGGCACAGACCTGAGTGAGGAAATACAAATAATGTGATAGGGTAAGGGAAATTAACTGAGTAACTAGGTGTTCTGCCTCTGAGATGGAATTTAGATTTTAATACTACTGCCTTTAAAAATTATTAAGCAGCATGGTGAGTGACATTTTGGTTATTGAGAAATCGTTATATTCATCATTTCACCTCTTCATCTGGGCATAAAAGGAATTCAGAAAGGCAGAAATTTGGTGTCTAGGAAGTGCCCATTGGACATGCTTCCTTTCTTTCCCTTTATGTCCAAAGAGGTTTCTGTATACCACCCTGCAGCTACAAAATATACACCAGAGCAGAGAAGCAGGTCACTCTTCCTCTTTATTTTTTAATTGGTGCTTAAGCAGCATTCCTATTTTGAGATTACTATTCCATATAAGAAAGCGATCTTTTTTAGGAGTAACCATTTTTTCTTCTAGGAAGGAGGAAGTTGCATTTATGCCTGTGGAAGTGATCAACTGTCTCCTCTGGTATTTTAATTTCATGAGAAGGATTCAGAAGAGATGGTGGGGGGCGGGGGGGAGAAAAAACTGTTGCTTCTCTCCTATTAGTAAAACTCAGTTCCTGCTGATGACTTTAGAACAAGACACAGCAAAAAGGTTCAGGTCCTCTGCTAAACCTATGAGTTTTTCTGCTTATTAGCATTGCTTGGGTTTCAAAAAAAATGTAAGTTATGGGTCAGAGCCAGAAGAGAAAGGTCAGCATAATTGTCTCTGGGATTGGGGTCTAATTAAACCTTTGAGATGTGGGGACCTGTGCCAAGATGCAGAGGGAACAGAGAAGTAATTAAAATAGGGGCCTTGCCTGGAAGGAATAGAAGTGAAAGAAACTAGTGCTTGTAGTTTTTGACAAAGCAGGTACAAAACATCATGCAAGTAAGATGTTGGAGTGGTTACTTGTCACTTCAGGAATAAGGAGGAGGTGGCATTTCAGTCGGGTCTTGAATAGCATTTTAGGCTTTGTGAGAGGAAGAGAGTGCTACAGGCTGAGGAGACAGTGAAGGCAAATGCCGAGCAAGGAAGATACAGCTATGGCCAGGCCCCAGTGAGTGGGTTGGTACAGATGAAATAGTTCTAGTACAAAGTTGATAGTGATGTAGGAAATCTATCTGGGAAGAAAAAGGCATATTGTCAGAGCCCAACTACCATGGCATTGGACTCTAGATCCACATCTTCCCCTGAGGAAATGCCTGGTGAAGACGGCCACAGGTTGTTGGAAGGCAGAGACTGGCTGCAGGGAGAGCCTTGACTGGGCTGTTTCAGTAGCCCAGGGAGATGGCGAGAAGGGCCCATTGCAGCCACAGAACAGGGTATGTGAACCTGCGAGTGCTGGTGGCTGAGTGGATGGAGGGTAGAAAGAGCATGATCAAAGGACTGGGATGATCATGCCTGGGAGGAAGCTAGTGCTGGGGTTTCCACATGCGGATGGCAGGGAACTATCCGAAATACGGAGAGAGGCTAGGGAGAGAGACCAGGAGTAGAGGAAAAGATATGGAAGGGATCCATATACAAGTGATCACTAAAACCCCAGGAAGCGCTGCCATCAGTTTGGAGGAAGTGGGGAATGAACAGTGAGATGGCTGGAATGGCCGGGGGAGGGCAGTGGGAAGATTTCTCTTCTGTTTTGTTGGGGTAGGACAGACGTGAGCAGCTCTATGGGAGTAAGAGTTCTAAAACTGTGTACAGAAACGGATTAATGGCTCAGTCAGGGTCCTAAAGATAGGGGAGGGATTATAATCAAAGGCAGAGGCAGAAATGCAGGGTTTGCCTTGGAAAGAAGGGAGGAGATCTGGAAGAGGATGAGAACATGTGACATGAAGGAAGGACAGTTGGAGTTGGTCATGGTGGGGGTGACTTGTATTCGCCTCAGTCAAGTGAAGTAGGGTGCACTTCAAGGAGTTGGGGGCTTGAAGTCAGTGAAAATGAAACAGTAACTTGAAGCAGGTCAAGGAGTCAACTAAAAGTCAAGCAGAGTCTCCGTGGGTCTTGGCAAGGACTCCTGCAGACTGGTCTTGCATTCATTTAAACAATCTGATACTGGAAGCTACTCTTTATTTTCTGTCCTATTAGGTATAGATCAAAAACAAATTGATGAAAAGGAAGAAGAGAAAATACGGGAACAGCAAGTGAAAGAACGAAGGCAGAGGGAAGAAAGAAGCCAGAGTAACCTACAAGAAATTTTAGAAAGGGAACGAAGAGAACTGGAAAAACTGGATCAGGAAAGGGTAATAAGTATGACTCGATTCTCTATACTGGTTGCTCCATTTTACACCTTTCTTAAGTACATTGAGCTCAGGGAGGGGAGTCAATTTGTGTCCAAAGTCAGAGGAGAGGTAGGTGCCTTAAAAGGTGCCCTCTCCTCTCCTTGTCTTACAAGCAGTGAGAAAGGCTGCATCCAACATGCAGCTTAGGAGTTTTGTAGTAAAGAATCGTTTTTGAAGGTAATTTTTATACATTCTCATCTGATCCTTAAAATAAGCCTGTAAAAAAGGTAGACTGTGGTTTGCTGCAGAACTTTGCTTTGAAAACAGGGTTTAAAGAGGCTGTCCATGTCAGCTAGCTGGGACTAGAAGAACCCAAGGGAAGAGGTGGCTGCCAGTCTACAGTTGCTTCCAGGGGCACACACTGCCTCCCTCCTTCCTTTAGATTTCTTCTTGCCTTCTGTGTCCCGATTCTGGTCCTAGCAGATGGATTACTCTGTCACTTAACACACTGCTAAGTCTTGCTTCAATTACTCTAACATAGGAATGGCCTTGGACTCCTGGTTAATTCAGATCTAACGCCTAGGACACTTGCAGATTAATCCATTCATTCAAATGACATATTTGTCTTCCTTTGATGATAGCAATTACCTAGTTCTCTGGCACACAGGCTGTACTGAGATCGGGATTATATTAGTGCATTTTTAAAACACTTAAAAGTTTTACAAATGTATCTATGTATTTTGTTTTGGTGCCCGTTTTATAGAGGATGCCTGACAAATCAGTGAAGATTGAAATGGAAAATGAATTAGAAATGAGTAATCAAGAAATGAAAGACAAATCTGCTCACAGTGAAAATCCTCTAGAGAAATACATGAAAATCATCCAACAGGAGAAAGACCAGGAGTTGGCAGATAAGGTGCCAATGCCATGGGCAGGGCAATCTGTGGGTAGGGGACACCCAGGCCTTCCATGATTTAACTTCTTGAGACAGGAATCTGTCTTCCCCGTTGAAGACAAAAATGTGAAAAGCATAGAAAATCCAAAGTTCAAATGTAACGAGTCTTTTAAATATATTACTCCTTTGATGAGAATTCATAGCTTTTTTGCTTAAGGTAAAAGATTTCAGAGATTTTCATTTGTAAAGGTTGGGGTGGCTCATTATTTTAAGAACAAGAAAGATCTATCATATAGCAGATGCATGAGTACTGACATTAATATTTTATATAAGTCTGAAGTACTATGGGTGTTAAATGCATACCCTATAGTTTATTTTGATGTGCTTGCTTAAATTTCATGTTTAAAAGTCACCTCTTTTTTAGACTTTTATATATTTCAAAAATGGTTCTTATAAGTATTTCATAAAATTAATGCATATCTAATTTCAAAATTCTTCCCCCTCCCACCCCCATGTAATCAGAGCTCACAAAAGATGGTCCAAGAAGGCTCCCCAGTGGACACGCTGCAATCTAGTGACAAAGTCGAAAGGTATCTGGTTTCCCCACACACTGTTTCATACACAAACTGTTAATTGCTCATTTTGTCAGCCAAGAGAAATGGTTAAATGTTTGAGACTGCCTGTAAAGAAGTTATTGAATCAGTCAAAATTAGTAACTATAAAAACAATTGCGTTTTTTAACTTGTGAAATTGATCCTGATATAAATTGTAAGCTAGGGCAGAAACCCCCCAGGGAAGGAAGTGAGAACATTATGAAGATACCAAATAAACTTGACACGAATTTTTTAAATTTTTATACTTAAATTTTTCTCTTTCCCTGATTTAGTTTAACAGGCTTTTCTCCTGAAGAACCAGATGACTCTTGGTAACTCTGTTTGCTGCCCAGCTTCTAACTTACATACCATGAGAAGTTACATAACATTTACTCCTTTGTAAATGTTTATCATCAGACAAAACTCGCAATAAAAATGTGTGTAATCCAGTGTGGGTTTTTTTTTTTTTTCCATAATTATATTTGATATTGGAGTATATGAACCAAGAATAGTCAAGTGAAACCCCTTCTCCAGTCATAGAATTTCTCATTCATTATACTAAAAGGAGCTGGAGTTTTTTTAACCTCCTTATTTTTGTCTTAAATTTTTAAATGGGTATTGGTCAATTCCAGGCTTACATTTTGGAAGTTTAAGCTGTGTTCTTTCCTATCCAAAGTTGGGCTGCCACCTGTAAAAAGGAGGTCGTTTTTCCCAGCCCACTCCTGTTTTCTCCCTGAACATAAAAACAGATTTTTCTCGGCATTAGAAATAGTAAGATATTGCCTCTGGTCTTTACTTTTGACATCTGTGGCTTGAATGTATGTGTCCCTCCAAAATTTATATGTTGGAATTTAGTTCTATCACACTGGAGGTGGGGGGAATTAAGAGGTGGGGCCTTTCACAGGTGACTAAGAGTGGCATTAGTGACCTTATAAAAGGGCTCAATGGAACTAGCTAGGTAGGCCCTTTTGCCCTTCCACCATTTGAAGACACTGCACTGGTCCCCTCTGGAGAACACAGCAACAAGGCATCATCTTGGAAGCAGAGACCAGGTCTTCACTAAACGTCCAACCTGCCAGTTCCTTGATCTTAGACTTCCCAGCCTTTAACTGTAAGTAATACATTTCGGATTTTTATAAGTTACCTAGTCTAAGAAATTTTGTTCTAGCAGCAGGAACAGACTGAGATAGCATCTTGATTGTGGAACAACCTTTGGTCCTCATACTTAATGAATGGGCTTCAAGTATTTCATTTGTTTTTAAATGATTGGGCTCCTTCCCTATAATTGACTTCATTTTTATCTCTTAAAAATCAAATTTTGCAAGGCAGAACTGGAAAATCTCTACTCAGCCCTCTAGAGGGCCCTAGGTTTTGTGGCAGGATCACTGTGGATAATTAAGAGGGTGCTTGTGATTTTAACCATTATTTACAGTTTCCTCTGGTGACTCATGTGACTTAATTGCACAAAATGCTACTTAAACAGAAGACACTAAGTAGTGTGACAAATAGCACACTAATTGAGCTCCTGATTGTTTTCCTGCCATGCGTGAAAGGGTGATGATCCAGAGTCAGCACCTCATTTAGGAATGGCCATGTGTCAATAGTGACAAAGGCTGGGCCTCACTAAGAAAGGTCAGATGCTGAGAATCAGATGCATAATCATGTTGACAGATAGGAGTTTAAGCAGATTATAAAATAAAATCCTAAGTAACATTTAGCTCTGCTTCTCTAGAGAGTAACTGTTAGAACTAGGTTTTTCTATATTCCTGAGTGAATCTTTCAATAGACTTTTGTACCTTTGGTTTGAAAAATAACTGCACACAGGCCCTTATTTTGTTTCTACTTTGCCCAAGTTTAAACCTTGTTGATCCCATAGGTAGATGGTGTTTATTTGTTAAAAAACTAGTCAGAAAAATTCTTCCTTTATACAGAGAACTACAGAAGTGCTAGTGGCAATTCTGTGCCCAATATAGCCCAGTGGATTATAATATTTTCTTAAATTGCGAAAGAGATTTTTGCTAGAAATAAAACAAGTAACACTCGGACTTGAGTTCCATACCAACGTGAAATCTTGACTATGCACATTATTCAAAAGTGACCCCATACTGAGAACAAAGGATTTATGTATGGTAAAAAGGCAAGTGAATGAAGCTATAATTTTATTTCATTACTCTTAGTACATCCACAACTATTTCCACCTAAATCTTTAAAATAAGCATACACAAGTATTGACTATTATCTACAAATATTTATTGTAACACTTGAATAGAACTACAGGAAGCCCTTGGCACTGATAGAAAATATTGATTCACTGTTAGGTTACAAAAATTTATACATAGCAAAATTTAATGCTCTTTACATAAAAAATATTAGACTACTTAAACAAAACTTTCAAAAATTCCTGGTAATAGCTACCAGAATTAGAAAAGTAAAATTAGGCTTTAGACACTGCCTCTTCTACAACACTGGACTCTGACAGCACCTCCACTGCTGGAAGAATAGTTAAATCTGTCATGCAACAGGAAAACAAAACACTAAGCTATTTCGGAACAACCGTTCTACACAGAAGAGAGCTTGTCTCAATTTAAAAAAATCCCAAATAGGCATTTTTAGGCATTAACCAAAAAAAAAAAGAATCCAAATGAAATATTATACTTGATGTTCAATTTTAATAGCATCTTGATAAAGGTATGCTTCCTTTCATTTGAATACATTTCTGCATATGTATATGTTATAAAATCCAGGAAACAGCCAAACCACAAGTTAACTCTTAACAATGAATATACATAGTTAACCCTATAGTAAGCAGCCCCTTTGAAAAGCACTGATGCACCCAATAGTTATATGGATCATTTCATAAAGAACAACACAAAGTTTACCATCACTAATACCCAGTACCTATAGTCACTTAATGTTCTGGAACACAATAATGATGTAGAAGGCAAGTTTCTTTTGAAAATGGCTTAAACTCAAGCAGTTTTCCTGCTGAACATCAAACTTTATTATTCCAGGAAATTAAGATTTAGATAAGAAAAAATGAAAACTAACCCTAATTTAAATTACTTAAGTATTCAAGTCTATAAAAGGAGGTTAGAGGTCTGTGGTCAATTTGCAATTAGGTTTTCAATAGTTGGTATGAAACTGTAAACTTACTATCCAGACCACAGAAAAATGGTTTAGAATGGTGGTCATTTTAATAAGGTAACACTTCTTAAGAAAAACATTTATGGAACAAAATTCTGTGAAAGATATTTGGGTCTCTGGTTATGATATAAATTCTTAGAAATTTAAAGCAAATACTCATTAAGGCAGAGCTGACATTTATTTCCCATGAATAATGAAAATGATCAGTATTTTGATAAAATGCTATATAAAATTGCTTCTGGAAAGCTTGTCAATGAGTCAGATTCTTTTATAGTAGGGTCAGTGGGATTGTAGCTAATTTTAGCATTATTGAAAAATATATTTGTGATTGGCTCAGGAAATTAATGGGTCTTATACTTGGGAGGGAAAAGCTAATTTGAAAAGTCAGTCATAAGAATCAGGTTAACTTTGAGCCAAAGTTTAATAAATGTCAGCTGTCAGAAATAGAACTTCACACCACACATTTTACATAAATGAAATAAAATTCCATTTTGTTTCCTATGTAGGTAACACTTAGAGCACAGATGTCCAAAAATATATGAATTTATGGTCTTATCCCTTGATGCTGGCATGTCACAGGTCCCCATCAAAGAGTGTGACATATTCCATTGAATGTCTTATTAGAATAGCTCTAGCAATAAATGTGAACATGCCACAAATTCCCAAAGTATGAACGATCATTTTGTCAAAGTGTTGCCTTTTAAAATGTCTAACATGAAACCTCCAATATTTGCTCTAAAGAAAAAGATTTACCCACTGGAAGGTTTTCCTAGAGATACATCCCAGCAGCTTGAGACAGACAGTGAAGTGTTTGTACATCTACATTAGTTTGGTGGGATACACATCTGTACTGCAGAGCAGCTGATGATTTGTCAGAGCTGTAAATACGTCGCTGAAACACTCTGGCAAACATTTATGTGTAAGAATTGAGTTGTTCTTTTGACCGAGACTGGATATCTTGCAGTTCCTGTTCTTCCTTTGCTTTGATATCCTGGTAAGCCTGCATTTTGCTCGCATCCTTTAAGTAAGCCCAGTTAGAAGACAGTATCATGAGGAAGTGGATCTGGAAGAGAAGGGTGAGCATGATGGCTAGTGAGCATGTAAGAAGGCAAAGCGAGGCGCTAGTTAGATTAGACGGACTTGACTTTAAAGGGGGCGAAGGTTATTCTGTATTAATACTCTCTCTACTAGCAGAGCTGTCAGATCCTGTAAGCAAGCTCTACTAGTTGGCTTTGCATTAAAAGGCTGAAGAAAAGTTAGTAGATAAACATAGTGAACTGGAAAAATAGTGGCCAAAGGTATTGTTAAGAAAAAGCAAAAATGAAATATGAGAGGGTGCTTCTTTACCATTTAGAGAGTAATTTTAAAGACCAATGCAGAAGTTGAGGAACACAGTGTATATTTTAAATAAGTGTAGTATGTGCAAACACATTTTCTACCTGTGGATAAAAATCAATTCCCCGAAAGGCCTAAAAGTATGAACAATGTTTATTTTTGAGTAAATAAACTACATAGTCAACATGGAAAAAACTGTCAAAACCAAGATTAAAAGTATAAGCATGCAGTCTCTGTTAACAAAATGTAGTTGTGAAACTACTTTTCATTTTGTAAATGCCATTATTTCATTTCATAAAATGTAAAAATCCTCAGTATCATTCTTTACACTTTGCAGCAAACACTTCTTTCCTGTTTATTTTCCTATTTCCTACAAAATAAATCCACATCTCAAGTTCCTTATAGTTCATACTTCCATCTCAACATATTTGAGACCTTCATGTCCAGGCCTAGTTTCTCTTTCCTTTAAAATATTACATGCAGTTTGAGAACTAGCTATGAGGAAACAGTCACTACATACCAAAACACACAATTTAAGTTACCAATTTTGTGGGCTCTAAAGGAATGATTGTGTTGTGAAGAAAAAAAACAGTATCCACATATAAATCCTTTTTTTTTTTTTTTCAAATTTTCATCTGGCTTATTTGACAGTCATTTGGTAGTCAACCATGAAATCATTAAAGAATTGTTTTAAATTTAGAAAATATTTGCTAAGTGTTTTCCAGAAACAGTGTGACAAAACAAAATCCAGCTTCAAACAGTTCTCTTCCATTTCATCTTCAGCCCTTTTCATTTGCATCATTGAAACTGGTTATCAAGCAATTAAAAATCACAAAATGTCATCATTCCAAAATGTTAGTACTTCATTTAAAGACACTGCTCTCTAAAGTTTAAGCATGAGAACATAGTTTTCAAAGGATGCTCACCAGTGTCAGTAAATAACTGAATCCTTTTCAAAATGTGGAAATAGCCAGATCTCATTATTGTGTAATTCATGTACAGTAAGTTATGTTGTTAATCTACCATGCAAGATGAGTATACTAAAAGCTATTTACAAATTACTGTAACAAAACTGCAGAAACCTAGACTCTGCTTTAGTCTGGAGTGTCAGTGATATTTCATGCTACAGAGCATAGCTCTCTAAAACTCCTTATGCAATTTAGAATTTAGTGCAGCAATCTTCCCGACTCTTAAACTTCAAAACCGCATAGTTATATGTAGTAGCCATCATGTAGATCAGCTGGTGGAAGAGAACAAAACAGGACAGTAAGATACAGGCAGTGAGCCAATGCCATGACACTTCTAAACTTGGCTGGGGACGGTTGCCTGCTCATAGTCTAAGATGTTTCTTCCCCCTTAAAATCACAAGAGACAGTTTTCCTATCTAGCACACACAAACTTTCTCATCACATGTGTACAACGTAAGTCATTAGTTCTGCCTTCAGTAAGTTTATTAAAAGGACTTGGATGTGTTTGAAGAGAATGATTTAATAGAAAAACTGGGAATGACTCATTTACAAGCAGCCAAGATGTTCCCCTTGCTCTACCAATCTTGGTTTTCCTCAAATCACAAACCAAGCCCTCCAAAATTACATGTATACAAACATACATAAGAGCGTGTGTTTATACAGTTGATTTTCATTACTTGAGATTCCATATTTGTGACTCTGCCCACTTGCTAAGATTCATTTGTAACCCTTAATACTTGAGGCACGTCTTTCACAGTTATTAGCAGACATGTGCAGAGTGGTGAAAGTTGAGTTGCCCAGTATGGACATTCCCAGCTGAGGTTTAACAAGCAACACTCTGCTTTCGTGTTTCAGCTCTCAGACTGTAAATAAGTATACTCAAAGTATATTTAGTGCCACGTTTCTCACATTTTGGTGCTTTTCTGGGTTATTTTGCTGCTTAAAATGGCTCCTAAGCATAGTGCTGCAGTGCTGTCTAGTGTCTCTAAGTGCAAGAAGGTTGCAAACTGCCTGACCAGAGGAAACATTCATTAGAGAAGCTTCGTTGAGCCATGAGGGAGGGATAGTGTTATTGGCCATGAATTCAATATTAAGGAATCAACAATATATATTAAATAAGGTGTATTTATACAGAAACACACAAAACAAGCTGTGTTGAGAGGTTGATGAAAATGATGTGACCAGAGGCTCACAAGAACCTAGCCAAGTATTTTCCCTAGGAGCAGTGGTCCAGCATTTGCTCATTCAGTGCTTGAGGTGACTTTATGAAACATAGCTACCGTGTATAATGAGAGTGACTATATAAATGTATGTATATGTGCATATTTCCATTTGGAAATGAATATTCCTTGGTAAAGAAATGGGTAATGCCTCATGTGAGCATTTCATTTGTCTCTGACTAAAGTCCTGAAGCTAAGTGCTCAGTGCCACAAGGTAATATGCTAGGCCTAGCTGACAGGTGTTGATACCCTCTCTTCTTTCCAGAGTCCAAATTACATCACCTACAATCAATGCCAAGGCAGCCAACTAATACTGTCTGCAAACTACATGTGGTAAGTTAACGCAGGTGCCAATTAACCAAGGTTGAGTGCTAGAATCATTGGCTTCAATAGGCTGATAAAAGCTGGAAGGGAAATCTGTCGTTTAGAGGCTGGAGGGAGGGGGCTAGACTAGGGTGGTCTTGGGGCTATTACTCACCAGGGCAATGACAGTGGCACCAGCTCCTGCACAGGCCACAATGAACAGGTGATAGGACATGTAGAACTACAAAAGAACAGGGCACCAACATAAGCATTTGATGTGAAATGAAATGGCCTCCACTCATTCTGGGGATGCTGCTTCATCTGTCTCCTTTGCAACTATTCTCTGCAAGACTGGGCACAGGCCTGCCTTCTCTTTGTGCTCTGGACTCACGGTGGAAACGCCTGGGGAGCCTTAAAAACTTTCTGATGCTCAGACTGCCTCCCAAATTGATTAAATCTGAATACCTAGGGGCTGGGCCTCACCTATCAGTATATTATAGTGCTGCCTTGATGGCAGGGAGCCCTTGCTTCAAGCCACTGCCTATTATGGATATACAAATTGACAAGCCGGATACGGTAGGAGCTGATTATTTCTGTAACTCACTGTTTTCTAAAAGCATGCCACAATTTTGTGTGTGTGTTTTGCTCTTGTCGCCCAGGCTGGAGTGCAATGGTGCGATCTCAGCTCACAACCTCCACCTCCCAGGTTCAAGCAATTGTCCTGCTTCAGCCTCCCGAGTAGCTTGGATTACAGGCATGCACCACCATGCCTGGCTAATTTTTGGGTTTTTAGTAGAGATGGGGTTTCCCCATGTTGGTCAGGCTGGTCTCAAACTACCAACCTCTGGTGATCCGCCCACCTCTGTCTCCCAAACTGCTGGGATTACAGGCATGTAAGCCAGCATGCTGCACCAAAATTTTCTTAAATATACAAGCACCTACCAATACATTTAAGAATTTTGCTTTATAAAGAGTTAAACGCCAATGACTCAAGAATACTCTAGGGCTGAGACTAAGGATAAATGAGAAACAGAAATAGCAAGTCATTCTGGAAACATAAATGATTAACTGTGGCCTTATTTATTAAAAATTGGGTATATACATAATAAATTCCACTATGAAACTGAGGGCCTCCTCTGTGAAAATTAACTTACATCTGTTCTGTGACACGTGTTCTACTTTGGAAATCTTTCTGAAGAGGTGAGAAGAATCTAGATGTATTATTAGATTTGTAGGTTTGGGTTCACCTCTAAATTATTGCCCAAAGGAAGAGTCCTCCATTTCTTAAGGATCCTCACCAAATGGACTGGACCATATGAACTGACCATTTTTGTAGGTTGAAAATGGCTGAATAGTGATGGTTACATATAGCTCGGTCTTAAAGAGTCTAAACAAGGAGCTTTCCTTAATAGCATTTTAGCCGTTTCTCTTGCTCTCTCTATAGCTAGGAGAACCCCTTTTTTTTTCCAGCCTAATACTCAAGGGTTATTCTTACGACCCCTCTGAACCGTGATAAGTTTACCTCATTTGTGTTGCAGATGTTCTCCAGGGCAGAGCCACATATTTTTCCTGGGAATGCATTCCAAGGAATGATGCCTGTAAAATGAACCCCAACAGGATGTTAGTACAAACTGTCGTGCCTCATGTTTTTAATAGACCCCAGCACTTTGGATGCTAGTTACAGTGTAATTGTAGGCTGTGTTCTTCATTAAGAATTGATGGATCTGCTGTCTACAGAACAAGCATTTTGGAATAAATAGCCCCATTTGGACAACAGGCCAAAAGCAAAGCCAACTAGTCCATAAGAGATTTAAACAGCCTGATACTTTTTCCCCTACAAATTGTGCTTTATTCAGTGAGGGTTCATATTTGGGAGTTCATATTTGTAAAGATTAATTTTCAAAGTCAGGCTTTCCCTATAGGTACTGCTGGACAACCACCTCAGAAAGCATTTTATCACATTGAGGTCAGAAACATTTCTTCATGAATGTTGTGGTCTGTGGCCTTGCTGTTCAAGCTCTTGGTTAATGGCCCGCCAGGAGTTAAGGTCCAAAATTGCCAGTATACACTCAGACTTTCATGGCAAATGCAGTAATTTATGTTTGTGGGAATCTAATAAAAAATGCTGGATTTGTACTTTGTATGTCTTTGTTTTTATATTCATTTGTATGACTTATATTAGAAAATACTTTAGGACTGAAAAATTGGAAATTAAAAAAAAAACACTACTGTCCTTTACCCCAGAGGGTGGGACAAACAGTCTGTGATTTCTCTCACTGTAACCCTGAGGCTGCTCTGCAATGACAATTGTCCAGTGGGCTGCTGCTTTTCCCCCTTTAACGTATAAGTTTGTGCTTAAATATTAAACACTTCTAGGAGGTAAGGAAAGGAGTATTTGAAGAAAAAAAGTCCTTGTTCTTTTCATCCTTGACATAGGCCAAGAGTACATCTTTACACCTCAGAAGAATGGGAAACGACCCCAAACTACCAGTGGTACCAGTACATTCAACAATAAATAGGCAAATATAGAGGATTTAAAAAGATGGCTGACTACCAAAAATTTGTGGCAAAACACACTGATTTTTAAGGAATAAGGAAATGATATACTTTAACAGCCAACTTTAGGCTCTGTTTTTAGATTTCAAAAAGAACAGTGTTGCTCAGCCTTATTCTTTGTAAGAAGAGATTAGTCTGATGGGCAATTTCAAGCAATTTTTTTTTTTTTTTTTTTTTTGAGACGGAGTTTCGCTCTTGTTACCCAGGCTGGAATGCAATGGCGCCATCTCGGCTCACCACAACCTCCGCCTCCTGGGTTCAGGCAATTCTCCTGCCTCAGCCTCCTGAGTAGCTGGGACTACAGGCACGCGCCACCATGCCCAGCTAATTTTTTGTATTTTTAGTAGAGACGGGGTTTCACCATATTGACCAGGATGGTCTCAATCCCTTGACCTCGTGATCCACCCGCCTCGGCCTCCCAAAATGCTGGGATTACAGGCTTGAGCCACTGCGCCTGACCAAGCAAATTTAGTATTACGTTGTAAGGTAAGCTGTTGAGAATAAAGCCACATGAGAAAAACAAGCAGCAAAAATGAAATAATCATCTCTCCAGAAAAGCTCTGGAAGGACAGTTATTTCCTCTTCAATTTTGACAAAAGCTTTCTTCCCCCCTGGTTGTTTCTGCCAAGAAAAGATTTCCTACCTAAGCAGGGTCGGGCCTGGTTAGTCCTTGGATAGGAAAAGATTTCCTACCATCCTGGCTGGAAGCAGTAATTAGACTCCTAGCTTAGGATGCTGTCCTCTCTTACTCAGTAGCGAAGTTAAGTCCCAAATTAATTGACAGGAAGAGCCAATGGTCTCTTCTGGGGCTTGTCACAATGAACCAACCTTAGATCCCTATTATAAGGATCTAGCTCTTTAGAAAATGTTTGAACTGGTTTCCAACAACTGACAATTTTTCTAGAGTATGTTTTGATGACTTTAAAATATGTCTGAATCTAATGTTGCATTTTTCAGTACAGATGAGGTTTAAGCAATTGGTCACTTTAAAAAGACCGGATTTGAGGAGTTGGATGTACAAATTCATTGAATTATACAATGTGTGCAATATTATTTTGAATGGAAAGTTGGATGTATAAAACTGAAAATAAAGAAAAATATATAATCTGTTTATAGCAGAGATCCAAGTTTTTGATTGGACTTCATTATAAAGTAGTTTCACATTATGAAAAGCTTCTTTTACTACACACTTAACACGAAAATTTAACGAAATCTTGACACCTTCTAGCAAGCTAAAAGCCTCCCTGATGTTTCCACCCAGGAAACAGCATGTTGAAGGGAAAACTATAAAATTACTCTAATAGAAGGGATGAAACATCATGACAATTAAAAGGATGCCCATGTAATAATTAAGGTCCAGACATATGCAACAGAGGATAATTAATTTGGGGGGGTCGTAAAGAAGGAAGTACCATATTGTCGGATATCCACACAGATCTGCTCCACACCCGTGGTCCCATTGGTCTGCGGTGACTTGATGACTTCACAAGTTGACCATATGTTGTAGAACATAAACACAGGCACCGCTGAGAAACCAAACACACCCAGCCAGGCCACTCCGAGCACATAGGTGAGGAAAACAAACTAGGCCGAAATGAGAGGAAGGACAATCATCACTGAAACAGGTAGGTGCGTCCTGAGTGGAAGGATTGTGCATTTTCAGGCCTGATACTTACCTGTGGAACACATCGTGGGAACACTCACCCCAGCATTGGCAGCAAGAAGGAAAAGCCAGCACAGGGGAACATGGGAAAGAGCCAGCCACACTCCCCAGAGCTAGAGGATCTAGAATTGGAGTGCCCTAAGCAACATCGGGGCCTCTTTTGGGTCACTCTTAACAAGGACAGGAGACCCCAAGGGGTGATCTCACTCGTCCAAGGTCACAGAGCTAATTAGTGGAAGCCTCTCAAGAGGTGCTCCTTCTAAATATCAGTTCTGAAAATGCAGAGCATCCTACTTAACATGGGATCAACTCTGGATGCATTCTGTATACCATGGAATTATAACTTCATATTAATTTCTCAAAATTTACCTTTATTTTTCATAACAGGTTGGCTCATAGAGAATAGCAATTACCATAAGAAGCCCTCTCTCAAAAAGAACTTTGCTAGTTCCCCGAATCTGACATTACCAAAAGTTTCAAATAATCCTGGACACGAGCTTAATGCATGATCTATAAAATTCTCATTTTCCTCTAGTTTTGTTTCTAAGATTTACAGCAGCTTTGCAAGCAAAGCAACAGCTTCAGGAAAAAACTTCAAGTGTTCACCCACACATTGCCGTGGCAATTCCAAAGAATAGAATCCAGTTGCTTGGCTTTCCTCATGACCTCTGCCTTGACGACTTTTCAGAGAGCTTTGTAAGGTGGCCTCAAAAACACAGTATTTGTGTTCTCAGAAGGTGCATTCACAGGGGTGTGGGTGAGGGTGTGGAGTGCTAGTTTGGCTTTTCTATTTATAAGCTGATGGTGGAGACCTGATGGTCACCCCTAACTTTCTGCACCACAGGAGATACCTGGGCGGTTCGAGGCCACCCCCTGATGGTCACAACGCCAGGAAACTGCAGAAACAAGACACTTACCCTTTCATTGCAAGGAAGCATTTGCATCTCCAAAAATAGAGAAGCAGATTTCAGCAGTTTCACCTCCCACTTCCTCCCACTGCTGCTTCAGACTAGGTTTTTTTTTTTTCTTCCCCTTCAAAAAGAAAACAACCTGAGGAGGGAGATGGTGGTTCTTGGCTTCAGTGAGCCTTCCCTTCTGTCAGAAGCCAGGACTCCAGAGGGAAGGTTACTGTCCCCTCCCGGAGGGCCCCACTGCGGGCTGGCCCTGTCACGGTGGCCTCCAGTGTCCAGAACTGCTTCCTCAGTGAGCTCCTGGGCACAAGCCTCCCACAGAGGACTACGAAAGAGCATCCCCAAATCACTAAGCCAAAGGGAACAGTCAAGCTGGAACCTGGACAGGCATACCTCCCATTCTATTCCTAAACAAGATAGCTCCAAAGATAAAACTACCTACCTCCCTCACAACTTGCTCACAAGGAAATTCCTTGTGGACAAAGGACAGACAGAGCTGAAAGTCATCCCTCTGAGGCTCACGTGAGACAAATGCATATCTAACTGCTTCCTCTGCCCTGTTGTTTCACTAAAGCCAGACCAGGCATAAGCGACTATTCCTCTACCCTCCTCTCCCATGTGAATTGTATATTCAGTGAAAGGCTGATCAGAGATCCAAAAGAATGTAACCATTTGCCTCTCACCTACCTGTGACCTGGAAGCCCCCTCCCTGCTTCGAGTTGTCCCCACCTTTCTGGACAGAACCAATGTGCATCTTACATTTATTAATGTCTCACATCTCCCTAAAATGTATAAAACCAAGCTGTGTCCTGACCACCTTGTGCCCATGTTGTCAGGACCTCCTGAGGACCGTGTCATGGGCATATCCTTAACTTTTGCAAAATAAACTTTCTAAATTGGCTGATACCTTTTTCAGATACTTTTGGATTCACAGGACTGAGGAGACGAAAGGCTTTGCTGACGGAGTGGCAGCTTTGCTTCCCTGGGCAGAGCTCGTCCACCTTCACCTCACGTGACTTTCTGTCCTGTTTCCCCAGCATCCTCAGCTCTGTCCCATCACCTGCATCTTCCTCACACCCTCCAGGTCAGCACTGTGATCCCTTGAGCATATGGATGAAACTGAAGCTCATGAGGTGCCAGTGCCCAGGGATGCAGTCAGCACATGAATGACCAGCAATGAAATCAAGGAAGATGGCCAAGCTCCTTTCCAGTCTAAAGGGGCTTTTCAACTTTCTCAAACAAAATCTGACATAAGAGCTGAAAGCAGGCCATGCTAGGTGCGCCGGGGATCCCACACGGTGTCCCCATCTCTAGGTGAAGTACAAGCTCCTCTTCTCTCCACCATGTGCTTTGTCCCGACCAATGCTCAACGGATCCAAAAATGTTAAACATCAAGCAGTGGATGACAATGCTGTGCCCTGGCAGAAACCAGACCTTTTAAATTTAATTTTATTTTTACCCAGGCTGGAGTGCAATGGCACAATCTCGGCTCACTGCAACCTCCACCTCCTGGGTTCAAGCAATTCTCCTGCCTCAGCCTTCCGAGTAGCTGGGACTACAGGCATGCGCTGCCATGCCCGGCTAATTTTTGTATTTTTAGTAGAGACGGGGTTTCACCATGTTGACCAGGATGGTCTCGATCTCTTGACCTCGTGATCCACCCGCCTTGGCCTCCCAAAGTGCGGGGATTATAGGCGTGAGCCACCACACCCAGCCCTCAGACCTCTTTATTTTTGAAACTTGATGAGTAGAAGTGAGGGGGAAAGCAGCCATTTTAAAGCTGTGAGGAGGTGTTTTTTTCCCTTTGGAGGAGGATTCCTACTTTTTGTGGCTATTTTCCCTCTCCCTCCACAGCCATTTTAACGGCTGCCTCCTTCCCCCACAAAAGTAACCATTCCCTTGACTTGTTCAGTAGTCTCTTCGTATTTTTTTAATAACAACAGCTTTACTGAAATATGATTTACTCTAAAAACTCAAATTAATTTACTCCTTTGTTCTGTGAACTGCATCTTTAAAAACCAACATGAAATTGGGGAGGTCCAAATTGGCAAAGAATTAAATTGTTCAACAAATGAGTAATGGGTTTTATCCCTGTAGGTAGTTTCTTTTCACAACATGGTTTTCTGAAATCACATCAAATGACACTATCTGTCAAGACTATTATCTATCCTTGAGAGGGGTGGACGGGCATGTGAGCTTAAGCCTGGCTGGACCGTTCTGAAGTCCCACAAATGGCCATTCCAAAAAAAATAATAAAGAATGAAATTAAAATTTTTTTTTAAATGGCCATTCCAGACAAACCTAAAGACTGGCTTCTGGATCCATGCAGCTGATGATGCTCTGCTCAATTACTTCCTGGGGGTGCTGCTTCTCCTGGAAGGTGCGGGCATGGGGTGGAACACAGACTATGGAATTGGGCCCATGGCTGATGTGAGAGAGCAAAGGGGACAGGCAGGGCTGGGGAGGGGCTGAGGAGCAGACCCCTGTGATATCGCCAGGCCTGTGGACTCCAACAGGAGTGTTTCCCACATTGTTATACCCTTCTTGTAGCCCTGCTGCCCTCAAAAAGACTGTTTCATTCATTCATAGCCTCCACCTTGAGGTTCAAGTGATTCTCCTGCCTCAGCCTCCTGAATACCTGGGACTACAGGCATGCGCCACCATGCCTGGCTAATTCTTATATTTTTAGTAGAGATGGGGTTTCGCCACATTGGCCAGGCTGGTCTCGAACTCTTGATCTCAGGTGATTCGCCTGCCTTGGCCTCCCAAAGTTCTGGGATTACACGTGTCAGCCACCGCACCAGGCTGCCAATTCTATTTAGAAACTGAAATTCAATGTGCCAAAAATCAAACTCCATAAATACTTCTCCCCTCCCAAGCTCTGGATGGAGAGCCTTTTCCTCTTTGAGAAGAACCATTTTCTTTTGTGATGAAGCACTTTTTAACCCTGTCTTTTAATGATCCATTGTTAAGATCAGTCCTCCTCTAGACCAGAGGCCAGCAAATGCTATCTTATTGCAACGAGCTAGATAGGAGACCATTTAGGCTTTGCAGGCCACGTATGGTCTCTGTGGCAACTGCTCCAATCTGCTTCATATTTTGTAGCATGAAGGCAGTCATAGCTAATATGCAAATGAATAAGCATGGCTATGTGCCAATCAAACCTTATTTAGAATCATCAAAACTAGAATTTCTTATAATTTTCATGTATCATGAAATATTCATTTTTTCTAACCTTTGAAAGATATAAAAAGCATTCTTGACCAGGCACAGTGGCTCACGCCTATAATTCCAACACTTTGGGAAGCCAAGGCGGGAGGACAGCTTGAGCCAGGAGTTTGAGACCAGCCTAGACAACATGGTAAAACCCCATCACTACAAAAGATACAAAAATTAGCTGGGTGTGGTGGAGTGTACCTATAGTCCCAGCTACTCGGGAGGCTGAGACTGGAGGATCACTTCAGCCTGGGAGGCAGAGGTTGCAGTGAGCTGTGATCATGCCACTGCACTCCAGCCTGGGTGACAGAGCAAGACCCTATCTCAAAAACATAAAATAAAATAAATTCTTGGCCGGGTGCGATGGCTCATGCCTGTAATCCCAGCACTTTGGGAGGCCAAGGCAGGCGGATCATGGTGAAACCCTGTCTCTACTAAAAATACAAAAATTAGCCAGGCATGGTGGTGGGCACCTGTAAGCCCAGCTACTCAGGAGGCTGAGGCAGGAGAAACGCTTGAACCTGGGAGGCAGAGGTTGCAGTGAGTTGTGATCACACCACTGCCCTCCAGCGTTGGAGACAAATTGATACTTTGTCTCATAAAAAAAAAAAAAATTCTCAGCTCTTGAGCTGTACAAAAATCAGGCCAAATTTGGCCCACAGTCCATAGTTTGCTAACCCCTCTCTCAGACTATAAGCTGCTTGAGGAAGGAGCCTGTGTTTGAATCTTTGTACCTCCAGTGGCTAGCAAAGCCCATCTAGGCCCTCTGCACAGCAGGTGCTGGTAAATACTCACAGAAGGATTGCGATGATTTTCCATAGTCCATGTATCTCTTTCTAGCCATGACCCATATTTAAAGACAACCCAAAGGGAGCACTGAGACCACACAAAAGTTACCTCCTTTTAGAGTGAGAACTTGACATCTGAAAAATCTTCAGCACCCTTTTCTCACCTTTACACCGATGGAAACATTTTATTTATTTCCACCAGCCACAGATTTTAATTTATTAGCAATAACATGTTGAAGGTGTTTATAGTCCTAACTCTAAATTGGTAAGGCCAATGTTTGTGTCATGGACCCGCCACATCCATGCTGGGTGTCTGGTACCTTTTGCCAAATACAAGGAAAAACATCAAGGCGCGGCTCTGGTGGTACATCAAACAATAAGTTATCAGAGGTTCACACTCACCATTCCACTGATGCATCGGCCACAGGCGGTTGTTTTAAACTCACCGTGCAGTTCTTTCACTGCACTTGTGGTATAAAAACCTTCTGCCAACAGAATGATCCCATACAAGAAGAAAAAGGATGCAATTCCATAGATGACATACTGCATCAGTTGTATCCTACAAAGAGAAGAAGAGACCCTGAAGCGTTAAATTCACTGCCTGGTCGTGACTGTTTCTGGACGCTGGAGAGAGGACATGAGGGGGATGTTCCTGGGAGAGCATCACTCGCCCTACTGACGGCTGTGGTGGACTTGCGGGGCATCCTGGGCGGGCATCCCTGCCTGCGTCCCAGCAACCTGGGCCTTCCTTCCAATGTGGAAATGTCTTCCTTTGCTCAGGGCAGCATCCAGTTTGTAATCTTTTATCCTTACCTGAGTCCTGGGCGGCGAGGGTTAGAATCCTCATTTTACACATAAGTGAAAAACACAGGCACTGAGGAGTTAAGCTCCTCATCGGAGGATACACAGTGGCAAAGCCAGCATTTGAACCCCGGCCCAATGGACAACATGTTCTTTCTGCCCTATCAAAATACCTCTCCACCAGGCCTAGTGGTTAATGTCACTCTGATGAAACTGTAAGTAGGCACTCAGGGCTTCTTTAGGGGATAATTTGGGGAGAAGTTTTTTGCACTGTGACTCCCACCATGCAAGTAATAGTAGGTGGAGTAGGTTTAAGATACGGAAAGTTAATTCACAATGCAGTTTGTCCCACAAAAGCTAACAAAGACGGATGATGAAACGTCCTCAGCCTTCAGCTGCCCATTGGAATCAGCTGGGGAGCTTTGGAAAATACTGGTACCTGGATTTCACCCCCTGAGATTATGTCTTAACTGGTCTGGGGTAAGGCATGGGGATTTTTTAAAAGCTTCTCAGAAGTTTGAGAGCCACAGATTGAGATCACTACCTAATTAAATCAATATACCTTTCCCAGGTTCATTCTTGATAAACATTTCTTTTTTGCACAAAATTGGCACTCAGTGAGTCCCTTGTCCTGTCTGAGCCTTCCTGATACTCTCCTTGACCTGTGTTCATTTCTTTGGAGGTCATTTGTGAACAGATAAGAAAGAATAAAATTCCCTAAGGACTGAAGTCTCCAACACCACTCCATGACCGTTCCATAAAATTTGATTCATGTCTTTTTCAGTCTGCTGAAGAAGTTTCTTATAATCATAAGACACCTAAACACCGCAGAACTTTGGGGTTCAAAGAAAGAAAAAGAAATGCTGAAGGAAATGGAGAAAGAGGAAGACACGTGAAGAAAATAAACAGATTGCTGCTGAGCTTGCACAGTTACAAGAGTCTATGCATAGGAGTCACTACGATTCCATTGAGAATGTTTCCAGAATGAAAAGCAGAGATATGCTGCTAAACCCCTGGACCTTGCTCTCTTCTGCAATGAAGATGCCCTGGGGTCTGCTCTTTTGCTGGAAGAGTTAATGTTAAAATGCTGCTCCTGTAGGCTTAGAGTTGAGGTCAGCCTTCAGCAGGGCTCCTACCATTCCAGGGATGGTCACTTCCTGGGAGAAAACTGGAGGCATCTGTTATTTGGGAACAACACGACTCTGTTGAGACAAATGGCAGCATCATCATCTATCACCCTGTCACAGCCCCTCATGTCCACAGCTACTATGTGTGGAGTGTCCTATGGGCACACCTTGCCATTCCCAAGTAACGTTCCACTCTGTGGCCTAGATGCCTATCACATTCTAGACCCTTTCTTTTTCCTTCTCTCATGAACCTTTTTCTATCTGCATAAAGCAAGCTTTAATTAAAAGCATTCATTTTCTGCCAGGAGAGCACACATCTGAAAAACATCATGAGGTGGCTGCGTCTTGGATACTTTCTTTTTGAGGCAGAGTCTCACTCTGTCACTCAGGCTGGAGTGCAGTGGCACTATCTCGGCTCACCACAACATCTGCCTCCCAGGTTCAAGCGATTCTGCTGCCTCAGTCTCCCAGGTAGCTGGGATTACAGGCACTGACTACCATGCCTGGCTAATTTTTTTGTGTGTATTTTTAGTAGAAACAAATACCCTATGAAAATACCTCTCCACCAGGCCTAGTCGTTAATGTCACTCTGCTAAAACCCTAAGTAGGCACTCAGGGCTTCTTTAGGGGATAATTTGGGGAGAAGTTTTTTGCACTGTGTATTTTTACCAGGGTTTCACCATGTTAACCAGGCTGGTCTAAAACTCTTGACCTCAGGTGATCTGTCTGCCCCAGCCTCCCAAAGTGCTGAGATTATAGGTGTGAGCTATCACACCTGGCCTTAGATACATTTTTAAAGGGAAGCAGATACTTACACTTCACTCAGCAAGGCATGGTCACTGGCGTTGGTGGAGAAGTGTTGCTCAAGAATTGCCACGGTGCCTGCAAGAGCCACATGCCCACAGCCGCAGAACAGGGCCACCCCGGAGAAGCAGAGGATGGTGGCCACCAGGGAGGCATAGGGGACTCCTCCCAGACACTTGATGCAGCATTCAAAGCAGCCTGAACCCAAAGGAGAAAAAATGCAGATGTTATGTGCAATAGTGCCTCTGGTCTTCAAGAATACCACATATTCACAGAGAAGGCTCTAATTTTCTATCTCCCCCATCATGCTCTATGGTTAATACTTGGACATCCCAAGGGCCGGTGTGGTCTCACATTCTCCAGTGAGGACCCTGAGGCTCCAAGAGTCTGGAGCCTTAACTTGCTCAGAGTCTGGAAAGGTAGCGAGTGGCTGAGCAGGCAACTGACAAAGAGTTATAAGGCAGTCACTACTCTAAAGCTTTCTGATCCACTGAGAGGTGGGGGAGCCCTGCTCAAGTGCCAATGAGCACTCATTCCACTAACACAGTCAAAAGAGAGGACAGCAATGAAGCTGCAGCTCTGTGAAGAAAAGCAGCAGTCAGGTCATCTCCAGCCTCACAGTTCTGGGGTTTCAATATATCTGCTGCTCTAGCAACCAACGGCTTTCCCCAAGCCCTGGACCTCCTCGGCAACTGGGAGAATCTGATACAGCAATTATGCCATCGCCAGGTTCAAAACAAATAGCAATGTGATTGTTTGGGAAAGGTCACAGGTATTTTGGTCCTAATTCAATGACGTACAAAGCCACCCAGATCCACTCAAGTGGGTCCATTCAAGTTTCATTCAAGTTGACATCAGAAATTATCTCAAATTTTCAATAAAAATGCTTCTTCTCAGCCTAGTCAGCCCAAGCAATTCATTCACAGCCCTCCTCCTCCCCGGCTTCCACCTGCCCCCTTCCCTTCACACACGTTCAGAGTCAGAACCCAGAACTGGTGGGTGATATTTAAGTACTTGGAGGAGAAAAAGGAACAGAAGAAAAAAACAAAACCAAAATGAACATCCATGAAGTGGAATGAAGGGAGAGAGAGCTGTAAGTCACTCTTAGTCTTGAAAAGATGAGACGTGTATTCATTTTTAAAATAAACGTTTACTTGAGATGTCCATGAAGACCTGCCCCAGGGGCAGAGCCAGGTGACGTTTTCAGTTTGGAGACATTTATGTTTCAGGAAAGGCAGTGCTGGCCTCGGGATAATGTCAGTACCTCTCTTAACCTCCCAACGCTGTTTATATTATCCAGACCCTTAAGTAAACGGCTTGTCAGGGAAATTGAACTTTAAACGCATTATGGTACTTAACAGCGATCAAGAGCAGTTCATTACTTCAGGGCAAGCACATTAAGTCAGCTAAAAACAGAAATTTCCGCAAATGGTCTTCATAGTCATCATGGAATGACAACCCAGCATAAAACACCAGAGATGAACGTTTTCATTTTGATGAGTGTTCCATTTAAACTAGCATTTGCTTAAAACTATGGAAAGTGACTATGAAAGTGTATTACTAGATTTTTCTTTAGTTCATGGGAAAATTAAAAAAAAAATCAGGGCTTCGTAAGAAAGCTGTGCTTCCTTTTGTTTCAAAAGATTATCAGCTGTTTTTAGGAAGACCGACTTCCCTGAAATGGATCGGGAAAACTATATAAGATGGGAACCAAGCACAACATGATTCAAGTTCACTAGCAAGTCAGTATCTTAAAGAGCTTCAGACACTTGGGGTTTGTAAGCAGGGATGTTAGAGCTCAATCTCATTTTGTCACATGACTTTCTGGGGACTGAGGTGAGAGGAATGCAACTCAAAGTCCAAATTCTCTCCAGGTTTGCAAACTAAGAGAAACCAGAATCCTCAGCCTTGGCATATCTCATTATATGAAGAGAAAATAGACATAGATATTGTGCCATTCACAACCTCCACACATTCTTGGCCTCTATGATCATGTTAAGAAGAAGATGAGTGTGCCTGCATTCCTGGCTAACAAAGTTGCATCTGGTCCTTAAAGGATTAAGATGTGTGGCCTTGGGACTGTGTTGTTCAATTTAAATCTCTCAAGGACTCTGTATACCTCATGCTGTGGATCCATTTTTATAACAGCAGGGAAAACCAGGAACTCGAGAACTTGGGGGATCACTTCAATGGATCATGCTCTCTCAGCAGATGCCAATGCTACTGCATTCTCAGCAGATGATTTTATTTGTGGCTATAGGAACCTTGGCTCCTACAGAACAGAAATCACCATCGTTGTTCCACTGGCACAGATAAAACTCTTACGGACTGTCCCTGCCAACGTGACTAGAAGCTAGTGACATAAAATATGAGAAAAACTGATAGGATGTAATACAGCTGGATGTAGAGCTTACTCTAGCTTGGTTGACCAGTTATTTTTAGAGTTAAAATTGCATGTGTAGTAGACACCTGACCATCTATAAATGGATCACTCCCCACCGTACCTCCCATGTTAGTACAGAAGCTAGCTCTAGCCACAGTGTGGCAAGATACCTTGGAACACTGGGCAATTTAGTCACATACCACATCCACATTCTAGAGGAACCAAACTGCTGCAAAAAGTTAGTAAGGAAAAGCTAAATGTGTTTATTTAGGAGCTAGAGGATACAGGTAATAGAGGAGCTAGACCACTTAGGGCTTTCCAGGCTGCCTTAAGAATTCTGGACTTCATCTTCAAAATCATGGGAAGCCACTAAGCTTTTTTTTTTTTTTTTTTAAATGTGGTCTTGCTCTGTCGCCTAGGTTGGAGTGAAGTGGCACAATCACTGCTCACTACAGCCTTGAACTCTCTGGCTAAGTGATCCTCCCACCTGAGCCTCCCAAATAGCTGAGACCACAGGCCCATGCCACTGCACTCAGCTAATTTATTTAAAAATTGTTTGGTAGTGACAGGGTCTCCTTATGTTGCCCAGACTGTTCTCAAATTCTTGGACTCAAGTGATCTTCTTGCCTCAGCCTCCCAAAGTGCCATGATTACAGGTGTGAGCCACTATGCCTGGTCTGCCAGGGAGCATTTTTAAGCACGGGGAACAGATTGGGGTTGTGAAAGGTCACTCCGGCTGATGGGGAGAAATATGTGGATCTGTAGCTGAGAAGAGATGAACTTGGATGCTGGCAGTTTCTACTGGGCAACAAGGAAAACTATCAAGTCAAGAACAGATAATGAGTGGACCATTTGTCAGTTCCATCTGCTTTGCAAAGTGTATTCCTTGGACCAGCAGTGTGAGCTTCAACAGGGTGGAACTTGAGAGAAATGAAGAATGTTGGGCATGACCCCAGACCAGCTGAGTCAGAATCTGCATTTTAGCAACCCCTCCAGAGTGATTTGTGTGCACATGAAAATTTGAGAAGCCCATTTCTAGTCAACAGTGGCATCTTCCCAGTCTCAGGTATGGCATCTTGAGTCTGTTTGAAGCTCCTGCTTTCATGTTCAATGGTGTGTGGTGTTTCCTCACAAAGACGTGGCCCACTGGGTTTGGCCATAACCCTCTAGCCACTTGTGAATCAAACGGCAACTTCCAAGGATTACAGTGAAGAAAAACAAAATGTTCCCAGTTGTTCAACTGTCTTGAAAAGAGTGCAACTAGAGTGCATTTTTCTGAGCCAAGCAAGTATTGTTAACCTGGGAATTTTTCATGCTTTAGTGTCATGCCATAGGCAGGCGCTGAGAAGACAGGAATATAGTCACCTGAGAAAGCAGATTTCTAAATGCACACGCTTCTACCCCCTGCAGTGCTGGGAGTGCCTGTGCACACAAAGGAAGTGGATCTGGGATCCAGGATGTCCTTAGTAGTCACAGGCAAGCTGATGTTTTTAAATATAGGGGTGGTGCCAAGTACCAGCAGAACAGCACGCTGTTAAAAGTTCATGCTAGCTAAGGAAGATCAGTGCTTTTCGTGAATGCTCCTGTAAATCCACAGACTGAATTTTCCCAAGCTTCAAACCAGCAATGACAACGTTGGATAACGTGAACCAGAAAAAGGAAAGTGTTTTTTTGATGACTGATGTATTCACGTAAAAAAATAAAAATAAAAAATTAATGCCAGGCCTTTTTTTTTTCCCTGAGAAAGAGTCTTACTCTGTTGCCCAGGCTAGAGTGAGTGGTGTGATTGCTCACTGAAGCGTCAACCACCTGGGTTCAAGTGATTCTCATGCCTCAGCCTTCCTAGTAGCTGGGACTATGGGCACGTGCCACCACACCCAGCTAATTTTTTGTATTTTTAGTATAGATGGGGTCTTGCCATGTTGGCCAGGTTAGAATGCCAGGCTTTCTAGTACATTTTACTAGTAATTCTCAATACCTCTCACCACACGCTAAATGCTTCTGTTAGGCTAATTTCCTATGCCTTCATTTAGCTGCTTTCTGAATAAAAAAAATTTTAGGTTTTGATTCCCATGAAAATTATAGTGTGCATTAACCTAAGAGTTTAAATATAAGCCATGTAGTACAGAGAAAAATAATATACATCAATGCCTTTAACTCTCAAAGGCTATTTTGTCTCCAGCATCCCTAGAACCTTTTGTGTAAAACAACAGAATAAAATACCTTTTGTCCTCAGGCTTGTGGATGGCCGTTGCCATGGCTCTGAGTTCATAATGGCCAAGTGATTTGCCCAAGTTGCCTGTGATCTTGGCTGCAGATTTAATGCTGGCTCAGATGGAGGGCTGGCAGGAACAAGGGCTCAGATTCTTCCCCAGGGAATGAATGTCACACACACACACACCCCACCACCACCACCACCACCACACAAACACACCCCCTTACCCCTCTTCATAGAGCCTTCTCCTTGCTATATTACTAATTCCTAATGAGCCACAAAATTAAAAAGAAAAGGTGCAGGAACCAAGCTTTACAACTTTCAAGCAACCAGCAATGGGAAAACGGAGGGGGCTGGGGGTGGATAATCCTGCCTCAGAGAAGCAGCAGTCAATGTCAGTGGACAGAAGCTTCCGTGATTCTGAGCTGGCCAAGCCTTTCTCAGCAGGGGGTGACTGTGCCCCTCAGGGGACATTTGGCAGTATCTGGAGATATTTTGGTTATCAAAGCTGGGGGAGAGGGTGCTTCTGGCATCTACTGAGTAGAGACCAGGGATGGCGTTAAACACCCACAGTGCACAGAATATGCTCTTATAACAAAGAATTATCCAGCTTCAAATGTCAACAGTGCCAATGTGGAGATTCTCTGAGGTAGCATAAAAAATATCTACATCATTTAGACCAGTGGTTCCTAATCCAGGCAGTTTTGCCACCCAGGGACATTTAGTGGTGTCTGGAGACAGTTTTGGTTATTACGACTGAGGGTGGGACACTAATGGCATCTAGTGTGTAGAGGCCAGGGATGCTGCTAACCCTCCTGTAATACAC
Organism: Callithrix jacchus; assembly: GCF_049354715.1. Taxonomy (NCBI): domain Eukaryota; kingdom Metazoa; phylum Chordata; class Mammalia; order Primates; family Cebidae; genus Callithrix; species Callithrix jacchus. The sequence goes on from NC_133524.1 coordinate 14,017,323, forward strand.
AGGACAGCCCTCACTCCCAAATAAAGAATGATCATACCCAAAATGCCAATACCAAACATTAAATTCTAGGCTGAGCATGGTGGCTCATGCCTGTAATCCCAGTACTTTGGGAGGCCAAGGTGGGCAGATCACATAGTCAGGAGATTGTAACCATCCTGGCGCAACATGGTGAAACTCCATCTCTACTAAAAATACGAAAATTAGCTAGGTGTGGTGACATGTGCCTGTAATCCCAACTCAGGAGGCTGAGGCAGGAGAATCACTTGAACCAGAGAGTTGGAGGCTGTAGTGATACGAGATTGCGCCACTGTACTCCAGCCTGGTGACAGAGTGAGACTCTTTCTCAAAAGGAAAAAAAAATTCTAAGCCCCCCCCCCCAAATCTTCTGAATAGATTCCCACTCTCTGCCAAGGGCATTCCAAAGTTAACCTGAAAAAACTAGTTCAAGCCATGGTTGGAGGAGGGGATTAAAACATACCTCAACATACCCTCTTCCTTTTTGGAATTCAGGAAAAGCCAACCAGCAATAACATCAACATAGACCTTAAATCTGATAAGAGACATTTACAATCTATTATCTCTGAAGCTTGCTACCTGGAGGCTTCATCTGCAAGATAAAACTTTGGTTTCCACAACCACTTACCATCTTATCATCATAACCCAGACATTCCTTTCTACTGATTCCAGGTCCTTAGATAATTTTTACATCTTCCTATAACCTGCAAGCCACCTGGCGACCCCTTTTGAGTTGTCCCACCTTTCCAGATTGAACCAATGTATATCTCACAGGTATTGATTGATGTCTCATGTCTCCCTAAAAGGTATAAAAGCAAGCTGTGTCATGGCCACCTTACGGCACATGTTATCAGGATCTCCTGAGGCTGTTTTACAGCCGTTCTTAACCTTGGTAAAATTAACTTTCTAAATTGATTGAGACCTATCTCAGATACTTTTGGGTTCACAGGGCCAAGGGTGAGAAACTCTGCTCTAAGGTTACAATATATAATTCTGGTCTCAGACATTTGGTGGCACTGCCAAATTCTAAAATCTTAAAAAGAAATGCTTAAAAGAAAATTAACTTTCTTAGAAAACATTATAGAGCAGAGGTTTTCCATTTTTCCTGCATGTTGGAATAATCTGGGGAGCATCTGAAAATCCTGATGCCCCAGCTTCACCCTAGACCAATTACATCTGAATTTTTCAGGGATGGGACTCAGCACTTAGAGGGCTGGGGTTTGTTTTTTTGGTGCTCCCCCAGTTATTTCAATGAGCACTCAAGTGTTAAACAGCACAGGTCAGCAAACTGTGGCCCACCAGCTAAATCTGGCTCTCCTCATGGTCTGCAAACTCAGAATGATTTTGACATGATTCTAAGTGATTACTTTTTTAATCACTTAGAATATATTTTTAAAAATATTTTGTAACACATGAAAGGCATACAAAATTTAAATTTCTGTGTCTATAAATAAAGTTGTATTGGCACACAGCCACACTCACTCATTTACATATAGTCTACAGGTACTTTCAAACTACAAAGGCAGGGCTGACTTGTTGCCACAGGTATTTACCATGTGATGTGGCCCTTTACAGGACAGTTTTGCAGACCTCTTTTAAAGAGCAGTGGTTCTCTCTTTTTTTTTTTCCCCATATACAATCTTACTCTGCTGCCCAGGCTTGAGTGCAGCAGTGCAATCTCAGCTCTCTGCAACCTCTGCCTTCTGGGCTCAAGCCATCCTCCTGCCTAAGCCTCCTGAATAGCTGGGACTACAGGCAAACTTTAACCTGCATATAAATCTCCTGAGGACCTCATTAAAATGCAGATTCCTTTCAGGCAGGTCTGGAAAGGACCTTGAGCTCCCAAGCGATTCTATCCTGCCTGCCCGCCAGTCTCACTCTGAGCCAGGAGTTGGCTCTCAAAGATGGTCTGTGCAGCCCTGGGAGACCTCAAGATCCTCTTTTGATAATAGCACCGAGATGTTATTTACTTTTTTTTTCACTGCTTGACATTTGCACAGTAAAACTGCTGATGCCTGAGCACGAATTGGGCAGTGGCCCATAGCGTACTTAGCAGGAATACATTCCTTACCACCACACACTCTCAAGAAAAGAAATTAAAAATCCAGTTTCATTTCAAAATGACCTTGATCCAATAAAAAAAGTATTAATTTGATTAAATCTCAACTCCCAAGTACGTGTCTTTTGAACAGTCTGTGTGATAAAAAGAGTGAGAGGATGCAGAGAGCCCTTCTGCTGCAAACCAGCGTGTGATGGTGGGCTGGAGGAAACATTCTTGTGTAATTGAGTTATGAGCCGAACTTGCACCTTTCTGGGGGTGAACACTCCCTTTCTTGAAAGAATGCCCGATGAGCTACAGTTTTTCAGATTTAAGTATTTGGCAGAAACTTTCTCAAAAATGAACCAAGTGAGCAGCTTGTCACTTCAAAGAAAACAACTGATAGTATCTGTTGCCAATCACTTTTGAAAAACTTGTACCTGCCATAGTGAGACGGACGGCTTCCTAATACTTACCAGACTTCTTGATGAAATTGGTGGCGATATTAACAAATGTAACTTTTTAAATATGGTTTAATGAAATGTGTCAATATCTGGAAGATCTGCACAACTCAGAGAGTCAATATTTTCCAAACAGCAAAGGGAAAATAATTATTGAATATAAGAGCCAATCGAAGTGCAAGATCAAGCAATGGATTTGAGTGAAACAGACAACAAAAAGATCATCCATATGATTTCAGACTCCACATTACAAGTTGTCTTTAAGAAACCACTACCTGGTGAATTTTGGCATTGTATCAAGAAAGAATTTCATAATTACCTGCAAAAGCCATTAAAATACTCCTCCATTCTCCAGTCACATACCTGTGAGAGACTGAGTTTTCTTCATATGCTTCAACCAAAGCAAGATACCCCAAGTTGCCTCTGAATGAATGCAGAGGCAGATGTAAGAATCCAGCTGTCTAATATTAAGCCAGATATTAAAGAGATTTGCAAAAATATAAACCAGTCCTATTCACCACACTAAAATATTATTTTCTTTTGGAAAATATTTATCTTTCCTAAACATTACTTAGGTCGACATATAATGGGTTTACTATTAAATGACTAAGTTTATTATTAAGTAATAAATGTCTCAGCTCTAATTTCTCTTTTCTTTCTTAACATGAGGTCTCACACTCTGTCATCCACGCTGGAGTGCAGTGGCACAACCTCAGCTCAGTACAACCTCCGCCTCCCAGGTTCAAGTGATTCTCTTGCCTCAGCCTCCCGAGTAGCTAGGATTACAGCACATGCCACCATGCCTGGCTAATTTTTGTATTTTCAGTAGAGACAGGGTTTCACCATGTTGGCCAGGCTGGTTTTGAACTCTTGACTTCAGGTGATCTGCCCACCTTGGCCTCCCAAAGTGCTGGGATTACAGGCATGAACCACCGCGCCTGGCCCTCAGTTCTAACTTCTAATATAGAAAATATTTATAGGCACAACCAAGAAGAACAAAGGCTTTTTTTGGGGTCTTCAACTGTTTCTAAGCACATAAAGGGACCTAACACCCAAAAAGTTCTGTGAACCACTAGTATAGTACATTAAAAAGATATGAAGTCAGTTGACAGGGGCTTCATGTTCAAGAGCAAAGCAGAAAATCAAATCTAGGTTGTTCTCAGTTCTCTCTCGACTTTCATGCAGTCCTAGACATAAAAGTTCAACTACACAATGATAAGAATGTGGAAACTATTTCTAATGATAGAAAGGAAATCACTTTCTGGCAGGTCCTTTTATTAGAAGCTTGTCCTAAAATCCATTTAATAAGGGATTTTCATTTTTCTGAAAACACTATGCAAGTCTTAAAATAAACGACCTCTTAAAATAGATGAGCCTATACATTTGCAATGCAGTACCAGCAGTAGAAGATAAGCAAGTCAATAAAAGCAATGATACGCTTACATGGCTGTGAATAAACATATCCAACAAACAGCTACTTGTTATTCTCTTCCTTTGCCTTTTGTGGGAACCAGCTTTGGTTTTCCCAAAGGCTCTTAGCCTGGTGAAGTAAGACAGCAAGGCATCAAGGAGATCAATGGAGAGTAGGGGAAGCTAGCTCTAAGTCCAGATGACGCAGATTTGAAGAGCACAGTGATCTGGAGGCTACTCCAGACGTTTGAGAATTATTTAATATCTGCAATTTTGAGCTTTAGCAGCAATCAGTTTTCTTAACCATCTGGGCGACAGTGTCTCTACTTTCCTAGATTCCGTTCCATTCAATGAATGCCTGTCCAATCCCTGCCATGTGCAAGTCACTGTGGTGGGGTTGCAGGTGTGCTCTCCTGGCTTTGATCCTTGTGGGTGGGGTGAGGAGGAGGTAAGACACACAGATGCATAAGGTATCACAAGTAGAATAAAGAGTGATGACACAGGGACATGGGAGAGTGAGGTAGAGACAGATCTCCCTGGTTAGTGTGGGTTGCCAAGGGAAAGGTTTATGGATGGCAGGAGGTTAACAGGTTAATCCTTCTTGAAGAACAGAAGAATTCCATGAAAATCACAAGAGAAGGAGAGCAGGACCAATGTGGTATGGGAGATGTAGGGAGAGTTCAGGGTGTAGCCGAGTTTATCAAGGACGAGAGGGTAATGATGGGAAGAAGTCAGGAAGGCAGATCCCCCCACTGCCTGGCCCAGGGAAGACATCCAAGCCAGCCTGAAGCCTCTGTGCTTCACTTTGTGGCAAGGGGGAGAGAGGGAAGGTTTGTGAGCAGGCGAGAGACATTATTTGGGATGTGCTTTTAAGAGATGAATCTGGCACTGGTGTGTGGGCTGGACTGGAGTGGGCGCAAGCTAAATTCTTTGGTGGTAGGGGGTGGCAGAATGGGTCTTCTGAGGTTTATTCATGGGGGCAGGGCATCTTCAGTAAAAGCAGGAAGAATAAAAATTGGACAAAGCTCTGAAGCTATTAAGCGATCAACATCATGCTACATTTTCTAGGAAAGGGTGAGAAAGGGTGAGAGAATTTACGTAAACAAATCTTTACAAGGGCCATTCTAGAAAATGCAAACTAATCCACAGAGAAGGAGAGCAGGTCAGTGGTTGCTTGGGGAGAGGGGGAGCATAGGAAGGTTGGAAAGAGTGGGGAGTGGCGGCCACATCACCATCCTGCTCACGGTGCTACTCTCACGAGCACACATATATGTCAAGGCTTGTCAGACACTTTAAAGAGATGCAGCATATGCATGTCAATTACACCACAACAAGGTGTTCTCAAAAGACCTGTTGGTGAAGTTCGATTTCTACAAAACACACTAGTAGTTTAAAAAGGTTGTGAACCCCTTTGAGAAACTAAGCATTGGTGGTGAAAGGCAAGAGCCACATAAACCTGGGTGATGGGAACCCTCCAGGCAGCAAGGCAGAGCAGAGGCATCCTCTGGGCTGAGGGTGAGTACTCACCTGACCCTCTGGGCTGAGGGACAGGGAGGCCTTAGGGCCTTTGCTAGACAACCAGAGGGCAGGAGGCTACAGTGAGGGGAAAGGAAGAGAAAGGGCACTGAGGAAGACAAACCTGTTCCTCTAATCAGAATAACACACTCATATGCCCTGCATATATCTCTATATGCACAGGGTGTTTATAGCACATGCTATATGCAAACACACACATGTATGGTATATGCTGCATAAACAAATACATGCAGGTTTAAATGTATTGGTTTATGCATTGTGTGCCTTTTAAAAGAATGAATTTCTCTTTAGGAAACAATATTCCAGACTTACCAAGCTATCGATCCCTGCAATAAGCTTAACATCTGAGACAAAGCTACTCCATGGGTTTCTATTGCTTCACTTAGAACCAATTTCCTGACTCAGTGCATAGGGCTTAGTCCAGGGATTCTCAACTCTTGGCACTATTGGCATGGGACATCCTTTGTTGGGGAACAGGCTGTCCTGTACACTGCAGGATGCTTAGCAGCATCCCTTACCTCTATCACTAGATGCCTGACAGTCATCCACGGAAAGGCAGAAACTCCCCTGGATTGAGAAACACTGGTCTACTACAGTGGTTCTCAACCTTGGCTGCACAGGGGATCACCTGGCAGGGAAGCTTTCAAGAACACGATGCCTAGGTCCCACCCCCAAGATTCTGAATGACTTGGTTTGGATATGGTTTTGGGATTTTAAAAGATATACACCCTCCCTTCAAGGGTTCTACTGTGAAGCTCAGGCTGAGAACTTCTTATTCAAGGAAATCATCTCACAAAGTTAACCCTATTTACATGCAGATAATTCTAGAAACCTCAATTAGCCTATCTAGTCATTTTTTTTTTTTTTTTGAGATGGAGTCTTCCTTTGTTGTCCAGTCTAGAGTGCAGTGGTATAATCTCTGCTCACTGCAACCTCCACCTTCTGGGTTCAAGTTATTCTCCTATCTCAGCCTCCCAAGTAGCTGGGACTATAGGCACCCACCACTCCACCTGGCTAATTTTTGTATTTTTTTTTTTTTTTTAAGTACAGATAGGGTTTCACTATGTTGGTCAGGCTGGTCTCAAACTCCTAACCATGAGTAGCCAATCTAATCTTAATTTACTTAACAAATACCTACTGAGCTCCTATGCAACTCTCAGAGTTCAAGGTCTTGACCAGCCTGCCCCAGGAATTGAGCCATGTACACAATGGACAGTAAAATTAGACAATTTCATACAGAGTCACACATCATGAGTGCTAAAAATAAAGTGATCATCATTCAATGCTATGAACGAGTGCTTTCTTGGTCCCAGGTCCCAAGCCAGGCCAAAGTAGCGAGTAAGGCATGAAGACGTCTGCTCACAGACAGCTTAGAGTCCAGTGCCTCAGGAAGGCCATCAAACACCTGACAGGTACTCATTTAACCCAGCAATACATTCTCTGAGAGGCGAGACTTTGGGAAAGTGAAGAGGTTATGATCATTAAGGAGACAGAGGATGCATTTGCACTGTGAAATGCTTATACATCCTGTGGCAAGTAGGGTGTATAAATGTTTATAAACCCTGAGACACCTGCAATGATCCTCATCAACCTATGTTCATGGGCTTGTGTAATTCCCTCCCCTGAGTGTGGACTGGACCTACTGACTCACTTCTTAGGACTAGAATATGGCAAAAATGATGGGATATCCCTTCTATGATTAGGTTTCAAAAGACTGACTTCTGTCCAGTTAGCATTGTCTCTCTGGCTGGCACACTGTCTTACCCATTCACTTGCTTTCTCTCTGAGGAAGTCATCTGCTATGTCATGAAGTACCTAGGAGAGCCCACACATGGCAAAAAATCAAGGGAGATTTTAGGCCAACAGCTTGTGAGGAACTGAGGTCTTCAGTCCAACAGGTCTCAAGGAACCAAGTCCTGCCAATAGCCATGTGAATGAGCTTGGAAGTGGATCCTTCCCCAGTTAGGCCTTCAGATGAGACTTCAATTTCATTAGAGTTTCTGAGATGGCTAAGCTGAGCCCAGACTCCTGATCTATGGAAGCAGAGATAATACACATTTTTGTTTCTAGCCACTATGTCTTGGAGGAATTTGTTATACAACGATGGATAACTAACACACAGCCTCAGCTCTGATGTCTACAGCTTTACCGTAGAATGTTTTTGCATTGGCTCTTATACACGAAGATATAGTGGCAATAGGAAAACATTGCTTCAAGAGGAATTTACTGCAAATTCAATAGTACTATATGCTAAGGATGTGGACATTTGACTTTGAGCATCTTGATTGCATATACATATACAGGTTGAAGATATGCATACAAAGGTTGAACTGAAATGATACTTTACCAAATATGTTATAATGAGGAGCTATGGCCCTCTATGCATATAGCAGTGGTGGTCAAACTTTACTGTGCATTAGAGTTGCCTGGGGGTGCTTCTTAAATGGGCCAAATTTCTGGGACCCATCCCAAAGAGAGTAGGTGGGGACTAAGAATCTAGTTTTTCTTTTTAAGAAATCGGGTCTTGCTATATTGCCCAGGCTGAACGTGGACTTCTGGGCTCAATTGATCCTCTTGTCTTAGCCTCCCAAATAGCTGGGACTACAGATGTGTGCCGCCGTGCCCATATAAAATCTGGATTTTTAACCAGCATTCTTAGTGATACTGATTCAGGGCATTGGAACCTCATACTTTGGAAAAAAAAATTTACAAAATTATCCCCAATACTACATTTAGTAAACCACAAATGCCTTTTCCATACACAGAAAATAAAACTTGCTAAAGTACACTGACTAGAATACTAGACGAAAGCAGCTCACAACATCCAGTTAATGGGACTTGGTATGTTATGGGAACACTCAGAAGGACGTGAAAGAGGCCAGAGGGGCTGAGCTTCCAGAAAGAGCCAAGAAATTTTCTGAAGAAGGGCTGACCCTTAGTTGACAGCATGTGAACAGCCAATTCCTGTTCCTCACAGAGAGAAAGGATTCTGGGTCCTCAAGGGCAGAGGATGAGGGATGTTTGAGGGACAAGATTTTAGGAAACTGAGTGCCGAGCGAAGTTTTTAGGTGTTGACTAACATAAGTAGGTGGAGTATTGCATTTTGCACATTTTGCAAATTCTAAGTCAATTACTGGCAATTGTTTTCTGTAAAGGACCAGATGGAAAATACTTTTGGCTTTGCAGGGTGTACAGTTGCAGCTTCTCGACTCTGCTACTAGAGGAGGTAAGCAGCCACAGAAAATCAAATGTGCCTGGCTGGTTCCAAAAACACTTTTCTTTACAGAAACACAGAGGGTGGCATCACCAGCCTGGTCTGTCAAATCCTCACAGGAATCTTGATTTATTGCTACTGGGAAATAGCACATGCACGTAAGCAAGGTTTTCTCAAGACACAGGAAGTCTTGTTTCGATCCCATTACCTCTCCTACCAGCCTGACATTTCATCTCTAGAGCAAGTCCTTGGGGGTGAAAGCATTGTTCATCAAGTCCCCAGATAAAATGCAAGATGATCACCAAAGAAATATTTGTCCCATCTAAATGACTCTCTTAACACCCAGAGCATTCCATTAAGTACAAAAGCCAATTCATATAAGCTTTTCATAGAAATGGAAGCACATGGGGGATGAGGGTATATGTGGCTTATTTGGGAGTGAACCCAGGTACCCAAAAGGGCACAGCCTGAGGAGGTGGGAAGACTTAAGTGGTTGACTTTACCTACTCCCCAGCTAACTTCAGAGTAACTCCAGTTACCTCTAAGGGTGGCAAAAATTTCAAAGCAAAATTAATTTTAATGGATTCTAGTTAGAGTTATATGAAAATATATAACATAAGGGACTTTCAAAGGCAGCAAAGACCAGATGGCACTACTTCTCAAAGACCGACAAGTACTCAGTCTTGAATAATCCAAGTCAGTGTCCCTAAAATGGGACATGTCTGACAGAAAGCTCCAGATCAACACTTCATACTAATCGATCTGCTTTTTACCTCTGCTTTCTCTGTCTGCCTACTCTAAGATGGAGAAGCGAACATAAGACCAGAAGACAAAAGGGAGCTGATATGTCACAGACACAGTAAGTCACTGTCACATAATCAAGTGTTAATTACAGAATAATAATGTAGCACATAAAAAATTGAACGTTTACGATCAAGAAATTCTTTACATATACATCTATATATATTTCTTTATACTTATACATTCTATACACACACACATACACACACACACATATATACATAGCTGTGATAAAGATTTCTAGATCTCTTGAGGATAAATTCACAATCAATTCCTTCCTGCCTTCTCCCTTCTTGCTCTAAATTAGTACATCTCAAGCTTTAATGTGCATAGGAGCCACCTGGAACTCTTACGAAAATGCAGATTCTGATTCAGTGGGGTTCAGTGGGGCCTGGGAGCCTGCATTTCTAACAAGCTCCCGGAGGAGTCAATTCTGATGGTCCATAGCCTGCACTTGGAACAGAGGATGTAGATTTCCTTAGACTATCTTCTGGAGCCTCTGTAATACCATCTACAACAGCCTGGAAGTACTCCCTCCATGTTAAGCACAATATTCCATGGAATGCAGATTTAGCATGAACTACCTGCTTCACTGCTTGCCTGCATTTCAGACCACCACCTCAGGCCAGGCCCCGACGGAAGCATCACAGGCGGTAGCCCTTGCAGCCATACATCCCTTTGTCTCCTGAAGACAGAAAAGATATTGACACTACCTGCCCAAAAAAGCTGAAAACTGAACAGAAAAAAGAAACAGATAAGGGAAGAATAACTATCCAAGCCCTTTAGATGGAATTCTACTGGGAAGTGGTAGCAAGAAAAAGAAAACCATGAAAAGAACCCTGGAACCACCGTGACCTTTCCAATGGGGAATAAGGAAGTTCCTGGAGAAAGGTAGTCTCCACTACAGAAACTGCCTAAGTGGGAGAGGCATTTTCCTTTGGCAAAAATTTCCTGATCATCCTGTATCAAAACCTCTTTTTCCCTATGGAAAGAGGCTGACAACTCTGCCCGCCCCCCCGCCCCAAAAAAAAGCCATATGGAATTCCCTATTTTTTTCCTCACATCATCTGGTCAGCATTGGGGATCTGAGTGCAGAACAGCAACTGCACTGATTCAGGAGCCAACAAAATCTGTAAGCGTCTGGGATGGTGATGGCATGGCTGGAGTGGGTCCTCCCTTCGATCTGTGGCCTGTGCTGTAGGCTTTTACACTATCACATGTAAGGTCCCTGCAGATGGCTCCAAATACAAACAGTCCCCATGGAGGCATCAGTGCACATAAAAAGTTAAAACTACGTGTAGGTGGAGATCGTTTGAGGATCCGCGAAGATAATTCTTTAAATCGAGTTTAGTCATTTTGTTTCTCCCCCTCAGGCAAGAACCTGCTAGTTCATGGAGTTCTCCTTTGAAGTAGTCTCACCAGCAACCCGATACTATTAGACTTCCACAATCTTTCGTCATATCATTCTGGAATTCCAAAAACTTGAAAAGTAACAGGATGTTTTTTCCCTAACTCATCTGGCAGCAAAACCTGTTTTGATTTCATCTTCCTTAGCGCCAAAATCTCACCTGAATGGACAAGGAGTTGTTTACAGTCTTGGGCTGTCCAGAAAGATTAATGAGTTAGATTTGTGGAGACACTCCGTGGTGATATCACGCACGACATCATCTATGCACTACATTATCTTTTGGAAACGCAAACTCTTTGGAATTCTGAAAGAAATCAGTTTCAGAAAAAAGAAAATAAAGCCTCATATTTTTCTTCTCAGCTGCCACTGCTGCTAAGAATGCCCAAATTCTGGCGTCTCACTGTAGGATCAGAAGCACACAAATCTAATTGCAATGCTTTTACAGGGAACTGCTCAACAAGTGGAGAAAACTCTTCAAGAGCAATTGATAGAGGTTTTTCTTATTCTCCTCCAGTAAGATATTGGCGTTAACTCTTTACCATAAAGTTTAATGAACTAAAATACAGGAATGAATAAGTATTTTTCTGGGTTTCCAAGTGGCCTGATGTTATCTAACATTACCATGTCTAATGATATTTTTGAATCAGGATTCCAGAACCCTCCATATTCTTTATAGTATCTATGAGAATGGACGCCTGATGTCACCTCATGCTAACCTTATCTAGTCAGCACTGCTCAGGCACACACAGAAACAGCACCTGACAGCCACAGGACAGATGAAGGAATGTATAACCCAAGACAGAACTAAATCCAAAGTCAGATTTCATTTTAATTAACCTGACACCACAATTAAGCTTTTAAAGGAAAAAGAAAGTTTTATTAATCATGGATTTTATGACTTTGTAATTCAATGGGTAACTTACTTTGTACCTTGGGATTGTCCTTTCTGTAGCTGTACATGGTATGCTTACTCCTGAAAAGGTTAGCAAGCATTTGGGTGAAATGATGTTATGGACTGATACAAAATCACGTCAATACTTTAAGCCTGTTACTATGTTTACCCGACCTATCACCAGCCACTTATGTCCGCATTTTACATAGTTTGAACTATGGTTGTACACTGGCAAATCACTGAATTTTAGCTAACTAAGCTGGGCATTACAACCTGTGTTAGCTTTGGGAATGTTGGGAGGCTGGATGTTCATACCGCTTCACGTTCTGCCCCTTCTAGGTCCCCAAATCAGCTGTTGCACACCTCACCCAGATCCAGCACCTAGTGGTTCTGAATAGTCAACGTTCCTCACCAGCAAGGAAAGTGGAAACCAGACCCACTGAACCCACCTGATGGGAACTGGGTACAAGGTTATCTGATCCTGCTTTCACAGCTTTGATCTCTCTCTCAAAGGCAACGACTGATGTGAGAACAGGGTGGTGCAGAGCAGCAGGGCTGGGAAGACATTTGGGGACGCTCATGGTACTCTCAGAGCCAAGGCTCCTTGAAGGCCCTGGCCCAGTTCTTGGCCACAAGGGGGATGTGGATGGCCCCCCTCCCCCATTAATGGTTCAGGCATTGGAAATTTCATGGTTAACCAAAGGCATATCTCACTGTACATTGGTCCCTTTGAGAAGAGGTGACTGAAGGTGAGTAAAGAGGGAAGACGGAGAAGAAAGTGGAGAAAGATGGGGTGGAATGGAGAGGGAGAGAGAAAAAGAAAGATGATTAAAAAATGTTTATAGGGCCAATTCCACCCATGCCCATGTAAACAAATTAATGTACCAAGCAAAACATAAAATATCACCAAGCTGCAAGAGCCATTACAAATAATATTAAAGATAACAGTTGACTTGCTATTAGAATTCACCCCAAGGCTGTATTTACCTGGACTGCTCAAGGGGCTAGCCCTGTCCCCCAGGGTTGGCACGGGATGGTACTGGTGGTTCTTTGAGCCTGGGTACATCCAGTGGTACCTGCCAATTTCCATTTCAGCTCTGCTGTTCACTGCCAATTTCAGGTGGCAAAGAGTCAGTGTCTCTATCTCCAGCAAAGATTCTATATCAGCATTTTTATTTATTCTTTTACCATAGAAAGGAAATGGGGAGTTTAAAAAATATGCTCTTGAAATGCAACCCTTCAGTACCAGCATGATCCATTGAGAATGTCCTCCGTTTCTAAAGTGAAGTTTACATAAATCACAAAAATGATCTTTTCTTTATTTTCTCCATCTTCCCCCCCACCCCATATCCCACCTCTTAGAATGCTCATTTGGGGAAGATACTACTTATTGTGAAAATTTGGCTTCTCACAGTAATATTTTTGTTTCCTTTTCAGATCAGCAGAGCACTATAATTATTGCCAGCTGTACTGGCAAAGGTGAACACAGACTCCCTCTCTGTAAGGGTACCTGGTTCCAGTCGAGAAAGCCTGGCAAACAACTCAATGGTCTACTGAATCTTGGATGAAACGCTTGTCCTCCTATTGACGTCTGCAGTATTTCCTGTCACCTGATCTTAAACTTCATACGTCAGAGTCTAGAATGTTCTGGATTAAATCCTGTTCCAACTATTTCCCATGTGTTATACAGAAAGGGCTATTGGCCTTGGGCTTGAACCATTGCTTAATTACACACACATGGTGACAGCTGGCACTCCCTAAGGACTCAAGTCTCTATCTGGTAACATAAGACATTATTTCCCACTTCTTAGTGGACAGCAAAGAAAAATACCTACCAATTTGCCCAGCACAGAGTAGGCTTCTTGTAAATGTTAGTTGAATTAAAATCTTGAAATCTCAAAGAGGGTATTAGGTCACTATGGACAGTTTATCTCCAAGAATCCCATAAAACCTAATAAAGGGTTACATCCTCTGGGGTACCATAAATATTTAAGGATTAAAAAAATGATTGTGCCATTAATGTGGGTAATGATTCCATCAGAAGATCAGATCATAGTGCTCCATCTGGCAGCTCAGGTCTCTGAGGAGAAGGACCTGGTAAAGCCACAGTGTAAGGCAAACAAAACCTCGCAAAGCCTTTATAAAATCCCAACTCCACTCCCCACAATCTCTGAAAACTTGTAAGGTATTTCAGGTTTGGAAGCAGAGACATACTTTGCCAGGGTGTTTTAGAAAAAATCTTTTTGACTTCAAGGTAAGGTACAGATAACTTATTCAAAACTGAGGGGGGGCGGTGCAGAAAAGATGCTGGGATAGGATCAGAACTGCACAATGAAACTATTCTTGCTACTGCTATTTTTGTTGTCAATAATGATATGACAGCTACAATTTATGGAGTGCTTACGATGTACTAGTCACTGCACTTAGCACGTGGCACCTATTACATCTGTCACAGCCAACCTCCGAAATAGGTACTATTAATATTTCATCTTTACAAGGGAACAATCTGAGGGCAAGGAGAAGGTAATGATCACTTGCCCAAAATCTTTCAGCCAGGAGGTAGAGAAGCCTGAATGTGAGCCTTAGCAATTTCACTCAAGAGGGCACACTTTGGAAACCACCATATATCCTACTGTGACCTCTGTGTGTGTTTCAATTTTCTACTCTTTTCCTGAGGCAACAGCCCAACAAGAGTTTTTCTGAGGTGCATTTGCAGTTGAGTTGTGCTTCTGTGTCTCCTAAAGAAATAGTCCAGGTCCTAAGCTACTGATGTTATCTCAGCCTTCTTAAAATTTCTTAACTCTCAGCCTTCCTTAGATTGAGATTTTTTGTGGGCTGGGTGCAATGGCTCATTCCTGTAATCCTAGCACTTTGGAAGGCCAACGCAGGTAAATCATTTGAGGTCAGGAGTTCAAAACCAGCCTGGCCAACATGGTGAAACCCTGTCTCTACTAAAAATACAAAAAAATTGGCCAGGTGTGGTGGTTCACATCTGTAATCCCAGCACTTTGGAAGGCCAAAGAAGCAGGATCACCTGAAGTGAGGAGTTTGATACCATCCTGGCCAACATGGTGAAACCCCATCTCTACTAAAAATATAAAAATTAGCTGGGCATAGTGGCATGTACCTGTAGTCCCAGCTACTTGGGAGGCTGAGGCAGAAGAATTGCTTGAACCCAGGAGGTGGAGGTTGCAGTGAGTCAAGATTGTGTCACTGCAGTCCAGGCCTGGGCAAAAAAAAAAAAAAAAGGAAACTCTGTCTCAAAAAACCAAAAAGAGGCACATGCCTATAGTCCCAACTACTCCGGAGTCTGAGGCAGGAGAATCATTTGAACCTGGGAGGTGGAGGTTGTAGTGAGCTGTGATGGTGCCACTGTACTCCAGCCTGGATGACAGGGTGACACTCTGTCTCCAAAAAAAAAAAAAAAATTAGATTTTTTTGCTTTACTGTTTGGGAGATTCTCTCTCAGGCATAGGTGGTACCACATTCTCTGAAGGCAAGAAAACCTAGTGGGGCTGACAGAAAGAACCAGAAGGTCAAGGCACTTCATGGTGCGATCTGATTTCCTCTTGGTAAAGGGGCTGTGAGCCCTCCACATAGATCCCCAAGCAAGAGGATTCTAAGTAGCTCTATCACTTTTTATCTGGAAACTTTTATCCTCCTTTAAAAAAATTCATCTCTATATACTCAGCACACAGTAGGTGCCCAATAAATGTTGGCTGAATATTTGGTTGAAAGGAAGAGAGCACCCTGTGGACCCAGAAATGGACCTTTAGATCCCCCACCATGCTGACTTTTACCAAGCCAGGCCATGCAATTCAGGATCTCTCTGCAGAAGATTCATCCATGCTCTGTGCTCATCTCTTCGCATGGATGGGGGAAGTCTCCAGACATGCAGGCAAGCAAGAGCAGGCTGTTAGGCAATGACAAAGAAAAACCAAGGACTACCCAATGTTAACGTGTTTTCTGAGAAAAACATGGCAGCCATGCCTAAGACCCTTAATTCAGCATTAAAATAAATGAATAGATTCAGAAGGTACACAGATGGGATAGGCAACTGGATGGATGTGTTCTACATCTGGAGAGGGCTTTTTACAACAGTAAATCTTTAGATACAAAAGAAAAGAAAATAACTTCCATATTTTTGAGCCAAATTTAAATAAAGGCATTAAATATAGAGTTACTTGAGAAATTTCAAAAAACACAGTGTAGATTTTAATCCCAAGGACATGATCCCAACACCTAAAAGGTAGCCACAAGAGGATGCCTTGGCTCAAAAGGTCTTTTAAAATGTCCAGTTGACAAAAAGAAAAAAAAGATTTAGATTTTGCTTTACTGTTCTGGAGTTTCTCTCTCAGACATGGATGGTGCCACATTCCCTGAAGGCAAGAAATGGCAGCCTTCTTGCCAGGCAAGAAATACTAGGCACCTGGCAAGAAATGGGAAAATGGTTTATGCCCTACAGAGAGAAGACTGCAAAATGTTCCCCCTAAGAGAGTGGAAGATAGAGATGAGGTGACCAGTGGAGGCTTATGAAGACAGGCACAGCTGTGAGTGGTTATTGCCGAAGGTGGGCCTGAAACAAGGGGAAACTGCAAAAAGGAAAGCAAAACAATGCCTTGTTCATTTTTCCCTATTTACTTATTTAATGTAATCTAGTGATAAGGCTGAACAAATTAACTTTAGCATGCTTCTTAGCACCTAGGAAATTATCACTGGAAGCAACTAAGTGACAAACACCGAGCTTCCAAGAAAGATCATATTCACTGAGCAAGGTCTTTCAAAGCCACATTTGTTATCCTTCATTTTTAGCTATTATTTAAAATATTAAAGAATGCCATCACAGCACTGTAAATGTAGCAAAGGCTGGTAAGTTATGGCCATCTGTTTTTATTTATAAGGTTTTATTGGAACACAGTTGCATCCCTCTGTTTACATACTATCTATGGCTGCTTTCATGGTACAATGGCAGATTTGAACACTGAGGACAGACATTAGGTGGTCTGCAGCACCTAAAATATTTACTATCTGACCTTTAAGGAAAATGTATGTTAACCTTTTATTTTAAATATAGCATAGTAAGGCTTGGCTACATAAAGCAGTTAATGCAATTAATAAAATCAGCCTATCAAACAGAAAATTATTGTATTTTCTCTTATACACTGGTTGGTGAGAAATATCACTCAGCTGGCTAAGGATCAAAATTCTCTATGGCATTTTGTCTATTTAATCTGCCACCAAGAAGCAAAATTATTATTAAAATCAAGATTATACTATTCCTAATGGTCCCTAAGATGACTTAGCACCCTTGTACTCCTGTAACGTGAGCTGAAGGGACAGAGGAAGAATGACATTTCAAAAAAGATCATCATAAATGAATAAATGCATGAACAAATCAACGAACAGCAAAGCACATTTGTGCAACTGGGACTGTAACCTCCCTCTCTTAAAACGTCAGTGCGGTCACATTGTTCCTCCATTCCATAGCCATCCCTACTCCTGGCCAACTATCTCCTATGTATGTACATTTGGTCCAAGGGAGAAAAAAGCAAGAGTGTTTTTGTAACAATCCAATCCAACAATCACAGTAAGGGAAAGTTTAAGTCATGGGGACACTGACGATTTTGCATGTTCTCAGACACATCAAGACTAAGTCACTTTATTAAGATCGTTTAGTCTAAATTGAGCCTGTACTTCCAAATAACAGAGAAATGTGATCTTGAAAATTATAATGATCTTAATTCAGATCTTAATGATCTGAATTAAGATTCTGCAAATCTAAATTTCCAGAAATGGCCCAGAATTCTTTTTCTAATGAAATAGCAAGGCCAAGTCTTGAAAAAAATCCTAATGGAATTGGTAACTTAAAAGTAGAAGATGTAACAAATGGCTCATTGAGATCTTTTCCACATTTAAATGTTCTAAAAAAAAAAATCAAAGGAAGCTGTATCATACCTACCACATATGTTCCGCACCATCTGGCCAGCCACTTTTCTCTACAGCCTATTCCCCAGACACCATCTCTTCAGATGTCCACCTTGGCAAATTCTTACAGATAATAACTGCATCTAAAACTTCCTCTGTACCATATTCATATAACCAAGTTAGAAAATGTCAATACAAATTTCAAAATGCAACAATTTGCAGATCATCAGGAATAGTGTAACATGTACAATGTGTCTCTTTGGGTTTTGATCATACAAGTCCTATATTATAAAGGAGTGTTTTTCTTCCTAAACAAAAAAGGAGACCCAAAAGTGCATACATTTTGCTCAATTAAAAAAAAACACTTAAGAAATTATATCTACTTGATTAAAAAGATTAAAATGGATGTGTTAATTTTTAACCAAGTCAATAATTTCAATTCATTTCTTACTTTGACTATATCCTATAATTTATTTTAAATTACACATTGCTTCCCATTCACTGTATTTTTCTTCCTGTGTGGTTATGAATTTAATTTGATGCCTGTAATTTATTTCAGCAATGATTCACAGGAAGATAACTAGCCTGACTACAATTGTTTCAGTAGAATTCAATTACCTACATATAATAATTTTCATAACAGATAGATTTTCCCCCATAATAGAGCATACAAAGCTGTTATGATTCAATTGCTTTTCTACTCAGTGATGACGTACTCTCAGCAATTTCAGATGCATTTATTTTCACAAATGAAATGACATCAAGTAATACTCCACTGAAATCAATGGAAACCTACTCTCCATCTTTTTGTTATTGGGTTATATGATCTATTTCTTTTGATTCTGTCTTATTCATTTCCTCTGGTTATATCATTTCAGTGAATCTGCTTACTCAATCTTCACACTTTAATTTAATGCTTTTAATTTAAAAACTGGCATTTGTAATAATTTGGCATTTCTTCCATCCATCTAAGAAAATCCTCTCGTTTTCCTTAAAAGTCCCTAAATTTCTACTAAATACTTCTTATGAATTTTGGTAACTGGTAGCATATTCTGTGATAAAAACTATGAGACTGAAAAAATATAAATGCTTTCCTTTTTTAAGAACACGGATTAATTTTGTCTAAAGTAGAAACAAAATCATTCTGATTTAGTTTAAAGAAAGAGTTCTCTTTGTAGGAGTTAGTGAATCACAATAGCTGGGTTGTATTGCTCTGCCGAAACTCCCAGGAAAGACCCCAACTAGAAAAGCAAGGTCAATTTATAAAGCTGAGTTTAATTTACATTCTTAAATAGCCACTGTGATAATTATCCACAGATATTAATTCACAAACTATGGGGCACTAACTGCTAGGCAATAATACCCCAAACTGAGAGAGAAGCATCGCTCTATTACCAACAATTGAAAACAGATGGGAAAGGAGAAACACAGGGAAAAAAATGTATGTGCATAAAAAACCTGCATAAAGTGACAAAATTTACAGGATTAAATTTAATGAATAAAATCCTTTGCTGAAACGCTTAAAAAACATAAAAAAAAAAAAGATCCAACAGCTCAAGAATTATATAACGCATTCTATAAATAATTATGTCAAATTTTAAAATGTTATTTCAATGGAAAGAATGTTTTAATAAACTTAATATTAAATCTGAAGGAATAGCGTTTTGACAAGGATGCAGAAACATTTGTGGCTATCATTTTATCCTATGTGTACTTAATGATGATGGGTGAGCAAACTGAGAAACTACAAAGCGTTTTGTGTGGGCTTTGACTATGTGTAGCCAGCATATTAACTTTGTTCATCTAAATGCAGATTAGATAAGCCACTCTCCAGATCAACATTTATGGTGGGTCACGTAATAATCACAACCCCTCTTGCTGCAGATCAGGAAAAACAAATTCCCTGGCTTGTATTCTTATTCAAGCATGTACCGTACATGTCACACTAGCTTCTGGTAGCGTGATATTTTTGAATTATTTAACAAGCAGCTAGTGTTTATACATTTAGGTAATTTTTAAAGTTCCTCCAGAAATTATCTTTTGCTTCTAAATTTGTCTCTAAAATCACAATGAATGACTTTTCATATACAGGTCGTCAGGGATTAGTAGCAACCTGTAGATGTTATTAAATAAGATCTAATTGACAAAATAATAGCAGTCCATAAGACTAAGTGATGATAAGATACACAGATGTGTAGTAATGATTTTATATTGGTTATATGACCCTTGCTTCCTTTTGGTGAGAAATTTTAAAAAAGGGATTTTTTTACAAAGACCAAAACAGTTTTATCTGCCATGGTTGAATATCACATTAATAAAAATTAAAAGTATGTACTAAGTAAAATCATCTATTTTAGGACAAAATTGTGGAAGACTATAAACTGTGATAGGCTTCCTTGGTACAATGCTATATTACATTATCCTACCCCCCAACATGCAAACAACTTAGTCTCTAGTCATCATGGAAATGAATTTTTAAACTTTGATCTCACTTCCTCAACTTGATAAATCTTCCCAAGAGCTTCTCTTATAGCTATTTGGTCATTTATGAAATTTTTTTTAAGACACACAAGAAAATATAGGCTGGGTTTTTGGTGGGGAGGTGTAGGTTTGATATAAGGATTGAACTAAACAAATGATTTTAAAACTATGGTGTTATGTACTTAACGCTACTGAATTATATACTTAAAATGGCAAATTTTATGTTATGTGTATTCTGTCACACCTAAAAAAATTCATTTAAAAAGTAAAATTGCTCGGTTTAGAATAAAATATTATGTGTACCAATGAAATTTTATATAAAAACAAGCAGCCTTTACCCCAGCATACTGTGAAGCTGAAGTACAAGTCATTGCTGTCTTTTGTGGTTGAAAATGGTTGACTCTCAGCAATTTCATAAGGTTCAACCTGTATCTTTATAAATAAAGTGAAGTTGAGTCCCCGTCCTGGAGAATTACTCTTTAGTGACTGTCAGTGGACGAAAGGGCCATGAGAAATAACCTTAGCATGATGGCTTTTTATATTAGAGCCACTGCGGTTATAGAATATGTTTTTGTGCATTTATGACAGCCTATGACTTTGAGTGAGCGAGATAAATTACAATGCAGTGAGATCCATTAGCTAACAGTGGCTGAGCTGATTCTATGGGACATCAGACTTGAAATCAGTCATTATTTAGAAAAAAGAGATTAATTTTAGTTTCTACTTTCTGCCATTTTCTTACTCCAAAAATACTTATTCCTCTAAAAACCTATTCTGTATATGAAAATTGGGGGACATTCTAAGATTCCCTTTAAGAAATAAGACCTTTATCAATTTTCTTCCCCCCAGTCTCCAAGTCATAATTAGCAGAAGATCCCCCCCCACCACGCCTTTCCATCAGCACTAGGTGACAGAGCTGATGTCCCCTCTCTGAAGCTCCAACTGTAAATGATTATTACATGTCGTAGTCAGGGCCTGATATAAGAAAGAGCAATCATATTAGAATAAGACAATTAGAGAATGCCCAAATCGCTACAGCATTAGCGGAACCAAAGCAGAATTAACATGCATGCCCCTCCAGTTCCTCCTCGGCATTAGCAGAAAACTACACATTCCGTGTTCCTGGAATATAACATGCAGGACACAGGACCTAAGTTATAATCATAGTAATTAAAAAAAAAAGACAGTTTCCCCAATGCATCTGCCCAAGGTGACAAATTACAGACATCCTTCTATGAAATACCACGTCAGTAGAACGATTTGGAACAGGAATGGGTTGAAGAAAGGCTGCTCTATTAATTTAACATCAGCCTACAGGAAAAAAAATCAACCCTGAAAGCAAGACCATGCCATAGGGATTGTCTCAGAGCCATTTTAAAAGAGAGACAAAACCGGGCTAACCCTTTTTAAGCACCCCTCAGTGAAAAGCTTTAAACAGGCTATTGTCAGAGCGCTGGGTACCTTTTCTCTCTTGGCTTTGTTCAGTATTTTCCTCGGCTGCAGTTTCCATGGCTGGCTTCATACCATCCACCAAAAATGCTTTTGCCCCTGCTCCCCCCAATACACACTTGTTTTTCCTCCTCTTCCTTTTCTTTTGGACTCCCCTCCGTCTCTTATTTACACCCGTCTGATTGAGAGGCTCTGTTCTTCACTACAGTAGATTACAGTCCCTTCCAAGATGCAAAAGTCTTGTCAGCGTCAATTTCGCTCTGCCTACTGGTCCATAAAGACAGCTGCCAAGGGGCAGGCAGCCATACGTCACGGAGGATCCCAGTTAGAAAACAGCCATTCGGCTCCCGGTGGTGCCTACAGTCTCAATGCGGCTCCCGGGGGAAGGACCTGCTCCCCACCGGGCTCTTCCTCCTTGCTCTCTTTCTTAAGATCTCAATCTTGATCTCACTCTCTCTCCCCACCTCGTTTCTTCCAGCTAAGTATACCCAATGACTGCTAATTAATTCTCCCAGGAAAAAATAGCCCTGTGACATCAGAGGAGGGGATATAAAGAAGAAAGAAAAGAGCCCCCTCCCGCCATGTGACTTAGTTGGTCGACAGCAATATATGTCGTCTCTAAGGAGATTGCATGTCTGTGCATTGGCATGACTCTTTCTTTTCTGTGGCGACCCCTTTGTGATATATCAGTTTATTTCATTTACCCCTCGACCCTGGCAAAGCATGTTTAAAGGATGTGCCCATAGTCTATTTGCTTTCTTAAATATTTGTCTTTCATACAAATTTTCAATAGGTACATGGCTTTTAATATAAATGAAAGAGGGGAGAAAAATACATTAGAGGGAAGAAAACTCAAACATGGGTTTAACAACAGCAGTGTAGCAATTTGGTATTAGAAACCACTCCCTTGTCTATAGTTAATATATAGGATAGTAAGAGAAACACAAGCCTAATTTGCAAAAAGGCACCCTGCCTTATTTAAAAATAAGCGTAAGATGTTCACAAGTATATCTAGCTGACATTTTTGGTAGTTTCTTGGAATGAAAATCAAAATCGTTTTTTAATTGGATATGGTATTTCTATATGGAGTTTTACTCATTAGAACTCCTCACTCCGAATCAAGAAAGTGTTTTTAAGAGCTCTCAAAATAGTCAACATAAAGATTAGTACACCAATAATGATTTGCCTTCTTGCATACCCAGATACTATGAGGCCAACATTCTCAACCCATGCTGTCATATTATCAGCCTTTATCATGATTTTGAGCCATATGTTTCCAAGCATCACTAATTTCTGCACCATTTTTTATGCATTTGGCAGACCAACTGACCTTCACTGTCCCTATAAAAAATTAGAGAGACTCAAGTCAAATACAGGGATGACCATTAATAGGATTCCCAAATCATGAATAGTCTGCTAGTTGGTTGGGCTCAACACTTATCTTGGAAGCAAACATAAAGACAAGTTGGAGACCACCCTCTCCTAAAAACATTCTCCTAAGTTTTGATGGTTTCTTGCTCAACTCCTTAAAACAAAAAGGATAAGGTACTGAACAAAAATCCTCGAACAACCTGCTCTTTCAACACCTTGGTTATAGATAATCCTTCGAACCTTCTTACATTTAATACTTCTAGATGTGTTACACTTGAGAAGATTTTCAAAACCAGTTCAGCTTGTTTCAACATTTAATTTTACATCTTGCTTTTTCCCTTTACCCATTGTCATAAGAAGACCACGCCCACAATTAACTATGTATTCCCTCAAATTAAGGCCCCAGACAGTTTTATTATCTCCTGGTCAGAAGACTGAGAAGTATGGCAGCCTAAAACCACAGACTTTAGAAAGAAGACTCATGCGCGATACAATTATTTCCATAGGAAAACCCTATGGTGTGTCCCAATAGGACAGTCTTAGACTTTTTTTTGCAAAGACTACTTAGGTCTATTCAAACAGAAAGGTGGCAAGTGTTGGTTTGTAACAGGCTTGTTCTCCCAGCAGTTTGAATGAGAATTCAGACCAAAACAAAATTCAATTCAGCACAAAAGAAGATACTGTGATCAGCTATGCTACTGGTTTTTAAAGTGTCCAGCAAAGTCATCTGATTATAGAACCCACAGAGACTAATAATTTTCTGGCTGTTGCTTAAGAATATTATTTTAATAGTGATACCAGTGAAAAGGCAGAATATGAGAGACAGTCTTAATTTAAGAACAACTCTAGTTCTATATCATAGAGATCAAAACCGTTAGACAAAATATTCACACATCCTCCAGTTATACCTGCATCTACTTTCCCTCTGAGAAATTATATATAAATGAACAATTCATCACTTTTGTCTTATTCACAACTTTCTTTTCTTTTCACTAGGATAACATATTACAATTCTAGAAATTACCATTATATCACTTTATAACAGCCTCAAATTCTGTTTATGACAAACCATTTGAACAACAAAAATTGTCAAGAGGAAGTGAGAAAATAATATTTTTTATAACATTGCTGAGACATGCATCCATTTCTGGCCAGGAAAGTTCTATAAGTAGAATGAGTAGGATGGAAAATATCTTCCAGAGCTGAAAATGTATCTTTGAGCCCCGTGCTCTAAGGCAGTCTGGTTAAAGGTAAGAACACCTCTAAAAGCCAAAACAGGAAAACAAAAATACTGAACAAAACAGATGTATTAGATTGAACATATGAAATTGCTGATATTGACTAAGAACAGCAGTTTCACACGGTTTGACTTATGTGTAAGTCTTCCGTAGAACTGCAGCCAGCTCAGTAAACATGTATGAAATAACCTCCCTAGCACCAACATCTACAGGCAGCGCAGACATGAACAAGTGACAGTGCCTCTCTGGGTAACTCACAGGCTAATAGGACACAGAAAACTCTTCTCAAACAGGGTTCTCCTGCCTGCTACAAGCACTGCGGTATCACAACAAAGAAAATGGGAGGAGGGGGAAGAGAATTTGAAAAGAGCTTTGCAGAGTTGAGTTGGCTATTGCAGTAATGCTTAGAAACCTTCTGGGTAAGGTAGGGAAGGGAAAGGTAGGGAAGAGGAAGGGAAAGAGTTCTAGGAAAAATTGAAGGGGACATGAGAGGAAAAAGAGGGTACTGTCAAAGGGTCAGGAAGTGATTGTTCTGACAGAGGGACTGATGGGAGATGGCTGAACCAGCAGGTTGGGAACCAGGTAGGTTGAACACCTTGCTAGCTCTGGAGGCAGTAGGTAGAGATAGAAGGCTCGAGAGCAGAGCTGATCCACGCTTTACAAAGGTCATTCTATTGATAACGTGGAAGACAGGGTGGATAGGGTAGGATGAGACTAGAGGCTGGCAAACTAGTCAGGAGTCTCCTGAAACAGTACAAGCAAGAGACAGTGTGGACCTGAACTATGGCACAGAGGAAGTGAGGACCCAGATGCCATTGGATTGGATCTGTGTGAGTAGGGGTGGAGGGGGATTTCGAGGGAAGGCTAGAGTTTCTAGCTTGGGTGAGTGAGGAGATGGTCATGCTGGCAACCAGAGAAGGAAGAAGTTTGGTAGGGGAAATTAGCAAGTGTGGTTGAGAGTGCTCTTAGGACATCCTGCAGGGGCTGTCCAAGAGGCATTCAGGAGTATGGCTCCAGAAGAGAGGAGCTGGCCAGAGACCAGCATCTGGGAGTTTTTAGTGTAGAGGCAGCCTTGGGAGAAAAGGAAGTCCAGTTCTGCTCAAATGCCATCTTCTCAGGGGACTCTCCCTGCCTCTCTTGTCTAAAATAGCAGCCCTGACATTCCTGGTCCCCTTAACCTGCATTTGAGTTTCATCATAGCTTTAACCACAACTCAACACTGTTGTTCACTTACTTGTTCATTACTTCCCATCCTCCTAGAATACAGGCTCCTTAAAGGCAGAAATTCTTATCTGTCTTATTCCCCACTGTATTACCAACTCTTGGAACACTTCTGGGCACACAGTGGGTCCTCAACAAAATATATTTTAAGTGAATGTTAAACAAACAACCAGAGAGAGAGACAGATTTTAAGTATACCAAGATCACAGCTTAGGGCACACTACCTTTTAAACATAAAGGTAAAGGAAACATTTTAAAAACAGGGTAAAAGAAACTAAGAACGACAAATCAGAAAACAAGGGAAATAAGACCAAAGTGGAATCATGAAATTAGAGAAAGTTTCTGTGAAGAGCATAAAGTTAACAGTGTAAAATAGTGTCAAACACCATAAAAGGAGCAAAAAGGATGAGGACTGACAAGCAGAAAGGAGCTTTTACTACCAAATAGCCTCTGGAACTTCTGTGAGAAGGTTCAATGACGGGGAATGATACAACCCTTCCCAGTCTCTTTCACGATCACCCTCAAAATAGAAGGCTCCCATACTCCAGTTGACATATTAAACTCATACCTAGGGCTTTGGCTGATGCCTGTACATCTTGGCCGTATTTTTAACCTGGCAAGACCATATTGAGTTTTTCTTCTGTAATCTATTATATTAATCATCTTCACAGATTTGTTCTGTTTTCAAGTATAGTAAATATGCTTTATGTGTCTGGGATTCAAATCATTGATAGAAATGTTGAACACAAGACCAAAGTGAGGGAATCCCATGTAGACCTCTATGGACATCATCCTAGTCAGCTGACTGGTTCATTCTTTCATTTGTTTGTTCATTCATTCATTCATTCATTCATTCATTCAAGATTCATTAAGCACCTATTATATGCCAGAAATCAAATCACTATTCTATGCTAACTGTTCAACTGACCGAGAATTCATCAAGTTGCATAATGATCTACCAACACATCCTTACCCTAGTCACATAGCAGATATTTGGTCAAATGCCTACTTCTTCCATTTTTTGAGGCTTGTATTTGAGGTTTCTTTTGGCTTCTAAAGGACTCCTCAGTGTAGAGTCATTAATCACCAAGGAAGGATGTTTCCACATTCTTTCTAACTACTAATTCCTCTGCAATTTTGGAGTTTTTGTGGAACCTTTATGCAACATGAAACACACCCTAGTGTAATCCTTCCTCGTCGCCCCTCAAAGGAAATCAATACCCAGAACAAGCTCACACTTGCTTGAACAAATTTTATTTTCTCTTCAAGCCCCATTACACAGCATTTTTAATTTTAAATAAATTCTGCTTAAAATAAGTTTGTGTTAAGTGTCTCCTTTTTTTTTTTTTTTTTTTTTGAGACAGAGTCTCGCATTGTCACCCAGGCTGGAGTGCAGTGGCACAGTCTTGGCTCACTGCAACCTCCTCCTCCCAGGTTCAAGCAATTCTCCTGCTGCAGCCTCCCAAGTAGCTGGGACTATAGGTGTGCACCACCATGCCCAGCTAAGTTTTTGTGTGTGTGTGTATTTTTAGTAGAGGTGGAGTTTCACCATGTTGGCCAGGCTGGTCTTGAACTCCTGACCTCAGGTGATCCACCCACCTTGGTCTCCCAAAGTGCTGGGATTACAGACGTGAGCCACTGCACCTGACCTTGTGACTCCTATTTTCACATTGCTCCCCATGACAAAATCAAAGATGTGTTCTGGTAGCAAGTATGTGGGCCTTCTCTCTACTTGGAGAAAACAGAATGATAAATACAGCAATAATTCTTAAATAGTACAATTCAAACAGAAAAGACACTTTTTATATAAAGTACCAATAA
The DNA here is from genome assembly GCF_049354715.1 of Callithrix jacchus. Lineage (NCBI taxonomy): Eukaryota > Metazoa > Chordata > Mammalia > Primates > Cebidae > Callithrix > Callithrix jacchus. The sequence continues at coordinate 14,044,604 of NC_133524.1, forward strand.
TATTCAACATATTAATAATTCTGTGCTATTAGAAATGCTGGATACATTTAAAAACACGGAGACTGGACACATAGCATGGAGCCAGAAATTTAGAATGTGGATTGTCTAGATTTGTTGCGTCCTTTCCATAATCAGACTTTCCCACAGCTTTATCAATTTGGCAAAGACTTTGTCCTCCACTACCAGAATTAAATTTCTTATTTTTCATCCAATGCGGGTTTAAAAAGTATGTATCTTTTGATCCCTTACTCTATTTTTTTGAGATGGAGTCTTGCACTGTCGCCCAGTCTGGAGTGCAGTGGCATGATCTCGGCACACCGCAATCTCTGCCTCCTGGGTTCAAGCAATTCTCCTGCCTCAGCCTCCTGAGTAGCTGGGACTACAGGTGTGCGCCACCATGCCCAGATAATTTTTTTTGTATTTTTAGTAGAGATGGGGTTTCACCATGTTGGCCAGGATGGTCTCGATCTTCTGACCTTGTGATCTGCCTGCCTTGGACTCCCAAAGTGCTGCGATTACAGGCATGAGCCACCACACCCAGCCGATCCCTTACTCTTTTTAGTTTTTTTTCTTCATGTATTTTCTAAGTACCTCTTGTATATATGCTATACTTTCCTTTATAGGAAATGACACTGCATAAAGCTAAGAGTTGAAATAAACAAATCAAACTGGTTTGTATATAGGAAGAAAATGCTTATAAATGGTAAAGCTCTATGAACTATAAGCCATCATTGCTATTGTTTCTCTTTAGTGGTAGCAGCAAGAGCCTAGGCAGGTCACTATCGTGAAACTGGCCAACATCGATGACAATGAGCACACACAGAACCTCTGTTAGCCAATCTCTTCTCAACTAATCACTTGTTTATTTAACGACTGTCAGTGTCCTCATTAGAAGCTTCAGGAACCACCAAAACAGTGATTGTTCCATTTGGCAAAAGTCAATTTGAGGTGTAATAAGCCTCTCTCTTCTGATAAAAACATTCTACTGAACCTCATTTTTTTTTTTTTTTTGAGATGGAGTCTCACTCTGTCACCCAGGCTGGAGTGCAATGGCACCATCTTGGCTCACTGCAACCTCTGCCTGCCAGGTTCAAGTGATTATCCTGCCTCAGCCTCCCGAGTAGCTAGGACTGCAGCAGGCATGTGCCGCCATGCCCAGCTTTTATATTTTTAGTAGAGAAGGGGTTTCGCCATGTTGGCCAAGCTGGTCTCAAACTGCTGACCTCAAGTGATCTGCCCACCTCAGCCTCCCAAAGTGCTGGGATTACAGGCTCGAGCCAACACACCTGGACTCCAATCAACCTCATTTTCAAAAGGAAGGCAAGAGAATAAGTTTGGCACCAGCAAGCTGAGGCTTCCTATGATGGAATCCAGTGTGGCACAAAAAGTTTCAACATACCGGGCTGCCAAATGGGCACAGCATAGGCAGTACTTCAGTGTGAGGTGGCATGTGCCATCTCAGCACTGGTATCTACTGCATCTGTCTGTCCCAAATTCAAGGTCAGCATTGCTGCTCCTCTCCTCACTCTTCAATCAGGATTGCTCCACCTCGGCACTAGTGACATTTAAGGCTGGATCATTCTTTATTGTGAGGCTGTTCTGGGGACTGTGGATGTGTAACAGCATCCTTGGCCTCTACTCCGTAGATGCCAGGAGCACCACCACAGTTCTGATGACCTAAAATGTTTCTAAACACTGTCAAGTGTCTCCTGGAGAGTAAAATCACCCCCAGTTGAGAACCACTGCCTTAGATCTATCTTTTCTTCCCTAGGCTTCCTCGGGCTATTGTGATACTCTATCAGCAAATGGTACTCAGGCGTGGTTGTGCACTGGAATCACAGGGGAAGTTTAAAAAATATTGATGCCGGGGCATCACCCCCAGAGATTCTGATTTGTCAGATCGGGTTGTGTGGTGGGCCTGAGAGCTTTCAAATCTCCCCAGGTTAATTCCAATATGCAGCCAACTGCTGGAGGCGGGAGGGAAACAGACGATGTGTGCTACGATGATGGTGATGCAATCAGAGCTGTTTCAGGGAAATTATCCAGAGGGCAGCTGGATGGATAGATAGGAGACCAAAGAGGGCAGAGTCAGGGCCACCATACTTGTTTAGGGAAGAGGTGGGGACTGCACACCCAGCTGAGGCAGAAATGAAATACTGGTGTTAAGGCAAGACGGATAGATTCAGGGATGATTCTGAGACTTTCAGCTTGGATTCCTAAAAGGATAGTGAATCCCAAGAATAATAAATAAATTAATTAAAAAAAAAAAAAAAGGGATAGCAAATCCCATAGGGAACTGGAGACATCGGGTGATGTATTGGTTTTCTGGGGCTGCCAGAACAAAGTACCACAAAGTGAGTGACTGTTAACAACAGAAATTATTCTCACAGTTCTGGAGGTGAGAAGTCCAAAGTCAAGGTGGGGCCACATTTTCTCTGAATACTCTAGGGGAATATCTTTCTTCCAGCCTCTGTGACAGCCTGCAATGCTTGACAGTCCTTGGCTTGTAGATGCATCACTCCCATCTCTGCCTCCATCATCATGTGGTATTTTGTGTGTCTGTGTCTGTGTGCTTCTGATAAGAACAGAAGTTATACTGGACTGCGGCCTACCCTCACTGAGCACGGCCTCATCTTAACTTGATTATGTCTACAAAGACCCTGCTTCCAAATAAGGCCAGATTCGTAGGTAGGAGTTAGGACTTCAACATATTTTTTGAGGGGGGTGGGGGACACAATTCTACCCACACCAGATAAGGACAGTGAGAAGGACTATCAAGTTTGGAAGCCATGTGGGTGGTATCTGTGCAGCTGCTCAGCCTGAGCAGAGTTTGGAAATGAAGACTTGGGCGTTATCATCAGCAGGGAGGAACCTATTATCATCACAGAAGTGGGTGGGATGGCAAGGCAGAAGGTACAGAGGAGAAAAACCTTTCAGGTGCCTCCTAATTCAGGGGATCTCTAGTGGGAGAACCACCCTCAAAGGATGCAGAAGACGTTGGCAAAGATCCAGGACAGGGCCCTGTCACAGAGGAGGAGGGAATTTGAAGAAGGAGGGGGTGTCTTCACAGTCAAGGCAACCAGAAGGCGAGGACTTGGCAAAGGCCACTGAAATGGAAAATTCCGACGTCCTTGCCAGCATCAGTGCAAAGCGTGGAATGGAAACCAGTTTATAGAGGGGCTACAGAAGGGCTGGGAAGTGAAGAAGAGGAAGCAGGGACAGCCCACTTTCTAAAGAAATTTTGTAGTGAAGGGAAGGCCAGAGAAGTATACAGGCAGCTTAAGGAAAAACACAGGCAGGAAGAGAGTCACAAACATGTCTTATGCTGAAAAGGCAGTGATGGGCACTGAAAGAGAGGTTTCAGAAGATGCTAGTGAAGATGGACAGATGATGAATGGAGATCACAGGAGACGAAGAGGGCCAGCTGTGGGTGGCAAGATGAGATGCTTCCCCTTCTGAACCAGAAGTGAGGAAGAGGAAATAGAGTGAAAAGGAAAAATCATCCAACTCTAAGATTTAAGGAATTTCATCTTAGAAAAGGAGGTAGGGATGGAGACGTTAAAAGAGTAACCTGTCCAGCATTAAGAAGGATACACTTGTCTCTTGATTTAGTTCACCTCACAGCCCTAAGAAGGAGAAAGCATCAGCTCCGTTTTATGGGTGACAAAATGGAAGGCGTGATGGTCTTGGTCTTAGTAAGGTAGGTGGATAGCCCTGAGTCTGTACTGCCTGGGGACCTGAGTGGGGCTGAGTTTCCAGGGGACTCTAGGGTGGTAGAGTGAAGGAGACAAGGAATATGCTTACCTTATGTCTCACCACCCTGAAGGGAATGGGCCCCAACATGACAGAGCCACACTGAAGAAACAAAGTCAAAATGAGAAATGAGGACCAAATGATGGGTTTTTAAACTGGTTTTGATTAAGAAAGCTTCTGGCTGGGTGCAATGTGGCTCATGCCTATAATCTCAGCACTTTGGGAGGTCAAGGCGGAAGGATTGCTTGAGCCTAGGAGTTCGAGACCAGCCTGGGCAACATAGCAAGATCATGTCTATATTTAAATAAATAAATAAAATAGCCAGGTATAGTGGGGCAGACCTATGGTCCCAGTTGCTCAGAAGGCTGACGTGGGATGACCGCATGAGCCCAGGAGTTGGAGGTTGCAGTGAGCTATGATCACACTACTGCACTCCATCCTGGGTAACAGAGTGAGACCCTGTTTAAAAAAAAAAAGGAAAAAAAAGGAAAGCTTCTACTTCTTCCTGTGTATACAAGGCATCCATTGGGAGACAGACAGCTGATCTACTGACAACACACTTCCTAATTATTACATCCCATGGGGCGCTTGGATTCTCTCATTAAGAGTAGCACAATGAGCACTCCCTGTGAGGGCCCCCAATTAACTCATCTACCCAGCATGTTCCAGCCAACGGGAACAAGGGCCAGCCTTCCAGACTCCTCTTTGTTAGCTGTTTAACCACCGTTACTGGGATCCCAGTCATGTTTCTGGAGTAGTTCCTCCTCGGTTCAGCAGAAACCACGCTGGGCCTGGGGTATTCTCTCACCCAAAGAGCCCGCAACTCAACCACAAAGCTGGGGGAACCTGAGGTACTCTGCTGAAGATTTGCCTTATATCAGCTGCCAAAACCCCTATCGCACTGTCTCCCCATCTCCCCAGCCCCAAGTTCCCTCCTGAATGGCATGTGCCAAAGTCCACCTCCTTTAGAAAGCCTCACTGGGGAACTCTACCCACTTCTTGTTTTTCTTTTTTTCTTTTAGAATACAGGTCCCACTTTATTGCCCAGGCTGGGTGGGGCGCAGTGGCGCAATCATGGCTCACTGCAGCCTCAAACTCCTGGGCTCAAGCCATCCACCTGCCTCAGCCTCCCAAATAGCTGGCATTACAGGTGTGACCACGCCCAGCCCATTTCCCCCTTCTCAGTGTTCTCTCTAACTCACCCCACGGTGTCTCAGTTATAAATGCAAGCCTTCCTAAATGGCAGTTCAAGCCATCCACCTGCCTCAGCCTCCCAAATAGCTGGCATTACAGGTGTGACCACGCCCAGCCCATTTCCCCCTTCTCAGTGTTCTCTCTAACTCACCCCACGGTGTCTCAGTTATAAATGCAAGCCTTCCTAAATGGCAGTTCCCTGTACTGAAAGGACACTCATCTGCCTTGACCTTCCTCCCACCAAGGTTGGAGACAAACGCTTGTGCCAACTTCGACCAGGCCTAACCTTCAATACTGCGCCACCACAGAAGGCTTCCCAAGGAAGGCGGACCTCAACACTTTCAGCCTGCTTTGCTAAAGGAAGACAGACATTACCAAATTCAAGGTTAAATCATAGGACACTTGGGCTATAAAAATTCTCACAAGAGAAGTTGGAAAAGCAGGAGTAGTGACAAAAATGACGTGACTTCTTTAACAACCCTTCTGATAACTCAGGGTGGCTCAGGGAAACCTTCATGCCTTGATGCTATTTCAGCCCCGCCCTGCCCTCAACATGCAGGAGTTGACATCATCTTTCTCTGAAATAGAGTCAGTGTGTGGATTAATGAGTTTCTATCTGTTAGGCTGCCAGGAAAGATGCCCACATACCTCTTGGGGAACCAGACCCCTTCAAACCCACCCCCCCACCACAGTACTCATGTCACAATGATCTAAGCAAGAGAAAGCATCCAACAAACCCAGAGTTGGTTATATTTTTCCAATCTTTCTACATGTTTCTCTGTAACTATCACCACCTGCTATGCTTTCAATGTGTCCCCAGATGTCATGTGTTGGAATCTTAATCCCCAATGTGGCAGTACTGAAAGGTGAGTCCTTTAAGAGGTGATTGGGTCATGAAGACATTAATTTATTAATCATTCATTATCCATGAATGGTTAATGGATGAATGGATTATCATGGGAGGAGACTGGTGATTTTATAAGAAGTGGAAGAGAGAACTGAGCTAGCATACTCAGCCCCCTGGCCATGTGATGCTCTGTACTGCCTTGGTTCTATCCCCATCAGCAAGAAGGTCCTCACCAGATACAGCCCCCCGGACCTTGTACTTCTCGGCCTCCATAACTGTAAGAAATATTTTTTTCTTTATAAGTTCCCAATTTCATGTATCTTGTTATAAGCAACAAGAAAATTACTAATACACAAAATCATCACACAAAGAAAGTGTGAGTGCCAGCTAGCAGGGATATTTGGCCAGTTCCTTTCAGGTGGTTTTTTCGTATTTGCTAAAGACCAAGGTGCTGGCTGTATGAGGAACCCGTGGGCTGGGCTCAACGCTGTGTCCAGAGGACCTACTACACCCACATGAGATGTGAGAGTAGCTCAGGAGGAATGAACAGAAGCCAACACTCAGAGCTGAGGGTTTCCTTGGCACTGGCACTCCTGTAGTAACTTTAACCAATGTTCTTTCATTTTTGCCTTTGTATTGAGAATTGGGCATCACCATCCCCCTTGCATGGATGAAGAAACAAAGACCAAAGTGAGCCATAGGGACTTGGCCAAGGTAATACAGTCAAGGTAATACAGCTGGCCAGAAGCTGAGCTGAACCTTGACACAGGCCATTGGATGCCAGAGTTGGGAATCCAAGAGTCAGGCAGCCATGATGGCAGGAACAAAAACTCAATAAGGGCCCAGATGACTCAGTGATCAGCAGCACCAATTATTGAACTCAGAGAGTCCAGATCACCACCAAATCTTCGCTCAGAATGGCTCTTCCATCACTTGCAACTATCTCCCCCAAATCTAGTAATCTGGAGTTCCCCTTCAAACTCTGGCAAAACATGGGTCCATATACTTCTGCAGCTCAGTAAGACTCTCATGTCTGCATTCTTGTTCAGCATCCCCATCTGCCCCGCTCCCATGTTTGCCAGCCTTATAATACCATGTGACCTTCCTGAGCTTCAGCTTCATTGTCTATCAAAAGGACTCAGAAGAGAACTTCCCCCATAAGGCTATTGTTAGGATCGTGTAATACTGCATGCAGCACCTCAGCACGATGCCTCCTACATGACACTTACAAAATGCTATTTCTATTTTCAAAGTCCTTTATGTTCCCACCACCATCATACAGGTCCAAGGGAGAGGTAGAGTGAGGAAGGACTAGCTGGTGATTTCATGTCCTTCTAGATCTTTCTCTGACCCTGAAAGGTTCACTTCTGTGCCCTTGCCTGTGGCCTGGATTTCTAGGGGCACTCCCCACTCCACCTGGTCCCATCCCAGACCTCCCTGTGCTCTGTCCTCAAATTGTACCAGGGTCCTCCCTGAGGAGGTCCGGTTTGGATGTGATGCCTGAGATTCAGTAAGCTGCAAATAAATAAAAGGAACTGAGACAAATAAGGTAATGGGATTAAAAAAGACATGCTTTCAAGGGTACTCTTTCAACAATGGACCAAACTGTTTTCTGGAATCTGTATAATATTGCTAACACCTGGATACTCAAGTCCAAATTAAATTTGTCCTGAATTTTTTTTTTAAACCACAATAGAATTTCTTTCTTCATGTCAGAGAATCACGCAAGCAGGGTCAGCTTCACGGGCATGTGATGGGCACAAAGCCTTGCCCTCAGAAGGGCCTCAAGCTTGGTTCAATACTCTGATGGCACTATCTTGAAATTCTTCATCATTTTATCTTCGAATTTGGGTTTTCAAGTGAAGTTCTATGGGACCATGTTGCACACATGTGAGCAGAGGAGTTATGTGCTCCTTGCTACCACATTTGCATACCACATTCACGATGCCCCATGAGTCCAGAATTCTGGTGAGTCTCTGGTACATGGGGAGTTCAGTAAGGACTCAAAGTCTGTAAAAGGTAAGTATGTTCTGTCTGTTACTGAGTAAGCACTGGTGTGCACAGTCCTAAAGGTCATACTTTCTAAGCACAGCTTGCTTCAAATGCAGAAAGGCAGCACTGGAGTTCTCAGAGACCTGAATGACCAAGGAACCCGGCCATATTCTTTCTTACTCTTGTTACTTCCCTATATTGGCCAAGCACTTACACTGAAAATGACAACCCAGAAGGAAACGGAATGATAGGGCAACCGAGTTCCTTTTCCTTTCAGTTATTCCTTATTTACTAGCAAGCCATAGGGGAGGAGTGTTGAGGATGTGCTAATATCAATAAGTGAAATCAAAACAGTTGAGTTGGCTTTGTGCAGCACTTCCACTCTTCTGGTTAGTTTAAAATACATATATGAACTAGCTACAAAATGCGAATTGTGTGTCAGTGATCCCACACACATGGAAAATGGTCTTATACTTGCATCTAAAATTTATACTGCACAATTGAAGGATGGTTGGTAAGATTCACACTGATACTTTAAAATAAATCATTTAAAATGACATTAAGATGCAAACAAAAATACCTTGGAAAATCTAGAGAGAAACTATGGAAGAAAGGGAAACGTTTTTCTTTTAGTATCGTGAATGGTCCTTTTTTCCTGCCTTTTGAACAAGTGGCCGGCATTTTCCTTTTGCACCTGGCTCTTCAAGTTCAGAAGCTGGCCCTCACTGCAAGGCCTGATCCAGTATATTGTCACTGCAGGGAAAGGGGGCAGGGGTCGCCGTGCCACGTGGTGGAACGGTAATGCAATTTCAGTGGGATTAAGGGTGTATGTGATGATTCTAGAGGAGTCCGGTCTTTTGCTGCTATGGCAGACCACTGGTGCCCTCCCCTGACTGGCTCAATGACGTCTCATAAATGAGCTATGAATACTGTAGCGCAAGGCAGGCAAATGCTTATGGTCCAATATGTGGTGAGTAAAGGGATATAGAAGAGCTCAGTACATACACAGAGAAATGGCTTGGGGGACCCACAAAGACACTGGTTTATTTATGATCAGTCCCTGTCTAAACATCTAGGGTCTCCAAAATCTATTGAGATGGTTGGCTCTGATGGTTGGGATGGGAGTCGGGAGGTCCAGGTTTTAAGGTTCTAATCTTGGCTCTGTCATTTGCCAGTCATGAGGCCCTAGGCAAGATGCTTATAGAGCTTGTCCTGGCTCTAAGGTATGCTAGGTCTTAAGTGACCAGTTCACCAGGATGGTTTTAAGGAAAAAGGAACATCAGATAGGGAACCCTGCAACCCAGCAGGCATGGCCTCAGCTCCATCACCACTGCTATTGACCTAAGCCATCCTCTGACTGTGCAGGTCAAGTGATGGCACACCTGCTCTTACTGACCTCTAAACATCATCCAACCCTGGAACGAATTCCACTGGGCTCCTGGCATTCTTTGGGGAGAGATGCCAAAACTTTTTCTTTGAAAGGATGTGGTGCAATTAAATTTTTCTCAGCGTTGATCTTACTCAACGGTGCCCTTTAACCTCTCAAAGCAGTTACACCGAAATTATCTTCAGATTGCTAAGAGCAAGAAAGGAAAAGACAAACCAATGAAACCATTACAAAGATATTTTATAATAAAAATCAAGCTCTATTGTCTGCTTGGAGATGTATTTTAGAAACAAAATGGATAAAATGCAGTGCTATCAAATATATAAAAATTGGAAAACCAAACTTAAAATTCGAATGTATTTCCCTACCCCCAAAAGAAATCTGAAAGAGAGTTTTAAGATTGGTTAAGATCTTTTCATGAACTGGGGATTATAATTTGTTCATATAATTAAAACAATATATTTATGTAATTTTTATAATACAAAAACAGGCTACTGATAGACTAGGAGGAATATGGTATTTGCCAGCCCTCTAACTGCCAGGGTGGATTCAGATGATCTGAGTGAACATGTAGTTGTCACCTTCCTTTGACTCTACTGCAACTGCGACCTTCATGAAGCTACCTACTCAGATGAAGGAAGATGAACATCTTAGAACCAGCAGCCTCACACCAGGTGATTCTGAGATATATCAAAGTCTGGAAACCATTGATTTCAAGAAGACCATGACTATCCAACATGCAGTTAGACACAATATTTGAAATTTACCAATACGTGGCTTGTTGGAATATCTGAAATTTACTTTCTGATGTTAGCATGCTTGCTTTTGCTAGTTTAGGAAAGTACCCAGGACTTATATAACTCAATGGCCCTCAGACTAATGTCTACAGAAAACCAGTGCTTTGTTGGGTCAGCTGCTTGGGTGGTCTGGCATTGCTATAAAACACAAACTGCACAAAAATGGGAGCTATTTCATTTGGTCTATTGCTAATAATTCACACTAACACAAAACCGCACATTTTAAAATACTTTCACATTTATTCAAATGCAATCTTTTGTTCAATTGTCTCATCTGTTTATCTTCTAGGATGGAAATTAGGAGAAGTAGGATGAAGTCATTTAGGTCCTTTAATCCATTAAATAGTCAGTGGCCTTTGAAACTTGAAAAGCATTGGGACCATTTGAAATAATGATCCCTGCCAGATCAAACAAAATATCCTATTGGGTAGAAAGCGCAACCAATGAAGAGTAAATCTCAGTGACCTCATGGAATCTACCAATAATATTTTAAGTCATTAAATCACACACAGTGTTTTCACAGCAGAAAATCTGCAGAATCAGAGCATCTCAGAGAAAAGGTCAAAATCTGAGTAACAGCTGGACTTGGTGGTTCAGGCCTGTAATCTTCGCTACTTGAGAGCTGAGGCAAGAGGATCACTTGAGCCCAGGAGTTTGAGGTTATAGTGAGTTATGACCTTTGCTTCTTTGTGAGCTGTCTGACATTCAGCACTCCCTAAAAATCTGTGTATGAGGCTGACATTCATAGAGCAGATGACAAATATCCATTTGCATTAACACATAACTTAAGGGCTGGGCAGTTTTAGTTTACCCTGTAATTGTACATTCATAATTTCTACATCAATGACATATTGTATTGCTGCAATAAATGTATTTTCTATTTTTAGATAGGATTACTAGATCCAGTGAATGCAGTTGTCTATGCTGACCTCACACGCCATTTGATAAAACCTCTTTCCATGTATTTGAGAATAAAATAGTGCGATTTTAGCAACATACTGGTATACTTTAAAAATTGTGTTAGCCAGGCACCGTGGCTCACTCCTGCAATCCCAGTGCTTTGGGAGGCTGAGGTGGGAGGATCTCTTGAGCCCATGAGTTCAAGCCCAGCCCGGGCAACACAGCAAGACTCCATCTCTAAAAACAAACAAACAAAAAAAACTAGAAAAAATATTAGCTAGGCTTGGTGGCATGCATCTGTAGTATCTGTAGTCCTACTCAGGAGGCTGACGGGTGAGGATCTCTTGAGTGCAGTGAGCCATGATCACACTATTGTACTCCAGCCTAAGTGACAGAGAGAGACCCTATTAAAAAACAAAAACAAAACTATGTTCATCTGTGCTTTCAACGTACAAACAATTTGAGGTCAGTTAATCATACACTCAAGTGGAATCAGAATGTGCCAATATGGTTTCAAAGTGGTAACTAAGTGATGGCTGTCAACTCAAAGAGGAAGGTTTCTAGTGCTCCATCATTACACTTTGGCTTTGGTTCATGCCATGAAGGTGACAACATCTCCCAGGGACCCGAAAAGGCAGGCTATGTATCTTCATTTTACCAGCGTCATTTAAGATGAAGGCACTGGAGTCAAACAACCTAGGATTTCTTCACAGAAACTCTAATGAGAATTTTGTTCGGTTCTTCTGATTATCTGGTCTTATTTGAAATAAACATTATATGCCCAGAATTCTAAAACGGGAGGCAAATTTTAAAACCATCTAGCTCTTCTTTCCTTTTCCAGTCTGTAATCAGAATGGATAGGACTAAAGAATTCAAGTCTTTTGATTCCCACCCAAACATGCTCTTTTTTCACCTGATGTATAGTTAGCAAAGCGAATATTCTGTTAGGATAAGGCTGAAATGCCAAGTCTACAATATATTCACTAGGCAGAGATAATTCTTCCTAAAAATATACATTACATCTTTGCAAAGCCACATTCCTGTATTTTTACAAAATGCCTTTTAAAAGTAAAATCTTACAGAGCCAAGACAGAGCACCATAGACAAGACAACATAAATCTTTGGAAATCAATGCTTGTTAATGTCAATTTATCTTTTTAATGAAAAGCCACTGATAAACCATACCGTACGATTAAGTGAGCTAATGCATGCCATGGGCTTTGCACATGACCAAGGAACAGTCAATGAAAAGTAGTTGCGATGATTGATAGGCGAGGCCAGAGTGAGGTTTAAAAGGCTTTTTCATGAAGGCAGTAAAACTCTGGGACAGAGCCTGTCAACATGTCTCTGTCAGAGTACAGTGGATGGATACTGGTTACCTGCTCCGCCCACTCGCAGGATTACGGGCAATTTCCAGCTCCCAACCTGAGATCCCACTCATTCTCAGGAAAGCAGCTCAGTGGAAGCCAGAGACAGTGGTGTGTGATAAGAATAGATGCATACTTGGCATCTTATTAAGACATAGCAGTTCGAAACATCTTAACTACTAGTTAATAACTCATCTGTTTACTTAATGGATATTTATCAAGCACCAGCCATGTGCCAAGGATTGTGTCAGGTACTGTGGATACAGAAAAAATTGAAGATTGCTTCTCAATGGAGGAGCTAATGGGCTCATAGGAACATTAATTTTTTTTTTTTTATTTAGCAAATATTTACCTGTTTCCCTGTGTGGGAGCGGGGGTACTGTCATGGCAGCTAGAACCACAGAGCATCTCAGCTGACTAAACAGTGCACGAGTACATGAATGTTGGGTCCATGTCACCAACCATGAATGTTGGTGAATGAGACATTCATTCACCAGTGCAGGCTCAGCATCTAGCCTGGGGCGACTATTATTGGTGTTGCTGAATGGCCCACAAGAGCCATCTGGTCCTCAGCCTCCTCAAACTGACACAACCCACGGAAGGATGAGTGAAACCCTAGGGGCAAGTGTGTAGCCAAGCTTAATTCTGCCAGCAAGAATGGCCAATAAAAGCTGGAAGTGGCAGAGGATGTGTGGCAAGCAAGGCTTCCTAGAAGAAATACTATCTGAATGGGTACTTGAGAAATAAGAAACGGAAGTTCTCTATCTGATACTTTTAGGAATTTCACAGTTTTGGTGGGAAGTCCTAGACCCCAGCGAAAATGCTAGGAGTTTAAGATTTTTTTAAAACTCTAGAATGGGAGCAAGTTTTCAGAGCATCACTGTAACGTGGAATATTTAGTCATATCCACCTTAAAGTGACTAGGAAGACTAAATGAGAATGCAGTAAAGAGGTGAGAAGAGTTCCTGGCTAGATGAGTAATAAATACAACATGTAGATAAAAGCCAGTCTTACATGTACCTTTTAAAAAGCTGTCTATACAAGACTTTTTTTCCAGTCATAGCACCATCATCAGGGTTTTGCCTAAAACATCTAGAACTACAAGGGGCTAGTGCATCCCCGAGTTTCCAAATCAGTGGCAAGAAGTCTCACGTTCAGAGTCTGCTTAACTCCCAACTCCAACTTTTACATTTTATACTAAAACGCAGAGGTACACCATCAGTGCTAGATGTGAAAAATACTTGGCAAGACAATGTATTAGCTTCTAGCTTCTGGAGATATGAACAGAGTGACAGCTTATCCACATGCCAGAGCTGACTCAAACAAATGCAAGATGGTCTTCAGAACATGTGGTTCTTAAATGCTAATCGTACACCACCTGTTGAGGTTAATATGCAAGACGTGTTAAACATTTTGTGATCTGCCAGAGTTTGAGTGAAACAAGTCTTGGGCTTACAACCAGAAGCAGTCTGCACTTTAAATCACTCATATAGATAGATGGCTGATCTGCTCCTTCACAATGGTATCTTTGATCTGCTATGACTTCAATCCGGAAAAAAAATTGATGGTAACTTAATGGGTTGTGTGCTTCTAATGCTAAAGCATGCATACTATACCAGTGAAAGACCCACCAAACAGAAGACTCTCCAGACCTTAATTTAAGGAAGAAAGAAATCTACAGAGGGTTAGTCATTTAATACCTGCATGCATCTGGATAAGTGAGCTACCTGTTTGTAGAGGTAAATGAATGAGCTCTCATCCTAGTTTCTATCCAATAAAGTTCTGTGGTTATTAATAACTTCCCATTTTTACAGTGCAAAAACTTATCATGCTTTAGCTGTTCAGAATTGAGTCAAGGGAAGCAAAGATGCTATTTTTTTTTAAAGCACATTACTACTGCAATAAAGACATCCTATATTTTTGTTTCACACCTCAAGCATACTACCATCAGTATTTATTAAGTGCTCAACACAAACCTAGAATTCAATTAACTTTCCTTTTCTAGCTTCAAAAACTGTATAGATTCACATTCATAAACTATATAGAACACACTACATGTGTGCCTGACATATACAAATTGCCTCCAATGAGTCATGCGAAATTTCAATTTGGAAGCACTTTTGCAGGTCTTAATAGCTGTTTGCTAATGCATTATTCTTCAGTTATAAAATTCATACATTTTAAAAACTGAGCTAAAGAGTGCTCACAAGGAACAAAATCAATGCACTTTCCTGCAAAAAAATCAACCGCTCAGAGCAAGAAAGAAAACACGTTTTTCCTATTGCTGAACACAGGAGTAGGCATCCAACACGGTCATCTCATTGTTCAGAAATGCTGGCTAAGTTTGTCCCATAAAAATCAATGTTTAATGCATAAAAATTTAGCTACGTATCTAGTTATCCAGAAAGAGAGCCAAATGAATACGCTGAAGACTTGACAAAGATAAACACAACCCAAACTGTATGAAACCACGACATGACAAAGCGTTGAAGGGACATGTATCTAGATACCCCTTCAATCCCAACCTTGACCTCATAAAGTTGTTACTGCCATGTCAAAACACTGATTTCTCTTCCTTGGTTACGACTTTTCTAGGAGGTAGAAGTCCCCTTTCCCAGTCCTCTGCAGTCCCTGGTGGAAGTTCCTCACCCTAGCGTGTTTATTCATTTTAAGCACACAGCCTTCCCTCCAGGGGGCTGCTGAGTCTCCAGTAGATTGTGGCAGTGCCTGGGGGAAGGGCAAAACAGACCCATGAGAACCCACTCAACTCCAGGCAGCCTGAAGACCCAGGGGGCTTCACGGGTGACTGGAGGTGCCACCCTATTCATCCCCTTTCTCCCTGCACAATAACATACCCCAAACCCTCATAATGCCACCTTCTCCTCTCTTTATCATCATTCATATCTCAGCTATGACAGGCCGAAAAAAGAGTCTGATGGGAAATGTGCTGCAAATTAGCATATTTCCCCCTCCACACAATAGAGGCTTTTAAGCTTCTGCTTTTTCAGAGCAAGTTGGTGGGGGGTGGGGAGGGGAAAGCAAGGCTGCTCTTAGCAACAGCGTCTGAAATTCATGGATTTGCTTCCCTCAAAGTGGCTTGCCTGTTTGTCATTTTTCTTAAAGCAGGCTTTCCCTCAAATGGCTTAAAAACTTATTAGAAAGTATTTATTGGACCACCGTGTAATAAATATCCTCCCTCTCTTCACTAAATTGCAATTAAATTCTTTGATTAAAAAAATAATTACAAACCCTAAACCCCTTCTCTCATCCTGCTATGGAGCATGACATCGCCCTTCCTCCTGGAGAAACTGACAAAATAAAGAAGTCCAGTTATTGTAAATACTTGTTAAGGGGTAATGTTCAGAGGGGACACCTCTGCCATGCTTATTTACAGGTTTCCCATCTCCGGTAGTAAAAAAGGGCGGGGGGAAGGCAACACGGATGCTTTGATTGTCCTGAGACTTGACTGTGGGATGTCAGCAACCACTTCATGCATACCTTTCTCAAAGGCTGTCCCTGTCACCTTTGACATTGCTAAAGAAGAGTTCTAAAACTACAACAGGCTGGGGCCAGCAAAAGAGACTGCAATGTTTTTGAAAGGTCATAAAAACAAAATCAATCTAATACTTCTTTAGGAGAACAGCAAAAGAAATGATTTGTGTTCCATGCCACTAAATATTAATTCTCCAAAGGACTGCATCTCAATTTGAGGGTGAGAAATTAAGATTCATCTGGCTCAGACTGAATTCTCTGAAAGGGCTCTGAGCTCTTTAATGGCAACTCAAAATCATCAGGGACACTTAAAGTGGCACCTTCTTCATACAAGCTTCAATTCCTTAACTACCACTCATTGGTTTTCAAGGTCCCCTAAGACAAGGCCAGTGACATTGAGAGTGTCAGAGCTCTCCTAAGGGCCAAGGTGGAGCCAGGCACCAGCTGGGGCTGAGCTTGGCTCTGAAAGGCCCATGCATTCCCGCTTTCCTGTGCCAAAAGGGAGGAGGAGAAGGCAGCTGAACCTGATGTCAAGGAACCATGTGCTTGGCATCCTACCCAGATTCCCTGCAGAACCTCTGTAGCCTCTTGCCTTTAATAGAGGCCTAGACATTGTCCCTTTCCCCCAGGCCTAGGTGCTCAGCTCTGCCCATCCTCCTGTACCCAAAAAATAAAATTCTAAGCCCCAAACCTGTTGAATGGACCCCTCCTCTCTGTCAAGGAGATTCCAAAGTAAACCTGAAAAACTAGTTCAGACCATGAGGGAGAGGGAGGGCAGGACATGCCTCATGATACCCTCTTCCCCTTTGGAATTCAGGCACGGCTGACCAGCAGCATTCACATTACGACAGAGATCTTAGGACTGACCAGACTCTTTGTAGCAATAAGATACCAAATTCCAACCTGACTGTAGTACAGCATCACATGACAGATGCAGACCCTGAAAGAAATCAAAGTATTTTACCCCAAAATATATTTGACATATTTTGAAATGGCCCTGTCTCTTGCGGGGAAAACCTACATTCTGTAAAGAATCACCTTCCCTTTCCAGGCCTTTTCCCGATCCAGCAGAGATTTAACTAAATCCACCCCCACCACACACACCTTTTAGGGTCTGATAAGAGACATTTACTATCTAATCTCTCTGAAGCCTGCTACCTGGAAGCTTCATCTATGTAACAAGAACCTTGGCTTCCACAACCCCCCTTATCTTAACTAATGTCATTTTTTTCTGCTGACTTCAACTCTTCAAGGCAGAGCTTAACCCTTTCAACCAGTTGTCAATCAGGAAATCTTTATATCCACCTATGGCCTGGAACCCACCCCAACAACTTCAGGATGTCCCACCATTCTGGACTGAAGCAATCTTATATGTATTGATGGATGTCTGCCTATAGCTTCTGTCTACCGAAAATGCATAAAATCAAGCTATTACCCAACCACCTTAGGTGCATGTTCTCAGGACCTCTTGAGACTGTGTCTCGGGCCATGGTCACTCATATTTGGCTCAGAATAAACTTCTTTAATTTTTTTTTTTTTTTTTTTTTTTTTTTTTTACAGAGTTTGACTCTTCAGTGATACACCGCACTGGGACCAACACCCATGCCTGTGGGACCAAGTCTCCAATCACTGATCCTGACTCAGCCTCTCCCCTTCTGGTTCTGATTTCCATCCTGCTTTCTCACGTACAGCACACACACACCCCTCCTTCCCTGTTAAGTGATGTTTCATTAGCCTGGATCATCTCTCAATTTGGGCCTCTCCTAATTCCAGGTCTTCCAGGAATTAAAGCCCAGTTGGAAAACTGGTGTTCAAAATGAGGGTTTTCTCAATTTCATTTATAGATTTCATGCCATCAAGTCAAATTCCTGGCGAGTCTTATTGCAGATACTGATAAGCTGATTCTAAAGTTCTTATTGGAAAGGAAAAGGAACTAGGATAGCCAAAGTTTTTCTGAAAAAGAACAAAGTCGGAGGACTCAGACTACTGGGTTTCAAGACAACTATAAAGCTATGCAGATCAAGGCAGTGCGGTAGTGATGGACGGACGTACATGGATTAGAAGAACAGAACAGAGTGCCCTGAAATAGACTCACACAAATACAGTCAACTGGCTTTTGACAAAGGTGTTTAGATACGAAACCAAAGGTATAATCCACAAATGAAAATTTCCAAGGTGGACCTTATGAAAACGTTATCTTGAGAA
This sequence comes from Callithrix jacchus, assembly GCF_049354715.1. Classification (NCBI taxonomy): domain Eukaryota; kingdom Metazoa; phylum Chordata; class Mammalia; order Primates; family Cebidae; genus Callithrix; species Callithrix jacchus. Next base: position 14,062,538 of record NC_133524.1, read on the forward strand.
GGCATGTAATATTTGGATGAAAAGTTTTTAAGACATCTGCTTCATTTAGCTAAGGAATTTATGTGCAATACCTCACTCCTGTCCTCTAAGAGGAGTACCTGACCAAGCAGCATGCCACCAACCCTCCAGGCGAAGCCCTGATGCTCTCTTTTGCAACTCCTGCCTCCAGGCAGCCACCTATAGCAATCTAAGCTGCCCTGCACTGGGAAGCCACAGCTCACCTCAGTGTGCTATGTGAGCAATTTCAGCATGATCTCCCTGCCTGCCTGCGGGCTCTGGGAAGGCTGACACCATGCCTGACATCTCCTGGTGTCTTTATCCCCTCACTTGTTGATTGGTGTATAGTAGGAGCACAATAAATATATTATTTAAATAAACACTGATAAACATCAGATGACATTTCTTGGGCTCTTGTTTGGAAGCCAGCACTCCCTAGAGCAGTTGCCCAAGAAGTAATTCCTCCACCACCAGTGCATCTTCCTTTGTTTCGGCTACACCTCCAATTCTCCCTGTGATTTATCTGAGAATGTTCAAAGGCTCCTCTCTCTCCTCTCTCCCGAAGTTACCCTTTCTAATAGATTCACATGATTCCTTCTGGCCCCAAACCCTCAATTCTAAATTTCAGGCCATGATTTCTTTTCTAAGCTCCAGTGGCTCATTTACAACACATACACACATATGTGTCTATGTATCTAGGTATACACATATTTGCATATATGCACATATATACACATATGAAGGTAAGCATGAAGGAGGTGTCTGATGGGGACAGAGAAGATGAATTGAGCTTAGAATAGTTTGATTTTAGGAGAATGTAAAATATTTAAGTGAAAGCATGTGATTGCATGTATACATTCACGGATCTATGTGCATGTCTCATATATACATGCACACTGCACATACATGCATAAACATTCATATGAATATATAAACATATATGTATGCACACACGTGCCCACACATTTCTATATATATATGACATATGGATCTATGCATATATACATATTTATGCATACACATACTTTCACTTAAATATTTCACATCCTCCTAAACTCAGTATCCTAAGTTGAGTTCATCTTCCCACTCCCCAGCAGATGCCTCCTTCATCCTTCCCAAGCTCTCCTTCCCATCAAAGGCATTATTATCCTTCCAACAGCTTTGTTTCAAGACTTCAGAACCTCAGCTCTGCCATTTGCCAGCTAGGTAGCTATGGGAAGTTATCCCACTTACATCCCTCTGGACATCTGTGTGATGGTCGTCATAATATATTTTCACATCACCTTAGGGTCTGGAGCAGTCATTCCAGATCTACAGAATGCTTTGACATATCATAGGCATGCTTTCTCTAAAATACATGAGTTAGCTATAGTTTCCCCACATTTGATTAGTCACCAAATACACAGTTGTGTGTGTTAGAGGGAGGTGTTTGTCAGTAGACAAACATTCAGTGAGCACTGATTTCTCAAATAATAATTACTAGAACATCTGCAATGGCTATGACCTTTGCCTTTTAAAATAAAGGTATAATTTTCCTATCATAAATAAAAATGGATCACAGAGAGTACCATCTCTTTTAAGAAATTGTTAAGTAAAGAGCACTTCATTACCAGGGAGGGAACATTTGGCAAAGTATATTATGAAGTATAAATTTAGACACCTAACACACTACATTGGTAGGAGCCCAATGCATAGAAACACTAAATAGCTCTAATTTCCCCCCTGTGGTTTATGAAGCCAGGGGCCCCAAATCACTGCCATGTTCAACAGGAGACACATCCATCTGCCAGCAGTAATTATTTTATTGACCTCATTAAAGAACAATTATTTCCATTGTCAAAAAAAATCTATGGACAGACCTGGTGGCTCATGCCTATAACCCTAGTGCTCTGGGAGGCTGAGGTAGGAGGACTGCCTGAGGCCAGGAGTTCAGGACCAGCCTGGGCAACATAGTGAGACTCTGATTTCTACAAAAAAATTTTTAAAAGGAAAATATTGTTTAAAAGAGCTACCCAAACACATCAACCTTAGGCACACAATGGGAATACTTAGAGATGCATATTTCCCAGATTAAAATATGAGTCAATGGACACAGCATAAAATATTAATATTTACTCAATGTATTTCTTTCACTGATTATGCTGAAGCCAAAACTCATTTTTAACACCTTTGTTATCATTGACATACCATACAGTTCAACATTTTAAGTGTACAATTCAATTTTTAATATAGTCCCCCCTTTCCACTTGCTCAAATTATAAGGTCACAACTGTTAACACAATCTAATTTTGAACACTTCAGTCCCTACTAAAAGATCCATTGGCAGTCAATCTGCATTCCTCCCTACCCCATCTCACCCCTCACCTCTGGTCCAAAGTAACCTTGGGGACCTTTCTCCATAAACTTGCCTTTTTGGATGCATGATAGGTAGTCCTCTGTGACTGGAATGTTTTACTTAGTGTTTTCAAGGGTCATTGATGTTGTAGCATGTGTTAGTATTTCCCTTCTTTTTAATGCTGAATCATACTCCATTGCAGGATATATCACATTTTGTTTATTCATTCATCAGTTGATGGACATTTGAGTTGTTTCCAACTGTTGGCTATTACGAACACGACTACTATGAACACTCATGTACAAGCTTTTTTGTGAACGCAAGTTTTCATTTCTCTTGGGTATACACCTAAGAGTAAAATTGTTGGGTCATATGGTAATCCTATATTTAACCATTAGAGAAAGTGCCATAATGTTTTCCAAAGCAGCTGTACCATTTTACGTTCCTACTAGTAGCATGTGAGGGTTTCAGTTTCTCCATATCCTCAATAACACGCATTTTCTGTCTTTTTGATTTCAGCCATCATAGGGAGTGTGAAGTGGTATATCACTGTGGTTTCAATTTGCATTTCCCTACCAATGATGTTCAATGTCTTTCATAAGCTTATTGGAAATTCGTAAATCTTTTTTAGAGAAATGCCCATCACAACTTTTGTTTGTTTTGGGTTGTCTTTTTATTATGGAGTTATACGTTATTTTTAATATATTCTGCATGCAAGTATCTTAGATACACGATTTTAAAACATTTTCTCCCATTCTGTGAGTTGTCTTTTTACTTTCTTGATGGTGTTCTTTGCAACTCAATAGTTTTTACTTCTGATAAAGTCCAATTTATCTGTTCTTTTCCTTTGTTGCATCTAAGAAACCACTGCCTAACCCAAGGTCACGAATATTTACTCCTCTGTTTTCTTCTAACAGTTTTATCATTTCAGTTTTTACATCTACGTCTGTGATTCATCGTGAGTTAATTTTTGTGTGTATCAGTCCAAATTCATTCTTTTGCATGTGGATATCCAATTGTCCCAGCACTATTTATTGAAAAGAGTATTTTTTCCCCACTGAATTGTCTTAGTATCCTTGATGAAAATCAACTGACCATAAACACAAGGGTTATTTTTGGACTCTCAATGATATTCTATTTATCTATACGTATATTCTTATGTCAGTACCACATGGTAGCTTTGTAGTTTTGGCTATTTTGGCATTCCCAAATTCCATTTTGATAGAAATCTAATTTAGCACAAATATTGGTTATATTATTTTTAAAAAGGGACTGGAAACACCTATTTTCATATCTGACTGATGCTTATTAGTTGGCAAAAGCTTGTAGTGCCTTCATCTTCTGATAGTTAAAATTTGCTTTAATCAGTCACACACAGATCCTGTAACAGCCAAATGTCCCATTTAACAATTTCATCCATTTAGTCCATTCAGAATTATTTCACAAACAGCATTAAAACTATTATTCCACTGGATAGAATAAGGTGATTGCCAAGTCCTGCACACAAAGAGACTTGGAGCCCCAATATCTGGAGAATATCATTCTCCAGGTCAATGCTGGGATCCAGAAGGATCTTCAAACTTCAGTAAAACAAAGTATTTCATGGTGTGGACCACAGCATGTTCTGGTTGTCTATAGCCACAAGTGGTTGCCCCTCAAAGTCAGCCAACATCTTTCCTAATGTCTGAGCTACCTATGGTGTAGAGTTCTTAAACTACTATTTATCACTGACTATAAACAAAAATAAAAAAAGAGAAGACAATTCATTGTTTTTGATATGCAGTATGACCAAGAAAGCTGGGATTTATCTTGCCTCTCTTACTAAGGTACCTTCTAATATGTGCCAGTGCAGTAGTGCGATCTTGGCTTACTGCAACCTCCCTCTCCCGGGTTTGGGTGATTCTCATGCTTCAGCCTCCTGAGTAGCTGGGACTGCAGGCGCACACCACCACACCTGGCTAATTTTTGTAGTTTTAGTACAACGAGGTTTCACCACATTGGCCAGGCTGGTCTCAAACTCCTGACCTCAGGTGATCCACCCACCTCAGCTTCCCAAAGTGCTGGGATTATGGGCATGAGCCACTGCACCCAACCAGAATGTTTACTTTTCTACAGTGGTAATCTGAGCATGTGAAAGGCTTCCAGGTTTTTCAGTCTTTACTTAGGATAAATTTGCCAATTTCCATCCCACATAATTTTTTTCATTTGAATGAAATGGCCTTCCATGTAACCTATTCCAACAACTTCTTCTGAAAACAAAATGCTTCTAATACACATAGGTGATTTTATTTTTTTATGCAAGAATAAGTTGAGTAAAAGTTCTCTTTCTTCTAAATTTCTGTATTTATATTTAACTAAAAAAGTTATTTAGATGTCAGCTTATAACTAGCTATATATTTATAAGTCAATTTTCAGTGGTTTGTCTCAACCTTTAGCATTCCACCACTTCCATGGGATGCTTTAGTCTCAAGACTAAGGACAGCCAGCATCTTCGCAGGAAAATTTTTCATTAGTACACACTGAACTTTCAGCTACATGTTCTGGAAGAGATAAACACCTACAAAGAACCTGGTCAACCTCCAAATTAATTATCCTCATCATGTGTTTTCTCTGAATCACCACTCCCACATAGAAGGTTGTGTCCTGAGGATTCTTGCCAGGCCATAAAGGGACACTGTGACCGAACTGATGGGTTCTTTACCACAGGTAGAACAAATGGGGACAGAAAAGAATGCCAAAACCCTAATCTCCATCCTGTGTTCTTTTCTCTCTTTCTCATTTTCCACATTTCCCTTCCTCTCCCATTTGACCTGTCTCCCAGTGACATCTAAACCTCTAAGTTTCCCACCTGAGTGCTGTCCCTTTTCCCTACTTCCATTTCCTCTATGAAATTCTGAATTTCACATCCCACCTACACATCCATCCATCTATTCCATTCCATCTCCACTCAACCCAAGCATTTCTAGGCTCAGTTGTCTAATTCTGATCTGTGTTCCTGGATACTATGTGGCTATTTCCCAGGCCCTCCTTGAACAAAAAACCAGACTTATTTCCAGTCTACTCCTTAGAAAAAGATTGCTTTATACCCACTGTGGGCTCACATTTCTGTTTTCTTATCTATATAGGGATGTGTAAGGAAATCTCTGAATGCCCAGAGCAAATATGCATCAAACATTTTCTTCTTTGCCTAATCATCTTTCCTATTACCGACACATGCTCTAGGCAAACGTCATCACTGTCATGGCTGCCAATTTGCGCAGGAATCAGTCATTTCTTGGCCACATCTCATGCACGTATGAGGAAGGTGACTGCTTTCTATCAACCATACCAGTGAAATTACTACTAATGGACTGAGACAAACAGATAATTTATTTGTTTAGTCAACAAGTCTATTGGTATTTAGCTTTAATTCCCAGCATCTGCCATGTGTCCATGTTAAATATATAAACATGGAATTATAAATCTAAAATCCAAACGTCATGTAGAACCGAGACCTTATGAAATCATTAGAGGGGAAGGAAAAATATCAGCTTATATGTCTGCAAACATCCCTAACACACCAGCTGCTGCCCAAATTCTAAGTGCTGAACAGAAAAATTTGGCAGAAAATCATTTAAGAGGAAAACGTGGCAATTAAAAAAATATCCAAACGACTTTTAATTATTTAGAGACCAAATTTCAAGATTTACCAATGAGTTTCTCTCCAAAGTCTACTTTAAACAGATACTCTTGCTCTTTATAGATTTCAGTATATTATTTCCGAGCGCAATGCATTAATATCTCTATCTAAATTCTAATGTAACATTAATCCTACTTATATTTTTGCAGTTTGAATACAAGAAATATGATCCTATTCGGCCTCCTCCTTAGCATCACTCAGGCTTTCACACTATCCACTTCATTATAGAAAATGGAAGTTCTTGCTATAAGTGGATTAATGCTGGTGCACTAGGAAGTGGCTCCTATACATCATGTCAGATGAGCAACTCCCAATACTGGAATTCATAATCAAGCTAAAAGGGCCCTCCAAATTATAGCTTTAACACTAGCTTAACGGCCAAGTCCTTTTTCAAACAGCTTTACAAATATGATGATTTAAACATTAAATTGATTTTTAAAATTCCCTCACTTTCCAGATGAGATTGGAGATATTTAAATAGGTATGGCCATAGACCAATAGGAATAGTCTGTGCAAAGATCCTAAGGTTGGAAGAAACTTGAGAACGTAAAGAAACTTAAAGCAGTGAGGCCAGAGCAGATAGTAAGAAAGGAAGGATTAAGAGATAAGTAGAGAAGACCAGAATGTGATGGCTCTCAAGCCAGGTGTAGCGGATGCTGTGATACATCACCCAGATTCCCCTCCTTCAGGACTGATATATTGATACCCCCAGCTGCTGGCAATGTTGACAGATGACAGCCTGTGGCTGTCATCCTCCTAGTGATTGTACTCTGCTGAAGAAAGCCCTCTTGCCCATGGTCATGTCACTGGCTCAGGGGCATCTGGCACTCAGTGACTGGTCAGTATGGGTGCATAAAGACCCAGATTCTTTGTCCCAGGATCCCTGCAGAGCCTTCCCACCTCCAAAGGTCCTAATGGGATAAGCTGATACCTTGGTTGTGATGACGCTGTGGCCCAACTTCTCTCTCTGCTCAATCCTGCTTATTTTACACTCCTACAGGTGTTCACCCTGAAGATAATCCTCAACAAACTTCTCTATCTCAGAGTCTACTTCCTCGGGAGCCCAACCTGTGACAACAGGTCAAACACTTTATTTAGACTTTATTTTACATTGGATGAAAGCCACTAAAGAGATTATGTCAGGGTGTAAGATAGCAGATATGCATTTGCAAAGAACAAAAAAAAATTCTGGTTTTTAGGGACTGAAAGAGAGAATGAAATACTACTTTACACAAACTAGAATGACTATAAGAAAAAAGACAGTACCAAGTGTTAGTGAGGATGTGGAGAATCAAGAACCTCATACACTGAATATAAAATGATGCAGCTACTTTGGGAAACAATATGGAAGTTTCTCAAAAAGTTAGAATTATCATACGATAATTCTGCTCAAAGGAATATCTTCAAGAGAAGTAAAAACATGTCCACACAAAAACTTGAGTGTTCGCAGAATCTAAGCAGAGTCCATCATCTGGTAAGTGCATAAACAAAATGTGGTCAATCCACACTGTGAAATATTTTCTGGCAACAAAAACAAAGCACTAATACATGGTACACTATGGATGAACCTGAAAAATATCATGCTCAGAGAAAAAAGTCAGACACAAAAGAACATATATAAGCCTATTTACATAAAATGTCCCAAAAAGGCAAACAGGAGAGATGAAAACTTGATTCATGGTTCCCCAAGGAACCTGGGACTAGGGATAGGAACAGCGATTAACTGTAAATAAGCTCATGGGATCTTATTGGGTGATGGAAATATTCTAGCGAATTTTGTAATATGTCAATTATACCTGAATACAATTGTTTAAAAAAATAAATGTGGAAGAAATAGGGGGTAAGAATAGTAATCCACATCAGAGATGATGGTGACTTGGACCAGGTAGAAAAGGAATTTGAGAAAGGTAGGCTGAATTCAAGTCGGCTGATACCAAGTAGATAGAACCATCAGGGTTTCCACAAGGCATTTTCTTACTTTAGCTTTCTGTGAACTCTTATGGCACCAAGACTCTGTCACATTCATTTTGACATAATGGCACACTGCCTTACATTACACTCAGTTGATGCTTTCATACACCCTGTCATTGCTGTCACTGCCTGGAGGCCGGATGTGTACATGGGTGTATCATAAATACAGACAAATGATTGGTGAAACAATTGCACATAATCAGCTCCAGGCTGGATATCACTGATCACTCTGGATTACACTAAAAGTTAACATAATGTTAAAACAATAAAACTAGCAATTACCTTCACACAGGAGTTGCTAGTCATCGACACAAGAGTAAATATCAATTTGTTAGAATATAACTACCATAATTTATAGCAAAAAGGGAATAGAAACAATCAGGGAGTTGGCCAAAAGAACATTATTATTATATGTTATTCTGTGGATGGGGGGAGAGTAATTAAATATAGGCCAGGTGTGGTGGCTCATCCCTGTCATCTCAGCACTTTGGGAGGCTGAGGTGGGCAGATCGCCTGAGGTCAGGAGTTTGATACCAGCCTGGCCAACATGGTGAAACCCCACCTCTACCGAAAATACAAGTATTAGCCCAGCATAGTGGTGCATGCCTGTTGTCCCAGCTATTTGGGAGGCTGAGGGAGGAGAATTGCTTGACCCTGGGAAGAAGAGCCTGCAGAGAGCTGAGATGGCACCACTGCACTCCAGCCTCGGTGACAGAGCAAGACTCTGTCTCAAAAAAGTAAGTAAATAAGAGATAGGAACACTACTATAGTTTGGATGTTTGTCCCCTCCAAATCTCATTTTGAAATCGGATGCCAATATTGGAGATGGGGCCCAGTGAAAGGTGTTTGGGTCATGGGGGTTAATCGCTCATGAATATATTAATGTCCTCTCTGAGTGGAAGGGAGTGGGTGGGTTCTCATTCTATTAGCTGCTGAGAGAACTGGTTGTTAAAAAGAGCCTGGCACTTCTTTTCCCCTCTCTCTTGCTTCCTCTCTCGCACTCTATGTGGTAGCTCCCTTCCCCTTCCGCCATGAGTGGAAGCTTCCTGAAGCCTTCACTGGATGCAGATGCTGATGCCATGCTTCTTATACAGCCTCCAGAACTGTGAGCTGAGTAAACCTCTCTTCTTATAAATTACCCAGCCTCAGGTATTCCTTTATAGCAATACAAATGGACTAGGACAAATACTTAGAACAGCATGCTTGTCTAAGAGTCAGTCTGCCAAGTTACTAATTCAAGCCTTAAACCCATGTAGCACAGTAGACAGAACAGGTTCCAGGGAATGGGAGTCTGAACTTCGTTGAAACACACAGGTGAGTATGGGCAGTATACTTAAGCTCTTTAATATGTAACTTCTCTGAAAAAACGAGAATACTAAACACCTTTCACAAAGTCAATGGAAGATGTCAATGAAACTACATGTTACCTTTAGGACTTGCAATGAATAAAAGTATTGTTATTTAGAATATTTGTAATGATCCATTTTACCAATAAATTAAAACTAAAACTCACTTATTTGAAAAAAGTTAATCTAGGCTAGGCGTGATGGTTCACGCCTGTAATTCCAGCATTTTGGGAGGCTGAATCACTTGAGATCAGGAGTTCAAGATCACTCTAGCCAACATGATGAAACCCCATCTCTACTAAAAACACAAAAATTAGCTGGGTGTGGTGGTGCACACCTGTAGTCCCAGCTACTTGAGAGGCTGAGGCAGGAAAATTGCTTGAACCCAGGAGATGGAGGCTGCAGTGAGCCAAGATTGGGCCACTGCATTCCAGAAAAAAAGTTAATCTGAATGGGGTTCTACCTAGTAACTAATTCTCATTCCAAGTCATTGAAGTATGGAATAGAATACAGATTTTGAGCCAGAGCTGGGTTCTAATTTCACCTCTGCCACTTACCAGCAAGATCATCTGTGCAGTAACTTAAACTCTAAGCCTGGGTTTCCTTACCTGTAGAGTGAGAATAATATCAATCCCTGAAGGTTAAGGGGAGGATTAAATAGATGTAATACACATAAAACACCTTACACACTGCCTGGCACACAGCAGGCCCTCAGTGAACAGTGGCTGTCATCATTATTACTCATATACAATCATGATTATTCAAATGCCTTGCTTATGGTTCTATGCCAGGTTTATGATAATCATCAGATATCTCAAAGAATAATCCATTTTGTTCTGGAAGGATGAATAAAGTCACCTCATGCAATGGAAAAAAAAAAGCAGCTGAAACAGAGGGACAATGATCCCATCTTGCACAGTTCAGACCTCAGTTTCTCCTGGAAAGGTCCAGTTTCCACAATTGTGATGATATAAATCTTCAAAGATGACATTTAGCTAAGGTATCATGGCCAGGAAGGTAGATTGTTTGTCTCAGAGGCACTACACTTTAGAAAAGAGATCATTCATTGCTTCTTAATATTTCTCTTGGCAGGTTTTAGCAATAGACTAATGTGTCTTTGTAGAATAGAATCCCCCTCCCCCGACCCCCTAGCAATCATATAACACATACCAAATTCCACAGAGATTTGCTCAGTTTATTTAAAAAAAAAATAGCATCTTTCAAATGACTACCATTGGCCGTACTTATTACAGATGAATCAAACCCCAATGCATCCTGATACCCTTAGGTAGGGCATCAACACTGATATAAGCCATAACTAAACACTTCAGGTGCAGGGTCATCAGACTTTTTTGTAAAGGGCCAGAATAGCCAATACTTCAGGTTTTGTGGGCCATCTGGTCTCTTTTGCAACAACCCAACTCTGCCACTATAGCACAAAAGCAGCCAAGGAGTATGTGTAAAGAACGGACATGACTGTGTTCCAAGATACTTTTTATTTACAAAAACAGGTGGCTGACTCATGAGCCATATCTGATGTAAGCAAAGAGAAAATTATGTAAATTTTTTATTTCACTTATAATACCTTGATTTTGATACACCCACCTATACTGCCTCTCAGCTCTTTTCATTTTTAATTTTAAAAATTTAATAGGTAACGCATTGACACAGAAATGAAAATGATATAAGTATACACAGAGTTCTCATTTCTTTTTTTTTTTTTTTTTTTTTTTTAAGACAGGGTTTCACCATGTTGGCCAGGATGGTCTCAATCTCCTGACCTCATGATACGCCCACCTTGGCCATCCAAAGTGCTGGGATTACAGGCGTGAGCCACCGTGCCCGGCCAGAGTTCTCATTTCTGACTTCATTCACTGCCTAACTTGCCCCCTACAGGTCACCACTTTTAATATTCAGAGCATCACACACCCTTCCACCCAGAAAAGGAGCAAATAGTACTAGACTTACTGTTCTACATCTTGCTTTTAATTCACATGAGAAAACTTATTAATCACATACAACTTCCTCGTTCTATTCCAGCTGCAGTCATTCCTAGTGTGAAGGAAGGTACCCTCAGAGACTCAGCTGGCCCCATACAGGGCAATACTAGTTTCCAGTCTTTTGGTATTACAAATAAAGGCTGGGGGAAGAGTACAACAAAACACTTTTTTTTTTTTTTGAGACTGGGTTTCACTCTGTCACCCACGTTGGAGTACAGTAACATGATCATGGCTCACTGCAGCCTCGATCTTCAAACTCCTGGGCTCAAATGGTCCTCCTGCCTCAGCCTCCCTATTAGCTAGGACTACAGGTGCACGCTAGCCAAAAATCTTTTATGTGTATCATTTTGTACAGGTATAGTTACAGCTAGGGGATAAATTTCCAGAAGTGAGAATCTTCGATCAATGAGTCAATGAATTTATGATCTGCTAGAAACTGATAACACATCCTCAACAAGGGTTGTTCTATGTTCATACTCCCACCAGAAGCACCCAGGAGTATCTTTTGACCTTGTTTTCTTCAGAAAAAAAGCTGAAAACTACTTTAAATATTCACTTAGGTACCTGCGCCCCGAAGACCATCCCATATTCTGAGATTCGACAGAAGGATCCATGGGACTTAGTATGTAGTTGTACTTAGAGCCGATATTTATTACAGCAACTTAACAAGGACAGGCAGATCATAAAGGAAAAAGACACAAGTTGGGCCGTGGCTTATGCCTGTAATGCCAGCACTCTGGGAGGCCAAGGTGGGCGGATCACTTGAGCTCAGGAGTTCAAGACTGGCCTAGCCAACATGGTGAAGCCCTGTCTCTACTAAAAATACAAAAATTAACCAGGTGTAGCGGTGGGCACCTGTAATCCCAACTACTCGGGAGGTTGAGGCAGGAGAATCACTTGAACCTGGGAGGCAAAGGTTGTAGTGAGCCGAGGTTACTCCAGCCTGTGTAACAGAGTGACACTCCATCTCAAAAAAATTTTAAAAAGACACATGTGGAGTCTGGAGGAATCCACATGCAGATTTCCATATGCTCTCTCTTCCCATGAGATATTGCATGGGACACACTCTGCCCTTAGCAATGAAGTTACAATAACACGTGTGATGGTTCTGCTCAGGAAAGCCTGTTAGAGAGGCAGGCTGGTCACGAAGGCATTCTCTGCCCATGCATATTGAAATTCTAGACTCCAGGAAGGAAAGAGGTGTTCAGCATAAACCATAGTGTTAGCATAGTCTAGCCACCCTGAACCAGCCTTATCACTTAGGGAAAGTCTCTTTCCACTGCAGGGAACTGTTTACCACCAAGTTCCCAGATGCCAGTCAAGGGCCGACCTTGCAAGCAGGTCTTGTTCAAAATAGTCTCAGATTGTCCAAGTCAATGCTTTTCTGTACAACATCACAGGATGAGATTGTCTCGGGCAGGCTAACCAGCTAGTTTGAAACTATACCACTGGTGGCAAGAAGCAGATGTGACTTTGGGGGAACTCTGGCTTGGGATGACAAGTTCTGTTTGGTTGGCTGCTTGTCTGGAACTGCCTCACACCATTTGAAACCAACTGCAGCGCTCCAGGCACTGCTGCAGGGAAGTGTGCCTGGCATGGCAACATTGTCTCCTAACAAAATTACTATTTATTTCAAGCTGCTTCTTTTAAAAAATGCTCCCATTCTGTAGAACTACAAAGGGCCAAAAAGGATCTGAGGATGGTGCTGGCTTCACAGATTTTCATGAAAGGCAGACTGTACTAGCTCAGAGAGAAAGCTGACTAGAGAAGAGATGGCTTTTGGCTTAGAACTGAGATTTAAATATACAGACTCCTTAACTGGAGGTTTCTCTCTGCATCAAGTATCTTCCAGAGAGTCTATGAAAGGATATGTTTTCTAATGCAATTACCTCCACCTGTGCTTTTTTTTTTTGAGATGGAGCTTTTCTCTTGTTGCCCAGACTTCAGTGCAATGGCACGATTTTGGCTCACTGTAACCTCTGCCTCTCGGGTTCAAGCGATTCTCCTGTCTCAGCCCCTTGAGTAGCTGGGATTACAGGCGCTGGCCACTACGCCTTGCTAATTTTTGGTACTTTTAGTAGAGACGAGGTTTCACCATGTTGGTCAGTCTGGTCTCAAGTTATCTGCCCACCTTAGTCTTCCAAAGTGTTGAGATTACAGGTGTGAGCCACTGCACCTAGCTTCCCTGATTTTTAATGCCACTGTAAATTTGCTCAGTTTTTACTTTTAAATAGATGGAATCCTGTGGAATTTTCTCTTTTGCATCTGGCTTCTTTCATTCATAAACATGCTTGTGAGACTCATCTACGTTGCTGTATGGTACAACAGTTCACTTACTCTCGCTGCTGTATAGAAATCCATTCTATGAATTTGCCACAGTTTGTGCACATCTAGTCTAATTTGAAGAGCATTTGGATCACTTCCAGTTTTTGGCTAGAATGAAGAGTTCAGCATTTTCATTTTCTAAATGCTAGCAAAAAATTTCGAAATTGCTGAATAATTGGTGCACAGTCAAGTATGAAAATGTCAAGTTTACAACTTGATGGGTTTTACACACACATGCATACACCTGTATAAATGAACCCAAGAGCAAGATACAGAACAATTCTGTCACCCTAGAAGGCTCCCTGGGACAGCCCCAATTTTAAATCACCTCAAACTGATGAGCAACTACCAAATCTTTAAACCCCACGGCACAGCCTCCAATGGGGTGGTGCAATAAACACGGCTCAGCCATGTTTATTGACACAGATGACAGAAAAGATTCTGTCATTTGCTTGTGACTTTCCAAAGGTCACTCTCAGCCTCAGTTTCATCATCTACAAAATGAGGGGGCGGAACTAGATGGATCCCAGGGCCCTCGTAGCTGTAAAATTCTAACAGTCAAAGAGAACCACCACCTACCTCCCTGCCAGTACTGAGTTCATAAGCCCAAATTCTTCCTGCTGCTATTTTATCTTGCGAAGTAAAGATGAGGTGCAGTGAATCACCATTTCTCACTTATTAACTCTCTGGTGTCTTACATATCATTATTAAATCATTCTTCTGTCTTTTCTTCAGCTTGAACAATTGCAGCTTTTTAAAATCCTTCCCATGTTGGCTCTACTCCAAATCTTTGTGGCTTTCTAATTCTCTACATGCTTCTAGAAACTAAAGAGTCCCAACACAATAAAATATTTTAGTAATGGTGACCAAAGGCAGTAAAGGACAGAGAAGCCCAGAAAATGAATACCTCCTCCAGAGTCTTCCCATTCAAAGTGTGGGCTACAAATAGCAGCAGCAGCGTCACCTGGGATCTCAAGACAATTGCAAATATTCACGCACATCCTCAGACCCCTCTGAATCAGAATCTGTATTTTAACAAGATCCCCAGGTGATCCTATGCACAGTGAAATTTGGAAAGCAAAGAATCCCATTTTTAAATCTTCAGAAGAGACCGTTTATTAGTTTCCTATGGCTATTATAACAAATGACCACAGATCAAATCATTTAAAACAATGCAAACTTATTCTCTGAAAATTCTTGAGGCCAGAAGTTCTAAGTCAGTTCTGCTGGGCTGAAGCCAAGGTGTCTGCAGGACTAATTTTTTTTTTTTTTTTTTGACAGGTTCTCACTCTGTCACCCAGGCTGGAGGACAGAGGTGCAACCATAGCTCACTGCAGCCTTGACCTCCTGGGCTCATGCAATCCTCCTGCCTCAGCCTCCCAAGTAGCTGGGATTACATATATGTGCCACCATGCCCAGCTACTTCTTATATTTTTGGTAGAGACAGGGTTTTGTCACATTACCCAGTCTGGGGGCTGAGTTCTTATGGAGGCTCTGAAGCAGAATCCGTTTCCTTGCTCTTTTCAGTTTCTACTTGCCACTAATAATCTGTGGCTCGTGGCCCCTTTCTCTGTCTTCAAAGTCAGCAACGTAACATCTTTCTAATCTTTCTCATCTCTGCTTCCAACCTCACATCTCCTTCTGACTCTCTTGCCTCCTTTTTATAAGGATGCTTATGATGACACTGAGCCCACTGGGATAAACCAGAGTGATCTCCCCATCCTGAGATCCTTAACCATATCTGCAAAGTCTCTTTTGCCATATAAGGGAACATATTCACAGGTTTCGTGGCTTATGACCTGGACATCTTGGGGGGCCATTGTTCAGCCTACCACAGATAAGACAGAAGAGAAATTGAATAGAATGGGGCAATGATTATTAGCCAACCTCACTTAATCAATTATCACTTATATAGGTAGTAGAATTTGACATAAAGAAGTCAAACATATAGAAAATGTCTATGTTATATATAACTTTCCACCTTAACAGAAAGCAATAAAGGACCCCTGGTTTTAAGCTCACAGGTCTGAATTTTCTTTCCTCAGAATCGTAGCATCTTAGATCTGGAAGAAACTTTGATAATAAGTTGCTTCAATTTCTGTACTGTTACAAAGAAACTGAGATGTTGGCAGACTAATGCCGTCCCACAATAGAGACTAGGATTTGAGCCCATGTTTTACATAACCCAATAGCACCTCTTTTGAATGTTTTAAGAAAGGCTTGGGTTTGTTTCATGGAACAGAATGCTATTTGATCTTTCAGTAATTGCATGTTATCTAAAACTGAAATTGCCTTTCATTATTTCAATAAGCATTTTGTGAGCACCAACTGTGTAGTGGTAGCTGTTAGGGTATACCAAGATACAAAATTCCTGGTTCTTCTGAAGTTTGCACTTTAATGAGGTAGATAAACAAGTAAGCAAGGTTTTGCATTGCGAGCATACAGTATGGGCAACACTGCAATAAGGTTTAGTTCATTTCATTCATTCATTCAGCCACTATGACTGTTTTCCATGTGCCAGAAACTGAAAGAATACCAGGAAGCACAGAGAAGGGAGGACCTAATTCTGCACTGCATGCATTGATCAAGCGCTGTGTAAATCTCAGATGAGTTGATGCAAGGAGGAGCACTGTTTATTGAAGGTCTGAAAATACCCCATATTTGTCAGCTTCACAAATACCTTATTTATGAAGCTGACAGACCTCAAAGTCCTTGAGTTTTTCCAGCATACTCCAGTCTAGCCATTTTTAAGTATGTATTGTGACTGCCACATCTTTGCTCAAATTATTTCCGGAAAACTTATCTAACACTTTCAAGTCTTATTTCTGTCAGAGGCCTTCCCTGGCCACTCCTATCCCCACTAAATTCTCTCCCTTCTTTCTGGCCTGCTCCAATGCTCACCTGTGACACATATCAATTCTCATGGGAATTCTTGATGGTTTAGTGTATATAAACGGTCTGCAATTTCTCTACAATTTCTTTTAATATAGACTCTCACAGGTCCCTTTGTCATCATCCATTATACTTTTCATAGCAGAGAGGTGTTATGTAGAGTACTCAATAGCACCTGCATTAAGCTTCCTTTAAAATAATCTAAGTAGCTCTGAAAACTGGATCTCCACAAAACCCATTCAACCATTCTAAAATATTAAAAAGTCTAACATTATACAACCTTACAATTTGCAGCAAGTGTGTTTTTCTAGCTTTGAGGTATAACTGACATACATTAAACTTTACCCATTTTTAAATGTACGATTTAATGAAATTTAACAATCATATGCAGTAGTGTAATCACCACAATCAAGATACACAACAGTTCCCTCTCTTTACGAAGTTTCCTAGTACCTTTCTGTAGCTGATCTCCAAGTTCTTTTATATACCAGACATGATTATACATGCAATACAACTACCATATCAATTAATGTTAACATCAACCCTGAGATGGATAGTTTTTGTTCATCTAAGAAAAAGTGAAGTTGCACAAGTTTATGTAGCTAGGAAGTGGAGGAGTCCAGATTTGAACCCTGCTAATCCATATAGTTACCATGGGGATTAGATGAGTTAATACAAATAATGTGCTTAGAATAGCAAATGTTCAATAAATGTCAGCTATTATAACTATGCTGTTTCCCCCACACGATCCTACCACCCACAGAGTATTCAATAGTGCTGGAAAGTGAGGATGTACAGCTACTGAAATAAATGAATAGGGTACCTCACTAATGTATGCCGGTCGGCAGCATCATTCCTTTTCCGGACTGTCTTTTCTTCCCCATCCTCCATGCCAGTCCCAGGTTAAAAAAGAAATCCATGTTTTATCACCTCAGCAACTGATATCACACAGTAGTGACAATGGATACATCACTTGGTGCTAACACGCAAGCCAAGAAAAATATTTCACAGTGAGTTGAAAGAAAAACGGTATCAGTTTGCCAGGTGGCTTTTACACAGGAAGGGATTTTAGAAGGAAAAAAACTAGACAATCTTCACTGGAGTTTTTATTCAATCAACCTCTCTTTTCTCCTTTTTGTTATTTCAGTTTTGTGGATTTTAAGCATAGTGCACAAAGATGTTACATAAACCTTGTTGGGAAGAGCAAAATATGACTGTCATTTAAAATGTACATGAATGTTGTAACACTCTTTGGTACGGTGAAAAATTTAGTATAGAAAATGGCTCCCATGTGGAGCCTAATCAAGGCAAAGCAGTCACTACAATCCCAAAAGATGTGGATTTTCTTTTTAAGAATCACACAAAATAAGCTATGCTGAAAACACTGTAGGAAGGTATCCTCATTCTTGAGGATTATCCACTCTTACCCTTTTCATACTACCAGGTAACCACTGTTGGCAACTGTCAGGAGACTTTCCAACCTGAATATGAGACCATTAACACAAAAATTCATTTTAATATTTTATTATTTCAATGGGTTTATGGGGAACAGGTGGTGTCTGGTTACATGAGTAAGTTCTTTAGTGGTGATTTCTGAGATTTCAGTGCACCATCACCCAAGCAGTGTACACTGTACCCACTGTGTAGTCTCCTATCCCTTGCCACCCCCCACCTTTTCCGGACTCCTCAAAGCCCAATGGATCATTTTTATGCCTTTGCATCCTCATCACTTCACTCCCACATATCAGTGAGAAGATGCGATAGTTGGTTTTCCATTTCTGAGTTACTTCATTTAGAATAATTGCCTCCAATTCCATCCAGGTTGCTGCAAAAGCCATTATTTTGTTCCTTTTCATGGCAGAGTAGTATTCCATGGTATATATATATACCATATTTTTCTTTATCTACTCATTGGCTGATGGGCATTTGGGCTGGTTCCATATTTTTGCAATTGCAAATTGTGCTGCTATAAACATGCGTGTGCAAGTAACTTTTTCATATAATGATTTATTTTCCTCTGGGTAGACAGCTAGTAGTGGGATTGCTGGATCAAACGCTAGACCTACTTTTAGTTCTTTAAGGAATCTCCACACTATTTCCACAGTAGTTACACTAGTTTACACTCCCACTAGTAGTGCAAAAGTGTTCCCTTTCACTGCATTTACACCAACATCTATTATATATTTACAAAAATTCATTTTCTATGTTCAAATAATTCAGCTAAAATTTGAGATCAGCCTGGGCAATGTACCAGAATCCCATCTAAACAAAAATAAATAAATAAATAACAAAAGTTAGCCGGGCACGATGGCACACACTCTATTCACACCCACCTCTGTCTTTAGATTTGACCC
This sequence comes from Callithrix jacchus, assembly GCF_049354715.1. Classification (NCBI taxonomy): domain Eukaryota; kingdom Metazoa; phylum Chordata; class Mammalia; order Primates; family Cebidae; genus Callithrix; species Callithrix jacchus. Next base: position 14,081,437 of record NC_133524.1, read on the forward strand.
CACTGAGCTCTACTGAGCCAGATGAACTAGACTGTTGATTCTCACCATTTCTGGGTCATGGATTCCTGAAGAATCCAGTGAGAAGTTATAAACCCTCTCCCCTGAAAAGTGTCTATACAAATGTGTGCAGATTTGGCCTAGGATTCTGCAGGGATTCATGGCCAAGTCCCATGCTAGGGGATTTACTTTTTGCTATATACCCTTTATAGCTGGTATATAGCAAAATAGCTGGGACCTGTAGTCCCAGCTAATGGGGAGTCTGGGGTGGGAGGGTCACTTGAGCCCAGGAAGTCAAAGTTTCAGTGAGCCATGACTGCGCCAGTCACTCAACTGTACATCATTCCCTCTATTATTATTTTGGCTCTCAGTAATAGTTTTTGGCAATCATGACAAATATTTTGAAATTGAAATAAGTAACAAATACTATGCTTTCAAATGGACTCTCAGGAATCAATATTGAACTTAATCAAATAAGAAAAATCTGTTTTAGGCTCTTGGTCTTCTAATTAATTTGTTAATTGAAAAAGTAACCTAGACAGATTCAATTAGCAGAAATAACATGCACAGACAGTAACAAACTCAAAACAGAAATAAAGGGTACATAGCAAAAAGTTAATCCCCTAGCATGGGACTCCTGGCCATGAATCCCTGCAGAATCCTAGGCCAAATCTGCACACATTTGTATAGACACTTTTCAGGGGAGAGGGTTTATAACTTCTCACTGGATTCTTCAGGAATCCATGACCCAGAAATGGTGAGAATCAACAGTCTAGTTCATCCGGCTCAGTAGAGCTCAGTGGGGTCAAATCTAAAGACAGAGGTGAGTGTAAATGAGTATGCGACTGAACACGTAAGTGTGTGTGTGGCGGGGGAGCATGTAGTGACAGAGTCATGGATTAAGTTCTCAAGTCAGCAGATGAGGCAAAAATGCCACAAAGTCTATTAAGTGGATCTTGGTCTTTGGAGGCTCAAAAGCAAAAACAACAACAACAAATACCCTTCTGGTTGCTTTTCAGCTGTCACTCTTGCTTCCTGGAGGCAAGGTAGTCAAGACCCATGTTGAAAGAGCGGAAAGACAATGGGGTAAACCACTGTCCCTATTCTCTCTTCTGCTGAGGTCATTCATGTGCGCCTGAGTTTGTGAGAGTTAACTACACACATCAGGGTACTCACTGGAGTCAGGGAATGTTTATTCTGATGACAACAGAGTGCTCCTTGGCTTCTGTGACTTCTTGAAAATCAACCCATGGCTTCTGCTTTAAATCTCAAATACTATTTTCATAACATTAGATGACAGGAACAACAAGGTGGGTAGGTGGGCAATATAATGCAGTGATAACATATAAAAATCAATTTTAGAGCTTTTGGAAAATAAGCAATGAGAAAAGTTATGAATATGAATGCCTCTCCAAGTGCTGTCTCTTTCACTTCTGATTTAGTTCGTAGAAATAGACTTTACTGCTTTTTTTTTTTTTTTTTGATACAGGGTCTCTGTCACCCAGGCTGGAGTGTACTGGCACAATCATGGCTCACTACAGCCTTGACTTCTGGGGCTCAAGTGACCCTCCTACTTCAGCCTCCCCATTAGTTGGGACTACAGGCATGTACCAACATGCATGGGTAACTTTTGTTACTTTTTTTTGTAGAGATGGGGTTTTGCTGCATTCCACAGGTTGGTCTCAAACTCCCAAGGTTCAGGCAATCCTCCCACCTCAGTCTCCCAAACTGCTGGGATTACAGGTGTACACTACCGTGCTCAGCTGGAAATACACTTTAAAAATTGGTATAATTGTAGAAAGACACAGAGCCTTAAAATAATCTCCCCTCTTCTCTATCTTTAATACCACCAATATTTTACATCTTGCATAGGCAGCAGCAGGCAGAATCTTTAGAAATAGCATCCTCCTCAGTTCTGCTAAAGGGTCTTGAACATTTTTACATATTCCATAATTTCACCAAAACACCCTCCAGGGCAATCTTTGAAAACTGAGCAGCAAAAGATACAGATAATTTCACACAATCTTAATACATTTCATTTCTGGATATGAACAAATGTCCTATCCACATGCTACGACTATTGGGAAAAAAAAATTACTGAGCAGCTTTTTAGTCACTCAGGCCAGAGTAACTGTTTCTGTCTCCTATAAAAATGGTAAATGACAATGCCACACGCACAGTGGTTTCCAAGACAGTCAGACTCAGTGGAAACGGTGCTTGAAGACAGCAGGGATTCAGCCCCAGAGAAAATCACAAAAGCTATCACACCACAAGCAAAAGTTAGCTAGGAGTAGTTATTCAGATACCAAAGTGGCAATTGTGTGACCTTTTTCCATGCTGGCCGCTTCCCAGGGCTCATTATGAGAAAGGTTCTTTCTCCCTTCAGAAATGAATGCAGCTTTTGAACACACTTTCTAGTCCCATTTGGTCCCAGCGCTGAGAGATTATTTTAACCATGATCTCCTAATGGGAAATTCACTCACTTTCTTCCCAGAGAAAGACTGCCTTGTGATAATTATAGCAGTTTTCAAAACTCCAGGATGTGTGGTATTTTGAAAGGAAAGGTCTTTGGCAAAACAACAAAGAAATAATTTCTTTTTGGTCCATTCTCGTCCCTTTTCAAGTCAGCAGTGAAATGGTGAAAGGAATCAGAGAGAAACACTCATGTTGCAGTTTCATATTTTTTTATCATATGTGAAAATCAAATCAGTATTTTCACTAAAGCAATTTATAATATCTTATATTCAGAACCGAAAAACAAATGATAGCAGGCTGTGGTTCATTTTTTCTGAAAAGAAGTGAGAGGTAAGTGAAGACAAGAGGAAAAGTTGTTATACATTGAACCAATAGAGTAACATTGAAAAAGGTCATCTGATGCTTGATTCTCCCACTTTGTAGTACACAGGACCATGGGAAATCTGCAAGAGCCTTGAGGAATCTGAAAGAATCGATGCTGCCCCTTAACCTTCTGCCGTCTCTCCAAGGACATGCAGAGTAATGTAAATAAATCAGCTTAGCAGATCTGCAGTGTCTTATTCAGCGAAAAAGCAGAGTCGCTGATTCTGAATTGCCTTGCTGCCAATTCCCTCTTGTAGAAAGCACACCAGGGGGATGCTACACTAGACCCAGTGCAGAACCCCCTTGGGCACCAAGTTGGGGAAGCGAAGGGAATCTTGGGAGGACACTGTCTTGACCTGCACAGCAGGTGGTGGAGCCGAGGGGCTGGCGCCCAGGCACATAGGGCACAGCAAAGGGAGTAGCTCTGACTTCAGCATATTCCAAAGATTCCAAAAATGCAAATTAGATTCCAGGGTTGGAGTTTTTAAAGGAAGGCTGCTTTAGAGGATTTGGATGATGTCAGAAATGATGTTCTGGAAATATATTCATCTGTGAGCCCCACAGAGAAATGAAAGGGAGTGCAGGAAGCTGGAGTGGATTACGGGAATCACCCTTCCCACACGGTGTGTATGAAAGACAGAGAGAATGGCATGAATTAAAGGGCAAACAAGGATTTCAGAGGATAAAGTCAGAAAGGTGTGCTTCCAATATATAGTAAAGTACAGGTCCCACCGATCCATGAGGGATACATTCCAAGACCCCCAGTGGAAACCTAAAACTGCGGAAGTACCACACTCTATATGCAGTGTATTTCCTTGTATATAAAGTTTCATTTACAAATTAGGCACAGTGAGACATTAGCAACAATAACTAATATATTAACTATAACAACATACTGTAATAAAAGTTATGTGGATGTAGTCTCTCTTTCTATCTTATTGTACTGTACTTACCTATTTTGGACTATTGTTGACCAGAGGTAACTGACACCATGGAGAATGAAACCGTGAATAAAAGGGGACTACTGTATGTGATGATCGTGGCAAATACTGTGTAGTGAAAAAGCTGTGAGACGTCCAGCTCGGTCATACACAAGCTCCACAACTTGGAAAAGTCACCCAACCCTCCATGTCACTAAATGTAAGTTAGATTCTGCTTCTTTGTTTCTAAAATACAGGTAATAACTTCACTGGTTGACAGGGTGGTTGTAAAGATCGTATGCAGACACTTGGTAAACTGCAAAGCAGTTCATGACAGTGTGATAATGTAAGAGCAGAGATCATGGGCCAAATTCACAGGTTGATGTTTCCATTACAACAGGCAAAAGAAACCCCATTTTCAGCCAGGCACATTGGCTCATGCCTGTGGTCCCAGCACTTTGGGAGCCCGAGGATGGCAGATCACTTGAGCCCAGGAATTCAAGACCAGACTGGGCGACACAGTAAAACCCCATTTCCACAAAAAAATACAAAGAAAAATATTAGCTGGGCAAGATGGTGCACACCTATAGCCCCAGTTACTCGAGAGGCTGAGGTAAGACGATCACATGAGCCCAAGAGGTCAAGGCTACGGTGAGCTGAGATTGTACCACTGCTCTCCAGCCTGGGTGACAGAGCAAGAGTCTGTCTCAAAAAGAAAAGAAAAAAAAAAGCCATTTTAAACTTAACTTGCTTCTGACTGCTTAAAACTATTCTGCCATAAGAAAATAAAATCCTGTCATTTTTGACAACATGGATACACTTGGAGGACATCATGTTAAGTGAAATAAATAAGCCAGGCACAGAAAGACAAATACCTCATAATCCCACTCATATGTGGAATTTTTAAAAGTTGAGCTCATAAAAGTAGAGAATTGAATAGAGGTTACTAGGGGCTATGGAGGGTTATGGGGAGGGGAGGTAGAAGACAGGAAGAGGTTGTCAATGGGTACAACATTACAGTTAAGAGGAATAAGTCTGGTGTTCTAATGCACACTGGAATGACTATAGTTACCATAATGTATCAAAAAAGCTAGAAGAGAGGAATTTGAATGTTCTCACCACAAAGAAGAAACAAATGTTTGAGGTGATGGATATGTTAATTTCCCTGATTTGATCATTACACGATGCATTCATGTAATGAAATATCACATTGTACCCCATAACTGTATACAATTATTACATGTCAATTAAGTATTTAAAAGAATATTTTTTAAAAAAGAATGAGCTTCAGCCAGGAAAGAGTGGACAAAAAAATCTATGAGGAGAGAACTGAGGTCCCAAATTGATTAGAAGATATTCTAAATGAATTTTAGCATTAAAGACAAATTATACCCACAGACACTTGGAGAACGTGAAGATAAACTAACTGAATTCTCCCCTGTAATATGAACGGAGTCAGAGAAATGCATTTGCAGTTTTCAAAAGGGAAAAAGAAAAAATTGCTTCAAAAACCACAGACCGGTGAATTTGATATATATCCTAGTCAAGAGTCTAGAAGAGACAACTGAAGAATGTTCCATGAGCACTTAGCAGAACATTCAGGGACTATTAAATGCAAGATCAGCCTCTCTGGCTTTCACTTGATATGGTTAGATTGTTAGGCTGAGGGAAGTCTCTAGACACAAACTATCTGAATCATGATGAGGCATTTTTGTTTTTTCTTTTGAGACAGGGTCTCACTTTATCACCCAGGCTGGAGTGCAGTGGAGCTATGACAGCTCACTGAAGCCTCCATATCGTAGGCTCAAGCGATCCGCCCACCTCAGCCTCCCAAAGTGCTGGGACTATAAGTGTGAGCCACTGTGCCTGGCTGGCAAGGCATTTATAAGGGCTTTCCAGCTATTCTTGTTCACAAGGGAATGCAGAGGGCAGGACCTTTAGTTAGGCTGATTCACAACAGATCTCAGGGGCAATTAACTATGAAACTGCCAGGCAGTCTCCAGTGATGGGCATGGGTATGGGAGTGGCATTTTCCCTATTTCGCCCTGCTTATCAATGGCTCAGATGAAGTTATACACATCTTCCTAATCAAGTCTGCAGGTAACATGACGCTAGGAAGTGAGGCCAACCCATTCAATGACAAAGTTACCAGATGCTGAAAGGAAGACGAACCAGAAAGACAAGGAGATCCTGAAAAGGTTCAATGTCATGGGAACAAATGGTCGTATCCTACACTTGGGTGTCAGCAACCAAATGTATGATTTCAAGATGGGGGTGAGGGAAGGTGGTAGTGGAAGAGGCTCGGTGGCAGCATAGAGGAGACTGAAAAGGCTTAGTTGATATAATCATCAACTTGAGTCCAAATGATACGTTCACCCAAAAGGCCAATTAGACCATAAACATGGAACCCAGATGATACCTGTTGCTCAGTGTTCTGCTATGGATGTGGACTTCTAGAATAACCACAAGTTAGTTACTGGAAGGGCTGCTGAGAAGACCAGAAACTATGCAAATGAGCATCTAGCACAGTGCCTCTTTCTCAACTCTTAGGTTCTGTGAAGTGTCTTCATTTCACATTCAGGTGAAACATCAGAATACGGAGGAAGATTCAAGTAGGGCAAATAACTTTCCAGAAAGTCAAAAGTTGCTCATAGACATTTTAAATTGTATGTGAGTGTGAAGGTACTGCTGGAAAAGTGTTATGTAAATGATGGGAGGAAATGCTTTGTATTAATAACTTTTAGATAGCAAGAACTGAAAATTGCTAGACTTCAAAAATAAAAGGCCAACACCTCAGCAAAAAGTAAGATGACAGAGTCTGTTTGGTTTCTGGACTTTGAAGGACGTCTTTACAACTGTATATAACTGTAGGACTTTTAAATCTGATCCAAGTCCTGGGTTTTTCTTGCATTTCCTTATATTCCCATAACTCTGCTAATAGAACATGAATTAGATATGTAAATCAGCTCTCACTAAAAGTGAAGTGCGAGATCTTAGTCATCTGAGATAAAATTGCCTGTTGTTGGTTATTAACCAGCCTACATATAAAAGAATAACTTTTAAAATGAGATGGTTGCATAAGACTTTTTCTTTACCCCTTGGGTCAAATGAGGGGAAATTCCATGGCACAGAATAAAATGTATGCTGTTTCCACAGAAAATACTGTTTCCACAGAGTTTGGCAATAGCATTCTTGGACAACTAATATCTTTCCTTTCTCACACTTATTCAATAAAGCAATTCACTGCACAAGTCTCTCGAAGTGGTGATTATTGATTTGAACATAACATAACCCACATTTTTTCCCTCTCTGGGACTCTGGGGACGTTTCTTACCTTAACACTAAAGACATTCCAAATTGACTAATCATCTATATAAGTACACAACACTGTTTGGGATGCTTTGAGATGGTGTTTACTGTTTATCCCAAGAGTCTATCTTCTAGAGAAACAGATACATAGAATGTGGGGGGCTGGAAGGATAGTCTACCCTAGGATTTAACCAAACCCATCAGAATAATAGTCCAAAAGGTATTAGGTGTCCATCGACTGATGAATGAACAAATAAAAGTGGTCCATATTCATAGAATAGAATGTTATTGGGCCACAAATAGGAATGAAGCACTGACAGATGCTACCACATGGATAAACTTCAGAAACATTATGCTAAATCAAAGAAGCCAGACACAAAAGATCACATATGATTGCATTTAAAATAAATGTCCAGAACAGGCAAATCTATAGAGACAGAAAGGAAAAAATGGTTACTTGGCAGCAGTTGGTGGGGTGGGCATCAAGTCACAGCGAAGGATATAGTTTTTTTTTTAAAGGGGAAAAATGTTCCACAATGAGATTTTGACGATGGTGGTGCAACCCTGTGAATATTCTAAAACACAGTGAATTATATACTTTAAATGGGTAAACCGTATCATATATAAATCCTATCTCAATATAGCTGTAAAAAACATTAGGAGAGTTTTGAAGAAAACACAGGGCCATCAACTTGTAATATATGATTATCCAGTTTAGTTTCTATGTCGAACCAATGGTCTCCCCTTAGACTTCTTACACTTCTTCCAGAATGCCTTGTTCAGTGACATTTCAATTATCTTCCATTCATTAATTTTTTAAACTTAACCTTTTGTTGGTTTTGGGATAAATGCAGACTTTCAGAAGTGTCGCAAAAATATGAAGAGTTCCAATACATCCTTCACTAAGCTTCTCCTTATGTTACACATCTTACATAACTACAGAACATTTATCAAACTAAGAAATTAACCTTGGTACACTGCTGTAAACTAAAGCACTGATCTTATTTGGATTTCACCAGTTTTCCCACTCATGCCCCTTTTCCATTCCAAGATACAATTCAGAATCTTGTGTTGCATTTAGTTGTCCTGTCTCCTTAGTCTCCTTCAATCTGAGCCAATTCCCCAGTCTTTACTTGTTTTTCAGGACCTCAAGTCTTTTGAAGAGTATTGGTCATAAATTTTGTAAAATATCCCTCAGTGTGGGTTTGTCTGCTGTTTCCTCATGATTCTGCTGGGGTTATACATCACTTGGAAGGAAACCAGAGTAGCAATACTGCGTCCTTTGCAATGTATTGCATGGGGGGCAAATGGTGTTGATACAGGTTACTCATGACATTAACCTTGATCACTTGGCTCAGGTGGCATCTGCCTAGAGATGCCACAAGTCGAATTTAAGACTGATTTTCATGCACTCAACAAATAGTTACTTAATGTTTATCATGTGCCAGAGGTAATGTCACTCTCTAAGGCAATGATGTTCATTCCTATCTGAAAATAAAAGATCATCTGTGAAGCCTTTTAAAGGTACACATTCTGAGGCTGAGTCCCTTAAGATTCTGAACCAGTAGGTCTGAGGGAGGAATTCCCCAGGAGGTTCTGACAGTGGCTGGGATAGGCAGAGAGAAAGAGGGCAATGACCCCACTTTGAAGGAGTGCTCAGTCTAGAAGGAGGAAGTACATATAGAGAAATCATAAAGCAATGGTAACCATTCCAACAAGGTATTAACTGAGCTGTATAAACACAGAAAACAGCCCCTAACACTGCTTCAGGGAGAATCTGAGTCCAGGGAGCTACCCAGCTATTAAACAGCTCTGAACTCTGTATTTGCTTTTTAAAAACTGTACAATGAACATATGTGTGCAAAGAAAAGTATAAAGTAATTCAAAGAGTCTGTATGCAACATGTCAGAAAAGCCACATTGTCTAGAACAGCCCTTTGCAAAAACAGAAAATTTTTCACAGCTGTGAGGCTGCCTGGCACCTTCAAGATCTATTTAAAGAAGTTAGACCAAGCTGGGCAATATAGCAAGCCCCATCTCTACAAAACAACTAAAAATTAGCTAGATGGAGTGGTGCATGCCTGTAGACTCAGCTACTTGGGAGGCTAAGGTGGATCACTTGGGCCCAGGAGGTCAAAGCTGCAGTGAGCCATGATTGCACCACTGCCCTCCAGCCTGGGTGACAGAGTGAGACCCCATCTCTAAAAAAACAAAAACAAAAGAAGTTAGAGCTGTTTCATCATCTGCCAGCTTCAGGAGATCTGGGGGATAAGGCAGATACAGAGACTCCATTAGGGACTTCAGGCTGAAGACGGGTAGGTGCCACACAGAAAGCCCAGTGGCTAATTGACTTGTATTCACTGGTTAATTCCATCTTCTTAACCGTTAGTCTTTAGTAAAGTCTTATTTGAGCAGCTCAGTCTGGGCTCATCTTACATTAGACTCACCTGAGGAGCTTTGAAAACATGTAGATGCCCAGGTTACTCTCTGAGGTCCTGATTTAATTGGCTTGGGAAAGGCCCTGGGCATCTGACAGATTTTTAAGCCTTCCCAGGTGTGGCTCATGTGAGCCAGGGTTGAGAACCATCAAGTTAGATTAACGCCTTTCTCCTCATAGTGTGGTCCTTAGACCAGCAGCATCAGTTTCACCTGAAAGCCTTATTTAGAGTGTGAACAGAGAAGGAAGATCCCAGAAAGGATGGATGTAAATGGTCAGAGACAGGACCAAGAGTCAGAAGTGAGGAGGATCCTAGAATTCTTTAGAGGGAGGTAAGGAATAAGAGGCAGTAGCAACTGAACATGATCTTGGAGGAGGTGTGGGGCAGGGCCAGGACTAGGTGAGGCCAAAGAGACTCAGCTTACAGGACCCTGAGAGTGAGCGCCCCCTTACATTTTACACCCTGGTCTTACTTTGCACTAGTCTCGGCCCTAGTGAAGAGGTGGGAATCTTCTGAAATATTCGTGAAAGAATGCTGATATAGACAAAGGTAAAGGTGGGATATCAAGAACAGAGGGGAGCACCTGCCTCGTATGCTGTTTGTTCTGCAGAAATGGGGTCAGGAAATCTGAGGAAGAAAAGCTTTAGCTTGATTCCTACAGAGAATAGCGAAAGGAATTTTTTTGTAGCCCTGAGGTCTTGGCAACCAGCACATTATCTTACCGTTTTTACTTGAAGAACCTGAAGTTAGAAGTGAAGTGCTTTGACCCTGCTATGCTGCGAGTTGGTAGGAGGTGGATAAGGTGGCCCTGGGACTGAAGCACAGATCTTCAGAGAGTGATGGAGAGTGGCCTTGAGTCCTAGTGTCTGGGCTCAAACATGGCTCCATCACTTCCTAGTTGGGTAACTTAAGGAAAGGGGTTTATCTCCATGTCTCTGTTCCCCGATTCTTAGACGAGGGACGATGGGGTTCCTTTGAGGGTGATGAAAATGTTTTGGAAATAAAGCTGCTGGTCCCCCAACGTGGTGAATGGACTAAATGTCAATAAATTTGTTGACCTTGATTCATTTTATGCTATGCAAATTTAATCTCAATTTTAAAAGAGGGATGATTGCATCAACTTTGTAGGGCTGTTGGGATTAAACGGGTCAATCCACATTAAGCAATTAGAACCAAGTCTGGCATATGGTAAGCCCTCCAGTGACACTGATTATGATTATATCCTGGGCCAGCTGCTTCATTCCGTGTAAGAGCCATGAAAATGTGCTCAAGGGATCCAGACGACTCAAATGTCTCCATTTTTGCCTAATGAAAGATTGAACACCAAACATTTATATTTAAAAAAGGTATTTTAGGATATATCTGGAGTATCGTGTCCTTCATATTGAAACAGGAAGTTCCCATTTCATTAAGCTGTACTTTGTCTTTTAAACATTAAATACAGCATTAAAAAAGACGACTGTGTTAAATGGCAAAAACACTTCATCTTTTCTTACCCTGAGCAATAACACGAGAATACTTAATAGTACATATTGTGCAAAAAGACATTTCAAATTAAGCTGCCAGCAATTTACAATGGATATATTTAACACTATTTTTATTCAAAAAGTGTGAGATTAAGGAAGACATTAGGAGGCCGTCAAAATCTTTAACAGTTTGTAAACAGATAAAAGATTAAGTCTCCTTTCTTGAAATAAAATGAAACATTTTCATTTTTTAAAAAGCCTACACTTTTCTAGGGCTTAAGGAGAAAAATGTAACAACAAAAACTATATTGGGGAAAATTAACACAGCAAATGGCATATTCCTTGACAATTAGATTGAATAACTATTCACTGAGCACTGACTCTACTCAACACATTCTGGAAGGTGCTAGGGATACAAGAAATGGTGAGTAACTTCTAAAGTGGGAGGCTCAGCATAGTCGCAGTGGCTCACACCTATAATCCCAGCACTTTGGAAGGCCGAGACTGATGAATCACTTGAGGTCAGGAGTTCGAGACAGTCTGGGCAACATAGTGAGATCCCAGTCTCTACTAAAAATACAAAATAATTAGCTGGGTGTGATGGCACACACCTGTAATCCCAGCTACTTGAGAGGCTGAGGCAGGAGAGTCGCTTGAACCTGGGAGGCGGATGTTGCAGTGAGCTGAGATCGTGCCACTACACGTCAGCCTGGGAGACAGAGCGAGATTCCGCCTCAAAAAAAAAAAAAAAAAAGACACAGATTCTGGAGTCAACATTCTGATATTGCTACATAAGAGCTGTGTGGCTTCGAGCCCCGCCCTAAATCTCCACCTCACATGGTTGTTGTGAAGATTAAATGAGATTAAACTCAAGAAGGTTGCATTAATGCTACTGTTGTTATTTTGAACTTCTTTATTTGTACTCTATACACATGCCAATTCCTCCCCCACTTTAAACTCTCCCTCTTTGGTCTATGTTTGAATCCCCTGACATTTGAATATTTCAGACAGGCTAGGCCCTATGATGCCTGTATTTCAGTGGAAACCTGACCTTGATAAGCAATAAAATCAAAACTGATTTCTGTCATTTCCAGCTGTTACTAGAATAGCCTAACAATAGAAAGGCAAAAATAGTGACAAGTGCCTTAGATCACAGAGAACAAGTCTTGATCTCCATCCTTGAGTAGGTGACAGTTGGATAGTTAGTGGGACAAACATCCTCAAAGCCAAAAAAAAAAAAAGGTAGGGCAAACACAAATGAAAATATGAGGAGACAAAACTGCAGTCTCTCCAGGCAGAGCTGAACGAGGGGCGCTCACAGGGCCTAGCAAGAATGCATGAATTATGGGAAGCTGCAGGGGACTATCAGGAAAAAGAATCAAGGTGGAGGTGAGCCCTAAAAAGGGTTTGAAAGAGAACAGACATCATATGGCAGAGGACTGGCATGAGCAAAAGGCCATGGGTAGCTCCTCGAGAAGTTAAACATCCAGTTACTGTATGACCCAGCAATTCCACTTCTAGCTACATACCCAAACGAATTGAAAACAGGTGCTCAAACACTTGTACACACAAAGTCATGGGAGCACTCTTAAGAGTCAAAAGGTAGAAACAGCCCAAATGCCCATCAACTGAGGAATGGATACATAAAATGTGATCTATCTGTACAATGGAATAGCAGTCGGCCATACAAAGGAATGAACTACTGACTGACACATGCTACAACACGAATGAATGTTGACAACATTATGCTCAGTGAAAGAAGCAGACACAGAAGGCCACACGTTGTGTGACTCTATATGAAATGTTCAGGATAAGCAAATCTATAGAGACAGCAAGTAGATTAGTGGTTGCCAGGGGTGGGGGAAGGAGATGTCCAAAGACATTTTTTTTAGATGACAAAAATGTCCTAGAACTAGATAGTGGTGATGTTTGTACATTGTGAATGTGCTAAATGCCACTGAACTGTACACTTTAAAATGGTTACAATGATCTATTTTATGTTAGATATATTTTACCACAATAAGTTAAATCAAAACACTTCCACTAGAACAACGACAAAAAGAGACATACTGAATTAGAACGGTGTGTTATGTGGAAAGAAGAGAACCAATGGTCATTTCGATAGTCACAGAGATGAGATATAAGCACCCAAGGTAATCCTTCTTCCATCAAAGATCAAAGAGGAAGCCATAAACAACAAACGATGACCATCCTCAAGGCTCTGCACAGCTTAAGATCACAGATGAGGTCCTACACCACTTCCAAATCACCCATAAGTGTTTTCATATGTCCTCAGAGGATCACTGATAAATTGTTGACTCGTTATTCATCAAGAGAGACACATAAGTGGACGTACAACATTTCTGTGCCTTTATCCTCAAAATGGAAGTCTCATTTGTTAATATTATTGACATACAAATGTTCTCTATGAACACCCATAGGCCCTATGTTCCTGGCATACCCAGAAATGGTACAAAAAGCCCTGCTGCAGTAGATAATGTCACAGGGAACTTTAAGCTGTTTATCAAAAACATTAGGGAATGAGAGGCAGGCAGGGCAGATGGTGGGATGGATCCAACCAGATGGTCAATGGTGGTCTGGAACAATCTTCCATTTGTGAAGATGGCTGACTCTGAAGGCAGAAGGAACTTTAAGGCTGTGCAAGCTCAAGTCACAGCACATCTGCCTATAATCACTGGGGACAGTAGACAAGAGAATGGCTGTTCTCAGTGGAACCCAGCCTCCATTATAAAGTGCTGTATGTCCGACTTGAGTGGGCTTGTTGTCTGGCAACATTTGAGGTGACATCATGCACATACCATGATGCTGTGTCACCTCTTGGAATAATAGACAAGTCACTGGAGTAATATGGGAGCATCATCTCAACTCCTGAACTGGGGGGCAGGTCTGGAGTTCAAGCAAGTGCACAGACAAGACCATTTTTTGGATCACACAATTTCCAGCTGTGTATTTCAGTGTCATTGCAAGGCCTGGGTCACAGGGCAGGAGAGGACACTTCCCTGACCTTACACTCTCACAAAACAGCCCCTCACCACTCCAAGGCAGCTCAAAATTTACTGGGAAATGTGTACCAGCTAGAACTACATATGATTAGAGCGCTCTCTGTCCCAATAAGTAAGGCTCTCTTTCTTTCTAGAAGTGAGATGCATCGTTTAGCAGCTGAAGAGTGAATTGTGATATGGGGCAAAACAAACTAAAAAGATCCCAACATTCTCTAAAATGTAAATTATATTCCCCCAAAAAGTGTGGCAGCATGTAAATTCGATAAGGATAGTGAAGTAGAGTTTCCTTAGGGCATCTAATAAACCATGAGCTATGTCAATAGAGCAGAGTTTGGGAGGGGGTGGATTAAACTTAGTAAAAGCTCACAGAGAACCAAGTTCTATAAGTGCAGTATTAAGAACAAAAAAGTTGTTGCAGAAATTACATCTGGCCATCTGGGTCCTTTGCAGCACTTGATTGTATCTAATGTTTAAAAAATCAACCAGGCACAGTGGAATACATTTGTAATCCCAGCGCTTTGGGAGGCCATGGCAGGCAGATCGCCTGAGCCCAGGAGTTCAAGACCAGCCTGGGCAATGTGGTGAAATCCCATCTCTACAAAATAAACAATCAAAAATGAAAATTAGCCAGGTGTGGTGGTACATCTCTGTATTCCAAGCTATTTTGGAGGCTGAGGTGGGAGGATCACCTGAGCCTAGGGAGGTTGAGGCAGCAGTGAGGCGTGATCATGCCACTACACTCTAGCCTGGGTGACAGAGCAGGACCCTGCCTCAAAAACAACAACAACAACAAACCTTTCACCATATTTGCTTCACCTTTTTTTCTAGTTTAAGTCCTTCTGACATTTCACAACAAAATATCCCAGTATCCTGAAAGAATAAGCACATTTGTATTATCACCCATACAAGAGTTGACAACAGTTTCTTAATATCATCTAAGATATACCTATATTCAAATTTTGCTCATTATCCCCCCAAATAGTCAATGACAGTTGGTTTGACTGAACCAGGATTTGACAGGGTCAGAAGTAAATCTAGTAAGCTGGTGAACAATGAATGGAAAATTATACCTTAATATAGCTCTTTAAAAACATCAAAGGAGTCCCCCAAACTCTTATGAATATTCTATTCAGAGTTTAAAGTATGGGGAAAAATAGTAACTGATTAGAGACAAGAAGGTTTTTTTCTTCTCCCCCAACCTTTCCACTTGCAAATGCTCTATTTATTCCTATCGGCATGGATCAGGGAGACCACCCAATGGGAAGGTGGGGGGAAGAAGTACCAAAGAAGAGAGCAGAGGGGTCTGGAAGTGAGAAGGAAGGATTTAAATAATTTTTTAAAAACCTATGTAGACACTTTGGAAACATAAAAATGTGTTAGGCTACTAGCATCTACTGAAGGGCAGCTCTGTGCCAGATAATTTCACATGTATCTCCTATAATGCTCAAGGACAGCCTTCAATAATGTTTTACTAATCTCATTACATGGCTAAGAAAACTGAGGCTGCAAGGAAGTTTAGTGGCCTGCTGTGGTAGGCAGCATTATACCCACCACGCCCCCCAAGATGTCCCCATCCTAATCCCTGGAACCTGTGATTACATGACATGGCAAAGGGAGGATTAAAGTTGCAGATGGAATTACAGTTGCTAATCAGATGACCAAAGATTATCCTGAATCAACCAGGTAGATCCAACGTTATCACAGGGTCCTTAAATGTAGAAGAGAGGCAGAAGAGGTCCAAGTGATGCGATGTAAGAAAAACTTAACCCACAGTTCCTGGCTTTGAAGATGCAGGAAAATGGCCAGGAGCCAAAGAATGCAGGTAGCCTCTAGAAGGTGGAAAGGGCAAGGAAACGGATTTTCCCTAGGGTTTCTAGAAAGAAACACAACTCACCTACACCTGGATCTTACCCCAGTGAGACCTGTGTCAGACTTTTGACCTCAAGAACTATAACAAAATTGCATTGTTTTAAGCCACTAAATTTGTGATAATGTGTTAGAGTGGCCACAGGAAACGGATACAACAGGGATATAAGAACAGCCCCACAGTAGAACATCCTTGGCTTTGACAAATAGTACCATATTTGGAATATTTATTTCCCTCCCTCCCCCAGCAAGTAGATAGACCTTTTATGATATAGCTAAACTAAGAATCAGTCTGCTTTCCTTAAGTAGATCATAACTTACGATGAAGATCCACAGAAGAACAGATTAGCTGGCAACATGAACCACTGAGGGATTAAAAACTCACTGAAGGGAAGCTGTAGTATAAACAGTCTATCTGTGGACAACTGAGAACTGGCTTTGTTACCAGTGGTTTTTCGATTCGAATACAATTTGGCTGGTTGTTTTCAGTGGGAAATTGTTTTTTTTGAGACAGAGTCTCACTCTGTCGCCAGGCGCCAGGCTGGAGTGCAGTGGCGTGATCTCGGCTCCTCAGTGGGAACTTTCTATCAGGACAGCCAGAGGCTTCTTCCAATTTAGACTGTTAAACTCGACTCAGGGAGGGTGTAATTACATCAACTCTGCAAATTCCAATAAGGAGAAACCAGCCTGGAAACCTTGTCAATATTATACAGCATCCAACAAAAGAACCTAAATAAAACATGAATAGCTTCAAACACAAAGGCTTGGTTCAGACACTTGATTCCAAAAGCTACCCAAACACAGCAATTACATTAAAAGATTACAATGAAAGGAACATCACTCTGCTCCTCAGCCTTGTTTAGTAGTGCTTTTTACTCTGAGCAACCATCTCTATCAGCAAAAAAACAGGGATTCCCCAAATTTTGAGGTGCATCAGCTGGAGGGCTTGTTAAAACAGATTGCTGGGCTCACTTCCAGAGTTTCTGATTCAGTAGGTCTCCTGGGGTGGGACCTGAGGATTTGCATTTTTAGCAAGTTCCCAGGTAATGCTGATGTTGCTTGTCCAAGAAGCACACTTTGAGAACCACTAGTATAAACCCATTAGTATTGGAGGGATCAGAGCCTGCCTTTTAAGAAGAATAGAGCATGGCCATTTGACTCATCGGTGGCAATTTTCAGCCTCTGTGAGGGAGTTTTCGCTCTTGCTTTGCAAAGAGCACAATGATCCTTTTGCTAACACACGGATTCTTCTAGGAATGTGCAAGCATGTACATGGTTATGTCACAGTCTGAAGTGGCAGGCCACATTAGGGTACAGGTCTCACTATGCTCCCATACAAGCAGAAAATGATCCCTTTCAGAATATAAGGCCAGTGGTGGGACTGTTGTAGGGGAATCAGCCATGCTCAAAGCAGGGGACAGAGAGCTAGGTCCAATCTTAAATTCTTGAAAGCAGATAGTGGTGATCCTCTCTCTCCTGCTCCTATTAAATCTCCTGAAGCCAGAGTGACTGTTTAAAAAGGCAAATCGGGTTCTGTTACTTCCCTGCCTTAAACCTTTCAAGGTTCTTAGAATAAAATTTCAAACTCCTTACTAAGCTCTGCAAGGCCTTTGAGGTTCCAGCCTCTGCCTGCTTCTTGACCTCATTTCCAATCTTTACTTCCTTCTGTCTACACTCCTAACACAGGAGCCAGCTTTCGGGTGTTCAAATACATTACATCTGTTTCTCCATGGGGCCTTCGCAACCTGCTGTTCCCTGGGCTTGATGCTGTGCCCCAAATTTGCACCAAGTCATGCAGGTCTTGGCTCAGACGTCACCTCCAGCTTCTCATGGTCATGTTAACCTGTTCTAGAGACTGAACACTGCTCACACTCTGAAAATATCTCATTCATTTGCCTGTTATCTTGTCTTGTTTATTGCCTATTTCTCATCCCTGAATATAAAATGTGAGAACAGGAATCCTGTCTACCACTATAGGCCTGGCAACTGAAACACTAACTGGAGTGTAGAGCGTGCAAAAGTGAGATACAGAGCTGGGTGCGTGGCTCATGCCTGTAATTCCAGCACTGTGGAAGGCCAAAATAGGAGGTCTGCTGTAGCCCAGGAGCTTGAGACTAGCCTGAGCAACATAGCAAGACCCCATCTCTACAAAATATTTTTTTTTTAAATAGCATTACATGGCGGCACGTCTCTAGTCCTAGCTACTTGGGAGGCTGAGGTGGGAGAATCACTTGAACCCAGGAAACCGAGACTGCAGTGAGCTGTGATCGCACCACTGCACCCCCAGCCTGGGTGACATGGAAAGACCCTGTCTCCCAAAAAAAAAAACCAGATAAAGGTCAAGAGCACAGATTTTCAATGAGGATAATGATGATCATTTAATAGCTAAAGCTATATAGAACAGCTCACTGCTCAGTACCAATCTGAGGCCTTTGTGTTTATTAGTTTACTTAATTCTCACAACCCTAGGAGATAGTTCCTATTAGCGTCCTGAGTCTGTAGGTGAGGACAAGCATGCATGAAGAGGAATTTGCCAAAGATCACAAAGCAGGCCAATATTAGATTGGTGCAAAAGCAATTATGGTTTTAGCCATCAAAAGCAACGGCCAAAACTGCAATTGCTTTTGCACCAATCTAAATAGCAGAGCTTGGCTGTGAATCTAGGCATTGAAGCTACAGAGTTTATTCTCTTAAAAGCGACAGTACAATCATCTGCCTCTCAATGTCATCCTGATCTGGCTTTTCAAAAGTACAATCTGAAGGCAGAACGTTCTTCAAATTTGCATGGAAACATTTTACAAATTGCTATTTCCTCATTGTGCTCTTCAGACAAAAAGAAAGATTTTATGTGGAAAGTGGTTTAGTTTCTAATATCAACTATTTGAGGGGGACTTTCATACTTCGTTTCAGAGAGCTTCTTTTCTCAATGTTTAAGTCCTCTTTCTAAATCGGAGCATGAGTCTTGAATGGTTGTCAATCTCTCACTATCTGGGTTTAGGAATGAAGGTCCAGAGCTGTGTTATCCAACATGGTACCTGCTGGCCACATGTCACCAGTGGGCATGATTGGGGCTAATCTCAACTGAGAAGTGCTCTAAATGTAAACTTTACGCTGGATTTCAAAAATAATGTAAAATATCTCAATAATTTTTATATTGGTTACATGTTGAAATAACATTTTGGAAATATTGGGTTAAATGAAATATATTGTTAGGGCCAGGCATAGTGGCATGCAAGCCTATAATTCCAACCCTTTGGAGAGGTCAAGGTGGGAGATCACTTGAGCCCAGGAGTTTGACACAGGCCTGGGCAACATAGCGAGGCCTCATCTCTCAAAAATAAAAAACAAAACAAAACAAAAATTAGTCAGGAGTGGTGGTGCACACCTGTAGTCTTAGCTATAAAGGAGGATCACTTGAACTCAGGAGTTGAGGCTACAGTGTGCTATGATTATACCACTGCATTCCAGCCCGGGTGGTAGCATAAGACCGTCTCTAAGGCAAACAACAAAAACAAAAAACCAAAAATTAAAACATACGGTCAAATTAATTTCACTTGATTTTAACATTTTAAATAATTTACAATACCCTGCTAACTTTAAAAAAATTACATATGCGGCTCACATATATCAGACAGTGCTGGTCTAGAATACTCCAGAATAGTTCGTATTATATAAAATATCTAGAATAGTTCTCCATGTCAGAAATATAATAGACTTTCTCAGTCAGGTTTTTACTTGGAAACAAGTATTAGATTTCTCTAGAATCTGAATGACAAATGAATTCACCAGGCTTCCTTTAACTTAGCCAAATGCACAAGATTACATAATCTGATGTTCTTCATCAATTTCAAGAGTAGTGAATGTGATTGTTATAAAGCATTGTTCTGAAATAAAGAGAAATCTTTTTAAGGACCTATCAATCGATAATGCAAACTCTCTGGATTCTGCAGATTTTACCTCACTTTTGTTTACTTTTATGAAAAGATTCTGGAACCATGGTGTAAGAAGAAATAAAAAGCGCTCTCCATTTTCTTGCCACATTTCCCCCTGAGAATACGAAATAATGCAGCATGTCATTAAGTGGGTTGAGTTTTCCCATAGATGTCAGATAATAAAATCTGGGTTCCTGACCAGATCAAAGAGACAAAGATGCAAATAAACCTGACAGAAGGAAACATACAACCTCTAGCTTGCATAAGTATTCAAACATTGAGAGAAGGCTCTATGTAGTGGATGAGCTCAAATGACACGACCCAATAGAGCACATGACATGCCCAAAATTTATAAGAGAAAACAAAAACCCAGAAAAAGGGGTAGAAAATAACATTTGTTGAACATCTCTATGTATTCTTCATATGTCACCTCACGAGGGAGACATCCAATAGTTTCTCAATACAGGAAGGCATCTTGTTCCCCAACTCTGCGTTCCCAGAACAGGACATATGAAAAGAACTATCCATATCACTTTTCTTACAATGTCATAAACTGTGCATAAATAAACTATAATTATCAAGTATAAACAGAGGATTGGTCTACTATAAAGTATATAGGCATCATATGAAAAATAAAATTTCACTGTTACTTTATTTCATCCCAAACATATTAGCTAACATAAGCACCAAATATTCTAATAATTATCTTACTTGCCACCTTAGAAAAAGGAATTCTTAGCTGTTCAAACAGAAGTCCAGAAAGTTAAAGCTAAATCCCTTTTTATTTCTCTAAATATCGCTTTTCTTTTTCTTTTAATCAGTTTCCCCCTGGCAAATAGAGGCGTTCAAAATGACATCCCCAAAATTAACCCTTACAGTTTCTCAATAGAGAAAGAAGGCAAGTCTGATTGGAAAGTGAGCGGGCCAGGGTTTCTAGAGGTGGCCCTGCTCTCCATCCTATACCTTGCTATTTCTGGCCCCTCCTCCTCAGCAAGATCTTCAGAGGCTGGTGGAGGATGCATGAGTGGTGGCAGGGAGGTGCCACCTGCTTCAGAAGGATGCTAAGGTGCTTATGACCCTGACACTGTATGAACAACAACCCGCCAGGGCCAGGCATCTTGTGGTCCCATCCCCCTCCATCTTAAGTCTCTGCTGCAGACAAGCGTGATGGATGGAGCCTATGAAGTGCAGTCAAGGCAGCCAGTGACCACAAGAATGAGTGGAGAAGCAAAGGGTGCATGGCAGAGAAACGAGGCTGCCTTACGGCGGAAAGCCGGATTCTATTTTATGTTTGAATTTTGAGTGGTTTTAGTTTTTCACTCCCACCGCTTTCCAATGTGATAACGGCTCCAAATGAAAAGCTGACATATCTTTTTGTTAAGCTAAAACACAAAGAATACCTAAGAAGCACAAAATGTAAAAGTATGTGTTTTCCATACACTTGTAATATGTTAAATTGGCAAAGAAATAAAATTTTGACCTTGCTATCTACCACCTTCTCCTGATTCTATAACTCCTGAGCATAAAACACATCATTTCTTGGTACAAAAAGACCTCACTAATTTACCTTTTAAATATGCTGGGATGAAAATTTATTCAAATTTAAGCTAATGAATTAGAAAGCAAAATCTCACTCTGAAGTTTCACGTTTAATCAATGATTAATTTAACCAAATGCCTTTAGGAACTTAATTGTTATGTTTGTAGGCTACCACATTTTTCTCCAGTGAAATCCGAAAACATTTCCCCTAAATCCCGCATTTTTTCATCTTTATGTTTATAGTGCTGTGCGTGTCAGGATACAGTTACTTTACTTGAGTATCTGAAAAATGCTTCCACTCAGAGGCAGTATTTATAAGTTCCCAGCACTATGAACATTACAGGGCATGGGAGGAGAGTCTATATAATCCCAGTCATTCCACATCTCTGTACCTGGATTTCAAGACATTTTCTCACTTAGCCTACATGAAAAGAGGCCACAAAACCCTAAGCAGTTGTTCTTCTGCTGACATCATCACCTCCCCGATCCTGAACAGGACTGACCATCAATATCAAACCAAAGAAACTGACAACTCTTAGGCGCCACCTCTACCTTAAGTCACTACTAAATAAAAAAATTTTTAAAAAGATACCAAAATCTAGAAACTCTTATTCTCAATGTTTAATGTGTGTGTGATATTGGGTACTAGTCTACAAATGCCCCCTCTAACAGAGCCTTCATCTTTTTCTTTTTGGAGATGGAGTCTTATTCTGTCGCAGGTTGGAGTGCAGTGGCATGATCACGGCTCACTGTAACCTCTGTCTCCTGGGTTGAAGCAATTCTCCTCCCTCAGCTATTTTTTTTTTTTTTTTAATTTTTAGTAGATATAGGGTTTTGCCATGTTGGCCAGGCGAGTCTCGTACTCCTGACCTCAAGTGATCTGCCCACCTTGGCCTCCCAAAGTGCTTGGATTACAGGTGTGAGTCACTGTGCCTGGCCCCGAGCCGACATCTTTGAACGACATTAACTGGCATCCTATCCATGTCAATCTGTCCACTGATAAATGCTTTGTGTTTTCCCTGCTAGTAACTGTGACATAAGATAAACTCGAATGACGAGGACCAAAAAGGGAAGAGTTAAATTCATCACTTTGGGTTTCTCCTTCAGGAGGGCTTGTAGGGACATTTTTGGGGAAGGTACAGAAAAGCTTGTTGGAGTAAATAGCATGGAAGTCCCTCATACCATCTTGATTACACAAGACACACTGGTAACAAGAGGATACATTTCTCCCAGTGACTGCAGAGGCAACAGCATCCACAGGAAAGTCTCAGAAGCCCACCAGTCTGTTGCCATCACAGACCAGTCACAGATTTGACTCCCCCGGGCTTACTTTCCTCCTTGAAGTTATCATTAAGTGGGCTGCATTTTCCCACAGACATTAAATAACTGAGTCCGGGTTCCTAACTAAAGACTCCAGATCAAAGAAACAAAGATGCAAACAAATGTGACAGAAATATACAACCTCTAGCCTATATAAGTATTCAAAATATAGCCATTTGCAATGGAGAAAGACAAGAGTGGTGGTTTCTAAGGAAATGAGACTTAAAGTTGGCTGCACTTAGAATCACCTGGAAAGTTTCATAGTCTCTCACTAGGCTGCTCCCTAGAAAAATTAAATCAGAATTTCTGTGAGTGCAACCCAGAGAGCAGTAACTTGCAAAGCTCCCCAGCTGATTCCAACATACAGTGAAGTTTGAGAACCAGTGGGATATGGGCATCTCAGAACTACTGGGGATTTTCTGTTATAAAATGGCCTCCTCTCTACTCCTCCTGATTCTGCTATGCCCCACCCAGCTTGAAAAGCTATGCATTACACAGCTGGTGCTTCCAATTGCAGGATTTTATATATTCTATGGGTGTGTTGAGGACAGAAAAACAGATTGAGAATCACCGAATTAGATGATCCCTTAAGACAGTTTCAGCACCCAACTATTTTTCTGTGATTTGAATAGCATCTCCCATAATCTATGGAATGCTATAAACACCAACGGAAAACATCATGGTTTGGGAACATTTCTTTATGAAGCCAGGGCTTATTGTAAAGCCTACTTTCTTGCAGAAGCCGTCTGGTTAACAAGCTTGGTATTTTTAAGCCTTTCAAGGCTTTCAATCATAACAGATCTTCCAATGTACATGCAAAACTCTGGATGGTAAAATTAATTGCCTTCCATTTTCTTTCACTCAAAGCCTCCGAGGATATAGAGAAACACATACACATTTTTGTTTCGCCCTGGTAAATGAAATCAGAGGCTGCATCTGTCACATGGTTTCTAACTGAGCCAGTATTTGGCGGTTCAAACTCTGTCCTCTCAGCCATTTCTGTATTCTTTGTTCAGCAGCTCTGTGCACACTGCCGCATTATGCCCAGGCTCTCGGCAAGGGCAAACAGGAAACACATTCTTTGCTCTAGCAGAAAAAGATGTAACTTGTCTTTTATTTTTCTTCTGCATGAGACAAGACTATTTTCTTTTATCCATTGGGTTCCTGTAGTCCCGCGCCTCCCTCCCCCCCACCCCCCACCCTTTTACTTTCCTGTTTTGTTTGGTGGTGAAAAACCAAGACTAGAAGTAGAAAAAAAATGTTTCTTGCTTTTTTTCTCTGAAGCCAATGATCTAAAACAGAATCACAACTAATTCTGATGGTAACAATACCGCTTTCTCTGTAAACTATTTTTGCATTACAGACAGCTCTCTGCCTCCAGAAATATAGAACACTTTCCTTCATTGCAGAGTCAACAGCTCTCTAGGCCAGCTAGAACAATGGGCTTTTAACTAAAAGGAACCTGTAGGCTTCTCTGGCTTGAATATGCAAACAATTTACCTGGGGCCTTTGTCCTGGGACATTTTGAGAAGCAAGGATTCAGACGGTGGTTCTCAGTCTTGATGCACGTTGGAATTATCTGGAGACCTTTATAAACTACTGATGCCTGACCCCCCTACCCCAGATCAATAGAACCTGAAGAAGCTGAATCCATGTGGTATGGTCATTAATAATTATGAAACTACTCCAGGTAATTCTAATTAAGCCAATTCCCAGAGAATAACATCATAAAATAGTACTTAGCCATAATCTTTCAATTCCACAGTTCATCCAGTAGCAAAGGGCTAGGAGACAGACGATATTAAATGCAAATGTATTTAATAATACATACTGGCTAATTCCTGTTCGTAGGGAGGTTAACATATTTACTAGTAGTAAAACCATCTACCCAACAAATATCTGCAGAATGCCTACTAAATCCCAGGAAAACTGTTCTGGGCATTGGGAACATCATGAAGAATAAAACAGACTTGGTTCTTACCTTCATGAAGCTGACAGTTTAGTGGGGAAAGGCATTACTCGAATAATCACATAAATCTGTGTGATTTCAAGCCACAGTGTGTGCCAATAAGGAAACGAATCTAGGATGCTGAGAACACGGAGCAGGGATGGTTTCACATTAGATGCAGGTAAGCGTATGGTCTATGGTCCAATCAATGATCTCAAAATCATGGGTTCTTTTCTTTATTGTGGTAAAATATACATAACATGAAGTTCACAATTCAGTGGCTTATTAAGGACATTCACGAAGTTATGTAACTCTCACCTGCACCCACTTCCAGAACTTTTTAATCACCAGAAGCAGAAAATCTGTAACCATTAAACTACTCCCCATTCCCCCTTCCAATCATTTTTTTTTTTTTTTAACGGAAAAGGACTTTGGAAGCTTGTATTTCAATAGCCTAATTTTATAAAGGAGGAAGACTGATTTTCCAGTTCAGAATACCTGCCACAGTAGCGTGTTGTAAAATAATTAGACATGAAAGGAATGCTATTAGCTACATGCTATTGTCAGAGGCATGTGAACCAGAGCAACTCCATCTTAAATAAGAGCTGGGTAAAATGAGGCTGAGACCTACTGGGCTGTATTTCCAGATGGTCAAAGCATTCTAAGTCACAGGATGCGACAAGAGGTTGGCACAAGATACAAGCCATAAAGACGTTGCTGATAAAACAGTTTGCAGTAAAGAAGCCAGCTAAAACCCACCAAAACCAAGATGGTGGTGAGAGTGACCTCTGGTTGTTCTCACTGCTACACTCCCACTAGCGCTGTGACAGTTTACAAATACCATGGCACGTCAGAAAGTTACCCTAATATGGTCTAGAAAGGGGAGGCATGAATAATCCACAGTAGCCATTCTTTTACTCCTTCCTTCCTTTCTTTTTTTTTTGAGACGGAGTTTCGCTCTTGTTACCCAGGCTGGAGTGCAATGGCGCAACCTCCGCCTCCTGGGTTCAAGCAATTCTCCTGCCTCAGCCTCCTGAGTAGCTGGGATTACAGGCACGCACCACCGTGCCCAGCTAATTTTTTGTATTTTTAGTAGAGACGGGGTTTCACCATGTTGACCAGGATGGTCTCGATCTCTTGACCTCGTGATCCACCCGCCTCGGCCTCCCAAAGTGCTGGGATTACAGGCGTGAGCCACCGCGCCCGGCCCTACTCCTTCCTTTCTTAATAAACTTGCTTTCACTTCACTCTGTGGACTCGCCCTGAATTCTTTCTTGCGAAAGATCCAAGAACCCTCTCTTGGGGTCTGGATCAGGACCCCTTTCCTGTAACACTTTTAGTTAATTACTCTCAATAGTCATTCAAGAAGGAAGTGTTGAACTTCCCAGCCTATTGAGGGCAGGCGTGAGGTAAGCTACACCAGGGTTTCTGTCTCTGCATCATGGGTATTTTGGGCCCTTTCATTCTTTGCCATGGAGAGCTGTTGCACTGTAAGATGTTTAGTAACATCCCTGGCCTCTATCACCTTAATTCCAGTAGCACTCCCTAACTCTAGTTGTGACAACCAAACTTGTCTGCCAGATGTCCCCTGGGGGGCACAATTGGCTGTGGTTGAGAACCAGTGAGTTAGAAGGATGCTTTCTTCAAAGGCTGAAGAACTCAACTCAGACTGACGTAGGACCAAAAAGAAGACTTATTTAAGAGGACAAATCCGACTCTTACACCTGTAAAGCAGCAACATCTCCACACCGGTGCATATTAAGACCATCTGGGGAGTTTTACAAACTCCCTATGCTCAGACCACCCTCCAGAACAGTTAAACCAGAATCTCCGAGGGTGGGGTTTGGCATCAGGATTTTTTTTTTAAAGCTCCCCAGGTGATCCCAATGTGCAACCAAGGTTAAGAGCCACTGAACTAGTGTTTAGATTGGTGCAAAAGTAACGCGGTTTTTGCCATTACTTTCAAAAAAGGAAAAAAAAAATGGCAAAAACCACAATTACTTTTGCACCAACCTAATACTAGCTATTCAAGTGTGGTGGTCCACGGCCCAGTAGTCTCGGCATCATCTGGAAGGTCATTAGAAATGTGGAGTCCCTAGCCCCACCCCAGACCCACCAAATCAGAATCTGCATTTTAACCAGATCCCCAGGTGATTCAACTGCATACAAAAGCTGAGAACTGCTGCTCTGGAATTCATTAAAAAACATAGTACTCTCGGAGCCATGCTAATCTTTTCTTCCAGCTTTACAAAGCAAGTCAGATAGAAACCAAAAATCCCTGCAAATGGTAATTCCAAAAGAGCTCCTTCTCAATTTCCTTCCTCTCAGCCCAGGCCACACTTTTGTGGGCGGAAACACAGAGGGAGCAATGTGGTATGTTCGCCATTGTGGACATTTGTCTGAAGCTGCGGTCCCCAAAAGGGGGACCAAAGCACTGCTATGTACTCTGTGGGTGTTTAATATTTGTTGGCAGGCTCACCCACCCAGAAGTGAGAACAAAGTGTGTTTCCTCACCATTGGGGGAAATTGATCCCCTAATCACTTCATATGATTTAAGTCAGCTTGTCTCCAGGTTTTAGAAAGCAGTGAGGCTGGAGGAAGGCAAGGAAGGGAAGACTAGAACAGTAAGGAGTGAAGCAAGGGGTTACAGAGAGCACGGATGAACTGCTGTACTCAGGACAGAGAAAAAAACAGAAGAGAAGTATGCCAATCACTGCATAATGAATTCTCTTTTGGCTGCCAAATAGGAGCCACAGAACAATGAACAATCTGAGCAGCTTCTGTTCCCACAATGCAGCCTTGTGAAAGTCCACAGGCAGAAAATTCTGCCTACCATGCATTGGGCATGTTTCTTGCTGGGCTCGGCTCTAGACCTGGGCAGCAAATTGTGTACCTAAGAGGCATTTCATTTCAGGGCTAGGAAAATGAACATCTGAACCTCCTGTCCAGCATAGCTCTTAGTGCTGACAGTTTCTCTTTTTCTGGAAATCACTTTCTCAAGGAAAAGCGAGTGTCCAAAACGATAGTGATTGTTCAGGTAGCTGAATATTAAAACGGTGTCAAGAATCTCCTTACCAAGTAAAGCAGCACATAGGCACAGCTGGAGGATGATCATGCTGCCTTTGAGTGTTCAGTCATTATTTGTCTACTAACTCGACAAGTCGTGTTGGTGTTCTCCATAAATATGCTCTCACATGGGTTAATGTAGCTCATAATACTTGTGGTTTTTGTCATTACTTTTAATGGTAAAAGCCACAATTACTTTTGCACTAACCTAATACAATCCACACAGTTGATTTCTGTGCATGTTTATATACCAAGTAGCCTACCAAAACTGTCCCCAAACTGGCATTTTGAGAAGTCCAAGAATACTTACTTCTTCAGACAAAATCTGTTTGTTTTTTTAATAGACGGGGGTCTCACTATGTCACCCAGGCTGGATCAAACTCCTGAGCTCAAGCAATTCTCCTGTCTTGGCCTCCAAAAGTAGCTGAGACTACAGGCACATGCCATTGCTACTGGCAAAATCTGGGGTCTTACTACTGTTTACCCAGTAAATAAAGGGTGGATTTTCATTTTAGTCCCTCCTCTGAAAAGCTCCTTGCAAATAACAAAATCTTTACCTGTAATCTCAGCACTTTGGGAGGCCGAGGCAGGAGTACTGAGGTCAGGAGTTTGGGACCAGCCTGGGCAAGACCCTATCTCTACAAAAATAAAAAAAACTTCACTGGGCATGGTGGTACATACCTATAGTCCCAGCTACTCAGTATCGCTTGAGCCCAGAAGCTCAAGGTTATAGTGATCTATGACTGCATCACTGCACCCCATCCTGGGTGACATGAACAAGACCGTGACTCAAAAACAAATAAATAATAAAAATTTAAAAATCATTCTTAGCTTGTGAGCTGTTCAAAAACAGATAGTGGACCAGATTTTGTCCATGGGTCATGGTTTGCCAAACTCTGATCTAGACAACTATTTTATGATCGGATTTGATCCCCAAATTTCATACCTGAATTAGCAGGTGTGTTTACCATAACTTAATACCAAGTTAAAGATTTTCAGTATAAATGTAGCATTTCTTAAACATGGTCTCAGGGATCCCCAAGATCTCACATCTAAGAACTCCATCTTAAAAGCATATAACCAATTATCTTAGTTTCTCAAATGACTAGATTTTCCTCATGGGTTAAATTCAGTTGTCTACAAGCATGAGACAGTGTGGTAGCCACACTGAATCTACAAAAAAACAACATTCTCCCTGTCAAATATTGGCTTCCACCTTCTCTCAGACCAACACACTATTGGAGTTGATGACAATTTATATAATAAACAAGCTTAAATTTCATTTCTTTTTCCCTGCTCTATATCTAAGAGTCTATCTAAATGGAAAAAAAAAAAAAAAAGGTCAAATTTGACTGAAAAAGCAGCAGCCAAAATGGAAAAAGACATCAGGGACCATAAAATGCTGTGTGTGTCCTGAGTTACTGGTCCCTGGATAGCCCATGGTTTTTAATACCCCACAAATAAGGGCTCATACACCAAAAGTCACCTACTAGCTGCTATCTTTATTTTCACTCACAAACCAGAGGTCCCCAAGTAGGTGAAGGGAAGCCTTCCACAGATCAGGTTTATTTCATTCACTTGAAGGAAGGTAACTGAACCTGGTGCAAGTATGCCTTTGCCATTAGGGTAGTACGCGAGGAGAAGAGAATTTGCCTTCTGTGCAGAGATGTTGTAAATGGATGGAGGTCTCCCTCCTCTTCTCCCAAGGGGTCTTAAACATGCCTGGAGATTTAGAATAACAGGCTGAAACTCTGCAGGGCATTCCCTCCCTTCACATCCTCAGAGACCTCATGGGGAGAATTTGCTGGCGCCAGGCCTGGATCCTCCCCAGGATAAGCAAAGCTGATTCCAAGATCACTGTCACTTGGGAAAATGTTGTCTCTCCAGGACATCTCAGGGAACAACACTCACTGTTTCCATATGCATAAGGAAGACAGAGAAGCAAAGCCCAGATCCACTGATCCCCTCTAGGGGACCCCAAAACATTTCAGTCCACTGAGCCTTTAAATGAGCCCACAGATTAAATGGATGTGCATCACAGCCACGAATGACACAGAATCCCTCCTCTTCACACTAGACCCTCACTCTTAGATCAAAGACTCCAAAAAAAGCTATGCAGTATTATTGTGGTAAATCTGGACATAATACTGTGAAACCGAGCTAATTAGACAAGCTAGACAATAGAAGATTATCAAGCAACCTTCACTATATTTGATCTCTCTTATGCGAATTTGTATAAGGCAGTTTTTCTCAGCCATGGATCTTAGGTACATTTCATTTATTATAGGGTTGGAAACGAATATTCCTATTTAGCATATTTGTCCTCTCAAAATAGTTGAGTCACAGTCTGAGGGATTTTATTGTATCTCGTTACAAATTAAATCATACCCTCACACACTCATTTGCTACCAATTATTTACAAGTGAAACAAAAATTCATAAAACCACATAAGAAAGAATATAGGACATCAAATGGTGAAAAACATTAGGTTCTTTTCTAAATAGCAATTTGCTATGGAATCACTTTACATGTTACATCTTGCATCTGCAACAAAAGAATCTGTTGTTTTTAACTCATTTTGAGGATGAAACATAAATTTGCTAAAATGGAGAGGTTTATACAAGCAGAGAACCAAAGTGAGCCTCCCATACACTCCCCCTATCTCTTATCCTCTCTGACAACTGCTCAGCCTTAGGAGATATAAATGACAATAAGAAGTAAGTCGCAGTCACTGTTATCCCTGAAATATTACAACATCATTTTGGTGAGAAAAAAAGCTCTTCATCCCTTGCCAAGTGAATATTTTCTTTTGAGGGTTTTTCTCATAATGAGAGAGATCTGAATTTGAGAGTGTCTACTGGGGCATCTCAGCTGATGCTCTGCTTTCTTTGTAGCTTCTAAATATATCCACATAATCACAACAGCCCAGGGGGACCATAAGCTCCTTAGCATCTTTCTGCTATGATCCTATCCCCTAGTAAGGCACTGACAATGGCTACAGTAAAACCAGTAAATCTAATTTTTGCAGAACATAATAATGACCTGGTACTTTTTTTTCATTTTTAGTTGTTTTAAGATTTCTAAGCTTATGTTGAAACATGCTGCTTCATTTCCCCAAAGGAGAATAATATTCCTCTAGCAAAATTCTTAGGTCAAGCCCATGTGTATTTTGGAATAGACCAAAAGCTGGGGGTGGGGGGGTGAAAAAACCTACAAAGAACAACATATTCTGGGGAAATAATTACAGCCAGTTATTAACAAACCTTTCTGGAAAGTGACTGGTGTAAAACAGAATCTTTCTGACTATATACTAAGGACTGCTAGTTCCATGAGATGTTTATAGGTATTCAACAGTAACGTATGTTCAAAAGGTGCCTCAATTAGTATTGCTATCATAGAAAACAATAATGAATGTTAGAATATTAGCTGTAAAGCAACCATTTAAAAAATCTTGATGTTTTAGACACTTCTATGACCTCAAAATTCTCATTTCTTCCCAAGAAATATCTGTCAATATCTTGAGATCTAGGTGTCCGGTTCGTAGGGCAGAAACACTAGGATATAATTAGCATTTTTGAAAATCTTAACATTAGGGTTTTAGAAAAATCTTAAACACAGGACTGGGCATGGTGGCTCACATCTGTAATGCCAGCACTTTAGGATGCCCAGGTGGGAGGATCACTTGAGCCCAGGAGTTCAAAACCAGCCTGGGCAACATAGTGAGACTCTCTTGCTATAAAACCTTTTTTTTAAAAAAAAATTATCCAGGTGTGGTAGCATGTACCTGTAGTCCTAGTTTGGGAGGCTGAGGCTGGAGGATCTCTTGAGCCCAAGAGGTCAAGGCTGCAGTGAGCTATGATCACGGCATGACACGGCACTCCAGCCTGGGTGAGTGTAGTGTCACAATCATAGCTCACTGCAGGCTTTTTTCTCCTTAAAAATAAAAAGAAAAATCTTAAATATGGTGCTTATGAACAAAAATGTAAATAATATACAGCTAGAAGATAGGCACTCCACCATTCTAAGAATTAAGAGAAATGAGACCTCCATATGGCTAGAAAAATAACGGAAGGAACTACCATGACTCCTGTGAAAGCTGTTACCCCAAGTTAAAAGGTTACTGGTGTGAAATCTCCTGTAGAGAGACAAAAAACTGAGTCAGCTGTTCAGAAAACACATTATGCCTAGATATTAACCTGCATGCTACTTTTTAATGCAAGAACTAAAATGTTCCTAAATAATATTAGACAGAACCATATGAAATTGCTAATTTTGTAGGTAAAACATGGTCCCACATTGACAATTTCTCTCTCTCTCTTTTTTACTTTTCTGTTTTGAGAAGGATTCTTGCCCTGTCGCCCAGGGTGGAGTACAGTGGCGTGATCTCGGCTCACTCCAACCTCTGTCTCCCAGGTTCAAGTGACTTTCCTGCCTCGGCCTCCCGAGTAGCTGAGCCTACAAATGTGAGCCACCACATCCCACTAATTTTTGTATTTTTAGTAGAGACAGGGTTTCACTATGTTGGCCAGGCTGGTCTTGAACTCCCGACCTCAGGTGATCTGCCTGCCTCAGCCTTCCAAAGTGCTGGGATTACACTGCACCTGGTCATATTAACAATTTCATATGTTTTTTTTCTAACATAGGAATTACATAGAGATAGACAGAAGACAGGGTAATCTAGAGTTTTAAAAATTAAATAAGATAAATTGTGATGTTTCAGCTCATTAACTTGATTTTACCCATGGAAACACAAATAAAGAACATTTATTCCAGATGATTGAGTCAACTGCTCAGCAGACATGTTTTCATTTGTAGGAAAAGTCTGCATTTGCTTGTCTTAAGTATATACAATACACAGGCTCAACACAGCTGGCCTTGAGATTTGTTAGAGTTGTATATTTTAGATGCTTTTCTTCTTCAGAGTCAACACATTTTTAAACCACTTTAATTGACCCAACACATCTTTTTCCCCTTGTAATCAGTATCATCCAGGTGACATTTACTTACTATCATAATATCTTCCAAGACAGACTGTGGTTAAACTCACAAATAACTCTCAGGAGCAAATTGCATCTTAATAAATTTCATTTAACCTAAGAGTAAAATTACACTTGACAGAAAAAAAAAGCTCTCAAACAACCTATCCTCAGATGAGCTACTTTTATCTCTTGCTACGTTTTAAATTATTCATATACAAACTGACTATATTAACACATTAAATAATCCAGATGCTGCCGCATGTACATCCCATGAAACAGAAGTGGTTAATAAACATACCTAGATCTACGCATTAATCTGTTACTCTCTGGAGGGGAAAATCTTCCACAGTGAATTCTTGATTATTTCTGTTGTTTAAAAGAATCTTCCGGCCGGGCGTGGTGGCTCAAGCCTGTAATCCTAGCACTTTGGGAGGCCGAGGCGGGTGGATCACGAGGTCAAGAGATCGAGACCATCCAGATCAACATGGTGAAACCCCGTCTCTACTAAAAATACAAAAAATTAGCTGGACATGGTGGCGCGTGCCTGTAATCCCAGCTACTCGGGAGGCTGAGGCAGGAGAATTGCCTGAACCCAGGAGGCGGAGGTTGCAGGGAGCCGAGGTCGCACCATTGCACTCCAGCCTGGGTAACAAGAGCGAAACTCCTTCTCAAAAAAAAAAAAAAAAAAAAGAATCTTTAATCTGTGGATCATAATATTGCACTACTTTCCTACCCAGCTGCAAGTCATATTCAAAAGTCCAAAGGAATGTCCCAAGTTTGTTCCAAAAATGTCCAGATGGGCTCACTCAAATACCACTCCAATAAACAATGCCGGCCAGGCATACGCAGCTTGGTCAGCCTACCCCGTTCCTGCCCAATAAGGGACAGGCATTCCCATACTTCAATCCGCAGGGTCTCCTTTGGTACATGTAAAGCTCCTCTGACAGCTCATGACTCCAAAAGCGTTTTCCTTTTTATCTGCTTAACTGCATTTCTTTATATTACAATTAACTACTTCCCCATTTTAAATCGATTAGAGTTATCTATTAATGTCAACTGCAGAGCTTGACCACTACAAACTATTTGGGACTATCACTGAGTTGAATATCACTCTGGCCAAGGAGAGAGGTTATTTGTATTTATCTGTGCTGCTTTACTGGGAATAAATGTGTGATTTCCTTTAGGCAAGGGTTTCCAACCTCAGCACAATGGATATTCTGGGCCAGATAATTATTAATGATGGGGGCTGTCCTGTGCATTGTAGACTATTTAGCAGCATCCCTTGTCTTTACCCACTAGATGCCAGTAGCATCCTCTAGTTACAATGACCAAAAATGTCTCCAAGGCATTGCCAAATGGCCCCTGGGAAACAAATCGCTTCTGAGTGAGAAGCACTGCTTTCGGCTTTCTGAAATTCTTAAAATAGTTTGAGGGCTAGTTTTAATTGCTGCTGTGTATTCTCAGGCTACTGCTGCTCAAAGTATGGTTCTGGGACCAAGCAGCAGTTGTATTACCTGGGAGTTTGTCAGAAATGCAGAATCCCAGGCTCGCTTGAATCAGAATCTACATTTTAACAAGATTCATTGGTGATGCCAATGCACATTAGAGTATAAGAAGCACTAATCACCTTGGTTGGAATCTATAATTTAATATCTTAGAAAGATGATGATTAGGAACGAAAGGTGTCAACTATGGGCTGACAAGCCTGAATCATGTGTCATTCAACCATTGATTTCTTTCCATTTATGTTTGGCTTGATGTGTGCTTTTTATTTCTTAATATAGAGAAACTGGAAGAAGGGAAATCAGGTGCTCCCTCTGAGGCCTCACTTTCTCACAGATCTTAGCTCTATGTGAGTCACCTGGCCGTGTCATCCTGTCAGGCTCATCATTAGATACTAGGAATCACAGCCTAGGCAAGGGACTTGTCTTCTACAAACTCAGGTATATGCTTCTAAGGCAGCATGATATTAATTTGAAAAGCAGACCTACAGATTAAAAATAACTGAAGATA
Source organism: Callithrix jacchus (assembly GCF_049354715.1). Lineage (NCBI taxonomy): Eukaryota > Metazoa > Chordata > Mammalia > Primates > Cebidae > Callithrix > Callithrix jacchus. Next base: position 14,116,090 of record NC_133524.1, read on the forward strand.
CAGAATATGCTTTTTCAGCATGGGCAAGATCACCCCAATAGGATGAAAATGGCTTCTTGAGTGGCAAAAACAATTTTACTCTTTAAGGCATATAAAGCACAAATATACACACAGCATAGACAGATATGCAATGTATCCAGGGTGTTATGATTGAATAGGGGCTGGGGAGGCCAAGGCGGGCAGGTCACTTGAGGTCAGGAGTTCGAGACCAGCCTGACCAACATGGTGAAACCCTGTCTCGACTAATAATACAAAAACCAGCCATGCATGGTGGTAGATACCTGTAATCCCAGCTACTTGGGAGGCTGAGGCAGGAGAATCACTTAAACCTGAGAGGTGGAGGTTGCAGTGAACCAAGATTGTGCCACTCTATTCCAGCCTGGGTGACACAGTGAGACTCTGCCTCAAAAAAAAAAAAAAAAAAAAAAAAGATCGAATAGGGAGGCAATTAGGAAAAAAAATTGCTTAAAAAATCTCCTGGGTTGTAGAGCCATAATAAATTAAAACGTTGAGAAAAATGGATACAAAAATGTAGCCTGGGTAAACGGACAGATTGCCAGTAACAACCCACGAGAACCCACTTGTAGTCTATTTGTGTCAGAAGATGGAAACACGCAAGCATGGAATGGGAAAGACGAACACCGAGGACCAAGAATAGTCTGGGGCCCATGTTGCTGTGATCGTACGTCCAGATGGGATGCTCCTCAGTGGTGACTCCCAGCCTAGTCACTTAGGAGCTGCAGGGACATCGAACAACTTTCACTCTCTCCATGCCCAAATTCCCTACTGCCTGAGCCGGTTGACATTAGGACGAAATGCCGTCATTAATAGAAGGCATCCAACACAATCTGGCATAAAGTTAGTTTTCATCAAGTGTTAGCTCTTTTCCCATTAACCATCCTCTCCAGTTGTAAGATTTTTAACTGTCATTAATTTTGTTCCTTGAGCAAATCCATTCCTCCTTGTGTGGATTCTGAATAAATCCTAAGTAAAACTTTATTATATGATAAAGTGTTTGTAAATAGCTGATATTCTCTTATTTCATCCTGAAAATAACTCATTTAATAGAGTGAAGTTAGATGGAAGGTTTAGTGCAAAAGCTTCACACAGTCACTTGTTCTGTAATGCCTTATAGGTGGTCCTAAAGAATCATCACTCTTTGTAAAACACACAATAAAAAACACAGGGCTCACGGGAAAAATGAGATTAGGAATACACTAAAAAATTTCATCAGCAACATTTACAAAAGAGTAAAACCTAATAAAAATGGTAGCACCGTTTTACACACATTAAATGGTTAACAAATACATAAACATAACAATAAATGTATCACTTCACCTAGAAAAAGGCTTGAAGTTGGCTGTGGGGTGAGTGTTGGAAGGTCCGCAGTTGGTGAGTTACTGGGAAAGGCTGGAAGGAGGGTTACCTGAAATTGGAGGGAAGGTCGTAACACCAAGTGTGGACAGGTATGGCTCTTAACACATGGGGTAAGCTGAGCTAGCTGTAGACATATGAGGTTGTGCACATGTGTGTTTCACATATTCTGATGTCATGTAGTTCAGGTGGGTGCAGTTTTCTGCATTCACCTAATGTCTCACCAAGAAAAAATGGCATTAAGCAAATGCAAGATTCTGATTAAGAACATACTGTTCATGGTTTCAAAGCAAGCACTGCAGGAGAACTGTCTGCCTGCTATATTCCAAAGCTGCTTACCTTTTAAATCTTAGATAGGCTCTAAAAAAAAATGGGGGAGGGATCTGTTTTCTAAAGGATGTTTTAATTCAAAATCAGACCCATCAACTATAGTCTAAAGTCTGCAAACGGAAATATGTAGCCCATTTTTCTCTGACAATGCTTGCAACTAATAACATTTCACACCATTCCTGAGTCTCCATAGAGTTCAAGTATTTACAAAAGTCATACAATGTGCTGAACACGGGAGGCAGCTGCAGATATGGTTCTGGACTTGCAGAGAGGAGGCTATATGCAAACCCCTGTATGACTTGCAATGTCCCTTTGCCTCTCAGAGCCTCTTTTATCCAAATCTCTAAAATAAAATTGTTTTGAGGATCAAATAGCATATCTTGAAATTACTTGGGCCAGTGCTTGAAAAATATTAGTTGAATGTCAATCTGAATGTAGATTGACTCGTAATCATGAAGAAAGCATAATGCTTCTTCTAAGAGGTAAGGAGCACTGGGGATTGGAAACACCCCTTACTGCCTCGACATAAAATGGTCAAGTGGTCATCAAGCTGTAAAAATGCAGAGAAAATAGAAAATAAGCATCCCAAACACTAAGGTAGTTACAGACACAGGAAGATGTGAGGGAAAGCAGCTGCTTCTCCAAATTCAGAGAGAATTTCATTTCCTCCCTCAAGGTTTCATCAGCTCTCATCTCCCTGGTTTCTTGTGTTGCCGTCTGGAATGCCCCACTTCCTTCTTAAAAAAAAAAGACTCAAACCTCCAAGTCTATAAAAATTATTCTTGCTCAATCCATTCCTCCTGTCATGGTATCTGAAGGAGCTTCAGAGTCATGTGACTTGGTTTCACTCTCCCCCTAAACCTGCCAGGGTCGAGGACCAGTTGTTCCTAAAGTCCCACCAGCCAGACAAGGTCACACTGCAAAATCCAAAAATATGTGCTTCCTTGTACTGGGGACTCTGGGTTCAAGTCTGCTACTGGAGTAGAGAATCCGCACTTGTACCTGGAGGATGCAGACTGTAAGAACCTGGCTGTGAACTTGGTGAAACTGAGCATGGGGCCCCTTCAGTAAGTTCTGCTACTAATCCCTACTCAATCTAGGACTACAATTTGGACCTCCAGGGAGTTTTTCCAACCAGGAAAGAGATGCTCTGAAGTCCTAAGTCTAGGTGCTGATTTTATTTATTATTGGAAATTAATTAAATGACCTTTAATATTGTTTTATTTTTTTAAAAAAAGAGTTGCTAAGTGTCACACAGAAGCAAAAAGTGACAACACAAAATTACACTAGAACTATACACGAGTAGCATCAACACTTGGCATTTGTTGGTCTAAGTTCATAATTCCTATATGATCATTAGGGTTTTTAGTGGAAGCAGAATATTAGTTGACGATGGAACGGGGTATAAGTATATGGTTTTCCTGGCAGACTCAGTCCACCATCTCTGAGTCTGAATCTTCTTTAATAAAAATCCTTTACTATATAAATACAAATACGATCCCATTTAATGAGGTCTTTACTTCTTTCTGACAATGGGTACCTTCAAAAGCAATTGGGAAATACTCCAGGACTTAAATACATGAATTTTTACCCTCACTCAATTTGTTATTAAAGGTAATTCTGTAAGGGTGGATAGGATTTTTTTTTTTTTTTTTTAGCGTTTATGCTGATTATCTCATTTGACCATTTCAGCCCTCTGAGTTAGACATAGCATGTTCCCCCCATTGCATTAATGAAAATGGCTTGCTCATAAAATGCTTTCCCTCAACATTGCCTCATTTATTCTTCACAGAGGGTATTACTCTATTGCCAAAGAAGTCACTTAAGCACAGAGAGTTTAAGTGGCTTGAGAAGATTATGAGGCCCAGGTTTCTGGCCCTCAGTCCAGCACTGTTCTATTCTGCCACAACAGCTACCACCTGAAGGAGCTGCCCAAGAGCCAGCTGAAAATCCATAAGGAAACCAGGAGAAGAACCACAGACTTCTGTCTCCCACTCAGTCAGGGCTCATGACCCACATTCACAACCAAACTTCAATCCAGTCACAGAGAAGCCTGTCTCTCTTTATTCCCACCACCTTGGCAATTCCAATGACAGTTATTGGTGACAACCAAAGCACATGACCTGCAGTACCACAGCCAACAACAGGAGGCCCACCTGACCCAGTATCATAGAGAAGTTACTAAGGATGAGACTCCATCAATATGGCAGGAGGCTGAAGGGAAGGGTACCCAGTTGGATATTAATGAGTCTATCCATAGATTGATTCCACCAAGTGATCCTAGAACTATCCCAGGGCTCTCTGGGGCTGGACCCTGGGTCTTAGAAATGACCACAACATGACATGGATGTCAGGATCCGAGCTTCACTTGAGAAGGCCCTCATTAAGGGCTAGATGACTCAGACAGACTCACTCCCATGCTTTGGCAAGGGGTCTTCTGGTCCACCACTGCCAATCGTGACTCTGCAAGGTAAGAGCTCCTCGACACCAGGCCTAGATATCTCCTTCCATTTGTCTCCCACCCTGGGTCTCAAGGCATCTCCGGGTTCATAGGGCCACCTTAGAATCTCAATTTATACCAGGCTAACCCCCAGTACCCATCGACCAGCCCAGGTAAATACTACCTCGCAGGTACTGAACACTTGCCAGGCACCAGGCACTTTTCTTAGAGTCAGTATCTTATTTACTCTTGACGTCATCCTGCAAGGTAAGTACAATCCCCAATTTACCAATGAGGAGGCTCAGGGAGAATAAGTATAGACATTTGCCCAAAGCACGTAGTTATCACAATAGACACATCAGCATTCTGCCCCTAAGTTCATGTTCATTATCATTTTGCCACACAGGCTCTTGGATCTTCTCCAATGCAGGCCCAGTCTCCAGGCACAGTCAGGACAGCACAAGGTCATGATCATGAACACTATCATCCAACATCAACATGTTACTCTGTGTAGGAGAAGTGGTTCCTTCCCACAAGGAATCACAGATACACTGGATTCCAGAACTGACTCTCACTAGGGCCAAAACATAAGCTAAACAAATAGGACACCCCCGTAAGATGGGCTGGGGGTGAATGCCTGTGTCTGGCACCCGGAGTGATAGAGCCAGAGGAACAAAGGATTAGATGGACTCATGCAGGGCTTTGAGGACTGGGTGGAACATGATATGAGGAAACAGGGTGGTGGTGTCTCTGCAGAGACACCTCAGTGGCTGGGAGGAGCGGGATAGGATCGTTTGAGGAAGGGGACGCTCTCCTCAAGACGAAGACACCAGTAAGACAGGGCTTCTTACAGTCCCTGGGCAGTTGGCTGAACCCTTCAGACCCCCCTTTCAGAACAATATTCTTAAATGCACAAGAAAATAGATATAGCATTAGAAAGAAAACTAAATTGAAGTATGTTAAAACAACTTTGAAATATATATAATACGTAATAAATATATGTAATCGTTTAATTTTTTTTTTTTTGAGACGGAGTTTGGCTCTTGTTACCCAGGCTGGAGTGCAATGGCGCGATCTCGGCTCACCGCAACCTCCGCCTCCTGGGTTCAGGCAATTCTCCTGCCTCAACCTCCTGAGTAGCTGGGATTACAGGCACGCGCCACCATGCCCAGCTAATTTTTGTATTTTTAGTAGAGACGGGGTTTCACCATGTTGACCAGGATGGTCTTGATCGCTTGACCTTGTGATCCACCTGCCTCGGCCTCCCAAAGTGCTGGGATTACAGGCTTGAGCCGTGCCCGGCCATAATCATTTAATTTTATATAAATGTAGAATATATATGTTCTGTTAATACTAGTGTAGGTATAACATACACTTCCAAAGTAGTGATGAGTTTAATGATATTTTGAGATATGTGCACTAAGTGTAATGGGATAGGAAATTACCTGTGATTTCTATTAATGACCAACGTCATGGGTATTGCTAAGTGACTGGTTTGTTGCCTGTATTCATAAGAGAACAAATGCTGTTTCAGTCAGAGGTTAGTGACAATACAGATAGTTTTTTTTCCTATCCCAATTTGTCCTGAGTTCTATCCCCCAGAGTCCTGTTAGAGGCGTGTGGACTCATTCAGGAGCCCTCTCTCTAGATCAGGGGTTGGCAAACTGTAGCACAAATCAAACTGTATTGGCACAGAGCTGTACCCATTCCCTTCTGTATCATCTAGTGCTGCTTTTACGCTATGACAACACCGTTTAGTTGCAACAGATATTTACTATCTGGCTCTTTACAGACACAGTTTGCAGACCCCTGCGTTGGACAAACTCGGTGAGCTAGGTATTAAACCTCTGGGACAAGCTGGGGCTCAGGCCTGACACTCCCAGGGCATGGGTCCTGTAGAGTCCATGCAGATCCTTAAGATTTGACCAGGCAAGCAGTTTACACCTCAGCCATCCTCCAGGTCTCCTGAACTCTAAAACTTAAGGCTATAGAAGAAATTTATTTCTGGGAACAAGATAGAGTGAGGCCCAGAGCAGGCTTCCTCTAGTTCAGGCCCACATCTGCCTTCAAGAAAAATCAGGCCAGGTGCAGTGGCTCACACCTATAATCTCAGTACTTTGGGAGGGCAAGGCAGGAGAAGTACTTGAGCCCAGGAGTTTGAGATCAGCCTGGGCAACATGGTGAGACCCCATTTTTTTTTTTTTTTTTTTTTTGAGACGGAGTTTTGCTCTTGTTACCCAGGCTGGAGTGCAATGGCGTGATCTCGGCTCACTGCAACCTCCGCCTCCTGGGTTCAGGCAATTCTCCTGCCTCAGCCTCCTGAGTAGCTGGGATTACAGGCATGCGTCACCATGCCCAGCTAATTTTTTGCATTTTTAGTAGAGATGGGGTTTCACCCTGTTGACCTGGATGGTCTCGATCTCTTGACCCCATCTTTACAATTAAAAAATTAGCCAGGCATGGTGGTGCATGACTACAGTCCCAGCTACTCGGGAGACTATGGTGAGAGGATTGTTTACGCCCAGGAAGTTGAGGCTGTAGCGAGCCATGATCACGCAACTGCACTCCAGAATGGGCAACAAAGTGAGACCTTGTCTCAAAAAAAAAAAAAAAAAAAAAAAAAAACGGGAAAATCAAATTATTTGATGCTCGCAGATGTGCTATGGCCTCTAGCATACCAAATCATTCCATACTCAAATGTGGCTCTATGAAGAATCAATTTTAGTTCTTTACAGTTTCTTAAACTCAGTGGCTAACATGGACTATTTCCTATATCCAACAATAAAATTACCTTTCACAGTGGGCTACCTTGTAAAATGTCAAACTCACCCATGGTGCTAAGAAATGCAATGATGTAAATATTGCACATACGTAGGCCATCTGTACAACATGAAGAGGAGCCCCTCCAAGAATGAGTTTTCTAGTCCAGCCAGCCATTCTGCCTCTTCCATGTTGCCTGGGTAATTCTGATTTCTCAGACCAGTAATACATGCAATTTGCTATCATAAGAGTTTCCCACAAGATGGATCTACTGCTGCCTGCCTTCCCAGTTTTCCCAGACTTGTACATGTCCTTGTTATTCTACTGCCATAAGCTTAAAAACCCCTATTTGATCTTGGATGTGAGAAGATTTGGTGTGAGCCAGTTGTATCCTGCATTCATGAAACAATGGGATTAAAAAAAAAAACAACCCTCTGAATCCATCCTGATGCTGAATATGAAACAATAGTTCCGAATTGTAAAAAGAGGCAAGGGCTGAGAGGATTCAAGAGTCACTGGTCTCTTAAATCAATTTCATGTATGCATTAATCCACCAGCTTCATACATAGACTTCACTTCATTTCTCCCCAAATAAAGAACATCTCAAAATCTTCAAAAACTTTAGCAAGATCAAATGTAAAGTAAAGACTTCTTCTTTTGAGAATCTGAACAGCTGCTATGGCCGAATTGTTTTTCTTCACCCCCGTTCCCTGGGTTTTCTCTCCAGCAGCTGCTTTTGTTTTTTGTTCATGCACCTCCTCCCACTTCCCCTCCCCTAACCAGTTACAAAGTTGGGGGCTAGGGAGCATGCTGAAATACAAAGCAGTGCTTGTTACAAATTTGAGTAAGTCTGGGCTAATAGCCAAATTTAATTCTAAAGACCCATTTTGGAGGCTCAGCACTAAAATGGAATCCAGTATAGGTCTGGCTGTTTCTAGGACACCATGTCCCTATTGCTGGGAGGGGGTGAGGAGGGTAGCTGAATGTGACTCTATTGGCCACTAAGTATTGAAGATTTGATACATATTTTAAAAACACACACACACACATACACTTACCATAGAGCTAGGCTGTAAAAAGATTATCAGTCTGAAATAATTTGTGATTAGATGAAATTTTAAACTCAATGGAGGTACTTTATATCACTCATGGTGCAACTCTTATCTTTCAAATCACAACCTAACTAGACCTTACCATTTTAGACATAGAGCAAATATAGAATTTTTATGGGTTTTAAAAGAAATGTCTAGCCTATATGATCTTCATATTTTAAGCTCAAATTCATTAGAAATATCTAGTACTTCAAAGAATTATTGAGAAAGAAAAATCACCCAAGTTCATAAACTCTTTTTAATGTCAGATATTCCCAAACTGGACTCCAAAAGACAATTTTCATAAGCTAATCTCAATAGATCCCTCTCTTACTAGTAAATTATGTGGTAGTTACGGGGAAAAAATGCTCTTTTGTGTTCTCTGGTCATGTCCAGATTGATTCAGGAATGATGGTCGTAAAAGCAAGACCACTAACTTGAGAATGATCTCAACTACACATAAATATGATGGAATAAATGTAAAATGGTCTCTATGCTTTTTCTGCTTCTATGTCTTCTGGTAGTTCTACAGCACAATTGCAGATTAATTAGGGTGTAAAGCTAATTACTTATCCTTTTGTGCTCTGTCAACTCTTAAGGGACCACAAAAGCCCTATGGGGGATAATATCAAAGACAGCAACAGACATTAATTGGGCACCTCCCACATACTGACACAGTACACAGCATATTCCCTACATCTTTTCATTTACTCTTTAATGACAACCCAAGAGATGGTTTTTGGTTGTAGAGACTGGCTTGGAAAAGGTAAATAATTTGCTAGGGAGGGGTAATACCAGGATTTAAACCCAGGTTTGTCTGACTTTACAAATTACTCTTAACCATTTAAACTTACAGTTAGATTTGGCTAGGCATATTGGCTCATGCCTGTAATCCTAGCACTTTGGGAGGCCGAGGTGGGTGGATCACTTGAGGTGAGGATTTCTAGACCAGCCTGACCAACATGGTGAAATCCCATTTCTACTAAAAATAAAAAATTAGCCAAGCATGGCAGTGCATGCCTGTAATCTCAGCTACTGAGCGCGAAAGGGGGGGGGGGGGCTGAGGCAGGAGAATCGCTTAAACCTGGGAAGCAGAGGTTGCAGTGAACTAAGATCACACCATTGCACTCCAGCCTGGACAACAAAAGTGAAACTCCATCTCAAAAAACAAAAACAACAACAACAAAAAACTTATAGTTAGATTAAAATCCAGGTTTGTTTAATGTTAAAATGGACTTGTAAATATTACATTTCATTTTTTAAATTGGCAGAAGAAAATGCTTCAAATAACACTCACTAAATGTACTTTTTTTCCAGCAGACTCTTTCAAGTCTTGATTTATAGCCTATTTGCTTCTACTTTACACACAATTATGACAGATTGATTCTCTGCTTTATCAATTGCAATTGGTGGCAGAACTCTGAAAATAAGGAGAAGTCATCAGTGAGAGCACAAATGAGATTAAATAGAAAATTATGGAAATTACAAATAAAAAGTCAAAAGCACAGCTATTTGAAACCACTGAGTGTGGGCATAATTCCTCCCATTTCACTCTTACATTGTGACATGGCACATGAGTGGTATCTATTATCAAAGATACTTATAAAAATAGATTAAAACTTGGGGAGGCAATGCATGTGTGGGGGCAGTGGGTATACAGGAAATCTCTGTATCTTGCTTTTAATTTTGCTGTGAATCTAAAACCATTCTGAAAAAAAATTATAAGTTTTTAAAAAATGATCAAAACCTGCAGGCAGCCCCCTTAACCAAATGATCAGGATTAATATCACCAGCAATGAGATATTTTGGAATCATGTGTCTCCTGATATGATACACTGCAAAGGGTGCAACATCCCATCTGTGGCATTTTTGCACCAAATGTACAACCTTCATGTAGTCATGAAAAATTGTCAGACAAATCCAAATTGAGGGACAAGATACAAAATACCTGACTGGTACTCTGCAAGAGTCAAAGTCGAAAGACAAGGAAAAAGTGTGGAACCCATTACAAGTTGGAAGAAACTAGGGAGATAGGACAACTCAATGCCATGTGCCATCCTGAACTGGATCCTGCCACAGCAAAGGGGAAAACTGGGGAAGTTCAAGCATTGTATCAGTGTCAATTTCCTAGTTTTGATAGTTGTACTATGGTTATATAAGTTGTTAAGGTTAGGTGAAGCTTGGTGAATGGTTTAACAGAAACTTTGTACTATTTTGACAACTTTTCTCTATCCAAAATTATTTCAAAATAAAGAAATTTTAAATGGATCAAATTTTGTTCAGCATACATATAGAGATACGTTATCTTAGAAACATCTGGCTCAGAAATATTTCACACAAAAACATTTTTGCTCTTCATGAGAGGGGTAAACTTTAGATTTACTGAGCACAAAGCTGGCACAAAATATTTGTTGGAAAATGAACAAATATTCTATTCCCACTTAACAAAGCAAGTACTACCTTGGCAATAATATTTTTTAACCTTTAGAGCAGTTTTAGATTTATAGAATTATTGCACAGATGGTACAGACAATTCCCACATACCTCACACCCAGTCTGCCCTATTGTTCATCTCTTTTTTTTTTTTTTGGAGACAAAGTCTTACTCTGTTTCCCAGGCTGGAGTGCAGTGGTAGGATCTTGACTCACTAAAACCTCCACCTCCCCGGTTCAAGTGATTCTTGTGCCTCTGCCTCCTAAGTAGCTGGGATTACAGGGGTGCACCACCACACCCAGCTAATTTTTGTATTTTTAGTAGAGAGAGAGCTTCACCATGTTGGCAAGGCTGATCTCTAACTCCTCAAGAAATCCACCTGCCTTCCTAGGCCTCCCAAAGAGCTGGGATTACAGGTGTGAGCCACCGTGCTCAGCCCTATTGTTAATGTCTTACATTAGTATGGTATATTTGAACAACAAAGACACTCCATGCAAGATATTTCAGTTTACGTCATGGCTGATGCCATAGGCTCTTCGGGCAGGCTTATTACAAGGATGATGGTGAAGATCAACATAATGCATGCTAATCATCACTTTTTTATAATCATGGTACTGACTATAAGCCAGGCATTAGAGGCGCAGTTTTCAAAAATCATCTTAATTATCACAATAATGAAATTAAGGGGGTGCCTTTGCTTACTCCCACTAAATAGAAGAGGAGGCCAAAGCTCAGAGAGGTTAAGGAGCATGCTCCAGACCCCCCAGGAGGAAACAGTAAAGCCACATTCAAACACAGGACTGGTTTCTACGTACACACTCTTAACCACTGCAGCTGTCAGTCAACCAAAACCTCTGTGCGGCTGTTGAACTGAGCTTCCCATATCCTATACCTGTTCAGTTGGTTTTATTTAAAGTAACTAAAAGGTTTGCCCTCCCCTTAGATTCACTCATCTTTCCCTCCAACCCATCAACAAGGCCTTTGGCACCTGTAAACCAACAGCTAGTCTCCCCTTCCAGGTGAACCGCGTTAACCACTGCTCTGATCAGTATGCTTTGCACTGATTCATATTACCGATTTAAATGTGGAACTGGAGAAGAACTGGAGAAAAGCCACCAGCTATCTCTACCCTAGAGGGTGGTGTGGTTCCTTAACCAGCAATGTTTGGGCCATACTTCAAAAAGTATCCACTCCATATCACTCAGTGCAGGCCAGCCTAGCACTTCTCAACCATGGTTGCGCATCAGAATAATCTGGGAAGCTTTTAAAAATCCCCAAGCGGCTCACGCGTGTAATCCCAACACTTTGGGAGGCCGAGGCTGGTGAATCACCTGAGGTCTGGAGTTCGAGACCAGCCTGGCCAAGAGGGTGAAACCCCATCTCTACTAAAAATACAAAAACTAGCCAGGCATGGTGGCAGGTGCCTGTAATACCAGCTACTCGGGAGGCTGAGGCAGGCAATCGCTTGGACCTGGGAGGCAGAGAATGCAGTGAGCCAAGATCGCCATACTGCACTCCGGCCTGGGTGACAGAGCAAGACTCCATCTCAAAAAAAAAAAAAAAAAATCCCCAAGCCCAGGCAGCACCCTGGACAATTACATCAGAACCTCTGTGAGTGGGACGAGGCATCAGCATTTTTAAAGCTCTCTAGGTGACTCCACTGTACAGTCAGGGTAAGAGCTACTAGGCTAGTACACATTTCCCCTTATGCAGAAAGAAGTCCAAAAGAAGACCGTAGATGACTATGTCAAATACAGGGTGGACTCTGAGTACTGTATCTTGGCATTAGCCTCATCAAGTTAAACCACCCCACTGAAAACAGATGCGAGCCACCTGTGCAGTATGACAAAATCTTTCCAAACAAGATGCTGGTCCTTGTGATTTACTTCATCTTACAACCTAAGGAATTGGAGAGCTAGGAACACAAGTAACAGTGAAGGAGAGTCTCCTCTTCTGCTCTAGAATTTCTCAACATTGACGTCAAGCTTGTCAATTTCTTTGGGGAAGAACCAATTATACAGATGAATTAAAGAACAAACCTTGAGTATGCCATTCTAAATTGTAAGTAATTTATTTTCTAAAGGGGCTTAATTTATGCAGGACAACTAAGCATTAAGAAGTTACCATGTGGCACATTTGCATTCCCTATAACATGTCACAAGGAGGTTCAAAGACACAGAAAGTAACAGCAAACTGAAAACAGCATTTGTAACAAAAGCTTTTCATAGTGCCTTATACTCTTCAATAGATGAAATACATAGTAGTTAAAACACTGAATATCTTCCATGGGCCAGGAATTGTTCTATGCACTTCACATGTCTGAAACTATTTAACACTCAATCATGCATAGGAGGTATTTTATTGCCCCAATATTTCAGATTAGAAAATCAAGGCCCACAGACATTAATTTGGAAGTAACTGGTATTTGAAATGCAGCAGTCTGACTCCAAAGTCCACTCTCTAAACCATAAAATGACACTGGTACATCCAATCTTCATGCTAGCATTGCAATATAAATATACAAAAGTATACAGAAGTAGTCACTGCAGTACTAACGTGTGCACCGAAGCCTAGAGTGGTTCAGAGATATGGTCACAGAACTTTCAAGGGCCCAAATTAGAAAAGTATCATCTCTTAACTTCCATCAATAATCCCAGCACTTTGGGAGGCCGACGTGGGTGGATCACGAGGTCAAGAGATCAAGACCATCCTGGTCAACAAGGTGAAACACCACCTCTACTAAAAATACAAAAATTAGCTGGGCACGGTGGCGTGCGCCTGTAGTCCCAGCTACTCGGGAGGCTGAGGCAGGAGAATTGCATGAACCCAGGACGCGGACGTTGCGACGAGCCGAGATCGAGCCATCGCACTCCAGCCTGGGTAACAAGAGCGAAACTCCGTCTCAAAAACAAACAAACAAACAAACTTCCATCTTAAGCCTCCTTCTTGCTATACCAGGATTCTTTCTTACGCGCCTGAAGACAAGTGCCGTCCAGCGAGGAAATTTTGGCGATGATGGAAATCTACTGTATTTTTTTGTCCAATATAGTAGTCTCAAGCCACGTCACCTGAAGATTTTAAATGTATTTACTGTGGTTAAAGAACTGAGTTTAATTTAATTGTAACTAATTTCAATTTAAACTCTGGTGACCATCATATTGGAAAGGAAGCTACAGAGACCATGAAAGGTCTATCATATTTTATTTGTCCTTTACAATTACTTTTCAAACGAAATTAACTTCTGAAACTAGGCTCTGTTTCCACAATCATTTAGCAGCTCATCAGTCTATCTCAAGCCCTCCTGAAATGAAAGAACACACCAAGAGGTTTACATAACACAAGCTGAGCTCTGTGATCTTATTGGGTATTTGCCTGGCAAAGTAACCGCAGCAGGCTCTGCTCTAGGCTGGAATATGTGACTCACAAAATGGAGCTAAGTCAATAAAAATATTTCCCAAAGACAAACTGTTACACATTTCCCTTTACACTGAGGATGTAGTTAGCTACCGAAGTGTTGGAAAACATTTCAAGGTAAGGCAAATGTGAACTCTACTCACCAATAACTAATCTCCTGGCTGACCTGAAATACTGCCACGAATTTGTGACATTTAAGACATTACCACCAGAAGCCCTTCCCCAGGCACCAACCACATAGGGCGTTCATTATTTTATTTTCATAGAACAGAAAACTGAGGCCAAGACAAAGGTGAACAAACTTACCAAATAATGGGCTTAATCTATAGTAAATCCAGTAATAATATCCAAAATATTAACTTCTATTTCTAAAATTCAATTCCAAAAGCACTGCTTGTACTAAAGTAAGTACAATTTTTGTGTCGTTTCTCTGTAGATATATATTCCACAGCTGCAAAATCTCTATAGTTCAGATAGCCAAGAGATGTGGAACCGATAAAAGATGTAATTGTTGTTACTGTTTAAAGCAGTTAGTACACAAAATGCTTCAATAGCATTGAAAACTCAATTGCAGATACTTGCTTTAACACCCCAAATCATCTGACCTCCTCCATTACTTTTGGTCCTTTTGATTTTGATGTTATTATGAGGTTTGTGCCTAGAATAATTTGATAAAAGACTAGGGAACAAGATACTTTTGAAGCAATCCTTTTGATAGGTACAACTGAAAAAAGGTCAATATTTTTTCAAATTAAAAAAATTAATTAAAATAATAATATAAATAGCCAATAATGTGAAGGCAAAAGAGAGAACTGCTCAGGCAATGACAGCAATAGTTGGGGTACTTAGCTTACGGAGGGCAGGAAATCCTACTTTCCCCCAGTGGAAGGATGGAGCATTGTAAGAAACTATCGCTTCATTTTACGAGTGCCACTAGGATAATCATCGCCTTCAGCACTTGATACAATCTTGGCCATTTAAAAATGACTCCCCATATGGTTACTATAAGAGGAAAATCACAAATTTCCAGTTTGTTTGTTTCCCTATCTTGGCCTGAGGAAAACCACATGAAACCTGCAAAATCACTGAATCCATCTTACGTCAGTGTGAGGAAAACACAGCATATACTTTAGTTACCTTTTATTTAGATGAAAAGTATTAAACACATGTAATCAAAAGTTTGTGTAGCTGAGAGCCATATGCTTATAATTACAACATAGGAAGATGTTAGATATTACCTTGAATAAAAAGTTCAGGACAATTATAGTACATTCCAGTCCTCCCATTTTTTTCTTTCTATCTATCTACCTACCTATCTGAGACAGAATCTCACTTTGTTGCCCAGGCTGCAGTGCAGTGACACAACCTTGGCTCACTGCAGCCTCAACCTCCCGGGCTTAAGTGATCCTTCCACTTTAGCCTCCTGAGCAGCTGGGACCACAGGCATGCACCACCACACCTAGCTAATTTTCATATTCTTTTATAGAGATGGGGTATCACCATCTCGATCAGGCTGCTCAAACTCCGGGCTCAAGCAGTGTGCCCACCTCAGCCTCCTAAAGTGCGGAGGCTACAAGTGTGAGCCACTATGCCCAGCCTCTGTTCTTTTTAGATCACTATACTGTACCTAACCTTGAGGCAGGCTTAGGCCTCAGTGTTCAATGTAACTTCAAACTAGCATAATTTCATATTATCCTTCCTCGATTTATACTGGCCAAAACATGAATCAAAAGCAGAGGCTGAACCAACCTCAAATGCTAACCATAAACACTTGTGTATCTTCTTATTCTGGCTTGTTCAGTCTTAATTTTGGTGCATTTCACAAAGTAACAAAATTTATACTCAACATGCTTTTATACTCTCAACTATATGAAAAACTCTCCCTTTTCTCCATCATGAATTTTTCAAGACAGGGTCTCATTCTGTTGCCCAGGTTGGAGTGCAGTGGCATGAACACAGCTCCCCACAGCCTCTACCTCCCAGGCTCAAGCAATTCTTCCATCCCAGGCTCCCGAGTAGCTGGGACCACAGGCATGTGCCATCACGCCTGGCTAATTTTTGTATTTTTTATAGAGATGGGGTTTCACTATGTTGCCCAGGCTGGTCCCAAACTCTTGAGCTCAAGAGATCTGCCCACTTCAGCCTCCCAAACTGCTGAAATTACAGATGTGAGCCACTGTACCCTGCCTCATCATGGATTTCTCAATAGTTATACCATAAGCTACATGGGTCTTTTGAAGTTTTACATTTGCAATGTTAATATGGAACATGAATTGTCAGTGTATCATTATTCTGAAAGGAAAATCAAATTATTCTAACATCTGAGATTTTTTTAAAATCTGAAGGTTTATGTGATAGGTTTTTAACCAGCTTTACTTCTCTTTTTAATACATAAGTATGACAGATACTCCTCACTGTTTTCCAATATCTACTCCCCTATCTTTTATAGTAATAATATTTTTAGCTGGCTGCCCAGCTAAAGATTACATTTTCCAGAGTCTTTTGAAGCTAGGTGTAATCCTATGACCAAGTTCTGGCCACTGGGATGTGAAAAGTGACAAATTCAATGTCCACAGAATGGCCTTTAAAGAGAAAGGCCTGCCCTCCCCTTTCTTCCTCCTATTGGCAGGAACTGCAACAGCTGTCTTAGATCATGAAATGAAAGCCAAGTGTTGAGTATGATTGATAGAATAAGACTGAGCCTAGGTCTCTGACCCCTTTGTGGAGGAGTGTCTCTGTGCCAGCTTGGACTTCCATGTCAGAGGGATGGAAACTTCTGGCATGGTAACATTTTGGAGGGTTTATAGTAAACAAATCTATATCCTAGCCAACAGAGTATAATGAAGTAATGAAATTATCTGTGTGTTTTATTAAAAAAGAATTACAAAAGCATCTGTACAACAAACTGTTCTTTCAAGCCACCTGGCAGCCAAAGAGGCTCACACTCTTGTAAGTGCCTCTGGAGAGGATTAACAATTTATATTATTTTTACATACTCCTAAAATGACAGACCTCTGGTGTGTCATCCACCTTACTCATCAGATCTGGCCCCACTGATTGTGTCTACTTTCCCCAGATCTAACCCACCAAGAAAAGTATGTAACAACTGAGCACAGTGGCTCATGTCTGTAATCCCAGCATTTTGGGAGACTCAGAAAAATCACTTGAGCCCAGGAGTTCAAGATCAGCCTGGGCAACATACTGAGACCCCATCTCTACCAAATATACAAAAATTAGCTGGGCACGGTGAATGTGCCCCTGTAGTTCCAGCTACTTGGGAGGCTGAAGCAGGAGGATCACTTGAGCTCAGGATTTGAGGCTGCAGGGAGCCGTGATTGCACTACTGCACTCCAGCCTGGGCAACAGAGCCAGATCCTGTCTCTAAAAAATGTGAACAAAAAAAGGTGTGCCTGTGCCATCACTGATACGATGTTAAAATGAGCCACAGGTTCCCCTATTCCCTTTCCTGTACTGGCTAAAGAAAACAGGTAGCAGAAATGGCATTCTCCATTCTCTCTCTTTCAGCAGAAGGTCCCCTTGTGGTTATGAGCACCAACACCCGACAAACCAAATCAACCATGCCTTTAAATGACACTGACTGCATCCTCTCCATCAGGAGGAGGTGAGAAACACAGCTGGAGCCAGAATTCTTGGGCTTAAATACTGGCCTTGCCACTCCCCCGCCATGTGACCTCAGTTGTCACATCTGTGATATAGTGAGGATTACACTGGTTGATTTAGGTGAAACAATTAGGACTTACACATAGTAAGGACTCAGTAAATATTTGTGTGTGTGTATATATGTATCCTGTATATGTGCATGTAATACATATATATGTGTACAATGGTTATTTGTTATATACACACCACATA
The DNA here is from genome assembly GCF_049354715.1 of Callithrix jacchus. NCBI lineage: Eukaryota > Metazoa > Chordata > Mammalia > Primates > Cebidae > Callithrix > Callithrix jacchus. The sequence goes on from NC_133524.1 coordinate 14,133,805, forward strand.
CTTATATATGCATGTCTGCCTGCATGTTATAAAACATCTGCCCATTTTATATATAATAGGTATGTATGTACACATATATATGTATTATGTATATGTGTGTGTATATCCCTTCATTTCTTGACCGATACACACATCCTGATTTCTGTAAAAATCAAGTTGATTAATAAAAACAGTATCCTTTTGTCCCAAATTCAAAACTCTCTCAAAACTCATTCTCCTGCATTTGGAACATGTCTAATAATTAAGTGCATCTGCCACTTGAACATCCCCTAAGAGGCTCTGAAAGGCTTGGCCAGATTTTCAGCTGGTCTATCCAACCTCAAGAGGTATAGAGCAGGAAGGGCGCCTGAGGCAGCAGTCTCTGGGCTTGCCTCGTGAGGCTAGAGCTCTAATTTATTTTCTCAGAGACCAAGGGAGGTTGTTTGAGCCATCAAAAAAAAGATGCCAACACAGAAATACATATACACTCTGCCAACGCAAGATTTCCATAAAGGCAGAGATGGATAAAAGAGAAGCTCACAGTAGAAGCAGTTCTCTTCCCACACTGTCCCCAAGTTTTTGGAATGGATATCTAAACAGAAAGAAAAAACCAAGACAGCATTGTCATTGCTCACGTCTCTGAAGCAGGAGACTTTGGAGTCACCAACGGAGATACACAATGTAATTCAGGCTCAGATATATCTACATAAATTGTTATTCTCTGCTTATCTCAAATTTGAAGTGTGCTGGAAACCCCAGTCATCTGCAAAATAATCACGTATAAAAAGACTCTGAGTGGTTCCGGGCAGCCAGAAAGGCCAGCACCTTTCTCTTGAGGCAGAGCTGCTCCCGGGCACCCACTCCATGCTACCGGATGGAAAAGAGAGAGTGTGTGTGTGTGTGTCTGTGTGTGTGTGTGTGTGTGTGTGTGTATGTGTGAGTAAGGAGGCTCTACCTTTAAAAAATAAGGCAGCAGATTGGCTAAAATGGAACTTCCGTGACAGCAGAAGGGAGATACAAATAGACTGAAACATTCAAGTCCAGTGTTATGCGTCCAAGTGAAATGCCAGTAGGCACATCCGCCTTATAACTGCTGCTAGCTTGAAACACCCCATATTACACCAAAGTACAATTCTTCACTGTGCCCATGAATTATCAACAAACATGAGGCCAGGTCGAGTGGTTCATGCCTGTAATCCCAGCACTTTGGGAGGCTCAGGCAAGCAGACAGCTTGAGCTCAGGAGTTCAAGATCAGCCTGGGCAACATGGCAAAACCCCATCTCTACAAGAAATACAAAAATTAGCCTGGCATGGTGGCGTACAACTGGGTTCCAGCTGTTTGGGAGGCTGAGGAAGGAGAATCGCTTGAGCCCAGGAGGCCGAGGCTGCCGTGAGTCATAATCACTGCTACTGCACTTGAGCCTGGGCAACAGAGTGAGATCTTATCTCAAAAAGAAAAGAAACATTCTGTTAAGGCTGTTTCACTCTTAATCTGGCAAAAACACATGTAAACTACTTTTTAAATATTCAAAATCTTAAATGATAGAAATCTAAAATATCTTTAGTGCACTAGAGCAATAACCTTCTGTTAGTGCTCCAAACAATTTATGTGATCAAGTCATTTGCTGAAATGCCAGTTAAATGAGGAGTGAGTCACTGGACGTGAGCAAATTATGAACAGAGGTTTTAACAGCAATCAAACTGTAGATACTTTTAAATCAAGTAAGCACAGCCGGCCATTTTAAGTACAAAGTTACCATGGGAACAAAACATATACCTTATCTCCTTGACCCTAAAGATAATTTCTGTAGGTGATAAATTTACAGACATAATAAAACGAAGCATCATATATCTGAGACTAAAATACGTGAGACTAGAATATGTCAGCATTCAAACAAAGAACTCATTTTCAGGCTCCTGTGATGGTGTTATCAGGCTTCTGAAGAAGGACAGTGTCTCATTATGGCATTATAGTTACTGATATGATTTATGGTTTATTCTGTGACACAACTCATGGTTTTAATCAGTTTTATTGCCAACCACTTCCATTTTCCTAATTGCACGAAACTATCAATGGTAATTTGCTACATTCAGAAAATTCCCTTTCAAAAAGGCTATATTCTTCCTAACCGAATACATTTCATTAGGATGTTCACTTGCAAAAGTAGCATTTAGATATAACCAAAATCTGACATTTATTAATACAATCATTAAGATAGCCAGCTATTATGTAAAAGAAGAGAGAAATGCATATGTTACATATGTGGTAGAAATGTAGACCAGTATTAGGACTCTCCTATCACCAGAAGAAAATGCATTTTTGAACACAATAAAAATTGCTATTGTTTCGCTTATTACCCTTATAATTTCTCTCCCCATCAGACTGTGGGCTCTTCCTTAAGGCCAAAGACTGCCTTATTTGTCACTATGGCCCCTGCTCTTGCAATTGCATTTGACCAATGAACATGCACAATGAAAGCTGGGAAGCAGGCTAGGAAAGCAAGCTATGCCTCAAATCATGCCTTTGCTGGTATCAACATAAGCAGCAGCGTCACAGCAAGTAACTACCTTAGCCGTTCAGAGCTTGGGCTTCAGCTGTAGCAGTCTTCTTTTTTCCCCAAGGCATCACTACAGCTGACTATGACAATCACAAAAGAGTAATCTTTTCTGTAGAATTTATAGAGACATTTCTTCATGGGAATGAAAGCAGAAAAAACTGCCAATTACCTGGGAAAGATGATATATGGGTGTGCAAATTTTCCTTTCCTTCTCACTTACTGTATGAGCCCATTCTCACACTGCTGTAAAGGAAAACCTGAGATTGGGTAACTTATTAAAAAAAAAAGAAGACATACATGAGGACAACAAACATATGAAAAATGCTCATCATCAGTGGTCATCAGAGAAATGCAAATCAAACTACACTGAGATACCATCTCACGCCAGTTAGAATGGTGATCATTAAAAAATCTGGGGACAACGGATGCTGGAGAGGATGTGGAGAAATAGGAACACTTTTACACTGTTGGTGGGAGTGTAAATTAGTTCAATCATTGTGGAAGACAGTGTGGCGATTTCTCAAGGATCTAGAAATAGAAATTCCATTTGACCCAGCAATCCCATTACTGCGTATATATCCAAAGGATTATAAATCGTTCTACTATAAAGACACATGCACACGTATGTTCACTGCAGCACTGTTTACAATAGCAAAGACCTGGAACTGACCCAAATGTCCATCAATGATAGACTGGACAAGGAAAATGTGGCACATATACAGCATGGAATACTATGCAGCCATAAAAAGCAATGAGTTCATGTCCTTTGTAGGGACTTGGATGAATCTGGAAACCATCATTCTCAGCAAACTGACACAAGAACAGAAAGTCAAACACCACATGTTCTCACTCATAGGTGGGTGTTGAACGAGAACACGTGGACTCAGGGAGAGGAGTATCACAAACTGGGGGCAGTTGCGAGGGGGTAAGGGAGACAACGGGGGGTTGGGGAGGAGGGATAACATGGGGAGAAATGCTGGATACAGTATGCACCTAAAGTAAAATAAATAAATTTTTTAAAAAAAGGGCACCAGAATGTATGGTGAGACCAAATATCCTCTGTTGACATCTATTGAAACTGTCACACATAAGCAACAATTAAACCTCATATACTAATAAAAAAAAAAGAGGTTTAATTGGCTCATGGTTCTGCAGGCTGCGCAGGAAGCATGATGCTGGTATCTGCATGGCTTCTAGGGAGGCCTCGGGAAACTTACAATCATGGCAGAAGACAAAGGGGAAGCAGGTATGTCACATAGCCAAAGCAAGAGCAAGAGAGAGAGTGGGGAGGGACCACACAATTTTAAAAGATCAGAACTCACGAGAACTCACTATCAGGAGGACAGTCCCGAGGCCGATGTTGCTAAACCATTCAATGACAAATCTGCTCTCACAATCCTTCCACCAGGCAGCATCTCCAAAGCTGGGGATTACATTTCAATATGAGATTTGGGCAAGGATACACATCCAAACTGTATCACTTACCCTCTTACTTCATTTCCTTATTTGGAGAAATCACCTAACCACAATTCAACTTTAGGGAAGGGTCAACTGAGGCCAAAGTTTTCATCATCAGAGATTTCAAACACTGTTATACCAGTAAGACAGATATCACGAAGAGGGATTAGGCAAACGGTCTGGAGGTGGGGTGTGAGGTAGGAAGAAGAGAGTTTCCTGACTGGCCGATATGTAACTCTATGATTTTTGTTTCATAATAGTTTCAAGAACAAACATCTGCTTTCAAAATTTAAAAAAAACAACAACAAGCTGGGCATGGTGGCACACGCTTGTAATCCCAGCACTTTGGGAGGCCGAGGCAGGCAGATCATCAGGTCAAGAGATCGAGATCATCCTGGCCAACATGGTGAAACCCCATCTCTACTAAAACACACAAAAAAAATTAGTTGGGCGTGGTGGGGCATGCCTGTAGTCCCAGCTACTTGGGAGGCTGAGGCACAAGAATCACTTAAACCAGGAGGTAGAGGTTGCAGTTACCCAATATTGTGCTACTGTACAGAGTGAGACTCTGTCTCCAAAAACAAAAACAAAAAAAAAAAAAAAGAAAGAAAAAGGAAAAGAAAAAGGAAAAATAGGCAATTTACTTGTTCTACTTCAATATCAGGATGGAAATGGCCCTGGTTGGGATTGGGGGGTATATTTAGATCACTACCTTCTTCAGTTAGACAGAACCACGTGAAAACGCCTTATTTGCACACCACAAAGAGTCAAATGTTGTCTATTTTATACATTGCAACCTAACATCTTCACCAAGGATTGGGAAAGCCAGGTAAACACGATACGTAAAGCAGCCATTGTACTATTCATTAGCAGCTCTTAGAAGAAAATAAAAAGATTAAACCTATTGCTTGAAATTAATGGGTAAATGAAAAAATTGGTTCACTTCAATATTTTATGCTGTCTTCTTCTGTTACATGAATATTTGAGTTTGATAGAGCCTTAAATAAAAACTTTCAAATACAATTTTCCAAAGCTAATTATGATTCAGTTTTATATCATATATGCTATCATCATTTATGTTTCATTATTATCATAAAGAATGCCTTGTAAGAGTTTAATAAACATCAACTGACCTACACAAGTAGGCCTATGTCAGCACCAGCAGTGAATGAAAACCAGGACTAGGTTTGTCTGCATCAGGGAAAGATTTGTACTGAAAGATGCCCTTCAGAAAGTACCTCCTGAACTGGGCAACTCCTATCTATACCGGGGTCTCTTTATTTGCTGTCTAGAATCTTTTGCTCTATTCCAGCCCAAATCCCAAACCTTCCTATGGGCTATATGTTTTAAAGGTTTGCAATGATAGTCTTACACTACTTAGGAGTGTAAGAGTGGGGCTTAGCTCACAGGGGTTCTTGGCTTTGCCCAGGGAAGAATTCAAGGGCAAGCCAGAGGTAGACGAAAACAGCTTTATTGAAGAGGAGAATTACAGCTCTGTGACTGCTCCTGTAGATCAAGGCTACTCCATAGCCAAAGAGTAGCAGCTCAGAGCAGTTTTGCAATCACATTTATACCCACTTTTAATAATATGGAGGTTAAGGTGCATTTTATGCAGAAATTTCTAGGAAAGGGGTAGTACCTTTTAGGTCATCAGGTCATTGCCATGGAAAGGGGTTGTAACTCCCAGCTATTGCCATGGCCATGGTAAGCTGACATGGCAACACTGGTAGGCATGTCTTACAGAAAGCTGCTGCCCTGTTTTACCTCGTTCTCAATTTGATCTAGTGTCTAAGCCTATCTCTGGAGTCGAGTCCCACTTCCTACCTCACTTCAAAGGCTCAGTCTGCCTTAGTGTTTCTCAACCTCAGCACTCTTGACATTGGGGGCCTGGTAACTGTTGAGGAGAGGCTGTCCTGTGCATTATAGGATGTTTAGCAGCAACCGTGGCCTCCACCCACTAGATGCCAGGAGCACCTCCCCACCCCCAATCTGTAACAACCAACAAGGTCTCCAGACATTGCCAACTGAGGAGGGCAGAATCTACCCTAGTCGAGAACCATCAGTCTAACTGACAAACCCTTCTTGAGGCAAAAAGAACCTCACTATTGCTTCTTAAGGAATTTGAAGTCTCAATTTCTCCCCAGTCCCTGGCTTTCCAAACATTGCCTGTAGGCACATGAGGGAGAGACTGCCAGGCAGAAAGTCCAACGTCTTCAAGCCTCCAACCAGGTCAACCTTTCGAACCAACAGCCCACTTTTTGTCACAGCTACTTCACGCATGAGTTTTTTTCTTTTTAATGATATGTCACTTGTCATGTAGGGCTGAGGAAACTGCAATTCAAGCACAGAGTAGAAATACCACCACTTTTACTCAAATCCCTAAATGCTAAAAATAAGATAAAAAATAAAAAGAAACTTCACTTTCACATCCAAATTTAGAGTTTCTACATTGAGAGACCACCCCAAGAGAGAAACATTTGACCAAAGAAGTTAATTTTAAAAAGGGATTTTTATGCCTGAGGCCTTTCAGGATTACTCAAACCTAAGTGTACCTGGCCAGGAGTGGTGGCTCACACCAGTAATCCCAGCACTATAGGAGGCCGAGGTGGGCAGATCACCTGAGGTCAGGAATTCGAAACCTGCCTAGCTAACATGGTGAAACCCCATTTCTACTAAAAATACAGAAAATTAGCTGGGTGTGGTGGCACACACCTGTAATCCCAGCTATTCAGGAGGCTGAGGCAGGAGAATTCGCTTAAACCCAGGAGGCAGAGGTTGTAGTGAGCTGAGATCGTGCCATTGCACTCCAGCTTGCCCAGGGACAGCAGGTGACATGTGGAAAATGTCCGGGAGTCCAGTTTGCTTGTAGCCATCAGCAGCAGCCAGGGAGTAACAGCACCCTGTGAAAAACTGCATTTCCAAAGAGATGTTTTAGGAGAATCTACATTTGTGATTTTTGTTGCCCTTAAATAAATAAAAGTTTGAGGACTTGTTGAGGAATAAGAATATTTCTGTGAAGTGATGGCTAACAGCCACACACATAATCTCATTTGACGGCTGAATAAACGGCTTTCCGGAATAAATCAAGCTCTTGCTACAGCCCAAGTGCCGGCCTCCTCTTCACAGCGTTAGGAGCTATGTAAAATATGCCAAGAGACGTTTTCCATTAAATGTTTCAGGGATACTAAGTAATCTTGAATCGACTAAGAAGATTTCATTATCATGAATAACATCTCCAAACATGGAAGTAACACTTGAACAGAAGAGCTCCGATTAAATGTTTCTTGGGTTACTTCAGCTGCATCGCTCTATGATATTAACAAAAACTAGCCTTTTTTCTCTTTCAACCAAGAATCTGCATCTTGAATGTAAATTGGTCTCTGTAATGGTGCATGTCGGGTCATATTTTTCTCGTAGAAGAAATCTGCATTTAACATATTGAGGATTTTTATTTTTTTATGTTATGATATGGTAAAGGTTGGTTTAAGTAAAAATATCTCATGTCGTTTTAGTTCACCCTCCAAGGCTCCTCCCAGGCATTACCTCCACTGAATGGCATTGTGGGTCCTCCACCTATGTTTTATCCATAACATTTTCCACAAAGGATCATGACAGGTGTTACCTTGTTAACTATCCTCACCAAAGACAGAGTGTCTTGAGGGCAGAAACTGCTATGTATCATCACTAGCCAAAGCTGGGTACAATTGCTATGCAGCAGGCTCATCTGCATGTAGCCTCAATTCACCTGCATGGGACCAAATCACTCACTAGTTGTGAAAATCATGTCTTCATTATCATTCTATCACAAATTTAGCACTCAGTCTAATAAGTATTTGGTGAATGGATAAAATCAATCTTTTTTTTTTTTAGACAAGGTCTCACTCTGTCGCCCAGGCTGGAGCACAGTGGTGCAATCATAGCCACTGCAGCCTTGATCTACTAGGCTCAAGCAAATCCTCTCACATCTGCCTCCTGAGTAACTGTGACTACAGGTGTGTACCAGCAGCAAGGTTATTTTTTTAAAATTTAGTTTAATAGAGATGGGGTCTCATCATGTTTCCTAGGCTGGTCTCAAACTGCTAGGGTCAAGTGACCCTCCCACCTAAGCCTCTCAAAGTTCTGGGATTAGGAGTGAGTCACCATGCCCAGCCACAACCACCTTCAATGGAAGGATATTCTGCATATCTAACTCAAACTCTATTTCCTCTTTTCTTATATTCTGCATAAATATCTAAACAACAGGATCCCATCTCCAGGACTCCTATGGACTTTGATGAGGTCACTTCTTCACTAAATGATGAACTCTATCATGGTTTGGAAGTTTTAACATTCAACATGTGGCTTCCAGGACTCACAGGCTCCTTGCTCTTGGAGAAAATATAAGACGAGCAAAATTAATTTTGGTATGTTACCCACTAGCTTTGTCTTTCATTGGCAAACAGATTTTCTTCTTGGAATAATAGAAGAACTGATTTGACTTCTCATTCTGCATCAATATGACAATGAAATCAATATATTTCATGAAAATATGACTAGTTGGAAAATATAGCACAAGTAAGCAGCTAAAATTCAGCTTAGAAACCGAGTTTTCCCTCAGTGATGGTGGATTGTGTTCTCTTCCAGGAAGAGAAGAAATTCTACTCAAAGGATGTATAAGCTCATGATGCATCTTATACGTTTGCTACTCAGCAGATTCTGGGACAGTCATGAAGCTACTACATACAGCTCGTATGACCAGGCTGGTACGTGATAACTCAGAATCAGCTTCCCTTCAGTTTCTATGCTTGACAAATCTGAACAAGTTTGTCCATCCAGCTGGACTTTTAAAAGTCACAGGTCTATGGAAGGGAACCATGGCATTGTATGGAATTAGATTTAAACCTAATTGCTTTACTTGTTTTAATTATTATTATTATTTTGAGACGGAGTTTCACTCGTTAGCCAGGCTGGAGTGCAATGGCGCGATCTCGGCTCACCGCAACCTCCACCTCCTAGGTTCAGGCAATTCTCCTGCCTCAGCCTCCCCAGTAGCTGGGACTACAGGCACGGGCCACCATGCCCAGCTAATTTTTTGTATTTTTAGTAGAGACGGGGTTTCACCATGTTGACCAGGATGGTCTCGATCTCTTGACCTCGTGATCCACCCACCTCGGCCTCCCAAAGTGCTGGGATTACAGGCGTGAGCCACCGCGCCTGGCACTTGCTTTTATTTTTTAGAAACAGGGTATCATTCTGTTACCCAGGCTGTAGTGCAGTGCCATGTTCATAGTTCACTGTAACTTCAGAGTCCTCAGCTCAAGCAATCCTCCCACCTCTGCTTCCCAAGTAGCTGGAACTACAGGTGAGCACCATCATGTCTGGCTTTTTTTTTTTTTTGTAGAGATGGGGTCTTGCTATATTGCTCAAACTCCTGGCCCCAAGTGATCCTCCTGCCTTGGCCTCCCAAAGCACTGGGATTACCTTACATTTTACCTCTAAAAATAGCCACAAAAACTATGAGGGACCTTGAAATAAAATTTTTGAAGGTGTTCAAAAACATTATCTTGGGGTACAAAAGAAAATCTAAATGTATGAAGAGATATACCATATACACAAATGAAAGGTTTAATATAGTAAACACATTGACTGTCGTGAAATTATTCTACAGATTCACTGCAACCCCACTCAAAATCCTGACAGAGATGTTTGTGGAACATGAAAATCTGATTCCAGAAGTAAAGGATCAAGAAGAGGTCACACATTTAAAAAAGAGCAAAAGGAGAAAATTTCTCCTAAGAGATCGCGAGGATTATTCTAAATCTACAGTAATTAAGACAGTCTAATAATAGCACAGAGTCGGCAAAACAGACCAAGGAACAGAATGAAATCCATAGATGTACTGGAACCTATAGTAGGGAAGTACAGATATAGACATTATGGTGGGGAAAGAGTGAGCTATTTATTAAGTGCATGTTATTTCTATCTAAAACTATACCAAAAAATAGAATCCCAATGGAATAAAAACAGAAAAGTGAAAAGTGTGATTTTAGAAAAACTTTCTTGTAGTAAATACTGAGGATTAGAAGAACATTTTCATGACTTCAGGGATAGAAACAATTTTAAAACAAGGCAAAGATGAAAAGCACAGGTTATAAACATTAAAGGAAAAGATTGATAATTAGGACTTTATTATAATAAAAAAGATACAGTACAATGAAAGATGTGTTCAACCAAGTTGAAAGATAAGCCATAGAGAGGAAGATGACACTGAAAACACATTTTAACTAAGGATTAGTATACAGAAGGCATAAATAACTACCACAAATCAAGACAAATACAAATGAGGACGTAAATGGAAGAGAAAATCCAAATGGCCAATAACCTACACAAAACTTTCAACCTCTCTAGAGAAATTCAACGTAAAAAAACAATGAAATACCACTTCATACCTATCAGATATTTGAAAAATTAAAGAATGTGACAGTATTAAATGCTGGTAAAGATACAGAGAAGTCAGAATGCACATTCATTCCTGGTGGGAGTATAAATTGATACCACCACTTAAGAAGTAGTGGTAACACCATATGATTCAAAGCCAGCTTGGTGTAGTGACAAAACGTTCAATTTTGCTGACCGCATCATTTACGCTGGCTAACAGGATGACAAAGTTCCTCACTGAAGGAGTGTAGGGAAAGTGTTACTGTCTAAGTCCAAACAAACAGGAAAAAAAGTGAACTGGCAAACACAATTTCCTATGTAGTTCCATTTTCAGGATGAAAACCAGAAATCGTCCCAGGCCTTTGAGCCTTTGTCCACATCTCTACTCCATCTGGAATATCCACTAGCCAAAGATTCACTTCCTGTTAATTCAAACAATTCCCAAAATTTAACCTTCTACAGGAAACTAATTGGGAGGAGGTAGGCCTCAACATCTATTACGTCCTTATGTCCTGAAGCTAGCAAGCATTCACACTGATCAAATCCTGAATAGATATGCAACACCTATAACTTTGTCTTCATTCACAACTCCTCAAAATGTACTTTCCATTTCTGAGGGGTTAATGGGGACACTTGATTTTTGTAATCTTTCCAGCTATGTACATTTTTTTCATGTATCTATCTCCTCTGTCATCAAGGATTTTCAAAGTCCTTCTCACAGCTGCTGTGTCAATTCTTTCCACTTAAAATAGAGGGTAGGAACCAGTGATTTGTATACTTTCTCATATGGTTCTACACGCGAAGCCATTTAATAAATGCTTTTAACCATAATGATTTAGAAGCCGATCTCTTTTCCAGACAGAAAACATCCTCCTGCTTCAAAATAATGTTATCAAATGTTGAACAAGACATGCCAGACACATGAGTTCATACTGTATTATTCCATTTATACAAAGTGCAAAGCTCTGCTGACAGAAATTAGGGGTGATTAGCCTTGATCGGGTATATCTGTAAGGCAGCTTGAGGAGGCTTCTAAGGGGCTGGTAACATTCTGCTTATTAATCTAACTGCTGGTTAAATTTATAAAAACTTATCAAGCTGTACCCGTATGATTTGGCCACTTTCATGTATATATATACTTCAACAACAATTTTTAATGATTTTATAATATTTGTGCTTCTTACAAAACATCTAAAAATATTTGTGACTTTATATAATAGAGCTCAAAATAGGTTTTGGGAAACCAGTACAGTGGCCTTGCAAAATGGTAATCATTCATGGGATGGAAATTCATCCCCTTAATGTCCCAAATTCTTTTTTACTTACCATGGAAACTGTCAGAATATGCCAAATGACAGAAAAAAAAGGAAAATATAAAGTGCTGCATCAAATCAAGTTATCTTAAGAGTTTGACTTACATTGCTAATTACATCTCCATTCTTTGCCTGTTGTGTGAAGGAACAGATGACTGAATTTAAGCGCCCATCTTATAATCCACCATTTAAACGTTCTTTTCAGGAAGAAACTGTGAAACATTTCCAAATCTAAAACAGTGACCCAATGCACATACAATATAGCAGGTTTTCTAGGCTCCTTCTGCCCCTCGCTTCCAATGGTCTTGCTCTTTTTGCACTAGAACTATTTTGCAAGTTTGGTCAGATGTCTCAGAAAACACTGACTTATGGTCTCCATTTGCAGGGAGGAGTCTAGGTTGTTGGGGCAGGGATACAGGAATGGCAGAGAGATCAATGGCTATAGGAAATGGATCTCTAAACAAGGGGGAAATCAGTCCTTTCTCTTACAACTCCTGTACCTCTCAAACACCTGAACAAACACAATGAAGTCATGGACTAAGGACGGAACATGCAGGAAGGTCGCCTTAAGGGCTTAATCTGGGTAGATTTGATGACGGCTAAGAAGATGAATTCTAAATTTGGAAAGGCCATCAAGGTAACTAAGGATGTGACTAGATCCTTCATGTCTTCCCACTTAATGAGGAGAACAAAATATGATGAACACTATTTTAGCAAGCAAAAGGATCTTCATAGATTCAGTCCTTTCAGAGACAAAGTACACTAACCATTAGAACAAGTTACCAACCAAAGCCAGGCACTCTATTTCCCCAGAAGGTTGGTCTCATTATCAAGATGGTTTAGACACCATTTTACCCCAAAGAATAATGACTTAGGTAGTCTGCAAGGCTCCCCACTATATCTCCAGATTCTCTGATGATGTAAGAAAAAGACTGAAAAAATAAAAATAAAACTTCCTTCAGCTGGAAAAATCAAGCATTCCTTTTGGAAGGAAAACTCTTTTAAACCAGAAATCCTATTCTGCAGATGTGCTCAACCAAGTTCTCACTGATGTTACTCCTCAGATTTTATGATACTGTGAAACACAAAAGGTTTTCAATCCCTCTTACTCTTTAAGCAGTGGTTCCCAATATAGTGCTCCCCTCCCCCCTCCCTGGGTTATATGGCAATGTGTGAAGACATTTTTGGTTGTTACAACTAGGGGACTGTTACAACATGTAGTATGTAGAGAGCACAGATGCTGCAAAACACTCTACAATGCATAGGATAGCTCTCATGCTCCCCAAGTAAAGAATCATCCAGCCCAAAATAGTGGTGAGGTTGAGAAACTCTGCTCTAAAGGAATACTTAAAAGAAAAGAAAAAAGGACTTCTTTTTTCTTAGTATCTAATTCCAGTTGGTCCAAAGAAAAAAACAGAATTTAACAATCCTATAAAAACTAAACAAATAAATACCCAAGCAAATACTAAGCTCAACTCAAGATCTACTCTAACCCAAGACTGTTTATAATAGATCTTGTCACATCAAGTTCAAATATATTGAATTATATATAGCCATTAAGAATAAAATTCCAAAGATCATGTTTAAATAATTTTTCTTTTGGTAGATTTTTCTTTTTCTAACCAAGTAAGCAATTCTTACTTTTAGATATTTAAATTTTATTTTTCATTACTAGGAAATGTTCGCCTTTTTCATTAAGTGGTAAACTTATCTATCAGATATAATTATTACACCTAAGTATCAAGCTATTAAAATAAATTTTAGAAAGATGGAGAAAAATAATGAAAACACCTATTACCTACATCACTAGTAATGAACAAGGGAACATCACTACAGATCCTATAGATAACAGGATTAAACAGATAATACAAAATATTATGAGCTTTATGCCAACAAATAACTCAGATAAAATGGACAAAGCCCTTGAAAATCACAATTTACCAAAATTGAAACAAAGAGAAAGTCTGAATATTCACCTGCTAAAGAAACTCTCATAACTTAAGCATTTCTACAAAGAAAACTCCAGACCCAACTGGCTTTGCTTAAATATTCTTGCAAATATTTAAGAAAAAAATGGCCAGGCTTATACCTATTACCCCAGCACTTTGGGAGGCTGAGGTGAGCAGATCACCTGACATCCGGAGCTTGAGACCAGCCTGGCCCACATGGTAAAATCCCATCTCTATTAAAAATATAAAAAATTAGCCAGGCATGGTGGTGTGCACCTGTAAACCTAGTTATTCAGGACACTGAGACAGGAGAATTGCTTCAATTCAGGAGGCTGAGGTTGCAGTGAGTTGAGATTGCACCATTGTACTTCAGCCTGGGTGACAGAACGAGACTCTGTCTCAAAAAAAAAGAAAAACAAAAAAAAAAAATTAAAATAATAATGCCACTTTTAAAATTAATAATCGAGTAAACAGACATGAAACTTGGTTTTATTCCAATCCTCAACCCCTCTGGAGTCACACCAAAGATCACCCCAGTATCTTTCCATCCCAGAAAGCTCATACTTCCCTTTCTTCTCTCTTTCAAGACGAATGAGACAATGAACAAGATTTAAAAGATTTTTACAAGATTCATGTATATGTGTTCATTTGTAATCAACTAAAATTCATTACTCCCATCTGACTTTCAGTCTCCTAGTCGAATTGTATTTCCTACTCTCTCCCATATCTACTCTATGCTATGGCCAAGCCAGTTTCTTCAGAATTCCTCCAATAAATCTCGCCCACGCCTACCCTGTCTTTCATGGGTTATCCCAATCCCTTCCACCCTTTTCAACACTCCGCAAATCTAAGTCTCCACTGGAAACTTCATATAAGCCACAAGGTTTCATCTTTCTCAGAACTCCTTCTAAACTTTCATCTGGAATTTTACAGTTAGACACAAAAGATTTTCTCAGTGGGTTTCTTTTATCCCCTTGGGGAGACTGTCATTTCCCTCCAGCTGCCATATGCCTGCTTAAAATCATTCCTGATTCTCTGTGACCAACAAGGTAATGACCAAGTTATTTCCTGGTACTTTACAATCTGGCCTGGCCTCAGCTCTCCCCACTTCCCCACATTGAGGCCATTCCCAACTCAACATGCCCACACAGCAGCCTCTGCCATGGCTCCTGCTTTTACACACTTGTATCCAGGGCCTGGAACATCCTCTCCTAGACACCTGGACACCCTGACCCCCACCATCGTGCTCATAGTTCATGACTCTCAGATCAAAAGTGACTGCCTCTTTAGGGAATCCCTCTCTGAAATACCACCAGACAGATATTCTTTTTACTACAGGATCTTGTACTTTTCTTATAGCTGTGTATCTGCCTTTCAGAAATAACGGTGGTTATCTGAGAACAGAGTCTCGCTGATTTTTTGCTTCAAGACTTAGCACAGTACTTGGCTCATCTGAACAGGACTCTGTGAATGCTTGCTGAGTGAGCAGCTGTCCAATATTCCCCTGAGAGCCCCATGGTGATGAGCATGTGACAGGAATTCAAAGGCTTAGAGACTGGCACATGCTAGTTGTATGACATTGTGGTAGGTACTCGGTTAACCCTAATACACACGGTGAGGATGGAGATCCAAAGCTGCCATTACCTTTTAATCCTCAGGGCAATAATGAGTTTCAGTGAAACAAAGCCTTCCACCCCAATCTTTCCAGAACTTCAAAAACCTGACCAGAAGTACTTTCACCAGAGAAAGAAAAGTATTTTATAGCATGAGAAGAAAAAAAGCTTGAGGCAAAAAAAAGTAATGAAAGAACATCCAAAGTGCTCTTTCAATTGTTTTTGTGTCTGTGTATGCCTGGCAGCAACTGAATTACTTCTAAATCAACTTCAAGCTCTGAAATTGTTATTCTGTGATAAAAGTATTAACATTATTAAAGAACAATAATTTATGTCATTTACCCGATTTAATTTAGCATAGTTTGCCAGAGTTTACGTTATTTTAAATACCTTGAAATCTATCATTTTAATGTTGATAGACCTTAATAAAATGCTTATGATAGAATCCTCATTTTTTTAAACAAATATTTGTGGAATACCTACAATATGTGAATCATTCCAATGAACACCGGTATATAACAATTTATAAAACCATCTCTGCTCTTGACAAATTTGGTATTTGAACAGAAAGGGACATATTAAAAACACTAATAAGTCAGCCATCATGTTAAAATTATTAAATGGAGGGCCAGGCGCGGTGGCTCACGCCTGTAATCCCAGCACTTTGGGACGCTGAGGCGGGTGGATCACGAGGTCAAGAGATCGAGACCACCCTGGTCAACATGGTGAAACCCCGTCTCTACTAAAAATACAGGAAAAATTAGCTGGGCACTGTGGTGCATGCCTGTAATCCCAGCTACTCAGGAGGCTGAGGCGGGGGAATCGCCTGAACCCAGGAGGCGGAGGTTGCGGTGAGCCGAGATTTCGCCATTGCACTCCAGCCTGGGTAACAAGAGCGAAACTCCGTCTCAAAAAAAAAAAAAAATTATTAAATGGATAATGATGGCTCAAAAAGATACCAGATGTTCTCTTACCAATGTTTACTTAAGGGATCCCGCCCATTTACCCCATATCCTCCATTCTTTTTCTAAACCATACTGATTACTGTCCAGAACTTGGGTTCTAGGCTCTTTTCCAATATATCTATGTACTGCTCCCACCGGTAGTGTACTTAAGAGTCAGTGGTGTTTGTTTTCAAATCTGTTTATGCCAGTTGTACTTGTTACCAGAATTATGAAACTTAATTCAATATTACATAAACTAATTAAGTATGAGTGCCAAAAGAGAGTTTTTCCTTTCTTTGAAAACCAGGTTGATTATTTTGGAGAGTCTTAACAAAAATGAGTCACTTGAGAAAATAATTGCAAAAATAAATATGGGCAAATTTAAAGGTTTAAGGGGAGTGGGGTAGGTGATATAAAAGGATTCTGCCCACAGATTGGTTGCCAATGCCTTTAAGTTTTCATTCTACTTTAATGTAAGAATCTGAAACTGAAAAACAGACGCCAACGAATTTTGGCTGTGATCCATGTAAGAAAGATTTCAAGGAACTCCAAACAGGTCTTTGCATTCAAAGCAAAGGCCTTGACTCTGCAAGAAAATATCAGCAAATGGATGTTTAAAGTTAAACAAAATGTTTAGGATACATATGTGGCACTTTTAATGATTCACCCCTTTGGCATTTTCAATAAATCATCCTGGATGTAGCAGGTAAGGATTTTCTCTAAAGAGTTCTTGGAGAAGTGAAGTGGTTCAGTCAACAGTTTTTGGTAGAGCAAAAATATAATGAAGGATTAAAGACTTCTTGTTTGTCACAAACACTACTCCCTGGCATTGGACTATGAGGTCTGCTCGAAATGTCAGTCTGTGTCCCGATGTTGAAAGTGAGTTCTCTCCAAGATCCAAGGGTGGGCTCCTTACTAGATCTTTAGACTCAGAGGGAGGGAAGCTAGCATATTCTGGGATCACTTCCTGCCCAGTTATTCATTAGGATACGATTTTTTTGTATCTCCCACTACATCTGAATTCCTGAGCAAGCTTCCAGAATGAAGCACTCTATGTATAGGTCTTTAGCGTGCTTCTTTCTGAGTGCAGCCTCTGAGAGTGGCTCTGTCAGGGAAGAAAGGGATTTAAGGAGAAGAGGTCAGGAGAAGCCAAGGCTGGAAGTGTTAAAGAGGGAGAACATTATCGTTTCCCCCACCAGTTCCCTTGGAGAAGAGCCAATCATGCTGGAAGCATGCATAGCGAAGATGTCAGCATTTAACCCAACTACAGGTGACACCGCTGATGCTGGCTTCATGTAATCAAGTAGTCTTTAGACAATCAGGGAGCTATTTTTCTCATGTTTTTCAAGCATAACATTACTCTCTCATTTCTTTTCTTTTCTTTTCTTTTTTTTTTTACATACTGGTTGACCTGCAAAGACCAAAGAAATAATTTCATCAAGTTCTTTTATAGTAAACTAAAATTAAGGAGAGAAAACTATTTACCCAAGGTCACACAGCAAGCTAGTGGGCAAGCTGGGATACACACCAACCTGGGCCTCTCTGGCTTGCCAGCCTTCTTTGCTTCCTGGCTCCGGGAACCAGGAGCATGAGCACTCCCTGGGAGCTTGTCAGAAATGCAGAAACTCAGGCACCACCCAGGTCCACTGAATCCAACACTGCTTTTTTTTTTTAACAAGATCACCAGATGATCTGTATACACATTAAATAGAACTGCTCAATTTTAACTCGAAATTTTTTAAATGCTACTAAAATTGACATTTAAATACACAACCCTTATAAAAACTTCCTTACCACACAAAAGCTTCCTTACCACGAAATGGGTCAGAATAATTATTTCAATATTTTGTTTTATCTAATCATTTTGTATACAGTTTCCATTTAAAATTATAGGCAACTGGCCACTCACAGTGGCTCATGCCCATAATCCCAGCACTTTGGGAAGCAGAGGAGGGAGGATCACTTGGGGCCAGGAGTTTGAGATGAGCTTGCGCACCATAGCAAGACCCCATTTCTAGAAAAAAAAAAATTTTTTTTTTAAGCTTAGTCAGGCATGGTGACACACGCCTATAGTACCAGCTACTTGGGAGGCTGAGGTGAAACGATCGCTTGAGCCCAGGAGTTCCAGTCTACAGTGAGTTATTATATCAGGCCAGTGCAGTACAGCATGGACCGAGTGAGACCCTGTCTCCAAAAGATAAATAAATAAAAATAAATAAATTATAGGCAAAGAATTAAACGAAATCAGTATTTCTCTCTGGATGCATAAGCCATATTAAAGCAGAATGATATTTCACAAATGCCTCATAAGAGGTTATTACATGGAATTCACTTAGTTGCTATGTCTTCAGGACTATGAACAAGGTAACAGAATCAAAATTCCGTTGGGCAATGCAAGTTTCTATCAGATAAAACCGGAGTTAACACTGAAGGGTGTATTGTGTGTGTGTGCATGCTCACTCACCTTCACAATATGTGCAGCCAAACATGGAACCCTTCAGCCAGAGAAATGTTTAGCTTCAACACACTCATTTAGGTAGCGTAGTGGATACAAACAATACAGCAACATCTCATTGTGCAAAACAACCAAAGTTACTAGAGTCAAACACACTTCAAACATCAGTTGGGTCATTTTATTTACCTGAACCCTCCAGAAGAGGCAAATCCATAGAGACAGAAAGTAGGTTAGTGGTTGCCAGGGCTGAGGGGAGAAGAGAATGAGGAGTGACTGCTAAATGGGTATAAGATTTCTTTTTGGGGTTGATGACAGTGTTCTAACATTAGATATAAGTAGTGATGGCTGCACGACTGAATATACTAGAAACCACTGATTTGTATACTTACATGTGTGAATCATATGATATGTGAATTAAATCTTAAGGCTATAAAAAACTGGCTTAACAATTAAAAACCCATGTTTTCTTTCCAGATGTAATGAAAAGTAAAATTATACACCACTACTCATTATTTTAGTTTTTAGCTTAAAGATTGTAAATACCTCAAAATTTGAGTCCGAAGGGACTTTTAGTTCTCCAAACCTCATTTCTTTTACTAGTAAATTAACTGATCCCAGGTTAAGGAACTAATCGTATTGAGAACCAAAGTCCCGACTTAATGGGCCAATGATCAGAATTTTCCCAACATTAAATCATTTCAATTAAAACATTCATAAGGGTATGTACGGAAATTAAATATATCTGGAAAAATCAAACCAGTTCGTGGCCCTGTGGTGTATTTATTAAGAATCTACCAAAGGAAATCAGTATGTTTCCCTTTTTACCTGAAGGGAACTTTCTTTTTAATGTAAAAACTAAAACCAAAACCAAGGATACTGCCAGAACCAGTGAAGTATGCACAAATTTACATAAATTGGCAGTTGAAGTGTGAAGCCAACAATTGTCCAAAACACAAAGTACTTCCTTAAGAACAGGTCTGTGGCTCGGACCTTTGCTTCATGAGAACTGCACCTAACCTTCACACCTATTTAAAAGTGAAGCCCACCCCTACCCCTAAATCGGTCCAAAGTACTGTGAAAGCTATTCTGAAGAAGGTCCCATGTGATAATTCCACACTCAAATTTCACGTACAAATCCAAACACCTAGTGTTAAATAAACAGTGATTGCAAAAAGAGTGGCTGATGCTTTCCTCAATACCACACTTGATCATAACTGCAACATCTTTGGTGGCAATTATCGCCAAAGTGATCTCAGGGCTGAGTAGCAGTATCCTCTGATGTTTGTGCATGACCCTCATTTAAAAGGGAGGTTGAATGGTGTGACTGCTCACAGCGGGGGCGTTAAGTAGGAACCGGAGGAGTTACAGGCCACTCAATTCCGCCCTTTCTAGAAGGATCTTACGCTAGTTCTCGCCTAACTTTTTAGTGAGAAATTTTCCTGTTGGCTTTCATATTTTGATCAACTAGTAAATTTTTTAAACATGTAAACTCGAAAATTTTTTGAGCTTACTTTGAAATGCAAATAAGTGCCCTCTTTACTCCTTACTCCTCACCAAAATTTTAATCAGTACAAAATTATTGCTCCCCACCCACCGCCCCCCAACACAATTTATAGCAGAGATAATGTGAAAAGAGGGGGATAAATGATTAGGGGGAGGGTAGGAGTGGGCAAGAAATTCCCAAGCCCTCACCATTAACCCACAATGGTGAAACCCACTGACGTCCTCATTAGGAATGCTCTTCGTAGTCTGTGGCTTGTGGCGCTTGTGGCTGGAGTCTGTCACTAGAGAAGGATAACGGAGCAGGGAGAGAAACACCCTTTCCCAAGCACAGCTGTCATACGTTTCCAGGAGTGCTGCGGAATGAGGTTGATTTCCACAGCACTCTTGACGAGTTTTCCTCCCAATAGAGTCCCCATTTAACGACATATTGCTGACAACAGCATTTCAGGGTGTTAAGAAGCGAAAAAAGAATCCTATAGCCGCCTAACACCAGCTCCGGGCCAGGTTGGATATTTCAGATTTCCACCCTCCGGAGCCGAGGCTTTTGCCGTTGCTCGTCCTTCCCCCGTTGCATTGGAAGCCGCTCAGCACACCGTCTCCACCTGCGCCCGGGCCGCATTTTGATAGTTGGAATAAGGGACAAAGAAGACTCAGCCCCCATCCCAACCTGTCCGTGTCTCCTGCCACTTTCCTGGTTTCAAGGGCCATGGTTTCAAAATGAGCTAACGGAAGACCCCAGGCTTGGGGAACCGGGTGTTTGTTTCGCGCGGGCTAAAGGAAAACGGAACCACAGCGGGGCGGGGCAGGACTGGACTCAAGCTCGGGCGACAGGGAGAGGGTCCCGGGAAACAGGCAAGAAGCTACTCTCTACCGGCCCCTTAAAAATAAAGCACGAGCCTGGGACGCGCCGTCTGTTCTCTCTCCAACTCCTCCGGGGGACCCAGTTCTTAGGCTTCGGCGAGCCGCACGTGCGGGGGTGCAGCCTGGGAGCAGCCCGAGCGGGGACGCCCCTGAACACGGCAGGGAGGCACACCTGGGCGTTCCGGGCACCTGCGCCGCGCCTCTCCCACCTCCAGTCTCCGCTTCCCCACCCACTTCCCGCGTCCCGGCTTCGTTGCGGAGGTGGCCGAGGAGGCGCCACCTGAGCGGGGTTGGGGCGGGACCCTCGGCGGGGCGCGCCCTCCCGGGGCGGGGGCGCGAGGCTGCGGTCGTGGCGAGGTGCCAGCGCGCTCGCTTACCCATGGCTGGAGACGGGCGGGAGGGGTGCGGGCTGCGGGCGTTCGGGCTCCCCGGGGACGGGCAGAGCCGGTGGCACAAGTTTGCAGGTCTGGCGGGCACGTGCGCGGGCCAGGCTCCTGCGGGCTGCGCTGCACTGCGCGGGGCTGGCCGCTGGCTCCTAGCTCCCGGCCGGGGTGGGAGCGCGACGCGGCTCCGCCTGCACTGGGGGCCGGCCGCGCGGAGAGGGGCCCTGACGTCAGCGCCGGGGGCTTTGTGCGCCCGGAGCGAGGGCCCGATTGGGGGCAGCGGGCCGGAGGAGGCTGCAGGCAAAGCTCGCGGCTTCCTCTGGGACCCCCGGGAGAGCGCCGAGGGGCGCGGAAACCGGAAAAGCCGGCGAGGGGGGTGGGGAGAGAGGGGAGTGGGCTTCTGGGATCACGGAGGCATCCCAAATGAAAACTATTATGGCCGGGGGAGGTTGGGGGTGGGGAGGCTTTGATATCTTAGCCACACCCATTGTATAGATAAAGAAACTGAGGGCCGGGACACTGGCCCAAGGACACTTAGTACTTAGCGGCGTTGCCTCAATCCACAGTCTCGGTTCCTTTTGTTCAGATACGGGTCGTTACTTAATTCAGTGGGTCTCAACCTTGCCTGGCTGCAGAGGTGAAATTCAGTTGGGGATCTTCTGGAAATCGGATTTCATCATGGCCTGTGCGGGTGGTACACAGCCATCCGTGCTTTAAAAGCTCCCCAAGTGATTCCAGTGTGCATCCAAGGTTGCAAAACACTGACATAAGTAACTCGTCGGTGACGAATGACTTAGACACAGGTAGCACCCTCCAATCTAAAATATCGGATTGGTGGTGCCCGAAATCAACCCTCTTGATCCCTGGAAGCCCACCCCTGGAAGGCTTTTGGAGACTGCAGACTCCCTCCCGTCAACCATTTCTCCCGCTGCTCAGGCCTCGCACTTGAGCCTTTAAGTGAATTAAATGGTTTAACAGTGTCCAGGGCTTAAATTCCTTCTGTCTCCTTAGAGAAGAGTTTTCCTGTCTCCAACGGTATTAGAAGAGTCATGAGACCCTTGCAATTTTTGTAGGACTAACGCTTTCTGTGACATTTCTGAGCCTCATATTCCCTCCTGATATTTTTTTGTTGTGTTCTTTTATTGTTCTGAAAATACATCATGTTACTTGAACAGAGGGTTACATAAACAGTGACAATAGATAGTACACTTAAGGGACGTTTAAGCCAAAAGAGAGGCCTTAGGACTGAGAAAGGGTGGAGGAGCAAACATTTCATCTGTTGAAATTTATTGGATTAGGAAAGATTTTATCAAGGCAGAGCTCTAGAAAGCCTAATAATATTTTACATGAAAGGACAGAGATTTGTGCTAGGCGGATCAGTGGCTCATTTTCACAATCCCACGGGAATAGTCATTCCTAACCAATCTTCATGCACTAATAAAACAGCAGGGAGCTCATAGGTTTAACTTGTTGTCCTCCTGTTAAGAGAAAGTAATCCATTTGCGCCATTCCTGAGGGCAAGTGTATGTAGGAATCCAACAGCAACTGAGGCTGCCTGTAGGGGACAGAAAGACAAAGGTGGACTGGGTGGGGGCAATGAGGAATTCATGCTAAGTCCTAGTTGAGGGAAGGATGAGTTTGGTCAGTTCCTACATCTTGAGGGGTTCCTAGGAGACCGTGAAAACAACAGAAGAAAACTCGGGCATGACCATCTGAAATAGTATTTTGGCAAGACATGACCTTAATGAGCCTCTCTGGAACCAAGAACTCTAAGGTTTTGTGTACTGAGATGAAAGTAAACTCTTTCGTCTACTTTCTGTCATTCCCTAGAAGTCTTAGTTTAGTTTGGTTTTGTTTTGTTTTTAAACCAAAGAAAAGAAAGAACAGCTGTCCAAATATTGGAGCTAGTCACAATGGATGCTGTGATAAAACTGAGTTCTAACAATTGTGTATACAAAGTCAGAGGAAAGCCACATTTTAATAGAAATTTTGTCCTCACTTTGGAAGTGTCATGGATTGATTTCAACAAGCAATTGTCCCTAAAACCCTTAAAGAAAAAAAAAACAGAATTTGGGAAATTAGTGAAGGCTACTACAGACGATGCAGATAATGGCTAGCATATTTGATTTCACTATTATTCAAAGAAATGCTATCTTAAAATAATAAACCATTTTTCTCAAGTAACCGAAATCTTTAAAAATTAAAGCAAGACTACACTGCAGGTGGGTGAGTCAATTGGTCAAGCCTTTCTGGAAAGCTGTTTGGCTGTGCTACCAAGAGACTTAAAAATATTCACCGCCTCTGACCTCATAATCCCTCTTCTGGGACTCTCTCCTAAATAAATAACAACTGTTTTGGTCAAAATTAATGTGAAAGGAGGTTTATCAGAGTGAGATGTAATAGCAAACAAAACAACAAAACAAAACCAAAAAAATTTTTAAAAAGCAACAGTTGCTCAACAGAAGGGAATTAGTTATATAAACGACAGTCGACCTAGTTCAGGGGTTCTTGACTGGGAGCAATTTTGCCCCCCAGGAGACATTTAGCAGTGTCTGGAGAGTGTTTTGTTGTCACAACTCAGAAGGGGATGGGGGGCTTACTGGCATCTAGTGGGTAGAGGCCAAGGATGCAGCTCAATGTTCTACAGTGCAGAGGACAGCTCCCCTCCCCCCAGCAAAGAATGATCTGGCCCCAGATGTCAATAGTGCCGAGGCTGAGAAACCCTGATCTGTATGATCGGATATCATGTAGCCTTGTTTGCAAAGAATTATGTAGGAAAATGCTCATAGATTTTTTTTTTAAGCCAAATAAAAAGCTGAATATACAACATAATCCTAGTCGTGTTACTGTGTGTGTGTGTGTGTGTATTGAAAAATACAAAGAAACACACTATGGTATAGACTTATTTTTTGACTTTTTTTTCTATCTGGCCACACAGCTAGACTGCATTTTCCTTTAACTCCTTACCAGTTAAATGGGGCTACATGATTGAGTTGTAGCCAAAGAGATCAGAATTAAGGTCCACCACTTCTGAGCTTATCCCTAAAACCTTCAACATATCACTTCTACATGCTTTCCTTTTCTCCCAGCAGGAATGAGATGTTGACCCCTAGGGTGCATTTGGAAGCCATGGGTTGAAGTTGAAATTGTCTTACCAGCCTAGGTCACTGAAGGACTTTGCCTCCATCTTCCTCCACACACTGACAATTTGGAACTGACTTGGACATGTTTGTGATCCAGAAATAAACTGCTATTATGTTTAAGCCATTCTGTATTTGGGGGCTTATTTGTTATAACAGTGACCCAACCCTAACTAATATATCCATATATTCACTTATACCAAAATATTAACAGAGTTTGTTTCTGGGATATGAGATTAATGGAATTGTTAGTTTTTTATTTTTATACCGTGTTGTGTTTTCCCGGACGTCTATAATGAGAAAGAATTACTTTTATAATGAGGATAAAAGAGGCGTAACTTAACTCCACAGTAGACATAGTCTTCTAATAATTTGATTTTAAACTATCAATAAAATCATATTTCCAACTGATTTTGAAAATTTGACTGAGGGGCCAGATGCAGTGACTCATGCCTGTAATCCTAACACTTTGGGAGGCTGAGATGGGAGGATCACTTGAGCCCGAGTTCAAGAGAAGCCTGGGCAATATATCAAGACTCGCCTCTGCAAAAACAAAAAAGTTGGCCAGGCGGGGTGGTGTACTCCTGTAGTCCTAGCTACTTGGGAGGCTGAGGTGAGAGAAATGCTTGAACCCGGGAGGCAGAGGCTGCAATGAGTTATGATGGTGTCATTGTACTCAAGCCTGGGTGACAGAGCAAGACCCTGTCTCTAAAAGACAAAAAAAAATTGAGGTTTAGCAGACCTTTAATACCTCATCTAGGAGTACAAATAATTATAAACCATAAGGATGCATTTTGTCTGTTCCAAACTTTTTTATCAAGCTTTGTTGAAGTATAACTGATAAAGTAAAATTGTATATATTTACCATGTATAATGAGATGTTTCGATATGTGTGTACATTGTAAAATGATTATTGCAATCAAGCTAATTAACATCTATCGCCTCATCTAGTTATTTCTATGTGTGTGTGTGAGGAAAACATTTAAGACCTACTCTCTTAGGCCAGGTGCAGTGGCTCTTGCCTGTAATCCCAACCCTTTGGGAGGCCAAGGCGGGTGGGTCACTTGAGTCCAAGAGTTCAGAACCAGCCAGGCCAACATGGCAAACCCTATCTCTACAAAAAAAAATTTTTTTAAATGAAAGAAAAAACAATTAGCCAGGTGCGGTGGTGCGTGCCTGTAGTCCCAGCTACATGGGAGGCTGAGGCACGAGAATCACTTGAGCCTGGGAGGCAGAGGTTGCAGTGAGCTGAGATTGCACCACTGGACTCCAGCCTGGGTGACAGAATGAGATCCTGTCCGAAAACAAACAAACAAACAACAACAACAACAACAAAAGAACAAGCTAGTCTCTTAGCAATTTTCAAATATACGATACAGTGATATTAATTATAGTCTTTTGGGGGACGTTTACTCACTTGGGTGCCTCACTCCTTCCTGTTTCATAAGCACTCAGGGATCTTGTCTCTCCAGCACAATCCCTGTATGGGCAGAAACCTGCCTTGATGTTTGATCCTTACAAATCTCCTCTTTACCTCTTGCTTACGCTAGTTCCTTTCCTGGTACACCAGGCATGGTTTCTATCCTTTATAGACTTCTCTCCTGTCTCTCAGCAAGACGGCTGCTTTCTCAAGCCAATGGGAGGTTCATGAACTGGTCACCTATGGAAAAAATGAAAAAAGACAGCTCCATTTGTACATCTAAATGAAAATGTTAGCAAACCTTGACAATGTAAAAGTGTAGTTGATACAAAATGGAACACAGGAGAATCTGAATGAAAAAGCAGCCTCACAGATCAGTGGTTGCCAGAGGTTAGTGGGGAGGGAGGGATGAGTAGGCAGAGAACAGAGGATTTTCAGGGCAGTGTAACCACTCTGTATGTTACTACAGTGGTAGATCTATGTCTTTATACATTTCCAAAACCCACAGAATGTGCAACACCAAGAGTGAACCCTCATGTAAACTATGGACTTTGGGTGAAGTGATGTGTCATTATAGGTCCCTTCATTATAACAACTGTCCCACTCTGATGCAGGATATTGATAGTTGGGGAGGCTATGCACGGCAGAGCAGGGGGTCTCTGAGGACTCTTTGTGCACCACCTTGTTTTACTGTGAATCTGAAACTGCTCTGAAAAGCATGAAGTGCATTATAAAAAAGCAACATCACTAATATCCTCAGTTTCTCAAGTGGAGGTCAAAAGATACTGTCAAAATTTGATTGAAAATAGAGATTTGGGAAGAGGGCTAATGTAAGTAACATAAATCTTTATCGTTTATGTCATGGAGTTAGTAGATACTGTCTAAAATTGCTAAGTCAAGATAGAGAGGATTAAGCATATTTTTAAGACTAGGGCCATTGTTCTCAACCCCACTGGATCTGATGTTGCTTATAAGCAAACATTTGTAATGCCTTTTCTGAGCTCCTCAAATCCAAATAAAAGAAAAAAACTCAATATAATTCCTTAACTATAAAGGAGAACTGAAAATAATTGCACAAATAGGGTCTATCTTGATGTGTAAAGGCTCAGATACAATGACAGTGGAAGATGTAATAAAGTCACCTAATGAGCAACCTACTTATAAAATCCCCATGAATGGGACACCTAAAATGCCACCTATGGAGATGTGTTGTTTGGTAATTCAAATATCAAGAGCGGCCTTGCCCTCCAAGTCACAATATTCCAAAATGGAGAACAACTTGGTAAACTTCCCAGCAAAACACAGTGCAACCTTCCCTCAGTTTACAAGATAATTACCTCCCTGGAAAAATCACCATGTCTTAAGACCACCCCCAAAATATCTCATGTTTATATGTGAGATGGAGATATACTGATAATTAGAAGCAGATTTTTCATCTATATGAATGTCCAGAGGACAGTAACCAGGGTGAGAAATGGGGCATGTCTTCATTGTTCAAGACCATCTTGTGCATTGCGGGAGGTCTGTCACCTTGTTCCGGGCCCATTAAATACCAGTAGTTCCCCCACACCCCATCACCGTGACAACTAAAAACACTCATGCCAAAATCCAAGCTTCCTGACCTCCCTGAGTCTAGACTGTGGAAATTACTTCCAGAAGAACCAAAACAAGAAATAGTTCAAAGAGATTGTTTCTGGACGGGAGGCCGCTGGCTAAGAGAAAAGGGCTAGGAGACTGCTGCTTTTTATCATAAACCCTTGCGTTCTATTTAATTTTTACCATGTATATGCATTTCATATCTATGTACATTTTTTTGAAAATAGGTATCTGAGTCCATTGAGTGTTTACTTCTATTCCTTCTGGGCCTCTAAGACTTTATTTCCCAACATACCTCATCTGTGAAATGGATATAATCCAGTCCTTACCTCATATTATCGTTGCAGGGATTACAGGAGATAATACGAGTATAACACTTAGCATCTGGGGCTCAATAAATGGTAGCTATTGATGCCAATCTTGTTGTTGGCAATGTTATCATTATTATCCCTTCTTTTTACACTGGGGAGCCAGAGGGGTCCCTGAGGTAGCCAGAAAGCAGCTTTAGGGCAAGGGCATTCCAAGCTTTTGCAGTAAAGAAAGGGATGACAGTGCCTGGTTGGAAATTTTGTCTCATATTATTTTAGGCAGGGAGTGCCCTCCCTTGGCTCTGCATCTGCTCTGAAAGGCGGAAAGAAATTGTTGATTTTCATTATTCTATTATATGGGGGTTTGTTTGTCTACTTATTGGTGAGGAGTGGAGGTCAGGAGCTCTTGAGTAGTAAGCAAGTAGAAAGTAGCCCAAAGTAGCAAGAAGCAACAGGCAATTAGCAAAGAT
The DNA here is from genome assembly GCF_049354715.1 of Callithrix jacchus. Lineage (NCBI taxonomy): Eukaryota > Metazoa > Chordata > Mammalia > Primates > Cebidae > Callithrix > Callithrix jacchus. The sequence goes on from NC_133524.1 coordinate 14,162,173, forward strand.
AACTTTCCTACACTATAGGACTGTTCGTCATTTAATGAGAAAAAAATACTTTGAGTTTAAATGCATACCTCTTAAGACCGCAAATGCCCCAAACACTAAAGATTATTCACTCCTTTAGTGTGAATTTAGATGGCTTTGGAAAGGCCTACTTGAGATCAGCTTTCCTGAGAGTAGGCAACTTTAATGGAAGAAGGAAAGACGGGAAGTACAAGGGAAATTATAGAGCTCTAGGAAGCCAGGGCAGCCAGGAAGACCTACAAGGAAGAGCTGCCAGACCTTGGAGAGGAAGCTGAGATAAAGAAAGCACTTGATCAACTTCCTTCTCCTATGTTTTACTATGTTCAACTTGGGGATGGAAGAGGAGAAAATGCAATTTCTGACTACAAGATGTTTAAGGGGCTAATTGTCCTCTGGGAGGGGAGAAAATAGGACCTTTGTAACTCTTCTGGGAGCTCGTCTGGTCACCTGCAGGTGACAGAGAGAGGTGTCCTGGCTCTCTGTGCACTTGGCTTTCTCCTGATGATCTTCCTGAGCATCAGGTGAGGACCCTAGATTCCCTCTCACACTTTCCTTGTTATCTTAAGTGTCTAAATCTTTCCTTGTGCTCCTTTAATGAAGGAACTGGATCTTGGATATATTAGATTGCGTGTCCGAGATCACACACTGAGTACATGTCAAATCTAGATTTGATTTATTTAGAGACAGAGTTTTGCTGTGTGCAGTGGCCTGATCATAGCTCACTGCAGCCTCAACCTCCTAGGCTCAAGCCATCCTCCCACCTCAGCCTCCCAAGTACCTGGGACTTCAGGCACCAAGCCACCATGCCCAATTAATCTTAAAAAAACTTTTTTTTTGGAGAGATGGGGTCTCGCTATGTTGCGGAGGCTGGTCTCAAACTCCTGACCTCAGGTGATTCACCTGCCCTGGCCTCCCAAAGTGCTGGGATTACAAGCATGAGCCACCACACCCAGCCTAGATTTGGATTTGGGCTCAGCTCTACCCAAGTCTGAACTCCATCTACTCCACCATGTTACTTTCAATAGAAGATGTTTCCAGATTGTAAGGATGGCTGGTGTGGGCTACAAGAAACAGGTGCAAGTCCTCAGCCAGGGGTCCATTCTGGGGTTCAATTTCACAATCTAGGTCCAGTTTGGCTGCAATTTAGAGAACAGAGAAAAGGTCTACATGCTGTGGTGTGTCTTACGGAATTGCAGGCTAGAAGTGAGGAGGATGCAGGCAAAAAAGAAAACGGCAGCATCCCAAGGGCCTCTGGAGTTCACAGTTGGTTAAAAGTGGATCCTGCCTTTAAAACATAGGTCATTTCATGATGTCTCCTGTGAGTCAGAGCAATTGGCAAATGATTTTCCTTTGTTTTTTACTGAGCATTTCAATCCAGAAGTCTGGGCTACGTCTACCTCTAAAGCTTGTGTCTTTCATGGGATGCTGTACACTTGCACTGTCGCTATGTTACCCACATATGTGAATCTAGATCAGAGTTCACAGCAGTGCATCAGGAACTGATAATGAACGCCAAAGATTATAACTAATCTGACAGTGTGTCCTTGTGTTTGCAGATGATATTGAAAATTGAATCATGCACAGAGTTCAACAAGTATTGAAATACCCCTTCGTCTGTATTAGCTGACAATGATTTTTCTTACTTCTACACTTCCCAGTTGCCTAGTAATAATGAATTTGGTACCCTGTTGGAAAAAATAATGTCACTTTGGGCTAGAATTGTGCTATCTCCCTTCCCAGGTGATTCTTAAAAATGTATCAAAGTGTCTCTGAGTTAAAGGGAACTTGGTTCACCCAATCCCATTCTTCGCATTCAGTAATCTCTTGTATCCTGCCCCTACCTATTAGTCATTCAGTCTTATTTGAGTACTTTTCATGATGGAGAGCTCACCAATATTATTTCTCAACAGCTGTGATTGTTAAAATGTTTTCCATCCTGAGCTACTATGTTTCCCACCTCTGTCACCTGTCCTGGAGGGAGGCTTCTTTTACTCTGAGCTAGGTCAATCTCCTTTGTTATACAGAGGAAAATGATGCTGGGTGCAGTGACTCACGCCTGTAATCCCAGCACTTTAGGAGGCCAAGGCAGGCGAATCGCTTGAGGCCAGGAGTTCAAGACCAGCCTGGCCAACATGGCAAAACCCTGTCTCTAATAAAAATACAAAAGTTAGCTGGACGTGGTGGCTATGCCTGTAATCTCAGCTACTTGGGAGGCTGAGGTGGGAGAATCACTTGAACCCAGAAGGCAGAAGCTTCAGTGAGCTGAGATCATGCCACTGCACTCCAGCCTGGATGACAGAGAGAGACTCTGTCTCCAAACAAACAAACAAACAAACAAAAAATAAAAATGTCTATGATTTTAAAAAACTTTTAATGAAAGTTTAAAAAGAACAGCCTCCTGATTGTTCTGCAGTGAACATGGTCTAATTTTCCAAAGCTCCTCATCAAGTGGTGGGGCTCTAGATAATGTCCATCTCTAGCTGGTTAGGTTGAAACTCTTTCATAATATAACATATAATAATATCAAATAACATGTATTTTTGGGGGGTTTGTTTTTATTGAGGTAAAATTCACACAACATAAAATGAGTCATTTTAAAGTGTAAAACTGAGTGGCACTGAGTACATTCCCAGAGTGGTTGGGCAGATTAACACAATCTAGTTCCAGAACATTTCGTCAGCCCAAAGGGCAATCCCATGTCCATTAAGTAGCGTCTCTCCATCACCCACTCTTCTGGTCCCTGGCAGACACTAATCTGCTTTCTGTCTCTATGGATTTGCCTCTTCTGGATTTTCATGTAAATGGAATCACATAACACGTGGCCTTTTGTGTCTGGCTTCTCTTACTGAGCATAGGGTTGTAGCATGTAGCAGTATTTCATTCCATTTTTATGGCTGAATGATCTACCATTGTCTAGTTGGGCCATATTTTCTTCATCCATTTGTCCTTCAGACACTTGAGTTACTTCTCCCTTTTGGCTATTGTAAATAATGCTGCTAAGAGCATTGGTGTACAGATACCTGTTTGAGTCCCTGCTTTCAATTCTTTTCGGTGTATGCCTAGAAGAGGAATTGTTGTGTCATGTGGTAGTTGTACGTTTACCTTTTTGAGGAACTGCCATACTGTCTTCCACAGTGGCTGTGTCATTTTACATTTCCACTAGCAGCGTATGAGGGTTCTGATTTCTCCACGCCCTCACCAAGACCTGTTATTTCTTTTTAATTATAGCCATCCTAGTGGGTATGAAGTAGTATTCTAAGTAATCTTTTTTCTTTTTTTTTTGAGATGAAGTCTCGCTCTGCTGCCAGGCTGGAGTGCAGTGGCGCCATCTGGGCTCACTGCAATCTCTGCCTCCCTGGTTCAAGCTATTCTCCTGCCTCAGCCTCACGAGTAGCTGGGATTACAGACACACACCACCACACCTGGCTAATTTTTTTGTATTTTTAGTAGAGTCCGGGTTTCACTATGTTGGTCAGGATGGTCTCGATCTCCTGACCTCGTGATCCACCTGCCTCAGCCTCCCAAAGTGCTAGGATTATAGGTGTGAGCCACGGCGCCTGGCCTAGTAATCTATTTTTTAAGACCTGCTTGCCATGGCTTCCAAGGCTCCACCCAGGCCAACCCTAATGTCCCCCTGAATGCTCCCGTTCTTCCTGCTCCAGCCTCACTCACCCTCCTTTCAATCCCTCTCTCCAAATGCAGGACCTTTGCACATACCATTCCCACTGCCACTTTGCCTGGCTAGATCCCAATCACTGTTTGGCTTTCAGCCTGATCATCACCTCTCTAAGGAAGACTTATCTGACCTCCCTTGGTTCAAATGACTCAATTGACTCTCATTACACCAAATACCTCCCTTTCCTAGGACCTGGACCAGTTGCAATTTAACTTTGGATTATGTGAATACATAATACTTGTTTTTCTACTCCATTGGGCCATGACTATAGTGCAAGCACAATTGAAATGTGCCAATTAGTGAATGAAAAACATTAAGGGGAACCTCTGAGACTTTGAGCTTGTGGCTAACTAAAATCTGAAAGTCTTTTGAACATAAAGTTCTCTAAATTCATGTCCCACGTCTTCCTTCCCAGGACTCTGCTCCTGCATGATAGTCTTGTTTCTCCCGCATTACCAATATCTCCTTTTTAACTGGCCAGTTCCACTGGTTCATATATGTCTAGATACTGCCTCATTTTCCCATTCTTCTTCTTAGCAAAGCCTCTTGGAATAGTCATCCATACTTGCGTGTGCTTTTCTCACCTGCCACTCTCTGGAGCCCACTTCGATAAGCCCGTGTCCCCATATTTCACTGAAACTGCTTTTGTCAAAGACGCAAATGACCAGTCACCATGTGACGAGGTAGAACTCTTGCAGTGCATGCTTCCTTTCTTGTAGAAACATGTTTTTATCTTGGCTTTCATGAACTCACACATTCCTGGCTTTCCTTCTACCTCACTGGATTCAATTTGTTAGTCTTTTTTTCTTTTTTTTTGAAATGGAGTTTTGCTCTTGCCCAGGCTGGAGTGCACTGGAGTGCAATGGCACGATCTAGGCTCACTGCAAACTCCGCCTCCCAGGTTCAAGCGATTCTCCTGCCTCAGCCTCAGGAGTAGTTGGGATTAAAGGCATGTGCCACCATGCCCCACTAATTTTGTATTTTTAGTAGAGATGGGGTTTCTCCATACTGGTCAGGCTGGTCTCGAACTCCCAACCTCAGGTGATCTGCCCACCTCGGCCTCCCAAAGTGCTGGGATTACAGGTGTGAGCAACTGCACCCGGCCTCAATTTCTCAGTCTTATTTGCTACCACGTAAAGTGATCTCGTCATTAAGTGGTTTATTTCTTTATTGTCAGTTTCACCCAGTAGATTGGATGCTCCTCCTGGCAGAAAGCTTGTTTGTTTTGATCACTATCCTATCCTCTTTGTGCAGAATGTATCAAATGCTCAAGTCTTTGTTAAATGAATGAATGTGTGCCTCCTCTATTTGGACTTACTCATTTATGATTCTTCTACCTAATTTATTAGCTATCCCCATATACTCTTAGCAAACACTCCTAAATTTTCATCCACCTTGTGGATGAAAATATAGATCCTAAAAACCTTTCTTCCTTCAGGGTGACCTCAATTCATTGATCAGCATTCTTTGAGCACAATTGTTTTCAGCCAGCTTGGTAATCCCTGATTGTGCTGACATTCAGCACACATTTCTGAATATTGTCCACAAGGAAGTAACAACTTCTGTTGTGGAAAAAGGCCACTGTCTATTTAGCACACATGAAGTCCTAGATTTATTCGGCTGTACAGCTGGGACAGGCACCTGTTAACAGGGTGATTTCCAAAATGCACCGTGAGCAAGTCCCACTTAAACCCCAGAAAGAAGAACAGATGCAACAATTATGCAACCCACTGCATATTTCAATGCCCAGAAATTGCCTCATGGAGTAGGAACCAGCTCTTGTACCATATTGCAAGCAAGGTCAAGGAACACCTGCAGTGCAGCAGTTTCTGCTGCTCTAATGAGACCATTCAATGTGGTTTCAGGACCCTTCTCTCCTGTGAATGACCATCCATCTGTGTCAGCACTTTCTGAAGTCCAGACAGGATGGCCAGCATGTCTCTATTCTCCTATCTAGAATCTTCAACCAGAAAAGCAATGAAGTTGGGGGTGGGGAGCCAACTGCTGTGATTGATATTTTCTGGTTCCCTATAATCATGTCTTTCTTTTAAAATGTGCACGGAGACCTTAATTGTATGGTAAATCTACCAAACATTTGTAGATGTACTCTATACATCAACAGATATTTCCCCAATGTATTCATGAAATAGAGGTTGGCAGGAAAAGTATTATCAAAACTTTGCAGAAGAGAAAATTAAGATTCAGCATGAGAGTGCCTTAGCTATGTTTCTAAGTCTCCAGTCACAAGGACTCTTTGTGAATTTCCCTTCCCACCTACCAATATCAGCATCCACTTAGAAGTGTGATGCACTAACTAGGTGATCTGCTGTTTTCTTTTGGACAAGTTACCTAACCCCTTTCAATCTGTTTCCTCATCTTTGAGAGGCAGATAAGAATACCATTGGCCCATGCTATCTTTGTGGAAGTTTGAGGAGGTGCTCAAGAGGATATTTGAAAACACGTGGTTTAAGGTAAAGCCCTGTCTCCAGGCTTACTATTTATGTTGGTATTGCCATGATCTGCTGAACCAGTGTCTCCTTTTATTTGAAATGGGGACTCTGGGAAGTCCATGATCAAGATGCCAGCAGACTCAGTGTCTGGTGAGGGCTCCTAGTGCTTTCTCAGGGTATCCTCACGTGATAGAAGGGCGAGGAGTCTCTCTGTGGTCTCTTTTAAGAGCACTAATCCTATTCAGGAGCGTTCTGCCATCTTGACCATATCATCTTTCCAAAACCTCATCTCGGGGATTAGGATTTCAATATAGGAATTTTGGGGGTGCATCATTCAGCCCACAGTGGAGCACTCATTCCCAGCTCACCTGGAATGCTGTCAAGACTGGCTAAACTCTTCCCCTTATTCTCCTCTGTGTCCTCAGTCCCTCACGGAATGTTTCTTGAATGAATGAATACATAAATATAAAGAGAAGACAGACCTGGGATCAAATCTCACCCTGGGCCCTTAAAAGCTGAGCCTCAGTTTGCCCATCTCTAAACTGAAGACAATAGCCTCCTTACAGGGTTGGTAGGAGGATTTAAATTATAGCTACTTGGTATTTTTCTCTTTCCCACATTCAGCTTAACCTCAGCCCTCTCCCCCTTTCACAATGGTATCCTCTTTACATTTTGTTCTTTCTTTCCATTATTTTGCTCGTTGTTAAAGGCAGGAGCAAATGAGGAGGTAGACAGGTTTGCCTTCTCCGTGTCATCTGATCTGCTCCAAACCATACTTCCATTCTTTTTTTTGTCTCTTCTTCATCTACTCATGAATTTTAAAAATGTCTTTTGTGCTTTGTGGGTCACAAATAAAAGCATTGCATGCACAAGGATAAAATATTAGTCAATCAGTGAACCTATATAATGTCCTGTTTTAAATAAGGCAATTAAAAAAACTAATTCTAATTCTAAAGATTGTTACGTTTCTTTTGATTTCTTGCAATGCAATTGAATTTGAGATAAATAATCAAAATCCTTTAGGGGAATTACATTGAAGTAGCTTTCTATTTCCAAACAGGTCACATTTTGGGAGCAATTTCCCAACATGTAAAATGAATAATGATTGCTTTAGGATAATCATAATTACATACCCAAGAGGGATTTTAACTCTGTTAATTTTTTCTTTGTTCTGTCAAATGACTGATTATGAAGCAATGATAAATCTCTGTATTATTTTTCACCACTGAATAGCATGCCCATTATCCCCCACAGTTGACTGTGTTTTTCTGCCTCACAGTGCATTGGGAAATAGTGGTTTGGTGAGTCAATCTTACCATTGGAAATGCATCTAGGAAGCCAATTTGCTAATCGACTTCTGAGGGTGTACATCTTTGGCCCACAGCAAAGGGCCAGGAAAAAATTATGTAGGAGTGCGGCTATTGAAATAGGATTAATCCTCTCTCTGCTTTTGGTTTTCCCTTTGCTAAGAAGTTTGTGTGGGTGGTGAGAGCAGATTGGCAGTCTTAGAAAACCAGGCTCCTTCTCTGGGGGAGAGATGTCCCTTCACAGCAGCTGTGCACAGGGCTTCTGCACCTCTCCTGGGGACAGCTTGGTGTCTTGGCTCTGCCTTTGGAGCCAGGTCCTTTGGGGACGGTTCTCCCCACTCTTCCTGGTGCCTGTTGTGTGGTCGTGTCTCATCTCACTGCTTGCTGGCCCACTTGACCCCAGCTCCTTCTCTAGAGAAGTTAATTATCAAATCCTAGCAAGAAGGGCAAGTGGTGATGGTGGGTGGTGCTTGGTCTGCTCCAAGAAACTACACTCCTCTCAGAAGTGAGCCTAGTAGTCTACTGGGCATGATGGCTCATGCTTGTAAACCCAGCATTTTGGGAGGCTGAGGCAGGCGAATCACTTGGGGCCAGGAGTTTGAGACCAGCCTGGGCAACATGACAAAACTGTGTCTCTATTAAAAATACAAAATTAGCTGGGCATGACGCTGTGCACCTGTAATCACAGGTACTGGAGAGACTGAGGCAGGAGAATTGCTTGAACCTGGGAGGCAGAGGCTGCAGTGAGCCAAGATCATGCCATTGTATTCCAGCCTGGGTGACAGAGCAAGACTCCGTCTTAAAAATAAAATAAATAAATAAGTGAGTCCAGTAATTCAGCTAAGAAACAGGGGTTCAAATCCTGCCCCTGGCTTCACACATGTTGTGAAACTGTCAGTGACCTGAACCTGTTTGAGCAGCCCTTCCTCCTCTCTAGAATGGGAGAGGAATCGTGCCTCTCTTAAAAGGTTTGCTATGAAATAAACTCTTGGCACTCTTTAGGGTGTAGTGTCAAGCCTCACTCTCAGAAAGTTCTTGATAAACAGAAACTACAGTTACTGAACAGCCAGGGTGGCCCTGGAAGGACCCAGTGTGGGCAAATCCTAGCTCATCTTCACTCATTAGGTTCTTCAGAAGGCTTTGCTTGTCAATTCATGTTATTCTGTGTGGGGTTGTGGGTGTCTCAAGGACACCCTTTAACTGTGAGTGACTTCCAGACTTCCACTTGATATATATATGTAAATACGTGGAGATATACATGTAACTATATATATATATATTTAGACAAATATCGACACCTCTCCCTTTTGGTAACATTAAATGATGCTTTTCTTGGTTGTTTCCTTTTAAGATTTTACCTAAACTTTCTAGTTTGTGTGCATAAAGCTGTTCATAGTAGTCTGTGATTTTTTTTTTATATTTCTGGGGGGTCAGTGATAACATGCCCATTGTCATTTCTAATTGTGTTAATTTGGATCTTCTCTCTTTTTTTATTAGTCTAGCTAATGGTCTATCTTATTCATTTTTTTCAAAAAACAAACTCCTGGATTTGTTGACCTTTTGCATGGCTGTTTGCATCTCAATTTCCAGATACTGGGGCCTACTTGAGGGTGGAGGGTAGGAGGAGGGAGAGGATCAGAAAAAATACCTGTCAGGCACTATGCTTATTACCTGGGTAATGAAATAATCTGTACAACAAACCTATATAACAAACCGGCATATGTACTCCTGAATCTAAATAAAAATAAAAGTAAAAAAAAAAAAGGTTTTATCAGAAGGAAAAACGTCTTATTCCTGAAATGGACCTCTATACCCAGCAGTAATTTAAGTTTGCTTTGGAGAACTTTTTCTCCCTATGAGCTCAAACCATCTAGTAGTTCATTGCTTCCCACTGCAGTGTAGGTAGCAGGGATGTCCATGTGTTCGTAAAGGGGACTCCAGGATGGGGGAAGTAGGGCATGAGCTCATGGCAAAGTCTGGTTGTTTTGATAGAAGCCACCGGCTGCTTAAACTCCATTCTCCCACCCCCACTGTGTCCTTGGCTTGGACCCATATCAGTTGTCTCCCTTGCTATTCCCACGTCTTACTCATAATCACTGACTGTTCTCAATTTGTTTTTTCCTGATTTCCTTTCTCTTATTCTTCCACCTCCTCATTTTTTTTTTTTTTTTGGATTCCATTTCCTCCTCTAATTCCCACCAGCCCCAGTTTTCCTTTCTATATGCTGTTCTCTGCGTTGACCAGGCTCCGCTGAACATTGCAGAGATTGCTTTGTATAGAGCCAGAGGGTAGTGTGGCTGTGAGTTGACCCTTCCCAGCTTTCTCTGCTTTTTGGTAAGATGAGGCCAAGTGATGTAGTGTGCTTCTTGGTCCCAAAGGACAGTGGTCTCTGCTCTCTGTAAATGTCTCCTCTGTGCACACACTGGTGGCCCTGGTGACCTGGGATGGCCATTCGGGTGAACTAAATCAGAAGCACAGTTAGTGACTGAAATGGTTTGGCTCTATGTCCCCACCCACATTTCACCTTGAATTGTGCTCCCATAATTCCCACATGTGTGGTAGGAACCCAGTGAAAGATAATTTGAATCATCGAGGTGGCTTCCCCCATACTATTCTCGTGGTAGTAAATAAGTCTCACGAGATCTGATGGTTTCATCAGGGGTTTCTGCTTTTGCATCGTCCTCATTTTCTCCTGCCACTGCCATGTAAGAAGCGCCTTTCACCTCCTACCACGATTCTGAGGCCTCCCCAGTCATATGGTACTGTAAGTTCAATTACACATTGTTTTCTTCCCAGTCTCAGATACGTTGTTATCAACAACATGAAAACAGATTTGTACAGTGACCCCTCCGTGTGATGAATGTGTTGGTTCAAGGGAACCAACACCCCTCTCTGCCACTGGCCTGCCCCAACAGCACAGCGTTCCCATGCTCTAAGCTGCTCAGGTTAAGTTTCATGCCCCTGAGTGTGACTCACAGCTACTTGGGGATGCTCTTGACTACCTGAATCAAAAGTTATCTGTCGGGGAATCTAGATTTTTAACAAGTTTCTTGGGTCACTGCTACTCGGAGTGTGAATCTGGAACCAGCAGCATCAGCATCACCTGGGAGCTTCCTAGAAATGCAAATTCGCAGCCTCATCCTAGACCTGCTGTATCAGCAACTCTGGAGGTTGTGCCCAGGCTATGGGTAATTGTGATGCATGCTAACGTCGGCCTGGGTTAAGGCAGTGTATTCATTTCCTAAGGCTGCTGTAACAAATTACCACAAGCTTAAAACAACAGAAATTTATTCTCTTACAGTTCCAGTGGTCAGAAGAGTGAAATCGATTTCACTGACATCAAGTCAAGGTGTCAGTAGCACGGGTTCCTTCTGCAGGCTCCAGGGAAGAATTTTTTTCCTTGCCTTTTTCCGCTTCTTGTTACAGCCTGTATTCCTTGGCATGTGGCCCCTTCAACCATCTTCAAAGCACATCACTCCAATCTCTTCTGCCATCACATTGCCTTGTCTTCCATCTCTTCCTGTCTTCTTCTCATAGGGATCCTTATGATGACATTGGGCCCACCTGGATGTTTTGGATTATCTCCTCATCCCCAAATCCTTAATCACAACTACAAAGCTTCCATTGCCATACAAGGCAACATATTTTCAGACTCTGGAATTAGGACATGGACATATTTGGTGGGTAAGGGGGCTTTATTCAGCCTTCCACAGGCAGTATCTGAAAAGGTCCTTGTAAATATGTAAATTGTGTCACCTCAAAGCCAAAAGACCAGCGTTTATCAAAGGTCTTAGGTGTAATTATCTATGAATCCATGCCGTTCCAAAGGTTAGTGAGAGGAATCCTTAAGGTCCCTTTGAGTAGTGCTACCTCAGTGCTCTAGGTGCTGTTCAGGGATTGTCTTAGAGATTCTCTAGAACAATCTCCTGAGCAGTAAGGGTGGTTAGATCATTCTGATTGTAAGTCAGAAAACTAGAACACTGGGCAGACAAGTAACTTGCCCACACCCACACAGCTAACATGAGATAGAGAGTAATGTTAGGCAGCCATTTTGACTCTAAAGCCACACAGGGGGTGGCTTTACTGTAGTCCCTGTATAGATGGTTTCTATTATGACCAGAGAAGTGCTTCTCAAACTGTAGTTTGCATCAGAATAACCTGAAAGGCTTGTTAAAATATGGGCTTCTGATTCCAGAGGTCTGGGATGAGCCTCATGAATCTGCATTCTAACAAGCTCAAGGTGATGTGGGTGATATTGCCAGTCTGTGAGTCAGGCTTTGAGTAGCCAGATTCAGGCTAGTCATTACCAGGTTCAGGCTAACCTCTAAGAACCCCCTCACTTTTAAAGAACTGATGCTCCTAGTCACTTGGTCAAACTTTAGTAAGCATCAAAGCACCAGAAAAGCTTGTAAAATTCCTGGGCTGCACTTCCACAGTTTCTGATTCAGCGGGTCTGGAGTGAGGCCCATGGATATGCATTTAAGGCAAGTTCCCTTGATGCTGATTCTACTAGTGTCATAATCAATTTGCTCTGGTATAAAATGCATGTCTCAGGGTTACCGTAAGGGCGAGGGAGCTGGGGTACTTGTCTACCAGCTACTCTGTCTTGGTTGAGGTCTGCTCCCAGAGGGTTGTAATTCCTCAGCAATTCAGGCTGAGTCACCTTTATTGGCTTTGGGAAAAGACTTTAGGCAAAGAGATGTGGACACTGGCAGTTAGAAGTTGGCTGGTGGGAATCATTGAGGAACTAAGACCCCAGGGCATAAAGGTGGGGCACCAACAGTATTTTTTACAGTGGGTCACTCTACCTCACTGAAGCTTTGTCTTGTCACCTACAAAATTTAGGGATGGGAAGTTGCAGAATTATATGTGCATAAGTAAAATAGACAGAATTCTAAAAATGACCACCCCCCTCAAGATTTTATACTCCATAATCCCCAGAACTGTGAATGTGATGAGCTACTGCTCCAATGATTGTGTTATGCTATGTGGTACAGCTGAGTTTTAAAAGGGACATTACCTGGATAGTCTCATCTAACATGAGCTCTTAAAAGCAGAGAAGTTTCCCACCACTGATCAGTAGTGGGATCACACCTGTGAATAGCCACTGTGGTCCAGCCTGAGCAACATAGTGAGACCCTGTCTCTAAATAAATAAATAAATAAATAGAAAAAATAATTTTAAAAAAAAGCAGAGAAATTTCTCTGGCTGGTAGAACAAGAGGAAGGCAGAAAAGAAGCCAGAGAGATTCATAGCCTGAGAAGGACTCATCTCACCATTGCTGACTTGAGGATTGAAGGGTGCTACACAAGAATGAAATGAATGCAGGGCACCTTAAGGACCGGAGAGAGGGGCTCTCAGCCAACAGCCAGCTGAGACTAGGGGCCTCAGTCCTACAGTCATAAGGAAATGAATTCTGCCGACAACCTGAATGGACTTGGAAGCATGTTCTCCCCCAGAGCCTGCAGAAAGTCATGTAGGCCTGCCAACATTTTAATTTCAGACTGAAGAGACCCTGAGCAGAGAATCCAGCCATGCCATGCCTAGACTTCTGACCTGTGGAAACTATGAGGTAACGAATTTGCATTGTTTTGAGCCACTAAATTCGTGGTAATTTGTTATGTAGTAATAAAAAAAAAAAAAACTAACACAGTGTGCTTACTTGAGCTTACATATGGTAAACTATGGCTAACCCTGGGTGTCAACCAAACTATTAATAGAAAGAAGGAAACATACTCAACAATGGGCAAGTAGCTATGGGCTTCATTTAGACGGCTGTGGTAGGCTTAACAATATCACCCCCCCAAAAAATCCATACCTTAATTCCCGGAACCTTTGACTATATTAGCTTATATAATAAAAGGGATTTTTCAGATGTGATTAAGTTGAGGATCTTGAGGAGGGAGATTATACTGGATTATCTGTATGTGCCCAATGTCATCACAGGGGTCCTTATAAGAGGGAGTTGGGGCTGGGCACTATGGCTCATGCCTGTAATCCCAGCACTATGAGAGGCTGCGGTGGGTAGATCACTTGAGTCGAGAAGCTCAAGACCAACCTGATCAACATGGTGAAAACCCATCTTTACCAAAAAATACAAAAGTTAGCTGGGCATGGTGGCCCGTGCCTGTAGTACCAGCTACTCTGGAGGCTGAGGCATAAGAATTGCTTGAACCTGGGGGGCAGAGGTTGCAGTGAACCCAGATCATGCCACTGCACTCCAGCCTGTGTGACAGAGTGAAACTCCATCTAAAAAAAAGAGAGAGAGAGAGAAAAGAGGGAGCCTGGAGGATGAGAAATAGAAAAAGATGTGACAATAGACAATTGAATCATAGGTTGGAATGATGCATTTTGCCAGTAGAGAGAAGATTCTCCTCTCCAGAAGGAATATGGGCCTGCCAACAACTTGATTTTAAGCTTCTGGACTGCAGGACTATAAGAAAATACATTTCTTTTTGTGGTAGTTTGTTACAGCAGAAGCAAGAAACTAATACAACCACTATCTGAACACTGAGGCAATACCATGAGCAGCAGCATGTAAAGGTTATGAGCCTTTGTACCTGAGGGATGCAGAGCAGAAAAACATCTCTACTTTTTAGTATAGTAGGCAGATTGGAGAAAGTTCAGGCAAGTTATTGCCCAGTGACCCATTGAAAGCCCTATATCCAAAGGAGTATAAATCGTTCTACTATAAGGACACATGCACACGAATGTTCATCGCAGCACTGTTTACAATAGCAAAGACCTGGAACCAACCCAAATACCCAAATGCCCATTGATGATAGAATGGACAGGGAAAATGTGGCACATATACACCATGGAATATTATGCAGCCATCAAAAATGATGAATTCGTGTCCTTTGGAGGGACATGGATGAACCTGGAGACCATCATTCTCAGCAAACTGACACAAGAACAGAAAATGGAATACCGCATGTTCTCACTCATAGGCGGGTGTTGAACAATGAGAACACATGGACACAGGGAGGGGAGCACTACACACTGGGGTCTATTGGGGGAAATAGGGGAGGGACAGTGGGGGGTGGGGAGTTGGGGAGAGATAGCATGGGGAGAACTGCCAGATATAGGTGAAGGGAGGAAGGCAGCAAATCACACTGCCACGTGTGTACCTATGCAGCTATCTTGCATGTTCTCCACATGTACCCCCAAACCTAAAATGCAATTAAAAAAATTTTTTTTTTAAAAAGCCCTGGTAAGTATTGTACAGCTTTTCATGGAGATGGTCTCCCAAATTTTGATTGCTTTATTCTTAAAAAGCCAACAGCTGGGGTGTCAATTTGTAGAGAGGGAAGGAATCATGGATTGCTTCCAGGGATCTCTGAACTGAACTCAAGTCACTGAATAAGGACACAAACTAGCCTTTCAGTTTAAAAAGGTAGGGGCAAGTTTGGCTACTTGGGTGTCCATGCTACCAATTTTATAGAAACCGTTTCCTGAATTTAATGATTTTCAGTGTTATTTTTGTCTGTTTTTGTTTTGTAGTTGGTTTCTCTCAAGAAACTCTAGGCCCTTTGCTATTCTAAGCATGCTGCAGAGACCAAGAGCATGGGGCAACAGCAGCCCTGAGAGCTTATTAGAAATGGAGAATCTCATGTCCTTAGAACTGCTGAGTCAAAACCCATATTTGAACAAGATCCCGGGTGATTTACAAACATTAAAGCTTAGGAAGTCCTGTGCTAGACAACCAGAAAATACAGAAAGTATTTCATAGCCACAATTGCTTTCATTCTTATTATTTTTTTAATATATATGTTTTGAGACAGGGTTTTGCTCTGTTGCCCAGGCTGGAATGCAGTGGTGTGATTACGGCTCACTGCAGCCTCAACCTCCCAGGTTCATGTGATCCTCTCGCCTCAGCCTTTCAAGTAGCTGGGACTGCAGGTGTGCACCACCATACACAGCTATTTTTTGTATTTTTTTGTGGAGACAGGGTCTCCCGATGTTGCCCAGGCTGGTCTTGAACTTCTGGCCTCAAGCAATCCTCCCACTGTGGCCTCCCAAAGCGCTGGGATTATAGGTGTGAGCCACTGTGCCAGGCCCATAATTTTTTGCTTTCTAAAAGAAAAAAGTACAATTTTAATTCTTCCAATAATTAAAAAGTTGTTTTATTATAAAAGTAATTAAATCTCATTATAGAAAAATGAAGAAAATAAAAAAAGAAAAATTCCGCCTACTTCCCTAAGACTCTAATGTAATCGCTATTTTTATAATGGGTATATTTTCATATATGTATATCATACATCCACGTCACACTGTACATTCCTTTAGAATGATTTTTCAATGAACATCGTCTTAAAATCACAATTTTACTACCATTACTTCAATGGCATTATGATTGTGGAATGGTTCATTTCACCATTCCCCAATTTTTGGGCAATTGTTCACTCATGTAAACAATATTGTGATAAATGTCTTAGTGCACATAGCTTTTTTTTTAAATTTAAGATTTTCTTTAGAATGGATTTCCAAAAGTGGAATTGCTGGGCTCCTGGTAATAAACACTCAAAAAAGAACATTTTAAGAAATCAGTGGTACATTGTCTGGAACGGTGTCTAAACCGGGAACTTGTTTTTCTGAGCACAGAAATCTGTTTTTTCATCTAGATTCCACGACAGAGTGATAATACCTCACCCTTGCCTCTCGAGTAATTTGGCCTGGGTTCAGCCTATGAAAATGATGCTAGAGTCCTGTAAGATGCCTAGTGACATTGCTGAGGAATGACCTGCTCCCAACCAAGGATTCTTGTCTTCCAGGACAGTGTCCTCCGCCCTACTACAAAGTAGGTTATGAGATGTGCCCTCTAACTATTTATGCCAGCAACACTGCTTCACTGAAATATATGAGCACCAATTTTAACTGTTGTGGTGCATTGTGTTAAAAAGTAGCAGCAGTTGAATCATTGTCACTTGATTTCTGCCCCTTCGTTTTTCATGCCTGTCAGCAAGCAAAAGTGGGACAAATCCTTGGAATTTTTTTCTTTCCTGGGACACCTTTTCTTAAACTGTACTATTTCAATGGTTTTCAGTACCACTCATCACCACAATCAATTTTAGACCATTTTCATCACCTCTAAAACAAACATTAGGCCAGTTAGCAGTCACTTCCAATTATCTACCAACCCATCTGCCACCCCTTCTCCCCTTACCCCTGGCAACCACTAATCTGTTTTCAGCCTCTGAAGATTTGCCTATTCTGTACATTTCATGTAAATGGGAATCACACATTATGTGGCCTTTTGTGACTGGGTTCTTCTACTTAGCATAATGTTGTCAAGGTTCATCCATGTTGTAGCATGAATCAGTACTTCATTATATTAGTGACTGAGTAATATTCCATTCTGGATAATATATCCCTTCTATGGATAGACCACATTTTACTTATCCATTCATTGGTTCATGGATATCTGAGTTGTTTCCAGTTTGGGGCTATTATGAATAATGCTGCTATGGGCATTTATGTACAAGTATTTGTGTGAACATATATTTTCATTGCTCTTGGGTATATACCTAGAAGTAGAATTGCTGGGTGGTTATGATAATTTTGTGTTTGACTTTTTGAGAAACTGCCAAAGTCTTGTCCAAAACAGCTGTACAATTTTACATTCCTAACAGCATTGTATGAGGGCTCCATCTTCTCCACATTCTCACCAACACTCCTTCTTGTCTATCTTTCTTGTTATAGCCATCCTAGTGGATGTGAAGTGGTATCATTGTGCGTTTGACTTGCATTTCCCTTACAGCTAATATTATTGAGCAGCTAATATTATTGACCAAAATTATTGGTCATTTTGTATATCTTCTTTGAAAAAATGTCTATTCTAGTCCTTTGCCCATTGTTTCAGTTACTCGTCTTATTATTATTGAGTTGCAAGGATTCTTCATATATTCTGGATCTAGCTTTGGTCTTTTTCCAAGCCATAGTTTTCTGATGTGTATGCATGCATACGTGTGTGTTTGTGTGTGTAAAATCCAGATATTAGGCATCTTTTAGAAATGGGCCCCTAGAACAGAAGTTGGATCCTTTTTCTTGCCTGAGTCTGAGGGTCTGATTAGTGAAACTAAACCAACAGAAAAGAGGAGAGTTTATTTTCTCTCTTTGGTGCCTCCTAGCTTCCCTACCTAAACGTAGATCTCCAGAGATGGAGGAATGGAAAAAAGAGGTAATAAATCATTCACACTTTAGTAGAATCATCTTGCAAATGACAATGCAAAACCCCAAATGAGAGGATGAGTCCATCAATTGAGCCTGGTGAAATTCACTGCAGAATGAGGTCTTAATGGAAAAACATAAATAATAAAAATTTTCAGGAAATTTAGTCCCAGATTAGCAGGAAATAGAAATGTTTAATGTGTTGGACAAATGGTTCTTTCTGAAGAAAAGTGCTGATTCTTTCATTAATGACACATATATGCAGGTTGATTTAAAACGATAGCTGAGTACCTGAAGAAAAGTAGGGAAGCTGTGCCCCAAAGGCCCCTGCCACATGATGGAGCAGCAAGCAGCAGGAGAAAGAATGGATGGATCTAGAAGGTCCTTCCTTTTCTTTCTTGCCTGCAAACATCCCTACCACTCAACTCTCAAGTTCAGTCAAGTTTCGCCTCTCCCTTGCATTCTCAGACCCCCTTAGTCCACACAGTTCCCCTTCTTCTCCTACTGCTCCACAGGATCCTGTCTCTACCATACAAGCTTGGATTGGATTCTCTGTCTCCTGAGATTGTTTTTTCTATGAACCTTTTGTCTCCCCTACCTCCCTGCAAGTACCGGAGGCTCAAGGCTGCCATTCCTCAAATACAAAGAGGAGATCTCACATTATTTGTTGAAGTGAGTTATATTATGACCCATAAGAGTGGGACATGCTGCCAGCATCTCACACTATTGTGCTTTGTCGCAGTTCTCAGGGCTACTGGCAGAAGAGGGGAACGGAACAGCAGGCCCCGGGGGCGGCAGCTTCTGTCCCCGCGCTACTTGGCTCTTTCTCTTTGCCTCTTCCCTCCCCGGCGCCTCTGCTTTCTCTTTCTGCCTTTTTTTCTTCTTCTTTTAAAGCCCTTCTATCTTTCCCACTAACATAATAGGAAAAACTGGTACTCACAGAACTAAAAGCTTAGCATGAGCAAAAAAGACCCAAATTATTTATTTGGTTATTTTAATTTTTTTTTTCTTTTTCTCTTCTCATGTTTTTCATTTTAAAAAATTAGGCTGAGTGAGTTTTAGGAATTTGTATCTACTTAGTACTGTAGCTGTCAGAGGGACTTGAAATAGACCATGTAGCCCAACACATGACTTTATAATGAAGAAGCAGAGATTTAGAGAAGTTTAAAGAAAAAGAGGTTCAGGAAAGTGCCTGCCCAAAATAGCACAACAGAGGAGTGGCAAAATCAATACTACAGCCTGGGTCTCATGGCTCCCTGTCCAGTATGCTCACCCCTGCCCGAGGAACGGAATTTTTAGGCACATGAATGCCTGCTTCATAAAGAATGAATGTTTGAGAAATGCCACTATTATCACAATTAGCAATATTTGCAAACCAGTTTCAGGTACGCTGATTTAATAGCCTATAAACCTAGGAATTAAATTCAACATCAGACAGAAAGGAAACAATGCATTGCTTTGTCTGACAGTTTCTCTAAATTCATCATGGCAGAGTTTCCTAAAACTCCACAGCCTCCTACCCTGTAAAAATGCTTGCTTATTTCTGGCAGGCAATTAAAACCAAAATCTGATGCTACAACAGGAATCGGGAGCTGGAAAACTGGTGCAATATCAGATTCAGAAATGAGCGTGAATGTCAAGAGGCCTCTGCTGGCATTCCTGTGGTTCAGCCCTGGTACATGTGGCTTGGAGTCTGGCTGTCCTGTGTAATTAAAAGTCATGCTATCTGTCAGGGGAATGGCCCGTTCCAGGATTTGCCAAAAAAAAAAAAAAAAAAAATGCTGTAGGAAAAAGCTCCATGAAATGTATCTAGTCCATGGAATATACTGAAATATATCTGCATGATAATTAGCTGACATTATGGAGGGCAAGAGGCAAACATCGTGGCCCTGAGAAATCCTCATTAACTTGCTTTGAGAACCTTCCAATGAAAATAGAAATAGGGCTTCCTTCCAGCAGAAGTCTTAGGACTAGCTTCCTGTGTTTCATAGGCAGTGGAAACAGCAATCTTTTGTAACCATTTTGTTAGCAAAAAAAAATTATATATATCCTTGGTTATATGATGTAATAACAAAAAAAAGAAATAACAGGACAAAAAAAGAACCAACACACCGAGATAAAAGACATGGCACAATTGCTGTTTGACGTTTTCGGAAAAGTATCATGATTTGCATGGATTTTTACTTCTTTATCTTCATGATGGTTGAGGCTCTGATTATAGCAATCAAATCTGAGTGGAGCATCAGTTGAATCAGCTCCCATGATAATGCTATTTTTTAGGAGAATTGTGAAGCTCAGTGTTTTAGAAGTAATATGCATCTGAATTATACTGACATGCTGGTTGTCAGGGAGATGATCCATATAGGGATCTTGGGACAGGATCCAGCCAGGTGGCTGCCAGCGAGCCTGCAGCCCGGTCTTTTGTGACCTCTTGGTTCATCAATACACCCCAGGAGAGCACCATCCCTCCCCAGAGAGACATGACAGCAGGAAGGCACCCATGTTATTTTAGTCTTGCCACTTGTGGTTCATACCTTACATCTCTAAAAAGGCCAATAGAAGAAAACTCAGGGCCTGTGTGTCTCTAAGTTAACCATTTCTTACTTGAGAACAAGCAAATCATGGGGTGTCAATGGTTTATTGAAATATCAAGGAGCTGGAGGGTATTTTGTT
Organism: Callithrix jacchus; assembly: GCF_049354715.1. NCBI lineage: Eukaryota > Metazoa > Chordata > Mammalia > Primates > Cebidae > Callithrix > Callithrix jacchus. The sequence goes on from NC_133524.1 coordinate 14,182,467, forward strand.
CTGTAGATAGATATTCATCGAGTGACTGCTGGGTGAGCATCTGTCCATGAGAGGCAGTGATGATCAGAACCACGGGAAAAAGGAATCCAGCCCTCTGGGAACTTACAGATGGAGATTGGCCACAGCTGACTCCCTTGTGCAAGGATGAGTTATGTAAAGAGTGCTTTTGTTTCACTGACAGTGAGACACACATCTCCATCCATCCTCCACCCTACCCCAAGAGTCATGGGACTCAAAAGAAAATTGCAGGAACTGCCCACTTCAGAGAATCTTAGGATGCTTATTGGCCACATAGTATTCATCACATGGGAGTCAGATGGTATTTTACATAGTCTGTGCCTGATTCCAAGAGGGAAACTTTTCAGAGGTTTGGTAAATCCCAGCATATTAGTGTTTACTCTGTAATTCTCCAAAGCCCTCCCATCAGTAAGGCCACCCATATAACACAAGCTGAAGGAGAGGGAGCCAATGGCATTGTCTCATCCTTTCATAGCTCATGATTTATACCATTAAGTCCTGGACCTTAAAGATCCCAGGTCGCTTCAATTTGAACCATTAGGATCTGGGCTGTTACCTGATTGAGTTGAAAAGCAGCAGACTCATTCTAAAGCAATTTATTGGATATACAGGAGAAACCGTGAGAGAGTGAGGGAGTGAAAGAGGGAGAGTGTAGGAGCGATAAGAGACTTTAGACAGATGCTCAGGAAGCCCAGTGTGTTCAGCCTGAAGGTTTAATTAGTTCGATGAGTCATCTCCACTCCAGACACTTTAAAGCAGTGCTTCTCAATCTTGAATACATATTAGAATCCCCTGGGGAGCTTTTGAGAGGTACGGACGCCCAAGTCCTATCCCAGATCAATGACATACACCTGAATCACAGAAGTCAGTATTTAGGAAAGTCTCCACCGCTGTATAGAATCCTCAGATGACTGAGAACCACTGAGCTACGTTTCTGGGAGAGAATTGAGAAGAACCAGATTTTAAAAAGTCCTCTGCCCTTTTGAGTATACTTCAATTCTGTTTACACATAAGACCTCAGCATTATTAGTATCAGGCCTCAGTAACCTCAACTTGTTACTATTCTCAACATTTTGTGTTACCAAGAGAATCCTGGATATATGTATATGCAAACACATGTAAGTATATAGTAATGAATCTGTGTAGAGATTGGTTCATGGCTGTTTCTGGAACCAAGATACATAATGACTTCCTTTTCATCAGGTGGACATTTGCCTTTTTTTGTGGCCCTGGCCTTTGAAACCCCAGCCATTCCTTTATTGGGAGAACACGTTTTGAGCCTGTGTTCGGCACTGAAGCATACAAAAGAGCATAAGATGGCAGGGCAGGTCCGTGGAGCCTGGCCAGCCAGTGGGGAAGAAGGCAATGTAGCATCCAATGAGGTGGTGTTTCGACCAGGTGAACTGGTCACTAATAGAGGTCTGGGACTGAATTGATGGAGTCAGGGAAAGAGCTGACTTGAGTGATGAGCAGTAGCTTGCCTGGCAGCTCAGGGTGAGAATGGAAAAGCAAGTGCGGGTGGGGTAGGGAAGAAATTCATCCATGAGCCTCCTTCTTGTCCTCATCAGTAACACACCATTGAGAAACAAGGCAAAGTGGGAGTGTATGTTATTTTGTCCTAACGGGGTTTTGGACCCCTGTTCGCATGGGATAAAGTGATACAATCCTTGCCCTTTAGGAAGCTTCAGTGTAATCAGGAGCTCAGAATTATGGCCTGCATTTCCATTCTTTCCTTTTTGAATGGATTTCCCCAAAAGCAGTTCACTGAATCTGCTATAACTGAATGCAAGAGAAACCCAGCAAAGCAATTAAAGAACCTCATTACATGTAAGGTTCCAAAGCAGTGGGCCTCAGACTTCAATGTGATAATAACACCCTCTCATCGTATGTCACTTTGCCATTTATTAGCATATTTGATCTTCATGAAAACTTTGTGAGGTAGACCAGACAAGACAAGCAATATTATTCCCACTTTACTTGACGCAAAGGGTCAAACGACTGACATGAAATTAGAAAGTAATGCCTTGTTCTAGAACCCCCATCTTCCTACTTCTTATCTCCTCCTCATTCCGCCCATTTCTTTTCTTCTGGCTGAACACCAATTTGTCACAAATGTCGCTATGTTATGCCATTTATAAAGGAGAGAAGGCTAGTCCTGGAGTAACTCAGTTTGAGGAGAACGTGTTAAATTTAATTCTTAGTTCTCAGTTTTGTATCTTAGCAACCACATATATTTAGTAATGACTACTTCGATTCCTATAAAGCATGTCCAATGTGCACTGGGTTTCATATGTACCCCTCAAGGAGGATCATAATTTAACTGCAGCTTTGGTCTAAAACTCTAATGACTCCTTCATACTTGGAATCTTATTTTTCACTCTCTCTGCTGTGCATATGATGTGTGAAATTCTGGCTCATTCTCATTTTAAAAAGAAATCTTTTTAAAGGAGGATGATACTAATTAGGGAATTTTTTTCCTTAAAAATTGTCTCGACTTTGGTAAAGTTATGGCAATTTATATAGGCATGACCTTTTTGGAGAGCACTTTGATAGTGAGTATCAAAACCCTAAAATATATTCTCTATTTGACTTGCTAATTCCACCTCTGCAATCTGTTCTGAGGAAAACAAATCTAAAATGCAGACCAAAATTTATTCATAAAAATCTTCATCGAAGCATTATTTATAAATAACAAAGCATTATCCATAGTAGGGAAAAAGTGGAAATAACCTAGAAGACGAACAATTTAGTGGACTGGTTGAGTTTAATTTACATAGTCATAAAATACAATATTATGTCTCTATTAGAATAAGTAATTCTTTTAGTGATACAATGCTAATTATACTAAGTTAAGCAATTAAGTGGCATACCACAGTATATGTGTTTTATGAATCTAGCTGTATAAAACCAGATAGCTGAAAGGGAAATACACCAAAATGTTAAAGGTCATTGTATCTGGAAGGTATTCTATTGGTAACTTTTTTTCTTATGTATTCATATTTTTCTGGTTTTCCAAGTTATCTACCATGACTATGCCTTATTTTTATAATCAGGAAAAAGATTGTGTTTTAAAGACTTTCCTTGTGCACTAAATGTAGGTTCTTTACACACATTTACTTTTAATAGTTCTAAGAATATGCTTCAGTGGGCGGCACTGTGAGGAGTAACTGGGAATGATATTGGCACTGGCCCCTGCTTCTACTTCTGACTTCCTGTGACCCATTCTCAACACAGCAGCCAGAGGGATGTTCTTAAAATATGAGTGAATTTTTGGCCAGGCACGGTGGCTCACGCCTATAGTCCCAGCACTTTGGGAGGCTTGAGCACTTTGGGTGGATGGCTTGAGCCCAGGAGTTTGAGCTCAGCCTGGGCAACATAGTGAGACCCTTATCTCTGCAAAACAATGTTGAAAATTAGCCAAGTATGGTGGCTCATGTCTATAATCTCAGCTACTCAGGAGGCTGAGGTGGGAGGATTGCTTGAGCCAAGGAGTTTGAGACTGCAGTGAACTATGATCATGCAGCTGCACTCCAGCCTGGGCGACAGAGTGAGACCCTGTCTCAAAAAAAAAAAAAAAAAAAAACAACTCATAAATGTATATAATATAAAAAATTCAATTTCCCTCTTCTCCAGGGGTTTCTCATCTAATTAAGGCACTGCCTTTAGGGCAGCTGACAAAGCCCTGTGGGATCTGCTACCCCTCCTAGCCACCTATGCTTTCCTACTCCATTTGCTCCTTTCACACTGGCCTCCTTGCTGTGCTTTCTAGAGGCTAGGCATGCTCCTGCCTCAAGGCCTTTGCACTGTCTGTTTCCTCTACAGAGAATGCTTTTCTCTCAGACATGGCTGCTCCCTCCCCATCTTCATGTTTTTTTCCCCAAATATCACTTTCTCAGTGAACCTTCCTTAACCAACCAGTTCAGATCTGTACAGCCCACTCTCATCCCAATATCCATCCCACAGTCTCTAACCCTCTTACTGGACTAATTTCTTTAAATCTGTAGGACACATCATCTTCTAATATACTATACAGCACCCTTCTTCATCACAGACCTTAATCTGCAATTGGCAGGCCAAGAGATTGAGCTCTCCTAGCTCACTTGCACAATGATAATGTTTTTGTTTTGTGCCATTTTTCATCTTCCAAAACACTTATTTTGGCAGCGAAATAAGCACATTTGTGTATTCAGTCTTACATCTGTCTATTTATTGATTTGTATATTTATTGCATATTTATTAAAACTGACATGTAAAGATACATCATATAGATGATCTTTGCTATATGATTTAGGTCTCTGCTAATTCTGTTTCAGCTGTTATTGGATACATTTCTGTTGTTGGATACATTTCCGAAATGGCCCTGAGATAAAGGTATACTTTATTTCATTCAAATGTATATTTATTTGTTTTTTAATGGGTAGTATATTCACGTGGCTCAATAGTTGAAAGATAGAAAAGGGTACACAGTGAAACATTTCATTTGTATCCCTGTCTTCAAGCTACTCAATTCCCATTCCTAATGATCAGTCCTGTCAGCAGTTTCATATGTATTCTTTTTTTTTTTTTTTTGAGATGGAGTCTTGCTCTGTCACCCAGGTTGGAGGGCAGTGGCATGATCTAGGCTCACTGCAACTTCTGCCTCCTGGGTTCAAGTGATTCTTCTGCCTCAGCCTCCTGAGTAGCTGGGATGACAGGTGCCTGCCACCATGCCCAGCTAATTTTTGTATTTTTAGTAGAGACAGGGTTTCACCATGTTGGCCAGGCTGGTCTTGAACTCCTGACCTCCCGCCTCGTGATCCACCCGCCTCGTGATCCACCCGCCTCGGCCTCCCAAAGTGCTGGGATTACAGGTGTGAGCCACTGTGCCCGGCCTCATATGTATTCTTATGGAGATATTTTATTTATACAAGAGCAAACTCATAGGTCATATATTTTTTCCCCTTTTTTACCCAAATGATAGTGTATATACACACCATTCTGTACCTTGTTTTTATTCTTAGCTTATCAAGGAGATGCTTCCATATAAGTACATAAAAATTCTCCTTACTTTTTTTGTAGTGGCATAGTATTCTGTCGTGTGCATGCCTCATAATTGACTTAGTCCCTATTGGTGGATGTCTGGATGTCTGTGTTATTTCCAGTATTTTGTCATCATAAATGATGCTTGTCCATAAGTTACTTTGCACATATGCAAGTCTATCTGTAGAATACATTGTTAGAAGTGGATCACTTTGTCATTTTATACATTTGTAATATTGCCACATGCCTGGTTTTTGGATAAGAGGACACAGGATTATAAAGATATCAATCCTACATAAATGAATGAAAGATTTTGACATGATCACAACCAAAATACCAATGGCATTAATTTCTGGAACTTTAAGTTAGCTCATGATGCACCCCTTCTCAACAATGGCTTTTCACCTTGCTCGGAGAAACAGCCCAAGTATTTACATGTGCCTGCAAGGTCCTCCTTGACTTCACTCCCTGTTACTTCCCTGCCCTCCAGTTCTTCTCACTCACTTTGCTCCAGGTACACTGACTCCCCACCTCAAGGCCTTTTCATGTGCTGTTTCCACTGGTCTTCCCCCAGATATTGGTGCAGCTTACTCCTTCACCTCAACTGCCAAATTCTTAATGAAACCTGCTCTGATTACCTGGTTCTCTACTTCCCTGCTTCTTATCTTCCTTTCTCCATGTCAGTTGCTACCCTCAGACACTGATTTGACTGATTTATGTCCGTCTCTCCTAGCTGGAATGTAAGCACCCTGTGGGCCAGAATCTTGCCTGTTCTGTTCACTGCTGTATCCCAAGTACTTAGCCCGCTGCCTGGCACTTCATAGGTGCTTAATCAACATTCATGGATATGAATAAACATGTGAGAATGGCTAGTGAGCTCTGGGGGAAAGTGATAAATAGTTAAAGAGTGGTTATTAGCTTGACCAGTTAGTAAAATGTGTTATAAAGCAACATAGTTTTGTTTCTGGACCAAGAATAAATTCAGTAGAAAAAGAGAATGAAGAGTTCATAAATAGACCCAAATCCATATGATAATTTAAAATATAATGCAAGTCACATATCAAATCTAAACAGATGGGTTATCCAATAAATAGCTTTGGAATACCTCTCTAATTATATGGGGAAAAACAAAATGAAGTCACTACATCTCTCTTTAAATAGAGGGACCAATAATATACATGTAAAAAAAAAATAGGCCGGGCACGGTGGCTCACACCTGTAATCCCAGCACTTTGGGGGGCCAAGGCAGGTGGATCACCTGAGGTCAGGAGTTCAAGACCAGCCTGACCAATATGGTGAAACCCCGTCTCTACTAAAAATACTAAAATTAGCTGGGCATGGTGGCAGGCACCTGTAATCCCAGCTACTCAGGAGGCTAAGGCAGGAGAATCGCTTGAATCTGGGAGGTGGAGGTTGCAGTGAGCCGAGATTGAGACAGACTAAGACTCTGTCTCAAACAATATAATAATAGAAATAAAAGTACAATATAAAACACACACAAAAAATCCAAGACTAAAATTCAAAGAAATTCACTTGGGAACAGTTTTTTGAGGCATGACATAAAACTAAAAAGATATATAGGAAAAGATTAATAAACTTCACTAAAAATAAAAAAGCGTCTGCAGGGAAAGTCATCATAAACAAAGTTAGAAAACAACACGTACTAGTGAAGACTTTGTAACATATAAGACTTAGCATTAATTTCCTAAAATTATGAATATCTCTTATAAATCTATAAGAAAAAGATAAAGAACCTAACAGAAAAATGGGGTAGGACATGAGTAAGCAGTTCTCAGAACAAGAAATCTCAATGGTCAATAAATAGTGACAATGCTTACTTTCATTTATAACTTAAAAATGCAAATTAAAATGTCAAGAAAAATACACTAAAATAATTTCAGATTGACAAAGATCTAGTGATTCCTTAATAGCTAATATGGGCAGGGAAGAGAAATAGACACACTCATCCACTTGTCGGGGGCAGTGCAATTTTGAGCAATGTCTTTGCAGAGCACTTTGGCAATAACTATAAAATTCAAAGCTGGACATGCTCTTTGATATACCTCTAGGAATTTATCCTACAGCGACAAAAGTGTACAAAAAAGATTCATGTTCACGGATGTACATGGTAGTATTAGTTACATTAAAAAACACTGTGGTGGCTCACACCTGTAATCCCAGCACTTTGGGAGGCCAAGATGGTCAGATCTCTTGAGATCAGGAGTTCAAGACAAGCCTGGGCAACACGGTGAAACCCTGTTTCTACAAAAAATAGAAAAATTAGCCGGGCCTGGTTGCATGTGCCTGTAATCCTAGGTACTCAGGAGGCTGAGGCAGGAGAATCACTTGAACCTGGGTGGCAGAGGTTGCTGTGAGCTGAGATTGCACCACTGAACTCCAGCCTGGGTGACAGAGTGAGACCCTGTCTCTAAATAAATAAATACTTAACTGTCCAATAATAAGGAAATACTGGTTAAATAAACTATTCTGCACCCATACAATGGAATGCTCTATAGCCATATAATAAGTGACCTGGGGCTTATATGTGATTATATGATACAAGACCCAGTAAATGCAAACCATGCATGTAGTATATTTTCATTTGTAATATAATGGATATCAATATATTGTTGAATATGTACAAAAACTTTCTGGAAAGATTCAGTTACCCCTGGGTAGAGGGATTTCTAGGTTTGGGGAGGAAAAACTTCACCTTTCTTTTTTCTTTTTTTATGACAGGGTCTCACTCTGTGTCCTAGGCTCAACATCCTGGACTCAGTGATCCTTCCACCTCACCTTTTAGAGTAGCTGGGACTGCAGGCACTTGCCACCACACCCAGCTGATTTTCTTTTCTTTTCTTTTCTTTTTGGGAAGAGATGGTTTTGCCTTGTTGCCCAGGCTAGTCTCAAACTCCTGGGCTCAAGCCATTTGCCCACCTTGGCCTCCCAAAATGCTGGGATTACAGGGGTGAGCCACCATGCCTGATCTGGTTCTCATTTGTTCAATGTGCATGACTTACTATAACAACATAAAAACAGGTTAACTTATACTCTAAACATGGTTCTAACTGTAGAGGACTAAGGTCCAACTGTGGAGGGTAGTTACGAATTGTATGTGTTCCTATAATCTTTGTCAGCAATAATAAAAGGAACTTTGCAGAGGCCGGAAGATGGAATCAAAAGAGAACCTAAGAAATAAAAACTTGAGGCTGGGCGTGGTGGCTCATGCCTGTAATCCCAGCATTTTGGGAGGCTGAGGTGGGCAGATCACCTGAGGTCAGGAGTTTGACACCAGAGACTAGCCTGGCCAGCATGGTGAAATCCTGTCTCTACAAAAATTACAAAAATTAGCCAGGCATGGTGGCAGGCACCTGTAATCCCAGCTACTCAGGAGGCTGAGAAAGGAGAATCACTTGATTCCAGGAGGTGGAGGTTGCAATGAGCTGAGATCACACCACTGTACTCCAGCCTGGGTGACAAGAGTGAAACTCTGTCTCAGAAAAAAAAAGAAAGAAAGAAAGAGAGACTTGACTGAAGTCTATGAGATCAAATAAGGTTACTGTTATCTCCCAACCAAAGTAACATCCCCACTTTCCAAGCAAAACGTATAGATGATTAGCCTCAAGCTTGCTGTAGTCTGAGAGAATAAGGTTTGCATTATGCATCATCTTACTGAGAGGGTGACCTAGGGAAGGTTATTTGGGTCATCTCCATCAGTTATTAAGCTCTATAAGGCAAACTTGAAATAACAGTGTTTAAAAAGTGGTAGAAGTTTTTTCCCCTCTCTTGCAAAACAATCATTCCAAAGCTCGGAACTCCAGGGTTGGTTTGATGGCTGTAGCTCCATGATCATCAGGTGTATAAGCTCTTTGTACCTTCCTACTCCACGTCTTAGCAAATTGCTTCCATCTCAAGATTGCCTCAGTATTCAAGGTGGCAGCTGGAGCTCAAGCCATAATGCCAGAGTTCTAAATAGCAGAAAGGTATAAGGAAATAAGGACATGAAAGTCAACTCTTGATTGATTTAGCTTTCTTTCAGCAACCTCCCAAGAGGGCCCACACACTTTTACTTAGCTCTTCTTAGCCAAATACTTGTCACATAATCACACATAGCTCCAAGGGAGGCTGGGAAATGTGGTCTTTTTTTTTTTTACATGTTTTTTTTTCTTATATTTGTCAGATACACTTGTAGTATATGTGAGGTTACATGAGTGAAAAGCAGTTTGGAAACACTCCGAGTTACCTGTGGCAATTGGACAGATACTTCAGAAATAAAAATTAAAAAAAAAGAATAAAACAAGGCCTATTTCTATATAGTGCATGACATTGTGGCATGGCTCTTTTTGGATGGGGCTCATTTTATTTATTTATTATTTCTTTTATTGCATTTTAGGTTTTGGGGTACATGTGCAGAACATGCAAGACATTTGCATAGGTACACACATGGCAGTGTGATTTGCTGCCTTCCTCCCCTTCACCCACATTTGGCATTTCTCCCCAGGCTATCCATCCATAGCTCCCCCCGCCGCTGTCCCTCCCCTCTTCCCCCCAATAGACCCCAGTTTTTGGTACTCCCCTCCCTGTGTCCATGTGTTCTCATTTTTCATCATCCACCTATGAGTGAGAATATGCGGTATTTCATTTTCTGTTCTTGTGTCAGTTTGCTGAGAATGATGTTCTCCAGATTCATCCATGTCCCTACAAACAACAGGAACTCTTCATTTTTGATTGCTGCATAATATTCCATGGTTTATATGTGCCACATTTTCCCAATCCAGTCTATCATCAATGGGCATTTGGGTTGGTTCCAGGTCTTTGCTATTGTAAACAGTGCTGCAATGAACATTTGTGTGCATGTGTCCTTATAGTAGAACGATTTACAGACCTTTGGATATATACCCAGTAATGAGATTGCTGGGTCAATTGGAATTTCTATTTCTAAGGCCTTGAGGAAGCACCACACTGTCTTCCACAATGGCTGAACTAGTTTACACTCCCACCAACAGTGTAAAAGTGTTCCTATTTCTCCACATCCTCTCCAGCATCTGTTGTCTCCAGATTTTTTAATGACCGCCATTCTAACTGGCGTGAGATGGTATCTCAATGTGGTTTTGATTTGCATCTCTCTGATGACCAGTGACGATGAGCATTTTTTCATATGTTTGTTGGCCTCATGTATGTTTTCTTTTGTAAAGTGTCTGTTCATATCCTTTTCCCATTTTTGAATGGGCTTGTTTTTTTCCTGTAAATCTGTTTGAGTTCTTTGTAAATTCTGGATATCAGCCCTTTGTCAGATGGGTAAACTGCAAACATTTTTTCCCATTCTGTTGGTTGCCGATTCACTCTAGTGACTGTTTCTTTTACCGTGCAGAAGCTGTGGAGTTTGATTAGGTCCGATTTATCTATTTTGGCTTTTGTTGCCATTGCTTTTGGTGTTTTGTTCATGAAGTTCTTGCCTACTCCTATGTCCTGAAGGGTTTTGCCTAGATTTTCTTCTAGGGTTTTTATGGTGCCAGGTCTTATGTTTAAGTCTTTAATCCATCTGGAGTTAATTTTAGTTTCAGGTGTCAGGAAGGGGTCCAGTTTCTGCTTTCTGCACATGGCTAGCCAGTTTTCCCAACACCATTTATTAAACAGGGAATCCTTTCCCCTTGCTTGTTTTTGTCAGGTTTATCAAAGATTGTATGGTTGTAGATATGTTGTGTTGCCTCCAATGCCTCTGTTCTGTTCCATTGGTCTATATCTCTGTTTTGGTACCAGTACCATGCTGTTTTGATTACTGTAGCCTTGTATTATAGTTTGAAATCCGGTAGTGTGATGCCCCCCACTGTGTTCTTTTTGCTTAGAATTGACTTGGCTATGCGGGCTCTCTTTTGCTTCCATATGAAGTTCATGGTGTTTTTTTCCAGTTCTGTGAAGAAAGTCGATGGTAGCTTGATGAGGATAGCATTGATTCTGTAAATTACTTTGGGCAGTATAACCATTTTCATGATATTGATTCTTCCTAACCATGAACATGGAATGTTTCTCCATCTGTTTGTGTCCTCTCTTATTTTATTGAGCAGTGGTTTGTAGTTTTCCTTGAAGAGGTCCCTTACATTCCTTGCGAGTTGTATTCCTAGGTATTTTATTCTCTTTGTAGCAATTGTGAATGGTAGTTCGTTCTTGATTTAGCTCTCTTTAAGCCTGTTATTGGTGTAGACGGATGCTTGTGATTTTTGCACATTGATTTTATATCCTGAGACTTTGCTGAAGTTGCTTATCAGTTTCAGGAGTTTTTGGGCTGAGGCGATGGGGTCTTCTAGGTATACTATCATGTCGTCTGCAAATAGTGACAATTTGGCTTCCACCTTTCCTATTTGAATACCCTTTATTTCTTTTTCTTGCCTGATTGCTGTGGCTAGAACTTCCAGTACTATATTGAATAGGAGTGGTGAAAGAGGGCATCCTTGTCTAGTGACGAATTTCAAAGGGAATGTTTCCAGTTTTTGCCCATTCAGTATGATATTGGCTGTTGGTTTGTTGTAAATAGCTTTTATTACTTTGAGATACGTTCCACCAATACCGAATTTATTGAGGGTTTTTAGCGTAAAAGGCTGTTGTATTTTGTCAAATGCCTTCTCTGTGTCAATTGAGATAATCATGTGGCTTTTGTTTTTGGTTCTGTTTATGTGGTGAATTACGTTGATAGACTTGCGTATGTTGAACCAGCCTTGCATCCCCGGGATGAATCCTACTTGATCATGATGGATAAGTTTTTTGATGTGCTGTTGCAATCGGCTTGCCAGAATTTTATTGAAGATTTTTGCATCTATGTTCATCATGGATATTGGCCAGAAGTTTTCTTTTCTTGTTGGGTCTCTGCCGGGTTTTGGTAACAGGATGATGTTGGTCTCATAAAATGATTTGGGAAGGATTCCCTCTTTTTGGATTATTTGGAATAGTTTCAGAAGGAAGGGTACCAGCTCTTCTTTGTGTGTCTGGTAGAATTCGGCTGTGAACCCATCGGGACCTGGACTTTTTTTGTGTGGTAGGCTCTTAATTGCTGCCTCGACTTCAGACCTTTTTATTGGTCTATTCATAGTTTTGGCTTCCTCCTGGTTTAGGCTTGGGAGGACACAGGTGTCCAGGAATTTATCCATTTCTTCCAGGTTTACTAGTTTATGTGCATAGAGTTGTTTGTAATATTCTCTGATGATGGTTTGAATTTCTGTGGAATCTGTGGTGATTTCCCCTTTATCGTTTTTTATTGCATCTATTTGGTTGTTCTCTCTTTTCTTTTTTATCAGTCTGGCTAGTGGTCTATTTTGTTGACCTTTTCAAAAAACCAGCTCTTGGATTTATTGATTTTTTGAAGGGTTTTTCGTCTCTATCTCCTTCAGTTCAGCTCTGATCTTAGTTATTTCTTGTCTTCTGCTAGGTTTTGAGTTTTTTTGATCTTGCTCCTCTAGCTCTTTCAATTTTGACGATAGGGTGTCAATTTTAGATTTCTCCACTCTTCTCATAAGGGCACTTATTGCTATATATTTTCCTCTAGAGACTGCTTTAAATGTGTCCCAGAGATTCTGGTATGTTGTGTCTTCGTTCTCGTTGGTTTCGAAGAACTTCTTTATTTTTGCCTTCATTTCATTGTTTATCCAGTCAACATTCAAGAGCCAGTTGTTCAGTTTCCATGAAGCTGTGGGATTCTGGGTTAATTTCTGAATTCTGAGTTCTAACTTGATTGCACTATGGTCTGAGAGACTGTTTGTTATGATTTCAGTTGTTTTGCATTTGCTGAGGAGTGCTTTACTTCCAATTATGTGGTCAATTTTAGAGTAGGTGTGATGTGGTGCTGAGAAGAATGTATAGTCTGTGGATTTGGGGTGGAGAGTTCTGTAAATGTCTGTCAGGTTTGCTTGTTCCAAGTCTGAGTTCAAGCCCTGGATATCCTTGTTAATTTTCTGTCTGGTTGATCTGTCTAATATTCACAGTGGAGTGTTGAAGTCTCCCACTATTATTGTGTGGGAGTCTAAGTGTCTTTGTAAGTCATTAAGAACTTGCCTTATATATCTGGGTGCTCCTGCATTGGGTCCATATATATTTAGGATTGTTAGCTCTTCTTGTTGTATCGATCCTTTTACCATTATGTAATGGCCTTCTTTGTCTCTTTTGATCTTTGTTGCTTTAAAGTCTATTTTATCAGATATGAGAATTGCAACTCCTGCTTTTTTTTTGCACTCCATTTGCTTGGTAAATCTTCCTCCATCCCTTTATTTTGAGCCTTTGTGTATCCTTGCATGTGAGATGGGTTTCCTGGATACGGCACACTGATGGGTTTTGATTTTTTATCCAATTTGCCAGTCTGTGTCTTTTGATTGGTGCATTTAGCCCATTTACATTTAGGGTTAATATTGTTATGTGTGAATTTGATACTGCCATTTTGATGCTAGCTGGCTGGTTTGCCTGTTAGTTGATGAAGATTCTTCATTTTGTTGATGCTCTTTAGCAGTTAGTGTGTTTTTGGAATGGCTGGTACTGGTTGTTCCTTTCTATGTGTAGTGCCTCTTTCAGAAGCTCTTGTAAAGTAGGCCTGGTGGTGACAAAATCTTTGAGTACTTGCTTGTTCGCAAAGGATTTTATTTTTCCTTCACTTATGAAGCTCAGTTTGGCTGGATATATAATTCTGGGTTGAAAGTTCTTTTCTTTAAGGATGTTGAATATTGGCCCCCACTCTCTTCTTGCTTGTAGAGTTTCTGCCGAGAGATCTGCTGTGAGTCTGATGGGTTTCCCTTTGTGGGTGACCCGACCTTTCTCTCTGGCTGCCCTTAGTATTTTCTCCTTCATTTCAACCTTGGTGAATCTGACGATTATGTGTCTTGGGGTTGCTCTTCTTGTGGAGTATCTTTGTGGTGTTCTCTGTATTTCCTGGATTTGAGTGTTGGCCTGCCTTGCTAATTTGGGGAAATTTTCCTGGATAATATCCTGAAATGTATTTTCCAGCTTGAATTCGTTCTCTTCGTCCCCTTCTGGTACACCTATCAAATGTAAGTTAGGTCTCTTCACATAGTCCCACATTTCTTGGAGGCTTTGTTCATTCTTTTTTGCACTTTTTTCTCTAATCTTGGTTTCTCATTTTATTTCATTGAGTTGATCTTCGACTTCTGATATTGTTTCTTCTGATTGGTCAATTTGGCTGTTGAAACTTGTGCATGCTTCGCGAAGTTCTTGTGTTGTGTTTTTCAGCTCTTTCAGTTCATTAATATTCCTCTCTAAGTTATCCATTCTTGTTATCATTTCCTCGAATCTTTTTTCAAATCTTTTTTCAAGGTTCTTAGTTACTTTGCATTGATTTAGAACGTGTTCTTTTAGCTCACAGAAGTTTCTCATTACCCACCTTCTGAAGTCTGATTCCGTCATTTCGTCACAGTCATTCTTCGTCCAGCTTTTTTCCCTTGCTGGTGAGAAGTTTTGGTCCTTTGTAGGAGGTGAGGTGTTCTGGTTTTGGGTGTTTTCCTCCTTTTTGCACTGGTTTCTTCCCATGTTTGTGGATTTATGCACCTGTCGTCTGAGTAGTTGCTGATTTTTCGATTGGGTCTCTGAGTGGATGCCCAGATTGTTGATGATGAGGTATTTCTGTTACTTGGTTTTCCTTCTACCAGTCTAGCCCCTCTTCTGTATGACTGCTGAGGTCCACTTCAGGCCCTGCTTGTCTGGGGTACACCTGTAGCAGCTGCAGAATGGTGAGGGATGCTACCAGTTTCTTCTTCTGCTATCTTTGTCCCAGAATGACGCCCACCTAATGTCAGTCTGATCAGTCCTTTTTGAGGTGACTCTGGATATACAGGGGTCAGGGCGCTGCTGGAGGAGACGGTCTGTACTTTATAGGAGCTCAAGTGCTGAGCTGTGAGCTCCATTGTTCATTCAGGGCTGTTAGGCAGGTGCGTTTAAGACTGCTGCAGCAGAACTCTTAAAACCCCTTTTTTTCCTCAGATGCTCTGTCTTGGGGGGTTGGGGCTTTCTTTATGAGTGTTCGTTGCACCATCCTGCCCAGCTAGGAGGCAGTCTAGTCACTATTTGCCTGCCAAGGCTCTGCCCTGCTGATGTGGGGTCCGCCCTGTTGCTGCGGGCTCTGCCCTGCAACTGCGGGCTCCACTGCAGGCTCCGCCCTGCTGCCACCGGCTCCACCCTGCAGCAGAGTCTCTCTCTTATGGCGGGTTGCCTTGGCAATGGCAGGCTGTGTCAGCAATGGGAGTGTACCTCAGTAGAGGCAGATTGCCTTGGTAATGGCGAACGCCCCTCCCCCACTGAACTGCACCGTCTTGGGTTCAGCTGTGCCCACAGTGAAACTCTCCACCTGGAATGTTTTGAATTGCTGTTTTGTTTGTCCCTGTGGGGGTGAAACCCACCGAGCCCGCTCGCCTGGCTCCCTGCCTCAGAGCATCTTTCTTTTTTTTTTTTTTTAAGTTGAACGGATGGCTCTCTCCCAGGTGTTTTGGTTGCCCGCTGTTAGAGCACCAGGATCTGTGATTTCCCGTGCAGCTAGCCACTGCGCTGGTTCAAATGCCACTTCCCAGGAATCTCCTGGTCTGGCTCACTGTCCAAGTCCTGTTTAATCAGATGGATATGCTAATCTGCCCTCCCAAATCTCAGATTGCCAGTTTAGCAGGGCACCTGGGCCAGTGTGTTTTGTGCGGATTGTTGTGGAGTGCAGCTGCGCTGCAGAGCCGGCCGAAGCGGCCGCAACAGCCAAAACGACTGCGCTTGTGTCCCGTGTCTTTCTTACACCTGGGAATTTCCCCGT
This sequence comes from Callithrix jacchus, assembly GCF_049354715.1. Classification (NCBI taxonomy): domain Eukaryota; kingdom Metazoa; phylum Chordata; class Mammalia; order Primates; family Cebidae; genus Callithrix; species Callithrix jacchus. The sequence continues at coordinate 14,198,287 of NC_133524.1, forward strand.
TCTGTGGGCAACAAAGATCCGTCTGGTAATGTGGCTTTGACTCACCCTCTGAGCGTTCACTGAGAGCTGCGATCCCGAGTTGTTCTTACTGCACCATCTTGAATCACCTCGGGGCTGAAATGTGGTCTTTTAGCTGATGATGTTGTTACCCTGAATAAATCCAGCCTTTTGTTGCTCATGAAGAAGGGGAAATTAGACATTAGGTGATAATTTGAAACCTTTTTCTATTCTTTAAGCTTAATCTGCAATAATAATAGGCTTTCCAGGGGTGATGTCAGGCACAAATCAAATAATGAATGCAATGCATAGCCTACAATAGATGTTCTATTACTTGGTTCCTTCCTCGTCTCTTTTTAAAATGGACTTTCAAAGACATTGTTTCATCTGAGAAGGCAAGCAATAATGAAGGCAATATTGGTTATATAATTTCTTCAAAACTGAGTCTTGAGTTTTCATTTATATCTGGCATAGTTGATGAATTGTAGTTAAAGGAAGGGTTTGTCTAAAACCCAATTTGGCCAAGTATTGTTTGACTTTATTATAAAGGCTGACAGATTGCTTAGCTGAATTTTAAATATTAAGAAAGCTATGCAGCACAATAGTGTCTGATTTAGACGGCTTGTGTTGGGTATATGAAGAACTGTATGTAAAATCTTAGAGGCAAGGCAGTATGAAAAATTGGTTAACAGCATAAGCTATGGAGTCAGGATTCTGGGTTTAACTCTTACCTCACTGTATACTAGCTCTGTGATTAGGTTACATTATAACTCAAAGGTGAATATATTTTAAAGATATAATTACAGTTCCTAATCAGTTGACTTTGAGTCAATCAAAAGAGAGATGATCCTGGGAGGGTTTGAACTAATCAAGTGAATTCTTTAAAAGAAAAGAATTCTCCTGCTGGTTTTAAAGAAACTGAGAAGGGTCCCTCTGTACTCTTGGAACTGTACACCCATTGGAACCCTTAAGGTAAAGCTAACCAGAAAAGTTTCTCCCCAGAAGAAGATGACATTCTTGATGGGAACAGCTTTTCTCAAGTTCATAGAGCAAGACTTCTCTACTGTCATGAGACTCTCATTTTTGAATATTTTTTCTTGTTTATGCCTCTCTGAACAATAGAAATTAAAAGGGGTTCTGTTATGTGCACTTATGGGGTATGCTTTTATTTGTGAAGGATTTTGCCACCAGCCTTATACATAGATGACCTTATACTTTGATAGATAAAAGATGAAAGCCCAATAGAGGTGAGAAACTTTAATGGCACATATGTTGCCTCATAATCAGTCAAATACAGAATCCTCTTAACCCACATCATGGGTTAAAAAAAATTGCTAGGAAGCCTTCACTCTTCTAAAAGGGCACCATTTGTTAGGTCCTTTTAGCATGGCTTGGAATAAAAGAGGCAATTATTAGAAATGTATCACTCATCATAGGCTCTGTAGCAGATTCTACTGTAAAGGCTATGGTTACACAACAGACTTTAAATTCTCTTATGAAAGTTATGCTAAATAATAGAAGTGGCTAAACAGAGAAGTCTCTGTGCAGCTGCTGGCATGTATGGCCTATGGAGAAAATATCAGGTATTATAGAGATTCAGTTGTAGGGGATTAATGAAGAGACTGCTTAGTAAAGTGAATAGACTCTTTACCTAGCTGATTCTTTGATCTATTTGATTTTAGGTGGTTTGGTTTATGGGGACCCTGGGTAAGCAGCATACTCCAAACTCTCAGTATTATCCTCCTGATATAATAATAGTCTCCTTGGTGTGCTATATTCTCTCCAAGTTTTAAACGTTTGCATACAGCCATCTCTGGAATGTCAAATGGTCTCTCTTCAACTGTAATGACAAGAGCTGAAAGAAATGTACAGCTGTGAGGTCACCATAACCTCTGAATGACATGCCGAGACCAGAAACCCAAAATGATGATAACTGAGAGTGGCATTAAGGCCCTAAGTTTTGTCACATTCTCACCTAAGTCAGAACCTAATCAAAAGGGGAATTTTTTTAAAAAACAAAATTATGGGAGGCCACTGTTTTGGACTGAGCTCATGTACTATGCCGCAACACACAAAACCAAACCAAAATGGAGTTGCTCATGCTAAATGTGACATAATCAAGCTAATACTTTAAGGAAACATATAGATCCTAGAACAGACCAGGTTTGTTTTTTTTTTTTTTTTCTGTAAACAGGATGTTCTAGCATGAGGGGGTGCCTTCTACCCAGTCCTTGTTCCTACCTTTGCAAAACTCACTGTTCTACTGTTTCCCAGTGAGTTTCAAGACCAAATAAGTACATTTACAATGGTAATATTGACATCAATAACTAAAGTTCTGATCAATCTTGCAAAATTGAGAAAATGACCAAAAGGGGGGAATCGTTAAAGCAAACTAAATATGGCCTGAGAAGGACTGCATACCTCTATATTTGAGTCCTTGTGGACAAACTGCAGCCTTACTTGGTAGACAAGACTGAAAACCTAATTTAGGAGTATGTGCCTGTAACAATAGCTGAGGCTTGACCAATCCCAGCAGCCATACTTCAACCATTCATATACTGTTGAGTGAGAGAGCCCCGTGTCAGGGAATGGAGCTGAAAATGGTCCCTGGCTGACAGCTAGCAAGAAGACTCGGACCTCAGTCCTACAACTTCAAGGGATTAAATTCTGCCAACAACTGTGTGAGGTTAGAAGATGACTCCAGGCCTTAGATGAGAATGTGGCTCAGCTAGAAGTTGTAGTTTAGCCCTGTGAGACCCTGAATAGAAAACCCAGTTATGTAGTGCTGGGACTATTGACCAACAGAAACTGTAAGGTAATAAATCTGTGTTGTTTTAAGCTGCCAAGTTTGTGATAATTTGTTACACAACTATAAAAATATAAATTCAGGGAATGATTTATCTTGAATTCCTCTAGAATAAGGGTCAGCACACTATGGCCTGGCTCATATACCAAATCCAGCCTACCATCTGAATTTGTAAATACAGTTTTGTTGGAAAATAGCCCATGCCCATTTCTTTACATATTGTCTATGACTGCTTTCACATTGCAATGCTACAGTTGTACAGTTGCAATGCATAAAATATTTACTATCTGGCTCTTTCCAGAAAAAATTTGCTTCCCTCTGCTCTAAAAGAAGACCTTGAGATACGTATTTGAGAGCAAGGATTTACTCTCAGTAAATAATTGAGTGGTGATTCCAGGACACACTAGGGAAGTGGGAAGATGAGACGGGTAAAGGAAGGAAGCCAAGGTAGGGTGCATTATTGAGCTGGCTGTCATTGTGGGTGTCTGGGGCTTAGTTTTGCCAGAAAGCTCTGGGAAACAGTATAGAACATGCACCTCAGAGTTCTATGCCCATTAGGGCAAGGGAGTTGGGGTATTTATTTATCAACTCGGGTCACTCATTGGTTGAGGACTGCTGCTTCTACAGCTTTGAAGAAGGCTTTTGGGGGAAAAAAAGATGCTGATAGGCAGTTGGAAACCAGATTTTATTGGCAAAGTACACAATACAAAAATACAAAAATTAGCTGGGCATGGTGACATGTGCTGTAATCCCAGCTACTTGGGAGGCTGAACCAGGGAGTTGGAGGTTGCAGTGAGTACAGATCCCACCATTGTGCTCTAACCTGGCAACAGAGGGAGACTCTGTCTCAAAAACAAACAAACAAACACAAAAACAAAGCTGGTGGATAGCAGTGGGGCAGGGACAGGGTCTGCTACAGGAGGAGAAGGACCTGAAGACAAGTCTAACTTCTCTCCATTGCCTCACCTCTCTAACGACCACTCCCTAGAGAAAAAGGAGTGACACCTCTAATTAGTGAATTTGGTAGAAGGAGATGAGCCTGCTTGGCTCAGGGTTTTTCTCTTCCAAATTTGTTCGTCCACATAAAGGGTCTATTCTGGTTTGCTCTCTGCTATGAAAGGAGCTTATGGGGTGAGCACTGCCCCCAGCAACAGGGTAGCCCACAGTTAAGGTCAAGTCAATGGGACTGCATTGGGAAGTCCATTTGGAGCTGAATTTAAAGCCATGCTCTTTAATTATCTTATTAGTAACAAAGCCAATTATTTCCATCTCCACTGGTTGTACTTCTCAATTGGTCCTGGACTTGGGCAGAAAAGAGGGCTGCAATTTGCTAGACTCTTAACTCCACAGATGATTGTTATTTTTGTGGACTGACTTCCTTAGGTTCTTAATATAACCTAACAAATTACTGTGAAAAACTCAACTAATGCCCAATTTTGTGGAATGGATGTCTTGTGGCTATATTTGCTCAGTATAGTTTGTTTCTTTGTATGAAACAAGACTAAGTACAGAGTATTCAATGTTGTATTAGAAATCTACTTTTCCAATCAAGATACAAACCTGATTTTCTGGAAAAATGATAGAAAAGTGCTGTATACTGAAACATGCTCATAATGTATTAATGCTCTTCTCTTCATAACTTGATCAACAATGGCCTTTTGTGACCTGGAGAGACACATTATATTCTAAAGCAGAAATAACAGATATACATGTCTACCATAAAAAGAGACTTGAAAAGGGAGTGCCATTTACCCCAGGGAAAGTGGAAGGAAGTCATAGATGAACAAACAGTAATGACTTTTATGGTTTTTTAAGAAACTTTATTCTTATACCCATTTGCTTTTTACTTCATGCATAATGAGATTCATGCATAATGAGATTCTTTGCTACTTGTGTTGTTTCTATTTAGTAACTACTTTTATTTCTACTGTGCTAAAAAACAAACAAAAAAACAGCTAAAACAACAAAACTCTTGAAACATCTTATGAAATGGCCCTAACAGAAAGTATAAAGAAAATTGACTAGGGAAATGGAAAAGTTGGACTAAGCATGTTGTAAATGTGGTTCAGGTGGGCAGAGGATGTGAGTTGGGAGTAAGTGATGGGTGAGATTTGCCATGGCTGTCTTACATCTTGAATAGTCCAGATCCTCACTGTCTTGACATTGGGCTTTCTCACAATGTGGCTGGTGGCCATGTGTATCAGAAAGAACTAGCGCCAGCTAGAGGTAACAAAGACTTCAAATCACAGTAGCTCAAGAAAATGAAGTTTACTTTTCTCCTGTCAAAGTCAGGGTGGGGCAGTCCAGAGCTGGTGTGTGGCTGCTGTGTTTCATGAAGTCTTCAAAGACCCACACTCTTTTCATCTCAATGCTCTATCATCCTCAGAATGTGGCCTTTCATCTATGGTGGAGAATGAAGGTCAGCCACTATGTCAAAATTCTGGGCAGCAGGAGAGGGAAAGGATGAAGAGGGAAACTGTGCAATGGGCATGCACCAGCTGTCTTTTAAAGGAGGTGCCTGGCAGCAGCCACAGGGCTCTTTTGCTCATACCTCATTGGTCAGAACGTAGCCACATGGCCACACCTAGCAGCAGCAGGTGCTAAGAAATGGTCTTTCCATGTGCCCGGCTTAAAACCAAGGTTTCTCTTACTGTGGAAGAAGGGACTTCAATATTGGGGAATGATCACAATGGACCAGAAATTGTTCACTGGGATGCATCCTCCCTACGTTGTTCCCAAATGCTGGTTCTAAGGACTGGTGCCAACAAACAAGAAGGTATTCACTAGGATCTACTAAAACGTAAGCAAATTTGTGCAAGGTACTGATTTTTTAATAGTTTTCTTTAGGGAACTGTCTTGCACTCTGCCTTTATCTTGCCATTATGTCTTGCGGATTTTTTTAATGTTAAAACGTTATTTCTTTTTGAAATCAGGATGGGAACATGTGGTTGTTGTTGGCTACCCTGTGTCCTCACTCCTAATCTACTTGTGTTCCAGGAATTCTACTGCACTCACTCCAGGGAGCCCCTTCCTCAGTCTTTGACAGGCACCCCACTTGAGTGCTGTCAAGTGCCTTTTCCCATGATGGTGTAATGGCCTGTTGACTTGGGTAGTGGGTTCAAATCTTGGTCTTCAAGCTCTAATGTGCAGAAATAAAATCTTACTATTCTGCAGTTGATGTTAATTTCGATTTCAACCCCTCGTTCAGCAGAGTGGAGGAAATGTAAATTTATTAGAATTATGACTCTTCCCTTTTCCATGACATTGGCTCTAAGTTTGGAGTTGGAGGTGGGGGTGGGGATCTGGGCTTTGGGTCCTCTGTTCACTTCTGCATCAGCTGAGGTGTTCCTTTTCCTGCTTGACTCTCAATCACCCTTCCCCATGGCTTCTCTTCCTCAACTTGTTGTCAAGGGCCTATCCAGCCAGGCTTTCTCTCAGCTCTCCAGTTTCCATTGGCAGACATGGGAATAAACAAATGTGTTTTCACTGTGTTGCACCACAGGAACTTCTGTGGAGCTCCCTAAGACACTGTCCTCTTCTGCCAATCTCTAATATATGGGGAACACCCTGCCGCACTCACGCATGGCTGTCTGAGACCCCTCTTCCAGAGACCGTAGAGCCATATTGTAGGAGGCTTTTGTTTGCAAGTCAAATGACTTAAAAGTATGAATGAGTCATTTTATTTTTATTTTTATTTATTTATTTTTTTGAGATGGAGTTTCACTCTTGTTACCCAGGCTGGAGTGCAATGGCGTGATCTCGGCTCACTGCAACCTCCGCCTCCTGGGTTCAGGCAATTCTCCTGCCTCAGCCTCCTGAGTAGCTGGGATTACAGGCATGGCACGATCTCAGCTCACTGCAACCTCCACCTCCTGGGTTCAAGCAATTCTCCTGCCTCAGCCTCCTGAGTAGCTGGGAATACAGGCATGTGCCATCACGCCCTGCTAATTTTTGTATTTTTAGTAGAGACGGGGTTTCACCATGTTGGTCAGGATGGTCTTGAACTCCTGACCTCGGTCTCCCAAAGTGCTGGGATTACAGGTGTGGGCCACCGTGTCTGGCCTGGATTGAATCATTTTATATGGCAATAAGGTTGGACATAGACAGGCCAATTCAGGTGTCAGCTCTGTTAAGCTTTCTCAGCCATTCTCTTGGCTTCCCCCTTAGTTATAACATACTTGGTGTGGTGCCAAGCACCAAGATCTCTCCTGACCACATCCAAAGCAGCAAGATATGGTTATTCGCTTTCTTTCAAGAAGGAAAATTCTTTACAAGACCCTTCCCCTTCATAAGTCATTGGGCAGGACTGGGTCACTGGATTACCATGGCTGGTTTAGAGCAATCATGATTCATTCCCTGGGTCTTAGTACATTGTCACCCACTGTCTGAACACTATCAGGGTTCAGGACAGCCAATAGTGTCTGCCACAGATTCTTTCTGTCCTCTCCTTACCCTAGAGTCTTCTGTGGGTGGGATGGGGGTATAGCAATGCTAAGACCAAAAACATACCTATGCATGTATAACTGCCCCTCTGACACCCTCACTCCCACAGGGAGTCATCTGGTGGAAAAGAGTGGCTGGAAGAAGGTGGCAAAGCATTGTTTTATATTTTTCAGTATTGATGGCATTTCCACATATGAATTCTATCTGTCTCTCCTGAGCATGAGGCTTTCGGAACTAAAAAACCCAGAGGTGACTCATATTTTCACTATTTCCAGATCTCATCTCTTCTCTGAGTTAATGAACAACTAAGCAGGGGCAGTGTTACAGGGCAGAATATTTTCTCATTACACTCATCTATACCACCAGGTAGACTGCAGCTCCTTGAGGGCAGAAGCTTACCCTTATATCCCCAGGACCTGACACTTAGCAAATGACCAAACGTGTCACAAACTAAAAAGATAAAGAGCGTCTCCTAGGAGCAGGAAAGGGAGCTATTAAATAAGTCAACAGATGGAACAACCTTTGCAACAAGTCCAGATAAATGATGTTTCAGGTCCCCCAAAGTTTCTGATTTTTCTGATCAGGACAATGAGGCACACTAGCTCAAGCCAAGATGACTAGAGTATCCTTCCATGGCAATACGGGATTAATAAGTCATGCCTGTTTCACGGAAAGGGAATGGAAAGAAAGGGTAAAGGTTGGAAAATGTTCAAGAAGGAAGGGATTTTCTGCAGTGAGTGCTATGAGGCGCAACAGAAAAATGGCAGAACTGGGTTATGGAACTGGAATTAAGGCAAATTGTTATATTTTGAGTAAGAGCAGGTTGAGAGTTAAAGCTTACTCATAAGGAGCAAACCTCTTCTTTTATTAAATTACCTTTTTGAGACAGGGTCTTGCTCTGTTGCCGAGGCTGGAATGCAATGGTACAATCAGGGCTCACTGCAGCCTCAAATCCTGGGCTAAATGGATCCTCCTGCCTCAGCCTCCTGAGTCGCTGGGACTACAGGTGCATACCATCAACCCTGGCTAATTTTTCAATTAAATTTTTTTTTTTTAGAGATGAAGTCTTGCCATGTTGCCCAACTTGGCCTAAAATTCCTGAACTCAAGGTATCCTCCTTCCTCAGTGCCCCAAAGTGTTGGAATTATAGGCCTGAGCCACTGTGCCTGGCAAAGACCATATTTTTGACTTGTAGTATTATTAGTGTTTTTTTACAAAAATTGTTCCTGGTATTACCTTTATCCTTTGGCCTTCCTGCCAACTCACAAACTCAAGCCCTGACATTCTGTCTGTACTCATTGCCAAAAGAAGTATTGAGATAAAGAACACAGAGCAATGAAGAACCTCTTCCTGTCTTTTAAATTTCAAGTCCTGGCCCTTAGGACAGACCTGTGCAGCACGGTTAGGTGGGCCCTGTTTGGTGACACTGCTCAGGTGCAGTGTTGCATTGACATGGAATTGCTTCCTATGGGAGGGAGAGGCGCCTTGGTCTTATTTGCACAAAGATGCCACAGGGGTTTGAAATAGCCTGGCCCTTAGCTGAGAACGGAAAGGGTTAAGGTTTCGGCAATAGATTTAGAGGAGTACTTGAGTGAGAGTCAGGCTTCACACACAGACCCCATATCCAGGTGTCAGAGACACTCATAGAGGTATATTATATGCTTTTCCCCTTTAAAAACACCCTCTTGCTTCTCAACACATATGGTACAAGTCTACACTCATTTGCTCCAATGCCAACTGCAAACCAGTGCTGTCCAGTAGAACCATGTGCGATGATGAAGAGTCTATTATGTGCTGTCCATGTGGCTGTTGAGCACCTGAAATGTGACTATGTGACCAGGGAATTGCATTTTAAATTTTACTTATTAAGTTAAATTTAAGTGCCGCATGTGGCTAGTGTTTACTGTACTGGACAGTGCAGACATTGAACATTTCCATCATTGAGGAAAGTTCTTTTGGACAGCATTATTCCTCCAGAAACCAGTCCTGAGAAAGGTCTTGGAATTCATTCGGAAGAGTAAGGGATTGGGAAAGGGAGAAAGAAAACAAAGGCAGCCAGAAAAGGCTGTGTTGTTGAGCGCCTCTGCTCTGGGGGCCACTGGCGCTGAGTCATGCTGGAGAACTCTGGGAACCGGAGTTTCAGCATGTACCTCAGAATCATCCCACCCAAGAGGTGAAGGAGTTGGTATATTTCTGTACTAATTCCGCCAATCATTGATTGAGGGTTGCCCCAGGGGCTGTGGCTTCTCAGCACTTTTAACTTCAAGCAGAGTTGCAGAAGAAAATGGTTGGAGTTGTCAGGGCTTCAGTACATGGGTCACCCACGGTGCTTGCCTGTCCAGGCACAGCCATGATGTTTCATGTGCATCCTTGGAGACATTTTTGCACACATAAGTATAAATGCATATGTGTAAATAGATGTATTTTTTCCATTTATCCAAATGGGCTTATTCCATATATAATCTTCTGCCCATTGCTTTTTTGTTTTTTGTTTTGTTTTCATTGAGACAGGGTCTCTGTTGCCCAGGCTGGAGTGCATTGGTGTCATCATGGCTCACTGTAGCCTCTACTTCCTGGCCTCAAGCCATCCCCCTGCCTCAGCTTCCTAAGTAGTTGGGTCTACAGGCATGTGCCAACATGCCTAGCTAATTTATTATCTTTTTTAGAGATGGTGTCTCACTATGTTGCCCGGTCTGGTCTCAAACTCCTGGGCTCAAGCAATCCTTCCTCCTTGGCCCACCAAAGTGCTGGAATTACAGGTATGAGTCACTGCACCTCGCCTGCACTTTGCTTTTTGCACTTAATAATATACTTTGGAGATTCTCCATTGGAGTCATTTATTTAATTCCTTTTCTTGGCTGTCCTTATTACAAACAAGTTCAGACTGAAAGAGAAAAGAGCTGCAACGGCTTGGCTGAAAGAATGCAAAGAGACTTGTGTTTAGCTCATGGATTTAAAAGGCAAGCTGTTTGTTGAGATTGCAGAGTTTGGTTTAAGGCATTTTGGGATGGTGTGATTTTCCTGTTAAAAACAAATGAGAATTTGCTTGGTGATAAACTCAAGCAGTGTGTGGGCTGATTAGACAATGGAACATGCAATAAATGTATTAACCTCCTAGGATGACTGCAGTAGCAGATGGCAGCTGTCTCCGTGGTGGGACATCCTCAGCTTGTCCTGAACAGAGGTGTCAGAATCCCAGGTTGGGGACCTAACTCTGCTGTTGACTTGTGTTGTTTTTGAAGCCTCTTGGACTTCCAGGGCCTCTGTTTTCTTGTCTGTTAGGGGAGGATGCTAATGACTGTTCTGCCTCTTCTCAATGGGTTTGATGTGTAGACAGGCCAGTGTTGCAAATCCAAATGTCTTCAGGGCCATGCAGGCAAGTAAATGAGTCAATTGAGGCTGTTGTAAGTAATAGGGAGTAGTGGGGACTATAGCTAAGAGGAGAATAAATTACATACAGGCTCACACACGTTTCTAATCTCCCCTGTTTGAACATTTAAACAAATACTATCCTGACCAGATAAAGCACATCTGTGGAATACTTGCAGCCTTTCAGCAAGAGAAGACATCCTATAAATTTGAGATATAACCTCCATGGAAAGGAGTGGCTCTGTTGTGACTGTTTGCTAGCCTCAACCCTACTGACTCTTTCAAAACCCATGTTCTTCTACTTCAATTGTCCCTTCCTGCAGCAGTCAAGAGATGCTTGAAGTTGGCTGCAGAAATGACTCCAAAATGTCAGTGGCTTGAAACGGAAAAGATTTATTTCTTGCCCACAGTACTCGTCCATTGGCCACGAAGTTGAGACTGACCTTAACATCCTCACTCATGAAGCCTGATGGGAACTCAGACTTTATTCTCTGACAGGTTTTAATCTCTGCAAACAAACAAGTGAAAGATATACATACACACAACTTAAACATCAAATAATCCTGCAGAAACTTAAGACTCAAAAAAGTAGTAGTCCTGTGCCTCACCTCTACACACCATATTCTGACTCTCAGAGGCCACCATTTTCAGGTGGTAACAAATGCTGTGGGAGAAATAAGGGCATCAGAGGGGTTAAGGAGTGCCCTGCTGTGGGGGCATTTCAGTTTTAAGTAGAACATTGAGAAAGTGACATTTGAGAAAAGGATGCAGGGATTGATTTACATGGATACCTAGCAGGTAAGCCGTCTAGGTAGAGAAATGGCAAAGTGCAGGGGTGGGAGTGTTCTGGGCTGCTCTGGATCAGTGCTCCTCGCAGAGGGGTAGAGGAATCCCCTCAGGGTCTTGATGAAATGCATACTCTCAGTGGGGTGTGAGCAGGACCTGAGACTCTGCATGTCTAATGAGCTCCCAATTGATGCTAATGCTGCTGGTCTATGGACCACATTTTGAGAAGTAAGGTCCTAGAAAAAGTTAGAAAGTCAATGGGGCTGGAGCCGAATGAGAGAAATGGGCAAGTAGAATGAACCAGTGACAGAAAGGTAATGGGGGCCAGATCATGCCATGCTTATAGGCCACTGTAAGGACTTGAGCTCATATTGCAAGTGACACAGAAGCAGAAAAGTGACTTGATCTGGCTTATGTTTTGGAATAGATTCTAGGAGGGCAAAGGCTATTAGGAACTAATCCAGGTGAGAGATGGTGATGCTCTGGACTAGGAGGAGGTGGCGGGATGGGAGAAGTGGTGAGACCCAGCAGGCTTTCTGACAGGTTGGTTGGAGGTGGGAAAGAGGAGTTGCTTGAGCACCTGGAAGGGTGGAGTTGCCATTTCTGCCCCATCTCTCACATCTATTTTCTCTCTCCAGTTCCACTGCCACTTCTCCAGGTTAGGCCCCATCAGTTCACATTACTGTCATTGCCTTTGAACAGATACCATAAACATATTTTTCTTGAGAAATGGTTTTGTTCAGTCCCAACCTTTGTGAAGAACTTGTGATTGCTCACAACATCCATGGTTTAGCAGGGAGGAGCCTTCATGAACCGGCCCTTCTCCATGCTTTTAGGTCATCACTCTGCTTCATGAACTAATTGCATACTCTCAATTCTAGCCCAGGGCTTCACTACCATCTCCCCATCATGATGCATAGAGGATGCTGAGCTGTGAGATATTTGCAAACATTGGCACAATCACCCTAAGGCCACCATGTTGTCTCCCAGTCAAATGCTTTAAGCCATTTTGGTTGTGTATACTTTTTTTTTAAAAAAGATTTCATTCTGTTGGAGTGATGTGGTGTGACCTCCTGGGCTGAAGTGCTCCTCCCACATCAGCCTCCTGAGCAGCTGGGACTACAGGCATGCACTACCATGCCTGGCTAATTTAAAAAAGTTTTTTTTTTTAAATAGAGATGAGGTCTCACCATGTTGCCTAGGCTGGTCTGGAACTCTTGGCCTCTAGCAATCCTCCCACTTCAGCCTCCCAGACTGCTGGGATTACAGGTGTGAGCCACCATGCCTGGCCTGGATGCATATACTTTGAGAAATCAAACCATTTGCAAACTTTCCTTACTGTTCTTTTATCATTATATCAAATTACTTACATCTGTGCTACTCAATGTGGCGTCTATAGACCAGCAGCATCACCTGGAAGATTGATAGAAATACAAGTTCCTGGACCCCACCCCAGACCTCCTGAATGAGAGTTTCTGACAGCAGGGTCCAGGAATCTGTTTTAATGAGCTCCTGAGGATATTCTAACACATACTAAAGTTTGAAAAGTAGTGCCTATCACACTTCAAATTGAACATCAGTAGGTCCCCACACCATAGTTGAGAACAGCTGACTTAGCCTAGTGGGTGCAACTCTGACTATGCAAGAATCATCAGGGGAGCTTTAAAAAACAAAAACCAAGCCAGCAATGGTTGGGCCCCCACGACCAGCGATTCTGCTTTAATTGGGCTAGGGTGGGATCCAAGTGATTCTAACAAGCAGCCAGGTCTGAGAACCTCGCAGGCTGGCAGATGGATCTCCGTTCTGTTTCCCACACACAGCCATATTTTCTGCCTCATACTGTTCTCTCTTCCTGGAGTGCTTGTTCATACCATCTCCGTGTTGCCAACTCTATTCATTATGGAAAGCTGAGCCCAGATTCAACTCCTGCACACCTTGGCCCGTGAGCTTCTCCTCCCCTCAGTTCCTGCTGCATCTGAGCTGCACTTTCCTCACTACCCAGATTCTCTGCTACCTTTGTCACATTTGTTACTTTATAAATCTCTTACTACATAAAGTTTGGTGTAATATCCATTTCTGATCTCTTTTATATCTTTGCAGTGACCCAGAAAATGGTGGATGGATGCTTAAAAAATGTTTGTGGTGAAAGAATGGTTCATGTAGCATCAGAGAGAATTCACTTTTTATTGAAACCTCATGGGTGGCTGCTTTGGCACTTGTGGCCGAATGTGACCCTTACATTGTACTCTGTTAAAATTAGTCCTCATTCCATGAAAAACTGTTCCTCAAACTGTGTCCCATACAGTATTTGTGGTCAGCAAATACTAATACTATTCCATAGGACAAATGTTCTTTGACCAGAAAATAAAAACTAAGAAATATTACAAACCACACGATTGCTGCATGTATTAGTCAGGGTTCTCTAGAGGGACAGCACTAATAAGATAGATGTGTATATGAAAAGGAGTTTATTAAGGAGAATTGACTCACACAATCACAAGGTGACATCCCACAACAGGCTGTCTGTAAGCTGAGGAACGAGGAAGCCAGTGATGGATCAGTTTGAGTCCCAAAACCTCAAAAGTAGGGAAGCTGACAGTGCGGCCTTCAGGCTGTGGCCAAAGGCCTGAGAGCCCCTGGCAAACCACTGGTTTAAGTCCAAGAGTCCGAAAGCTGAAGAACTTGGAGTCTGATGTTTGAGGGCAGGAAGCATCCAGTATGGGAGAAAGATGAAGGCTGGAAGACTCAACCAGTCTAGTTCTTTCCTGTTCTTCTGCCTGCTTTTATCCTAGCTGTGCTGGCAGCTGATTAGACGGTGCCCACCCAAATTGAGGGCAAGTCTGCCTCTCCTGGTCCACTGACACAAATGTCAATCTCCCCTTGGCAACACCCTCACAGACATACCCATGAACAATACTTTTTATCCTTCAATCCAATCAAGTTGACACTCACTATTAATCTGCACATCACTCTTCAGGTTTTCCTACCATCCCCTGATCATAGAGATTCGTAGTCTTCTTATTACTTTTCTTTCCACAGAGCAGAGATTCCTATAACATAAAAGTAACCATTTGAAAGCGAACAGTTCAGTGGCATCTAGTATGTTACCATGTTGTGTAACCGCTACCTCTATCTAGTTCCAAAACATTTTTATCACCCCAAAAGGAAGCTATCTACCCACCAGCAGTCATTCCCCATTTCCACCCAACTCCCAGCCCCTGGCAACTACTAATCTGCTTTCTGTCTCTATGGATTTGCTTATTCTGGACATTATTTTATTTACTTTTTGAGCTGGAGTCTTGCTCTGCCACCCAGGCTGGAGTGTAGTGGTGTGATCTTGGCTCACTACAACTTTTACCTCCCAGGTTCAAGTGATTCTCCTGCCTCAGCCTCCTGAGTACCTGCTATTACAAGTTCTCTGCCACCACGCCTGGCTAATTTTTGTATTTTTAGTAGAGATGGGGTTTCACCGTGTTGGCCAGGCTGGTTTTGAACTCCTGACCTCAAGTGATCTGCCCACCTTGGTCTCCCAAAGGGCTGGGATTACAGGTGTGAGCCACCGTGCCCAGCCTGGACATCATTTCATATACATGGAATCATGCAATATGTGGCTTTTTGTGTTTGGCTTCACCCCCAGAGCATAATGTTTTTGAGGCTTCTCAGTTTCTGTTTACAGCTACTTTTTTTTTTTCTACTTATCCCTCATATACTGTTTTTTTCCCCCCCAAAGCTCTACCCTTAGAGCTTTTCCTTTTAACCTTTGTGGTCTCCCTAAATGGCTTACTCTATTTCTGTGGAAATCTAATACTAAAATAGACCCACAATTGCTCCGTGTCTGCTCCTGGCCCAATTTCTCTCCTGGATCCAGAGCTGTGTATTTAAGTGCTCACTGGACCACTCTGGTTCTGTCACCTGCAATTATAGGAAAACCTCCTCTTTGTCTTTTCTCTTCTTGAGTTTGCTACCTCACTCAATAGCGATATTTCCCCCAGTTTCCCAAGTCAGGGGCTCACCTCCCTATCAGGGTAGTAAAAAGTATAGCACAGAGGTAAGTACTTAGAAAGACCTGAAACCTGTTTGAAGATCAGCATATCTGATAAATCTGCAATGTTTGTCTGGTATGTCCATTATATAAAATGGGGACATTAAGATATTTGGAATATTTAAACTGGAAAAGAGAAATCATAGAACCTATTATTTTTAAGGATTTGAAGGCCTACCACATGGATGAGATCTTGTGCTTATGTGTCCACAAGATGGTCCACTATTGCGTATGATATTGAATTGACTAGCCATTAAACCTCCTTTCAACTCTGTGATTCTCAACGTCAGAAGACAAGGACTAATTTTATATCTGTATTAGTTCGTTTTCACGCGACTGACAAAGATATACCCGAGACTGGGCAATTTACAAAAGAAAGAGATTTAAAGTTCCATGTGGCTGGGGAGGTCTTGCAATAATGGCAGAAGGTGAAAGGCCTGTCTCAAATGGCGGCGGACTTGTTAGATCTACTATCACAAGAACAGCAGGGGAAAGACCTGCCTCTATGATTCAATTACCTCCAACTGAGTCCCTCCCACAACACATGGGAATTCAAGATGAGGTTTGGGTGAGGACACAGCCAAACCATATCAATATCTATAGTTACATAGGAGCATGGCAAAGAACTAAATCCTATACTCTAAGCAGTACAATTCTATAAGCTAGCATGTGGAAAAGAACACAAAAGGGGTGCGGTAGATTACTTGCAAAAAAGGCTGCAATAATTTCTCCCATCCCTGTATGCACATCCTCTGGCAATGTGACTCAAAGCTCTTCTTGTCAAGAGGTGGAGTTTATTTTTCCACTCTTTGAATCTGGGCTTGGCCATGTGATCTGCTTTGGGTAATGCGACATCAGCAAATGTGAAGAAAGCAGAGGCTTATACAGTGCTTGCATGCTGTGGCTTGTCCTCTTTTGTTGCTTTTGGGACCCTTGTGAACAAACCCAGGTGAGCTTGCTGGAGACATGTGGCCCAGTCGCTATTATTTTAGCAGATAACCATAAGACAGCCAGCTCCAAACCCAGATATGTAATTGAAGCCATCCTGGACTAAGCAGCCCTTGGCTGACCCATCAGCTGACTGCCGCTACAAGAGTGAGCTCAGGTGAGAGAGGCAGAAGACCCACCTAGATGAGCCTAGCCTAAGTAGCCAACTCCTAGAATGATGAGTTAATAAATGGTTAAATCACTAAGTATGGGGATGAGTTGTTATGTAGCAAAAGCTCACTTACACAAGGGGCAATTTTTCTGATCAAAAGAATCATAGAGGCCAGGTACAGTGGCTCATACCTGCAATCCCAGCACTTTGGGAGGCTGAGGCAGGCAGATCACCTGAGGTCAGGAGTCAGAGACCAACCTAGCCAACATGGCAGAATCCCACCTCTACTAAAAATACAAAAATTAGCTGGGTGTCTTGATGCACGCCTGTAATCCCAGCTACTCGGGAGGCTTGAGGCATGAGAATCTCTTGAACCCCGGAGGCAGAGGTTGCAGTGAGCTGAGATCATGCCACTGCACTCCAGCCTGGGTGACAGAGCGAGATTCTGTGTAAAAAAAAAAAAAAAAAAATCCACGCTTCAGCTAATGTGACCCTAGGTATGTTGCTTATTCTTACCTTTTTTTTCCAGATGGAGTCTTGCGCTGTCACTTTGGCTGGAGTGCAATGGTGCAATCACGGCTCTCTGCAGCTTGACCTCCCAAATTCAGGTGATTGTCCCACCTCAGTCCCCCAAGTAGCTAGGACTCGAAGTATATGCCACCACACCTGGCAAATTAAATAATTTTTTTTCGTACAGAGGGGGTGATATGGTTTGGCTTTGTGTCCCAACGCAAATCTCATCTCAAATTGTAATCCCCACATGTCAAGGGAAGGACCTGGTGGGAGATGATTGGATCATGGGGGCAGTTTCCCCTTTGCTGTTCTTGTGATAGTGAATGGGTTCTCAGGAGATTTGATGATTTAAAAGTATCACTTCCCCATTCGCACGTGCGTGCTCTCTCTCTCTCTTTTGTTCTTGCTCCGACATGGTAAAGAGGGGCATGCTTCCCCTTTGCCTTTACCATGATTGTAAATTTCCTGAGGCGTCCCCAGCAATGTGAAAATGTGAGTCAATTAAACATCTTTTTAAAAATAAATTGCCCTGTCTCAGGTATGTCTTTATAGCAGTGTGAAAACAGACTAATACAGGGGGCCTCACTATGTTGCCCAGACTGGTCTCAAATTCCTGGGCTCAAGAGGTCCACTTGCCTCGACCTCCCAAAATGTTAGAATTCCAGGCATGAGCCATTGCACCTGGCCTCTTATACTTACTTTGAATCAATTTGTTCATCAGAAAATTGGGGCTTATGCTTCATGAGGTGGTTAGGAGAAAACAAAGCAGGTAATGTGTGTAAGTTATTTAGCACTATAACCCACATTACATGCCTCGTAAAGGCTGAATCTTTCACTTTCCCTGCAGACTTGTCAGTCTGGTGTTGCTGTCAGAGTCTACAGCACTCAAAAAAGAAGAAAAACGGCTTTGTAAAGCCTTTTTTTAGAAAGATAAAAATATATCTCCTCCTTTTGAAAAGTGGAACAAGTGTAACTTATATAAACACAACATGCAAAATTGATCAATTTTTGTTTTCATTTTTAAAACCTTTTTATTTTGGAATTATTTTCATATAGAAAAGTTATATAGACAGGGCAGAGTTCCTATATACCCTGACCCAGTTACATTTACTGTTAACATTATATATAACTGTGGTACATGTGTCAAAACCAAGAAATTAACATTGACACGTTACTATTAAATAAAACTACAGGCTGTAGCTAAATTTTACCAGATTTTCCACTAATATCCTTTTTCTGCTCCATTGCATTTAGTTGTCATGTTCCCTTAGTCTCTTCTGTGACAGTTTCTCAGTCTTTCTTTGCCTTTTGTGACCTTGAGGATTTTTTGACTAATACTGGTCAGGTATTTTGTCAAATGTCCCTCAATTTTGGTTTATCTGATATTTTTCTCATGTTTAAATTGGGGTTATGGGTTTTGAGAATCCCACAGAGGTAAAGTTCCCTTCTCATCACATCGTATCATATCAGGTTGTCCATAACATCAGCAGAACTTACCACTGTTGATGTTGACCTTGATCACTTGGATAATACGGTATCTGCCAAGTTCTTATGAAAGCTGTTATTTTCCCCTTTCTGTACTTTTTTTCTTTGGAAGCCTCACTAGTCTAGCCTACATTCAAATGCGGGAGGGAGAGTGAGGCATGATGGCTTACACCTGTAATCTCAGCACTTTGAGAGGCTGAGGCAGGAGGATTGCTTGAGCCCAGGAGTTTGAGATTAACCTGGACGATATAGTGAGGTGCCATCTCTTTAAAAAAATTAGCTGGGCATGGTGACTTATGCCTGTAGTCCCAGCTACTTGGAAGTGTTGAGGTGGTGTAATCGCTTGAGCCCAGGAGATTTAGGCTCCAGTGAGCCAAGATCACACCACTGTACTCCAGTCTGGGCAACAGAGCAAGACCCTGTCTCTAAAAAAGATGGAGATGGAGGGTCAGTCCTACATCTTGGAGGGGTTAGTATCTATATATTTGGAATTATTCTGTAAGGAAGATTTGTCTCTTCTCTCCATGTATTTATTAGTCAATCGTTTATCAGTAGAGACTCAAGTATTTTTATTTCATACTTTGGACTACAATCCAACACCATATTACTTATTTTGTTGCTCAGATTGTCCAGTTTGGCCACTTGGAGCTCCTTTGAGAGTGGCTTCTGTGCCCCTTTGACATGCCGCCATCCTTTTATTTTTGTTTTGAGTATATTAGCTTTGATGTACAACTTGGTTTTCTTCCCCATCTATCCACCGAAATTGCTTTAAGGTCCTTCAGATGACAATGGTTTCTAGATTGTCTACTTTTCTCTCTAGTTTATCAGACCTCTCTGTAACATTTAATACTTTAAATCTTGTTCCTTCAAATTCTATTTTATTTGAAAAATTTACTATGAAATTCTTAAACAAAAACAAAAGTAGAGAGAATAGCTTACTGCATCTCCATGTATCCATCAGTGAGCTTCAGTAATTCTCAACATTTTGCTAATCTGATTTCAACTGCTGCCTTTTCCATGCCCTGTCACTGGAGCACTTTAAAGAAAACCATAGATATCATATCAGCTTAACTCATAATAGTTCAGTGTCTTTAACAGATAAAAACTTAAAAAAAACCCCATAAAACAATTATTATACCTAATGAAGTTAATAAGTCTTTAATATCTTTTAACACTCAGTCCATACTCAAATTTCTCCAATGATCTCAAAGTGTTTTAATAATCAATTTGTCCAAATTAGGATCCATACAGGTTCCACACCATATCCTATAACATCTCCTCGCCCTTGACAGAGTTTTGCTCTGTCACCAGGCTGGAGTGCAGTGGCACAATCTGGGCTCACTGCAACCTCTGCCTCCTGGGTTAAAGCGATTCTCCCACCTCAGCCATTCTGAGTATCTGGGGCTACAGGTGCGTGCCACCACGCCCAGCTAATTTTTGTATTATTAGTAGAGACGGCCAGGCTGGTCTAGAACTCCTGACCTCAGGTGATCCGTCTGCCTTGGCCACCCAAAGTGCTGGGATTACAGGTGTGAGCCACTGTGCCTGGCCAACATCTGTATTTTTAATGCAGACCCTCTATAGTGAGTTCCAAACCCAAATAGCCAGTGAGTGGCAGAATGTCACTGGATGTTTCTTGAACCCCTCAAATTCACTGTGTTCCAAATGGAATTGATCGTCCTTCCCAAACCTGTTTCTCATTTTTCTCTTTACCTCAGTGACTATGACTTCCATCCCAGACAGACATCTGAGCCATCCTAGGCTGGTTCATCACCTGGCCCAAGTCACCAAACCATGGGATGTCTATTTCTTCAGCGTCTCTGGAATAAGTTCCTTCTTCTCATTGCCTTAGCCTCAGTTCTAAAATTCAGACAAAGAGTGCAAATGCATTATCCAGAAACACACGTTCTCAAGCCCAGCAGCGACTAGACCCTAACCTCATGCTCAGCTCTAGATTCAGCTCAGCTCCTGTGCTTTGAATACATGTACCTTCCACTTCCTGTGAATGTGGTTGTTAGAGCCAGATTTCAGCATGCTGGAGCAGCTAATGGCAGTAAAGTTGGGAGTCAGAATATCCATCACTTGAAATGAACTTGGTTTTGTTGGTTAATTTCTCTGCGCTTCAGTCTCCTCACCTGCAAAATGAGAATAATATTCCTGCAACACAATTCTGATATTCCCAAAGCTCTGAAAACTGGAAGAGTTTTTCTTGTTTTCAAAATCTGTTTGGCAGCACAACCTGACTTGACTTAATGATTTGGTGACAAAACCTGAGCTGGATGGAATCGAGGATGTTTATGGTCTGTATTCATCCTACTTCCAATATTCTTCTCTTTTATAGTCCAGCTATCTTGGTGGGAGGCTACACTAGCCCACTGGGACAAGTTCTAGTATATACTGTTTTATTTTTCAAAAGTAAGAAAATGTCTACGTTCTGAAACACACATAACCTAAGGGTTTTGGAAAACAGGTTTTGTACCTGTAATAGCTACCTCATAGGTTGGTCATAGATGGATTGCTAAAGAAATTCGTATTTGTAAAGCAATTAGAAGAGTGTGAGGCTTACAGTAAGCCCTATTTAAGTGTTTGATAAAGTAAATATTTCCTGTAACATTTAACCCTAGAAAAGAGGTGAAAGATAAACTATTTTGTCAGAACAGAGTTCGATAAATTTAGGGGCCTCCATCAAAGCTGAGTTACTACCATTGCTTTTCTGTTCTAAAGAAATAAACATTAGACAGATAGAAAAACCCCTTTTGAGTGGCGTCAAAACCTCTCCCTACTCAGAATTAACCACTATTCTGAAGTTGGGGTGTGTGTGAATCTTTTCCATGCATGTTTCTAGATTTTAGTACATATATGCATGCATGGTGTGTATTTTTTAGACTTACGGCTAAATGTTTTCATGCTATACCTACACAACCTCCTTTTTCACCTTGACACTACCATTTTCATATGTGTAGTCTACCTCAATTCTCTTAAGGACTCCTGTAGTATGCCATCATGTGAACATGCCACAGTTTACTTACCCAAGTCCTGTAGATGGACACTTAATTTATTTCCAATTATTTGCTATTATGTGGCAGTGCGCATTCTCTTGTGCACCTCCTTGTGCCCACACGGAAGAGTGTCTCTCGGGCATATACCTGACAGTCGAGTTGCTGGGTCATATGTGCCTGTTTTAACTTTACAAGAAAAATGCCACTGTGCTCTTCAACAGGGTGGACCAACCTATACTTCCACAGGAATGTGAGCTCCCATCTCTCTACGTCCTTGCCACATTTGGCATATATATATTTGAGACAGCATCTAGCTCTGTTGCCCAGGCTGTCATGATCTTGGCTCACTGCAACCTCTCCTCCCTGGTTCAAGCAATTCTCCTGCCTTAGCCTCCCAAGTAGCTGGGACTGAAGGTGCATGCTACCACACCTGGCTAATTTTTTCTTGTATTTGTAGTAGACATGGGGTTTTACCATGTTGGCCAGGGTAGTCCTGAGCTCCTGACCTCAAGAAATTCACCTACCTTGGACTCCCAAAGTGCTGGCATTACAGGCATGAACCACCGCGCCCGGCCAGTATTTTTATTCTTTTTAGACATTTTCCTATCTGAAGGGTATGGAATATCACTCTTATTGTAATCACTCCTATTGTAATTAGTGGTTCTCTGGTTACCACTGAGGTTGAACATCTTTTCTGCAATAGGCTTCTAAGTTGTCTGCCTGCCCCCATTGTGTGATATTGTGAGATTATATCTACCTCTATCTCTATCTACCTACCTACCTACCTACCTACCTACCTACCTACCTACCTATAGTATATTTGGTTTCTAACATAGACGCCCTAAAACCCTTGTACAAAGAGACACTAGGAAAGTCTTTTGTTGTGATATTTGGTCTTTGACCCTGGTTCCTGACACAGAGCTCCTAAATGCTTCGGAATTTCCTGGGTGATGGGAGTCTTTTGTTCTAATGAGGTGACTCTTGGTGGGCTCTTGGATAGCTTCAGGATGGGGGCCAGCTGCCAGAGGAACCAACCACATGATTAGAGGGTTGGAATTTTTAGGCCCACCCCCCAACCTTCAGGGAGTGGAGATGGGCTGGTTGAGTTGATCATCAATGGCCAATGACTTAATCAAGCATGACTATGTAATGAAGCCTTCATAAAAACCCCCAAAGAACTGGGTTTGGAGAGCCTCTGGATTGCTGAACATGCGGAGGTTCCTGGAGAGTTGTGTGCTCAGAGAGACATGCAAGCTCTGCACCCCTTTCCACATACCTTGCCCAATATATCTCTTTGCTGTTCATCTGTATCTTTTGTACTATCCTTTATTAAACAGGTAAACACAAGTGAATGTTTCTGAGTTCCGTGAGCCTTCCTAGGAAATTAATTGAACCCAAAGAGGAGGTCATGGAAACGCAATTTATAACTGTTCAGTCAGAAGTATAGGTGACAACCTACTACTTGTGATTGGCATCTGAAGTTGGGGCCAGTCTTGTGGGACTGGACCTTTAACTTGTGGGATCTGATGCTACCTCCAGATAGTGTCAGAAATGAATTATAGGACACCCAGTTGGTGGCCCCTGGAGAAATTGCTTGCTGTGTGGGGAAAAGCCCCCTGAACACCTGGTGTCAGAATTGCTCTGTGTTGTACTGAGTGTGAAAGTAGAGAGAAAGAAGTTTGTTTTATCCATCACACACTGGTGCCTCCAACACAAGTTTCCCTTGGTGGCAAATGTAGCCTTGTTAAAAGACCATGTGATCCTATCAGTGAAAACATCCACAGATTCTTCTGTGACTAGCCAAAGAGCTAGAGACTTTTTTTTGTTTTGAGACAGAGTCTCACTCTGTCATCCAGGCTGGAGTGCAGTGGCACAGTCTCAGTTCACTGCAACCTCCACCTCCAAGGTTCAAGCAATTCTCCTGCCTCAGTCTCCTAAGTAGCTGGGACTACAGGCGTGTGCCACCACACCTGGCTAATTTTAGTATTTTTAGTAAAGTTGGGGTTTGGCCAGGCTGGTCTCAAACTTCTGATCTCAGGCGATCCACCTGCCTCAGCCTTTTAAAGTGCTGGGATTGCAGATGTAAGCCACCGCGCCCGGCCTGAGCTAGACACATTTAATTAGCTCTGCATGCTCAGATACTCTCACATACACAGGGACACAGGGAGAACAGCCATCAAACTGTCACCAACAGACAGAAGCAAAAGTAGGATTTAGAAGAAAAAAGGGAGAAAAGAAATCCTGAGGGAAGAGACTGTGGTTTAACTGTAATGGAAGAAATTCAAATATGTGTTGGATAAAGGAACAAACAAGTCACATGTGCCTTGTATCACAAATTATGAGACACGTAGGAGGAAGGATGGGCTGGCGTGAGGTGTCCAGAAAACAGCGCATCCATTCAGAGAGTTGACAGAGAAACATTTCTCCATATTTGGAAATTTTATACCCAAGACTCCCACTGGCACTTTTCAGCAATTTTTAAAGACAGGGAATAAACGTGTCAACATTTATTGAGTATTTACTGTGTAGCCAGCACTGTTTTACAGGCACTACTCAAAGTGGTTCTCACAATGACCCCACGAGAGAGTTATTAACACTCATTTCAAGGATAAGGAAGGAACCAGAAGCACTGAGAGGTGAAGCCTTAGGTCACAAAACCAGTAGGGGTGACACCAGCACGGTGATTTTTTTTTTTTAGGGGAAGGTCTAAGAGTCCTTTGTGAAGAGAAACATTTCACCCTCAAATGCCTAAGCTCCTGCTGCAATTCCGGGCATTGGTTTATACCTGCATCTTAGTCACAGTTGTTAGTTAGGCATATGAATTTAAAATGAAAGGGAGAAATATTAAAGATTTGAAATTTTAGCTATGCGTCACCTCAAGGGAAAGTTAATTATCATTTTTGTCGGCAACACCTACACACAAATTGTGACTCCAGTAATAAAATGAGAGCTCGGAAAAATAAGCACCTAGGGCTGATGAAAAGAATGCATTTGTCTTAGGGCAGAGGCTGAATGTGAAGCCAACTATTCTTAGAGAGAAACATGTCAATACTAAATCTTTTCACCAGTCTTTGATGGATGTGCTAATCTTCTCAGGTCAACATGGGCTCACCCTGGCAATGTACTGTAATAACTTATTTAAAAGGCAGCTGGCTTTTATAAATGACCTGCTCCATCAGCTTTTAGATTTCATTTTCAGAAATGTATTCCTTTATCAAATCAATATTTGCTGTATATAGTAAGAACTCAACTGTGCATTTTCAACAACAGAGGAGACTGCAGAAGTGACCAGGTTTGGGAATTATTGTTCTTTGCTCTTAATTCTGTATGACATCTAAGCTCTGTAGAGATAATGAGATAACAAGAATAAAAATGGCAGGGAGGTGATTTTCATTCCATGAGAGCTGCAGTTGGCAAACTACCATCAGTAGCCTGAACCTGGCCTGCAGGCTTTTTTTTTGAGATGGAGTCTTGCTCTGTTGCCAGGGTAGAGTGCAGTGGCGTGATCTTGGCTCACTGCAACCTCCGCCTCCCAGGTTCAAGTGATTCCCTGGCCTCAGCCTCCCAAGTAGCTGGAACTAGAGGTACATGCCACCATGCCTGGCCAATTTCTTGTATTTTAGTAGAGACAGGGTTTCACAGTGTTGGCCAGGATGATCTTGATCCCCTGACCTTGTGATCCTTGGCCTCCCAAAGTGCTGGGAACAGGCGTGAGCCACCATGCCTGGCCACCTGTTTTTATAAATAAAGTTTTATTAGAACACAGCCACGCCCATTTGTTTACGTACGGTCTACAGCTGCTTTCACGCTTCAAGGGCAGAGTTGAGTAGTCACAACACTGACCATGTGGCCTGCAATGCCAAAGACATTCACTCTCTGGCCCTTTACAGAATATGCATCCCTTTCCACTAGAGGAAGTGGTATTTATCTCACTATACACTTGGCTCATTTTCAGAGGGGGCTAACAGAGCTAGAATCAGAGAGGACATCTGGTTTTTTA
This sequence comes from Callithrix jacchus, assembly GCF_049354715.1. NCBI lineage: Eukaryota > Metazoa > Chordata > Mammalia > Primates > Cebidae > Callithrix > Callithrix jacchus. The sequence goes on from NC_133524.1 coordinate 14,223,826, forward strand.
AAGGTATTTGTGTAGTTCAGACAGGTTAAAGACAAGAAAAGGTAAAAAAGCAAAACACCAGGCAGTATCTCCAGGCAAGAACTTTTAACAAATTGACCTGTTACCGACAACGTAAAAAAAACCATCATAATATATACAAAATTATTTTGTCAGGAGAATATTTATCATGATTTATCATGTTGGCAACAGAAGACATCCTGCCGACCTCCAAGTGGCTGGCATAGTTCATCCACCCCGTGACAGGCCCACTGGGACTGTAGTGAACATGTCTGTACCTCAGCACAAAGTCCCCTTTCCCTGAGAAATGTACACAAGGAGAGATGAAGAGCGTGTACCCAAAAGGAAGAGGGAGAGGCTGGGGACCTTGTATCCCGAGCTTAGAACTTCAGGGGGATGACCGGCCAGTACTTGGGCTGCTTTCGGTCACAGTGCTTATCAAAGCTCAACTGCACCGCAGCCTCCATGGCCTGGATCTTGGCAGCGCTGTCCCCATACAAACGCTTCATCTCAGCCTGGCGCCGCTCACCTGGCCTCTCAGTTGGGGCCTCTACCGACCGGGGGATGTTGCAGTACAGGTCGTGGTCAGCGTTCACATAGCTCTCTAGGCGCTTGGCATCCAGCTGCTGCTGCCTCCCTGGGAACAAACATGAACGTGAACATGAACATAAACACATGTGCATGCACTGTAGAAGGAGCCCGGTGAGTGCTGCTGCTGCTGCTGGCCATGCCATCTGCAGCCCGCTAAGTTCCTTCAGCTTTCCCTTTCCAACTGCAAAAGCAGGCCCAGTTGTTCCAGCTGAGATGCTTACCAGATTCTGAGGCAAGACCTGAAGATTACTATCATCTACTTAGTTCTGAAGCTCACTTTTCACCTACCAAGGGGTTACTATACACAGAGAAATGGCAAAGAGTTGAGTGCCTATAGTTCCACCTATCTGGGAGGCTGAGGTGGGAGGATGGCTTGAGCCTGGGAGGCAGCGAATGCAGTGAGTCAAGATCGCACCACTATACTCCAGCCTGGGTGACAAAGTCAGACCCTGACTCAAAAAAAAAAAAAAAAAAAAAGAAAAGAAAAGAAAAGAAAAAAAGAAACAGCGAAGAGCCACAAGGAAACTCATCACTCCAAACTACCAAACCTCTGCAACGAGCCCTGAAAACAAAGGAGAGAAATGAAACCACTTGGGGTTCTCTCTTTTCATCTGCACGGCCCGCCCACCACCTGCCCAGCTCAAAATGGCTGACGGAGCTTGCTTGGTTTCAAGCACTGCTCCAGGCCAGCATGGAAATGAAAAGCTTCCTGGAAAGTCTAGTGTTGCAAGCAGTGCTTACCACCATGAATGAGGTGGTGTGGGGGAACAAAACACTCCTTTGGAAGAGGTATTGATTTTAGGTAACCTGGAAAAGAAAAAGTGATAGCAACCACACTATGCAATGATGATCAATGATTGATGATCCTTCCACAGATTCAAAACACAAATCATACCAAGCAAGGAAAGGTTAAATGAGTCAACACTTGCTGAAGATAAATGGCAAAGGAAGGGCCATTCTACAAATGGAATTAAGGCCTCTGGCTTCTAATCTTCCTGCTATATCAAAAAATCTGCCATAGTGGGTTGGTTTTCTCACTATGGGATTTGATTTTTCACTTCACAGGTTGGCCTACGTTAAACTGCAAGTGGTATTGTTACATACTTCTTTTTTTTTGAGATGGAGTCTCGCTGTGTTGTCCAGGCTGGAGTACAGTGGTACAATCTTGGCTCACAGCAACCTCCACCTCCCGGGTTCAAACGATTCTTCTGCCTCAGCCTCCTGAGTAGTTAGGACTATAGGCGCACACCACCATACACAGCTAACTTTTGTATTTTTTAGTAGACATTGGGTTTCACCATATTGCATAGAATGGTCTCAAACTCCTGACCTTATGATCTGCCCGCCTCGGCCTCCCAAAGTGCTAGGATTATAGGTGTGAGCCACTATGCCCAGCCTGCATACTTTTAATCCTACTAATTTGAATGGATTCTTGTAAAGCTAGAAGTATTTATTCAATTTACTCTACCCCCTGTCTTTTACTATGGCAAGTCCCAATATCATAATTTTTATTCTTATGTAAACTGCAACATAAAAATATCAGTGAGACAATGCTGCATAAGGTAAAATTTAGCCAATTTCCATAGCTCCTGTAAGCGACTCTGTCAAGAGAAAAATAAATCATTCTTCCATTGTTGGTCCTCCCTGCACTAATACCTGGAACAGAACACGGTAGTGAGCTAATCAAGTGTGAATGGAAAGATATTTACAAGGTCATGCATAGTTGCTTGCATAAATCCTACACTTTATAAGCATCACCATGGCATTGGAGGGAAGTTTTATAAGCTTGGAAACATTATTAAAAATGTATGTGGCTGTTGCTGTCTTGGAACATCCGCAGTTTATTTTTACCTAAGGACGTGATATATGAATAAGCCCAATGACTATCAAACACAATAAAAGCTGTGTAACTGTTACCCCACCCATGGAAAAAATATATGATTGACTCACTGGGCAATGCAGAACAAAACCAACATATCAGCCTAACATGCAAATGAATGGAGGCCAGCAAGCATTGGTTTCTAATTTTTGGTTCTTCTGCCAAGTTTGAAACATCAGCATTAAGTTGTTCAGTTCTCACAGGTGTTTAAATTCTATGCCCACTAAACTGAGTTGTGCTGGAGTGGCGTGCGAGTGGATGTGAACCAAACACCAGAGAAAGCACTCGACAACTGCCATGACAGCTTCTTATTTCCACAAGAACTCTGTGTGTTCCTGGCACTCAGGTCAGGGTGAAAGCCCCACTGGGGACTAGGTTCTTCCCGGGGGCATCTCTGTGTTTCTTCTGCCTCTGTCCGGGGATGATTGAACTTGACTTTGAAGGAAAGCTTGGCTTTGTGCTTTTAGAAGGAAGAGCAAGGGTGACCTAGGACACTGGGTTTTGATATGGGCAGTACAGACTGGTGAGATATATTCAGTCTCTAAGTACATATGGGCCTTTCCCATTTGCCTCTTCCTACGAACGTTGAGCAGGCAGTGGGTGGGCTGATGGCACTGCCCAGGCTTTCCAGTAAAGGCAGAATTTGGCTGAAGAATCTCTCATTCAACGGGTACTTTTCTGAAGGCTTGACATTTCCACATTAGCACAACACAGTCCCTCTGCCATCCATGAGCAGCCTTGTACCCATTACCAATCCTCTGCCTCTTTTTTTTTTAATCTGGAGATGACCCCACATGTGGGTTGCTGAGTGCCTTGGAGCCTCTGCATCCAGAGGGCAGAGCTCTCACAGTGAGAGTTCCCAGACCACTGTCACATTACTCTCAAATTTGTTCGAAGACCATATAGTCAGCTTCACTGACAGATCTGGTGACACAATAGATGTTCAACTTCCTGCCTAAATCTGAGTGTTTGAGTATAGAAGTTTGAACAAACACTGGGATCTTAGCTATCCTAAATGTTCTCTGCTGGTAGGATGTTGCGAGTTTAGTCTTTGTACTTTTACGTCTTTCTCTTTTCCTTAAAATTTAAAATGTTGATAACAATTTAAAAAGAGAGATGTGTTCTCTTATTGTTGACATCTGTGAATGAAACACAATGTTAACACAAGGCAACCCCAGTTGAGTTAACGATGCTGGTGCAATTTTCCAAGTTTGTACTCAGTGTGTGCCCATGGGTTGCCATCACATGACTTTAGTTCTTAATAAAGTTCATGTGGTGTAAGAATAAGAGAATAAAAGACATAGCCCTCTGCTTTTGATTCTTGATTTGTTTTCATTCCCATTCAGGCTTCCTCATACATTTTTTTTTTTGAGAAAGGATCTTGCTCTGTCACCCAGGCTGGAGTGCAGTGGTACAATCTTGGCTCACTGCAACCTTCGCCTCCTCGGCTCAAGCGATGGTCCCACTTCGGCTTCCTGAGTAGCTGGGACTACAGGTTCATGCCACCATGTCCAGATAATTTTTGTATTTTGTTTTAGAGACAGGGTTTTGCCATATTGTAGGCAATATTGTAGGCTGGTCTTGAAATCCTGGACTCAGGTGATCCACCCGCCTCAGCCTCCATCCACTTTGTAATTCCAAAGTGCTGGAATTACAGGCATGAGTCACCGTGCCTGGGTCCTCATGAAAATTTAAGATCCAACCCTTGTCCCCTCCTTGCTTCTCAAAAGATTTGGAGGTTTAATGGTTTCTTGCATAGTGAACAGTGGCCCTAAAACACTGAACTAAAGGGCAAGAAGCCTGTCACCTGTGACCTACCCTGTGGGGGGTCATTTATGGTGGAAGGGCACTGTCACCTTTACTTATGGCTGTACCCCCAGCCCTGGGAGGACACAATGTCTGACACAAAGCAGGTGCTCAGGAAATGACTGTCAAATGAATGCTCAAAGGCCATGCATGACTTTTTGTAAACAGCTCTTTTCCTTCCAGATGCTGTTAAAGAACAATGATGACAACCCGGGGACTGAGAAACAGATGCTCAAATCTCACAAGATGCTGGGCAGAACTCCCTTCCCAGTGGGTTCCTCAGAGCCTCCCAGGCAGAGGAGCTTGAGGGGAAGGGAAGAGGGGAGGGGCACCAATGAATTGGGGTCAGACCCTGTTCCCTTACATTTGAGTTGTTTTGCCTCTACTTACACAAGTTTTAAAAAAGTTCCAAGGCTAGACTAAAAGTTGAAGACTAGTCAGTTTAAAACCAAATACCTGCAGAGAGGCTGTGCACTGATGGTCACAGCCAGCATGTGAAAGTACTTCAGCGCGTACTGACTTAGGGGACCAAGTTAACCTCAGAATGGAGTATCAGAGTTTAAAGGCATCCTCTCATTTGTCGTTTATTTATTGCTTCCTTCCTTCCAATGAAAAAAAGGATTCTCAATCACTGGCAGTTTTTCTTGCTGTCAAAACAAGGTGAGGCCTCAGCCAGCCAGATGGAAAATCATCTGACCAAAGCAGAGCAGCACTGACATCACACTTCAGATACCACTGAACAGCTGCCTTGTCATGGAGGGTTTGGTCATTTTTATTGGAAACAGCTGTAGGACTCAATGTTAGCATGCACTTTTATAGGGCATTTCTGCAAGATAATTTGTTTTAATATGAATCAGAAATATCTTTTTTGATTCTATTCCAGCTTCAAAATAGGATTGTAGTGGGTTGAACAGTATCACCCCAAATCCATGTCCACCTGGAACCACAGAATGTGACCTTATTTGGAAATAGGGCTTTGTAGATATAATTAAAGGACCAAGACAACAATATACTGGATTAGCGTAGACCCTACCTTCAATGACAAAGTCCTTGTATAAGAGAAAAGGACACAGGGACACGGGGAAAGGACACGTGAAGATGGAGGCAGAGAATCTTACACAGCAGAAAAACATTCATCCCAGATTCTCCCACACATAGAGCCCAAAGGCAGAATATGTTAGAGGACAAGGCACAGAGGCAGCGAGTGTCAAATAATGTTCTTTTCCCTCATTTTCCTAGGACTAGTGTGTCTTTCTGATTATATTTTCTGCTATGTTGCCAAAATTAATGATTGTACCACAACCGAGAGAAAGCACAAACTTGATGTATGTCATGAATGTGTCATTTCTGGCTTGACAACCACCCAGAACACAGGTACATGCCAGCAGAACTGGAGCCATTTCAGACTGGTCTTCTCCCTTCATCGCACATCCCTCACCCTGTGGCAAATGTAATCCTGAAGTTAATGGAGAATCACCATTTTTACTTTTACAGCAGAAGTGCATTTTCATTCTCCTTCCCACTTTTCTACAGCCACTAACACATGTCATCTCACGGATTGGTTCTGTGCACCTGTGAACATCCGCACCAGATGAAATACATACACATCAGGATTGTGGTCAATCAGTCACTGTGATTTCATCCTTCAACTTCACTGACTAAAGCAAAACTGCTCACTAAATACTGGGCCATAAACTTCGCCAAGTTCTCTAGGTTTGACTGACTGAAGGCTCACTATGAAAACTACAGTCTCAGCTTTCCCACTCAGATGGACACAGCGTAATGGAGCAGATGTCTCCCCTCAAATGTATGAAAACCACATCTGGGACCTTTAGTAAGAACTGCACTTTCAGTGTCTAAGCCAGAAATGGACTTAGCCCTTTTTTCTCTCATTCCAAATTGGCCCTATCCCTTAAAGCCTAGAGTGTACCCCACTTCTTGATAGCTGCCTGGGGTGCTCCTCCTTTGACTGCCTGGGTTACTGGCTCTACCCCTCATGTGCATATGTGACCATGACCCAAACCATAGACACTCTTCTTCTGTGGGTCACTTTACATTTGATTTTGTCTCCTCTTCCCAATGAGGTTTAAGGTTTTAGAATATGTCCCTGTTTTGACCCAACACCCCCAAAACATAGGTGATAAATATCTGATTGGCTCAAACCTGAGAAAACAGTGGTGGTGTTTGTTTTGGAGGGCCTTACTCTCTTTTGAGGATGACTTCCACTCATTTTCCCTCTAAGTATTAGCAATATAACCTTGCAGTCTCAACTGATGGTCACTTACGACTACAAAACGGTATTTTTCTTAACCTAATAATAAACATCTTTTCCCAAGAAATAATTGAAAACACAGCTGACCTTTAAAACTTTATAACTATACTTCCTCATAAGTTATGTTCCACTGAAGCTTTAAGTAACGGAAATACCTTGTTAGGAAATGATGACATGTAATCAAAAGCATGCATGTTCCCACTGTACAAAAGGAGCTCTTATCCTAGGCAAGCTTTTGGTGTTTTTTAATCCTTGAAATATGTTAAAGTAGAGACTATCTGGAATCTGAGTAGCAATCACAAACAAGAACATACTGTCCAATCTGAAGGCCTTTATCCTAAGAAAATATTAAACAAGACTCAGACGATGATGAATTGCTTAAGTTGTAGGTTCCTGTGGAAGTGAATGATACTGAAAAGTTAAATCTTTCAAATTTACTGACATTCCCCCACGCTAGTAATATTTTATAAAGTCCTGTGTTCTTCAAAGCATTCACGTTCAAAGCTGAAAATGTCTGTATTGAACAAGTAGTTTCTAGTGGTTCTGAGAACAAAACGAAACAAAAAACTTGACCCAATTATTCATACTACCCAGGTCCCTTATCTTTTTATTAAAGCCTTTTCCAACTGTGTATCTAACTAACCCTCCCTGAAAACTTCCAGTGAAGGTAATGAATTGGAAAACGCCATGGGCACTCAGATTACTTACATACGAATTCCACCATTCATTATCACTTGAAGGAACACTTGTTCATCCTGTACGCACCAAAAGTCCTGCTGAAAAAAGTAATGCTACTGATCTCTTGCCCATTATTTTCTTACTGGGGCAAGATTGGGCCCTGGCAGCTTCTAATAAAGACCAAGTCTTTAGATTCCAGTCCGACATCACAGTCTGCTGTCACCCTCACCAGACAATTCCCACATCTCCCTGGGACCAGCTAAAGCATTCAGGGAAGGCACAGGACACAGAAGCATGACAGAGATGCTAGGACAAGTAGTTTTGAATCATGCTATAACTACACATTTTAAACATACAAAGAATCAAAAGCTTGTTCAGTGCCATTATTAGTTAATATTGAAATGGGTTCATTTTCCCAGTCCATGTACTTTATTGTACTAAATTTTATCAAGCAAGAATATCCTTGAAACAGACCTAAAAACTGTGTTCATGACTAAATTTGATAGACAACAAAGCGTTCATTTTTTCATGTCTTTAATATTCTAAGTCAGCTGAAAAGTTTGAAAGGTGCCACCTAGAGCAGAAATATGACCTTTCTGAAGTCACAGAACATCTTATTTTTATTATTATTTTTAGAACATCTTATTAAAAATATGTAGAATCTTGGCTGGGTACAGTAGATCATGCCTGTAATCTCAGCACTTTGGGAGGCCAAGACAGGTGGATAACCTGAGGTCAGTAGTTCAAGACCATCCTGACCAACATGGTAAAACCCCATCTCTATTAATAATACAAAAATTAGCCAGGTGTGGTGGCGGGTACCTGTAATCCCAGCTACTAAAGAGGCTGAGGTAGGAGAATCGCTTGAACCTGGGAGGTGGAGGTTGCAGTGAGCTGAGAAGGCGCCACTGCACTCTAGGCTGGGCAACAGAGTGAGACTCTGTCTCCAAGAAACACACACACACACACACACACACACACACACACACACACACACACACGAGTCTCTCAATCAAGCACTAATCAAGGCAAATGGTATCAGAGCAAAACCAATTTATGGTTAAGAATCTATGTTAAACGATGGATTACTAGCAACTAACTGTAACAACTAACATTTACTGGGCACTGACTTGGTACCAAGCACCATTCTATAACCTTTCTTGTATTATCTCATGGATTCTTCATAATTACTACCCATTAATTAGGATCCCATTTCACAGGCAAGGCGATTGAGGCACAGAATGGTAAAGGCAGGGGGCTCACAGGAGAATGAGAACCTCTAGCCAGCGAGGGTAGAATGAGGCTGGACCCCTGTGATTCAAGTAGTTTCGCCACAGCTGCCTCCGTACACCATTGCCAGCAATAATATGAACACTGGAAAATGAGGTTCAAGACGGAGGTTGCAAGAGTTTCATAAAATTCCCTTTTCTGATGCTTTTCTATCTAGATCATGGTAAAACAAACATATAACACAGTTTCTTCAGACAGATGACAAGAATTATGAGTTTACTTTATGTCCCAGTTACAGACTGCATTTGGGGACAAAGAAAATTCTCCCAGGGTGATTGTACTCCTTTCCTAGGGCTGCCATAACAAAGTACCATACACTTGGTGGTTTAAAACAACAGAAATGTATTGTCTTATGGCTCTGGAGGTCAGAAGTCTGTAATCGAGGTGTCGGCAGGGCCATAAACCCTCTAAAGGTGCTAAGGAAGGATCTGTTCCAGGCCTCTCTCAGCTTCTGGATATCCCTTGGCTTGTGGCGACATAGTGCAAATCTTCACATGGTATTTTCCCTGCAAGTGTGTCTGTCTCTGTGGCCAGATTTTCCCCTTTTTATAAGGACCTGAGTCATGTAGGAGTAGGACCCCCCTACCCAATGATCTCGTATAACTTCAGTTAACTCTGGAAAGACCCTGTCTTCAAGTAAGGTCACATTCTGAGGAACTGGGGGTTAGGACTCCACTGTATCTTTCTGGGGGAGATACAATTCAATCCAGACGATAAAAGTGCAATTTGGAGCCTTAAAGTAAACTAGACAGATTTGGAAATAATATAAAATATAAGAGATGTAGCTTATCAAGTTTTAATGCATCCAAGGCCTAGCTCATTCTGTAAAATGTCCCATAGAATCACTGCAAGTGTAGCACTCTATGGACAGGATTTGCCAACCTCTGATTTAAGGCTTCCAATTCATACTGAAACACTTTATTTATTTATTCAAAATAATATTAAGTGTCAAGTATGACGTAGCAGGTAATTTTCATGACTCTGTTTACCTACCTAGAGTTCTACCTAGCAATGGTAAGAGGGAGGAACAGGGACGGTTGTTAACCATATATGTAACTGAACTGTTCACATTTTTTTTCCTTTGATGCAAGGACACATTTTATTGTTTTATCTTTATTTTATTCATATCCACTTTTTGTAGGATAGCTCAAGTTAATTTTACATCAGCAAATAATTCAAAGTGGCCTTTTAGATGACTGGTATTTGCTTCCATCCTTAATTACAATTTCTATCATAAAAGTATCAACTTCTAGCAGGCAAAACATGTTACTCTACTTTCTGGTAAGGACAAGAATAATAAACCTTTATCTCTATCCCATTTTCTTTGTCAAAAGCTGTAACAAACAGCATTCCAACCCAATGTGGACATGCTCCAATGCCTGCTCTCCCTCATTTGTTGTATACTTTAGATTAGACTAACAGTTGCTTCATATCTACATTTTTGAAAAGGGTAAAATGTATTTCTGGAGATTAAGGAAAAGTATTCTATGTGAAATAGAAAGCACTGTCTTAAAAATACTTGTTTGGATATACTTCTTTCTTTTTCTTTTCTTTCTTTTTTTTCTTTGAGACAGGCTCTCACTCTGTTGCCCTGGCTGGAGAGCAGTGCTGTGATCATGGCTCACTGCAGCCTCAAACTCCTGGGCTCAAGCCATTCTCCTGAGTTGTTGGGACTACAGGCATGTGCCACCACACCTGGCTGGATATACTTTCTAATATGCATTAAAGAAGTACACAGTTTAATCAAAGAAAAGGAAGTCAAAAAAACCTGAACAAGTAGTGTAGTGAAGAATCACAGGCAAAGATATTAAAGGATGTGATATTTTATAAAAGCCCAGTGCTCAGTTCTTAGCATCCAGTGGGGGTCAATAAAAGCTAATTCATCATTGGGAAAATGCTGACAATATAAGATAGGAATGAAACTCCCATTCCCAGGTTTCTATGCTTCTGTGTTACTGGAAAATTGTAGGTAAAATGTCATACAATTAGACCTCACTTAAAACAAAATTGAGAATGAATACTGGTTATAATAGGGAGAGAAGCATTTATATCTCAGATAGTTACTTAAAATAGAAATGGTCTGGTGAATTTTAATAGAAGAGCACAAAAGTAGTTCTAGTTCTTTCTAGTAAGGTGGTAAGAAATTTAAAACTTTTGACTGAAGATATAAGACCTTTATAATTCTCTAACTCCATGGACAGAGCCTCAGTGCAGAACCAACAGAAGTTGTAAGTACTAGGCATTTCGTTATTCTGTTTAGGTTCAAGCTACTTAAGATTCGGGACCTCTAGCACCAAGGACGTCTCCAAGATGTGTCCCAGAGAAAATGGCAAAAATATTTTAGGAACTAGCAGTCTCAGGGTTAAATCCTGGTGTAGAGAAAGCAGCAGAGGAAGTAGAGTCAGGCAGATTTGGTTTGGATCCTGACAGCAAATCACTAGTTGTGAACCATGGAACAAGTCAGTTAACCTTTTTAAGGTTCACTTTCCTCATATATAAAATGAGTTTAATACTCTGAGGTACTGTTGTGTAGATTAGGGTGTGCACACACATAAGCATGCAGACATACATGCTCCACTTGGCAGAGTGTCTAATGGTCAATCAATAGTAGAACTACTATTAGGATAAGCTTTGTTCTGGAACACAAAAAAAGTCTTATACTGAAACAACTCAAGAAACTAACATAAGTGAGGTACAGCATCCCCATAGCTTTTCCAGGCTTAGGACTGGATTTGAATATTACCTGTAGCCAATGAAGAATTATAATAACTTTATATATGAGGGAAGAAAAAAATATAAAAGGCAGGGCAAGGAAAGGAAGCATGAAGAAACAGAGGCCTGAACTTACGTCGTTCTTCTCTGTGCCTCTCGGTCTCTGCAAAGTATTGGCGGAGCTCTTCGGTGATTTCCATGTTGCTCAGGTCACATTCTATTTCTGCATCTGACTCGGTCTCCGTCTCTTCCTCTTTGGACAAAGCTTGGTCTTGGTCTTCTCTTGTGGATGCCTGGATCCTATTGCTGTCATGTGGATTCTGCCCAGACCCTCTGAAATGTGAAGAATTACAGGGGGAGTCCTGCCAGGACACATGATTGTCATAGAAAGCCTGAGGATATGCAGCTTGGATATCGTAAGAGCTTTGGGGAAGAAGTACAGGAGGGAAGTACCATGGAACACTGAAATAAGATTCCATGGCCTTCCTGTAGGCATTCTGGTGGCTGTGCATCCAAGCCATTGCTTGATGATAATGTTGCCAGTATCTTGCATATACCGGATGACAATACCAAGGCCTGGTAGCTTTCAACGTTGATGCCTACAAAATGAAAGGAGGTGGAGGGTGGACATCAAAGTGTTTATCCTCAAGAGAAATCTTCAAATGTTTAATCTGCTACCCAACAGGTATTTACTTAGTATTTGCTGAATATCTACTCTACATGAGGAGGCTACTAAGCTCAAAATTGTGTGAGACAGGTCCAGGCCCACAATGGACACCAAGTGTATGCATACTTGCTAAGCCCATGTACATGAGGAATGCACAAGCCAATTAGTTTAATGGTATGGAGCATTATAATGTGGGGACGGAGACTAGTGATTGCTTCTAGATGAGATGCAGGGAGAGAGAAGACTGGATGCTTATCATCTTGGCCCTCTCTATCTACTGTAATAAATGACTAGTGCTGAGTGGGCAATGGCCTGCTAGGACATAGTAGACTGACAAGCATGATAGACTTTAGTTCTTCCCTTTCTGCCCCCTAAACTAACTTGCTGGCCTGGGCCACCCCTAAATGCCTGGGACAAGAGATATCTAGGAATGTATCTAATAGTGCTTTTACTTTTGTATTTCTTATGTCTTCTCCATTGTGGAATGAGAATACCAAGAATTTAAAGACTAAAGTTTATCTTTCTTACTTACAAGCTAAAAAAGTCTTACCTTCTTCGCTGCCATCTCTGATTGTGAAAATCCAAATGGGTGCTGAAACTAGGAAAGAAGAATCACAGTGCAAATCTCTAATCAGTACGGCTGTGTGATATTTGTGGCTATTTTGTGGTTTGTAAGACAGCTCCTGAGGAGCTGGCTCTTCCTGGTACCATGCCTGATTTCCTACAACCTATCTATAAGACGTTGGTTCCTGGGCTATGACTTCGTGGTCTGAAAAGGAGTGATCTCCTTAAATATGATTAAGTGGGTCAAAAGATCCTGCAAGGTTCAATTACTTATTTCCCTATAGGAAGTAAAGTCTATGAAAATGACCATATAAATATTTAGTTGTTAGTATATATATACATATGTGTGTGTGTGTATATATATGTTGGGTCTTGCCTTAGGTCTGGGACTTGGAGAATAAGACATCTCTCCAGCCTCAGTTGTGCCCTGGGCTTTCAGTCCCCCAAAACAGACTTGTTTTCATTTTGATTGCAATATGCATTTCTCAGCCAGCATGTGACATCACATTCTCCTTGCCTAACTACCCTGTGTATTCATAGACTCCATGGAATCTCTACCGAGGTACCATATAGATTGCCTTAGGCAAATACTATTGCTCTGCTGAAATTTACACCTTTTCTCACTACCCACCTGTTGTGATTTGCTGATTCAATGCATGAATACCCAAAAGTAAAGTCTAATCGGCAGCTGTACCTTTTTCAATCTATTTAAAATAGACTTAACATGGTGAAACCCCGTCTCTACTAAAAATACAAAAAATTAGCTGGGTATGGTGGCACATGCCTGTAATCCCAGCTACTCGGGAGGCTGAGGCAGGAGAATTGCCTGAACCCAGGAGGCGGAGGTTGCGATGAGCCGAGATCGCGCCATTGCACTCCAGCCTGGGTAACAAGAGCGAAACTCCGTCTCAAAAAAAAAAAAAAAAAAAAAAAAAAAAAAAATAAATAAATAAATAAAATAAAACAGACTTTTACTTTTTTTTTTCTATTCAGGGGTTCAGAGCTACACTGGAATGTACTTTTAAAAAGTTAAACAAAAATATCCAAAAATACATGAGAATTTAAGCTTCTGTGACACAAAACCACTAACACAATGCAATGCTGAGCAAACAACTACTTAGGTTTTGAAACTGTGGAAATCAGATACTGAAGGAGTCCTATTTTTCCTTTTTACTTAACTATAGGGTAGAATTAAAAAATTCTCCAACCCTTAAGAAACAAACTTTACTTGTTTTATAATCTCTATCAGATGTTTTGCTATGGTTATATTAAGAACTGAGATGCTAAATCAACCATTTCTATATTTTAAGATTTAGCTAAAAGAGAATCATTCACATTCTTTTAAAAGATAAACTTTCAAACAGGGTACTTCTAAGAGGGCTGATATGACCTGTAAATTTATCTTAAACATAGCCCATAGTTCTTGCTCCTTGTCTTCAATACTATGCATACATGCAACAAATATAAATTGAAAAAGTTAACAAATGCAGTGTAAATTCAGTTCATATTACTTTTAATCTACAATTTTAATGTTTTAAAGGTTTAAAACACGAGCAAGTAACTGAAAACCTAGCTCACTGCTATGTGCTTTACAGGCCACTGAAGAAATATAAAAGTTAATACTTAGGTGGCTTACCACTCAGAGAAGTAAAACTAAATGAAATTATGTAGAAATCAGTATGTCCTTGAGAACAAAACTGTAAGGTATAGCCTTTAAGTAGCTAATTCACTAGAACCAGGTTTTATATTTCTATGGCTAAAATCTGAATGGTTTTCTGAAAGCCTGCAGAACATAACGCCATTAAAGTGAACTGCATGTATATCTTAATCAAATTTGTTTTAAAGATTAACAAGCAGCAAAGAAATTAAATTAGAAAAGTCTAGGAGACATGTGCACGTGTTCTGGAAATTAAGTGTTTTGAATCCTGACTTCTTTCTATGCACCATAAGGCATTTAGAACCAGGTCAATGTAAATATCAATTATTCCAAATTGGTAAGTCTGATAGCCTCAAATATGAAATAAACACCATTGATATTGAACACTACTATACACAAAATCTTGTTTTTGGTTATAATTGGGAAAATTAAGTGTGGCAATAAAGGTCGTAGCACCAATATTCTGAAAATCCACCAGATGGCTAAGAGAGGCTCCGTTTTGCAAAGCTGGACATTTAGGCCTGTGGGATAAAGTAGACTACCATTTAAGGAGTTCAAGGGTAATTGATGATGTTCTACAGGTTGCTCAAATGTCAATGGCTGTGATTAAGAGGGAGGGGTCAGGCGCAGTGGCTCACGACTATAATCCCAGCACTTTGGGACGCCGAGGTGGGTGGATCATCCAAGGTCAGGAGTTCAAGACCAGCCTGGCCAACATAGTGAAACCCCATCTCTAGTAAAAATACAAAAATTAGCTGGGTGTGGTAGTGCACATCTGTAATCCCAGCTATTCGGGAGGCTAAGGCACAAGAATTGCTTGAACCCGGGAAGTAGAGGTTGCAGTGAGTTGAGATCATGCCACTACACTCCAGCCTGAGTGACAGAGCGAGACTCAGGCTCAAAAAAAAAAAGAAGAAGAAGAGCGACGAAACACTAATTTGACGAGAGGTGACTCTGACCCAACAAGGCATCTGGTAGAAGGGATGCCATGTTAGAAAGCCTCAGAGATAATCCAGGTACGTCCTGAGGGCTTATGCATGAAAGAAGCTAGGAGAATAAGCTGAGATGACTGAAGAAAGCCAGTTTCAGCTTCCAAACCAGAGGCAGTTCAGAATAAGGCCAGAGTGCCCACTATGTACATTAATTAAATATATTAAATAATCAGCTAAGGTGCTAGACTCTCAAGACCCAGGCCATTATGAAAGGATGAATTTACGTTAATGATGGAGTGCAAGCAACTCTGTAGGCAATTTTGCTTTGTTTTGATTATGCTTTCCTCACAGTTTTCACCACTGGGATATTTATAATCAAACTTGCTGCCATCTTTGAGCAAGTTTAAAGTCCTGGGGCTGTATGTAGACTGCGCTCATCTCACTCTTGGCTTAATTATTTTCTCTCCCTAAATCCCAAAACCTACTTGTAATATCCTTTTTCATTTTAAGTATTTTTAGGAGTCCTAAAATCCTATATTCAAATTAACCAATTTGAATAACTGACTTGAAGAATTACACATTAGTCTCTCAAAAGTCAAATAAGGCATAGAAAAACATGTCTAAAGCAGTAGCAATTTGTATAGAGCTTTATAATTACTTTTAGCTAGGTCTTTCCAGTATTATTATTTCATGCCAGCAACTTTTTTCAGTAAAGGATGAGATAAATATTTTAGGCTTATAGGCCACATACAGTGTTTGTCACATAGTCTTCATAGTCTTTGATTAAAAAAAAAAAACACCAAACAACCCTTTAAAAATGTAAAAACAATTCTTAGCTCCCTGGAAGTATAAAAAACAGGCTGTGAGCTTTTTTTTGCTCACCCCTGTTTTATGTTAACACATTTTGAAGTCATATATGCTCTCTCTGAATATACAAAACATCCTAATTCTTCCTTACTTTCCGCTTGGGAATCAGTAGAGGAACTTCACACAAGTTTCATAATGATTAGACTGGGAGAAAGACTAGCGGAGGCAAGAAAACTGACTATGAATGATTCTCACATGTTTCATAAATGATTAGGCTTGGAGAAATACTAGTAAAGACAAGAAAACTGACTATGACCAATAGCAATCTTGTTGACTGGTTCCTAATATGTGGGACAAAAAAATACTTTCCATGACTAAATAAGGAAAGTGGACCATTTCTTAAAGATCCATATAAACATTTAAAGATTTAACTAAAAACAACAATAAAAATTCTGCAAAACAGTATCAATCAGCAGGGCTTAGAAAGCAAACAGGTCAGAGTTCTGAATCTCTATTCCCTGGAAGGAATATATATTCTTTCCTGCTAAGCAATCAATTAGTTAATATCAGTTAGCTCCCAAGGGAAGAAGAGGTCCTCTTCTAAAGATGGGTCCGATTAACTTTTAAGCTGGTTATTTTCTCCATACATGGAGAACTTAAGGAGCTAATAAGAATGCCTGGGTTTCTGAAAAGCCAACATTTAAATAATTACAGTCATTATAGCAACACCTTCAGAGACTACTACCTCTCCAAGAAAAGAGAGCTGATGGTTGCTGCAGATGTAGATACCCTTTGGTCTTTAATGGTTTTTAATTTGATCTTCCATTCCTCACCTCCCTGAGAATGTCTCCCACTCTTTCATGGCACAAGCCTTCACGGACTGAACAGTAACTTTTCTCCTAATGGGCTGGTGGGGCTGAAAGAAAAGAGATTGGCAATGTCAGGGAAGGCCGGGATCCGCAGCTCTACAAACCGGGCAGCTCTCTCCAGTGAGCACAATGGCATAATGGCCACCATCCAGCTGAGCCCAGGCGAGTACAGAGACCATTCATTGTCTGTCCTCAACCACCAAAGAAGGAAGGAAAAAAACAGGGTTGAGGTCATTCACTAAACACTAACGAGGCCTACAGGCAAGAAAGAAACTGAATCTTGAACGAAATATTTTTCCATACAGACTCTCTAAAAAAATGGATTCACACTTCAGTACATCTGTTTACCCTGAAGGATACATTTTAATGCATAAATATACATAAAGAACAATAGATAAGAACCTTGTAGCTTTCAATGGATAAAATGTGACTATTTCTATCAAGTTCCAAAAAATTCCACAAATCAGTGGCTTTGTTGACAGGGAGTGCCATCAAATATATTCTTCTAATTGCCTATTTATGTTCTTACAAATACAGAATATAGGACACATTGTAGCAACCAAAAAAGTAACATAAAAACGTAAATTCCCCTAAAAACTAGAATGTATACTTGAACTAGATTTTCCTATCTTCTGTTTCTATTAGAATTCTAAAAATACATGAAAATTCACTTGCTTTGATTTTTGCACAGAAACACATTAAAAATCAATTAAATAAGTTAATCTGGCTAAAGCCCTGAAAGTCAAACCTTTCCTACAAAGCTCCAGTGATTTGGTTCTCTGAGCCAACCAGGTAATATGGAGGATCTAGTTATGCCTTCAGTACACTGGTTCAAGGAGATCTGCTGCTGAACACTGAAGGAAAATAAGCAAAGGTATGCTGAGAAATCTGTGGGAGATACATTGAGTCATATGTGGTTCTAAGGAATCTCTCTGTATATGCAATAACAACCCTACCACAGAAGATGTCTTCCAAAGAATATAATAGGGTTTTGTTGAGGACTGGGTTTCTTGCCCCACCTACTTGGGCAGCCCTGCCCCTATCCCTGGCTGGTTACTGAGGCTGGCAAGCTCATCTGGCTTGATGCCCTCATGGGCTCCCTCCTGTGTCTTTGCATGGTCCCTGCTTAGTGATTTGGACATCAAAGATGGCTCAAGTTCAAATGGCCTTCTTCCACCTGCAGGCATCCAAGCTCCATCTTGGACAGGACACAAGCCTATTCAAGTGTACGTGCCACTGTGTTCAGAAAGCTTGCACCTCCCTGTCTGTAATAGTTACAGTTAAAACTGATGGGCAAGGGAGCCAAAAAACTGAGTTTTCTTTTCTTTTCATTCCTTCAATCCCCATCCCCAATTTACCCTCTTCTGGATGTTATAATAAGTACTGTCACAAACAAGGCATAGCATGAGGAAGCAGTAAGACTGAAAGGATGTAGTTAACAATTCTTTTTTTTCATACAAATGACATTCCACCCACAGAAGGGCATTGTTTAATTTGTCAGCAAGTGTGATGAATTTGTGAATGGATTTATTTGCAAGTTCTCTGAATCCCCATGTGACTAATATCAGAATCAAAAGTGAAGTATGAGGCCAGGAACAAAGTTACCCTCTGACTCAGGAACACAAAAGGCAATGGGATGACTGAGAATGACATAATGATAACACAGTTCAAAAGAAGAAACAGATAAGTTTGTTCCACAGCAAGCACGTCCTTCATAAGCAAAACCTAGTGTAACCATAAGGGAATAAAAGTTGAATAGGCAGGTACTACAAATTGAGAGCATATCAGAGAAAACCATGGCTGTTAAAAGTAGTTAAGATCGCTAGTACATTTCAGGTGTCTTATTTCAAGTTTAATTTTTTTGATAAACATATTCATGGTAATTCCATGTTAGTCTCTCTTTTCTGAATTTATACACACTCGCTATGCCTAATTCACTTGGGCACTTACTCAACTACCTGTAGCCATGGATTCTCTACAATCTACTCCTTTTAAGTTTCCTATTTTCCTTCCAGCATAAAAATAATAGCTAATATTGGCCAGGCACGGTGGCTCAAGCCTGTAATCCCAGCACTTTGGGAGGCCGAGGCGGGTGGATCGCAAGGTCAAGAGATCGAGACTATCCTGGTCAACATGGTGAAACCCAGTCTCTACTAAAAATAAAAAAATTAGCTGGGCATGGTAGCGCGTGCCTGTAATCCCAGCTACTCAGGAGGCTGAGGCGGTAGAATTGCTTGAACCCAGGAGGCGGAGGTTGCGATGAGCCGAGATCGCACCATTGCACTCCAGCCTGGGTAACAAGAGCAAAACTCCGTCTCAAAAAAAAAAAAAAATAGCTAATATTTCACGCTGTTAGATGCTGCTGAAATTGTTGTTGAGCTTGTCTGTTGTTTCCTAATAACCTTTTCTCCTCCTACATCTACTCCCCAAATGAGGACCTAGTAACTCAAACAACTGACTATAAAGCACCAAATCTTTTCAGGAAGCAAGTATTTAAATACATTATGTTTTGAAGGATCTTTTCAATTCATCTGATCTTTGATCAACTACATTCTTTTTCACTTGTCTAGTTGTTCCATGGCTAAATTTCATCTTGTAGAGAAGTAGCTCAAAAAAAGTTCTATACCTAGTTTGCAAACTCTCCAACCTACACTCTAGCCTTAATTGTTCAAAACTTTCCCCCATCATTCTCATCATACCCTATCCTTTCAAAAAACCCAAAATGATTCATTGCCATCTGTAAAACAGTTTTGGAATGAACATTTCTCTCTGGAACTTTAGTTTGTAAACTTCCCCAGCACAGCAATGAATACACAGAGGGGATTTATACACCTGTGAACCTGCTTTCAGTTATGCTTATTCAAAGTTACTAACCAACAGTCTTTAAAAATATATGGTTTCTGTTCACACTGAAATCCCCAAGAGACTGTTATTCTGATAAATTATGCTAGCAAAAATAGTATTTTTAAAGGGTAGCTCTCATCCCACAATTCATGGGACCTGTGAGCATAAATAATCCCAGAAGTGTTGTGTTATGAATCTTTAGTCTAGATTTTTCAAGTAATGTTGTTCTGATTTGAGATGAAAAACAGCTGAATACATAGCCTAGCCTGTGAAATGAGCTTACAAACATATTTCCTGAAAAAAATAAAATTGTTCAGAACCAACTGATCTGTACTAAGGGAACATCAAGATTTCAGAGCTAAAATGCACTTAGTTGGACACTAGTTCAACTATATAGCTCATTACTGATAAGTGGGCAAAAACACAAAGCCCATAAACCATAGGGGCCAGATGTCTCAAGAAAACTCCAACCAAAAACCCTGACCTCCTGCAGAGGTTAAAGTACAAGAGAAAAGAAAGAAACCTCCAAGTTTTGAGTAGACAGGCCAATATCCTAGACATCCTCCAAGTATGTGGCCGTCCTGGGTGATCTTCTATTCAGATAATGGGCTGGATGGGCAAAATCCGAATTCACCTACAGATCTTAACACAGTGGTTCTCGGCACACCAGAATCACCTGGGCAGCTTTAAAAGCTACCGATGCTAGGGCCCTACTATTAGATATTCGGATTTAATTGGTCTGGGATGAGGGCCCGGGCATCAGTGATTCGGAAGCACTGCAGAGCTGAGAGCCTCTGGGACTGGTCCCCTCTCACAATTAACCTGCAATGATTTAGGAATCTCAAGGGCCACCTTTAATCATGGGATTAACATAATTATGATAGCAACGTGACGTCCAAGACCTTGGCTCTCTGCACAACAGAAGAAGCCAGGTCCCGGGGCCTCTAGACTCCTCCCTCACTCCCCAAAGGAAACCCAGCCATCCCCGAAGTCACCTCGTGGGCGCGCAGCTTGCAGATCCTGGGTGGTGGCCGAGCAGAGGCCAAATTTTTCTTGGAGACACAGGAGGAGTGGGGGACGGGAGGGGGGCGACTGTTGCCAGGGCCGCTGGAAGCGCGCTTCCGGTGCGGAACACACGGCGCGACGCGCCGGAAGTCCTCACTTCGTCGAGGACGTCACGTTTGCACCACGGGCGGTGCCGTGCTGGAGGCCGGAAGCTGCCTGCTAATTGGCTACCCCGAGTGGAGCGCCGGGCGACAGGCGTGGGATGGTGGGGGTGGCGGGGCCGGCGGAGAAGGTGCTGCCCGGGGCAGGGCACTGCGACTGCGGCGGCCACCAGCACCGGGAGTCGGAAGGTGCTGTCTGCCCCGGCGGGTGTGTTGGGATGAGAAGATGAGAGTCGCTTCACCACGGCCAGGATCTCCAGCCTTAACTGTTTGTCCTTTCCTCAGCTTTCTTCGTTTTCCTTCCTTTGTCTTTACTTAGCCTTCTCTTTCTTCCTTTTTATTTTCTTTCTTAACTAAAACAGTTACAGTTTATTTAATTTGCCCCCGGGAAAACTCCCAGTCTTTGCAAACAGATTCACCCAGATCTCAGTTTGAATGCGATTCCAGTGCTAGGTTTTTAACCTCCCAAGCCTCGTGTTTCTCATCTATAAGGTATGCATAGCCTAATGCACAGTGCCTGATGTATTACAGCAGACAAAACATTGGTACTTATTAAATACGTTTGTAATTATAACCATCACAGCAATACCTGCCCTGTTAGTATCACAAGTCATTAAAAATAACCAAGTATAAACAATCAGAAGTCTTACGTGACATATTTCTGAGACAATTAGGCAAAATGTGGCAAGAGCCGTAAAAGGGAGCATATTTAATACTTTCTCGGAATTATTAAACAAGAACCAGATAGATGTTTATTATGGAATTATTTTAAAGGTGAAAATTGGAAATCACCTAAATGCCCAACGAGGAAATGGCTAAGTCGATTGGGTGATATTAATGACGTGACATTACTATATACTATAGAAGAATTAAAATGGTATAGATTATTAACTTTAACAAATATATACTGGATGTCTGTTATGTGCCAAGTATTCTGTGTTGGCACTGTCCATTGCAACCACCACATGTGGCCATGAGAACCCGAACTGTAGTAGCCTAAACTGACATATACTGTAAGGGTAAATTACACACTAGATTTTGAAGAAGAATGAGCAAAAGAATGTAAAATATCTGAATTTCTTTATAGTGATAACATCTTAGAGAAGGACTATTGAGATTACAGATTAAAATTTTATTTTTATCTTTTTACTTTATTAGGGTGGTTACAAGAACATTTAAAATTATATATGTGGCATGCATTATATTTCTATTGGACAGTAGTATTCTATTTACCAGATATACAGTAGTAAACAATACAGTTTTTGGCCTCATAAAATTAAATCTTTTGTGTAGAACATGGACAATAAGCAGAAAAATAGAAGTTTATGTTGTGGTGAGTTATATGAAGACAGTATAGCAGGGTAAGGGCCTGTGTATGTAGACAGGGATTATTTTAGAAAAGATTCTTCTTCTACTTCAGAAAATGGATGTGGGAGGAAGTGAGATATCTATGGATAGAAGCATCTAGAGAGGAAGGAAAGAAAGATGGAGAGGGGTAATAAGATAGGGAGAAAGAACTCAGGGGATTCTTGGGAAAGGCAGAAGAATACAGGCCTAGAGTGGCTATAGTTCAGGTAAAGCAATTCCTGGTTCTATGACTAAAAAAACAATATATATATGGTATACTATGGCATTAGATAGAATATTATTTGGCTGCTGTCACAGAGATGCAGAAGAGGAGTGGCTCAAACTGTCGAGAAGTGTATTTCAATCTTGTGGCAGTCTGGGTGTAAGGAGTCCAGAGTATGGCAGCTCCACTTGTCTCATAGCTCCACCCTCCCTGGTTTCTTGCCTTGGCCCACATGGTCCAAGATGGTATACCACTGCACCTTTCAGCCAGTGGGAAAGAGAAAGCCAGGGGCATGCCCTTTCCCTCTAAGGGTTTCTCCACTTTGGCACTATTCACATTTGGGGTTGGATAATTCTGTATTTTGGAGGTGGTCCTGTGCTTTGTAGTTTTTAGTAGCATCTCTGGTCTCTACCCACCAGATGCCAGTAGCATCTCCCAATTGTGACAGCCAAGAATATCAGACATTGCCAAATGTCTCTGGAGGGAGGGGGGCAAAGTCACCCCTAGTTGAGAACCACTGCTTTAAGAGTACTACTCAGAAGCAGCCCACAGCACTTCTGATCACATCTCACTAATGGCCTGAACTTCATTACTTAGCCCTCCTAAGGGTAAAGGAGTCTTGGAATTGTCTTTTTCAGATGACCAAGTGCCCAGCTAAAAATTGGCTAAAGAAGAAAAAAAGCTAGCTGATTCTCCCATACCCTTGTTGCTACAGGGAATGGAAATTCTGTAGCTGATGGAGGAGGTGGTCCTGTTCTTTTCATCTTTAAGGCTGAGTTTTAGTCATTACTCCCTTTAACTCACTTGCATAAAAATACTGGTGGTATGGAACACTGAGTACCTAAGGAGCAACAATCCTATTTGGAAAGAATGGGCATTGTTGCTCCAGGGGGCTAACCAGGGAGAGAAACCGAATTCTGAAATGGAGGCTAGAGTAGGTTGGATTTTCACTTGTCATTTAGCACCATCTGGTGGAAATTTACAAATTACAATTCCTCAAGTAGTTTCTTTAATTTGTCTCTGGCATACGTTTCAAATTTTAAATGGATTATAGCAAAACTTCCAAGAGTCCTGTCAGCTGAGGAACTCCAAAGCAAGATCTCTCACTTTTGGAACTATTGGCATTTGGGACTGCATAATTCATTGTGGGGGCTATTCCGTGCATTGTAGGATATTTAGAAGCATTCTTGGCCTCTGCCTACTGGATGTCTCTCCCTGCCCCCATTTATGACAACCAAAAATGTTTCCAGCCATTGCTAAATGTCCCTAGGGTGGGGGTGGGGTGAGGAATGGCTCCTGGTTGAGAACCACTCCTTGAAACAAGGCAACTAAAATCCCAGTGCCTGTTAAGGCATAGTAGTCCCCTATCAGTGTATCCTGGTGTGTCTGGAAAGGATGGGAGGCAGTGCTGGGAGAAAACGGCACCTGATATAGCAGGACATGTCCTCTGGTTTACACTTTGGAGAGTTTTGCTCCTGCTTATCTCAATCATAGGAGATGAGATTGAGGGAGAGAAGCCAAAAGGCATGGCTAGAGAATGTAGATTTTTTAAAAGTCCCTATGGTAAGGAAATATATAGAGGTCATTACCTAACACAGGAAATAGCACACACGAATCTAACTCTGGTACTGGGGCCCCAAAGTTCAGGTGTCATGTGTGGAAATCCTGCCAGCTGTGGGAAGCCATAGCTAATCTCATGGGACTTTTTGGATCCTCCCCTGTACCCCAGTCAGGACCCATCTGCCACCTAAGTGTTCTGGAGAAACAGCTTGGAAACCAGTCCCCTTACCTGGATCAAATAAGTGATGCTAAACTACCTGCAAACAGTAGTCCTGAACTCTTACTTTGAAGTTGGGTAAAGGGAAGAGAAGTTTCCCAGCAGCACCCATAGCAGGCTGTCACTTGAGGTCCAGCTCAGGATCTCTGCCATAATTTTTCCTTCTTTTCACCTTCTCAATCCCCTCCTCACCAGCCCCAGATCCTTCCTTTCAGCAGATGTGAGATGACCAGGCACAGATTTCATCACCTTGAGATAGATTGCTGTCTGCACTCACTATGCCTCTTGGTTTAGAGAAAGAGGCACCATGGTGAGTGCCTTTGTTTCTGCCTAGGCCAACTCAGTCACATCGTTCTCTGGACCCAGTTCCATGTCCTCACAGGCACCTTACACCCTCAACTGTACACCTCTCATATCATTGCCTCTCTCTTTCCTGGCTTCTTCCCTACCAGCATCAAACTTGCTCAGGTTCTCTCATCTTTAAAATCATTTGGGCTGATTTTTCACTCCCCTCTCCTCACCTTTCTATTTTTCCACTTCTCTTTTTAGTTATACTTCTGTAAAAAGTGAGATACCTTTATTTCCTTACCTACTTTCCACTCACCCCATAGCTGGTTCTCTTCAAGCATGTCCGTTCCAGTACAACTGTCTCACTGGCATCACTGCTGACTTTTTCCATCTACTATACTTTGGCCTCTCTGCAGTATTTAATACTATTGTCCATGCCCTTCTTCTTTTAAAATTACAAGATTTTCTCTCCCCAGACTGCAAAGGTAACATGTGCTTAATGCAAAATAACACAAATCTTGGAAAATGGAAGCACTTAAGTACAAAGGAAAACAACAAGAATGACTTGCCCTGCCAGTCCTTTAAAGTAACCACTCTTTAGCATATAACAATTTTAAACGTATGTGCACTCAACACTGGAGTACCCAGATATATGAAGTGAATATTATTAGAGCTAAAGAAACAGATAGGCTCCAATACAATAATAGCTGGAGATTTCAACACCCCGCTTTTCAGCATTTGACAGATCTTCCAGATAGAAAATCAACAAGGAAACATCAGACTTTATCTGCACAACAGACCAAATATCGAATAGACATTTAGAGAACATTTCATCCAATAGCTGCAGAATACACATATTTTTCCACAACACATGGATTATTCTCAAGGATAAACCATATATTAGTTCATAAAACTAGTCTTAAAACATTCAAAAACATTACAATGATATCAAGCATCTTCTCTAACCATAATGGAATAAAACTAGAAATTGAGGAATTTTGGAAACTTTTCAAATACATGAAAATTAAACAATATGCTCCTTAATGACCAGTGGGTCAATGAAGAAATTAAAAAAAAAAATAAAAAAATGTCTTAAAACAAATGAAAATAGAGGAACAGGCAGTACTTGCAAACTCATTCTATAAGGCCACTATTACCCTGATACCAAAACCAGACAAAGACACATCAAACGACAACAAGAAGAAGAACACAAAAACTATAGGCCAATATCCCTGATGATTATTGAAGCAAAGATCCTCAACAAAATATTAGCAGACTGAATTGAACAATACACTAGAAAGATAATTAATCATGACCAAGAGGGATTTATCCCTGGATGCAAGGATGGCTCAACATAGGCAAATCAACCAATGTGATATATCATATTAACATAATGAAGGGCAAAAACCATATGATTATTAGATTGATGCTGAAAAAACATTTGGTAAAATTCATCATCCCTTCATGTTAAAAACCTTCAAAAACACTCTACCAAAATATTAGAATTGAAAAATTCAGTAAAGTTGCATGATACAAAATCAATATGCAAAAATCAGTAGCATTTCTATATGCTAACAAGGAACAAACTGAAAAAGAAATAAGACCAGGCATGGTGGCTAATGCCTGTAATCCCAGCACTTTGGAAAGCTGAAGTGGGTGGATCATGAGATCAGGAGTTTGAGACCAGCCTGACCAACATGGTGAAACCCCGTCTCTACTAAAAATACAAAAATTAGCTGGGTGTGGTGGTGCATGCCTGTAATCCTATTTATTCAGGAGGCTAAGACAGGAGAATCGCTTGAACCCTGAAGGCAAAAGTTGCAGTGAGCCGAGATCGCACTCCACCCTGGGTGACAGAGTGAGACTCTGTCTCAAAAAAAAAAAAAGTGGTCCAATTTACAAAAGCCACAAATAAAATGAAATACATAAGAATTAACCAAAAAAGTGAAATATCTCTTTAATGAAAACTATGAAACACTGATGAAAGAAATTGAAGAGGACGCCAAAAACTGGAACGATAGTCCATGTTCATGAATTGGAAGAATTAATATCATTAAGATGTCCATACTACCCGAAGTGATCTATAGATTCAATGCAATGCCTATCAAAAATACCAATGACATTCTTCACAGGAATAGAAAAAAATAATAAAATCTATATGGAACTACAAAACACTCAGAATATCCAAAGCTATCATACAGGAAAACAAAACAAAACAAAAAACTAAAAGAATCACATTACCTGGCTTCAAATTATACTGCAGAGCTATTGTAACCAAAACAGCTTGGTACTGGCATAAAAGCAAACACATAGACTGATGAACAGAACAGAGAATCCAGAAAAAATTCCACATACCTATATTGAACTCATTTTCAACAAAGGCAGGAAGAACATACACTGGGGAAAAGACAGTCTTTTCAATAAATGGTACTGGGAAAACTGGATGTCCATATGCAGAAGAATGCATCTAGACCCCTATCTCTCTCACCATATAAAAAAATAAAATCCAAACAAATTAATTAAATCTAAGACCTCACACTATGTAACTACTGCAAGAAAATATTGGGGAAACTCTCCAGGACCACATTCTGGGCAAATACTTCTTGAGTAATACCCCGTAAACAGAGGCAACCAAAGCAAAAATGGACAAGTGAAATCATATCAAGTTAAAAAGCTTCTGCACAGCAAAGGAAACAATCAACAAAGTGAAGAAACAGTCCATAGAATGGGAGAAAATATTTTCAAACAAATATTTTTCCCTCTGACAAGGGATTAATCACCAAAATATGTAAGGAGTTCAACAACTCTATAGGAAAAAAACCTTAATAATCTGATTTTAAAAATGAGCAAAAGATATGAATAGACATTTGGCAAAAGAAAACATACAAATGGCAAACAGGCATATGAAGAGGTGCTCAACATCATTGATCATCAGAGAAATGCAAATAAAAACTACAATGAGATATCATCTCACCCCAATTAAAATGTCAGGCAATAATAAATGCTGGCACGGATGTGGAGAAAAGGGAACCCTTGTACACTGTTGGTGGGAATGTAAATTAGTACAACCACGATGGAGAACAGTTTAGAGGTTCTTCAAAAAACTAAAAATAGAGCTACCATATGATCTAGCAATCCCACTGCTGGGTATATAGCCAAAGGAAAGGAAACCAAATGAAGAGATACCTGCACTCCTATGTTTGTTGCAGCTCTATTCACAATAGCCAGGATGTGAAAGTAACCTAAGTGTCCATTACCAGATGAATGGATAAAGGAAATGTGGTACATGTACTCAACGGACTACTATTCAGTTATAAAAAAGAATGAGATTGCAACAACATGGATGGAGCTGAAGGTCATTATGTTAAGTGAAATAAGCCAGGCACAGAAAGACAAACATTGTATATTCTTACGCATTTGTGGGATCTAAATATCAAAACAATTGAACTTATGGAGGTAGAGAGTAGAAGGATGATTACAAGAGGCTGGGAAGGGTAGTGGGAGGTGATGGGGAGGTGGGGGTGGTTAATGGGCCCCCAAAATAAAGTGAATGAATAAGACCTAGTATTTGATAACACAACAGGCTGACTATAATTCATAGTAATTTAAGTGTGCATTGTAAAATTACTAAAAAAGGATAATTGGATTGTAAGACAAACGATACATGCTTGAGAGGATGCATACCCCATCTTTCATGATGTGATAATTATGCATTGCATGCCTATATCAAAACATTTCATGTATCCCATAAATACATCCACCTACCATATTCCCACAATAATTAAAAATGAATAAATGAAATAACCACTCTTTATATTTAGTGTATATCCTCCTAGTTTTGTTCATACTAATATATTTACTTATATATGTACTACTTTGGCTCGCTCATACACACGTATACAACCAAATGGTTTCTTGTGGATACTATTGTAACTGTTTCCCAGAAAGCCAACTCTCTGATGGTCCAGGATGTTTAGTGAAGAATGACCTTCGCGAAAAACAGATGCTGGTGAGGCTGCAGAAGCACTTTGGGAGGCTGAGGTGAGTGGATCACCTGAGGTTGGGAGTTGGAGACCAGCCTGGCTAACATGGTGAGACCCCGTCTCTACTAAAAATACAAAAATTAGCCGGCCGTGGTGGTGTGTGCCTGTAGTTCCAGCTACTCAGGAGGCCGAGGCAGGAGAATCACTTGAACCTGGGAGGCGGAGGTTGCAATGAGCTGAAATCGTGCTACTCCACTCCAGCCTGGGAGACAGAGTAAGACTCTGTCTCAAAAAAAAAAAAAAAAAAAAAAAAGCAAATGCTTATATACTGCTTGTGGGACTGTAAATTTAGGTCAACCACTATGGAAAACAGTTTGGAGATTTCTCAGAGAACTGAGAGTTGAACTACTATTTGACCCAGCAATCCCATTACTGGGTATATACTCAAAGAAAAAGAAATTCCACCAAAAAGACACATGCACCTCTATGTTCACTGCAGTGCTATTCACAATAGCAAAGAAATGGAATTAACCCAAGTGCCATCAATGGTGGATTGGATAAAGAAAGTGTGGTACATATGTACTGTGGAATACTACATAGCCATAACACACAATGAAACTATGTCCTTTGAAGAAACATGGGTGCAGATGGAGGTCATTATCCTAAGTGAACTAATGCAGAAACAGAAAACCAAGTATTATATGTTTTCACTTATAAGTGAGAGCTAAACACTGAGCACACATAGACGTAAAGATGGGAACAATAGACACCAGGGAATACAACAGGAGGGAGACATAGAGGGGAGAAAGGGGTGAAATACCACCTATTGGGCACTATGTTCACTTCCTGGGTAATGGTTTCAATTGTACTCCAAACAGCATCACGCAATACACTTTTGTAACAAACCTGCATGTGTACCCCCAAATCTAAAACTAAAGTTGAAAAACAGAACCAAAACTTCCCCAAAAGACAAAAACAAACAAACAAACAAACAATGACCTTGGGACAAACACCAAGGGACAGTCCCACAAGCAGTATATAAGCAAAGGGAAAAGAAAGCCCAAGATTGGATAGAGCAAGTTTTTCAACTGTGGCATAGCGACGTTTCAGACTAGGTGTAACACTTTGTTGTGGGGCTGTTCTGTGCACTGTGGGTTGTATAGCAGCAGCCCTAGGCTCTACCCACTAGACACCAGTAGCACACATACACAGCTCCTCCCCCTTCAGTTGTGATGACCAAAAGTGTCTCCATACATTGCAAAATATGCCAGTGGTGGGGAAGGAGGGGACAGCAAATTACTCTCAGTTGAAAACCACTGGGGTAGAGAGAAGGGCTGAGCTGGATGGATGCCTAACAGCCGTGGTAAACTCCAGGGGATTTCAGGAGCTAGAATGGCCCTTCTGAGTTGTAAGAAGTTGAGCTGATATGGTGGGCCTTTTATTCTCCAGCATGGATCAGTCACTGGACATGGGCTCCTGAAAAGGGGTGTGACATTTCATAACGAGGCTCTCTGTGACTGGAGCAACAAGTTTCCTAATTGAAGGGGGATGTGGAACATCTCAGTGTTCATGGCATGTGCTACTCTGCAGTTCATTTACTTCTCACGATTTTCCACTCAGTAATAAAATTCTTGAGAATTGATACCACATTTTATTTAGTTGTGTATCATTGAAATCCAGCATGCTACATGAGAATAAATATTGTTAAATAATGAAATGAAATGAGACAATAATCGGGTGGATATTTGTAAACTTAAATACTATAGTAAATGGTTTTATTATGCATTTTATTAGATAAGAGAAACTTTCTAGAGATTTATCCATATTTATATTTAATTGTGAGTTTTGAGAAATAAGTTACTCAGCTGATAACACTAAACAGTACTGAGCTAATCTTTAATAATGTTTTGAATTTCTGTAAATGAGATTATCAGTAATTTAAAAAGAAGATTAGAAAATTTGTGGAATAGAACCAACTAATTGCTGAGATATACACAGAATTTAAGTATTGGAAAGTTTTACTTTAAGATAGGATTATAAAGCATTGTTTCCTGTGTATAGCCCTGTAAAATAATACCCATGTTCATCCAGCAGAGGGCACAATTGTACAGAGGTATTGGAGAAATGCTTTTAAAGTTCAAAGGAAGTGCCTTAATCTCAGTCATATGCTGCAGTGACACATCACTCACATGTAAATGATTCTATACATCTAAAATTCAATAATGTATTGTTTGTAAGCGATATTTCATTACATTTCCAACTCTATTCTTTCACATCGTTTTTAAAGTTACTACGTCTTCAACTTTAGGTTAAAATTAATCTCTAAATAATTTTAATTTCAACTGGCTAAAATCATTTGAGGCCAACAATGTGTAAGGCTTTTTTAGAGCATAATTTTACATATGTTATGTTTTCTGTCCTCACAAGATATTTTATGGATCATTGACATAGAACCAGAACTGCATATACTGCACAGAATCACCCTTCTAGATTAAAAAAAAAAAAAAAATCAGGTCATGTCCCTGCATATTTTCAGATTTTTCTTGGCATGGACCTTGCACACAATGAGCTTGCATGGTAAAATGGATGAACCCCTGTCCGAGGGATGGAAGGTCTATTTTTGTCCCTTCCTGGTTGTGTCACTCTGTCTCAGAGCCTGTCTATCTTCATCTGTTAGTAGAGAAACAATGATGCTCACGGGGCTCTCTTTACAGATAGGTGATGTGAGTCCGTGGTTTAAGAGCCATGGACATCCACTCATTCAATGCATGTGCTATAGTACAGGAGTAACTGAAGCATAAGTAGGCGTCATGAAGTGTCCACTGGATGGTGGTCAGATTCTCTAGTTTTCCCTCTGTGAACAATTTGACTAAATGAATCTCTGGGTTCTTGGGCAATTCAGGGAAGTAGAGTCAAGGCAAGTGAGAAGTTAAATTTCTGCTAATGGGGGGAGGAGGGATTTGATTGGTATTACAACCTTAAAAGCAGGTCACTGTTCAAATATATTTCTTACTTTAGACATATTTCTAATTTCTATTTGGTGAATTTATTCTTTGATAGTAATCCAAAACTATAAAAGGACAGAATAGCCATATATATTAAGGTGTTTATTGCAATATTGTTTATGGATAATTAGTAAAATTGAAAGCAATTTAGGGACATGGACTGTTAGGCAGCCATCAAAATGAAAATTATGAATATTATATAGGTGCATGGAAAGTATGTGATGAATGATAAGTCAAACCGAAGCAAAATAAATCACATATTATGTTACTAGCTATGTAAAAGTTAAGAACATATATGGTTGGGGAACGGCAAGAAAGATGGAATGGTAATAACTTCTAACATGTCCAGGAGTTAGTGTGTGTGTCTCTCTCTTTCCTTCCTAAATCACATTATTGCAATTATAGTGATATTTGTAGAATGAGACATGTCTAAAGAGATTTTTCATGCTTTGTTTGAAATACAGTAATGGCCAATTTGTCCAGTATGTTAGGAAAGAACTGGCCTATTTAAATGACTTATGAATCTTTTTTTTCCCCATTAACTGATGTTTACTCCTCTAAACACAAAAACAACAACAAAATCATTTTGGCTAGAAATCTTTCTAAAATCTATTGTGTACTTTCCTGCCTTCTCCAACAGTTTCCTGAGCACATTTTATTCTTTTCTTCATATCTCAGGCTTACCATGATGAATGTCAATTTCTCTCCCACACTAGAATGCAATGGTGTTCTTAAGAGCAATACAAATATAGGGTTATCTGCCTCTCTACATGGCATGATCAAATCTCTTCTGAGTTTTGATTCCTTGGTTCTTATTTTTACATGTTTTTTTGTTGTTGTTTGTTCTTTTTCTCTCTTTTAGTTTATCAGGTGTCATTTTCATGATTGTCAGTGTTCCAGCCTTTGGCGACCTATCCTTCCTAACCTCCCAACAAATTTGCTGCTTCGAATATGCCTTGTTAGGAAAATCACACAAATGAGTTGACTAGAATTATGTGCAGAGAGCCCCAAAGGGGGTTCTAGCTTATGTAAGTATCTGGACAGTGGAGACCTGGCGATACCTGTTTTAGTTGTTCAGAGGTATTTTGCTTACTTCTCAGCTCTTGGCTATTTTCTGGATGCACTGGGGTCTCAGGGAGATGGCCTGTGTTTAACAGATATGTTGCTTCAGGGAAAACAGAATACCGACTCACAGAAACAAAGCATAGTAGTCATAAATCCAGTTAACAACAACAAATCAATGGAAGCCGAAAGCAGAGTCAAGCAATCAATAGTTATAAAAAAAAACCTCACACTTGGATCTGCTCCATTCTTTTTCCATGACACTTCATCCATTCCCTTCATATACTTCATCCTGGGACAAATTTCCCTCCAGTTGAGAAAGAAGCAATGAAATGAGGAAAAGAAAAAATCATACAGGATAAATTAGAGAATCATAATTTATGGAATTCTAAGATTTCAAACACTAAGACAAATTTTGAATGTATAAAGCAGGTTGCTAGGTGCTGTGGAGACTCAAAAGAAAGATGTATTTATGCTCCCTACTCTCACTTACTTTTAATTAAAAGAATTTTTTTTGAGATAGTCTTGCTCTGTCACCCAGGCTGTAGTGTAGTGGTGTGATTACAGCTCACTGTAGCCTCAGACTCCTGGGCTCAAGCAATCCTCTCACCTCAGCCTCCCAAGTAGCTGGGACCACAGGCATGCACCATTCCACCCAGCTAATTTTTGCATTTTTGGTAAAGATGGTGTTTCGTCATGTTGCCCAGGCTGGTATTGAACTTCTGGACTCAAGCGATCTGCCTGCCTTGGCCTCTAACAGTGAGGGGATTACAGTCATGAGACACCATGCCCGGCCTATTTATTTATTTAGAGATAGGGTCTTACTCTGTTGCCCAGGCTGCAGGGCAGTGGCACAATTACAGCTCACTGGAGCCTTTTTTTCTTTCTACAAAAGAATTAAAAATAGGAATAGAGTGGACCATCTGTGCAATTAAAATTTAATTAATTTAATTTCACTAAATTAAACATAACTCTGTGAATATGTGTGTTACATAAATTCAGATGTTTCTGCTACCCAGGGTGAGGGCTATTTTCTTTCAGTTCTGCTGTCTAAAATAAGACTTCAGTTCAACCTTAGTGACAATGGATGTGTGGGTACTTTTTTGAAGAGAGTTTATACTATACTTTGTTGAGCTTCACCCCATTCTTGAAAGTATTTATGCACTTCTAGGGCTTGGGAAAATTTATTATACTTCCAAGCCCTCTCTTTCTTCCAAAAAAAAAAAAAATACCCAACAAAATTTGCAGTAACCACAAAACAAATAAACCCACCTCCTAATCTTCAGAGTAGTGGTTGGAGGATAACATGTAATGGGACATAATTTTTGGTTTCCATTGCTTAATTCTCAAGAACCTTACAAATTCCATAGATCAATGTATAATCTACACTTTGTAGGGGAGAAGGAGTGTCTTTCCTCACTCATTATAAGGTTCATGACTACAGGGGAGAAAATACAATTTCTTCTTTTTTCCCCTCTATTGTTTGAGACACTCCTGAAAACAAAAGTAACATTAACAAGAGAAAAACCAGCAGAAGTTTGTTGACACTGGCTGTACCCATCACTTCGGAGAAGCCTCTGTTCAGAAGTATTTCTTGCTTAAGGTAATGGCTTAGGGAACTTGCTTAAATAGCATTTCAACAAGGAGCCTTAAATCCTATAATGACAAGACAAAAAAGAGAGCATTTTCAGGTTTCTGAAAAGTGGGAAGATGTGGGAAGGTGAATTTATGGGAAGAGTCAAGTTTGCTCCTAGGTCCCCTGGCTCCGCTGTCTCTCAGCTGATAAGCAAGTGTAGGCAGGAAACGTCAGGGAGGAGGACAGGAAGACCTTTGTCTTTGTAAATTGCTGTCCTGCCATCAGGCAGGCAGAGGGAGGAGAAGAGTGTCCTGTGTTTCAGTCTTTTTCAGCTCAATAGTCCTCAGTGTTTTAGACAGGAATATTTTGGGTTCCTTCATGGTTGACACCCCAATAACCCTTGACAGATTAAGAAGAGAAAAGCATAGCGAGTTTACTTAATATAAGTTTTACATAACACAGGAGGCTTCAGAAATGAAAATCCAGAGACTAAGGGAAAACTGTATTTTTGTGGAGAGTCATGCAAAAGTGTGATTGGAGGACAAAATAATATGATATAGTGGTAGTAAACTGGGGGGAACTTAGCAAGACCTGTTTGTTCAGGTTCTTTTTGGCCTCTGTGTTACATTTCTTTCCTCTAGGTATCGGGCAGGACACCTGTCACAGGAGGGTCTTCAGAAGAGAAAGGAAGGAGAGGGTCAGAGACTGACCTTCCTATATTCTATGGCCTGTTTCAGGAGAGAATGGTGGGAGAAGGTGAGAGAGACCTTCGCGTTTCTGCCATTTTCTCAGTTGCCAAGCTGCTATATTTTGCGGTATTGTGTTCTGAGCCTGTCAACTTAGATTAATGTTTGAGAAGTGACCGTCTTGTAAGAATCAATGCTAATCACTGGACAAATTCTTATGCAGTGTGACTAGAAATGAATATCAATACTGGATAAACGATCTGAATGTCCATACCGTTTTACTGCTTGCCATGTACAGGGATAGACTATCTACGGAAAGAAAGGGAGTATATTTCGAGTGAATAACAGTGTTGTCTAGATTAGGCTAGATTTGCTGGTCATTGTTATAGAAAGCCACTTGAACACAAGTTATCTCTTCCATTGTTTGACAGCTATAGTAATGAAAGATTAATGTATCCTATTGCTATCTGAACAAGTTACATATTGGAAATGAATGCATCTATTGAATTCTGGATTATTTGTGGTGGTAGAGACAAGGTTAACTTTTAGAAAAATTACTTAATCATGTATATTGGAATAAGCCAAAATAAAGTGTTTAGAGCCTTGATACTGTTCCAAAATCACATTTTACCCAATAATTGAAGAAAAATTCTTCCATCACACTTTGAAAGTGTTGTGAATAATCATAAAATCATAGTACCTTTTCAATCTTTGGCTCACTTTTTCGTTGGAAATGATGGGAGACAAGATAGCCCGAAGATTAGGAACTAGAGAATACTTTCTCTTCTGGCTGTAGGATCCTATAAACATCTACAAACTTGATGATCAGTAGCTCAGTGAATGTTGAGGGTAATGTATGCTCTCAATTTATTAGGTATCCATTAGTTTTCTATTAAACAAAATAATGTTTAAAAATCCCAAACTCAAGCCACATCTCAGACCAATTTAACTACAGTCTCTGGGGGATGAGGCCCAGATACCAGTATTTTTAAAGCTCATTAGATAATTCCAATATGTAGCTAACTTTGAGAAATACTGCTTTATAGAACATCTCTGCTTACTCTTAGTTAAGTTTAAGGACCTCAGGGACTCTTCAACAATCATTAACAGTCTTAAACAGTCTTCAGTGGCTGTTTCTGTTTCTTTTTCTTTAAATAGAAACCAATCATTCCAAATTAATAGTCTTATTTGTTTTCTTTTATTCCTCTCTTTCTTTGCTCTTGTTTCATTTTGTTTTATTTTTCCCAAATTGATCAATAAAGCATAATAGCATATGAAGTCAGGTCATTCTCAGTTTGAATACAGATTGGGCTATTTACTAGTTGCCATGGATTGACAATGTGTTTAATTTCTTAGCAAGTTTTCCCCTACCCCATCTATAGCAGCATTTCTCAACTGGAAGCAATTTTTTCCAACAGGAGACATTTGTCTATGTTGGAGATGTTTTTGACTGTTACTGCTGGGAAGTTGTTTTTGACATCTAGAGGGCAGAGGCCAGGGATGCTGCTCAACATCCTACAATGCACAGGACAGAACCATAGCAAAGAATTATCTGGCCCTAAATGTCACTACTGCGGAGGTAAAGAAACCCTGATCTACACAGTGAGGCTCTGGAGTCTAACTGCATTCAAAATCTTGTTTCTCTACTTCCTAACTGTGTAATCTTGAGCAATTTAATCAATTGATTCTTGCCTGAATCCCATGTGAAAATGCAGATATTATTAACATTGTTAACACCCACTTTGGATTTTATCGAAGGTTTAAATGGGATAATGCATTTGGAGCATTAATACAGTGCTAATTATTACCAAAATATGTGTCCTTCTGTTCTGCAGCATTTATGGCCTTTTGTTAGTATCCCTGAGATAATTTGATCCTTCTCTTAATCATCTCAGAGTTAATATTCCACGATTCAGTGGTAGGAGAGAGAAAGGCTTTGGAAGCTGGAGTTGTTTTTGAACAGGGACCTGCTTTGGATTTTAAATGGGAGTTCAGAGGAGATAGTTTCACAGCATACTGTTAAGTTCCTTCTCCCACTTTTCACTTTCTTCCCCCAGCTCACCTCTAGCTTGACAATTGTATTGGGTTGGAGTGTTCAAATAAATAAGATTGTATTCAGCCATACAAAAGTCAAAAAGATTCTTGTAAGTACAGATGCTAAGGGAAAGTGCTAAAAGCGATGAGAACAGTTTATTATATTTTAGGTTCTGGAGTGCATGTGCATGATGTGCAGACTTGCTACATAGGTAAACATGTGCCATGGGGGTTTGCTGCATCTATCAATCCATCACCTAGGTATTAAGCCCAGCATGCATTAGCTGTTTATCCTGATGCTCTCCCTCAACTCCCCACCCCCACCCCCCAACAGGCCCCAGTGTGTGTTGTTCCCCTCCCTGTGTCCGTGTGTTCTCATTGTTCAGTTCCCACTTATAAGAGAGAACATGTGATATTTAGTTTTCTGATGAACATGATTTATTAGCAAAGTTTATATTTATTATTAACAAGAAGCAGATAGCAACAGCAGTTTAAATCCGGAAAGAAAAGCTCTGTTGGAAATAGAAATCTGGGACTTATTACTACAGAAGCAGTCAAAGATATGGGAGAGAATGGGATTTCAAGGGAGACTATAGGGAGAAGAGAAAAGGGGGCTTAGGATGTAACCTGAGAAGTAAACCTCAGCTAATAGTTAGTACAAACGTACTGTGGGCTTGCCAGTCACCTTTCTAACCTCTTACACTACGCTTGACTTTTAGGGAGAGTCTGCTTTTATTCTCAGTTCTCATCCCCAAGTGTTCAAAGTCTGCTTTGAAACTAATTAATGAATCTATACTGAGATAATATGGAATGCTTACAAAATTAGGTAGAAAATTCCTACATTGATTGCTGTCCATGAATCAGATTCATTTTAAATTTTTGTCATTATAATTATATAATCATATCATACAATTTGAATTTTTCTCTATGCATATGATTTCTTCTAGCATAGTGTGCACAAAACTATGCATGCTTTCATAACAGCTTTATTGAGGTATGACTCACATATCATACAGTTTACCCTTTTAAAGTATACAATTCAATAGTTTTCAGTATATCTTCCAAATGTCTCTTCAAATGACTATATCATAATTTGCTAGGTCTTTCTTCTGTGTAGGGATATTTATGTTGTTTCTAATTTTTCACCACTATAAGTAGATTTTTCTGCATGTAGATTTAAAAATATTTGGATTATTTTATTTTTAAAACTTTTTATTCTTTAATTGATACATTATAGTTGTACATTTTTGTGATGTATAATTTGATGCTTTGATACATGTATAGATTGTATAATGTTCAAAGCAGGGTAACCAGCATATCTATAACACCATGCATATATTATTTCTTTATGGTGAGAACTTTAAAAAAACTCTCTTCTAATTTGTAATATACAATACTTTGCCGTTGCCCATAGTCACTCTACTGTGCAATACAACACCAGAACGTATTATCACTCTTACCTAATTGTTACTTTGTGCACATTGACCAACCTCTCTTAATCCTACACGTCCCCATTCCCTCCCCAGTCTCTGATAAACACTATTCTTCTCTCTACTTCTTTGAGATCAATTTTTTGTTTAGATTCCACATAACAGTGAGGTCATGTGGTATTTGTCATTCTGTGTCTGGCTCATTTCATGTATTAATATAATATCCTCCAGGTTTGTCCATTTTGTCTCAAATGACAGAATATCATTCTTTTTAATGGCTGAATGCTATTTTATTTTATAGATTTATCACATTTTCTTTATCCATTCATCTGTTTTTAGACATTTAGGTTGATTCCAAGTCTTAGTTGTTGTGGACAGTGCTGCAATAAACATGGAAGTGCAGATCTCTCTCTGATGTACTGATTTCATTTCCTTTGGATATATATCCTTTAGTGGGATTGTTGGATTATACAGTATTTCTATTTCTAATTTTTTGAGGAGCCACCATACTGTTTTCCATAATATTCTACTAATTTACATTCCCCCCCACATTGTGTAAGGTTCCCTTTTCTCCATATCCTTGCCAAGAGTGGTTTTTTTTTTTCCATCTTTTTGATAATGGCCATTCTAATTAGAGTGAGGTCATATTTCATAGTGGTTTTCATTTGTATTTCCCTGGTGATTAGTGATGCTGAGCATTTTTTCATATACCTGTTAGCCATTTGTATGTCTTCTTTTGAGAAATGTCTGTTAAGGTCTTTTGCACATTTTAAAATCAGATTAATTTTTTATTTGCTGTTGTTTAAGTTAGTTATATATTCTGGATATTAGCCCCTTTTCAGATTTATAGTTTGCAAATATTTTCTCCCATTCTATATGTTGCCTCTTTACTCTGTTGTTTCTGTTGCTATGGAAAAGCTTCTTAGCTTGACTAACATGCAAAAATCAGTAGTATTTCTATATGCTGATAGTAAACTATTTGAAAAAGTAATCAAGAAAATAATTATATTTACCATAGTTATTAAAAAAGGTACATTGGAATAAACTTAATTAAGATGAAAGATTTCTTTTTTTTTTTTGAGACAGAGTTTCGCTCTTGTCACCCAGGCTGGAGTGCAATGGCGCGATCTCGGCTCACCTCAACCTCCGACTCCTGGGTTCAGGCATTTCTCCTGCCTCGGCCTACTGAGTAGCTGGGATTACAGGCACGCGCCACCATGCCCAGCTAATTTTTTGTATTTTTAGTAGAGACGGGGTTTCACCATGTTGACCAGGATGGTCTCAATCTCTTGAC
This sequence comes from Callithrix jacchus, assembly GCF_049354715.1. Lineage (NCBI taxonomy): Eukaryota > Metazoa > Chordata > Mammalia > Primates > Cebidae > Callithrix > Callithrix jacchus. The sequence goes on from NC_133524.1 coordinate 14,263,262, forward strand.
CTCATGATCCACCCGCCTCAGCCTCCCAAAATGCTGGGATTACAGGCGTGAGCCACCACGCCTGGCAGAGATGAAAGATTTCTACACCAAAACTATAAAACACTGAAAGAAATTGAAGATGACACAAATAAATGAAAAGATATCTCATGTTTATGGATTGAAAGAACTGATATTGTTAAATGGTCATACCACCCAAAGCAATCTACAGATTTAATATAATTCCTATCAAAATACCAATGATCTTTTTCACAGAAATAGAACAAAATGATCGTAAAATTCATGGGGAACCACAAAAGACACCAAATAACCAAAGTAATTTTAAGCAAAAAGAACAAAGCTGGAGGCATCACATTACCGGGCTTCCAAATATACTACAAAGCTGTGGTAACCAAAACAGCATAGTACTGGCATAAGAATAAACACATAGACAAATGGAACACAATAGAAAATCCGTAAATAAATCCATACACTTATGACCAAACTGATTTTTTTTTTTTTAAATTTTTTATTGGATTATAGGTTTTGGGGTACATGAGCAGAGCATGCAAGACAGTTGCGTAGGTACACACATGGCAGTGTGCTTTGCTTTTCTTCTCCCCTTCACCAAACTGATTTTTAATAATGGTGCCAAGAATACACATTGGGGAAAGAATAGTCTCTTCAAAAGGTGATATTGGAAAACCTGGATATCCACAGGCAGAAAAATGAGACTAGACCTTTACCTCTTTGACCATACACAAAAATCAACTCAAAATGGATTAAAGACTTACATGTAAAACCAGAAACTATGAAACAATTAGAAGCAAACATAGGGGTGACATTTTATGACAATGAGCTGGGCAGGGATTTTTTTAGATAAGACCTCAAAAGCACAGGCAACAAAAGCATTCAAGATTTATTTTAAAGTCTTTCTTTATCCATGAAGAATACATAAAGGAACGTGCAACTGGAAAATTTTGTATAATGGAGAAACTGTTCTAAAATGGATTAATAATTATCATTAAATGTTTGAACTGGGAGAAAGCTCCCCAAAAGAGAATTTCAAGCAGGCAGTGAACAGTAGCTTGGCTACCTAACCCATCTTTGAGTGGAGATGAAAAGCTTCTCCTTGCCTTCACATGAATAAAATTTAACTTATGTGTATGCCAATATTCACTATTAAGATGGTACACTTACATTTATTATTACCTAAACATTGGTCTTTATTGTATAAAAAACAGGGAATATAAGCAAAAGGATGGAAAGAAAAGTTTCTTTCTGGGTTTGAGACCTGCCTGATCAACAAAGAGAACAGGACCCTGTCTCAAAAAACATATATAAGTAAAAATAAAATAAAAAAAATCCCCTCCTGGGAATGAGAAAATCATTGCCATTTTCTTATTTTGTTGTTTCATTATTTATTTATTTTAACTTTTATTTTAGGTTCATGAGTATATGTGCAGGTTTGTTATGTAGGTAAACTGTGTGTCATGGGGATTTGGTGTACAGGTTATGTAGTCACACAGGTAATCAGCATAGTACCTGACAGGCAGTGTTTTGATCCTCAGCCTCCTCCCACCTTCCATCTATGGGCAGTTCGAATAAATGTCACATGAGTTCTCAAACTACTGGTGTTTCTACAGGAAATCCCCTTAGAGAAAAGTAATATTCTCTATTTCATTTGGTCTTCTGGTTAGCTTAAATGTATTTAAGAGCAGAATTTATACAAATACGTGGAAGAAAATTTCAGTGGGTTCTTCCACTTACTTCGGAAAATTGATTTAAAATAGGAGTCATGTTAATTCCCAAGGCATTAATTAGACAGCTTGTAGGGTCCGTCTTCTGGTAATTTCAATAATTTTCCTAAATTTTGCCTCATTTCTTTTGTATGCAGAGATGTTCTCCTAAACTAATTTATCGCCACATTGACACAAAAGGGATTTTCTTTTTAACTGGAAAAAAATCCAGGCCCTTAAAAATTAATTGAATGTCAAATTATGAATACAGGACTACTTCTACACATTTATCATTCACATTCAAACATTTATTGAGCACCTACTGCATATAAGGCAAGATTCTGGCATGATGAACTCAATTACAAAATGCGCATGGTGCTAGAGAGAAAGGCTAATCTTGAAGCAGGAAAGTTATAAACAGAAAAGAATCTGTTGCTTAGGAAATTTCAAACTGAAGATTTTCTAGACTCTAGCTTTATTTTTGTTTCCCTTTTTAGAAAGCAGAGATGAAACCCAAACCTGGAGGTGGGAAAGGGCTCTGCGGGCTTTTGCACTGTGCTGGAGAGGAGGTGCAGGAGAGAGAGAGGCAGAATGCTCTCACCTCGCAGTTTTGCTGTGATGTCTGCAGGGCTACAAGTGCACCTAGGCATGTATTTACAAATCTGTCTTCCCTTTAGAATCTCTTGTGCCTCTTTAGAAAAATGCAAATAGCTCGATCCCAAGTCCTAAGATTATGACTCAGTTGGTGGGTGAGGAGCCTGGGAGTCTGTATTTTTGCAAAGCTTCTTTAGTCACTGCTTACAGAGGTTTGAGAACTTCTATAGTGCAGTCATTCCACTTACGTCAGTTGTGCCTGGCCCCCTGCTGCACATCAGAATCATCTGGAGGGTGTTAAAAATGCTGTTGCCTGGATCCCACCCCTATACATTCCCATGTCATTGGTTTTCAGTGTGCCTAAGCATCCTGATTTTTCCCACATTCCCAGGGGATAGCAATGTACAGCCACACTGAGACCACTGGCTTAAATGCATTCAATCCTGATGAATCATCTCTCTTGCTATCAAAGCTTAAAATGAAGAAATGGTGGCAATTTGAATAACTGAATCAGGAGATTCAGGAGAATTTAAAAATCAGAAGAAAGGATTCAGTGAGGACTGTTAACAGAGGGAGAGGACTGGGACATCATCACCAAGGCAACACCATTAACAGCACTTTTTCTTTGAGACAGTTGGACTTTATCATTGAAAGGTTAGCCGGGGTTGGGGTGTACAGTGGGTGAGCAGGAAACACCACCACTCTTTAAAAACCTGCTGCTTCTTCAGGATCGTAAATTGGTCTGTGCCCTGATTATAAAATGAAGCCCTTGTTTCTGGAGGATAAGCCACCTCAGTGGGCCCCCAGGAGAGGTAGAAACTTTGGCAGAGTATGGTCTGAGGACTTCTTCATCTGAAGGCAGGACACTGCAGTGTGAGAGGCGGCTTCACACAGACGACAGAGAATATTGGCTGACTTGTTCACAGACTCCATACTTGTAATTGGACAGCATATTTCTTCTCATTTAGAAATAGCAGAGCAGATGGCAGTCCAACATAAAAAGAAGGATATGTCACCATCTCCAACAGTGGCACATGGACAAGAGATCGCAGTGTCTGGGAACCACATGGCTACTGTGGAAGCATCACTGTCCAATAGAACTTTCCAGGTTGGTAGAACTGTTCTACATCTACACTGTCTAGTACAATGGCCACTAGACACATGAGCACTTGAGTGCTTGAAATGAGGTAATGAGACTGAAGAACTGAAAGTTTAATTTTATTTCATTTTAATTACATACAATTTAAATTCGAGTAGCCACATGAGGCTGGCGGCTTATGTATTGAACAAGCAGCTCGCAAGAACAAATCTCGACTTTGTCACTTATGGGGTAAATTTCTAGACATTTTCAAGCCTTGGTTCCCTCATCTGTATTTCTTGTGTGCTGGCACCAGAATTATCATTGAGACAGAACTGGCATTGTTTGAAAAAATACCTTGATAGGTAATTTGGCCATCAAAACCTAGGCTTCAGAGAAGGGTCTGGAGAGGAAATGCAGAACTCAAGAAGGACCAAGTCATTTTCTATAAGAATATGGGAGAAATTATTCATTAATTGTTAGCCCTGAGTGAGAAGGAGTAAGGGAAGAAAGGGAAAGAAGAGCCAGTAAGAAAGTTTGGGAGCTACCTGGAATGTTAGGGACTCTTATGAACAGGGAGAGCTAATATTAGTTTTCAGTTACTTGTGTTACTGTTGTAAACCCATGCTGTCTTTCTAAACCCTTGGTCAAATTTGCTGTAAACATAAATGTCTTTGTTGGGTGTGTGTGTGTGTGTGTGTGTGTGTGTGTGTGTGTCTGTGTGTGTGTATGTATTAAGTAAAGGGAATAAGCCCAATGTGTACACTAGAATTGAATGGAAAAGGGAAAACATGGAATGATTAGACTGTTAATAAGCTGAAGAAATGCAGTGAAAGCAGGAGTTAAGAGGCAGAGGAAACCATGACAAAGTAAGCCCTTAAGAAAGTTGTAGCTAACATATGTTTTTTGTAAAATGGGGGTTCACACCAAGCTCATATAAATCTCAAAAGGAAGGATCAGCACAACTAATACTTACATGTAAACTGGAGACAGTAACACCTACTTGAGGGATCGTTGTGACGATAAAATGAGATAATGCTTGTGAAGTGCTTATACATAGTAAAAGCTTAATAAAACTTTAGTTTCATGGTTTTGAAATGAATACACGGCTGATCCTTGAACAACGTGAGGGTTAAGGCACCGACCCTCACTTGTGGTCAAAAATTCATATATAACTTTTGCCTCGCCCAAAACTGATCTACTGATAGCCTTACCAATAGCATAAACTGTAGATTAACACATATTTTGTATGTTAAATGTATTCCATGCTGTATTCTTACAATAAAGTAAACTAGAGAAAAGAAAATGTTATTAAGAAAATCATAAGGAAGAGAAAATATATTTACCATTCATTAAGTGGAAGTGGATCATCACAAAGATCATCCTCTTCTTCACATTGAGTCGGCTGAGGAGGAGGAGGGAGAGGAGGAGTTGGTCTTGGTGTCTCAGGGGTGACAGAGACAGAAGAAGATCCACAAATAAGTGGACGCTTGCAGTTAAAATCCATGTTGATCAAGGGTCTATTGTAATACTCTTTTTTTTTTTTTTAAGATTAAGTGAAGTGACATGTGAAGCCTCTGGTTAACCGTGAGCATTCCCTGAATGCCATACTTTTTCCTTTTTAGGAAGGAAATCTTTTTGTAGACTCTATGTGAGCGATTTGAGCTATATCGTTTTACACTGTAGACCCAGACAGGCCCCCCAAAATTTATAGGGACATATGAGGTCTTTCCTTCTTTCCCTTCTCTGTATGGCATATGGATATCACCTTTAGGAACAGTGAGCTGACGTGCAGCAGTACAGCACTTTCATTAGACTGCTGTTTATAATATGCACGCTTGTCTTTCATCTTTACTCGTAACCATCTCTCAGATTTTTTTCTCTCTCTCTTATAACTCACATGGGCTTATTGCTGTACACTAAGGAGCCCCACTTTTATATATTTTAACCAATTTGAGGGTTTTGTTTACCTAATCAGTTGTCCTTGTTTCTTCTGTAAGTGGCCTTTATTTCCAACTGTTTTCATTACTCCTGGTTTTCAAGTGCCATGAATTGCCTATTCAGTACATTCTACCTTTGGCAAAAATATGTAATTTGCACCTTTTTTGTATCTTTCTTATTTATTCTAGCCTATGTCTTGTTGTTGAGAGAGTGCCTGTAGATCATTCTTGTATGTAAGGATGAACCTATTCCTGAGAGTAGGATAGGAAAATTCCTAGAATTATAGGGCTTTGACTATAGCTTCTGAAAATAATTCAGAGTGTACAGGATACTCTAGTGGCCACAAAATGGATGTCTGATTTTCCTCATGGACAGTATGATAACTTAATGTTTGAAGATTCAAATTAAAAGTATTTTATTCATCCCTGAAGAAACACATTTACTACCTCACCTTTAATTCAGCTACCTTAGCTCTGGGTGGTGGTGGTGGTGTTTGGTCCAAGCCACTCATCAGCTTATGTGGCTAACCGAAAGTGTGCTGATTGAAATAAAGATAAACATGCCTCCTGTCCCTCAAAATATATGCTTCTTATTAAAAAAGCTTAGAGTAAGCACTATGGCATAATGTATCAAATTTATTACTTGTATTTTCAGCCAGCACTTGTATCCAAGCAATGGAGAGCTGCAGTGGGATCTTTGTAGATTTGGCACTGAGTATTTATTTCATGATTTGAGGCCTGGGAAATCTTGTGTTTTCCAGCGTGCTTAGCTTTTTAATACAGGGGCTCAGGTGTCCTGAGCAAAGACAATCACAGCTCCACTCCTGAGCCCCCAATAGCAGAATGATAATGCAGGAAAATCTGTGTCCTACATTCAAATGACTAAAGAGAAACCTCATTTTGCAGTCGTTTCATTTCAGCTGTTTACTCTCCATGGTGAATAATAAACACAAGCCCCAACTGTGAAGGAATATATATTTTTTTCCAGGAGATGGAATTGCCTAGAAAATTCTGAATTAAAAAAACCCCTAAATATAAGTCTTGCCACGCCTGATAACTAATGCTTGAAATCTTTCTCTACTGTAAGTGGTGACAGTTGCCAAAGAGTATATTAGGAAAAGCTCCTCAGTTTGTTTCTGAATAGATAGGGTATTTATCTGTCAGTATTATATATGAAGAGGTTCCCCACAGACTTAACACATTCTGTCAAGCTCTCTTGTTTTACTGTGTTAGTAAATCATAGAGCGTGTTTGAAATATCAAGTAATGGTGAGCTCTGATGTGCAGTTAGGAGTTGCCATTAATGTCAATTTCTTCCTACATTTTTACTTAGAGCTCCCATAAGGCAAATACTTGTCTGTAAAGCGAAGACATGCTAAGCAATGGGAAAATACCTGAAAGATGCATAGAGCTTTTAGTTTTTGAGGGAGAGGATCTCTTTAGAACCCGAGTCATAGTTTTTGAATATCCTTAAGGTTGGTATATTAGCCAAAGTACATCCAGAAGGCAGAAATCACACAAAAGTTATTTTTCTCAGTGAAATATTTTGTTAAGTTCTGATTTTTCACAAAGGTCACTTAATATTTTCTTACCGTCTCTATGGTGCTGCATACCAGACTATCATTATAATCTTCTAAGTAAACTAAAGTTATGTATTTTAGTAGTTTCCACAATTCTGACACGAATGTAGTAAATATATTTGAAACATTATGCTTTTTATACTTATGAAAATTTAAAATTTTTGTTTATAATTGACACATAATTGTACGTGTTTTGGGCTAAGTGAGATATTTCAATACATGTGTATATTGTATATTAATTAAATTAGGGTAGCTAGCATGTCCATTACCACAAACCTTTATCATTTATTTGTGGTGGTAACTTTTAAGATCCTCTTTTTCAAGCTATCTTGAAATGTATAATATATTGTTATTAGCTATAATCACCCTGGTATGTAATATAACAACATAACTTATTCTTCCTTTCTAACTATAACTTTTACCTGTTGACAAACCTCTTCTATTCCCCCTTCCCCTCCCCAGCTTCTGGTCACGACTATTCTATTCTCTACTCCTATGTGTTCAATTTTTTTAGATTCCTTGTGGGAATCTAAAAAAAGTGGGACCATGCAGTGTTTGTCTTTCTGTGTCTGGCTTATTTCACTTAACATTATGTCCTCCAGTGTTGCCACAAATGACAGGATTTCATACTTTTAAAAATAGCCAAATAGTAATCCATTATGTATATAAACCATGTTTTCTTTATTCATTCAAATTATGCTTGAACCTGAAAAACTACATTGTAAAAGAAAATTCTAACTACATTAAATGCCTGACACAATATTAGCAAAATAATTATTTGAAGGCAAATGAAAGTGACAAAAAGGAGGCAGAAATTTGATTTGACTTTTGAAAGAAGAGAACTGTACTGGGTAAAATCCAAGTTTATATAGCTTTTCCCCTGAAGGCATGCTTCAGTCTAGGTTAAAACCCAAGCAGAAAGCTGATGTCACATTGGCTAGAGGTGTCAGAGGATTGACTTAGGAAATGCAAGAGTGCCTAGAATTTGAATGTAAAATCCTAGAAAGGAGGAAGTCACAGAGGTGGCTGCATATACTCTCCCATTAAGTCCTATCTGTGTATCTCATATATGCATAAAAATTTGCATGCAATCTCTTTTTAAATCCCAGGCTTATCCCTGAACCGAACTTGTCTTAAAGAAAATCCAAAGGTACCAGTGAAAGGCTATAGGTGGAAGGCTAAACAATGCGATCAGGGATTTAAGCCCCTGCCACAACAAGGGAGATAAAGATGGGAATTTGAGTCCTGCCAAGTTATATCAGCTTGGCAAGTACTTTGGATTTCTTTTGAAACCCCAGAAAGGCCATACCTAGGGTATGAAAATTTTGTCACAGGACTAAGAAATGTACCCTAAAACTAAACAGAAATAAAAACAGATCCACCCTGACAAGTATAAAATGAAGTGTCTGTAAGTGCAAAATTATCAGCCAGTAATTTTACTATATGGTAAAACAAAAATCAATAACATTTTATAGAGAATAAGAGACTCCAGATTCCATAAAACATACCATCCAAAATGTGTAACATACAATAAAAATACAAGATACGCATGAAAACAGAAACATGTGACCTAAGGTTAGGAGAGAAAGTAGTGAATATAAACAGACTAAATTCATAGACAGACACTTTGAAGGAGGTATTATGCTCACCTCCAAGAACTTAAGTGAAAAAAATCATAACAAGTAAACATATGGGGAGCCAAAGCAGAGAAATAAAAGCTATGAAAAAGAATCAAATGAAATTCTAAAAGGGTAAAATACAATAACAAATAAAAAATTCACCAGTTGGGCTTAACAGCAGCTTAGACTTGGCAGAAGAAAGGATCAGTGAATTTTAAAGAAACATCAATTGAAATTATCCAAATTGAAGAATAGGGAGGAAAGAAGATTGAAAGAAATGAACATCTCTTAGTGGCAGGTAGGACAATATCAAGTGATCTTACATATGTGTAACTGGTGCCTGAGAAGGCTTGGAGAGAAAGGAAGACAAGAAAAAAAATTGAAGAAATGATTGAAAAGTTCCCAATGCTTAAGATAATCAATTTACAGATCCAAGAAATTAAGTGAACACTAAGTAGAAAAGATAGAAGGAAAAGCACACCTAGGCACATCATAGTCAAACTGCTGATTATCAAAGATAAAGAGAAAATCTCAAAAGCAGCTGGTGGCGGGGGACACCTCAGAAGATAGTAGATGTTGGCCAACTTCTCATCAGAAATAAAAAGACCTAGAGAGAATGGAATGACTTATTTTATTTTATTTTATTGAGGCAGAGTTTCACTCTGTCGCCCAGGCTAGACTGCAGCAGTGCAATCTTCGCTCACTGCAACCTCTGCCTCCCGGGCTCAAGTGATTCTTGTGCCTCAGCCTCCCAAGTAGCTGGGATTACGGGTGCATGCCACCATACCTGGCTAATTTTTGTATTTTTTTTTTAGAGATGGGGGTTTCACCATGTTGGCCAGGCTGGTCTCAAACTCCTGACCTTGAAGTAATCTACCTGCTGCACCCTTCCAAAATGTTTGGATTACAGGTGTGAGCCACTATTTCTGGCCAGAAACTTATTTTGAGATGAACAAAAGTTGACAGAATTTGTTCCAGGCACAACTGAGTTACAAGAAATGAAAAAGGGAGTTCTTTAGGCTGAAAGGAAATGACATCAAATGGTATCTCAAAGATAAGAGAAGGAATAAAAAGAACTAAAAATGAAGTATCTGCATAAATGTAAGACTTTCTCTTTTTGTTTTCAATCTTAATTCCCTTTATATACAACTGACTGTTCAAAGCAATAGTAATTTTATTTCGTGGTTTCTAACATATGTGGGTATATACAACAATGGTAACAAGGAAGGGGGGTAAAATGGCACTGCTACAGATTCTTACATTGGATGTGAAGTGGTATAATGTTCAATCCACATAGTTTCTGATACATTCATGGTGTGTATTGTAATGTTTAGCATAATTACTAAAAATAATACAAAGAGCTATATATAAAAAGTCAATAGAGGAATTAAAATGGAATAGAACAATATTCGATTAATCAAATGGAAAAAAAGTAGAAACAACAACAAAAACATATGAGGCAAATTAAACAAATAGTATTCTAAAGTTTATCTAGAATAAACAGATGGAGACTGACAAAAAGATTAAAAAGAATAACTTATTCTTCCTGACATAAAAATGACCTATAAAACTATAGTGATTAAAATATTATGGTACTACAGAAAGAAGGCAGGAATATCTGCTCTTACAATTTGTGTTCAGTATTGTATTGGATGGCCTAGAGAGTGCAATAAGGAAAAAAAATACATAACAGACTTACAAATATGATCTCTATTTGCAGATGACATGATCGTGCCTAGATAATTTAATGGGATAAAGGATAGTCTTTTTAACAGATGGTCTGGAACAACTGGATATCCATATGGAAAAAGACAAACCTCAATCTAAAATTGATCTGCAGATTCCACACAATTCCAACTCAAATCCCAAAAGGTGTTTGGTAGTAATAAACAAGCTGATTCAAAATTTGCATGTAAAAGACCTAGGATTACAAAAATCATCTTGAAACAGAGGAATGAAGTTGGCGTCCTCTACCTTACTTCAAAACATACTTGTGGGTCAGATTTCATGAGAAAAAAGTTCTGAGACTATGACGTTTATAGGCAGAAACTGTGTTGAAAATTGCTCTCAGTAATAACACTTACGAGGATTGAAAAAACATGATTACACAGAGGAAGAAATAGAATGGTGAAGGAGTTTCAGTGGATGCTTCAGTCCATAGCTCAGGGAACTCTGCAATTGACATGATCCTCCATGGTTGCCCTTCTTTGAGGCAGGCATTTGGCGGGCAGATGTTGGCTTTTATACCCTCAATTTGACCACCCTTTGGATGCTGGTTTCCATCAGGGAGAGGCTACAAGCTTGTGTGAGTCAACATTGTTCAGCTGAGGGTCATCAGCTACTAGCACTTGCAGCAGCTGGGGAAATTACGCTTCAGTTCTTAAAGGGGATCTGGTATTCCAGAGCATCCACTCTCATCCACCCTTTGTGGCACTTGGATGTCCTTGCATTTTACAGTAAATTCGGGGAACAGCTCCTCTACAAGGTAGGTTGGTCTCCTTTCCTGAAAATACTTTTTTTGGGGGAGGAACTGGGGATGGAACAAACTCTCACTCTGTTGCCAGGCTGGAGAGCAGTGGCACGATCTTGGCTCACTGCAACCTCTGACTCCCTGGTTCAAGCAATTCTCCTGCCTCAGCCTCCCAAGTAGCTGAGATTACAGGCACATGTCACCATATACAGCTAAATTTTGTGTTTTCAGTAGAGACCGGGTTTCACCATCTTGGCCAGGATGGTCTCTATCTTCTGACCTCATGATCCGCCTGCCTCGCCCTCCCAAAGTGCTGGGATTACAGGTGTGAGGCACACTCCTGGCCAAAAACTTTTAAGATGAAGGTTAGTGAATCTTCACTATGGTCTTTATTTCTGCAGCTGTTCTTGAGGCCGCAATGGACACTTATCAGCTCCTTCCTCTACTACCCACTTTAGAGTGTACTCACCTTTTGCTATCCATAGTAGGTTGGTAAACAAAATGTGGCATAGCCATACAATGCAATACTACTATATTCATATGGTGGAAAATGGCTCAGCAATAAAAATGAGTTAAGTGCATACACAGGCAAAAACATGAATGGATCCCAATAATATTATGTTGTGTAATTTCACTATTGTGAAATTCAAGAACAGGCAAAATTAGTCCACAGTGATAGAAATCAGAATAGTGTTTGCCTATGAAGGGTAGGGATTGACTAGAAGGAATCATAAGGAAAACTTTTGGGGGAGTTGCAATCTTGTAGTTCTTGATTTGGGTTGAGTTTACATGGTTTATATGTACATCATAATTCATCCAGTTGTACACTAAGAGGCCAAAATGTTAACCATGTTGGAATGGAATGATCTTGTGTTCTTATTTGAGATATCTGCTTTCCAAGTTTTTCCCAGTAAATCTGTATTTCTTGGATAACTAGAATTTTTTTTAAAGACATAAGTTGTATTTTAGTGTGTGAACTGGCAAGCTACTATTCTTTAATACTGTGGCCATTTACAAATTTATGTTCTTACAAGGTCACATTTTCTCTGGATGTACTTAATGCTCTCACATTTGTATTAGTATATTGCCTATAGAGGATTTCAAAGTTCCAGTGAATTATAGATTTTGTATGGCTGGAAAGTAACTTGAAAAATCAGCTGACCCAGAAGATTGATGTCCATAACACTCAGGAGGGGGGATTATTTATTTTCTTCTGGTATACATCTAGGGTTAGAGCCAGCCTCTATCATTTCTTTAGCCAATCTCTTTCAATGCTTTATCATATTGATGGATGATTACTTAGAAGATCCCTTTGAGGCAGGTAAAACCCAGATAGAATACTATTATGTTGAGGATAAATTGAGGTTACTGACTTATAAAATGTTCTTCCACTCACTTGATCCCATTGCTCTATCAGTAATATTTTTATAGTTTAAATGTTCTATTTTCTAGGATGAAATTAAAAAGCTGTTTGCATGTGTGAAATGCTACTTTCTTTAATGTCAAATTCCTGTTATTATTTCTAAAAATTGTAAGCATGAAGCATCTCAGCTCCATAACGATGCTTTGCTTTTAGTTCAGTGTCCTTTACACATTACACATTAACTAGGGAGGAAATAACTTGTCAAGAAAGTTGTTTGAATTATCTAAAATTTTTATGAGGAACAGGTGTTTACAGATAGAGGCTCACAACATTGCATCGTGTATCAGTCAACAATTAGGACACCCTACACTTTCCCTTTTCTTTATCCCTTTGTCTCATTTCTTTATAGCTTACTTTCTGATCTCCAAGCCCTTTATTTTCTCCTAATTTATTTTGCAAGACTGCCATGCTCTAGCACCTGTGATAAGGTTTGGCTGTTTTCCCACCCAAATCTCATCTTGAATTGTAATCCCTGTTATCCCCATGTGTCAAGGGAGAGACCACACCAGGTGGGGGTAATTGAATCATGGAGGTGGGTTCCCCCATGCTGTTCTCGTGATAGTTTGTTCGCAGGAGATCTGATGGTTTTATAAGGAGCTCTTCCCCGCTTTGTTTGGCACTTCTTCCTGGCGCCTCGTGAAGAAAGTGCCTTGCTTTCCCTTCATCTTCTGCCATGATTGTAAGATTCCTGAGGCTTATGCAGCCATGCTAAACTGTGAGTCAACTAAACCTCTTTCCTCTATAAATTACCCAGTCTCAGGCGGTTCTTTATAGCAGTATGAAAATGGACTAATATAACCTGAGAGATAATTCCAAAGGAAATTTGGAGATGTTCAGTAATGGTGACTGGGATTCAGAACTCTTTATTACGGCAGATCAGAAGGGAATTAATATATAAATTGGAGGCTTTAATGTTGACACAATAGGATTAAATAACTTATCTTCCAAACCAAGATGACTTTAAAAAATCTTATGTATTTATGGGGCACTATACGTACGTGTGTGTGTGTATACACACACACACACATTGTGAAATGATCAAATCAATCTAATTATTGGATTCATCGCCTCATATCGTTATGATTTTTTTTGTGTTGAGAACATTTATCCTTAGCAATTTAAAAATATACAGTACATTATTAATTATGGTAATTTTGCTGTACAGTAGCTCTGCAGAACTTATTTTTCCAATCTGATTGAAACTGTACCCTTTGACCAACATCTCCTAATTCCACATCCCCAGCCTCTGAATCAGAACAGTTTTGAGAGTGAAAAGGATACCATTACTAATGTAGCTGACCCAATGGTCGTAAACAGGCACTAGAACAATTGAATGTAAGTTGCTTTTAGGCAATCATTGAGTGCATGTGTGTTTGCCTGTGCACCAGAGTGGGGTGAGGAAACAGCATCTAAAAAGAGGAAGATTCCAATTAAAGCGGGCTTTATCTTTGTGGATTTTGGTAAAGAGCAAAAGTAGTCCATGTTTTTGTTGAGGTCTGTAGCTTTCATGAATATTGTTACACATACAAATTTAATTTAATTTTTTTTTGTGGTTTGTGATGCCCCGAATATTGGTGGGGATATGCTTTGATGGACAGCTCTTTTCTTTTGGAGATGGTTTACTTCTCTTTCTCAAGTATCAGTCAACAGTTAGGGCTCCCTCTTCTTTCCCTTTCCTTTATCCCTTTCTTCCCATCCTTTTCCTGTATGCAATTGTGTGTCTGTTTATGAGAGACAATCTGTTTGCCTATTCATGAGAAAACATCCTTTTGATTCATTTTTTGGCCTGCTCAGCACTTCCTGCATTACTGTTTTGCTTTACACTAATAACAATTGATAGCTGTCAAATGACTCTGACATGATTCTGATTTTATGAGGATTTTTGTGCACAAACTGCTCCTTGGTTATGCCTATAATTGGTACAGTGGCTGCAGAATCATTTTTAGATTTAATTGGTTGTTCTTGACTTACTTTTAAATAGTTTCTTGTGTGCAAAACAGATACTGAATATAGTCTGATGAAAATACTGTTCATCAGTTTGAAAGCCCAGTCACATTCCCAAGTTTGCATTAAGAAGGAGGAAGTTTGTTAAGGAGAAATATGTAGCCTATAAAGTGGATTCTCAATGTTCAGTTGTGCCCAGAAACAAATAAGGGCAATGTAAGTACAATGACTTTTGGCTTAATCCAATCACTTGTTAGTTTGATTCTATTTAATTTGATCAAAAACCCATGAAACCAAACCATTTGTAATAAGGGTGACACAACTCCCTCTCTTTTATTTTGATAGATGTTAATTACTGCAGGCAGGAGCTATGGAATAATTCAATTACTGGCTGTAATAACTTTGTCATTTAATTAATAATGCATGCCCTATATCTGAGTGAGAGGGAAGAGTGTGAAGGCTTTGGAGACTGATTACAACAAAATAATGTGATTCAGATATATGTGATTGAAATTCTATGAATTATCACCAAGGGTAAATGCCTGCTGTAGCCTATGCGGAATGCAAATGATGGGCCATGTCCAATTGCTTGGTGAACAAACTATTCCTTAGTAAAACAAAGTAGGATGCATTTGGGACAATTATTAGGAGTAAGCTTGCTACCACTAAAAATAATAGTATAATACTAATGACAGCAAACACATGTAGTACTTACTATATGCCTGATAACTTTCTAACACTCTATAGACATTCACTCTTTTAATCTTTACAGCATCCTTCTTCATCCTTCATCCTTCCTGTTATATAAAAGTGTTGTGTTAGCTTAGATTCCCCTAGAAGGCTTTTGAGACAAAAATTTGAATGCAAGCAGTTTATCTAGGAGGCAAAGCAAAGTCTAGTAAAGAGTGGAATGGAAAGGCAGAGCCAACCTTCAGGTATGAGTGCCTGCGAACTCACAAACCAGTTCCTGCGATTGTTCCTAACTGAAATATGCAACTTGGCTCTCTTCCTCCCAGGGGCATGGCAAGCTAGACATCATTATCCCCATTGCCCAGATGAGAGTGCCAAGGGGCACCCACAGCGACAGGAGTTGAATCCAATTCAGATCTGACTTGAAAGCCAATGTTTTTTTTCTCTACTTCCTCAGATCACACATTCTATTGTGTGTATATTTCTGATTCTCTAAGTCTAAGCTGGGTCCAGGCATCTGCTTTAGGTGATTCTCTTACTGGGTGTACACTGGATGTCACTTTGCATAACTCCTGTTTTGGCAGTACATTAAATTTGATGTGGCCTCTGATTAAAATGTGCCATTATCCTTAAGTGGAAAAGAGTAAGAAACATTCAGGGGTATACAGTATGGATATAAAAAGAAAAGAATAAAAAGGAGTCATATTTGCTTGGGCATGCAGAGAAAATCTTTGTCTGAAAAACAAGAAACATGAGAGAGACATTGGGTGGATATGGACACGCTGAGAGGAGACATTTTGCTGCACGCCCTCTTGTAACTTTGAATTTTGAACCTTGAAAACTTAACATGTATTCAAAAATTAAATTTAAAAAGTATCTTGCATAATACTTATGCAGATATAAATGGCTAAAGATATTTTTTTTGTCTTGGATTATCTGTCTACCATACCCCATGACCCTTCTGTTTCAAGGTGCTACTGCCAAGAAGCCAGATTTGGGGCATATCATGTGGACATTGTGGACAAATATCCCACAGAAATTAATGGGAATTAGTTGGAGTTAGGATGATACTATCATATTAAATTTCTCTATCTAATGGATTAAAGTGACCTTTTGATTGTCTTTCCCTTGAATCCTATTTCTATGGGATTATATGTTCCAAGTTTGCTAAAATACAGACCTACAAAATGAACATAACTAACACTTTTGTAAGTAGTCATTTAGGTAAAATATACCTATGACTAAACTTAAAAGGCATTTTGTTCAGCATTTTCACCTTCATGTGGGAACAGCTGCTAACTTTTGCTGTTGAAAAGGAAAAAGTCAGGCTTTCATTTCAAAAGAGAAAAATGACATTGTCAATGATGACAGGAGTGAAGATTGTTAAGACGTAATTCCATAATTCAAGCAAACTCTTGTGAATCAAAAATATTCTTTGATGATCCAATTGCCTCCTTAAAAGAGAGGCCTCCCTCCCCCGCTTCTCTCTAGGATAGTAGTATTATCTATCTGAATTAAGTGTGGCTTTTAAAGAGAATGACAGAGTGCACTTTGCCTTTGCATTCAGTGTATTGTTTTGGATGGTGTTTCTTTCACTTACGCCATTAGAGCAAATAAATGATTCTGCTCCTTGGTGTCACATACAGTCATGTCTAAGCGAGAACTTTATGCTTATCTTAAGAATATTTTGGCTTAAAGGCAGCAAATGAAGTCTTCAGCTTCTTTAAATCCTAGCTAGGGAGCACTCTCTGACTGCCTGAATAACACTAGAAACAGAACCTTGATGACTGGCAATTCTGTATGTCGGGTGCCTTTCTAATCCAAGATGAGTCACTACTCCTTCAATGCAAACATTCCGCTCTGCAAATTATGACTGCTCTTTTACATTTGCGCTATTCATTCCAAGCGAATCATTGATTACTGTGCTGCACATGGAGGAAGACCTGGGCTGCCTCATGGGATGAAACATTCACCGCTATGCCTGGTACATGGCGGTGCTCAATAAATGGCACGATTATCTAAAAGCAGTGAAAGAAAAGTCTGTCTGAAGCCAGGTTCCCCGGCAGCAGACCCTGAGAGGAAAATATGAGAACCAGTGAGTTTCTCAGGAACTGAGAGCAGGAGAGAGGCCAGGGAATTCCTTGCCTCAGCCTTATCTTTGGGGAACTCTGGAGGATCAATGAAGGCTCAGAGCCTCAGGGCCAGCGAGCTAGGCCTCCATATTCCCACTGTCAGTGCCGGCTGCAGTCAGCTTTTTGAGGAAGTGAGCTCCTAGGCATTTCTGCTCCCTGGACAAGAGGGGCAGTGCTGTGAGCAAGTGGCAGACTTTAGAAGCAAAGCCCATAGGGACCGGGCAATGGGACCACAGGACCGAGAAAGGACATCTGAAAGGGGCAGGCCATGTGACGGCAATGTCTATTGCTAGGTAAAGGAAGGACCGGCTTCAGGGGCCTGCAGCCACCACAGCAGCACAGGGCCTTGCCCTAGAAAGAACCTGACGCTTGGGATTAAAGCCTCTGCGGTGGCTGTCTTGAAGTCTGCAGCATTTTCTCTTGTAATGTGTTTTGTAAGGGAAGTCCGGGAGGACGATGGAGCATGCGTGTGGGCTGGGGCAGCCCTACCTCCCAGTCCCTGATGCCACCGCCCACTTGCCCGGCCCATCGGCCAACCTTTGCTTGGGGCAGTGGTGCATGGACGTACAGAGGGCTGGAGTTGATGTCTTGTGGGTGAGGCATGGCCACGATCATCACGGACCTTGGCCCGGCAGGAAGGGTGGGACGTCCACCCCTACCTGTCCACCCCACTTTCATCCTTTGATGAAAGTGGCTAGTTCACAGTGGGTTGCTATGATGGTCAGGTAGGAAGGGGAGATCGACTTTCCTCCAGGAGGCCACATGTGACCCTGCCAACTTAGTTGCCCCCCATTTCTGTCCCTGCCCTCGAGCCTGAGAGGGGCTGTAACTCAACTTATGCATTTCCCTGTGCCCAAACCTGGCATGAAATATCAAATAAAAGTCACCACCATGGATTGAGAGAGAAACTGTGAAGAGAGGAAAAAAAAGTTTATTATAACAATGTTAAGAGCAGTTTTCCTGTTTTTTTTTTTTTTTTTTTTTAAACAAAAAACTTTATATTTTTGTTTTGCACTGAGCTCTGCAAATTGTATAGCTGGCCCTGAGTCAAGATGAGATACTGTTTTTTTTTTTTTTTTTTTTTTTTGAGATGGAGTTTCATTCTTGTTGCTCAGGCTGCAGTGCAACGGCATGATCTTGGCTTACCACGATCCCCAGCCTCCCAGGTTCAAGCGATTCTCCTGCCTCAGCCTCCCAAGTAGCTGAGAGTACAGGCATGTGCCATCATGCCTGGCTAAGTTTTGTATTTTAGGAGAGACAGAGTTTCTCCACATTGGTCAGCCTATTCTCAAACTCCTGACTTCAGGTGATCCACACCACACGCCTCAGCCTCCCAAAGTGCTGGGATTACAGGTGTGAGCCACCATGCCCATCCTTTCTCTCTCTCTCTCTCTCTCTCTCTCTCTGTCTTGCTCTGTCACCCAGGCTGGAGTGCAGTGGTGTGATCTTGGTATACCTCCCACCTCAGTCTCTGGAGTAGCTGGGATTACCATGCCTGGCTAAATTTTGCATTTTTAGTAGAGACGGGGTCTCACCATTTTGGCCAGGCTGGTCTAGAACTCCTGAACTCCAGTAATCTGCCTGCCTTGGCCTCCCAAAGTGCTGGGATTACAACCGTGGGACACCTCGCCTGGTCAAAATGAGATAATTTTAAATAGATGACTATAGCAGGTCAGATCATGAGGAAACATTTTAATGCTCACATCAGGAAAAGTAATAATTATAATAAAAATTTTAAGAAGAATCACCATTTTTTGAGCGCTTACCTGCCACTGTACACATTGCCTTATTTATTATCTCTTTTAAGCTTAGCAAAGACCCAGTAAGCCATAGATGACAAACCTGACACTCAGAAAATCGTGCCATTTGTGCCATGAAAAAGAATACAATCATGTCTTTTGCTGCAACGTGGATGGAACCAGGGGCCATTGTGTTAAGTAAAACAACTCGGAAATAGAAAGTCAAATACTGAATCTTCTGTCTTATAAGTGGGAGCTAAATAATGTGTACTTAGGGACATAGAGTGCGGAATAGTAGACATTGGAGACTGAACAGTGAGAAGAGTGGGAGGGAGGTGAGAGATAAGAAATTGCTTAATGGGTACAGTGTATATTATTTGGGTGATGGTTATACCAAAAGCCTAGACTTCACCACTAGGCAATATATCCTTGTAACAAAATTGCACTTGTACCCCTTAAATTTATATAAAAAGGAGAAAGTTGTGACATTTGCTTAAATTCACAAACTTGGTAAGTGGAAACTGAAAGTAGGCTCTGACCGACAGCGTGCAGAGCTCTTAACTTCTAAGCCAGTGCTGTCTAATAGAAATATAATGTGAACTACATCTGTAATTTGAAATTTTCTAGTAGTTAGTAACATTAAAAACTAAAGGTAAACAAGTGAAGTTAATTTTAATAATATATTTTACTTAACCCAGTATATTTGAAATAGTATCTCAAAATATAATCAATATAAACGTTTTCAAGATCTCTTACATTCTTTTTTTAATACTAAATCCTCAAAACACTGTGTATTTTACACTCAATGTACATCTTGATTTGGCTGTTAAATTTTTATTGGCCATGCTTAGCTCATATTGAAATTTCATTAAAATTACAGTTGAAAAAGGACATTCACATGCCCAAGATGTTTGAGGCACACTTACAATGTTTCTGGTAACTGAATTGAGTATTTATTTTTATATTTAAATTTTAATTAATTAGAATGGAATAAAATTAAAAATTCAATTCCTCAGATGCACTAGGCATATTTAAAGTGCTCAACAGCTAGGTGTGGCTAGTCACCACTCAGCTGGGTAGCACAGCTTTAAGCTAAAACGAGGCAGTGAGAGGCAGCCATGGAAATCTCTCCAGCAAGGGTCTTGAGACAAATTTGTGAAGAGTCAAGGGACATGAAGACAGGCCAGAGGCAGGGGTGAGCAGTGCAGGAGATGGCATCCATTTTTTCTCAGATGCAGAGCCGAAGCATGCTACAATAATTTCTTTCCAATAAACATTTATTGTGCACCAACTGTGTGTTAGGCACTGTGGTAAGTGTTGGAGATACAGGACAGGTCCTTGCCCTCGGTTTCATGTTTGTGATGTATGTGTCAAGGGCAGGGGTGGAAGATGGATTGTAAACATGAGTATTAGATTCCTGTGTGTGCTCTAGCAAAATACCACAAACTTAGTCGTTTAAAACAATGCAAATCCAATCTTGCATAATTTTAGAGGCTATGAATCTTAAATCAAGGTGTCTGTGGGGCTATGTTTTTTCCAAAATCTCTAGAGAAGAATACTTCCTGGTCTCTTTCTAGCTTCTGGGCCCCAGGCCTTCCTGGGTTTGTGGCAGCGTAACTCTGATCTCCATCTCTGCCTCCGTCTTCACATGAGCACATTATCTCTCTGTGTCTGCGTTTGTGACCATATTTCCCTCTTCTTTAAAGATCAGATGAGTTTGGACACATTCAGGGTGGAATGACAACATATTAAATTTCCCTCTTCTTAGAAGCATACCAGTCCTATTGGATTTAGGAGTCATCCTACTCTAGTATAACCTCACCTTAACTAGTTACCTCTTTAAAGACTCTACTTGCAAATAAGGTCACATTCACAGGAATAAGAGGTTAAGACTTCAACATATCTTTCTAGGGGATACAATTCAACCCATAGCAACGTGTATACCTATAAAAAACAGATCAGTGATTTCAGAAAGTGCTGTGAAAATAAAGCAAGGCAATGGTATTAACAGTGAGAGGTCTGAAGTAGGCTGGTGCTGAATCTCACAGGAGTGATAAACTAAAGGAATAAAGGAGAGACACAGAATTTCTGTCTGCCAGTTGGGCCAGATGTGCCTGAAGGACTATGGGTTCACTTCTTAATTGATTTTCCTTGGCCTGCACAGAAATCCAGCTAGGGGAGTTGGGATCTCTGAGGAGGCAGGTGTTCCCTGTGGACTCTCTGGGAACCTACCATTATTACTGCATTGCTTTCTCCAGCTCCTTGTTGACACCTGTGTATTAAGAATCATCACAAACAAAGATGACCTTGTCAGCTAATATTTTATCTCCACTGAATGCACTACAACCTCAGCATAGCTCTGAGGGTGGCTAAGACAGCTTGGCCGCATACCCGGTTTAGTAACACTTGGTCATGTGAGCATAGACCTAAATTGTAGGTGGGTACCAATACCATGCCATCATAGTGTCGCCCCTCAGGCATTTTTCCTTTTTTCCCTTTCACTTGATCTTGATTTTATGCACATCTACATTCTATACTTTGGTTTTAGTCCCAAGGAACCAAATCTGAAATCATAAAACAACCATGGAAGGGAAAATCGGGCAAAATATAGGCAAAATTAGGCTCTGACCTTTAGTCTTGGATATATTCTGTTGTGAATCTGCAATTAAAGCCATCCATAGAAACAAATGCACAAAGATAATTGAAAAAAATTAGAATTTAAAAATACCTCACTCCTCCAAAAATGAAACCATATTTCAAAACCCAAACCAACCATCCAACCAATCAAATACAAAGCAAAATTCAGACTAATTTTTTCTGCTGTCCTCCTCATCTCTCAAGTTAGAGCCCTGATTTTTACCACACACAAACATCAATTCCATGTGTGTTAAGACTTAACTAGGAAAAGTAAAACAGTTCCCAAAAAACAGAAGAAATACTTCCATAATCTTGACATGGAGCTGTCTGCCCCTCCTTTAAAGCATGCCCCTGAAGTTAGAAGCATTAAAATATTGAGAGATGTTACTTAAATAAGAAATACAAAAAACCTAACAGGTGGCTAAAAATACCAAAAGTTAAAAGAAAAATAGTAGCCCACAGAGGAAGTTGCATATGACAGAACAAAACCAGAGGATTTAATATCTGTAATATGTAGCAATAGTCTTACAAATTAATAAAACAAACCCTGAATAGAAAAATAAGCAAAGGATGGACATAAAGAAGCATTTTTTTTTTTTTTTGGCAACAAAGTCTCTCTCTGTCACCCAGGCTGGAGTGCAATGGTATAGTCTTGGCCCACTGCAACCTCTGCCTCCTGGGTTCAAGCAATTCTCCAGCCTCAGTCTCCTGAGCAGCAGGGACAACAGGTGTACACCACCACATCCAGCTGATTCTGATTTTTTTTTTTTTGTATTTTTAGTAGAGACAGGGTTTCAGTATGTTGGCCAGGTTGGTCTCGAGCTCCTGACTTTGTGATCTGCCCGCTTTGGCCTCCTGAGTAGCTGGGAGTACAGGCACACGCCACCACACTGGCTATTTTTTTTTTTTTTTGGCACTTTTAGGAGAGATGGAGTTTCACTGTGTTGGCCAGGTTGGTCTCGAACTCCTGACTTTATATGCTGAGAAACTGAAGTCTGAAGTGAAGTATAAGACTGAGAACATCGTTATCCTTTGGTCTGTTGCTGTTCTTATTTGCTTCTGTGGAACCCAAGGTTACTGGTAAAAAGTGTCACTCAATTTATGGCTCAGGGACTGAGCCTCTGGGGCCAGAGCCAGCAATTACCTTGCAGATAGCAAAGGCCTATACATGTCTTGGCTCTTACACTGGAGAGGTTTCAGACTGGCAGAAGAAATGTGCTTAAAAATAATGCATCTATTTTAGAGATCCAGAAATGTGGACATTTCCACATTGCTATTCTCACCTTAGTCTAGGCTTCTGTTATCCATCAGAAATAGCACAACAAAAGGGGCACCTTGCCCTTTTCTTAGCTCTTTTACCTTTATTTCTTTGGGCCACAACTTGAGCATTTCTCAGGCATTGACAATCCGATTTAATTTACGGGCTGATTGCAACATAGTGGAGGGAAATTAAAAGTTGTGACTGCATTACCCTTTGGTCTTCTGTGTGAATGACTGACGTCTGGATTTGATTCTAATTAAAAGCAGACAGGAACTACTGAGGTGAAAGTAGAAGAGAAATAAGAATCTGTCTTTATAATCAGCGAAGCATATTTGTGAGGGCCTGCACTAGTGGGAAGTGGGGAAGCAGATGTTCCATGACACAGTCAGCGAACTTTCTGTAAAGGGTCAGATTGTAAATCTTTTCAGCTTTGTAGGCCATAAGGTCTCTGTTGCATGTATTCACCTCTGCCATTGCATCTTGAAAACCATTACAGACAATAAGTAAATGAAAGAGCATGGCCGTACTCCAATAAAATTTTATTTGCAAAAATAGGCTGTGGGCCATATTTGGCCTGGGGGCCGTAGTTTGTCAATCCAGGTCTACATAATTAATTTGAGGTTTGGTCAGGATAGGGTTGCTGCTGTTTGTTCCTCCTGCTGATATACTTTTGAGGATTTCTGTGTTTATAACCTACCCAAGGAAAGTGACCAGGGAAGAAAAAGATACTGTTCACACAGAGCACATTTTCTGTTAAGACTCTGCTAATGCATTTGGCCAAGGACAAGGGTAAAGTTATAGCTAACATGAGACTGATGCTACATGGAGTTCTAGCAACATTTTTTTTTGGTATCAGATTTAACTGGAGGAATTAAAAATTGACTGTTCCTATAGGTAAATAATTTTTCCCAAGATAGTGTGCATCCTTTACACTCACTCTCTGCTGTTTTTTAAAATCACGTTTGTTTCTTTTCTCTTAGTAAACTTGATGCCAATTATCTGTGCATGGTTTCTGTCACATATTGTTCATTAATATGTTGGGAATGTCTTTCCTAACACAAATACCCCCAAGGTGCCCTTAATTTCTTCTGAGAAGTAAGAACTTGGAGTAATTAAGTGGAGTGGTCTTTTAGCTTGCATTTGAACACTAACAGATGTTCAAATGTATGCTTAAGTGACAATAGCTGAAATAGTCTTGAGCTGTGGTAAGGAAGGGGAGATAAATAGGATGGTACTTATAAGTACCCCCATCTTAGATCCCATTTTAACCATATTTAGATCCCCATATTTACATAAGAGAAAATAATGATCATTTATGAGGGGGTAGATTATATAGTAAATGTGATGGGAAAATATAATTTGGAAAAAGCTGATTTGAAAAAGCAATTTGGAGAAAACCAGTTTAGAACCTCACCTCATACCATACGTCAAATGAATGCCAGATGATAGAAATGATTAAATGTAAGATGTAGAAGCATAATAAAATTGAGGAGAAAATTTGGTTGACTATTCAAATAATCTTTGACAAAAAAATTACTTTCCATCTACAAAAACAGAGGAAGAAGTCGAGATGGAAATAATTGATAGATTTATAAGTATACAATCTACAGTTCATGTCTATAGTCAATCTATAATCAATGTATGAAGTTCAAAATTATCTCTACAGCAGAAAATATCAAAATCAAAAGTTCGACAGATTAAGAAACTATTTGCTGGCTGAGTGCTCACACATGTAATCCTAGCACTTTGGGAGGCCGAGGCAGGAGGATTCTTGAACCTAGGAGTTCCAGACCAGCCTGGGCAACATAGCAAGACCCCATCTCTACAAATACTTAAATGCTTAGCCAGGTGTGGTGGCACATGCCTGTGGCCTCAGCTACTCAGGAGGCTGAGGTGGGAGGACCACTGAAGCCTCTGTGGTCGAGGCTGCAGTAGGCTGTGATCATGCCACTGCACTCCAGCCTGGGCAACAGAGTGAGACCCTGTCTCAAAAAAAAAAAGAACAAAAAAGAAAAAAGTATTTGCTAAGGGTAAGAAGGAGTAATAGACCAAGTATATAAAAAAACTCATGTGAACTTTAACAGAGAAACAAACATTATTTCAGTAACACATGGAAAATGGAACATGACAGATAAGTCACAAATGAGGACATGAACATGGTCAATAAATGTGAAAAATTGATCAGCCTCACTAGTAATCAGAGAAATGAATGGCAAAACATAATAATTTTCATCTATGAAATTATCAAAAGTTGAAATATGGTTAATAGTCAGAACTGACATGATGAGAGTGAGACAGACACTTCTGGACAGTGTTGCTGAGCATTGCACATTTCAATAAATCAATTTAGCCACATGCATCTAGTGGATCATATATTCCCTGGCCAAGTTGTTCATTTCTAAAGATTTATTAGGAATCTATTTAAAGGAACTGATTGAAAATTCAGGCACAGGTTTATTTTTCCAAATGCCCAATATAATATTTTTTAAAATGGGGGAACAAAACAAGAACATAGGTTGGCAAACTATGGCCTGCAGGACAGGTAGGCTCTGCCACCTGATTTTGGGCAGTCTGTGGTCTAAGAATGGTTTTTTACATTTTTAAATGGTTGAAAAAATTCAAAAATGAATTATGAAAGTTTGACTGAAACATAACCACATCCATTTGTTTACATAGTATCTATGGCTACTTTCACACTTGAATAATAGACTTGGGTTGTAGGACAGAGATCATAGGGCACATTAGGCCTCAAATATTTGCTACCTGGTGCTTTTCAGAAACGTTTTGCCAACTGTTGGTATAATAAATAATGGTATGCTTATATGATGTGGTACTTGTAGCTGTGAAAATGATATTTGCAATTAATTTATAGTAACACAGGAAAATATAACATCATGTCAAGTGGGAAGAATCTGGAACAGAGCCATAGATATTAGAGTTTCCCAAGGAGTATTCTGTTGGATAATAATAGAATTTAATACATTGACAAAAATCTGAGATTAAAACATTATGCAGCATAGCTTTTACTATGCTATTTTGCAGAGTGAATCTCTAAGAGGGAGAATATAGTACACCATGTTCTCATTTTTTTTTGTCCCTAGAACTCAATGTTCCATAAAATGTAATTTTGTAAATGCAAGTTTTTACAGAATGGCCTTCATTATTCTATAGTATACTTGATGTACACATGCACGCACACACAGGATGTAATAGAAAATGAGTCAAAATGTTGACTGTGTCGACTTCTCAGCGATAGGATTACAGATAATGTTTTTGGGGTTGTATGTTTCTGTATTTTCTTGAATAAGCAGGAATTAATCTTACAATTAGAAAAATATTAATAGAAAATATAAAGCGATGCATGTTAAAGGAAGAAGAGTATGGAATTAAAGTAGAACCTTTGGGTAAATTAAAAATATTTCAAATGTGTCATATATACATGCACAGTAAAACTTGAAGCCATTTCTATTTATCTGTTTATCCATTTATGTTTTCTCCCTTGTTCTCTCTCTCTCTCTCTCTCCTGTATCTATCTATCTATCTATCTATCTATCTATCTATCTATCTATCTATCTATCTATAATTTAAACAGCTATCTAAGATAACTTAGGATAGGTTTTAATATTTTAATGAAGAAGCGAATCTTACTATTTTGCCATCAAGTAAATAAGAATCATTTCCTCTCTGTTACACACAAACTGGACTAGTTTATTTTTGTTTTAGCTAAAGTTTTTATTTTGGAATAATTTTATATTTACAGAGAAGTTGCAAAGATAGTACAGAGAATTCCTGCACAACCTTCAGCCAGGTTTCTCTAATGTTAAAATCTTATATGGCTGTAGTGCCTTGCAGGACAAAAATTAACAGCACTATGTTCCTGTTAACTAACAGTAACATACAGTTTGTATGCGTTTCCACCAATTTCCCCACTGATGTCCTTTTTTCCAGGATCCCAGGGAATCACATTACAATTTGTGAGCTGATTTCTTTTGATTCCATGGAAAATTCTTAGAGTGGACTCAGTCTCAATTTTGTGAATTATAAAGCATCAAATATAGGTGAAGTATTTGACTATTCTTTATTAAATTGTTAAATTCCCGTTAGTGGTCAGGGGGTTTCCAAGGCACACCTCTACTTACGTTTTCAGGCTATTTATCCATGCTATCTGCCCTGAGTAAAAAACTTTAAAACTTGCAAAGCATTTTAAAAAATATTATCTCTATCTGTCACCCTAATGACTCCATGAAGGAGGCAAGGCATATATAATCTTGAGTTTTCCCATTTCACTGATTAAAAAATTTAAACCTGAAGACATGCACGACCTGTGCAGTCACATGGGGTCTCGTGCTTAGAAAAGTCCTGTGTTTGGTTTAATGTTCTCTCTCGACCTTTTGAAATTCTTAATTATGAGCAAGGGGCTCTGCATTTTGATTTTGCACTGGGATCCACAAATTAGGAAGCTGGTTCTGCCTGGAGTGTTTGCCTTGCAAAATTTGTGCAGTTGGGTGGATTTTAGTGCTTCCTGACTTGGAGTTTACTCTTATTTCTACTAAACTGCAACATATTTCCATCAAGCTTGAAACCTATAACTTGCATCCAACCTTCTAATCTGTTGACTTAATTTTCAAAAACTTGACTTTCCTGGCTCTGTCCCAATACCTCAGCATTTTTGCATGTAATTTTTGCCTTGACAACTTTGATTTTTGTTATAAAAGCAAATCAGTCTGAAAACTTGCTTACCTGTAGGTTAGACAAACTGCTCTGCTAATTTATGTTAATAACAATATCCTAGCTGTGGCTGTTGCCTTAGCTGCTATGCGTGTCATGTTTATTAAATAGGTTTAAAATAAAAAAATCTATTTCATTTTGTTTCTGAGCTTGGCTAATTCACTCATGCTGCTGTCAGGGATGAACTGAGAATGATAACTCCCTTCTTTAAAGGGTGATATTAATTTTTCTGCAGACATGGAAACATTTGGCTGAGCAGTATGATTTTAAAATCAGGGAGCACTGCTTGGTGGCCAAATAGTCAAGGAAATGCTCAGTGACCCAGACGGCAAATCCACATTATTTGTGCTGCCCCAGGTAGCCCTTGATAAATTTTTTTTTTCCACAGTCCTTTGAGAGAGATGAGGGATTCAGCCAAGTGAGGAATTCATCCTTGGCTTTATATCATTAATAGAAACAGTAGTTTTCTTCTGGGAGTAAAGATCTGAGCTGACCATTCTGCTTTAGTTTTAGTCTTATAAAGATCTGATCATATTGGCATTGGTTGTCCAGTAGTTGGACATAGTCATGCTTGCATTTAGTTTACAGATTCAATCACAAGAATTTGGGCAGGGGGTTGGGGGAGAGCGAGAGAGAGAGATCCCGGAGATGGGGATGTTAGTTGGTATGGGGTGAGCATATTTTACATGTAGAAAGGGCATGAATTTTGGTGGGCAAGAGGGTGGGATGTTATGAGTTGAATTGTGTCCTCTCTAAAGATATGTTGAAGTCCTAACCTTCAGAATCTGTGAATGTGACCTTATTTGGAAACAGTCTTCGCAGATGTAACTAAGTTAGGAAGAAGTCATATTGGATTAGAGTGGGTCCTACTCCAATGACTGGTGTCCTTATAGGATGAAGGAAATTTGGACACAGACACGGGAGAGAGCCATGTGAAGACACAGGCAGAGACTGGAATGACACATCTATAAACTAAGGAATACCAAGAGTTGTTGGCAACCCTCAGAAGCTAGAAGAGGTGAGGCAGGACCCTCTCCTAGAGCTTTCTGAAAAAGCCTGGCTCTGCTGATGTCTTGATCTTAGGCTTCCAGTTTCAGGAACTGAGAGAATACATTTCTGTTGTGTTAAGCAATCTAGTTTGCAGTACTTTGTTATGGCAGCCCTAGGAAACGAATACATATTGTAAATAAGGAAAAGAAAGATTAAGTGAAAGTCTAAACAGGTCTAACCATCCTATAAGTATGCAAGTAAAAGACAGTGGGTCTTTTAAAGTTTCTTTTTCTTTTTTCCTGATTATGATTAGTGTAAAAATCTGGAAAATAAAAAGTAGTATAATCCCTTACACTATGAAAAATTCCTTAGACATATATCCCTTTGCATATAGCATATTGTATATACTTCCTATTTTGTTTTCTGTTCTATCGCTAAAAGCATATCAACTTACATATGCAATTTCAAAAGATTTCTGTTGAACTTAATATGCTAACATGAGTATTTGCAATGTTGCGAAATGTTCTTTGAAATACCTTTTATATAGACTGAACCACTTCTTCATATAGATGTATCAGATTCCTCTGGAAGGACACAACTTATCTAACTAGTTCTATTTTTTCAGATATTTAGGTGAAATGTCTTCAGTCTTTTTGAAAATCAATTTTTGACCAGGTTGCTGATTTTTTCCCCTAATGATAGATTCCCCAAATGGCTTTAGAAGTAAACACACACATGCCCACACACGTATAATATGCTTAATAGCTTCAAAAGCAACAGAGAATAAACTTTTCAACAAATGAGGATACGAAAGCTTGCCACAGCCAGTCTAGGGCTTGTTAGTTAGCAATGCCCCAGGGACTCTGGGGAATTTCCCTTATTCTTGTTGCACAGAGCTATGTCCAGAAGAACAATACTTAGATCAGGCTGATCTGGCAGACTGCAGACATTGGGCATGATGAATGGGGTTGTGTCCGTGCCTGAGCATTCTGTATTATTCCTTGCCCAGTAACCAAATGTAAATCATATGACTCCAAGATAGATGAGGGGGGATCCTGGCTGGGATGAGGCACTTCCTGGTACTTACCTAGACTGACCCGCTTGCTGAACTTGTCTTGTCTGTGCATGTAGGGACAAGGCACAAAACATGGCTAAAACATCAGTTCTAACTTGTAAGAAATTGACTAACAAATTTAATTCACAATATTACTTCAAGCTGTAAAATATCTAGGATTATATCAGTAAGAGTAAGGAACTTAACATTTTATCGAAGGACACAGAACAATACCTAAATAAATGGAGAAACACAACATGTACTGTTAGGAAGACTTAGTATCACATAAACGTCATTATTTGCCAAAAACATGTGTAAATGCAAGATAATTCCTATCAGAATCCAAATGAAGACATTTTTGGAATGACAAAAATTATTGTAAAATTTAGGCTGAAGAAATAAGAGTTGCCAACAAAATTTATGTTTCAGAAGAATAATCAGGGGTAAGGATCTTGTGTTATCAGATAAAACTTACAATAATTCTATGGTAATGAAAACAAAATATCAGTGATATAAGAAATATTAACCAGGACAATGGGACATAGAAAGAACCTCAGCACATATCCAATAGTATAGAAGTTAATCTTGGAAAAGCTGGCATTATAATTCAATAGGAAAATAAATTAGTATATGTTATTGGTATAAATTTGCTATCCATTTGGAAGGAAACTAATATAAATGCCTACCTTATATCACTTATAAAAATATATACCTGGTGAATTAATAAATCTCAATGTAAAATGAAATATTTATGAATATTAGAAGAACATTTAGGAGAATATTTCTGTAAACTTGTGGGTGAGTAGAGATTAGGAATCAAGTTGGGAAACTTAAGAGGGAATCAAGAAAAAGATCAATAGATACACAAAT
This sequence comes from Callithrix jacchus, assembly GCF_049354715.1. Taxonomy (NCBI): domain Eukaryota; kingdom Metazoa; phylum Chordata; class Mammalia; order Primates; family Cebidae; genus Callithrix; species Callithrix jacchus. The sequence goes on from NC_133524.1 coordinate 14,293,725, forward strand.
TTAAAAATGTTTCTTAATAAAAAATGTATAATAAAACAACCAAAAGACAAGAAATAAACTGGGCCAAATATGTGCAGTCATATGACAGGTACAATGCTAATATCTTCAATTTACAAGGACGCACACAAATATATTGGAAAAATGACACAATAAAAAAGAATGCTCATTTTTATAGAAAGTGACATGTAAATGGTTAATAAAGTAATGAAAGGCAGCTTAATCTCCTTAACATTCAAGGGAATGTGGATTTGAGGTATAATCTTAACTTGTCCAATTGCAAAAACTGAAAGATTGATAACATTCAGTACTAGTAACAATCTGGGGAAGCAGACATTTGTGTGTTGCTTGTGGGAAGGTAAATGTAAAACCTTTATGGAAAGTTACCTTTTAATTATCAAAATTTTAAAAATGGATATGTCTTTGATCCAGCAACCCAGCTTTGGGAATGTACCCTATTAAATTAAACACACCATAATATAAGGTGTATATATATATATCCAGACAGCTTTTTCTTACAGCTGTAAACTTGGAGACACCTTAAATGTTACACAATTGAAAAATGGCTGTTTTAACTGTACAAATTCTTAGTGTGACCTGGACAGATGCAGTGACATGTTACCAAGTGAAGGGAGAAAACAATTTTCTGGGGAAAATGTAGAGTATAATATAAGTTTTGTAGAAAAAAATAGACCCTCTTTTCCATATATAAGTGTTTGTTTGCCAGCATGATGAGAGATGTAACAGAATATGCCTTAAATTATTATTGGCTATTTTGGAAGATTTGACTAAATTAGAGGGTAAATTATCTGTGTAAGGAATTTAGCACTGTATCTATTACAGTCAACATTTTAAATGGAACGTGTCATAATTGTGCTTCAAATATACATTTATAAGCATTTATTATAAATAATATAAAATAGCATTACATTTTTTAAAAAAGAAAACCTGATTGTGTCAATTTTTGAGTACTTTCCTGTCTTTCTCTCTGTATATACACATTATGTATCTGTATCTCATATATATATATATATATATATATATATATATATATATATATACTATGCATTTTCCATGGTATTTTAAAATCTCTTGTATTATACTTTTTTTAGTATGATAGTTTTTAATGGCTAAATGTTATTTAAATTGAAGTGTCATTATTTCTTAAACTATTCTCTGTTAGGCATATGTTATTTTTAGTTTTCTTTTACTTTGATCATTGCTGCATAAACACCTTACTATTTGTTTTCTGCTGATTGATTTAAAAATGTACTCCTTAGTGTATAATTACTGTTCAAAATCTATAGGAATGTTCGTTGGTCTTGTTTCACACTGCCTTATCTCTAAAATTTTACATCAGCTATTTGAATTGAAATTCACCATAATCCTTTTCTATCTGTGGGCAAACTTTCTAAAGGCAGATCCGAAAATAATTTGCAAAGTGCTACTTTTCACTCCAGTTTTACTGATAACCCATTATAAGGACATGTTACCACTTGTTTATCACAATTAGAAAATTTAAATATACCAAAGTGCCCATAACAGCAGAAAGGATCTTTTAAGATGAGTTTGACAGAATTATTGAAAATAATAGTAATTTACATTTACCTGGTACTCTTCCTCAACAGGATGATTCCATTTTCTTTTTTAGTATAATGGACTGATACATAATTTCTTATGCTGTTTTGCTACTACATTTTCTGTAGACATCATTTAAGGAACAGTTCTCACTTGTCTGAGTTACAATAGCTTATCTCTCAGTGGAAATCTGAGAAAATAACTAGTGCTTTTGTCATCGACTTTCCCATTAATCTCATTTTCTGTGTTTCTGATGTATCCCTTGATAGTAAGCTCTCTTTGGTATTTAGGGGGAGATTCCACAAACGCCTATAAGTTTTGAGAGTCGCCTCACATCTCTTCTCTATTGACACCCCTGGGATTGAGGGTTCAGATACTGCACTCTAATGTTTTTGTCTGTTATAGATACTCAATTTTACCCATGAGTCATAAATCTGCATTGCTTGGCTGTTACCTTCGGGACTTATTGAGTAAGTGCTGACCTTGTTCTTCTCTCAAGATAGAATTCCCACCATGGATATCTAATACTACTACAGATATTTTCACTCTCGCTTTTTAAGCAATCGTAGCCCACCCAGTCAAAACATTTTGTATTTTCAAGTTTTGTTGGCCATGAACTACCAAAGAAGTTGGTCAGGAGCTTTAACTGATCATTTTCATTTAATTATGACATGTTTTTAGGAAGAAGTGCCCATAGGCTTTTATGTTTTGTTACTTCTCAAACAACATTAAAATACCGTCATCAACATTAAAATATCATTAAAATACCTGCCACACTCCCTCCCTGTGTTCTGATAGAGAACATAAGACACTTGTGGTTATAAATACGTCTGTTTTAAACTCAAATAACAGATGGTACCATTTGAACTCAGCAGAAGTAAACAAGAAATGGAATGCAAACACACAATTATAAACTATTTAACTGAGGTTTTGCATATTTGGGTTTTGCAGATTGCTTCATAAATGATATACCTTAAATTGAAGTGCTCTAGGATATTTATCATTTCAATTTCTGCTAATTTCTTTTTCTAAACTAATTTGCAAGTTTTTGTTCTTTAATCATTAGCTATCTTCCTCCCACTCACTAAACAACCTCTTCAGTAATTGGCAACATGATTGATATTATGGAAGTAAGTTAAACAGATATAGCTCCTACCTCTGTGACTTGCATTCTAAAAGTAGCATTTCACAGGACTACCACAGTTAAAGAAAAATAGAAACACATGGAACAATGTCATAAAAAATGTTACACCAGCTGTTCCTTCCACACCTCTGTTTTCTTTTTTCTTTTTAGTGAAGTATAATTATATGCAGTAAAATGTTCTAATCTTATGTATACAATTTGATAAGTTTTGACAATAAGACCACCCACATAACCAACACTCCAGTCAAGATATAGAATCTTCCATCACTCCAGAAAGTTTCTTTGTATCCCTTCTAAATTAATTCTCTTCTCTGCCAGGCAACCTATTCTGATTTCTATCACCATAGATTAATTTTGTCTGTTCTAGAACTTCATATTCATGGAATCATTGGGCATATACTCTTTGGTATCTGATTTCTTTCAGTCAGTATAATGAGATTAATCCATGTTGTTGCATGCATTAATAGTTCATTCATCTTTTTTTACTGTGTAGTATTTCATAGTGTAGATATAGATATACCACAATTTGTTTTCCATTCTCCTATTGATGGGTAACTGGTGTGTCTGTAATTTTTGGCTATTATGAATAAAACTGTAAAAACGCTCTTAATTGAGTGTTTTTGAGGACATATGTTTTTATTTGTTCAGTCCTTGGGAATTGCTGGATCACACTAGTAGTTTTATGTTCAATTTTATTAAGAAACTGCCATATGGATCTATCATATTATGTTCCCGTCAGCAATGTATGAGAGTTCCCACTGCTCTGAATCCTTGCCAATGTTTGTTTTGTATTGTTAGTTTTTAAATTTTAAATTTAAATTTAAAATTTAGTGAATATGTAGTGACTATGTCATGGTGTCTCACTGGTTTTCATTTGCATTTATGTGATGACTAACAATGTTTGAGCATCTTTTCATGCATTTATTGGCTGTTCATACATATTGTTTTTTTTGACATGTCTGTTCAAGCCTTTTGTTCATTTTTTATTGAATTGTTGTTCTTGGGAAGGGAGTACTACACACTGGGGTCTATCGGGGGGAATAGAGGAGGGACAGTGAGGGGAGAGCTGGGGAGGGATAGCATGGGGAGAAATGCCAAATGTGGGTGAAGGGGCGGAAGGCAGCAAAACACACTGCCATGTGTGTACCTATGCAACTATCTTTCATGTTCTGCACATGTACCCCAAAACCTAAAACACAATAAAAAAATAAATAAAAAAGAAATTGATTTGCAGGAGTTCTTTATACATTCTGGATACAAGTTGGATATATGTATTGTTATTTTTTTCTCTAAGACTGCCTTAAATTTTCATTTTCTTGACGGTATCTTTTGATGAGTAGAAGTTTTAAATTTGTGTGGTTTCCATTTATTATTTTTATCTTTTAAGGGTAGGGCTTTGGCACTCAGGTCAAGTAATCTTTGCCTTTTTTTCTATTAGCTTTATTGTTTAGCTTTTAGATTCAGGTCTACAATCCATCTTGAGATAATAGTTGTGTATGGAGTACAGTTAAAGTTCATCATTTTTAATATGGTTATTGTCCCAGTCCATTCAGGCTGCTAGAACAAAATAGCATACACTGAGTGGCTTATAAACAACAGAGATTTATTTCACATAGTTTTAGAGACTGGGAGGTCTAAGATCAAGGCGCCAGCAGACTAAATTTCTGGTGAGGGACCCGCTTCCTCACAGATGGCTCCTTCGTGCTTTAACATCATACCTTTCATTATTTAACATAGAGAGGTATCTCTCTAGGGTCTCTTTTATGAAGGTACTAATCCCATTTATGAGAATTCCACCATCACGACCTAATCACCTTCCAAAAGATCTACCTTTTAATACCATTATCTTGGGGGTTGGGATTTTAGCATATGAATTTTGAGAGGACACAAACATTAAGGTCATAACAGACACTCACTTGTTCCAGTGCCATTTGTTGAAAGTACTTTCTCCACTCAGTTGTTCTGGAACCTTTGTCAAAAATGATTTGATCATGGTATGTGTCCCTTCTCTCTCTGCTATTTTGGTGATATATCTGTAGATCGTATGCCAGTACCATATTGTGTTGATTCCTGTAACTTTATAGTAAGTCTTGGAGTCAGGTATATAAGTCCTCTAGCTTGGTTTTTCAGGAATTTTGGTTCTTTGTATTTCTGTATAAAGTTTAAAATTATCTTTCAGTTTCTTTAAAAGATGGGCTGGGCTTTAAATAATTTCTTTGAATGTGTAGATCAATTCAGGAAGGACTGACAACAATACTGAGCTCTTCAATCAATGCATGTGGTGTAGCTTTCCATTTATTCAGGTGTTCCTTAATTTTTCTCAGTAATGTTTTATCATTTTCATGCTATAGAAGCCTTACACCTTTTATTACATTTATTCCTAGGTACTTCAAGTTTTTGATGCTGTTGTAAATCTACCATACTTTTTTAGAATGCATTTTCTCCGTTTCTTGAGATAAGTTTAGAATGTTTCATTATTTCAAAAACATTGCTATTACATCAGGCAGCTAAAAGTTGTTAGTCCCCATTGCTATGCTCATTTGCCTATTTTGGTTTGTTTTGAAGTAATGTAGTATAGTGAGTGTAACAGACTTTGGAGCCCTTTGGTTCCAAGTTTGAATTTCTGTTCTGTCACTTGTTAGCTGTGTAAATTAGCCAAGTCACTTAAACTCTATAAGCCTTAATTTCTCTGTCAGTAGATTGGGGATGATCATATTGATCTTGTCTAGTTGGTATGAGTATTATACAACAGAACCATGTTACTAGGATTTGAGTAACAATGTGTGGATAACACTCTCCCTTAACAAAATTAAAGCAATTTAATTTTGGGATAGGTAATACATAAAGTCATAAAATATTTGAAAATATTAAAGAGCAAATGGTGAAAAGTCTCTTTCCTATTTCTGACCCTCATTTGCTCAGTTCTTCTCCTCAGAGGCCACTATTGTTACCATTGTTTGGTACGTGCAAAGCTATGCTATCTACATGAAAAGATATATTGATTTATATTCCTTTTGAGAGGCCCAAATATTAGCATACTGTTAATATTGTTTAGCCTCTTGTAATTTATAAATGTTAACTGTATATTTGAAGTAGATCATATCAACTTCTTTTAAAAAAAATTCCCATGGGTGCTTTTTAACTTTTTTTTTTAGTATTATAATGTTATCTAGGTGATGGGATTTGTAAGTCTGAGCCTTTTTCTTCCCCTGCTCAATAAAGAAAGTGTCAACTTGGTCTCTGCCATTGTAAAATAATTCTGTCTCCAATGTGGGTACCTTGTCTCCCAACCCTTATCAGAGTGAATCACGGAGAAAAATGTTCTCAGAGTAGGAGAAACTATGTGTTCAGCATTTACTTCAGGAGTCTAGAATAGTGGTGTTGAGGGATGAAACTAGCTAAAAAACTTTAGGAGAAAGGGCTAAGTGCAGACGAAATGGAAGAAGAGGTGTTTCTGGAAGATTCTGGAGATGAACTCATGAATAGAAGGGAGAAATGTCTTCTGAGGTGGTAAAGTGAGACCTTCACCAGTTTTGAGGTATTAGTGAATATAAGAAGCCAAGAAATTTAAAAATAAGCGTAGAGAAGTTCTTTGTGGATATCTTTTAAGTTTTTCAAGAGCCTTGGGCAAACACTGGAATGAATGTTTAGACTGGGATTCTTTGAATCTGGTACACTCTGAGGCTGAATCACATAGGATGTTGCTTTCATAGGATTACATTTAAGCATATACAAACAAAAGTAGATGTGGACCAACACAAGTGGCTATAGACCAATACAATTTAAATTAATAATTTTAAATAAACTGGATAGATGAAGTTTTGCTGAATCAATTTACTGATGTTATATATAGTTGTTGAAAGACATATTGGAATGATATATTTTACCTGATTTGATTCTTTACATTTAAAGCATAATTGACCATTATTTAGGTCATTATAGTTATTGTCATTAGTTTTCCAATTTAGTAATAAACTTAATTCATTGTTTTGATGTGATAATAAATATGGGTTGAACCTAAAAATACAATAGTGAAAAATGGAAAAGAATTGGTTCCATCTGGATGCTATGGCTCATGCCTATAATCCCAGCACTTTGCGAGGCTGAGGCAGGTGGATTACTTGAGGCCAGGAACTGGATACCAGCCTGGTCAACCTGGAGAAACCCCGTCTCTATTAAAAATACAAAAAATTAGCTGGGTATGGTGGTGCATGTCTGTAGTCCAGCTACTTGGGAGGCAGGAGAATTGCTTGAACCCAGGAGGGAGAGGTTGCAGTGAGCCAGCCTGGGTGACAGAACAAGACTCCATCTCAAAAAAAAAAAAAAAAAAAAGGAAAAGAATTGGTTTAACAAAAAAGTATTTATTACGTGTTTTATTTCACTTAATTCTAAATGTTGCAAATTGGAATGAACCAAAAGAAAACTCAAGCAACATCATTACTAAGCATGAATCTGTGAACACTGACAGCTTTGACCATATTACTGTTATATATATATATATATATATATATATATATTGCATTTTAGGTTTTGGGGTACATGTGCAGAACATGCAAGATAGTTGCATAGGTACACACATAGCAATGTTTTGCTGCCTTCCTCCCCTTCACCCACATTTGGCATTTCTCCCCATGCTAGCCCTCCCCAGCTCCCCCCCAATGCTGTCCCTCCTCTATTCCCCCCAATAGACCCCAGTGTGTAGTACTCCCTTCCCTGTGTCCATGTGTTGTCATTTTTCATCACCCGCTTATGAGTGAGAATATGCGGTATTTCATTTTCTGTTCTTGTGTCCGTTTGCTGAGAATGATGTTCTCCAGATTCATCCATGTCCCTACAAAGGTCACAAACTCATCATTTTTGATTGCTACATAATATTCCATGGTGTATATGTGCCACATTTTCCCAGTCCAGTCTATCATCAATGGGCATTTGCGTTGATTCCAGGTCTTTGCTATCGTAAACAGTGCTGCAATGAACATTCGTGTACATGTGTCCTTATAGTAGAACGATTTATAGTCCTTTGGATATATACCCAGTAATGGGATTGCTGGGTCAAATGGAATTTCTATTTCTAAGGCCTTGAGGAATCGCCACACTGTCTTCCACAATGGTTGAACTAATTTACACTCCCACCAGCAGTGTAAAAGTGTTCCTATTTCTCCACATCCTCTCCAGCATCTGTTGTCTCCAGATTTTTTAATGATCGCCATTCTAAGTGGCGTGAGATGGTATCTCAATGTGGTTTTGATTTGCATCTCTCTGATGACCAGTGATGATGAGCACTTTTTCATATGTTTGTTGACCTCATGTATGTCTTCTTTTGTAAAGTTTCTGTTCATATCCTTTGCCCATTTTTGAATGGGCTTGTTTGTTTTTTTCCTGTAAATCTGTTTGAGTTCTTTGTAAATTCTGGATATCAGCCCTTTGTCAGATGGGTAAACTGCAAAAATTTTTTCCCATTCTGTTGGTTGCCGATTCACTCTAGTCACTGTTCCTTTTGCCATGCAGAAGCTGTGGAGTTTGATTAGGTCCGATTTGTCTATTTTGGCTTTTGTTGCCAATGCTTTTGATGTTTTGGTCATGAAGTCCTTGCCTACTCCTATGTCCTGAATGGTTTTGCCTAGATTTTCTTCTAGGGTTTTTATGGTGCCAGGTCTTATGTTTAAGTCTTTAATCCATCTGGAGTTAATTTTAGTGTCAGGTGTCAGGAAGGGGTCCAGTTTCTGCTTTCTGCACATGGCTAGCCGGTTTTCCCAACACCATTTATTAAACAGGAATCCTTTCCCCATTGCTTGTTTTTGTCAGGTTTATCAAAGATTGCTTGGTTGTAGATATGTTGTGTTGCCTCCGATGCCTCTGTTCTGTTCCATTGGTCTATATCTCTGTTTTGGTACCAGTACCATGCTGTTTTGATTACTGTAGCCTTGTAGTATAGTTTGAAGTCCGGTAGTGTGATGCCTCCTGCTGTGTTCTTTTTGCTTAGAATTGACTTGGCTATGTGGGATTTCTTTTGGTTCCATATGAAGTTTAAGGTGTTTTTTTTTCCAGTTCTGTGAAGAAAGTCAATGGTAGCTTGATGGGGATAGCATTGATTCAAGTGTTATATATTTTAACTCCCGCCATTTTCTCTTTTAAATTGCTTCAAAATTTTTTGTTTCTGCAGTGCCTTGTGAGGCTATTTGTCCTTTATTGAGAGAGTTCAATGAATCCTTTACTGTTTTCATGTTAACTCATGACTATTAATGTCATACTTTATTCCATTATACTATGAAAATTTTATTATGTTAAATAAAGTCTTAGTTTCTAAAAACAAACACTCTAGAATGTCTAATTCTATGAACATATCTTTCAAGCACAAATTATTACCACAATATAAAGGTTTGCCATTCTCCTTAGTACAAGAATGAAGGATGACTTCAAAAGGCAGATGTGGGCTGATTGCTGTCATTGGAACATTAAGGGCATGCCAATACAGAGGAAGCCAGACGTGTTTATCAACACGCTGTGAGCTAAACACCGTTACTCTGCGAAATTGCTTGGAGGCCAAAGTGATTGTAAAAAACAAAAGATCTGAAAATAAGAGATAGTTTCTGGTTTAAAGAGGACACTGATAATCTAAAATGTGGCACATTAAAACTTTATAGATTATTATATTAAATAAAAACACAAAAATAAATTTTTCGAGACTTTGCAGACCTTTTATAATGTGTCCAAGGGGGTCCTCAGATATCAGTTTGAGAACCTCAGACAGAATGTTTTTAAAGCATCTAGTTTTCTGTTTGGTACCTAGTAAGCGCGTATCAACTAATTTTGTTATAGCTTGAATATAGGTGTTTTCTTAGTCATTTGTTGAATGACTGCTTATGCCTAGTAATGGGAGGGGGTTACAGAATATTCAGGAAGACACATTAGGCACTCAATTTGGGTTCAATAAAATGCAAAGGGAGTAATTTTAGGACCATGTATTTATTTATTCACATATTTACTATATAGTAGGCACTGTGCTAAGTGTTGGACATAAAATAACTAAACATGAAAATACAATTATGAATTATGATACATTCAATGAAAGAAATTATCAAAATATAATGGTAAAGAAAATCACTTAGATTTGTGTTAGGGAAGGCCTCTTTGAGGAGGGAGTATTTTACCCAGCACAAAATAGTATTTTGCAAATTAAAAGAAGTGCTCAGAGAGACCCAAAGTAAGAGATTTTTCATAGTAAATGGGGTTAAGCTGGAAAGCTTCAGAGGAGCTAATTTCTGAAATAGGCCTTTGAGTGTTAGAGGTGGTTTTGTGGAAGACAGTAGGAGAGAAGAAATAAGTGTGTAGTTTAGTAAGCTTAGGAAATGGAAGCTAAAAGGCAGAAAGAGTTGATTAGCATATAAATATTAGGAAATGCAGCTGGCACGTTGGCTCATGCCTATAATTCTAGCACTTTGAGAGGCCAAAAGGAGATGGCTTAAGGCCAGGAGTTTGAGACTAGCCCGGGTGACATAGCGAGATCCCATCTCTAGAAAAAATTTTTTAAAATCCCTAAAGTAAGCAAAAGATGGAGATAGCTAACTAGGCAAAGGTTTATGATAGAGTATCAGATAGTGCTTGGTTCACAGAGGGGGTTTATTCAGATGGATGAAAAAATTTTTAAACCAATAAAAAGGCCTAATGATAGGTCCTCATATTTTTCTTTCTCCCTGAAAGTTTTATTGTTAGCAATGCTTTAAATAATGTAGTCAAGTCCCACTGTAATATATTGATGTTATGTGTTCTGTAGGACTTATTTATAGATGAGACATTCTTTTATAAGATCATTTTTGAACGTCAGTGTGGAAATAAATTCCTTTGGGTGGAGACCAAGATATGCCTCATGGGATGCCAGCTTCTGAATATATTTTCGTGATGGTCACATATTCGAGAGAAAAATAATTCTTTATGCATATCATTTTTACTTGGGGCTACTATTTTGTGGATCATATGTTTCATTTGTGAAAATGAGAATAACTGAATAACTATACATAGCAATTAAAATATGTTGACATCTTGAAAATATCAACTCAAGTAGTATTTATAATCTTTCGCAAACTATAAACATCATTCATTATTAATTAATCTATAAAACTAAATGTAATTGAAATGGTGAAATAGCCTATGAGTCTCATAAAATGTTTTTATAAGCCTGTTATCTTAGGGACAAATGTAATGACCCAGTAAACTCAATGTGTAGGATTTTCTTGAGGTGCATATATTATTTGCATCATTTTATCTTTTATTATTTTTTTATTTTTATTTTTTTTTAATTTTTTATTTATTTATTTATTTTTTAAATTTTTTATTGGATTATAGGTTTTGGGGTACATGAGCAGAGCATGCAAGACAGTTGCATAGGTACACACATGGCAGTGTGCTTTGCTTTTCTTCTCCCCTTCACCCACATTTGGCATTTCTCCCCAGGCTATCCCTCCCCACCTCCCCCTCCCACTGGCCCTCCCCTTTTCCCCCCAATAGACCCCAGTGTTTAGTACTCCCCTTTCTGTGTCCATGTGTTCTCATTTTTCATCACCCACCTATGAGTGAGAATATGCGGTGTTTCATTTTCTGTTCTTGTGTCAGTTTGCTGAGGATGATGTTCTCCAGATTCATCCATGTCCCTACAAACGACACGAACTCATCATTTCTGATTGCTGCATAATATTCCATGGTGTATATGTGCCACATTTTTTCCAATCCAGTCTATTATCAATGGGCATTTGGGTTGATTCCAGGTCTTTGCTATTGTAAACAGTGCTGCAATGAACATTCGTGTACATGTGTCCTTATAGTAGAACGATTTATAGTCTTTTGGATATATACCCAGTAATGGGATTGCTGGGTCAAATGGAATTTCTATTTCTAAGGCCTTGAGGAATCGCCACACTGTCTTCCACAATGGTTGAACTAATTTACACTCCCACCAACAGTGTAAAAGTGTTCCTTTTTCTCCACATCCTCTCCAGCATCTGTTGTCTCCAGATTTTTTAATGATCGCCATTCTAACTGGCGTGAGATGGTATCTCAATGTGGTTTTGATTTGCATCTCTCTGATGACCAGTGACGATGAGCATTTTTTCATATGATTGTTGGCCTCATATATGTCTTCTTTCGTAAAGTATCTGTTCATATCCCTTGCCCACTTTTGAATGGGCTTGTTTGTTTTTTTCCTGTAAATCTGCTTGAGTTGTTTGTAAATTCTGGATATCAGCCCTTTGTCAGATGGGTAGACTGCGAAAATTTTTTCCCATTCTGTTGGTTGCCGATCCACTCTAGTGACTGTTTCTTTTGCCGTGCAGAAGCTGTGGAGTTTCATTAGGTCCCATTTGTCTATTTTGGCTTTTGTTGCCAATGCTCTTGGTGTTTTGTTCATGAAGTCCTTGCCTACTCCTATGTCCTGGATAGTTTTGCCTAGATTTCCTTCTAGGGTTTTTATGGTGCCAGGTCTTATGTTTAAGTCTTTAATCCATCTGGAGTTAATTTTAGTGTCAGGTGTCAGGAAGGGGTCCAGTTTCTGCTTTCTGCACATGGCTAGCCAGTTTTCCCAACACCATTTGTTAAACATGGAATCCTTGCCCCATTGCTTGTTTTTGTCAGGTTTATCAAAGATTGTATAGTTGTATGTATGTTGTGTTGCCTCCGGTGCCTCTGTTTTGTTCCATTGGTCTATATCTCTATTTTGGTACCAGTACCATGCTGTTTTGATTACTGTAGCCTTGTAGTATAGTTTGAAATCCAGTAGTGTGATGCCCCCCGCTGTGTTCTTTTTGCTTAGAATTGACTTGGCTATGCGGGCTCTCTTTTGGTTCCATATGAAGTTCATGGTGGTTTTTTCCAGTTCTGTGAAGAAAGTCAATGGTAGCTTGATGGGGATAGCGTTGATTCTGTAAATTACTTTGGGCAGTATAGCCATTTTCACGATATTAATTCTTCCTAACCATGAACATGGAATGTTTCTCCATCTGTTTGTGTCCTCTCTGATTTCGTTGAGCAGTGGTTTGTAGTTCTCCTTGAAGAGGTCCCTTACGTTCCTTGTGAGTTGTATTCCAAGGTATTTTATTCTTTTTGTAGCAATTGCGAATGGCAGTTCGCTCTTGATTTGGCTTTCTTTAAGTCTGTTATTGGTGTAGACGAATGCTTGTGATTTTTGCACATTGATTTTATATCCTGAGACTTTGCTGAAGTTGCTTATCAGTTTCAGGAGTTTTTGGGCTGAGGCGATGGGGTCTTCTAGGTATACTATCATGTCGTCTGCAAATAGAGACAATTTGGCTTCCACCTTTCCTATTTGAATACCCTTTATTTCTTTTTCTTGCCTGATTGCTCTGGCTAGAACTTCCAGAACTATATTGAATAGGAGTGGTGAGAGAGGGCATCCTTGTCTAGTGCCGGATTTCAAAGGGAATGCTTCCAGTTTTTGCCCATTCAGTATGATATTGGCTGTTGGTTTGTCATAAATAGCTTTTATTACTTTGAGATACGTTCCATCGATACCGAGTTTATTGAGGGTTTTTAGCATAAAGGGCTGTTGAATTTTGTCAAATGCCTTCTCTGCGTCAATTGAGATAATCATGTGGTTTTTGTTTTTGGTTCTGTTTATGTGGTGAATTACGTTGATAGACTTGCGTATGTTGAACCAGCCTTGCATCCCTGGGATGAATCCTACTTGATCATGATGAATAAGTTTTTTGATTTGCTGTTGCAATCGGCTTGCCAATATTTTATTGAAGACTTTTGCATCTATGTTCATCATGGATATTGGCCTGAAGTTTTCTTTTCTCGTTGGGTCTCTGCTGGGTTTTGGTATCAGGATGATGTTGGTCTCATAAAATGATTTGGGAAGGATTCCCTCTTTTTGGATTGTTTGAAATAGTTTTAGAAGGAATGGTACCAGCTCCTCCTTGTGTGTCTGGTAGAATTCGGCTGTGAACCCATCTGGACCTGGGCTTTTTTTGTGAGGTAGGCTCTTAATTGCTGCCTCAACTTCAGACCTTGTTATTGGTCTATTCATAGTTTCAGCTTCCTCCTGGTTTAGGCTTGGGAGGACACAGGAGTCCAGGAATTTATCCATTTCTTCCAGGTTTACTAGTTTATGTGCATAGAGTTGTTTGTAATATTCTCTGATGATGGTTTGAATTTCTGTGGAATCTGTGGTGATTTCCCCTTTATCATTTTTTATTGCATCTATTTGGTTGTTCTCTCTTTTATTTTTAATCAATCTGGCTAGTGGTCTGTCTATTTTGTTGATCTTTTCAAAAAACCAGCTCTTGGATTTATTGATTTTTTGAAGGGTTTTTCGTGTCTCAATCTCCTTCAGCTCAGCTCTGATCTTAGTAATTTCTTGTCTTCTGCTGGGTTTTGAGTTTTTTTGATCTTGCTCCTCTAGCTCTTTCAATTTTGACGATAGGGTGTCAATTTTGGATCTCTCCATTCTCCTCATATGGGCACTTATTGCTATATACTTTCCTCTAGAGACTGCTTTAAATGTGTCCCAGAGGTTCTGGCACGTTGTGTCTTCGTTCTCATTGGTTTCGAAGAACTTCTTTATTTCTGCCTTCATTTCGTTGTTTACCCAGTCAACATTCAAGAGCCAGTTGTTCAGTTTCCATGAAGCTGTGCGGTTCTGGGTCGGTTTCTGAATTCTGAGTTCTAACTTGATTGCACTATGGTCTGAGAGGCTGTTTGTTATGATTTCAGTTGTTTTGCATTTGTTGAGCAGTGCTTTACTTCCAATTATGTGGTCAATTTTAGAGTAGGTGTGATGTGGTGCTGAGAAGAATGTGTATTCTGTGGATTTGGGGTGGAGAGTTCTGTAAATGTCCACCAGGTTTGCTTGCTCCAGGTCTGAGTTCAAGCCCTGGGTATCCTTGTTGATTTTCTGTCTGGTTGATCTGTCTAGTATTGACAGTGGAGTGTTAAAGTCTCCCACTATTATTGTGTGGGAGTCTAAGTCCTTCTGTAAGTCATTAAGAACTTGCCTTATGTATCTGGGTGCTCCTGTGTTGGGTCCATATATGTTTAGGATCGTTAGCTCTTCTTGTTGTATCGATCCTTTTACCATTATGTAATGGCCTTCTTTGTCTCTTTTGATCTTTGTTGCTTTAAAGTCTATTTTATCAGAGATGAGAATTGCAACTCCTGCTTTTTTTTGCTTTCCATTAGCTTGGTAAATCTTCCTCCATCCCTTTATTTTGAGCCTTTGTGTATCCTTGCATGTGAGATGGGTTTCCTGTATACAGCACACTGATGGGTTTTGGATTTTTATCCAATTTGCCAGTCTGTGTCTTTTGATTGGTGCATTTAGTCCATTTACATTTAGGGTTAATATTGTTATGTGTGAATTGGATACTGCCATTTTGATTCTAAGTGGCTGTTTTGCCTGTTAGTTGTTGTAGATTCTTCATTATGTTGAAGCTCTTTAGCATTCAGTGTGATTTTGGAATGGCTGGTACTGATTGATCCTTTCTATGTGTAGTGCCTCTTTTAGGAGCTCTTGTAAAGCAGGCCTGGTGGTGACAAAATCTCTGAGTACTTGCTTGTTCGCAAAGGATTTTATTCTTCCTTCACTTCTGAAGCTCAGTTTGGCTGGATATGAAATTCTGGGTTGAAAGTTCTTTTCTTTAAGAATGTTGAATATTGGCCCCCACTCTCTTCTGGCTTGTAGTGTTTCTGCCGAGAGATCTGCTGTGAGTCTGATGGGCTTCCCTTTGTGGGTGACCCGACCTTTCTCTCTGGCTGCCCTTAGTATTCTCTCCTTTATTTCAACCCTGTTGAATCTGACGATTATGTGCCTTGGGGTTGCTCTTCTTGCAGAATATCTTTGTGGTGTTCTTTGTATTTCCTGCAATTGAGTGTTGGCTTGTCTTGCTAGGTGGGGGAAATTTTCCTGGATGATGTCCTGAAGAGTATTTTCCAGCTTGGATTCATTCTCTTCGTCCCCTTCTGGTACACCTATCAAACGTAGGTTAGGTCTTTTCACATAGTCCCACATTTCTTGGAGACTTTGTTCATTCCTTTTTGCGCTTTTTTCTCTGATCTTGGTTTCTCGTTTTATTTCATTGAGTTGGTCTTCGACTTCAGATATTCTTTCTTCTGCTTGGTCAATTCGGCTATTGAAACTTGCGTTTGCTTCGCGAAGTTCTCGTATTGTGTTTTTCAGCTCCTTTAATTCATTCATATTCCTCTCTAAGGTATCCATTCTTGTTATCATTTCCTCGAATCTTTTTTCAAGGTTCTTAGTTTCTTTGCATTGATTTAATACATGATCTTTTAGCTCACAAAAGTTTCTCATTATCCATCTTCTGAAGTCTAATTCCGTCATTTCGTCACAGTCATTCTCCGTCCAGCTTTGTTCCCTTGCTGGTGAGGAGTCTTGGTCCTTTCTAGGAGGCGATGTGTTCTGGTTTCGGGTGTTTTCCTCCTTTTTGCGCTGGTTTCTTCCCATCTTTGTGGATTTGTCCGCTGGTCGTCTGCGTAGTTGCTGACTTTTCGTTTGGGTCTCTGAGTGGACACCCAGAATGTTGATGATGAAGTATTTCTGTTGCTTGGTTTTCCTTCTACCAGTCTAGCCCCTTCGCTGTACGACTGTTGAGTTCCACTCCAGACCCTGCTTGTCTGGGGTGCACCTCTAGTAGCCGTGGCACAGCGAGGGATGCTACCAGTTTCTTTTTCTGCTCTCTTTGTCCCAGGATGATGCCTGCCTAATGACAGTCTTTTGGATATAGAGGGGTCAGGGAGCTGCTTGAGGAGACAGTTTGTACTTTATAGGGGTTTAATTGCTGAGCTGTGCACTCTGTTGTTCATTCAGGGCTGTTAGGCTGCTATGTTTGATTCTGCTGCAACACAGCTCATTAAACAACCCTTTTTTTTTCTCAAATGCTCTGTGTTGAGGGGTTTGGGCTTTATTTTTGGATGTCCGATCAGGTGTCCTGCCCAGCTCAAAGGCAGACTAGCCACTGTTTCCATTTTATCTTTTAGGTTCTTCTCACCTGCTTATGAATAAAGAGGATACATGACATCTAGAGTTCTACATCT
Organism: Callithrix jacchus; assembly: GCF_049354715.1. Classification (NCBI taxonomy): domain Eukaryota; kingdom Metazoa; phylum Chordata; class Mammalia; order Primates; family Cebidae; genus Callithrix; species Callithrix jacchus. The sequence continues at coordinate 14,310,505 of NC_133524.1, forward strand.
CATAGATACTAGGAGTATGATTTTTCATTCAAGAGCATTTTGCTCTCCTGATGGGTCTAATATATTCCCCCTCCAGATGTAGTTAATATTCTTATAAGTTGCAACTCTCTACACTGAAATACGAACTGCTGATGTTGGTAACTGCATTCAGGATATCTAAAAGGTATTATATGAACAGTTAATTAATTACAATGCAGTGACCTCTTTGCAATGAAAAACCACGATGTGGTTTAGTGATGAAAAACTTTAGTGATGAAAAACTACAAGCTGGAGAGATGAAATTTCAACAAGATGTCTGGTGAACATGGAACTCTCCATAGTACCACAGAACTTTTTGATTCCAGGCATGTCCAAAGCCAAAGCTAATATGCCTGAAACTTTGGGACAGTGCTGATGGGGATAGGCACATAGCTAAAGAAACTACAGGTTTGCTTCAGTTAAACTTGGCAATGTGAAATCTTCAATCCAGTTACCCTGAAAAGGAGACAGAGCCAGAAAAAAAAGTGACCAAATATTGGGTGTGATTTCAATGGATATCTAAAAAGCTACCCTTAATAGCTTCTATTTGTCACAATTTTACTATTGTCATATCCATTTCGTTTCTCATACAAGTGAAGTGTTATAGAATTTATTTTTCTAAACAGGTAGAGGAATTTGGGGATGAAGGCAGTATACCCCATACTTTGGGTAATTTATTATAAAAGTCTTCCAGTGGGGTCTTTATAGAGGCTGTGGTTTTCTTTTCGATCTGTAAGTGAGGGTTTGAACAGAATGGTTAACATCAGATGATTTATTATCCTTAAAAAGTTGACTCTTCCCAAGACCTTTGGATGACTATATCATTTATCACTTATTCTAAAATGAAGTGAAGATACTGATAAATTGCTTACCCTGGCTTCGGAGAGCTTGGGTGAGTTCTGCTTTTCAGATGGAAAAACAGCTTCCTTGAAATAACTGCCTGGATTCCTTTACCTCAGTGACTAAACTGCTTTTAGATTGTTTGCTCTCCAAATTCTTGCCCCATCCATCTTAGAGTTTTGAAATGTAGAACTCACTCTTATGGCATGCTGACTGTCATGAAACCACTCGATAAAACCACTCGATAAAAATGCTAAAGTCAATCTTTTTAAAAAATGTAACTTTAGAAGCTATGGGTAACTTGATGTAATTGAACTGTAGGGGACATGAAAGAATTAGATAGTAGTGATCTACCTGCTGGGTGTCTTGGCCAAGCAACCTTTTCTTGATAAAGTAAGTATTTTATCTAAGCCTTTCAATGTCATGCCATTTGTAGTGGAATGCAGGGGACATCAGTGGGGTAAAATACCTCTAAATAATGTCATAAATTCTTGCAGACAGCACAAAGTCTAGAAAAAATATTGCTTTTGTCAGCCAAAGCCATGAACATTACTACTTCCCCTCCCATCTGAACAGCGTGTAAAAGAAGGAAGAAACCAGTTTTCAGTCAGGGTAAGAAACAGGTAGTTCCTTTTGCTTTTTATGTATTACTCAAAATTTATTCACTGGCAAAATTTATTCATTACCAAAAAGTTTAACTCCTTGTTCTTTCCCCTGCTCTAGGTAGACTTAGCTAGGCCCATTCTAACCCAAAACATAATCAGAGTTCCATAAGCATAGAAAAGGAAGAAAGGGATATTGAGTCAATGAACAGCAGCTTTTACCGCAGTATTTCATACACCAGGAAGTGGAGCCTCAGACTGTAGTAGGGAAATTGTGAAAAGCTCAATATTATGGGAGAGAAGTGTCCTTGTTCTGTGGATATGAATGCAAGGAGATAAAATGGAGGAGTAGGTTGGAGCCAGGATTGCAAATGACACCATGTGGCATGCCTGCCTGTCTCCTCTCTGCCTAAAGCCCATAGAACTCTTTAAGCAAAAGAAAGAGATTCTTTCGTAGGAAGGATGAATTGGAGTGGGGAGAAATAAAGGTCAGGGTCATTGTACTCTAGGTAAAGAGATCATTCAATCTTCAATTAAATCAATTAACTTTTTCCAGTTGGTGCTTAAAGCTGTTTGGGAGTTTTATGATATCAAAATATCTTCTATCTCCAAAGACAAAAATATCTTTCTTATATCTCAACTTCTTTTAGTAAAATGGGATGGTTTTGGCAACAGGCTTTGATTTTTAGGACAATGCACATTTTCCTAAAAGTGACAATGATGTTTAGTTTAGCATTAAATAAAATTTTGTAAGGCTATAACAGATAACCTCATCTTGTGATCTCATGACGCTTGACTAGGATTTATTCATTTATCCATCCATCAATTTATTCATTCATGAAACATTCTTTTGAGCAGTGGTCAGACACTGTGCAGGGCTATGTGAGTGAGACATAGAGCCTTCCCTCAAGGAGCACACAATATAGACAGGAACATGTAAACACAGCATGGCAAAGTCATGTTATAAATAAAGTGGCAGCCAGAGGGAGGGATTCCTTTGAAAATATTGCAGGAAATAATAGGAGAGCTTAAATGCAAAAACAGTCTACTTCCCATAATTATAAAATAGCTTAAATGAAGAGTCATAATAGGTCAAAGACCCAAAAATATCTTCATATATGCAACACATATGTAAAATAAACTCACCCTTAAGCCAGAGGTTCGCAAATGATGACTCATCGACCAAAGCTGGCCCGTCACCTGTTTTTGTAGATAAAATTTTATTGAAACACAGCCATGCTCATTTGTTTACATATTGTCTATGGCTGCTTTTGTACAACAGCAGAGTTGAGTAGTAACAGAGACCATATGGTACACAAAGGCTAAAATATTTACTATCCAGCCTTTTATAGAAAATGTTTGCTGATCTCAGCTCTAGACAGACGACCCTGTCCTCTTCTAGGCTTTTGTGATTCTCCATCCCTCTGTATGTTAAGTATAGGTGCCCTTGTCTGTGTCCTTCACCAGAGTTTTCCTTATTTCTTCAGTATTTAGGCCAGTGTGTGGCTGGAATTTTGGCTTGAAAGCCTAGCAACTGCTTTTCATAGAGTACATTTGGCACAGAGTGGAAAAGGAGAAAAAGTCGCTTGTGTGAACCATCCTGAAGGTCTATGGTGATGATGTCAGCTGTTTCCTATGACCCTCCAGCCAGCTTTCTTTACATCTGGACAATTTGGTAGATTCAGAGACATAATGAGAAATATGAACTTTAATTTATATGAATATTTTTGCTTGGTTATTCTTTAGATGCCTGGCCCATTTTTTTTCTCTAGCCCTGGATGCTGTTACGGTTGAGCACACCTGTTTCTCCTTGGAAGGGCAGCACCATTGCCGAGGAATTTTAAATTGTAGTGTGAAGGGATATTGCCCTGAAAGCACCTAGGAGAACAGAGTGGAAATCACATTTATAATTCTCAGAATATAGTAGATAATATTTTTATTTGCCTTCTCAGCATACAGTTGGGGAGCCATGTGGTCCAGACACGGCAGATCGATGCCTTGATTCTGAGTATGATCACATGGCCCAGGGCTCAACTAGGAGAGCCTTGTGCAGGACCTGGGGGATTGCTTAGGAAAAATGCTTTCTTCTCCACTATGCTTATTAAAATGGTAAAAAGATCTGAAACTGCCAGAGGCCATCTTTGCCACCATGTCAGGAAAGACCAGTTACAAGGAAGCAGAGCCTAGTGATCTCATCTTCCAATATTTGGGAAAGTGGATTCAGCAGCATAGCCATTTATACCTCTAGTATGTCTGAGAAGTACAGAGAAAAGATAAATGGGAAAATAAAAAAGGGACAGAGAAAGATAGGGTAGAAGAAAGATTCCTATTCACTGTGAGACCCAGGTGAATTTATTTGTGGGAATAAAATAATACCCACCTTGCAGGTTTAGAGGAAATGGTTAAGTCCCTAAGGTGGAAGCTGTATACCTATCGTTATTTGATGGTTTGGCATCTGAAGAGGTAAAGAGACCTAAGCTTAAGGTTTTAAATCATCCCTGAAGCATCCCATTATTCTAGAGTTGATTTTCTCCTTCTGTAAAATGAGAGGTTCACACTGGATCATCTCTTAAGGCATCATCCAGTTCTGTTCTTCTCAGAAAGCTTCTTCCCTTGGTAAACTCCAGTGTGTGCATGAATAATTGAGGTGCAGTGACCACAGATGCCCGCCAGAGACCACTGCAGAACATGGTTGATTCCTTCCTGCATCTGCCTTCATCAGGAACATCAGCAGTTAACATGAGAGACTGTTTAGTAACTGTATCTATCACAACACTAGGCTTGCAAGTAGGAAAAGCATGCACAGGCACCACTGCATGTCCCTGGGCAGGTCACATACTACATCTTTGCTTTCCTTGTAACTCGGAGGCAACTGTACCTTTTGCTTTCTTGCTTCCCAGTCACCCACCATGTAAGATAAATAATAGTCATTACAAATTTTTCCTTCTAAGTACAATTTCTCTAGGCATATTCTGTCTTTGAGGAGCAATATGGTGGTTAATTATGGAAAACTAAAAATCTCGAGCCTCTAGAGAAAAGATGAACACAAGCATTTCAGCAGAAGTTTGACCTGTTTCTTTCCTTCTCTGGTCTGCTATGTGCTACCTGTCACCTCAAAATCACTACTGCCAAGGAGGTACCTTCGTTTGTCGAAGACCTCAGGGTTCTGCAGAGACTGCTGTAGAAATGTCAGTGGTCCACTGCCGCTTGTAATTTCACTGGTCATGTGAGTTCTCACCTTAGACATAAGGATCTGGGAAAAATCGTGAGGATATGAGTCTTGAGTATCTTTATACGTACAATGCTCTTCTCTCCAGTGAAAACTAATTTTACTCTTACTCAGGTAGAAATATTTAATAAAAATAGAAATATTTAACAAAAATCTTCTCTATGATAAAATTTCTAGTGTATATTATCAAAGTTCACTGGTTAGGATTTTTAATGGTTAGTCACATGCAAGTGCATTTACTTTCTGCACAAAACAGCTGGATTTGACTTGATTTACAAATAGGTTTAGTTTTTTTAATAGTTATACAGTTTGATTTTATATTAGAAAGTACATATTTTGAAATGTGACCATGTTGACATAAATCTTGTTCCTTTCTTTTTCTGGGGTACATGTGCAGAACGTGCAGGTTTGTTACATTGGTATACATGTGTCTTGGTGGTTTGCTGCACCCATCAACCCATCATCTACATTCGGTGTTTCTCCTAATGCTATCCCTCCCCTAGCCCCCCACCCCCTGTCAGGCCCCAGTGTGTGATGTGTTCCTCCCCATGTCCATGTGTTCTCACTGTTCACCTCCCAGGAATCTCCCACTTACTGAAGAGAAAGAGAGACCTTGAGGAGATAGCTCACTTTCAAACTGAACTCTAAGGTAGAAAAGCAAGCCTCAAGTCCTGCAAAAAGCTGCAGGATGCCGAAGAAGATTCTAGCCTCTGCGTTAGTAAGACCGAATAAGGGTTCAGTGATTAAGGTTCTATTAAGGGATAGACTGCAAGAGTCTATCCTTTTGTTTGCTTAAATTTCAGTACTATAACTTAGGGTCTTATGATTAACTACCAAAGTAAGTTTTAAAAGCCACTAAAATATATTCAACTTTTGAAAGGCAAATTTTATTGTAACTTGTTAGAGCCCATGGTACCTGGACTCAACCTAGGTTGATGGATGATGATGAACTTCAGTGAACAGTTGAAGGGCCCCTGCTATTAACTCTGTATTCACAATAGGCTTGCCACTTTCCCCAGAATTTCCAGGAGCTTCCCTCTATTTTCTGAAGTGATACCAACTGCCATATCCTGTATTTTCCTCATGAAAAAAGTTAACAAGGGTCCGCACTCTTTAACATGCTAACGAGCTACTTCATGGTTTATTGCATTAGTTATCTATTGCTGTGTAGCAATAGATACATATACATACATATCGCTGTGTAGCAAATGATCCTGAAACTTAGCAGCTGAAAACAATAGACATTTGTTATTTCACATGGTTTCTGAAGATTAGGAATCCAACTGTGGCTTAGCTGGGTGGATCTGGCTTAGAGTCGCTCACAAGATTGCAATTAAGCTATTGGCCAGGGCTGCTTTCTTCTTGAGGTTTGACTGGGCCTGTAGAATCTGCTTCTACACTTATTCATGTAGTTGCTTGCTGACTGTTGACTATGGGGACCTCTCCTTAGGGCTGTTCAAAGCATGGGAGCTTGCTTTTCTCAGAGTGAGTGTTCTAAAATACAGGGAAGTGAAAAAATGGCCAACGTAGATGCCACAGTTGTTGTAACCTAATCTTGGCAGTGCCACACCATCAATTCTGTTGTATGCTTTTTGTCACACAGACTGACCCTGGTACAGTTAATTGGGGATGGGACTACACAAGGGCATGAATACCAGGAGTCAGGGATCATCTTGGAGGCTGGTTATTACATACTTCTTACTTGTCTGGCCAGGCCTCTTTTCCAGAACCCTCCACTCTCTGGCCATTTTGTTTCTTTAATGTGCCATGCTTGCCCTAGCCACAGTGCCTTAACACATATGGTGCCCTTTGCCCATCAAATTCCATTTCCTTCCTTACCTGCTTAGTTGCTACTCCCTGTCAGCTCTCAGCTCAACCATCTATTTCCCAGAGAAGCCTTCTCTCACTCTTCCTGCAGACTCCTCCTTTGCTTTTAACATTGTTGTAATTTTACATTGGCTGTTTATTTAATTAGTGTTTCCCTCTACTTACTCTGGGTTGTAAATTTCAAGTTTACACTAGTTTTTCCTATGAATGTATTCCTGGCTCGGTGGCTAATGCAAGGTAGGTACATTGAATGGATAAATGAAGAAATGAAGAAAGTAGAGGTCAGCATATGGGGAAGGCATGTGAGAGGGAGTCCAGGTGTGTAAAGATAATGAGTGTGTGAGCTGAAATTATATGACGGGAAGAAGCATCCATTTTTCCTTCCTCCAGTGTTCTCTGTTCCTCTCCTTTTATTTATACCCCAACCCCCTCTTCCTTTTCTCCTTCCATGTCTCTTTCTTTTGCTTATCTGTCCCACTTTGCCCTGTCTCTCTCATCTTCTCACTGATAGTAATTGGAAAAGGGGAATCATATGTTGGAACAATTGGGTGCAAGTTATTCAACCTGGATAAAATTAGAATCTGAGGTGAGAAGTGACAAGAGATGAAGTTTAACACATGAATGGAATTAGAGCACAAGGAGTTCACCGTGTCCCCCTAACGAGGCCCAGCATTATTTTAATTTTATTTTTTTTCCTTCTAACTTTTATTTTAGGCTCGGGGTACATGTGCAGGTTTGTAGCATGGGCAAATTGTGTGTGACTGGGGTTTGTCCACCAAATGATTTCATCACCCAGGTAGTGAGTATCGTCCCTGATAGTTTTTCAATCCTCACCTTCCTCCCACTCTCTACGCTCATGTAAGCTCCGATGTATGTTGTCTCTATCTTTATGTCTGTGTGTACTTAATGTTTAGCTCCCACTTATAAGTGAGACCATAATGTATTTATTTGGTTTTCTGTTTCTGTATTAATTCACTTCACATCTCATTCTCATGTTGGAACAAGAGAATGAGATGTGAGGTGAGGTTCACAATAGGAGAAAATGTTTTTATTTTTATTATTTTTTTAAATTGTACTTTGGGCTCTGGGGAACATGTGCACATCCTGCAGGGTTGTTGTGTAGGTACATACATGCCATGGTGGTTTGCTTTCCCCACCCCCCCAATCAGGCATTTCTCCAGGTGTTGGTGTTAATGTTTTTTTATAACATAGTACTGGGTGAGAACAGGAAACTTGCTTTTACAGAAGTGAGGTAATTGGGACAGGGCATCCTGGTATGTTCATTGAATCATATCCTCATTTAAATCACATTCAGGAAAAGAATTTTACCTTTTGTAGAACACTGAGCCTGTTCTCCAAAAGGTAAAATCCTCTTACCTTTTTATAACACCAAGAATGGGGATATAGAGACTTCAGGACTCAGGATTCCTGACATCAAGGAGCTCACTGACATTAAGGAGCTCGTTGTCTAGCACCTTGGTACTTTGAGTACTAAGATGCTAGACAATGAGCTCCTTAATGTCAGTGAGCTGACATCAATGCAGCATCAATGCAGCATCAGTGTCATCTGGGAAGTTGTTGGAAATGTAGGCTTGTTGGCCCCACCAGATGTACTGAATCAGGATTTTCTTTTTTTTTTTTCTCCCTTTTTTTTGAGACAGGGTCTCACTTTGTCACCCAGTCTTGAGTGCAGTGGCATGATCATGGCTCACTGCAGCCTCAAAAGCCCAGGGTCAAGCCTTCCTCCCACCTCAGCCTCCTGAGTAGCTGGGACTAAAAGAGCATGCCACCGTGCCTGGCTAATTTTTGTATTTTTTTATAGAGATGAAGTTTTGCTATGTTTTCCAGGCTGGTCTCGAACTTCTGGGCTCAAGTGATCCTCCTCGCTCTGCCTACCAAAGTATTTGGATTACAGGCTTAAGCCACCATGTCTGCCCCAGGTGCTGCAAAGGACATGATTCTGACATTATGTAAACCATTGGACGGTCATTGATTATTCTAGTTTGTACTGATGGAAGGTCATTCTGAAAGGAGCAGGAGCAGAGCTAATGATACTGTAATAATATTTATTGAGTATGTATTATACCAGGTGCCATGCCAAACATGTAAAAATCTTTATTTTATGTAATCTTCCAACAAACCTATGAGGAAGATACAATGATATCTTCTAGGGGTTCAAAGGATGCTATTGCTGTCCATTATGCATGTGGAAAGGACAGGGAGAAAGTACCCTTGATGATTCTGCAGAAAAAAATTGGACTAAAGTTGCTTTGTCCTTGGAGTTTGAGTGTCCACATTACTCTTATACCTCAAGGTTAGCAGCCTTTGGAGAAGTGGGGCAATGAGAGCCAACAGTTTTGTTGTCCTCCTTTGTTTACTGCTTTCTGTTAAAATTCCATTTTGTTTGAAGAACATTCTCTTTTGCCTCCATGGCATAGGTTATGCATCATCAGCCAGCTTAGCACAGAGACCCCAGGCAATGGCAGGTGCTCTGTGGGTTACCTTTAAAGCAAATTCCCTGAATAAACAGTTCAGTAAAAAACACCAGGTGCCCATTCTCACAACCCATAAAGTCAAACCTGACTTTGTGTCCTGTGGAGAGCCATTTTTACTAGGATTGGCAGTAGCCAGAATTAGGAGGCAGGGTACATTTTTCTTAGGGCTCCCCTCTGCCTTCCTTTCTTGGAAAACTGTCAGATTTAGTTGGATTTCTCTTCCTCATCAAAACATACCTGCCCTGTGTCCATTTTTTCAGGTTCTTCTCCTTCATCAAGAAAATGTTCATGATGTATTAATTAACTGGATATTAACTCTTTAGAATGAGTGACCCTGTTAGGAATATCGTATCTCCCTGCACAACAGATGCCTTGTCATTAGAGTGATGCTAATGTGAAACATGGAAAAGATCAGAGAAAATGTTCTTTGGAACGTCTTCTCTCCCTTTCCCATGACCCCTCTGGTCTGTTACATCAATGAAGATGGAAGAGGAGAGACAAAGTCTCTGCCTAACAGTTTTCAATTGTTATTTCTCATTGCTTTGCTTGTTTTTTAGCCAACACTGACTCTCCTTCAGGGTCATCTGTGTGACATACATCCCAATGGTTGGGCTCTTTCCATGGGGCACCAATGTGTTCTTTATGTGCACCATTGAGGGTCACTTTACTACACAGCTCCCTGATGTGGCAACATGAGCCCAGCACATTCTCTTCCATTTTCCCTTTAGCTACAGCCACTTGCTACTGTCTCCCCTCTTACAGAAGGCAGGCTTCTGGGGTTGGCCATATTCACTTGACCACTAAAATGGAGGGCAGCAAGGGGGCTAGCCAGCCCCTTTCCTCCTTCCTGGCATCTCCCTCCTGTTTTCTCTCCTTTGCTTGGGTAAACCAAAGACAGAAAAGCACATCTGCTTGAGCACATGTCCAACTAGTATTCAGATTCCAGTCTCTTCTCCTTGCATTCTTCTTGTAGGCACATGTAACCAGTGGTCCTCTTTGTGCCTGTCCCTCATTTAGATTCAGAATTGGGGAGGATCTCCATGGAGGAAGTGAGGAAAAAGCTATTGTGTGCTCTGACCCAGTTATCATTTTCCCCCTTTCCCCCAACTCCTACCCTTCTGCAATCTTCTCTCATTGTCAGGGACAATGGGAGAGAAATTGAAGAGAGAGGGCAGCAAAAGCAGTTCAGCTCCCTTTTAGGAAGCTCTGCGGGGAGGCGTCTGGTTCCAGGTACTTGTGGCTTTCTTTAGAATAGTAAGTAGTTAGCATTTTGGCTCTAGTGTCAATTTCTGGCCAGAGAAAAACTCTTACTCAAGTTCCAAGTATATAAGCATCACACAAAAGCTAGAAATAATAAAATAAACAATCGATGATCTGAGTAAAAAAACAAAGTTCTTTATGTCAAAGTCTGACTTTAACAATGACAAACTGGAAAAATGTTTGTAATGTGTCTGCCAAAGATTGTGATTCTTAGCATATAAAAAACTGTTGTAAATCAATAAGAAAAAGAGGAACATTTCAATGGAAAAATATGAACAAAGGATACTAACAGCAGGTAAGAGGAAAAAATTATAATATAAAATCGAAAATTAAAAAAATACTTAATTCCTACCAATTACCAAAGAGATGAAAAATCCAATAACTTTGAAATGCATTCTTGCTTAACAAACAACAAAGTATGTAGTGTGGCCAAAGGTTAAGAAACAGATACTTTTATATACTATCAATTGATGCGTAAATTGATACAACTCTTTAGAAAATAATTTGGCAATAAATATCAAAAGCTTTAACATTTTGCATCCTTTTGGGGTCTGCAATTCTATTTTTATGATAAAATAGGAAGCAAATGAATTTGAATCTATATGAAGAGGTGGCTACAAGGGTGTTCACTGTAGTACCTTTTTTTTGTGAAAACTTGGAAACCACTGAAATATCCAGCGAAAGGTGACTGATTAAATAAATAATAAAATACTATGCAACTACTAAATATCATGGTGTATGAAAATACATAATGACATGGGAAAGTATTCAAAAGTTGCTTATAAACCAGTATTATGACACTATTACATTTTATAAAAGAATTTTATATATGCACATGCATTGAAGAAAGAAGGAAACAATTTACTTCAAAAGGTTAATGAGGTATTGAGGGGTGCGGAGTGAAAAGAGAGAGAAGGAGGGTGGCAATTTTTCTTCTTTCTCTTTTGTATTCTCTATACTTTCTACCATGCACATGTACTTCATTTGTGTCAGGAAAATAAGCAGTACGAATTATAGAAATATTATGTTAAAAGGAATTATTGGTAGAAAAAATGGTGTGAAACTATGGGTGAGTTTAGTACACAAATGCATGCTATAGCATCCAACACACTAAGAGAGATGGTTCCATATCACAATTTGAGCCACCACAAAAACGATTTGGGCCACTTTTTATCAACTCCCTTGACATTGCTTAATGACTTATACCAAAACTCTGTTCAGTAGATCTAAGACTAGGAAGAGCCAAAATAAAATGGATGAAAAGCACAACTCTGATGACCTGGTTTTTCCAAGAACAAAATTTAGGGTACATGTAGTAAAATAAACAACAGAGCATGCTGGCAGTGATCTATAAATACTATTTCTTAAAATTTCACTTTTGCTAAGTGAGTGGTTTTGTTAGCCCATTTGTACTGCTATAACAAAATATCTGAGACTGGGTAATTTATAACGAACTGAGGTTTATTTCCTCACAGTTCTGGAGGCTGGGAAGTCCAAGATCAACACACTGACAGGTTCACTTGTCTGGTGAGGGCTGTTCTCTGCTTCCAAAATGGCATCTTGTTGCTGCATCCTCTGGAGAGGAGAAATGCTGTATCCTCCCATGATCCTCACGTAGAAGGGCAAGCCAACCAAACATTGCCTCTTTTATAAGGGCTTTAATTCCATTCGTGAGGAAGGAGCCCTCACTGCATAATCGCCTCTTATAGACCCCACCTCTTAATACCATCACATTGGAAACACCTGAATTTTGGAGGGAGCACATTCAAACCATAGCAGTGTAGCTATCCTCTTTGGCATGTAGTCAGCATGCAGAGATTCCATGTTGTCAATATAGTTGCATTCAGATGCTTTGAAATAAGCAGAGACAGGGGTGATGCTGACTTCCTGTTGTGAAACTTGAATATTTGCTTGAAAAGAAATCTATTTGGATTCTACATGGTGGTAGGCACACCCACCCAGTGGTCACCTATAGACTAGGGTAATGCTTTCATTAAAAAGGTGCTTCTGGGTTGGCTTCCAACACGTGGTCAATCTGTGAGATTACTGATGTTGTATCTTTTCTCAAAGTCCAACATTTCTCCTTTCCCTCCCTTGTCACCTCCTCAGCCTTATCATCCCTTTCTTTCCTTTTTTCTCTTCCCATTTCTTTTCTGCCCTCTATCATTTTTCATCTTCCACAAGCTTTCAGGCTTGCTCTCCTAGTCAGCATGTGGCACCCTGTGTCTTTACACACAGAAGGTAGATTTTAATTACATGAGAAGACAAAAGGATATTGAGCAAAGATTAACTGCCTGGGCAGTGCAGATTAAGTAAGGAAACAAGCACATTAATTACAAAGATGAGACTGTTTTCTTTCATTTTGTTTTAACAGCCTGATAAGGGCTCACTGGGAAGTGACCAGCATCTGATGTGACAGAAAACCACTGTTTCCACCCACTGGAAATGATTTCTGATGCTCTCTGTTCCTTTTCTTTTACAGCTTTACTCTGGTGAGTTTGTAGGACAGGCCTGAGACTGACAATATTCTTGGGGTTACCTGGTGCTTTTTTTCTGGCATTTTCCACTGATGAGCTACACTCATTTTTCGAGGAGCTTTTACACAACTCTAACTTGGAAAAGTCAGAAAAAGCTACCCTTTTCCTTGATCCAGCTGGTAACACCCTTGAAGGAAGCAGCTGAATGTTCCATGCTCATTAATTGCCACCAATTGAGCTACACCCTGAGGAGACTAAAACCTTTCTATGTATCTTTTAGAGTTCTCTAAGGATGAAAGGAATACCGCCTATGCTAAAATATATATATCTTTAAATTTGTTACACAGTCAAGCAGATGTTAAAGTGAGAGTAGCTCCAAGCTGTGACTCTTCGTTATCATGCATTGGGATTTATAAATGAAAACACACAAGGATTCATATTTAATTGCTTCAAAAAGATCAGATATGCTCATGTGGTTTGGTGACAGATCTTTACTGCTGAGGTCATAGATAACAAGTCAAGCATGAATTTTCTTTTCTGTAAGTAAGCTGAAAAAGAATCCTTCAAAACTGTTTGTATCTCACCACACAGCTTTGGCTGTCTCTGTTTAGCCAAAGAAGTCCATTTGAGAAAAAGTATCAACAAGGAACTATGGGGCTGCAGCTTTTGCATGCAGAGTTGCCCAGTTCACCAGTAGGTTTTTCTGTTGTTTTTTTTTTTGATGATCCTGAGAGGAATGGATTATAAATAATATTTGAAGAGGAGTTTTATAAAAAGACATGAGGTGGTTTGTTCTAGGTGAGAAGAATTGTTAGTGGCCAGTGCCCATGCTTATGCCATCTAAAAAGCAGAAGTTAACCAGTTTTTTTTAAAAAAAAAGTTTTATTGGCATATAATTGGCATACCATAAAATTCACCTATCTGAATGGGTGAATCCTGCTTTAAAGGGTAACATGAAACACTGAAAACCTTAAAAACTGTTCAGTTTGATGAAATGTACCTTACCTAGATAAAACCTGTTTTATTTTAGTCATCAGTTATAAGACTTGTTGGACCTATTTTCACATGATATACCTCTCCAGGCCTCAGTTTTCTTCTTCTGTAAAAGTGGGAGAGTATCTGCCTAATAGGGCTATTGTAAATGTAAAGTTGAGAGGGTGCATCTAAAGTACGTTTAGTACAGAGCTGGGTACATGATACAAATTCAGTAAAGTAGTCCCCCCACCCTCTAGATGTCAGTGTTCTGTTTGTGGCTTAGCCAGAAAGTCAACTCATTTTGTAAAACTGATTTTCAAAGAAAGTGGTTGTGGAGATTTCAGCGAAAACTGTACACTTCTGAAATGCTTTGGACAATTAGTGTAGTCTTTTCTGTATACTTTTGTTGAGAGAGGAAGGGTGGGGGCAGTGAGCTGCAGTGTGTGTCTGGAAACCATCACCAATGCATAAGGACTGGGGTCATTCTTCTACCCCATCTGGGAGGCCCCATACATGGGCCCAGAGGAGCTGGCTCTGTCTCTGTAGAGTGACCTTGGGGCCTGTGACCAAATGGTCAGATAACCTCATAAGAGATCTAAAGTTCATCTAGCTGAGTCTTCAATTTCTGCAAAGGAGTATGGTCCTAGGAGATAAGAATTACATGAAAAGAATCAGGTTTGAAGGTTTTCTGAGTTAGAGGGAAAGTGTATGCATATATCTGATGAGCCAAAAATATGCAAAATTAAATGAGGTAAATTACCTCAGTGGGGGTGACAAAATCTAATCTGTCTTGAAAATGTGACTTACATCAGAAGAATAGGATGTGCCCATCCATTTGAAAGTTTTGAAGTTGAAAGTATACTTAGAAAAAATAAGTATAGCCTGGCTAGTTCCATCAGCATCATAGTAAAACATTCAGTCATGTCCTGGCCAATCCCAAAAATTACATGGGAAGCAAATCTCCAAAATGTGTGGCATAACATAAACTTCTTTAGTGGATTAGTAGCCTCCAACTTCAGGAAAATTTAGGATTAAGGGTAGAAGTGTTTCAGATAATCAGAATAGTAATATTATCATATTTTTGTCTTAAAGCATTAGTACATATTTAGAATTTAAGTATTTGTAATGTTTTAAAAATTTAATCTCTTTAGAGTATTGGGACAGCCTTTTAATTCAAATTTTAAACTATGTCATTGAGTAATTAATTTAGATTTGTGATATTAAATTGAAATCTTGCTAAGTTTATAAGCTGATTTAGAATATTCAGTATGCTTAAGTATTGTTCTGTTTATCAGCTTACTTTATTAGATTTGTAAGCATGACTTAAGTACTTGAAAGATTTGTTTGGTAATTGTAGTTTTCAAAAAGGAGAAGAAATTGAATCTATAAATTTATAAATTTAGTTAAAAATGCTTAAAGGCATTCATTTAAGTTTTACATGGAACCAACATTATTTAAGGGCTTTTTAAAAGGATTTTAAAAGCTTTACTAGTTTTTACTAAGTTTTACTAGCTTTATACATTGGACAAAACCTTAAGCCTTTAAAAACTTAAATAATTAGATATTTGAATTTCTAACTTTAATAAATTGAATGTTGATTTTCAAAACATATAGAATATTCTCTAGACACAGAAACCACTCTTAAGGACATGCATACAAACATACACATACAATGTCTACAAAAATAGGTGACTAGATGAAGATAGTGTTGACAGAGGGAGTAATTTTTCTTTTATCCCATGCTGTGAGGCAGTGAGGAGGTAGGGAAAAAGTCTTCTCCATGCCCCACCCTACGTCAGGAATAAATTAAAGATATCTGAAAATTCTTTCAAACTAGATTCAGGAGGTGGGGTTTGTGTCTCTTCCCTTGGGTCTACGCAGGTTCTGACTGCCTAAACAACATTTAGTAAGGCTGATCATGCAGCTACTCAGGTCCCAGCAATGCCACTGCTGGGTGTACATCCCAGGAGAACTCACTTACGTGTATAGAAGGAGACATGCTGGAGAATGCTCATAGTTACAGAATCAACCGACAGTGGCATCCACAGAAGAATGGAGATATAATTCATGGTATATGCATGCATCGGAGTGCTCTGCATAGTGGAAAAGAAATGAACTGGAGTTACATATATCAACATGGACACGTGTCGCAGACATAAAACTAAGAGAAAACAGTAAAATGTAGAATAGTGTTTCTCAACCTTTTTTTTCATTATCACCTCCCAAAGAGCCTTTTTTAGACTTTTTTCTAATCCTTCCCATGAAATTTTAATAGCTAAGATATATTGTATACCTCTTTATGTACTTTATGTATAAAGACCAAGCTTTATATCTCAGAAGAGTAAGATCCACTCAACAGGAACCAATTTTCACCCCCTTGGGGGCAATATTGTCCTGACTGACTTTGCATGATGTAGAAAAATACACAAATGATGATACTATTTATGTAGCACTTAGAAACATGCAAAGCAATAACATTTTGCTTATGGATGCATACATATATGGTAAAGACATAAAGGAGTGCATGGGAATGCTGAATACCAATTTCAGTGGAGTGGTGACTTTATGGGGGCAGAGGAGAGAGGAAAATGAAATTGTAGAAGGGTGCATTGGGGACTTCAGGTGTGTTGATGGGTACATGGGTATTGTTGATACTTCAGGTAGAGATTCCAGAGGGTGGGGCTGCAAACCCCCTGCTTCATACATACTGGCTTTGAACTAGCTTTCCTCTATCTGAAAATTTCCTCTGACCTTACAAGAAATATTTTTTTTTTCTTTTTCAAGAAACAAAATGAATTGAGTGGACTTTAGTCACAACTTAATGTGATAAATACAATCAATAGTCACTGGTGTATTTTTAGAAATTTGACTGGATATGACATAATATTAACTAACATGAGGTAGTTTGTTGTAAATGGAAGCTGCCCTTTCCCCCAAAATAAATCAGCAGATGTATGTGTACTGTTGCAATCACTGCTGTGTTTGGGGAGGGCCAGGAATCAGCTGGCATATATAATCTTAATAGAAACTTGGGATAAGATAGCAATTTATCTCATAATAAAGCAAACCCCATAGGTTTGCAGCATGAAACGTGCACTACAGATCCTGTAATTTCCCTACCTTCCTCCTTTCCTCCTTTCCTCCTTTCCTTCCCTCCCTCCCTCTCTTCCTTCCTTCCCTCCCTCCCTCCCTCCCTCCCTCCTTCCCTCCTTCCCTCCTTCCCTCCTTCCCTCCTTCCCTCCTTCCCTCCTTCCCTCCTTCCCTCCTTCCCTCCTTCCCTCCTTCCCTCCTTCCCTCCTTCCCTCCTTCCCTCCTTCCTTCCTTCCTTCCTTCCTTCCTTCCTTCCTTCCTTCCTTCCTTCCTTCCTTTCCCTCCCTCCCTCCCTTCCTTCCTTCCATCTTTCCTTTTTTTGAAATGGAGTTGCTCTGTTGCCCAGACTGTAGTATAGTGGCATGATCTCGGCTCACGGCATCCTCTGCCACTTGGGTTCAAGCAATTACCCTGCCTACTGAGTAGCTGGGACTACAGGCACATGTCACCACGCCCAGCTAATTCTTTTTTTTGAGACGGAGTTTCGCTCTTGTTACCCAGGCTGGAGTGCAATGGCGCGATCTTGGCTCACTGCAATCTCCGCCTCCTGGGCTCAGGCAATAATTCTCCTGCCTCAGCCTCCTGAGTAGCTGGGATTACAGGCATGCGCCACCATGCCCAGCTAATTTTTTGTATTTTTTTTAGTAGAGACGGGGTTTCACCATGTTGGCCAGGATGATCTTGATCTCCTGACCTGGTGATCTGCCTACCTCTGCCTCCCAAAGTGCTGGGCTTACAGGTGTGAGCCACTACACCTGGCCCAGGGACTGTAATTCTTAATAAGACTCATGGAGTAGCTTTCATAAAATATACATTTGTATGTTTTATTTTTCCTTTACAACATGAGACTAAAAACACGTATGCAGCATTACCCTCAGAATGAACGCGTCACAGATTCATAGTTCAGTATTTTTGTCTGTAGTGGTGATTTAAAATGAACTAATTTGAAATATGCTGGTTGCCTCCATGACCCCCATGGCTGTATCATGATTTAATCTGAAGATGAACTCCATGCAATTCATAAAAACATAAAAGTTTTGGCTGATTTTGTTACATTAGGTATTTTAGGCTTTGACTCACCAAAGTACTTTTTACATATTCTGTGGGAGCATACTTACACATTTTAGGTGTATATAATAGAAATAGAAATATATAAATATCCATTTTTGTACCCTTTATCTTCATAATAAGACCAAGCAGAAACAGCTTTGGTTTGTGCACATCAAATATATCAGATTTTACATGTTTTATTCTAATGTGCAATAAAGAAATGCATCATAACATAATATAATTTTTTTCAAAAGTTATATACTTCAGTATGTAACCACATAAGAGGCTCCATTTCCCATAACAATTATTAGTGAAGAAACTGAGTTTGACTACATGTAGCTATCATAACTTCTTTGCAGATGAATCACAGCTCTTGTAATTCTGCAAAGGATAAGAGAGGGAATTAGGGCAGTCTATAAGAGAAACATTTAACAGGTTATGTCCCAAGACTAGGTGTGCCTTTCTTGATGCCAGAGATTGAGGTGAAGTTTGCAGTCACTGTTCTTCCTTTGCAAGCTTCTGGGTGATGGAGAACATAAGCAAAGTACCAAAAGGCAAATTGTGTCAGCATTACTCATGGCAGGACAACATTCTGTAAATGCACAATGTGGAGTTCTCTGGAATGGAAATACACATTAGAGACAAGCCCAGTGTGGAGTCTCATGCTTCCATCTTGAACCCAGACCCTTGTACTTGCCTGTTGAAACAGTGGAGTCTACAGGGCAATCTTTATGCCCACTAACCCAGACTACTTCAGAGCGTGCAGGCCTGCCCCAATCACAGAGTGGCTGGTTGAGAAGAAAGGAATGGAGGGTTGCTTCTTCACAGAGAAGTTCTGTCTAGCAGGACCCATCCCATGGGTGAGAGATATAAAGATGGAAGTATCTCTGCTGAAATGCCAGCTGAGCTCATAAAGGACAAAGAAAGTACTTGACCGGATTCTGGCCTTTGGGATAACATAACCCTATTGATTAAGAAAAATATCACTCTATGAATGTCCTAGACTTTAACTGGGGTTTTCATGCCTTTTGTTAGAAGGAGAGATTGAAGAAGTTCTCACTAACTCTTGGCCATTAGGTAAAAAGTCTGGAAGTCGCTTTTTATACATTAACACAAGGGGGTGGGGTATTGATGCAGAGGAATGGCATAAACATTTTTCTTCCACCCTGCCTTGGATTCAGTAGCTCCAACCAGAAGGACATCCACTGGTTTGGGGTCTCTGAAATATGTCATTCATTCAACATAGTGGTAAAGGTTAGAAGTTAACATTTCTTGAATGTCTATTCCATTCTAATAGTTCTATATACCCATCTGATTTCATCATTATAATTTAATGCTTACATGAATCAAGTGCAGTTACATCTCACACTGAGGTTTGGGTCTAAAGTTAGGAAGCCCATGGTAAAAATTATCCTTGAAAATCACTTAGGAAAAGTGCCACACTGGCAAGAGGTTTCCTTTCTCTTACTAAGCATAACATAGCCATATTTTTCTTCAGCCTTGGACAAGAATTCTAATTTTTGCTTTTCAGATGAACATGGGATAAAAGAGTTGTCTGTTTAGGGGCTCTATCATATATAAAAATATGTATCTTTAAAAACTAGATTTACATTTAGCCAGTGAGATGGTTACACTACAGGAATCAGTAAAAATAAGGGCCAAATGAGTGTGCAGCCACACATTGATGTCTCTTATCTCATACTCACACCTGGCCATGCACTTACTGAGTGAAAAGGGGCAGAATGCTATTTCCTTCTTTCTCATTTTTTTGGGCCCAAATTCATATAATTGAATTCGTTTAATTGTGCCTAAGATGTGACTGGATTATAACAGTGTATTATTTAGGGCAAGCTACGTCATGCTGCAGTAACAAATGAATCCTGCAGTCTCATTGGCTTTACCCAACAAAGGCATGTTTTCCATTCATGGAAAATCTGATAAAAGCTGGGAACTTCTCAAGGTGACCATCCTCCATGTGGAGACCAAGTAAGCGAGACTGTTTCCATCCTGTGCCATTGCCAGCTTATCTTGTGGCCTCTCTGATCAGTTGTCCAGAGACAAGGAGAACTGAAAGGTCACACACTCATTCTCAAATGCTTTTGCTCAGAAGTGACATACATTACATGCTCATGGTCGATTGGACAGAAATAGGTACTTAGTGTCTCCAACTTTAAAGGGCTAAGAAAAATCAGAGAACACATGGATATTCAGAGGGCAGTAAACGTCTCTGCCACAAATAGCTCATTTATTTAATAAGGACTGACTGTACATTTCACTGTTCTAAATACTTTATGGGCATTATTTCATTTAACCTATGAGATAAGTAGTATTTTTGTTTTCATTTTAAGGTGTAAAAGTGAGGGTTGGAGTAGCTAGATAATTAGTCCAAAGTCACCCAATTAAAAAGTGGCGGAGCCAGGATGAGCTCCTACTACCATCATCTACAGCCAAAGCCACTAATCCAACTGTTTGTTACTGAGTCACGCTTTAGCCCTTCATAAAACTTTATACCTGTTGGTTGGGCATAACATGTAATATAAATAGTGGTTTGTCTTAAACCATAGGATATGATTTGGCATATGATTTAGGCAAGCTATCTGGTCCTGAGAGAATTTTTTTCAGGTATCTTTCTTTTTGCATGAAACATATATTCCATTCTGTCTCTCTTTTTAAAAAGTTATCCTCATCTATTATTTTCTCTTTCCCTCCTGAAATGTCTTATTGGCTCCTCTCACCCTTAACTCACAAATTTTTACTTATCTGGGTGTGAAAAATCTGTCCATGTTTTGTAGAAAGTGGATGGATCCTTAGGTAGGGGCCATATTCACTCAGGAAAGGGCACAGGAAATGTAGGCCCAGGGGAAAGAGAGATGAGTGAGTAACAATGATGGTTGTATCACATTTTTTGATCTACATCAGGACTTATCCTACATATGGAAATAACTAAATTATGAATTAGATTGTAGGGCACCCAACAGGAAGGGAATGTTTGCTGAGTAGAAGGGTTTGATATTGAAAGCTAAATGAGGATCATGCCCAGAGCAACCACTTTTTCCTAAATTGGATATTCCAGGAGTAGATTTAATGATGGGGTGGGTGTGGTCTCCTGCTGTAAGGGAGTAGGGACATTTATTTCATTTACTTCAAATGATAAGATGTTGTTCAAGACTTTGGGGTCCCAGAGAATGTAGATTCAGGGCCCTGGTGGGAAGAAAGTGGTCAGATATTGGAAGGACAGCCAGAAGCATCCTCTGCTGCATCACATTTGGATTGTGGAATAGAACTCAGATAATTCTCCATGAATGCCCCCCATGCTAGGAAAGAATAGATTTCTGTGAGGTGTGAGATGACTTTCTCTACTAAGAGTTTCTTGGCAGCCTAATCACCTAGGACCTAGCTGGGGTACATAGGGCCATAGGCTCAGGGTAAGGCACATATAATACTCTGGGCAGTGTAGCTGTTATATTAACACCCAAATCTCAGTGGCTTAACATAATAATGCGTTGATGGGAATGATTTATTGAGGGGGGTCTGTCCCACACAATCAATAAGGGACCTGAGATTCTACCTTTTAGTGGCTCCACTGTTCCCTAGTGTCTCAGAGTTCTCTGTCATATTCTCTGCATCTAGCTGGAACATGAAGGAAGAAAGTGAAAGAGCATGGAGGATTCCTGGAGGATATTTCTATGGGCCAGGCCTAAAAGTGGTGTACATCCCTTCAACACAATCCGTGGACCAGAACTAGGACATTTGGTCACACCTGGCTGCAAGTGAAAGCAGGGAAATGTAGTCTAGCTATTTGCCCAAGAAGAAGAGGGGGTGGGTGGGGTAAACACCATGCCAATCTCTGCCACAACCAAATATGAGTAGAAAGCTAACATCTTCATAGAGGGCTCACCTAGCCCTTGGTGAGGAGCTAGGAATCAAGACTTATTCAGCAGGGGCTGGGACAGCTATAATATTGAAGGCCAACCTCAAGTATAGCTTAAGGCAGGGCACAGGAAACCCTTGACACAGACCACAATTCTCTAGTGTTTAACCTGCAGTTTTCTGAGAAGAAATGGCAAAAGAGGGGCTCCTAGACTATGAAGAGGTATATAGGTGAATTGTTTTGGAGCTTCATGGAAGATCCTGATGACATCAGCAGTGACACCAGAAAAGATAAAGGGAGAACCTTCAGCAGTATAAGAGTTCCTGGGCCCGGGAATATTCCTTGACAATGTACTACCAATAGGACATTGAAAGATTTGTATGCCTGGGATGATAATAATAGGTAACATTTATTTAGTGCTTACTGTATGTCAGAAACTGTGCTGAATGCTTTACCTGCTTGTATTAGTGTTCTCTAGAGGGATGAAACTAATAGAATTGATGTATATATGAAAGGGAGTTTAAATTCTTAAAATTTATTTATTATACTTTAAGTTCTGGGGTACATGTGCAGATCATGCAGATTTGTTACATAGGTATACACGTGCCATGGTGGTGGTTTGCTGCATTCATCGCCCCATCATCTACATTAGGTGTTTCTCCTAATGCTATCCCTCCCCAATTCCCCAACCCCCTGCTATCCCTCCCCTGGCTCCCCACCCCCAGGCCCTGGCATGTGATATTCCCTTCCCTGTGTCTGTGTGTTCTCATTGTTCAACACCCACTTATGAGTGAGAACATGTGGTGGTTGGTTTTCTGTTCTTGTGTCATTTTGTTGAGAATGATCATTTCCAGTTTCATCCATGTCCCTGCAAAGGACATGAACTCATCGAAAGGGAGTTTATTAAGGAGAGTTGACTTACATCATCACAAGGTGAAGTCACAAGGTAAACCATCTGCAAGTTTAGGAGCACAGAAGCCAGTGGTGGATCAGTCCAAGTCCCAAAACCTTAAAAGTAGGGGAGCTGACATTGCAGCCTTCAGTCTGTGGCTGGAGGCCAGAGAGCCCCTGGCAAACCACTGATGTAAGTCCAGTGATGTTTGAGGGAAGGAAGCATACACCATGGGACAAAGATGAAGGCCAGAAGACTCAGCAAGTCAGCTTCCTCCACCTTCTTCTACCTTTTTCTAGCTGTGCTGGCAGCCGATTGGATGCTGCCCACCTACATTGTGGCTGGGTCTTCCTTTCCCAGCCCACTGATACAAATATTAATCTCTCTAGCAACACCCAGAAACAATGCTTTGCATCCTTCAATCCAATCAAGTTGACACTTAATAGAAACCATCACACTGCTCCACATTCTTTAATCTTCACAACTGTTGGGAGAGAATTCTCTATGGTTCTTTGGCATTTCTGCATGTCTTATAGGCAGAGGCACTGGCTTTCTTTGTTCCAGACTATCTTTCCAAGAAGATATCTCTCAAAAGTAGCTTTAAATGACAGCGATAGTAGCTTCTTCTAAATAAGAGGGCATATTTGTTCACTGGCCAGTATAATAAAGGGAATGTTTCCCTTTGGAACAAATGTTGGACGGATTTACTTGCAGGACCTTTAAAAGATTGTGGTTTTTTCAATTTGGAGTTTCTCATCTGTGGCAAAAACTCACTGTGTAGGTAACATCTACTTTGACCCACTTCTGCATTGCCCCTGAGGAATTAAGGGGACAAATTTTTTGCCAACATGAAGCTCATGCTATATTCTGTATCATGAGTAATGAAGTCTTCATGTGATCCAGGAATCACGTAATTACGTGTCTTCTGTCTGCCTCTATAAAATGGTGGCAGGTTAGCGGTTTAGCTTGAAAGTAGCATCAAATCTCAGAGCATTCACAGTTCTTGCAACAACAACCCCATGATGTAGATAATAATGATCATGCCTGTTTTACAGATGGAGGTTTGGTATTTTTTTTTTCTTACCATTTGAGGTTTTTAAAGGTAAAGGGACTTGCCAAAGTCTACAGTTATTAAATGATAGAGACAAGATTTGAATTTAAGCCAGCATCTCCGGGATGAGGATTTATGGCTAGAACTTTTAGTTATATGAATGAGGTATTCCTCAAGTTGAGAAGACAAAGGTGATACAAAGTTTGATGAGTGATAATTGAGGATGTATTTTATGCATCAGTCTAACTAGAATAAATAGATGAAATATTTATCCTTCACAAAGCCTCAGAAGAGAAAAATTCTTTCCTGCTGAGATTTTAGGAATGAAGTTTTACATGTTATGGTATCATTAAGTAAATGTCAAATAAGACAAATGACCACACCAAGTGAGCAGTTTCTTAATTCAAAACTTGTTTTCTTTGACGGCAATGCAAGTATACCCATGGAGAGGGCTTTGGGCTTGTCCTCAGAGCTCAGCAGAACTCTTGGTTTTAAAAGATAAAAATATTTAGGTAGTGTGATGAATGAAGCATCTTGGCAGCATGAGGGGACCCACTGGTGGGCAGGGAACATTGTTTCCTGGCTATATTGAAGATGAAGGTGTGCTATTAAAAATAAAAGAATGCAAGTGCCCTGGGCAAGGACTTATCTCCTGGTGTGCTTTAACACTGTTGGGAGTTTTCTTCTGTGCAGATGTGATCAGTATACCTTGAAGTTTCTTTCTTCAGATTTTCTGAAAATTTTCATCTTTAGCTTCAAAGAGTCTGAGAATATTGAGGAAGTCAAATGCTCTCTGGATTCACTGTATGTAACTTCCCCCTTTTACTCACTTGGGAAGAACTCAGGTTTAGATGTGTGTAACCGTGACTTTGAGAGATATCTGGAACTTAATATTTGCAAGTGTTTCAGTAAGACAATAAATACTCTGTCTTCTGGGATTATCTCCCTTCTAATCTGCTTCAGTTTCCTGGAATTTAGATATAATGGCTGGCGCTCTAGCTGCCATCTAAGAGCATGTGGCAATCTTCATAGAGGAAGCCTGAGCTAAAGCACTTTCATCAAGGACAGGTTTGTAGCTTGGTGAAAGTGTGTATTGACATAGATTTTATGGGAATTGGAGTTTACTGCAGTAAGTATGTAAGATATATTGTCACAAAATGTTATAAAGTTATGTGATATTTGTGAGCATGCCTTCTCATCTCCTCAGTTTCTCATGAGCGATAAACTTGGATCTTTAGCAGAAAAATTTTGCCAAGCCTCTTATATTCTCCAATGATGTCACTCTAAGACTAAATAGTTTTTTGAAATTATACGAGACTCAGCTACATTTTCTTTCTATGCTATGAACATCATCTTGCTATATTGTTCACAGGTTACATAATAATAAATAGGTCCCAGACATGTTCTAACCATGAAAACGATAATAGCCTGGAGGCCCCTACAAGGTTCAGAGACTAAGCAGAACAGGTAGTGCTAAGTTCTGCCAAGCTTGTTAAGGATGGTGAAACAGAATGATAAAAGCTCAGATTTCTCATGACTCTACTAAGCCATCATACCAGTCCCAGACTGCTCAACTTGTGTTTACTTCAGTGAGTGTATATATTATTCGAGGTAGGCTAACTGCTACCGCAATCCCATTTTAGTGATTTAACCCAGTGAAAGTTTATTTCCACTCATGCATATGTCCATATTAGATGTTTGGGTTGAATGACTCTGCTGGCAGATTCTCTCAAAATGGCAACACCGGCATCTGATTTTCTATTTTATGACTCTATTATCCTCTGAGTCTCAGAGTCCACTCGATTCGGATGAAAGTGGAGTATTCCTGTGGGAGGATTTTATCTCCCAGTCCCGAAGATGGCACACATCATTTCTACTCACAGCTCATTGGTGAACCTTGATCACATGATGTGCCCAGCTGTAAAGGAGTCTGGGAAGGGTAGTTTGTCTATTTTAATTTTTGTGGGTACACAGTAGGTGTATATATTTATGGGGTACATGAGATACTTTGATGCAGGCATGCAATACATAATAATCACATCATGACGAATGGCATATCCATCCTCTCAAGTATTTATCGTTTGTGTTACAAACAATCCAATTACATTCTTTAAGTTATTTTAAAATGTAGAATTAAGTTATTATTGACTATAGTCACTCTGTTGTGCTATCAATACTAGGTCTTACTCATTATATATTTTTTGTACCATTAACCATCCCCACCTCTCCCCTCACCCTCCCACTATCCTTGGGAAGGGTAGTTTAATTGTGTTCCCAGGAGGAAAAGGAATATGGTTTGAAGACAATGAGCCAGTTTTTTGAAGCTATTGTTATTTCTAGCCTCTGTTCCCAGGAGCTGAAAGCAATTCCTAACCTATGAAGTTGTATCAATTTTAGTGTCAAATATGTACATCTTATGTACCAATATAAAACTGTCAAGAAATATACAAAGATAAATGGTATAAAAGGTATAAAATATTTATATAAAATTCAACACATATATATGTTTATATATGTACACAAGTCTGTACATGGAAACACAATATTCCAAGAAGATACATATCAAAATTTTAAATGTAGTTACTGCTGGGAATGGAAGTAGTTTGAGATGAAATAAGACTTTTATTTTTTAAACCATACGCTTCTATACTGTTTGTTTTTTTGACAAAATGAAAATATTTGTGTCTATAATAAATTTGAAGTAAGAATCTTGGTTAGTATCTCTTTTAAATAACCTGTATAATTCTGAACTCCAAAACTTATGAAATTTAAGGACTTGGAGAGTTCACATGTAACCCAGAAAATGCCTCGATTGTAGGAGAATAAGAATGACAGTGAACTTAAGTGGTTCAGAGAAGATGAAGGAAAGCAAGAGAATAGACGTTAGGTAAATGAAAGTTTCTCTGTTTCTAGTAAAGACAATCAAAGGGAAATGTGGCTTAAAGTGCAAGATTAAGGATTTAATTTAGACAAGGAAGATCTTTTTCATGGTCTTGCTTGTTAAAAATGGGACTAGGTTGAAGTGGGAGGATGTGAAATCTCATTTCCCAAGAGTTTCTATGATGGAAAAAGGGCTTTTATTGTTCCAGTTGGACTGAATTTCATCACTCTGACTCTCTTGGGCATGGTTATTCTAGGTGAAATATGCTTGAAGGCTGTTCATGTTTCTTATTTATCTTGTGTTTTTTGTCTTTGCTTGCACTGTTACTAGAGAACTCTGATGGTGTGTATTTAGAGAGAAAGAGCGAAGACAGGCTGGCTGATTGTTTATACTTCATAGGTGGATATATGAAGCTGAGGCAGCACAAGGCTGTCATCCTATTAAGCAGGGTGAAGATACAGGTTTTCACCATTGATTATACTTTGTTCTGCATTCTTTTTTGTTCACTGCCCCCCCCCCTTTTTGCTTCTTAGCTTCTTTTCAGCTTTCTTAGGAGAAATATTTTTCTTATTAAGGGTGGTATGAATAGATGTTTAATTATCATCTCTTTATTGTTCTGCATATAAGGCTGCTACAGTATTCTTTCATTTGATAAATGTGTTACACTTACTTGCAAATTAAGGATATTTATATTACAGATGGATGCGTCATGAGGGAATAAAGTCTATGCTTAATATCATAATGTCTAACAGGATACTTATGTTGAGCCTTCCTTTTAAAAATATTTCTCAATTTTTAGATTTAGTATTTACAATTTTATAGCACTAAGGGCAAAAATAGAATAGGAGAAGTGAGTAAACTGATCTCAACTCATTTTCTGGCTCCTGCTCGATCTTTTTTCTTCCTCAAACAGCTGGAGAACCATCTTCTTTCACCTATTTGGGGATAAAGTATCTGTGTAGGGGAGAATTTGATTAAGTAATAAGATGGCAACAGGCATTTCAGCTTTTAAATAACACCTCGGTTTATATCAGAAAATCTTACGTTTTGACAACATTTAGGAGAAAAGTTTGGAATTCAATAATTTTCATTTTATAAGCTCTCCATATTCATTTTTACCTCTGATCTGGTTAAGCAGTGTATTCCTCCAACAATTTATTGCCTTTTAAGGCCATGAATTCAGAAGGCTGACAGTAAATCTGGACAAGCTCTAATATGCCTTGTGCCAACTGTAATTTAGCTGGTCCTTTGAGAGCTCAAGTTTTTTATAACCATAAATATTCTTCTGCTTCCAGGCGTCTCCCCGCTGACAACATTGCCCAATTTTGAATCCCGACATCTTCATTTCAGAAGTCTGAAAATGAAACTGCAAAGGTCAGGTTTCATTGTAATTACAGGCTATGGTGAAAAAAGACCACGTTCCTTAGGATTGAGCTGCCACCCACTGCTTGCTTTGGAGAGCGCAGGGCTTGGGGAAAATGTCATTGTGCAATTCAAGTGAATGATTGTACCTGGCACTTGGATCATCATGAAATATTTGGCCATATTTCACAGTGTCTGACTTCGTCAACACATGAGGAAGGAAAGACTTTAAAGAGGACTCTGATTTAGCATACATGAACACAGCATACTTCCAACTTCTGGAATGTCCTTTTCTCCTTTATGTAATGAATGGCTCTCAACCTTCAGATCTTATCTCAGTCAACACAACTTTACCTGACTGACCTCTTAGTGCCTTGTATTTTCCTGCAAAACAGGGATAATGATGACTTCCATCTCAGTCATTGGAAAGATTAAATGACTTAGTGCATGCCACATACTTAAAAGAGTGCTTGACACAAAGTAAATTTTCCACCATGGTTAGCTATTATTATGACCTATCACCATGATAGCTAAGGCTGTCTGAACAAGGCTCTTTGTGTGATTCACTTGTATTTTCTTGTTGAATCCTCACAGCTGCCCTACGAGGTTAGCACCACTGTCATTTCTCTTCTACAGTAGAAGAAACTGAAGTTAGAATGGTAACTTGTTCAAGGTCACAGATAAAGCAATGATGCATTCAGAATTTGCACCCAAGCATTCAGGCTCCAGAGCCCATGCTCACGAGACAAAGCTATGTAGCAAATGCTGTTGCTGCTGTGCCCTTAACCCATCACTCTTAACTCTTCATGGCACATGGACCCAATTTCCAACTCCTAGCACTTGAATTTTGTTGCTTGATGGCTCTCTGTGCTCCCATCCTACTTTACCACTCATGTGGAAGACAGATGTTGCCAGGGAATCAGCACCCCCCATAGCAGCCCTCAATTCATGATTTTGTGGATAAATACTCCCTTGTCCCGAGATGGGATAACTCTGAGGCATGTCCTACCCTGGTTTCTGGCTCTACCTTGGCAGCTGACTCTTTCCTTTATTAGCTTCCTCCTGCTCCCTGACTCATTTCATGTCTCCACTCTCCTGATATTTTCTCCACCTCCCAAATAACTAACACTCAAACCTCATTTTGGAGTCTTCGTCTGGGGGGAATCTAACTAAGTCTCAACACTAAGATTCCATGATCCTAAAGATGCTGAAAGTGGAGTGCAGCAAGGAAGTGACTGGAGTCAGACAAAAGAAAGAGGGCATATCACCAAGTTGTGTGTCCTGTGAGTACTTCAGTTTTGACTCTAGTGATGTTTGGGGCTGTATGATTCTCTGTTGTAGGGTGCTGTCCTTTACATTGTAGGAAGCTGATTTTTCTCAGGTTTGTCAAAGATCAGATGATTGTAGATGTGAGGTGTTGCCTCTGAGGCCTCTGTTCTGTTCCATTGGTCTTGTCTCTGTTTTGGTACAGGTACCATGCTGTTTTGATTACTGTGGCCTTGTAGTATAGTTTGAAATCAGGCAGCATGATGCCTCCAGCTTTCTTCTTTTGCTTAGGATTGCTTTGGCTCTGTGGGCTCTCTTTTGTTTCCATATGAAGTTTGAAGTGGTTTTTTCCAGTTCTGTGAAGAACGTCACTGGAAGCTTGATTGGGATAGTGTTGAATCTATGAATTACTTTGGGCAGTATGGCCATTTTCACAATATTGATTCTTCCTAACCATGAGCATGGAATGTTTTACCATCTGTTTGTGTCCTCTCTTATTTCCTTGAGCAGTGGTTTGTAGTTCTCCTTGAAGAGGTCCTTTACATCCTTTGTTAGTTGTATTCCTAGGTATTTTATTCTCTTTGTAGTAATTGGGAATGGGAGTTCACTTTTGATTTGGCTCTCTGTTTGTCTGTTATTGGTGTATAGAGATGCTTGTGATTTCTGCACATTGATTTTGTATCCAGAGACTTTGCTGAAGTTGCTTATCAGTTTCAGGAGATTTTGGGCTGAGATGATGGGGTTTTCTAAATATACAGTCATGTCATCTGCAAATAGAGACAATTTGGCGTCCTCTTTTCCTAATTAAATACACTTTATTTCTTTTTCTTGCCTGATTTCTCTGGCTAGATCTTCCAATACTATATTGAATAGGAGTAGTGAGAGAGGGCATCCTTGTCTAGTGCCTGATTTCAAAGGGAATTCTACCAGCTTTTGCCCATTCAGTATGATATTGGCTATGGGTTTGTCATGAATAGTTTTTATTATTTTGTGATATATTCCATCAATACCTAGTTTATTGAGGATTTTTAGCATAAAGGCTGTTGAATTTTGTCGAAGGCCTTCTCTGCATCTATTGAGATAATCATGTGGCTTTTGTCTTTGGTTCTGTTTATGTGATAGATTATGTTTATATACTTGTGTATGTTGAACCAGTCTTGCATCCCCAGGTTGAAGCCTACTTGATCATGATGAATAAGCTTTTTGATTTGCTGTTTCATTCTGTTTGCCAGTATTTTATTGAAGATTTTTGTGTTGATGTTCATCATGGATATTGGCCTGAGGTTTTCTTTTTTAGTTGTGTCTCTGCCCAGTTTTGATATTAGGATGATGTTGGTCTCATAAAATGAGTTGGGAAGGATTCTCTCTTTTTCTATTGTTTGGAATAGTTTCAGAAGTAATGGTACCAGCTCCTCTTTGTATGTCTGGTAGAATTCGGCTGTAAACCTGTATGGGCCTTGGGTTTTTTTACTTGGTAGGCTGTTAATTGCTACCTCAACTTCAGCCCTTGTTACTGGTCTATTCAGGGTTTCAACTTCTTCCTAGTTTAGTGTTGTGAGAGTGCAAGTATCCAGGAATTTATCCATTTCTTCCAGTTTTACTGGTTTGAGTTGTTTGTAGTAATCTCTGATAATAGTTCGCATTTCTGTGGAATTGGTGGGGATGTCCCCTTTATTGCTTTTTATTGCATCTATTTGATTCTTCTCTCTTTTCATTTTTATTAGTCTGGCTAGTGGTCTATTTTGTTGATCTTTTCAAAAAACCAGCTCCCGAATTTCTTGATTTTTTTGAAGGGTTTTTTGTGTTTCTATCTCCTTCAGTTCTGCTCTGATCTTATTTATTTCTTGCCTTCTTCCAGCTTTTGAGTTTTTTTTTTTTGAGCTTGCTCCTCTAACTCATTCAATTTTAATGATAGGGTATTGATTTTAGACCTTTCCTTGTTCCTCATGTGAGCATTTATTGCTATGAATTTCCCTCTAGACACGGCTTTAAATGTGTCCCAGAGATTTTGATATGTTGTATCTTCGTTCTCGTTGGTTTCAAAGAATGTCTTTATTTCTGCCTTCATTTTATTGTTTATCCAGTGGACATTAGGAGTCAGTTGTTCATTTTCCATGAAGTAGTGCAGTTTTTAGTTTGTTTTTTAATTCTGAGTTCTAATTTGATTCCACTGTGGTCTGAGAGACTGTTTGTTACGATTTCCATTCTTTTGCATTTGTTAAGGAGTAACTTACTTCTAATTATGTGGTTGATTTTAGAGTAAGTGCAATGTGGTCCTTAGAAGAATGTATGTTCTATGGATTTGGGGTTGAGAGTTCTGTAAATGTCTGTCAAGTTCGCTTGGTCCAGATCTGTGTTCAAGTCCTGGATTTCCTTGTTGATTTTCTGTCTCATTGATTTTCCAATATTGACAGTGATGTGTTAAAGTCTCCCACTGTTATTGTGTGGGAGTCTAAGTCTCTTTGTAGGTTGTTAAGGTCTTGCTTTATGTATCTGGGTGCTCCTGTATTGGGTGCATATATATTTAGGATAATTAGTTCTTCTTGTTGTATTGATCCTTTTACCATTATGAAATGCCCTTCTTTGTCTCTTTTGATCTTTGTTAGTTTAAAGTCCATTTTATCAGAGACTAGGATTACCACCCCTGCCTTTTTTTTTGTTCTCCATTTGCTTGGTAAATCTTCTTCCATCCCTTTATTTTGAGTCTATGTGTGTCTTTGCACATGACACACTGATGGTTCCTGAATACAGCACACTGATGGTTCTTGGCTTTTTATCCAATTTGCCAGTCTGTGTCTTTTGATTGAGGCATTTAGTCTGTTTACACTTAATGTTAATATTGTTATGTGTGAATTTCATCCTGCCATTTTATTACTGGTTGGTTGTTTTGCCCTTTGGGTGGCGTAAAATCTTAATTGTATCATTGGTCTTTACCATTTGGTTCTTTTTTGCAGTGGCTGGTACTGGTTTTTCCTTTTTATGTTTAGTGCTTCCTTAAGGAGCTCTTGTAGGGCAGATCTGGTAGTGACAAATCTCTCAGGAATTGCTTGTCTGTAAAGGATTGTGTTTCTCCATCACTTATGAAGCTTAGTTTGGCTGGATGTGAAATTCTGGGTTGAAAGTTCTTTTCTTTAAGGATGTTGAATATTGGCCCCCACTCTCTTCTGGCTTGTAGGGTTTCTGCCGATAGATCCACTGTGAGTCTGACGTGCTTCCCTTTGTGAGTGATCTGACCTTTCTCTCTGGCTGCCCTTAGTATTTTTTCCTTTGTTTCAACCCTGGTGAATCTCATGATTATGTGCCTTGGGGTTGCTCTTCTAGAAGAGTATCATCGTGGTGTTCTCTGTATTTCCTGTATTTGAATGTTGGCCTGCACTGCAAAGTTGGGAAAGTTCTCCTGGATAATATCCTGAAGAGTGTTTTCCAGCTTGGATTCATTTTCCCCATCATCTTCTGGTACACCGATCAAGCATAGATTAGGTCTTTTCACATAATCCCATATTTCTTGAGGTCTTTGTTCATTTCTTTTCACTCATTGTTCTCTTTTCTTGCCTTCTCATTTTGTTTCATTGAGTTGATCTTCAATCTCCGATATCCTTTCTTCTGCTTGATCTATTTGGCTATTGACACTTGTGTATGCTTCATGAAGTTCTTGTGCTGTGTTTTTCAACTCCATCAAGTCGTTTATGTTCTTCTCTAAGCTGGTTATTCTAGTTAGCATTTTGTCTAACCTTTTTTCAAGGTTTTTAGTTTCTTGCATT
This sequence comes from Callithrix jacchus, assembly GCF_049354715.1. Lineage (NCBI taxonomy): Eukaryota > Metazoa > Chordata > Mammalia > Primates > Cebidae > Callithrix > Callithrix jacchus. The sequence continues at coordinate 14,343,452 of NC_133524.1, forward strand.
GGCTTAGAACATGTTACTTTAACTCAGAGAAGTTTGTTATTATCCCCCTTCTGAAGCCTGCTTTTGTCAATTCATCAAATTCATTCTCCGTCCAGCTTTGTTCCCTTGCTGGTGAGTTGTGATCTCGTGGTGAGGGAGAGACGTTCTGGTTTTTGATGGTTTTATTCTTCTTGCTCTGGTTTTTTCCCCATCTCGTTGGATCTATATAGTTTCAATCTCAGGTAGCTGCTTGTGGAGGCCTCCTTTCCTTTGCCTGCCTGCAGAGGCACTGCTGGGCTGCCACAGATTCAGTGAAACTGCTGTGTCTTTTCTTTACTCAGGAAAGCTAGGCTGGTTTTTGCAATGGCAGCTGCCTCACATCCCCCGCCCCCCATCCCCCACCATGCTGGATAGTTCCTGGTGGCTCTCTAGGTGTGAAACTCTGGTGTGATAATTTTTTTTTAGTCTGCTGGACTTTGTTGAGAGGAGGCGGCGGAGGGGGGGAACCTGTACTGCTGTATGGGCTGTTTCCTTGTATTCAGTTCCCCTTCCCTCTGCAGGGAGGTAGATCCATCTAGCTGGCTTTCTGGCTTTTATGTCAGCTAGTGCTTCTACCCCATTCTGGCCAAAGTTGCTGTTCTGCCCTATTCAGGCAGCTCACTGAGGCTTTTTAGCCCAGCAAAGATCTCCTCTTCTGTGGGTTGTAGAGGGCTTGGGTGGAGTCCTGTATCTGAACTAAAGTCCCAGAGGGGGAGATCCCCTTGTCCTCTGGTCTGTTGCACACACCTCCTAGGTGGGGCAGTGCTCCACCTTGCCTCAACTTGCCCTGTTTGGTTTATACTCACTGTCCAACGAGACCCACAAAATGAACCTGGTACGTCGTTTGGAATTGTGGAGACCACTCAGTTTCTGCATCTCTCTTGCTGGGAGCTGCTTTCCAGAGCTGCTTTTCATTCGGCCATCTTGGGATGCCCCTGGGATTGCATTCTTGATTTGTCTCTCAGCTTGAATGTCATTGGTATATGGAAATGCTACTGACTTTTGTACATTGATCTTGTATCCTGAAACTTTACTGAAGTCATTTATCAGGTCTAGGAGCCTTTTGGCAGAGTCTCTAGGATTTTCTAGGTATAGAATAATATCATCAGTGAAAAGAGATAATTTGATTTCTATTTTCCTATTTAGGTGCCTTTTATTTCTATCTTTTGCTTAATTGCTCTGGATAGGACTTCCAGTACTATGTTGAATAGGAGTGGTGAGAGTGGACATCCTTGTCTTGTTCCTATTCTCAACAGGAATGCTTCCAGCTTTTGCCTGTTCAGTATGATGTTGGCTGTAGATTAGTCACAGATGGCTCTTATTAAAAAACATGCATTTTTTCTTTGTCCTTTGGACTTAAAGACTTCGCTTCATAAATAGTACATGATTATGAATTCAGTGGATGTAGTGATTTATTTTATTTTATTTTACTTTAAGTTCTGGGATACATGTGCAGAACATCCGGATGTGGTGATTTTTATGGGAATTCGTGGAGCATGAGTTTTGATGTTTTCGGACCACTGTTTCATTTTTGACTTAGGCAATTAATGAAGAGGACCTTAGCTGGTTATCAGATCATAGTTTCACTTAAGTTTCTCATGACTAGAAATTAGAAAGTAGTTTCCAAGGTAACTGAAAACCAAGGTGTTGCCCTCCAGTGTATCTAGAATTTCATATGTGTTTCTATCTGTATTAGTTTTAGCTGATGTCTCAAATGCTGGTAACAAAAAATAAAAAGCATCAGGTACACTCATATTCTAATGTTTCAACATGGAGTGCAGATTAGCATTTGCGTGCATGCATGCATTTCCCCCCACCAACACACACAGAGTTTTGGACTCTGTTCAACATCAACTCAGATATAAAGAAGATTAATGCTCTTTATAAAAGAGCATTAAGTAAGTGGTTGTGGGGGCAGGGAAGTTATCTGGACTCTGCAGTTGTGTGACTTTTCCTCTGTATCACATGGTGAAGGTGAGGGCAGAGGCTTCACTGTCACTTCAGTCAGTGAGGGGGCATCTCTTAGAGAAAGAGAGTGTTCCTCATGTCCTCTGGAATCAGACCATACAGATAATGAAGCCAGACCTATGATAAAATAAATAATACAGGCAAGGGGATAACTGAAGTAGCCTGTAGGTGTATCCTAGGGCTGCTGTAACAAAGTGCCACAAACAAGGTGGCTTAAAACAATAGACGTTTATTCTCTTACAGTCCTGGGAGCTAGAAGTCAGAAATCAAGTTGTCAACAGGCCCATGTTCCATCTGAACATTCTAGGGAAGACTCCATCCTTACCTTTTCCAGCTTCTGGTGTCCCTAGGTGTTCATTTCTTCGCTTGTAGCAGCATCATTCCAAACTCTGCTTCTGCCTTCTCCCTCTTTTCTCTTGCCTCATATTGTCTTATAAGAACACCAATTATATTGAATTAGGGCCTCCTCCCACTCCAGCATGACCTTGACTTAACTAATTACATCTGCTACGACTCTATTTTCAAATAAGATCATGGTCTGAAGTCTTGGGGGTTAGGACTTCAACATATCTTTTTGACAGACACAACTTGACCCATAAGATGGCTCTTGGCAGCAGAGGAGCAGGGATCCATTTGAGCAAATTATATTTCTTCCAAAGAGGACCAGTTAAATGTTTCTTGGGAACCAGATCTTGGTCAGCCTGGAACTGCCTTTAAAAAAGCTCTGTCCAAATGTGGACTTTTAAAAGCACAGGGGCTGGGGATCAGCACTGTAAGCCATCAACCAGAAAACATATATTGCCCAAGTTAGGAGCAATGAAATGTAGATTCCCTATGGGGGAATTTCCAAGAACTCCCTCAAAGAACCCCATGAGAGAAAAAGGTTTTTTCCCTGTCTTTTAACCTCTCTTCTTTCTTGCTCTTGCTTCTCCATTCTCCAATCCTTGGGTGATCAAAGTCCACAGCTGGTGAGGTGAGCAGAGAACTGACAGAGAAAAGAGAGAAGCCAACCATATCTCATACTTCACTACAGATAGCCATGCTGGGGGTGGGGTGAGGGCAATAATAAAATGCTCTGAAATATGAGGGTGCAAAGTAACAGGTGTTTGACTCATGCTGAGACAATTAAAAACAAGAGGCTTGAGCTGTCTATGGGGGAGGAGGGAGCTATGCCATCAGTGGGAACAGAGAACAATTCTATACGGTATAAGAATGCATGACATTCTCAGTGTCCAAGTGGAGAACGGGGCTGCCATTTCCTGTAAGGAATGGCCAAGAGGTCAGCTTCCTGGGTAGAGGGAGCCTCAGCAGTAAGAGGCTTTTGAGGAGGAGCTGGGGAGGTTTCTTAAGAGGTCAGCTGGAGAGGACACAGTCGCTCTCAGGAGAGTGCAGGCTCTCAACTCCCAGAGGTGGGGGCAGGCATTTACTTTGTATTCCACCTGAATGGTTCTTCCTGGATTTTTGTCTTCTAAAGCACAGAGCCCTTTAATGCCTGATGGTCACAGTATGGGTTAAGACCTTTTCTGCCCCTCATCTCTACCCATATTCCTTCAAATCTGGGAGAGCCAGATGAGCCTTCAGTGGGTGGGTGGAGAAAGAAGAGGAGAAGGCAGGTTTGGGGGGTCAGGTAGGGTAGTTGAGAGAAGCCAGCTCAACTCCTTCTCTATAGGAAAGTTAGGAGCTGAGGGAAGGGAAAGAAATTAGAAAGTAGTTCCTAATTTCTAGAATTAGAAATGCAAGGCTGTAAGTGGAGTGAGGAGTTTCAATTATTAAGCTAGACTGGAAGTACTAGTTATTGTACTTACACTGTTTGGGGGACTAAAGTGGCCAGACGATGCCTTTTAAAAATATCTAAGCATAATAATGAAAATCACTGGCTCTGGACTGGATTGTATTCAATGTGCTAGAAAGATCTCAGCTCTCTGAATATTAACAGTGTGGGTGTGGAGGGAATGAAGCTGTTTTCCATTGTACTATGTAGAGTTCTAATTTGCAATAAAAGTGTTACTCTAGTTCAGACAAATTCCAAGTGAAAGGTGCATTGCTCTATGCCTGAGCTGGTGACCATAACTGAAACACAAACAGAATTGGAATCATTGTGGAAGATAATTCTTCTTATCCCCAGAATCGTTCTGTTTCTTCAAACTGTTTGACTTTGGGCTATGGATAATGAGCTTAGGATTGTGCTTCTCACCATGCAGTCCCAACCAGCAGCATCAACATTACCTGAGAACTTGGAAATGCAGAATCTCAGGCCCTGCTCCAGCCATACTAAATTATTCTTGGGGTGGGGCCCTGCAATCTATGTTTTTTCCAGCTTGCTGAATTTAGACAACCGCTGGTTTAAAGTGCCAGCTGTCCATGCTGATTGTGTACTAGAATCAGCTGTGGGAGCTTTTCAACAGCACGCTGGCCCAGGCAGAATCTCACAGGCTTAGTTGTACCTTGAGTCAAGTCCTGTCAAAATGTAATGAGCATATGGATCTTGCTGGTGATCTTGCTAAAATGCAGATCCTATTTTGGTCAGTCTGGGGTGGGGATCAAGTACCTACATTTCTAACAAGCTCCCAGGTGAGGCCAATGCTCCTGGTGTGGGAACCATACCTTAAGTCCCCAGACTTTAAGCTATCTGCTAAAACTGTGTTCATGCACATTTTTGCAAGGAGAGGATTCATTGTTTCCATCAGTTTCAAGCACTCTGTGACTTGAAAAACATTAAGAAACTTGAAAATACAAATATAAAAATAGGCTAGTTGAGATGCCCATGGTGGGGGCCCATGAAAGTCTCCTAATTTATGGGAGGGGAGAATGCTGTACTCTTTAATGTTCTCTTTCTCTTGAGGGTGGGGTGGGGGAGGGGAAAGAGATTTTCCTGATTTCTATTGTCCTTACTCGGTGCCTTGTTATTGCCTCTTGTGTTCTCTGGGTCTGTCTGGTTCCTCTACTGCTCCCCGACCCTTTCCTGAGAGTGGAATAAGGAGATGAAAATTAAACAAAGACAAAACCTTTTGGAAACATAATGATCACCTGACCACTGGAGGCAGCCTTAAAATGCAGATCCTCAGGCTCAAGGCCCTGGATCAGCCTGAGAGGTGGGAAGAACCCAGGAATCTGTATATTTAAACATTCTCCAAGTGATTTTGATATAGCCCTCCCAAACAATGCTGTGAGAAACCCTGATCTATTCTTTTTCAAGTGTTATGCTGGCTTCAAGAAAACAAATTAAATCTCTAGGTGCATCACAAAACTAATTTCTCAGCTATCCGTGTTATGAAAGCCAGGCATCTCTCTTTTCTTATTATACTTCCAACTAGGGTCATTTCCTCCTAAGATTCCAGCTCCCTAGTGCCCTGAGGTTAAGTCAGGGCATTTCTCCTCACTTGCTTTCCTAATTGCTGGGGAGGGCTACCGTACCTGGTTTTGCAACCCCCTCAGTGTACCCTGGAGGGGCGCCATCTCAGTGGTGAGTCCACTATTTTCTCTTTGCCACATGCTTTGTGGAGTCAGTAAAGTTTATAAAGTGCTTCATGAGCTATTTCAACCTCAGGCATGAAATAAAGAGATCACACAAACAGAATGGCTTCCACATTGCAGGTGGGTGGTGAGAAATTTCCTCTCTATCCCTCCTACCTGCCCAAGTGCTGGGAAGAATTTGAGTGCAGATCTGCTGGGAAAACTTTGTAGAGAAAGGCTGAGCTGTTAAAAGAGTAAAGTTGATGACATAAACTGATCACACCTGCAGACCAGAATGAGCATCATGGGACGAGATGGATGGAGATGTTAGGTGCTGTGCTTTGAGTAGAAAAATCTATCAACTGGAGGCATAATGATACTATTTACTAAGCATCTACTACAGGACAGGTCCCGAACTACACATCTGTTTATATACCTTTTCTTATTCCGTTTTCATCACAGTGACACAAGGAAAAGCATTTTTAATCTCCATGCTATACTATACTATAGAAGGGGGAACAGAGGCTTAGGGAAATGCGGTGAATTTCTTCCATATCATATTATTACCAAATTGAGACTCTGAGATTCAAAGCCAGCTTTCCAACTATCTTCTTGCCAGTGTACAGCTCTGCATCCATTAATATCTAGGAAGGGAGTGAAAAGGAAGAAGAGAGATGAAGAGGAGAAGATGTATGACTAAGGTTGTAAATAAAAATACCTTCCTGGCTTAACTTTGCGTCAAGTTTTGGGATATTCTTGCTATCGTATATTCTTCTTTTATGTTGTGCCTGGAAAATGTTTCCATTTCTGCTAAAGCAATGACATGATTTTGAAAACAAGCAGATGGGGATAACATTTTGAAAATAATAACTCAATATATTTATTTATTTCCCTTTAAGTGTTTTTCCCTTTCCACCTTCTTGTGAGTCAGAAGATTTATTGCCAAGGAAAAAATGGGAGAAATTAAAGATAATACACAATGAGAAAATGAGGGAGAGATGCATCAACTCCACGAGGACAGAAATTTCTTTAGGTTCTGGGAGAAAGATCAAAGGAAAGAGAAAGCTGTTGAAAAGATCAGTCCCCAGTATTCTTACTTCTTCCCCTGCTAATGGCTGGAGATGCCTTAGTAAAGAGTTCGACATAGTTTGTTGGGTGATGCCCAACAAAGGGGATTCATGTTCTGTCTCCTATTTAGGACCCTGAGAAGAAATTTCACAGGGTGCCCCCACCTGTGCACAATAGTCATTGAATGTTCTAGAAGATAACCTAGCTTTTATTGAATTCATTTTTTTGAAATCTCCCATGGTGTTCAGATATAACTGCTTTAGACAGCTTTTAATTTAGTTTTTCTAGTGCAGAGTTCTCCTCACCAATTGTATTTTGGAAACACATACATGGTTTATTTATTTTTTAGTCTTTTTGCTCTAGTAGCATAACATGAATCAAATTTTATGAAAGGCCAGAAAAATTTGACATCTTCTCTGAGTTCTGAAACTTTTGATTCCTTATATGCCAAGGGGTGGAATTGGCTCTCTGTTGCCTGCCCCATTCCTGGTGATGCAGTATCAATGTGGGCCATGCCATTAACACTTTATGTTCACAGTAACAACACCCAAATATAGGGCAGACAGAGGTGGTGGTGCCTCCTGTGGTTTAAGAGCTGTTTTGCTTGAATTCATCTCACACATTTGGGTTGACCTTGCTTTAGGAAAATGGTGTAAGCCTGGCACAGTGGCTTGCGCCTGTAATCCCTAAACTTTAGGAGGCTGAGGTGGGCAGATCACGAGGTCAAGAGATTGAGACCATCCTGGCTAACATGGTGAAACCCTGTCTCTACTAAATATACAAAAATTAGCTGGGCATGGTGGCATGTGCCTGTAGTCCCAACTACTCAGGAGGCTGAGGCAGGAGAATCACTTGAACCCAGGAGGTGGAGGTTGCAGTGAGCCGAGATCATGCCACTGCACTCCAGCCTGGTGACAGAGAAAGACTCTGTCTCAGAAACAAAAGCAAAAACAAAAAAAGAAAGAAAATGATGTAGAATATTGCAATTGTTGGGTGTATTGAACATTGGCAATGATTCGAGAATGTCTGAAGCTACCTGGTTTTCAAGCTGCTGTTTCCTTGATATTATCACTACGTCCTGGCTCTCAGCTTTGGATACTTGGTGGATTGATTGCAAGGACGGATCAGTTTGTTTACGGCTTCCAGCATTCATTCCCTTTAGTAGTGCCCGCATTGACTCTAGGTTTAGCCTTATGGCTTACTTCGGCCAATGGGACAATAGCATACAGGACGCAAGCAGAGATTTGAAAGTGCTTATGCATTGGGGCTTGTCCTCTTGGCACCCTTGGAATCTTGCCACCAGGCCCAGATTAGCCTGCAGTAGGAAGAGATACCATGTGGAGGAGAGCTGAGTCACCCCCACTGACAATCATCTAGCCTCTAGTCAGATTAACAGTAAATTACAGCTACATGTGTGAGCCCCAGCAGAGGTCAGCCAGGCTAGCTCAAATCAGCAGAACCAGCCAGTTTAGCCCAACCTGAACTGATGACCCACAGAATCGTGAGCTTAATAAATAGTGTGGCTTTACACCACTACATGCTTGTGGTGGTTTGCTATTCAGCCAAATTAATACAGATGCCAAGAACATAATTTAATTAGTATGCTCAGAATTATCTAGGGTTGGGGGGATGACCTCATGAAGGATAGATGAATGAAACTGTGCACATTTATTAACATACTAAGTAGCAAGACTGAGAGGCAGACAGGGTGATTATTAGTGTATTTTTTGGAGAATTTTCATGAGAAGCCAAATTATACTCAACAGACAGCCCAGATAGCAAAAATTCAGCCTGAGGGTGGAGATTGCTTAGTCTCAGTGCTAACTTGCTGCATCCATGTCTACTCTATAGTATCGTAGATTTTCAAACTGAGGGAGGGAAGGGGAGAGAGAGAGAAAGAGAGACTGAGACCAACTGTATCCAAGAGTGGTCAGAGCCTCTCTTCCCTGGAGAGGCTGAAATCATATGTGCAGATTCTTCCAATTTGTACTCTCCTTTCCTAGAATCCATGAGAACTTTATTAAATATGCCTTTCCAAAGTTACATCTAGGAGAATTTGCTTACACTTGGAAATTATTACATCCTACAAATAGGTTTTTATGTTATGTTGCTTCTGTGACATTTTGTTTTTAAGATTTTTAACTCATGTATATTGTAATGTTTAATGATATGTGAGGAATGGATTGAGTTGAGATGGATGGTTCATGGAGACTAGTCAAGAGGTTACTGCAATGGTCCAGGCAAGGGGAATCATGATGAAGATTAAGCTGCTGGCCACACAGAGGGAGAGAAGTGGATTGTGGCCCAGGCAAGAATAATTATGACTTGGACAAGGTTGTTAGCTGTATGATGGAGAAAATTAGATGTATTCAAGACAGAGTGGGTAGGCAGGGCACTCATGATTGGATGAAGGTAGGGGGCAAGGGAGGAATCAAGGGTGATGCCTGGTTTTTGGATGGAATAGTTTGGTGGTACTATTTGCCACACATGTTATGTACTTTTATCTTTGTTTTTCTTTCTATGGAAAAAAACACATGGGCTCAAATGTGTTATTTAGTTAGGATGAATTGGGCACAGTTCTGGCACCACTAAGCCCTCGGTAAATGTCAGGCTTTATTTTCATTGCCTAGCCAAACAGCTAGTCTGTCTCCAAAATCGATACACAAGCACTTCTCAAACTTTCATATACTTAAAAATCACCTAGCATCTTGTTAAAATGCAAATTCTGAATCAGCAGGTGTGCGATGGGGCTTTAGATTCATTATCTCTTCTAAGGTCCTGCATGAGGCTGCTACTGGTTCATAAGCCATTCTCTGAGGAACAGGAACCTGGAGCACTTAGCTGAACATGGAATAATAGTAATCATATCACTTTGCCATTAGGAATGGAAGAGGTAGGGTATGACGCTCTGTCACGGTAAGATACTGGAACACCCAAATCAGGTACTGAGCAATAGCCATGGATTGTAACCTTTTTGGTGAAATTCAAATCTTCAGACGAGTTAACCTCAATCTTCTCTGAAGAAATTTTAGAATAGTTTTCTTTGGAACAAGGTAGAGAAGAACCATTCTAAGCCTTCCAGCAGAGACCTAGGGCAGCCTTGCATAGAATGCCCTTGAAACGCAAGTGACTGAACCACATTTGATATTCTTTAATGCACAAAGACTCACACCTCTTTTTGTCCAGTTGTTGATGGAACACAAAGAGCTAAAGAAGTGATAGCAGGCTGCCAGAAAATATTCAACTACATTAGGCCAGGATCAGTTTGCTTGCTTACCAATTTAACCCAGGATGTTGTTGACAGATTTCTTAAGCAGCTCCATCACACTGCATGCAACTTGACAGCATTTTGAAGTTCAAAGCCTACGTTTTTGTCAAAGATAACATTTTAAGTTGATTTTTCTGGCGGGGGGGGTCTCAAGGTGTAAAATAACTTGCATGGGCTATCAGAGAAATCATAGTGAGTTAATATCAGAAGTGATTTTGATCAATAAACTTTAGGCTGGAAAAAATTCAGAATCCACAGAAATTATCAAATCTTAGAGCTGGTGGGAACTGAACATAACCTCTTGTTATGCAATTGAGAAATGTGACTCAAAGAGGTGAAATGACTTGCAGTAAGTCATGCAACTAGTGAATGATCATCCTTAACATAGCTTCCTGTTGCTAATGATGGTGCAAAATAATCATATTGTTAAACCCTAAGAATTAGATTTTTGGCAAGCCCCCCATTTCCCATGGAGAGGTTTACTAAAAGCACTCGGAACACTGGAAAAATAGGATACCCCCAACAACATGAATGAAAGGCTTTGACCATCATCCCTCCTTGATAAATAAAATGAGATTTAGAAGCAGTCCATATTCCACAAGTAGGAGACTCCTGGCATTATCATTAGAAGGCAGGATAATTTTGGTTGGCCGTGGCAGCTCATGCCTGTAATCCTAGCATTGGAACGCCAAGGCAGGAGGATCACTTGAGCCTAGAAGTTCAAGACTAGCCTGGACAACATGCAGAATCCCACCTCTACTAAACATACAAAAAGTTATCTGGCATTGGTGGTGGGTGTCTACAGTCCCAGCTACTTGGGAGATTGAGGTGGGACAATCACCTGAGCCCTGGAAGTAGAGGCTGCAATAAGCTATAATGGAGCCACTGCACTGGGTAAGAGAGTGAGACCTTGTCTCAAAAGCAGAAGAAGGAGAGGAAGAAGAAGATAGCATAATTTAAATCAGATGAAAAAGTTTCTTCTGCTTTCTTCTAGAGGTTAACATGAGCTAAAATATACGAGAAAGATGGGATGATGGTCCTTGCTTGATAAGGGCTCCTACCCCTGAAAGTTCCTTAGGGATGACAAATATGTGTTCCATACATTCATTATATAGCAAAAGTTATTTAGTGTCTATACCTTTGGTTTCTTCTGGTTTCAATTCTATTTTTCTTCCCTCAGTTTTATAGTCAAACTCCTATAGAGAAACATTGAGCTCTCTTTTAGATGACCTAAGGGAAGAAGGGTATTCGTTCATACCTAGGCTACAGCAGCCAGGACCCTGGCCTGCAGGATTACAGTGCAGCACCCAGCATGGCACCCAAGGCCATTAATGATCTGGCTCCTGCCTTGGAAACACTCACCTGTTGTTTAGCCGTGGGGTAACATATTTCTTTTCAAAATGCATCTTTTTTTTTCCTTCCTAATTCCATGTCTTTGGACTTGCTTTTCAGTCTTCCTGGATATCCAAGCTCCCCCTCCTTTCTACCCAGAAAAGATTTGTTCACCCAATTAGACCAGGTCAGTGTCTCCTTCTCTTTGAAGGCCTCTGCGGGGTCCTTGGTCAGAAGCAGTGGCTCTGTCTTCATGCTATTTATAGGACTCTGCTCTTATCCTATCCACACGGTTTTATTATTACTCATTTACATGTGTGTTTCTCTGTCTGCTCATTCAAATCACTTGGAGAGCTCCAGAAAGAAAGCTTCTGTCTTGTCCCCACCCCAGAGATTCTGATTCAGTTGATCTAGAATGGGGCAAGGGCACTGGCATTTATTCTGAATCCAAGTGATTTTAATGTGCAGGTAGCATTGAGAAATACTGTGATTAGAATGTCAGCTCTTTGCAGAGATTGTGCTTAGTTATCTTTTTCGTTTTCCCTCTCTACAAACTGCTGAATGCAGTGCCTGGCAATGGGACTGTGTAAGTCCAGGAAGTTAAGGCAGTCAAAGTAGGCTCTCAGTACAAGATTGCTCCCTTTGCTCAATGATCCACCTTCTCAAAAGAGCTTTAAGTCCAGAGGGAGAAGATAAGTACACAAGCATCACAAAGAGAAAAATGTGGCCAACGTCATGGTTTTAATTAATATGATTAACATCCAAATACAATTAAAAAAAAAAACCTACAAGAAGCTGCCTAGTCATTTGTTTGCTACTAAAAAGGGCAGAATTAGGAGGAGGTAGTGCTTGAGTTTGCAGCTGGGGTGATATTTTGCAAAGTAGCAAGGTGCTTTGGCAAGGCAGTGTAAACACAAGTGGACACCAGAGCTGTACTGGCTGGGTCCAACTCCTAACTTTGTCACTTGCTAGCTCTGTTATCTTGTTTAAGTTACTTCCCTGTCTAGCCTCATTTTTCTTAGGTGCCAAATGGCATGCTGATGTTAATACTGGGCTTCTTAGGATTGTTATGATGATTTGATAAGTTTATATACATAAGGCACCTAGGACAATGTGGATGTGTAATAAACTCTCAATAAATATTTGCTTTTTTGTTATTGTTATTATTTGGGGAAGTGGAAACTTCATGGAGTAGGAAGCTTAGGGAATTAAGCCAGTCACCTAGAAATCTTTAGCCATCAATATTGGCTGGGGCAGTATCGGGCATAGAAGTAGATGAATGCAGCCTTATTATTGTCCTCTCTTCTCTGTGTTTGTCCAGCATCTTTGATCTAATGTGTTAGAAGGGACTGCTGCTTTTTATCTTTAAAATATGAGTAAAAAAGTGTTAGGAAGATGCCTTGGGGCACCTTGTCCATTTGACCAAAGAATGACCAATGATGGCACTCAGCTTTTTAAAGGGAGCCTCAAGTGCATCATTGAAGCACAATTTGCTTGGGGCTTTTGGCCCAGAATGCCTGCTTTCCTACGGTCCTGCTGGGGGCAATTTCAGGTCTAAAGATTTATACGTATTTTTTTTACCTCTATTAATCATTTTTCTTAGGCAAACCTGAAAGCAGAGTGCATTTCTGTTAAAGTTTCCTTCAAAACTAATATTAATTATTGATTCGCAGGAAATATATTTCATGACAGCCTTCCTGAAGTTCTTACATGACTTTGCAGGAGAATTAACACTTCGGCCACCACCTGTTCTCTTTAATATAGATTAGCCACCAACTACATGTCAAGCAGAAACTGTAATTTTTCTGGGTTGAATCTCAGCATGTATCAAATTTCCAGTTGATGAGCCTGATTTAATTAAGGAGGAAAGTAGAAAATATTATATACATTTACTATTTTGGCCTAGGGGTTGGCTAACTCAGCCCTTCTTGCTGTTTTAAATAAAGTTTTATTGGAATACAGGCAAAGCATTCTTATTTCCTTACATATTGTCTATGGGACATTTTTGTGCTACAATGGCAGAGTTGAGTAGTTGTAACAAATTGAAAGGGCTGCAAAATGAAGGCATTCTCTTTGCCCCTTTTCAGGCTAAGCTTAGTGGTTCCTGTCCTAACTCATTTACAGCTCTTTTACTTACAGAGAACTTTAATTCAAATGCAATTCTGTAGCTACTGACAGGCATTTGAAGTAAGGAACCCAGAGATTCACCTACTGACATGCTCTGTCAACTGAGTACCTAGTGGTGAGCCTCATGAACCCTCTCTTCTGGCTCTTCTTTGTTTCCACTGCTGCTGGAATGCTCTAGATTCTGACCAGCACTTGCTGAGGCCCCTGCAATGGCTTCCTAAGTAGACTTCTAGAAGTCCTTCTCTCTAAACCACCTAGTAGTGCTATCAGCATTACCTAACACATGGGATTCTGCCTAAAACTCTTCAGTGCACCCCCCACACCCTCATAGCTATTGTAGGCCTTAGCATGGAATTTAAGGCTCCTCAAGATTGGGCCTCAACTTGTCTGTCTATTCAGTCTCACCTGGTGAGACTTTACGACCCTCTGACTCTAGCCATCCTGGCTGCTCACTGTTTCCAGACCATTCTCATATTTTTATTCCAGCCTTTCCCATTTGGATATCTGAAATGCTCTGCCTAGTTCACTCAGCTTTCGGATCCAGTTTAGATGTCACATCAAGTATGAAATATGTCCTTTTCCTTTTCCCCATGTGTATAGTTCTAACATTGTCTTTCCTCTATTGCATTACAACAAGTGTTTGTATTTTTCTAGCAGACTTAGAATGCTTGTCATTGAATCCAAATGACTGCACAAAGTGAGCAATAATAAACACTTCTTTTTTTGTTATCAATTAGTAAAATCATTTTTTTTCAGGCTCAAATTACTTTTTTCTTATTCTCAAGTAATTCCAAGGTGTCGAACAGATTTAAACTTCTGAGAAAAGAATCATTATAGAAGTCATTATTATTTGAGGGATAGGTTAAAAATACACATGAGGATCTGTGGTTGAATGAATCATTTATATGATTAACCTGATGTATCACATCAAGCAGTAGGTTCTTCATTTTCTTGCATGGTAGGGTAATGATGAGAATGTGTGCCCTTAGAGCTAAGGGGCCAGTTCCCTGGCCTTTATGGAATTTTTTTAATTACAGCCAAGTTTATGTTGAAGGTATGGGTCTTCTCAATGGCTTCTCAAATTTCTCACCAGGTGTCAAGCTCCTGCAGAGAAGGAGAATGGGAAAAGCTTGTGAGTTTTATGCCACCAAAGCCTAGTAGTCTGGCACCCTTAGGCCAAAGTTGAGGACTTCTGTCCTATTGTTCATCTACCTGCCATGGTGGAAAAGATCAGGAGCATAGGCTCACACTCCCGATTTCTTAAAAGGATAAAAGGCCAAGCAAATGTCTCTGAGGATCAGGAAGGATGTATGTCACTAGAACAGTCCTTCTCAGTTGGCGATGTAGCAAAATACCATACAAACAATGAGAAAAGCAGGCCTGGGTAAGGAGTTTGATGAAACTCCACAGGTAATTCTGTTATGATTGCCAACTCAACCTTGAAAATAGCTGTGGTGGAAGCCCCTTAAACACTGTCTTTAGTTTCAGCTTTTGTTCCAGACCAATGAGCTCTGAGCTAGCTAGCAGAATAGGAATGACCCACTTAAATACCCTCGGTTTGAAGCTCAGGCAGGTCAAATGAGACATTTAGCAGCCACAACTAATAAAGGGAGAAAAGGTACGTACTTGTTGGTTCTATAAAAGAAAAATGAGAAGTGGCACCATCCCTTCTCTTCTTTTATTAGGGGCTGAGTTGTGACCCCCAAAATTCATATTTTGAAGCCCTAATCCCCAGTACCTCAGAATATGAGTGTATTTGGAGATAGGGCCTTTAAAGCAGTGATTAAGCTAAAATGAAGCCACTGGGATGTGCCCTAATTCATTCTGACTAGTGTCCTTAAAAAGAACACACAGGGAGAGGTCAGGGATGCAAGTGTACAGAGGGATGACCATGTGAAGAGATGGCAAGAGAGTGGCTATCTGCAAGCCAAGGAGAGAGGCCTCAGAGGAAACCTACTATGCTAGCACCTTAATCTGGGACACTTAGCCTCCAGAATTGTAAGAAATATCTGATGTTTAAGCCACCCAGTCTGTGGTATTTTTTATGGTAGCCATAGTGAACGAATACACTCCCTTTCTCCTAATTTTGGTTCCAAGGCCTGGTATTATTCTGGTCTGCTCTTTCTCCTTCCTTCTGGAGGGAAGTGACTAACAGTGGGCATGATGGTGATAACCATTTTGCTGGCATCTGGATGACCTAGCCTCAGGTGTGCAAAGCATAGTTTACCCAAACAGGTCATATCCCATGGGTTGCACTCAGAACAGCCCCAGCCTCCAGGGACTGAGCTGTCATATAATGTTATCCCTTCTTCTAGCACAGACCCCTTGTCCCATCCTCCAGAGCAGGGCAGGATCTCTGGCATTACTATTAAATCTAAATTGAGAGCTTGTCTCTCATTGGTTCATTTTCTGTAAAATCGACTCGAGCAATCCAAGGCTATAATTATGGTTGCTTAACTGCTTTATCTTGCTTGAGAAGACAAATTTTAGCAATGCTGAGAAGTAAATCATTTTTGTGGTCATGCTGACTAATACAATATAATCTCAAATTAATTTATTCAAAAGAGTACATTCCCAGCCCAAGCATATTCAGCATCTTTGTATTTTGCCTGTAACCAATATGAGATACTCAAAGCATCCATTATGACTTTCCCATAATTCCTAAAGCTAAATATGCAACATATTCTTGAGAAGATTTCTCATATATTAGGTGACACCTGTTTTTCTTTCCTCAACCTTTATGGAGAGATAATTAAAAAACTATTTTAATAACAACACTTAGAATAATAGAGAACAAATATTGAGCATTTCCATGGCTGGGAAATTGTGCTACACTCTTAATTTGTTATCTCATTAATTAATTTTAAAGATAATTTTATAAATTAGTTGCTATTGTTTCCATTTTGCAAGTGAGGAAATGGAAATACAGAAAGAATATCAAAACTGTCTTACCATAGGACTTTATGGAATAAAAGGCCAATCTTATAAAGCATTTTATCTCTTATTCGTGTCACCATCAGCTTTGAACATATTTTCCTTTAAATTAAATACTGCTTTCAAAAATCTGTACAGACCTGAGGAACAGTGTGGACATTGAGAGAAAGAACACAGTGTTTGGAACCAGACAGTAGTGGTTAAATATTAACTCTGCCCTTGACTACTCTATGACCTTGGAAAAATTGCTGAACTTACCAAGCATCAATTAATTCAACTATAACTGGGGCTCGTATGACACCCCTTGCAGTATACAAGTCCTAGGGTGTATATATGTATTCATTTCTCTTGGGTAGATACTTAGGAGTAGATTTTACATTTACCTTTTTAAGGTACTGCCAAGCTATTTTCCAAAATGGCAGTATAATTTTATGTTCCTATTGACCATGTACAGAGTTCTTGTGTCTTCACACTTGTAATTATCTGTCTTTTGATTACAGCCATTATAGTGGGTATAAAGTGGTACTTCACTGTAGTTTGAATTTGCACTTCCCTAATGACTAATGATGTAGAACATCTTTTCATGTGCTTAGTATTCATTTGCATCTATTCTTTGGTAAAATGTCTATTGAAATCTTTTGCCCATGTTTGAATTGTGTTATTTTTCTTATTATTGAGTCATAAGAGTTCTTCGTATATTCTGAATAAAAGTCTGCTGAATTTCTTTTACATAAATTGTGAATTGTCTTAATGTCAAGTTCACCGCACTACACAAGGCATCTAATAAATATTTGGCAAGAATGATTCTGATTATGCTTTTCAATTCAGCAGATTTTTATTGAGTACCAACTGTGTGCTAGGCATATTTTACATGTTAGAGATTCCACAGAGAACATTAACAGGAAAAATCTGTGCTCTCAGAGAAGCGCAGAGTAATCACTAATAGTTCCCTAGCTATCAGATGGGAAAAGTGGGATTTGGTGCAGGTCCTCTCCTCTGAGACTCCGCCTCTCAGCTGCTACTCCGAACATCCCAGGCCTGACTATAGTCACATATGCAGAACCTTTGTTCAAGAAGCTAATGCTTCATATGCTGCATTTTTTTTATTTCCATTTGGTAGTATGGAAATCCTAAATTCCAGACGTTATCTATATTTAAAAGTAAAAAGTGACATAGAATGGAAGTTTATTAATTTGGATTAATCCTATAGAATAGGTTATTTCTATACATGCCTAATATATGTAACTCTTTCTATATATATATATTTTTCCAAAGGCTTAACCTCTACCAAAAACTTACTGGTTGGATCACAGTTCAGCTTTCTCTTTCTCTCGGACACAACACTCTTCTTTTCTCTTTGCCATATTTTTAGCCTAAGAACTCCTTACTCAGAAGTTCTGGGCACCAACCTCACCAGATTTTAGGAAATGATAGGGAATTTTATTCCCTATCTTTAGGAAGCAGGCCATTGAAAGATCCAGTGGAGTCAGTCCTTTGCTTTGATGTCAAGAGAGTTTCCTCTCAGGATGGCAGAGAGGTGAGGAAAACTTTGATTACAATTTCTTCCTAGTCCGGCCCTCTATTTGCAGCAGCCTCAGCAGCCTTCTCTGGTGAGATGGATCCCTGCCATCTCAGGTCTCAGCAGTTTCTAGAAACATCTTCTCTTCCTGGTGTTGGTAGCATTTCAAATGGGTGCTCCCAATTGTTGCTTCTATTGACTGTTGTCCTGAGTTCTACCCTCCAGGACCATCTCTAATAACTCTAGGTATCTCCACAAAAGGTTCCCTGCTGAGTCTGCTCTTTCAAAATGTGCTTGACATAGAGTTGCTTTTAGAATGAGACCTGGCGATAACATCCCAGGTGGCCACAATTGGAGCTGCTCCCTCTGGCAGCACTGTGAAGACCTTCTGAAAGGGTACAGACAAGGCAGAGAAACAGCATCCTCATTAAGTTGAGGACACAGAATTTGATATTAGACAGACCTATCCAAGACAGGCTCTGTCTGGCTAATTGTAATGATCTTGGGGATCATTTTTCTAATTGTATGATCTTGGGGAATTAACTTAATCTTTTGTAGTACTCAGTTTCCTCATGTATAAATGGGAAAATAAATGTTTCTACCTCATTGGGTTACTTTCTGGATTAAATGAGATAATTTGTGAGAAGCATTTAGTGTCTGACACATTATAAGCACCCAGTAAATACTAGCTACTATGAGATTATTAGCTACAGAAAAATTTTGCATGAATAACTAAATGATGGAAGGGAGTTGCAAACAGTACGACATTCTTCTTCACATTGAGTTCAAGGGCATTCTGGAAAACACAAAAGAAACAGCTGCATGTTCTTTCCAGAACACTGCCATGTCTTTACTCCTGCCTTTCCCATTTATTTATCTGGATTGCTCTTCCTCCTTCCTTTACCAGCAAGGAGGACTGATCTAGCTCAAATGTCATATCACATATGAAATATACCCCTAGCTTTCCCTCATGTGCGTACCTCTAATATTGTACTTACTATATTGCATTGTAGCATTTGGTAGCCTGTCTTCTTTATCAGTCTTGGAGTGCTTGAGAGACAAGATTTTGCCTTCTTTACATAGATATTTCATTTCAACATGCACTCAATAGAAAAAGTTGTTTATGAGAGACCTTACATTTTTGAATGTGTGTATTTGATATTCCTAGCATATCTCAATTTGGATTATCCATATTTCAAGTGTTTAATAGCTGCATGTAACTAGTAGATACCAGATTAGACAGTACATTTCTAAATGCTCCATCCTATAGATTCTCATAGCATTTTATGCATATCTCAATTAGATCAATTAAAGCAGATTATATTACAAATTACTTGCTTATGTGTTTCTTATGGGCATTTCTAGGGTGAGGATTTTGTCTTATTTGTCTTTGTATCCCCATTCCCTGATGTAGTGCTTAGCAAATAGTGATCAACTAATCATCAAATGGAATATACTAACTATTATTATTGAGAAGCTACTGTCTGAGACGTTGTATATTTCTTTTGCTCATTACAAAACCTTGATTGGTTAGTGGTTATCCCCAGTTTATGGATAATTCAGTGGAGACTCAGAAAGTTTAAATAACTTACATAAAGTAAAAACCTTCCAAGTAGCAGAGTTGGGATTGAATCCTTCTGGCCCTAAAATTGGAACATGATTCTCATCAGTGTACGTGAGTTTCATTCCAGCTTTATTTTGAATTGGATGACCTCTGACATATCATTGAATCCCTTGAGCTTCAGTTTCCTACAAGTGAAATGAAGAGCTGTGATAGCTAATATTCAGGTTCTTTTTTTGTTTGGGATATGGTAATTGTAATTCAGTCTAAATTTCTCCACATCTAAGGTGTTTTCCGGAGAATAAAATGTCTTCCAAGTTAGGCATACTTGTGCCACTTCAAAGAGTGACTGTATATTCACCTGATTTTATTGCAAGAGATAGATAAGAATAAAATTAAATATTTATAAATGGAATTCTGTTTCATTTTTATCCTGCATGAAAAAATAAAAGTTGTTTTATTGGCATTCTTATTTGATTCTAATGCTTGAGCACTGGTGTCCCCACTTAATTAATTTGAAGAATCTTAATGAACTTCATGAGGATATGCCTAATTTCAGCAGAGAAAGCACTCATGTTTCCCTGAATGTTCTCAATCCAGTTCTTACAACCTTCCTTTCACTAGCTAACATTTATAAATAAGGCCCAGAGTCACTAAAAGATAGTTGTCTCTGGACTTGCCTTTACATCTAAATAAAATCAAGTGGGAATACCTTCCAGATTAACTGCCTCATTGAACTAGGGCACCTCAAAATTTTTTCTGGCTTTAACTTCATGTGAGTTTTTACTATATATTGTGTAATAATGACTAAATCGTCAAGATTTTCTGAAAGTGGAACTCATAGGCAGTTAATGACGAGGAAGGTAACTGCACTGTACAGTTCTAAGGCAGAGGTTAGTAAACTGCAGCCTGTGGGCCAAACCAGGCTGATGTCTGTGTTCATACATAAAGTTTTATTGGCACAAAGCTATGCCCAGTTGTTTGTATATTGTCGATAGCTGTTTTCAGGGCATAGATGGCTGGTAAAGTTGCAAATATTTATTACCTGGTCCTTTACAAAAAACACATTTGTTGACCTCTATCTAGAGCACATTGGTTTGGTCTGCTAAATACCTGTGGGAACAATCTCTGCCATGAGGTACATCAAGATTCTGAAGTCATCTATTTCTCAGGAGGAGTTCCTGAAAAATTCAGTTAGAATCCAAGTCTAGCAAAAGTTTGAAAAGAAGAAAGAGATAGTTATCTCTGAACCTGCATTGCTAGATGATAAAGTTATTTAATGCCAGTTCAGATGTAGATGGGAAACAGTGTGCTGCAGTGGTCAGAAGGGGTTCAGTTCTAGGATTGTCTACGTACTTCTGTGGCTTTTGGTAAGTATGATGATTTTAGAAAGTCTTTCTCCTTGTCTTTAATTATAACATATGACTGATGATAGTACATACCTACTGGGTCTGTATGAAGATTTAATGAATTAAAACACTTAAATGAATTAATACATGTATAGACTTAGAATTGATCCTGGCACTAAAAAAATGTTAGCTTTTCTCAGGCAGCTTTTTCAAAGGAATCAAAGCATACCATGAAAATACTTTCCCCCAAAGCTATTCTAGATAGTACTTTAACGAATAAGCTAGAGTTGTTTCCACCAAGACTATGTCTATTTTCTTTGTCATCTGGAATCCTGTGGTGACATCACACAAGAAAAAATAAATTTATATGAGAAAAAAATTATGTTTGGTAAGACTCTGTTTATTATTAAAACATGTTCTGATGATGCTTTAGCTTCCAGAGCCAGAGGAAAGTCGTATGCAAGCCAAAGCAAATCAGCAAGTTTGAACATTATTTTCTGAACACGATATATTAGGAAGCATATGTTGTTTGACAGTTCCCAAGTCTTTGGGAGTCCAGGAGATGCATCCATCATCCCGCAGAAAAAAATGAAACTATAACATGAAGGAAAACATTGCTATTTACTTTAAGTATCACCAGTGCTAATTATTGTTTTGGTTTGAAGGATTGTAGCAGCTGCTGTTAGTGCCCTGCCCACATCCCCTCAGCACTGATACATGTGTGTAACAGTTTGACTTTCAACTGCCAACCCCTGTGATTTTTCGGGATCTCTCTGGCCACTGAGGCCCCTCTGCTTACCTACATACTGTAGGCAAGACATGTCAGAGGATTCAGACTGTCTGGGAATAGCTCTCAACCAATGTCTAATGGAAACTGCTGAACAGATAATAACGCAGCTCTCTCTTTTCAGATGTTCTATTTTGAGGTGAGTGTTCTATACTGGCTTCCAGACCTCCTTAGTGGGATTAAGTTCTAGTTTTCCAAACCAGCAACTTGCTTCATTATACACAATTTCTTGGTGTCTTGTGTAACTTCTCTCTCGCCTTCAAATATTTCGTGAGATAACTTCCCAAATGCACTGCTTGTACGTAAGTCCTTATTTCAAAGTCAGCTTCCGGGGGAACCGACATAAAGACAAAATGATAGCCAGTTGTACAGTTTTAAACTGTGTTGTATTGGTATGTCTCCTTTAGTATTCACAGAAGAACTCATAGCACACAATTGAATAGATTATATAATGACCAACTATTTTTATTTTTATTTTTTACTTTAAGTTCCAGGATACATGTACAGAACATGCAGGTTTGTTACATAGGTATACATGTACCATGGTGATTTGCCACACCTATTGACCAGTCCTCTAAGTTCCCGCCCCTCACCCCACACCCCCCACCAGGCCCCAGGGTGTGTTGTTTCCCTCCCCGTATCCACGGGTTCTCATTGTTCAACTCCCACTTATGAGTGAGAACATGCGGTGTTTGGTCTTTATAGTAGAATGATTTATACTCCTTTGGGTATATACCCAGTGATAAGATTGCTGGGTCAACTAGTATTCTTGGTACTACATTCTTGAGGAATCACCACACTGCCTTCCACAATAGTTGAACTAATTTGCACTCCCACCAGGTGTAAAAGTGTTCCTATTTCTCCACAGCCTTACCAATATCTCTTGTTTCTTGACTTTTTAATAATTACCATTCTGACTGGCGTGAGATGATATCTCATTGTGGTTTTGATTTGCATGTCTCTAGTGATCAGTGATGTTGAGCTTTTCTTCATATGTTTGTTGGCCATGTAAATGTCTTCTTTTGAGAAGTGTTGCTTTGTATCCTTTGCCTACTTTTTGATGGGGTTGTTTTTTTCTTGTAAATTTAAGTTCCTTGTAGACTCTGGATATTAGACCTGTGTCAGATGGGTAGATTGCAAAAATCTTCTTCCATTCTGTAGGTTGACCAACCATTTATATTTTTAACCATAAAAACAGTAGATTGCCATACAACAACCAATGGGGTCAATTTTCACAAACTCAAGGTAAGTGGAAATGAAGACACAGTATGGTGGACATAAAGTTTAGGTTCACTTAGGAAAAGGCTTTGAAAGATTTGAAATATTTTCCTAAAGTGAAGTATAAACCTATTTAGTATAAACCTAAAGTGAAGTGTAAAGCATAAAATGTGTATGGTCCCATTTTTCAGGCCCAGGGATGTCATCAGTCCCCTGAAGCCTAGCTGTGAATGATTGCTATCAATAGACTGAGGATTAAGAAACCCTGCTCAATATCTTTTCCATAGCTATAAATGTGGTTGATTTGGGTTTATTTCAAAAATGGAAAACAAGCTAGTAACAGCCAACGTAGAAAGTTTGGATAAATTTTATGGAAGGTAAATGAGTTTGAATACTTGAGAGGAATATATTTTTATGCATACTTAATACATAAACATATATTTATGTTGTTTCTCATCATAAACAAGTATTAAACTGAGGAAAATACATGATGCAAGTGGTCTATGGAAATAGACAAGGCAAGGTTTTGTGCTTTCAGGGAAGGAAATACGTGAGGTAAGATTCGTATTTGCTTTACTTTCTGCTTGGGTGAACTTTCCAAACCATAGTACAAGAAAGTAATCTAGGGAATAACAGTCTTTCTGGGCTCAGGAAATATAGATCAAACTTCTGGATTAGTAAATTACCTGGAAGTTACCGGTGAGAAGGACCTGAGCAGAACAGGAGCTTCAGAAATCTGAGTAAGTTGACCCCTTGAGTTTTTAGTCAAATACTAAGCTGCACAGGCACAGGGCAAGACTCTGTAAGGTCTAGCAGAGAGGGGCTGCTTGGGATGTGGGAGATAAAAGAGACGTAGGAAGTCCAGCCAGCCAAAATGAAGAGATATCACTCAATGACTTGGTCATTCAGTTGAGATCCTGGAAAGATTATATCTTCGTTAGGGCTACTTTAATCCTGGAGGATGGACTACTATAAGCCTACTATAAACAAGTCTAAAACCTAGCCTCAATAGGTTAAAGCTGATCCACAAGAAATTGCTTGCCAGCCCAAATAAAATCCAACACGCTTTATAGGAAGGCAACTGAATCCATACTTTCAAAAACATAATATTCATGATGCTCAGTACATATTTAAAAAGTTGCAGTATGTGTAAATAAGCAGAAAAACATGAAATACAATCGGGAGAAAAAGCCAGAGATCACAGTTTCTGGAATTAGCAGTCAAGGTCTATAAAATAGCTATTACAAATATAAATATTAAGAAAAAATGGGTACAGTGAGAGAACATGTGGCAAATCTCAGCAGAAAAAGATCAAACTATAAAAAAACTAGGAATTCTAGAATTAAAATGTATTATAGCTTAAATGAACAGATTTCTTGGTGGGTTTGGCATCAACAGAAAAAACCAGAAAATAAAATACCTATTGCATAGGTATTGACCTGTGCAACAATATGACAATATGTATTTTAATTAAAAGAAAACAGCATAATTGGGGAAGGACAAATATTTCTATTTTGTAATTTTTTATGTTGGCAGATAATATATGTTTTTAAAATCATGTACACTGTGATGTTTTGAAGTACATATATATTGTGGGATAGTTAAATCTACCTAGTTAACAAATGCATTACCTAACATAGCATTTTTGTGGTAAGAGCAAATAACATTTGCCCTCTTTACATTTTTCAAGAATACAATATATCATTAACTACAGTCACCTTGGTGTACAATAGATGTCTTGAAACGGATTCCTTCTGTTTAACTGTAATTATGTATTCATTGGTCAATGCCAGCTCATCTCCCTCTTCCTTCTAACAAATCCAGCTTCTGCTTATATGTGACCAACTTTTAAAGATTCCACATATGAATGAGATCATGTGGTATTTGTCTTTCTGTTCCTGGCTTATTTCATGATATAATGTCCTCGTGTTCATCCATGTTGTTGCAAGTGGCAGGATTTAAGTCTTTTTTATGGCCAGATATTATTACATTGTGTATATGAACTACATTTTCTTTGTCCATTCACTACTGGACACTTGGGTGGATTCCATATCTTGGCTATTATGAATAGTGCTGTGACAAACAAGGGAATACAGATATTTTTCAACATATTGAGTTCAATTTCTTTGGATATATAACCAGTGATGGGATTTCTTAATCATATGGCATTTCTATTTTCGATTTTTTGAGGAACCTCCATACTGTTTTCCACAATGGTTGTACTACGTTCCCACCCACAGCGTGCAAGGATTCACTTTTCTCTACATCCTTTCCAGCACTTGTTTTCTTTTGTCTTCTTGAAAATGGGCATTTTAACTGGGAAGAGGTGGTGTCTCATTGTGGTTTTGATTTGCATTTTCCTAATGATTAGTGATGTTAAGCTTTTTAAAAAAAATATATTCCTTTTTGGCCATTTATATATCTTTTTTTTTTTTTTTTTTTTTTTTAGAAATGTCTGTTCAGCTATTTTGCCTGTTTAAAAATCAGGATATTTGTCTTTCTGCTATTCTATTGTTTGAGTTCCTTATATATTTTGGATACTAATCCCTTGTCAGATATATAGTTTACAAATATTTTCTTCCATTCTGTAGGTTGTCTTTTCATTCCATTGATTGTTTTCTTTGCTGTACCAAAGTATTTTAGTTTGATGTAATTCCATTTGTTTATGTTTGCCTTTGTTGCCTGTGGTTTTGAGGTCTTGGCCAAAAAAAAAAAATCCTTGGGGAAGAATAAATGTTTGAAGAAATAATTGTTCCTCAATATTTAAACTTGTTGAAAAAGATTAACTCAGAGATCTTAGGAATTCCAAAACCTCAAAAAGATGAATACAAAGAAAACTACTTCCAGGCAAATTGTAATCAAATTTCTGAGAACCAAAGATAAAGAACAAATTAAAAAGTCATCCACAGAGAAAAGACACGTTATACACATGGGGATGGCAATAAAAGTATTGACTGATATCTTATCAGAAACAATGCAAGCCAGAGAAAATAAAATGACATATGAAGTGTCAAAAAGCAAAACTTTCAACAAATCAATATCCAGAGACACTTTTCTTCAGAAAAGAAAGAAAAATAAGGACTTTTCAGATTGAAAGCTGAGAGAATTCATCATAGCAGAGGTGCTCTTTAAAATTTCTCAAAGCTAAAGGGAACTAGCTACAGATGAAAAGTCAAATCTACCTAAAGTAATGAAGACAGCCAGAAATGATAAATATGTTAGTAGATGTGAAAGACTTTTTAAAAATAATTTCTTTATGTAACAGAGATTTGATTATTTAAAGCAAAAATAATAGCAATGTATAATTCATGGATGGGAAAGCTCAATATTGCTAAGATTTTAATTATCTCTGAATTTACCTGTATATTTGCTATGGTTTGAATGTTTGTCTGCTCCACAGCTCATGTTGAAATACAATCCCAAATGTGGCAGTATTGAGTGTTGGGGTCTGTAATAGGTGGTCATGAGGGGTCTGCTCTTATGAACAGATCAGTCCATTCAAGGATTAATGAGTTATTAGACTAATGGGTTATCATAGAAGTGGGACTTGTGGCTTTATAAAAAGAGAAAGAGAGCCCTGAGCTAGCATGCTTAGTCCCCTTGCTATGTGATGACCAATGCCCTGTGCCACCTCCAGACTCTGCAGAGAGTTTCCATTAGCAAGAAGGCCTTCACCAGATGTGACCCCTTAACCTTGGATTTATTAGCCTCTGTAACTGTAAGAATGTATATTCCTTTTCTTTATAAATTACTCAGTTTCAGGTATTATATTATAAGCAACATAAAACAGACTAAAACCACGTTCAGTGAAATCCCAATAAAAATCCTAGCATATTTCTATGTGAAGCCTTTTCTAAAATATGTATGCAAATGCAAAAAACCTAGATTAGACAAAATAGTATTTATGAAGAAGAATAAATTCAGAGGAATTATACTTCTCAATTTTGAAAATTACTTCAAAGCTACAGAAATCAAGAAAGTGTGATATTGGCATAAGCATAGACAAATCAATGGATCAGAATAGAGAGAGTTGACAAATAGACCTGCACATAATGGCCAATTATTTTTGACAAAAGAAGTTCAATAAACGGTGATGAACAACTGCCTATCCATATGGAAAGAAAGGAAACTTGAGTACTACATTGTATTACACATGCAAAGTTAATTTCAGATTGATCATAGATAGATCCCCAACAGAAAAGTTAAAGCTGTAGAGATTCTAGATTAAAACAACAGAAAAATATCTTGGTGACGTTGGGATGGGCAAGGGTTCCTCAGACAGGACACAGAAAGCACTAACCATAAAAGAAAAATAATTGATAAATTGAACTTCATCAAGGTCAGAAAGCTCTGCTTATCAAAAGACAGTGTTAAGAAAATGAATAGGCAAGACACAGACTGGGAAAGCTTATTTAACAAATATATAACTGATAAAAAATTAACATCTAGGATCTATAAAGGACTCTTATAACTCAAAATAAAATGACTGGCAACTAAATTAAAATGGTTAAAGATTTAAATAGACAATTCAGAGGAAGAACATATATGATTGGCTAATAAGCACATGAATACTTGGTCAATATCTTTAGTTATCAGGAAAAAACAAATTAGGTCTACATTGAAATACCACATACTCACTAAAATTTGAAGAGGCTATTATGCAACTGAACTTGCATGTGGTTTTTGTAAGATTGTAAAATGATATGATGACTTTATAAAACTAGCAGTTTCCTATAAAGTAAAATGTATACATGTCCTATGACCCAATAATCCAATTCCTAGGTTTTTACTCAAAAGAAATGAAAAGACGTTCACAAAATAATTTGTTCAATAATGTTCATAGCAGCTTTCTTTATTACAGACTTAAACTGGGAAACAATCAAAAGCCCATAAACAAGAAAATGGCTAAAAAATTGTGTTATATTCATACAACAGATTACTAATCAGGTATAAAGAGGAATGAATAACTGATCTAGAGAAAGTAAATGAACATCAAAACCATTATGTTATATGACAGGAGCCAGATACAAAAGAGAACATACTGTATCATTCTACTTACATCATGAAGTTACAGAATAGGCCTACATAATCTATGACAATATTAATCACAACAGAACTTGCTTCTGGGAGCCCATGCTGATTAATTGAGAAGGGCGTGAGAGAATATTCTGTGGTCATACTAATGTTTTATATTCTGATAAGTGTTTGGGTTATACAACTGTATGCATTTATCAAAACTCATCAAACTATACTTCTAAAATCTGTGCATTGCACTGTGTGTAAATTGTATCTCAATTTAGAAAAAAGAGAAAAAATAAAGCTAAGCAGATTTCTTGGTTAATTGCATACTTCCCCTGCAGATATATTTTTTCTGTAACAAAGGAATTGAATGAGCAACAGCTTGTCTCTTCTTTATGCAGTTCTGTGTGCTAAGTGTAAGCAGACTGTGAAGACTAATGATATGATACACAGCCTTTGTCCTCAAGTTGCTTATATGCGTATAACCTGGGAAGGGGGAAGTTGAGCAAATGTCATGGAAGAAAAAGAAAAATAACACTGCAATATTTCCCTGACAGCTGTGAGCCCGGGCACCACTACAGCCGGAACTCTGCTTGGCCATGGAGAGTATTAATTAGGTTTAGCTTTTCACCAACTTAGCAGTGAAAGGGCCATGGTGATTAACGGGACTAATTAGGCCATCCCCAAGGGCAATATCTGCATGTAAATATAATAGAATTATTCTTTAAGCCTCTCTAGCATGTCACCTTATATTACTATTGTGAAGTGTTTGGGGCATTTAACTTAATCACTTGTCTAGACTTGTCTTCAAGATAGACAGGTTTTACCAAAAGCAGAAAAATCAGATTCAATCCAGGTAGAGGCAAAAGCAAAAGGGGAAATGTTTCCACGATCTGGTCTCGAAAGAACCTAGGGAAAATGTCACATGTACCACTGTTATGAATTCAAAGTCTGTCAGGAAAGCTTATAAGACAATGCCTCTTTAAATTCCTACTATTCTAAAACCTTCTGCCATCGATTTCAGAATCTTTATTAAATCAAGCCCCTATCTTTCTGCAATGAAGATAGTTTATAACAAATTTTAGATCTCATAAGTAAAAATTGTCAAAATGCCATGCATAATAATCTATAATCCTAGACTGAGGTTTTGATTGCTCTACTATGCAGAAGCTGAGAAAGATTTTCTGTTGCTGGTGGTCGTCCCTAGTAATGATATAACTATGGGTGTGAGTAGAGGTAGGTGAGAAGAAATATAATGAAAATTTACTAATGTTGATGGTAATAGCAGTATAATCATTACTTTTAAAATATTTTTCGCTTGTATCCTGGAACTTAAATACTTTTATTGTGAGATAAAACACATATATAGAAAACCACACAAAATGTGTGTACTTAGTGCATTATCATAAGGTAAACATGATTCTAACTACTAGCCAGGTCAGGAAGTAGAACTTTGCCAGGCACTCCTTGAAATTACTGCTCAATACCTCTTCCTTTAAAAGTAACTAGTCTTTAATTTTTTTTTTTTTGAGGCGGAGTCTTACTCTGTTACCCATGCTGAAAAGCAGTGGCATAATCTGGGCTCAATGCAGCCTCCTTCTCTTGGGTTCAAGTGATCCTCCTGCCTTAGCCTCCCGAGTAGCTGGTATTATATGCACACCACACTGGGCTAATTTTTGTATTTTGAGTAGACGTGAGGTTTTGTCATGTTGGCCAGGCTGGTCTCGAACTCCTGACCTCAAGTGATCTGCCTTTCTCAGCCTCCCAAAGTGCTGGGATTATAAAGCATGAGCCACTGTGCCTTACTTTTTATACTTTTTATACTAATCACTTAAAAATTTATTTACACTTTCATTATGCAATTGTCATGCCTGAAAACTATAACTTAATACTATCCATAAAAAAAAAAACTGGCTCGGCATGGTGGTGTATGCCTGTAGGCCCAACTACTCGGGAAGCTGAGGCAGGGGGATCCTTTGAGTCTAGGAATTTAAGTCCAGTTTGGGCATCTTGCCTCTTAAAAAAGTAAAAATTATAAAAAATAAAAATTGATGTCTTTTAAGTCTCTTCTATTACACAGTCCTCAATCCCCTTCTTTTCCTACAGTTTACCTCTTTTGACCTATAGAATTTCACATATTCTGATTTTGTTGATGGCATACTCATGGTACAGGTCGATCTGTTTCTCTGTTTCCTTTACTTCCTGCAAGCTGACAGTTAAATCCAGAGGTTTGATCAGACTCAGGTTGAATCTCTTTGACAAAGCTAGAGGGAATGATGTCTTCCTTCTTCAGGAGGCACATGGTTTTCTGTGATCTTGTGATGTTAACAACTGTTGTTTCTCAGTGTAGATCCATTATTCCCAATGGGGTTGCAAAATGGTGTTATTCTAACTTATTTTTCATTAATTAATTTGAACACTTTTACAAAGAGATATTTCTTATCTACTCTGGATACCCAGTGGTACAGTTCTTACAGGAAAGGTAGGATAAATGCTTGATTCCCTTCATTTACAAGGGAATGGACATTATTTCATTTCAAAGCAATGAATTTGCTCATTATCATAATGATCATTCAAAGGTGACATGAAATTAAAAAAAAATATTCTGTGCTCATGGATTCCAACATATTTGATGGCTTTCAATTAATTGCAATTGTCATTCTTTTAAAACCCAAATTGTCTAATCTTTGGCCAGTGGGAGCCTCCTGGAGTTAGCTCCCTGAGACCTTTTGGCTTGACCCTTGTAGTCTTTGATAGTTCCCTCAGTATCTGGTATAATAAAATATTCCCAGATCATCATATACATTTCTAATCCCAGACCTAGAATCGTCTACTTCTCCTAATTGCCCTGATTTCTTTTAATGGGAAATGATATTTAAGGACCAAAATTGGGTACCATCACTACTGGGTTGGCCATTATTTCCAAGCCTCTTCAGTGGATAGGGCTCACAAATACATGTATCTATGCAGTTGAAAAGGTAAGATGAAATGCCTCATCAGGTTTTACTGATACTTCCATTTCAAAGTCAGCAATACAGTTTTTTGTTTTGTTTTGTTTTGTGCTTTACCTGTCCCATGTTACCTCTTGTCTCCTTTCTTCTGCACAGAGAACCCTGGCCCTCAAGAACATAAGAAACTGTAGAATACAATGTTTCATAATTGTTTATTTTTTTACTCCTCATTTCACACATACAAGTCTAAATAATACTGATACTCAACCACCAACATAGTTCCAAAAACAGTTAAGCAGTTTTTGCCTGTTTTCCCCCCTTCCATTTTTCATAGTTGAACTATATTTACATTATCTGAGCATGTAGATGTTACACACAACCATCTGTCCCTTCTAACCCTCATTTAATCTTTATTCTAACAGCAACTATGTATATGTTTGAGTCTTGTCATCAGTCCTATGTCAATGTCTTTCTGGTTATTTTGATTGTCTGAAGTTTATTGCTTAGTGGATTTTTCAGGCAAGCTCATGAGAACAACGTTCCTGTTCTTGTATGTTGATAACAAATTTTGCCCTTTATACTGGAAAGTGAATTTTGCTGGATATAAAATCCTTGTCTCATATCTTCTTTTCTTGAGAATCTTAAATCTGTCTTTCTATTTTCTTCTGGCTTAAAGCATGTTGACAATAAAATAATAAACTAATTTGTTCATTATAATTCACAGTCTCTTTTTGCCTACATGACCAAAGGATTTTTTCTTTATATTTGAAGTCTAGTAATATTATTAAAATATATCTTGATGTTAGTAATCCCAGGTCAGTATTCTCAGGTAATCAGTGTGCTCTTATAGTTTCAAATCTTTAAAAACATTATCATTATAGTAAAATTTTCTCAAATAATAGTTTACAGTATTTGTTATTTCTTTGCTTAGTTTTCTTCATTAGGAATTTCTATTATTCGTATGTTGAATTTTCTTTGCATATTTCAGTGTCTGACTCTCTCAAATCCTTGTTATCTATTCATTCATCTCCCTGTTTACTCTCTATTCATTTAAGGAATTATATATTATATTTGTTAATTCTTGGTTTCCTTCTGGTTTAGTCTTTATTTTTGAAGTAAAATTTTCTTATATTTTTAATTCCTCGTTGAGTTTAATCACACTTCTGTGTTTTTCTAACTCTGATCTTTTCATGTGTTTTATCTTTTTCTTAATGCCTTTAAACCCATTTTGAAAACGTTTTGACTTGATGAATGGACACATCTTTCTAATGATTGCATTTTCTGTGGGAATGTTATTCTGCTGTTTATTCTTTTTCTCACTTTTTAAATGGCATTTGACCTTGATAATTTTTGGTTGCTTATCTTTATGTGAGATAAATTATCTTGAACTTTTGAGAAGAAGGTGGGATTCAGTATAGCTTTTCTAGCTTCACAGAGCTCCTTTGTATATTAGTTCTACATAGTGTTCAAGACTATGGTACTTTGCTATTTGCAATTTCTAGATTCTGTTCCTCTCCTCCCTTTTATCTAGACTCTCTTTCCTGGATCTCTGTTTGCCCCTATCTTGATCAGTGTTGATTCTACTCCTAGCAATTTGTCTAAATTTTGGGGCCTTGTCCTGGAAAAGAGTCCTAGTATGTCAATTTTGAGAGTCCATAGGGCACTGTTTTAGCCCCTGTAGGCATTCTTGCCTAGGGCCCTTGTCTTCATTTCTTATTGGAGTGGGCAACCCCCTGCAGTTTCAGGTGATGTTCTCAAATTGATCCATACTGTTTTCAGGGAGCACTTTGGCTAGTTTTGCATTTTCCTGTTCTCTGGTCCTTCAGACATGAATACCTCTTTCTGCTTTCTCCCACACAGAAACTATTACCACTCAGGTCTCAGGGTTTTGGTGATTTTTCTGTCTCTGCTTTTACTTTTGTGTTCCAAGGGATACCTTATTAGGTAGTTTGCTTGAAAATATTGTCTAGGAAATTTTGATTTTGCTCTCTAATGATTCTTTTTTATGTGAGAATTTGAAGAGACTCAGAAGTGATATCACTGTTGTGACTGTCATCTTGGAAGCTTTTTCCGTTGTTTCGAACATTAATTTTCAAAGCTTTCTTTTAAAGAGTGAAAATGCTTTATATCTGTTTTTTTTCATCCTACCAGCGAACTTTGTGCTAGTATCAGATAATAAGGTAATTTTTCTTATAGACCTGTATTTATGTCAAGAGCTGAGTTTATGAAGTTAAATTTTCATCATACTCTTTAACCCACTAAATGCAGGAAAGTGCAAGCTGTAAGTGGAACTTGTGTGATGGCTGGATACCAATTACAGGGCCATTAGGTCCATAATTTAAAAGACCCAAGTGGTGCCTTCAAGTGGAGTCTGTAGGGATTCAGTTCAGTAGGTAAGTGGTGGTGACTGTGAGGACTGGGGGAAGGCATGTATTCTTAATGTGAATGTTTGAGCATTATGAGTATTCTCAATGAAATTGATTCCGTCTACAAAATTTGAATACAAATTTGTTGAGGCCCTGGGAACAGGGTTTCAACAGTATTTGGGTATTTAGCAGAGTCGTGTTCAGGGTTGTCTCTTAGGCAATATTCTCTCTCTTGGCATGGAGAAATACCACTGGATTTACTGAAAAAGTACCTCTTAAGTCTTCCCTAGGTATGCTGTGCAATTTGCTGCTCTGTTTTTTTCCCTTGGGTCTGTGTGATTACACTAACATACTATATTCATCTCTGCTGCTTTTAAAATTTAAATGAGACATAACTTTATTCACTTATTGAGGGAAACATGCAGGGAGGTATTAAGAGGTAACTCATTTCCCTTACATTCCTTGTTTATTTTTAAAGGCACTTTAAAAAGTCTTCAGTTATTTGCAGGTTGCCAAATTGCTGAACAAAATTACAAAGCCCCATGCAGAGTGAATTTGAAAATGTGAAAATCTTACTATGGGAGGCTTTTGGATTTTGCCCTTGCATTGATAATTGTCACCAGAAGACAAAACCAAAAACCTGACTGTGATATTAGCAAAGCCATTTGATGTCTTTGGGCCCATTTTTCTTTATTAATTGATACGTTTAGATATTTTCAGAGTTCCCTCTCTACCATTTGTAACTGCCAATGATCTTAAAATCTACTAAAATGGGCCAGGTGCAGTGGCTCACGCCTGTAATCCCAGCAATTTGGGAAGCAGAGGTGGGCTGATCACAAGGTCAAGATATCAAGACCATCCTGGCCAACATGGTGAAATCCTGTCTCTATTAAAAACACAAAAATTAGCTGGGTGTGGTGGTGTGCACCTGTAGTCCCAGCCACTTGGGAGACTGAGACAGGAGAATCACTTGAACCTGGGAGGCAGAGGTTGCAATGAGCCAAGATGGCACCATTGCACTCCAGCCTGGTGACAGAGTGAAACTCCATCTAAAAAAAAAAAAAATCTACTAAAACAAAACAATCATACTGTCATTACATTTTACACTAGGACTTTAGCCCACAAACCATTTTATAGTATTCAGCAAATTTGTATACTTTGGAGTGTATATGGGGTTTGGGTAGTTACAAAGAAATACATTCAGGTTTAGAACATCTGAATGCAAGGTTCAGTCCTACTCCTGTGTTTCTAAGAGAAACCCTATAAAGCTTGTGCTCATCTTTCAGATCCTTGACTTTCTTCAAGGTATTCTTTGTTAAACATAAATTTTTAATTTTGACAAAATTGATTAATCAATTTTTTGCTTTATGGTTTATGCTGTTATTTTGTTTAAGAAGCTTGTCCCTTGACAATGTCACAAAGATGTTCTCCTATGTCATCTTCTGTTATTTTATATTTTAAATTTTCATGCTCAAATATTTCATTAAGCTCAAGCTCCCATTGATGCATAGTAGAAATCCAGCATTGTATTTCTTTGTATAATGAACCAATTTTCCCTGAGGCCACACAAAGAGAAATCCTTCTTTCCTCCACTAATTTGTGGTGCCCTTTTAAATATAAAGTTTTCATACATTCATGAGTCTGCCTATAGGGTTCCTGTTTGGTTTTATTGGTCTATTTGCTCAATTTTCTGGCCAGTGTCTTACTGTGTTTATTACTATGATATTTATGGATCTTTTAAACCATAGCTAGGCTAAGTCCTCCCTCTTTGCTTTTTTTTCAAAGTTGAATAGCTATTTGTGCATATTTTGCTTTCATATAAATTTCAAAGTAATTTTATTAAGTTCCTCAAAAAATCCAACTATGATTTCTGTAGAATTTGTATTGAATTTATAGATTAATTTTGGAAGAATTGGAATCTTTATAATATTTAATTGATCCAGCTCAGAACACAAAATATCTCTCTGTGTATTCAGAACTTTTATGTTATTTAATATTGTTCAACAATGTCTGCACTGAGATCTTGTGTATTTATTATACATTTTTATTACTATTATAAAATGCATAATATTTTAATTATAATATCTAGTTGGTTATGCTGTAATAGGAAAATATTATAAATTTTTCTAAGTTGATCATGAGTCAGCAAACTTGCTGAGGCTTCATTGTTAATCTAATGATGTATCTTTAATTCTGTTCATTTTTTTCAATGTAGTTCATTTATACTTTCTTTTCTTTTTTTATGATCCAATTATTTCTTTTTTTTTCCTCTCAATTTTTTAAAATTGCATTTTAGGTTTTGGGTACATGTGAAGAACATGGAAGATTGCTGCATAGGTACACTCATGTGGTGTGATGTGTTGCCTTCCTCCCCATCACCTATATCTGGCATTTCTCCCCTGCTATCTCTCCCCAACTCCCCACCCCCACTGTCCCTCCCCTATTTCCCCCCTACAGACCCCAGTGTGTGATGCTCCCCTCCCTGTGTCCATGTGTTCTAATTGTTCAACACCCACCTATGAGTGAGAATATGCGGTGTTTGATTTTCTGTTCTTGTGTCAGTTTGCTGAAAATGATGGTTTCCAGGTTCATCCACGTCCCTACAAAGGACACAAACTCATTGTTGTTGATGACTGCATAATATTCCATGGTGTATA
Source organism: Callithrix jacchus (assembly GCF_049354715.1). NCBI lineage: Eukaryota > Metazoa > Chordata > Mammalia > Primates > Cebidae > Callithrix > Callithrix jacchus. The sequence continues at coordinate 14,379,047 of NC_133524.1, forward strand.
TGTGTCACATTTTCCCTGTCCAGTCTATCTTCGATAGGCATTTGGGTTGGTTCCAGGTCTTTGCTATTGTAAACAGTGCTGCAATGAACATTTTTGTGCATGTGTCCTTATAGTAGAATGATTTATAATCCTTTGGATATATACCCAGTAATGGGGTTGCTGGGTCAAGTGGAATTTCTGTGCGTAGGTCCTTGAGGAATCACCACACTGTCTTCCACAATGGTTGGACTAATTTACACTCCCACCAGCAGTGTAAAAGTGTTCCTATTTCTCCATATCCTCTCCAGCATCTGTTGTCTCCAGATTTTTTCATGATCGCCATTCTAAGTGGCATGAGGTGGTATCTCAATGTAGTTTTGATTTGCATTTCTCTAATGACCAGTGATGATGAGCATTTTTTCATATGTTTGTTGGCCTCATGTATGTCTTCTTTGTAAAGTGTCTGTTCATGTCCTTTGCCCACTTTTGAATGGCCTTGTTTTTTTTCTTGTAAATCTGTTTTAGTTCTTTGTAGATTCTGGATATCAGCCCTTTGTCTTATGGGTAGATTGCAAAAATTTTTTCCTGTTCTGTTGGTTGCCGATTCACTCTAATAACTGTTTCTTTTGCCATGCAGAAGCTGTGGAGTTTGATTAGGTCCCATTTGTCTATTTTGGCTTTTGTTGCCAATGCTTTTGGTGTTTTGGTCATGAAGTCCTTGTCTACGCCTATGTCCTGAATGGTTTTGCCTAAGTTTTCTTCTAGGGTTTTTATGGTGTTAGGTCTTATATTTAAGTCTTTAATCCATCTGTAGTTAATTTTAGTGTAAGGTGTCAGGAAGGGGTCCAGTTTCTTCTTTCTGCACATGGCTAGCCAGTTTTCCCAACACCATTTATTAAACAGGGACTCCTTTCCCCATTGCTGGTTTTTGTCAGGTCTGTCAAAGATTGTATGGTTGTAGATATGTTGTGTTCCCTCTGAGGCCTCTGTTCTGTTCCATTGGTCTATATCTCTGTTTTGGTACCAGTACCATGCTGTTTTGATTACTGTACCCTTGTAGCATAGTTTGAAGTCTGGTAGTGTGATGCCTCCTGCTTTGGTTTTTTTTTTTTGCTTAGAATTGACTTGGCTATGTGGGCTCTCTTTTGGTTCCATATGAAGTTTAAGGTGGTTTTTTCCAGTTCTGTGAAGAAGGTAATTGGTAGCTTGATGGGGATAGCATTGAATCTGTAAATTACTTTGGGCAGTATGGCCATTTTCATGATACTGATTCTTCCTAACCATGAACATGAAATGTTTCTCCATCTGTTTGTGTCCTCTCTTATTTCACTGAGCAGTGGTTTTTAGTTCTTCTTGAAGAGGTCCTTTACATCCTTTGTTAGTTGTATTCCCAGGTATTTTATTCTCTTTGTAGCAATTGTGGATGGCAGTTTATTCTTGATGTGGCTCTCTTTAAGTCTGTTATTGGTGTATAGGAATGCTTGTGATTTTTGCACATTGATTTTGTATCTTGAGACTTTGCTGAAGTTGCTTATCAGTTTCAGGAGATTTTGGGCTGAGATGATGGGATCTTCTAGATATACAATCATGTCATCTGCAAATAGAGACAATTTGACTTCTCTTTTCCTATTTGAATACCCTTTATTTCTTTTTCTTGCCTGATTGCTCTGGCTAGAACTTCCAGTACTATATTGAATAGGAGTGGTGAGAGAGTGCATCCTTGTCTAGTGCCAGATTTCAAAGGGAATGCTTCCAGTTTTTGCCCATTCAGTATGATATTGGCTGTTGGTTTGTCATAAATAACTTTTATTATTTTGAGATATGTTCCATCAATACCTAGTTTATTGAGGGTTTTTAGCATAAAGGGCTGTTGAATTTTGTCAAAGGCCTTCTCGGCATCAATTGAAATAATCATGTGGTTTTTGTCTTTGGTTCTGTTTATGTGGTGAATTATGTTTATAGACTTGCATATGTTGAACCAGCCTTGCATCCCCGGGATTAATCCTACTTGATCATGATGGATAAGCTTTTTGATGTGCTGTTGCAGTCAGTTTGCCGGTATTTTATTGAAGGTTTTTGCATCTATGTTCATCATGGATATTGGCCTGAAGTTTTCTTTTCCTGTTGAGTCTCTGCTGGGTTTTGGTATCAGGTGATGTTGGTCTCATAAAATGATTTGGGAAGGATTACCTCTTTTTGGATTGTTTGGAATAGTTTCAGAAGTAATGGTACCAGCTCCTCTTTGTATGTCTGGTAGAATTCGGCTATGAATCCATATGGACCTGGGCTTTTATTGGGTGGTAGGTCATTTATACTTTGTGCAAATGACACTGTTTTATCTCTTACTTTGCAATCTACATGCTTTATTTTCTTTCCTTGCCACAGGGCTTTGACAAAGATCTCTAACACTCATGATAGGCATTTTTATCTTCTTCCTGTTTTTAAAGAGTCTGTGCCTACTTCCCATTAAGCACACTATTTACTGTGTATAATTTTAGCTTATCATCTCTACAAAATTAGGAAGTTTTATTCTAATTTTAGTTTACTAAATCTTTTAAAAATCGTAAATAGATGTTGAAAATTTGCTCAATTTTTTTCCTGCATTTGAAGGGGAAAATCACATTTTTTCCTTGAGACTCTAATGTGGTAAATTTCATCAGTAGAATTTCTGCCCTTATGTTGAATCGTTTTTTATTACTGGGGTCATGAATGACTACTTGATATAATATATTTTATGATACATTTTTGATTTTTTGTTGGCTAATAATTTAAGATTCATGAATTATGTTCATACATATTAAAATGAGCTTATATATATTTTTCTTCCATTGTCTTTAACTAATTTGGAAATCTAGATAAACTTTGCCTCATAAAACAAGTCAGTAGCTTTTACTCTTTATCTACATTTTGGAATGACTTGTAAAGGTGATGAATTGTTCCTTGAATGTTTGATGAAACTCACCTGCCAGAGAATCTTGACTGGGTCTTTTTATGGCAAGGAAGACCTTTACTTGCCTTTTCAATTTATTGCTTTTTTCACCTATAGATGTTTAACTTTTTTTCTGTAAATGTATTCTTTTGTCTAGGTTTTCAAATTTCTCAATATGTAGATGTTTATAACATGTTTTTATTGTTTTTAAAAGCCACCATTTTCAGTCTGTATTTTATTTGCAGAATAATTTCTTTACTATTTATTTATTTTTTTTAAATTAAATTTTAACTTTTGTGGAGACATGTGACCCATATTTTGGTGTTATATTGTAACCCATCAATATGTAGATTACATGAGATATTTTGATACAGGCATACAATGCATAATAATCACATTGTGGTAAATGGGATATCTATCTCCTCAAACATTTATCCCTTGTATTTCAAACAATTCAATTATAATCTTTTAGTTATTTAAAAATCTACAATTAAATTATTTCTGATTATAGTCACCCTTTTGGGCCAGTAAATGCTAGGTCTTATTCATTCTATGTTTCTGTACCCATTAAATATCTCTACTTCCCCTGTCCCACCCATTCCCCTTACACTTCCCAGCCTCTGGTAATCATCTGTCTACCTCCATGAGTTCAATTGTTTTAATTTTTAGCTCTGACAAATCAGTGAGAACATGTAAAGTTTGTCTTTCTATGCCTGGCTTATTTCACTTAACATAATCATCTCTAGTTCCATCCATGTTGCTGCAAATGACAGAATCTCATTCTTTTTTATGGCTGAATAGTACTACATTGTGTATAGGTACCATATTCTTTTTATTCTTCTGTTGATGAACACTTAGGTTGCTTCCAAATTCTGGCTATTGTAAATAGCGCTGCAAAAAAATGTGAGAGTGCAGATATCTTTTCATTATACTGATTTTCTTTCTTTTGGGATATATCCAGGAGTGGGATTGCTGGATCATGTGGTAGCTTTATTTTTAATTTTTGAGGAACCTCCAAACTGTCCTTCATAGTGGTTGTACTATTTACATTCCCCCTGATAGTATACCAGGGTTTCCTTTTCTCCACATCCTCACCAGCATTTGTTATTGCCTGACTTTTGGATAAAAGCCATTTTAAATGGGGTGAAATTATATCTCATTATAGTTTTGATTTGCACTTCTCTGATCAGTGATGTTGAGCACCTTTTCATATGCCTGCTTGCCATGTGTATGTCTTCTTTTGAGAAATGTCTATTCAGATATTTTGCCCATGTTTGTTAGGATTATCACACTTTTTCCTATAGAGTTGTTTGAGCTTCTTATATACTCTGGTTGTTAATCCCTAGTTAGATGGGTTATGTACAAATATTTTCTCCTATTCTGTGGGTTGTCTCTTTACTTTGTTGACTGTTTCCTTTGCTGTGTGCAAGCTTTTTAACTTGATGTGATCCCATTTGTCCATTTTTTCTTTGGTTGCCTGTGCTTGTGGGGTATTACTCAAGAAATCTTTGGTCAGACCAACGTCCTGGAGGTTTTCCCCAATGTTTTCTTGTAGTAGTTTCATAGTTCGAAATGTGAGATATAAGCCCTTAATCTATTTTGATTTGCTTTTTGTATGGCAGAGATGGGGGTCTCATTTCATCCTTTTGCATATGAATGATCCAGTTTCCCCAGCACCATCTATTGAAGAAACTGTCCTTTCCCTAATGTATGTTCTTGGCAACTTTGTAAAAAATGAGTTCACTGTAGATCTATGACTTTCTCTGTGTTCTTTATTCTGTTCCACTGATCCATGTGTCTGTTTTTATGCCAGTACTATGCTGTTTTGATCACTGTATCTTTGTAGTATAATTTGAAGTCTCGTAATGTGATTACCTCAGTTTCGTTCTCTTTGGCTGTTCTGGGTATTCTCTGGCTACATACACATTTAAGAATTGTTTTTACTATTTCTGCGAAGAATGTCACTGGTATTTTGATAAGGATTGCATTGAATCTATAGACTGGTTTGGGTAGTAAGGACATTTTAACAGTATTGATTCTTCTAAAACATGAACATAAAATATGTTTTCTTATTTTTGTGACTTCTTCAGTGTATTGCATCACTGTTTTGTAGTTTTCATTGTGGAGATCTTTTATTTCTTTGGTTGAGTTAATTCCTAGATATTTTATTTTATTTGTAGCTATTATTGTAAATAGGATTGTTTTCTTGATTTCTTTTTCAGACTGTTCATTGTTGGCATATTGAAATAAAACTGGTTTTTCTATATTGATTTTGTATTCTGCAATTTTACTGAATTTGTTATCAGTTCTAATTGTTTATGGTGTAATCTTTAAGTTTTTGGTGTAATCTTAAGTTTTTTGGTGTAATCTTTAAGATCTTACCTTCTGCATACAAGAATAATTCGACTTCCTCTTTTCTAATTTGGATGCCTTATATTTATTTCTTTTGTTGGATTGCTCTTACTAGGACTTCCAGGACTATGTTGAATAACAGTGGTAAAAGTGGGCATCCTTGTCATGTTCCAGATTTTAGAGAAAAGACTTTCTGTTTTCCCCCATTCAGTATGATACTAGCTATGAGTCTGTTACATATGACTTTTATTATGTTGAGGTATGTTCCTTCTATATTTAGTTTTTTAATGGTTTTTGTTATGAAGGGATGTTGAATTTAATCAAATGCTTTTTCTGCATCAGTTGAAATGATCTTATGGGTTTTTTATTCATTCTGTTGATATGACCTATAACATTAATTGATATGCGTGTGTTGAACTGTCATTGCATCCCTGGGATAAATCCTACTTGATTATGGTAAATGAGCTTTTGAATGTTTTGTTGAATTTGGTTTGCTAGTATTTTGTTGAGGACTTTTACATCAATATTGATCAGTGATATTGGCCTATAGTTTCTTTTTTATGTGTCTTTGTCAGATTTCGGTATCTGGTAATACTGGCCTTGTAGAACAAGTTAGGAAGTTTTACTTTCTCTTTTATTTTTTGTAATAGTTTTAATAGGATTGGTATTAGTTCTTCTTTAAATGTTTGGTAGAATTCAGCAGTGAAGCCATTAGGTCCCAGGTTTTTCTTCACTAGGAGACTTTCTATTATGGCTCTGACATAGTATTAGTGCTGTATGTGTCAATAAATTTATCCACTTATTCTAGATTTTTCCAATTTATTGGCATATAGTTGTTTGTAATAGCCACTAATGATCCATTTAATTTCTGGAGGATCAGTTGTAATGTCTCATTTTTCATCTCTGATTTTATATATTTGGGTCTTCTCTCTTTTTTTAGTTAGTCTGGCTAAAGGTTTGTTAGTTTTACCTTTTCAGAAAATCAGCTTTTTGATTTTTTCATATTGTTCTTTTATTTCCAATTCCTTTATTTCTGCTTTGATACTTATTATTTCTTTTATCCTACTACTTCTGGGTTTGGTTTGCTCTTCCTGTTCTAGTTACTTAAGATGTATTGTCAGTTTGTTTATTTGAAGTTTTTCTTCTTGGTTGATGTGGGCACTTACATGAACTTCCATCTTAGTACTGCTTTTGCTGTACTAAGTTTTTGGTATTTTGTGTTTTCATCAACATTTTTTTCCAGAAATTTTTGTTTCCTTCTTAATTTCTTCATTTAACCACTGGTTTTTCAGGGGCATGTTGTTTAATTTTTATATATTTGTAGAGTTTCCAAAATTCCTCTTGTTATGAATTTGCAGTTTTATTCTAATGTGGCAGAAAAGATGCTTGATATTTCAATTCGCTTAAATATTTTAAGACTTGTTTTGTAACCTAACATATGGTCTGTCCTTGAGAGTGATCCATGTACTGAGGAAAGGTATGCGTATTTGGCAGCCATTGGATGAAATATTCTGTAAATATGTATTAGGTCCATTTGATCTATAGTGCAGATTAAGCCCAATGTTTCTTTGTTGACTTTTTGTCTGGAAGATATGTCCAATGTTGAAAGTAAAGTGTCAAAGTCTCCAGCTATTTTTGTATTGCGGTGTATCTCTCTCTTTGAGTCTAATAATATTTACTTTATATATTTGGGTGCTCCAGTGTTGGGTGCATATATTAGGTTGGTGCTAAAGTAATTGTGGTTTCTGCCTATTAAAAGTAAGTTTCTGCCATTACTTTTAATGGCAGAAATCACAGTTACTTTTGCACAACTATGTATTTATAGTTGTTATATTGTCTTGCTGAATTAACCCTTTATCATTGTATAGTGACCTTCTTTGTGTCTTATAGTTTTTGTCTTGAAATCTATTTTGTCTGATATAAGTATAGTTACTCTTTCTCTCTTTCGGTTTTCTTTCAAATGGAATATCTTTTTCCATTTCTTTATTTTCAGTCTATGTGCGTCTTTATAGGTGAAGTGTGTTTCTTGTAGTCAAAAGATCATTTGATGCTGGTTTTTGTTTTTAATCCATTTAGCCACACTATGTCTTTTGATTGAAGAGTTTGGTCCATTTACATTCAGTGTTATTATTGATTAAGTACTGACTCTTGCCGTTTTGTTATTTGTTTTCTGGTTGTTTTATAGCCTTCTCGTCCTTCTTTTCTTCTTTCCTGTTGTCCTTTCAGTGAAGGTAATTTTCTCCAGAGGTATGATTTAATTTTTTTGTCCTCAATTTTTTGTACATATGTTGTATGTTTTTCAATTTGAGGTTAGCATGAAGCTTGCAAATAATGGCTTATAACTCATTATTTTAAGCTGATAACAACTTAACATTGTTTGCATAAACAAACAAGCAAAAATGAAACTAATAAAAACTCCACACCTTAACTAACTTTATCTCCCTGCTTTTTAAGTTTTTATTGTTTCTATTTGTATCTTATTGTACTATGTCTTAAAAAGTTATTGTAATTATTTTTGATTAGTTCATTATTTAGTCCTTTTACTTAAGAGCAGTTTATACACCATAGTTACAGTGTTATAATATTTTGTGGTTTTTGTGTACTTAACATTACCAGTGAGTTTTGTATCTTCAAATGATTTCTTAATGCTCATTAATGTCCTTTTCTTTCTGACTGAAATACTGTTTTTAGCATTTCTTGTAGAACAGGCTTGATGTTGATGAAATCCCTCAGCTTTCATTTATCTGGGAAAGCCTTTATTTCTCCTTCATATTTGCTGGATATATTATTCTAGGGTAAAAGATTTTTCCTTCAGCACTTATGTCATGGCACTCTTTCCTGTACTGTAAGGTTTCCACTAAAATATTTGCTGCCAGATGTATCGAAACTCCACTGTATGTTATTTGTTTCTTTTCTCTTGCTGCTTTTAGGATCCTTTCTTTATTCTTAACCTTTGGAAGTATGATTATTAAATGCCTAGCTATAGTCTTCTTTGAGTTGAATCTGCTTGCTGTTCAATAACATTCTTGTACTTGAATATTGATATTTTTCTCTAGGTTAGAGAAGTTCTCTGTTATTGTCTCTTTGAATAAACTTTTTACCCTTATCTCTTTCTCTACCTCCTCTTTAAGGCCAATAACTCTTCGATGTACCCTTTTGAGATATTTTCTAGATTCTGTAGATCTGCTTTTTTTTTTGTCTCCTCTGACTGTGTATTTTGCAATAATTTGTCTTCAAGCTCACCAATTCTTTCTTTTTCTTGATCAATTCTGTTATTATAAGCCTCTAGGCCAGGTGCAATACCTCACACCTATAATCCCAGCACTTTGTGAGGCCAAGGTAGGTGGATTGCTTGAGCACAGGAGTTTGAAACCAGCCTGCATGCACCTGTAGTCCCAGCTACTGGGGAGGCTGAGGTGGGAGGATCCCTTGATTCTGGGAGGTCAGCACTGCAATGAACCCTAGTTGCACCATTAAATTTCAGCCTAGGTGACAGCAAAGCAAAATCCTGTCTCAAAAAGAAAAAAACAAAAAACAGACTTGTATACATTCTTCATTGTCACTTGCATTTTCAACTCCAGAATTTATGCTTCATTCTTTTAAATTATTTCAATGTCTTTGTTAAGTTTATCTGAATTCCATTGTGCATCACCTTGAATTTCTTTGATTTCTCAAAACAGTTAATTTGCATTCTCTATCTGAAAACTCACATATTTCTATTTCTCCAGATTAGTCTCTGGAGCCATATAGCTCCTTTAGTGAAGTCCTGTTTCCTGGATTGTCTTGATGCTCGTAGATATTTGTCTACATCTTAGCATTGAAGAGTTAGATATTTATTGTAGTATTTGCAATCTGAGCTTGTTTGTAACCATCCAGGTATCTGAAAGGACTTGGGTGGTGTGATCTAAGCTGCATCTGTATTAGTTCATTGTTTAGTCCTTTTACTTTAGAGCAGTTTATACATCCAAGAGCTTCTTTGTAACCATCCAGGTATTTGAAAGGACTTGGGTAGTGTGATCTAAGCTGTAACCCCAAGTCCAGTAATTCTGTGATTCTTGCAAACTCTTAGAGGTACCACCTTGATGGTCTTGGATAAGATCTGGAAGAATTCTCTGGATTACCAGGCAGAAACTTTTGTTGTTTTCCCTTACTTTCTCCCAAATAAACAATCTGTCTGTTCTGAGCTACCTGGTCCTGGGGTTTGAGTGACACAAGTACTCCTGTGGCTGCCACTACTGAGACTACACTGAATCAGAGCTGAAGCCAGCACAGCGCTGGATCTCACCAAGGACCACTGTAATCACTGCCTGACTACTGCCTAAGTTTTCAAGGCCTTTGGGCTCTACAATTAGCAGGTGGTGAAACCAGCCAGTCTATGACCTTTCTTTTAGGGTGGTGATATCCCTCAGGCCCCAGGCATATTCAGGTGCCTTTTGGAAGCCAGGCACTGTAGTAAAAAACCTTACAAATCTACCTGGTATTCTATTGTACTGTGGCTGAGATGGCACTCAAATAACAACATTCAGTCTTTCTCTTCCCTGTCCTTTCCACAGGCAGAGATGCCTCACAGCATGGCTGCACCATCACAAGCCTATGAGGAGTACTGCCAGGCTCCCCATGATGTTTCCTTAAGGCCCAAGTCCTGTTTAGTCAACTGATGGTGAATGCTACCTGGCCTGGGACTTACCCTTTAGTGCAGTGGCCTCCTCTGTTGCCTAGGGCAGGTCCAGAAATGCCATATAAGAGCCAAGGCCTGGAATTGGGGACCCCAGGAGCCTGCCTGGTACTCCACCTTATTGTGGCTAAGCCTGTATCTAAGGTGCAATATAAAGTCCCCTTTTCTTTTCCCTCTACTTTTCTCAAGCAGAAGGAGTCTCTCCTCGTATTCACCATAGCTGAGAATGTGCTGAGTGTCATCTGAAACCAGCAAGCCTCAGGTGCTCATCTAAGACCCCTGGCATACTACCTGGGTGTTGCTACTGGTTATTGAGGGCCCAAGGGCTCTTTAGTCAGCAGGTGATAGGTCTTGCCAGGACTAGGTCCTTCCCTTCAAGGCAACAGGTTCCCTTCTGGCCCAGAGTGTGTCTAGAAATGTTGTCCAGGAGCTAGTGCCTGGAAAAGGGGCCTCAGAACTCTGACTGGTGCCCTATCCTCCTGTGGCTGAACTGGTATCCAAGATTCAAGACAGTCCTCTTTACTCTTCCCTCTCCTCTTCTCAAGCAAAAGGAAGGGGTCTCTGTTGGAACCATGAGCTCTGCTGCCTGTGGTTGGGGAAGGGATGGTGCAAGCACTTCCTTATCCTCCTCGACTCTCACTGTAGATCATGTGCCCCCTAAGTCCACTGGCTCTGAGCCTACTTCAGCAATAGGACTCATCTAGGAGTCATAGTCCTTGTGGCCTAGACTACCTTTCAAGTTTATTTATGGACCCAGAGCACTTTAGTCCATGGTAGTGAGGCTTGCCAGAACTCAAGATCTGACAGTTGGGATAGGTAATTCTCTTCTGACTAGGGCTGATGTAGATACTCCCTCCCTCTGTGGGTGGGCATCAGCTGAGTTCAGCCAAGTTTTGCTTTCCGCTTTGTTAGGGCAGCACTGAATTCAGTACAGTGTCTTATAATTACTGTGCTCTCTGTCTCCCAGCAGATTCTCTCTATGCACACTGTTGGGGAATGGGGGATAAATGGTGTTGGCAAATCAAGACTCTTTCCCACTGTCTTCAGTGCCACTTTCAGTGATATGAAGTGAAAACCAGGTGCTGTGATTGCTCACCTGATTTGTGGCTCTTACAAGGTGCTTTTTTTCTGTGTAGATAGTTATTAAATTAGTATCCTTGTTGGGGTGGGGCGGACAACTGGTGGAGCCTTCTATTTAGCCATTTTGCTATGCCGATGAAGTTCTAGATTCATGTCTTGATCAGTCTTACCCAAAGACTATCTTATTAATATTTTCAAAGACTTAGGTTTTGGTTTTCTTCATCCTATTTCATGAATCTGCCATTACTATTTGCTTCCATTTACTTTCTTGAGTTTGCTTTGCAGCTATTTATCCACCTTCTTGTGTTGAAGCTTTTGTTAGTTTTCAACCTTTCTGATAGTCTGACAATTATATTTAAATACAAACACCCTTCTAGGTGTGGCTTTAGATGTGTCCCACTAAATGTCCACATGTGGGGCTGTACATTCAGTGGATGTGCATATTTCTCCCAGCAGTTCTGTTAGTTGTTGTTTGAGGCTGTACTAAGAGCCTATATGTTTATGATGAATATATCTTTCCAGTCTGTTGTTCTTTTTATGAGTAGATAACATTCTATGATACTTCTTTTGGTATTTTCAGCTAAAACGTTTTGCTTGTTTCTTTCTTTTTATTTAGTTTTGTTGTTAGATAATAAAATTTCCACCTCAGCATTCTCTTCATTTTATATCTACCTGGTATATTTTCCCAGCCTTTAATTTTTGACACTTTTCACTATTTTTAAATTTTAGGTATGTACGCCTTTTATAGAAATTATCCTGTTGACACAATCTATGTGTGTGTGTGTGTGTGTGTGTGTGTGTGTGTGTGTGTGAATGAAATCTGAGAGCCTTTGTGTTTTCATTAATGTGCTTAGCTACACACATATAAACTGGATTAGTATCCTTTAGAATTTTAACTGTTGATTGATTGTGGATGAATTTCCCTCCTTTATTTGTTTTTCCTTTTATTTTGACATAATTGCATTATTTGATCACCCCTACTTTCCACATCTCTTGCAACATCTCTCTAGATTTATTTTATTTTTGTTGTTAAGAAATAAAATTTTAGATTTGTGTTCTTATCTTTAATATGGAAAAAATATTAATCTGTTATATTTTTGCCCCCAGTATGGTTGTTGAACAATTTGAAGTAAATCTGGCTTATATTCATTTGATACTGAACAATTATTTTTCTCTGAAAGCTCATGGAATTTTGTTTTTGTTTTTTGACATCCCTCTGAGTTTTGAATTTTCTACTTGCATTAGCTCTTCAGAATTTTTACTATGATGTTCCAAGGTCTTAATTTCTTAATATTAGAATGCTTAAGACCTTTCATAAGTTTTGAAAAATTATCAATATAATTTCAGGTATTTTTCTTTGTTATGTTTTTCTCTTCTTTAGGGACTCCAGTTTGTATATTTTAGAGCTTTTCACTATTTCTCAGATGTTTTTGACCTTTTAAAAGATATTGTCAAATCTTAAGTCTCTCCTTGTTTCAGCCTGCATAATTGCTCCTAATTTATCTTCCCTTGTTTTATCTTTTCTATAATATGCTCTTAAGCCCATCTATTTAGTTTAAAATTTTTGATATTGCATTTTTTACTATTAGAAATTACACTGAAAATATTTTCAAGTGCCCTGCTGAAATTCTCAATATTATCATTCAATACGCTGAAATATTAATTATAGTTCATGTCTGGCAACTTCATAATATGCATTTTCTGCGGATCTATTTCTAGTATATTTTATGTCTTGTTTAAAATTCTTAATCCGGTCTTCTCATAAACTTGGGTATTTTTGATCAACAGTTAGTCCTTTTATTTGAAAAATTGTGAGATACTTTATGGCTCTGGGAATGTTATTTTCTTCCAGAGGGAATTTACATTCACTTCTACCAGGCAGCTGGATCTGGGATTGAGATTATTCAAAGTTGGGCTTTTATATTTATGAGGGTTGATTTATTTCTGCTGTTAATCTTTACTCAGAGTATAGCCTTCTGTTGTCACAACTGAAAAGCTCTGCTATTTGTCAGAATCCTCCTTTTTTGGCAGGCCTTGAACTCCAATTTTTGTCTCCCTAACACCCAAGGGTCTTTGAAAATCTCTGCTTAGCTTCTCAGCCTTTCAGCCAGTACTGTTTGAACTGAAAATCGGCCTGAGTAGAAATGAAGCCCCAAATGCTGCCAGACTCATTTTTTTTTCTGAAATTTTCTTCTCTCTTGACTCTTGGACTTGTTATTCTTCATTTCCTTGGTAGTTCTCTGATGACTTCAGGAAGACATTTAAATAATTGCCCAGTATTCTAGTTGTCCTCAATGGGAGTGTGGGCACAAAACGACTTAGTTGATCATTGCTAGAAACAGAACTTCACAAACCACTTTTGTTTAATGCATATGCTGTTTCTCCATCAGGCAATTCCTTTTGCTAGAAATTCAGCTGTAAACTCTTAGAAGGAGCACAGGAATGAGGCAATCTCCTTCAGCCCTAGAGTTTTGTTGGGCCTGGGGGTGGAGAAGTAACTGTCAAGGATAGTCGAGTCACCTGTAACTGTTTCAGCTCTTAAAAACTTTTTAATTTGAAATAATTTCAGATTTATAGAGAAGTTGCAAAGACAGTACAAATGGTTCCCATATACCCTTCACCTTCACCCAGCTTCCCCTAACGTTATCCTCTTACATAACCATGGCACATTTGTGAAATCTAAAAAATTAACATTGGTTTAATGCTATTAACTAAACCACGGATGGACTTTAGTATTTCACCAGTTTATTCACATTGCCTTTTTTTCTGTTCTCCTATTTATTCCAAGATACCATGTTGCATTTATATGTCATATTTTCTTCCTTGTAAGAGTTTATCAGAATTTCCTTGTTTTTCATGAGTTTGACAGTTCTGAAAACTAGTGGTCAGATATTTAGTAGAATGATCCCCAATTTCTATTTGTCTGTCTTCTCAGAATTGGAATGGGGTTCTGACTTTGGAATATATACTACAAAGAGAAATTTCTGTTCTCACTCTGCTATATCAGGGACACACAATATCATTGTGAAGTATTACTGGTTGTTAACCTTGAACGCTTGATTAAGAATGTGTCTGCCAGGTTTCTTCACTGTACAGTTACTATTTTTCTCTTTTCCACTGTGCACCTGTTTTCATTAGCTGTTCACCACAAAGGACTTTTTTGCTGGCTGAATATCACCCTCGCATACCCTTAGCAGCCTAGATATCTTTAGTGGTGGGACAGGCAATGATAGCCTCAAGATAATGTGAAGAAAAAAAAAACAACAGGAGAATGTGAAAGCTGCCTCTCAACCTATTGTTTTGTGTTTAAACTTTAACTTCTTATTTTGAAATATGGATAGACCCATAAGAAGTTCTGAAAAGAATTAAGAAAAGTCCTGTGTACACTTTCCATCCTTCAGTGGCGACAACTTGCATAACTAGATTAGATTATCAAACCAGGAAACTGGCATTGGCACAATATCATCCTAGGCTGGTTTTCACATGCACTTATCTAAAGAAAATTTTGAATGTTAAATTGGCAAATTCTAGGAAATACTTGATTTAAGTTTGCACTTTAGTTTTTGAGATATCCGTGATTTAATAAAGTGATAAGAGAGGATTGATAAAGCCATATTGTATTTCTATAGAAATAAGGTATATTAATTTCCTGTTGCTACCATAGCAAATTACCACAACCTTGGTTATTTAAGACAACAGAAATGTGTTCAACCTACTTTTCATTGCTTCAGCTACTGCCTTCCACCTCAGGAAGCTGCCTTCTCACTTCCCACTTATTTATGACAGACTTGTCCTGAACCCCTTAGAGCATCTTAAGTTTTTCATAATCTTACTTCTTCAGTTTATGGTTTCTTCTCACTTTTTTAGGAGGTGGTTTGTCAACTTGTCAGAAACCAGAAGCTACCCTTCTGTACTTCTTGCAATTCTATGGAATTCCACGATAGTAATGACCCAATTTTATAGCCAAAGAAACTGAGACTTAGAGAGGCTAAGGAATCTGCTCAATGTCACAGAGTCACTTTTTGCAGAATTGGAATTCATGGCTGGATTTTAACCTTTGTGTTATATACTACCTGCCAACCAGATCCTAGCACATACTCAAAACTGCGTCCTCTCCTTTCATACAAAGCCAATTGACTTGGGTGAAACTTGAGTGCCCAACTCAGCTTTGTTTCCCTGGGATGGTTATTTTATAGGCAACAGTGTCCTCTTATGTGAGGAATCCTGACAGGCCAACTCAAAGCCTTCCAGATACCTGTACCTTATCTAAATCTGCTGGATCTTCATGACTGGGACTCTCAAACTAGAGCCCCCGAAACACTTGTTTAAACTGCCACTTCATCTCTGCTGCTCTGAGTGCCTCTCTTGAGCAGTGTGCCAAAGTCCTCTTCTGCTAAGTAGTTGTCTCACAGTAGTTCAGGATAATCCCATATGACGTTTACCCTGCAAATACTTATAGAATGCTTCTTGGAGGAGAACCCTGTTAAGTGCTGGCTGAGGGGGAATGAAATTTGAGGATACTAAAAATGATCAAGGCACAATCCTGAACTTGATGGATTTTAAACAAATTGGCATTGCAGTGAAAAAAGTATATATCTCTATCTCTATTTCTATCTCTGTCTCCAGCTCCATCTTCATATCCATCTCTATCTCTGTCTCTATTTCTATCTCTATCCACACATGTACAATATATCACTGGATGTAAGTTTTTCCCATTACTTTGGAAGTCAGAGAAATATTTTCTGCACTGAATATAGAAATAAGGACCAACAAATGTAATTCTGTGGTCAAACCGCATGCCCTGTCAGCCCTAGAGAAGTTTTGTGGGTTGGAAAGCCATGGATTTTTATTTCTTTAAAAACTTACTTCTTTTTCCTACCTGTATACTTGGTGGAAGATTTTGTTTCACTTTCTTTGTTTCTTTGCTGATTAAAATTTCCTCTCAGAAATGTGTTTAATTCTTACTGTCCCATATGTCATCTCTATGCAAAATCATCCTGTTGATTCATTCTGATATTGTGTGGAATAAAGCCTGATGGCTTCTTTTTGGTTTCCAGAGCATAATTAAAAGGAAGTTCCTCTGAATCTTTTCAATAAGAGAGTATAAAGTTTGCTTCCAAAAATGGGCTTCAAAAGACACATATCTCCTTTTAATTATCTTTATAGTGGGTCTACCAGGTGCACACATTTTAATTTAGGCTTTTTAACATCTACTGAAATATGCCTAGTTTCTTCCTCAGCTTGGTAGAACCAATGCTAGGGGCAATTTAGAAATAGACTGTGTCTTTGTGACTTACTGGTAATTTTTTACCATAATGACTATTCTACTGTATCAGATTCTAACAAGGGATGAAATGTTTTCTCCTTATTTTAATATTCTTACCAATTTACTTGCCTTCTGCTCTGCAAATATATTGCTATTTTTAAAAATTGGAATTCATAATCTCATGATTTGGAAAGTCCTTGAATCCTGGTGAACTGAAGCTCTATTTTAGTAGTTTCTACATTTTTTATCCCAAGAAACTGGCAGGTTTAAAAATGTGTTATGTGGTGTTTCTTGAAAAATTTTCAAAGATACATATTTTAAAAAATTACTTCTTAGATTAATTAGGAATTTCTCTAGGGCTAGTTAGAAAGCAGATCAGTAAGCAGGAGAAGTGATTGTTGATTATTGATAGAATGCTGGTACTAGAATATGGATTTTGTGGGTTTATAATATATATATGTACGTATGTTATGTATATATACATATGCATATAAAATTTAGTATCTAAAGTTAGGAAATTCACGTAAATGGATTTTAAAAGTATATTCATCCTACTTCTATGTCAAATTACCCATACAAGTAAAATTTGAATATCAGACTTCATGTAATAAGTTATATTCTGGAGTCAGAACAGTTATGGTTCATTACCTGAGAACTACAATATCTATACATTCTGGTAATCAAGGAACGCTTTAATGCTAGTTTTATTTTAAGGTGACTGAAGGCAAGTCACTATTTTAAAGCTACAGGATCACTTCAGAAAATATGCATAAAAACAATGCATTGACCATTTTCCCAGATAAACTAGATCAATCCAACACACCATTAATTAAATGGGATGGCTACACTGAAGTTTCCATTTTTTTTTTGAGACGGAGTTTCGCTCTTGTTACCCAGGCTGGAGTGCAATGGCGCGATCTCGGCTCACCGCAACCTCCGCCTCCTGGGTTCAGGCAATTCTCCTGCCTCAGCCTTCTGAGTAGCTGGGATTACAGGCATGTGCCACTATGCCCGGCTAATTTTTTGTATCTTTAGTAGAGACGGGGTTTCACCATGTTGACCAGGATGGTCTCGATATCTTGACCTTGTGATCCACCCGCCTCGGCCTCCCAAAGTGCTGGGATTACAGGCTTGAGCCACCGCGCCCGGCCAAAGTTTCCATTTCTTAAATGGTTTCACCTCCTTGTTGATATATATCATAGACATGCAAAACAGACATAGTGTGGTAAAGTGAAAAGTACACCAGATTAAAAGTCAGGAGACCTTGATCCTAACCCTGAGTCCATCACCAACAATAATGAAAACATATACCTGTGTATCTTTTTACCACAATAAAAGCTGTTCTACACATATTGTATCATTTGATGTCAACATCTTGGGAAGAATATATTCTTATTGTCACTTTGTTTTTGAGACATTCTGGCTATGCCTATGAGGATACCAAAGCTCAAGAAACTAAGATTTTTGCCCAAGGTAATTTAGTACCTGGAAATATTTGGCACATGAATCCATGCCTCTGGGTTTTGGAATTCTCATCTTTAAAATGAAAACTGGGTGCTCTCTAAGGCCCCTTCAGTTGAAAAAAAGCTGTACAGAACTTGCATTTTTGGGATGGAAACAGTATGTGAGCAACCCAAAATTGCAGGACATAACCAGAAAGCACCTTTTTTTGTCTCCCAGTTGCTTTACAACTTATTCAGTGGGGGAAATGCCACCTAGGATCCTGGACAAAAACTCAGGCAGTCTCATGATGTTTCTGTTCATCGTTAGAGAAAGAAAAGCCCAATCGTCCTTTCAAATTCCCAGTTAGGAATTTAGAGTGTCAGGGCTTTGTTATATTAAGCAGCTTTAGCTGGATTTATAAACTAAACCTTTCTTTTCCCTAACTGGGGCCTTCTTTGTGAGGGAAGCCAAGGAAGCATGGCATACTTCCTTCTCTTCACTATCCATTGTTCCAACAAGACTTTGGTCTAAAGAGTGGAGGGAAGTAGAGAGATAAGAGAACAGGAACATTCTTACTTGTTTGGCACTGTGTCATAAGCTGCCTATGACATCTCTAGGCCTGTGTCCTTCTGGGGCCCTCAGAGGAATATTTGATGGTACTTCTTGTGATATGGAGTGAGCATGTCTCTAACTGGCTGCTCCTTCTCGGCAGCTGACTCTTCAGTGATCCACTTTACACAGACTTCCTTTGTTGAGGTCCCAGCTTCCCTTTAGTCTGACTTACCAGTACGATTTTAAATGGCACCAGGTCTATTAGCTGGTCCATGGAAAGCACTCATCCATTTTCTGCTTCAGTAGACCAGTCCTAACCCAGCCACCTGTTCTTTGCTTCCACCTGCAGAACCCATCTCTACTTTTAAGCTTTTCACGTGGGAGTCAGAGATTATGCCATTGTGTTCCTCTAACTCTCAGGAACACATCAAGCTTGCCTTTCTTTCTTTCTTTCTTTTCTTCCCCTCTTCCTTTGTTCCTTTCTTCCTTTCCCTTTGTTCCTTTCTTCCTTTCCCTTTCTTTCTTTTGCTTTCATTCATTCTTTCTTTTTTTCTTTTTCTTTCTTTCTCTTTTCTTTTCTTTCCTCTTGCTAAAAATGAAAGACAGACATTGTACACACTCTTTCCTTGGGATGATAGGACTTACTGCAAACTCTGTCCAAAGAAATTATCCTCACAAATTACCTCTAAATCACATCTCCATTGGATCTCTACATCTTCAGTAAAGACAGTCATTTAACTGTTTCTCAGGCATGAATTTGGACATTTTTGTTCTCTTTGGAATGTAGTATTATTTCCATATAGCAGCCAAAAGCCAAAATGGAGACAGAAAGTGTTCCATTATTAATATCCTGTAACATATAGAGGGGCTGGTGAAAGTTTATATCTAAATGTGGCCAGTCCACATTGGCTGTAATACAGCCAATCTAATTATTTTGATCACTATGCTAATAAAGAAAACAAATGAATAATAGGTTTTATATTCTGTTGAGCAAGTTGGTTGTGTAACAATTTTGTTAGTGGATAAAAAAATTAATTTTCTTCTGTTGTCAAAAGAAATGGAAGGACCAAAAGGTGAAGAACTGTTTAAACTGACTGTGATGATTAATTATCAAAAAATATGAAACACCTTCTAATAGTCATTTGCTTAACAAATAATTGTTGAGTGCCTATTTCTGTCAAACACTGTAGAGTCATGAAAGATTCAACAGTAAACAAACTATACAAAAGTCCCTGCACTCACGTAACTTAGATTTTGCATGATACCTTTGTGGCTTATTGAAGGTCAAGTGTGTCAAGAAACATCATGAAAATGAAATGTTTCAAGGAAACTATCCACATTGAATGTACACAGTGATATTCACTGAATAATTTTGGTGTTTTGACTATTCATTAGCAACTCATATTGTCCAAGGAATTTTGAATTTTCTAGGGCAAAATTAGAACAATATATAATAGGCTGGAGTGTGGGGTGAACTACTTGGCTACTTAAAATACCATTACAGGAAGTATCAATATCATTAAAATGGCCATACTGCTGCAAGTCATTTATAGATTCAATGCTATTCCTATTAAACTACTAATGACATTCTTCACAGAACTAGAAAAAAAGTATTTTAAAATTCATATGAAACCAAAAAAGAGCCTGAATAGCTAAGGCAATCTTAAGCAAAAAGAACAAAGCTGGAGGATCACACTACCTGATTTCAAACTATACTACAGGGCTACAGTAACCAAAACAGCATGGTACTGGTACAAAAAGAGACACATAGACAAATGGAACAGAATAGAGAACTCAGAAATAAGGCTGCACACCTACCACTATCTGATCTTTGACAAACCTGACAAAAACAAGCAATGGGGAAAGGACTCCCTATTCAATAAATGGTGCTGGGGTAGCTGGCTAGCCATATGCAGAAAATTGAAACTGAATTCCTTCCTTATACCATCTATAAAAATTAACTCGAGATGGATTAAAGACTTAAATGTAAAACTCAATACTATAAAAATCATGGAAGACAACCTAGGCAATACTATTATGTACATAGGAATGGGCAAAAATTTCATGATGAAGGCACCAAAAGCAAAAATTGATAAATGGGATCTAATTAAACTAAAGAGCTTCTATACAGCAAAAGAAACTGTCAGCAGAGTAAACAGACAACCTACAGAATGAGAGAATTTTTTTTTGCAAACTATGCGTCTGACAAAGGTTTAACATCAAGAATCTAAAGGAATTAAAAGAAATTTGCAAGAAAAAAAACAACCCCCTTAAAAAGTGGGCAAAGGACATGAACAAGACACTTCAAAAAGAAGACATACATGCGGTGAACAATCACACAAAAAAAGTTCAAAACCACGGATTATTAGTTAAATGCAAATCAAAACCACAATGAGATGCCATCTCGCACCAGTCAGAGTGGCTACTAATAAAAAGTTAAAAAAACAAAACAAAACAGATGCTGGTGAGGTTGTGGAGAAAAGGAAATGCTGTCACACTGTTGGTGGGAGTATAAATTAGTTGAACCATTGTGAAAGACAGTGTGGAGATTCCTCAAAAATCTAGAGACAGAAATACCATTTGACCCAGTAATTCCATTATTGGGTATATACCCAAAGGCATATAAATCATTCTACCATAAAGACACATGCACACATATGTTTCTTGCAACTCTATTCACAATAGCAAGGACATGGAATCAACCTAAATGCCCATCAATCATAGACTGGATAAAGAA
Organism: Callithrix jacchus; assembly: GCF_049354715.1. Lineage (NCBI taxonomy): Eukaryota > Metazoa > Chordata > Mammalia > Primates > Cebidae > Callithrix > Callithrix jacchus. The sequence continues at coordinate 14,400,060 of NC_133524.1, forward strand.
AATGTGGTACATATACACTATGGAACACTATGTAGCCATAAAAAGGAATGAGATCATGTCCTTTGCAGGGACATGGATGGAGCTGGAAGTCATTGTCCCTAGCAAACTAATGCAGGAACACAAAACCAAATACCACATGTTCTCACTTATAAGTGGGAGCTAAATGGTAAAAGCACATGGATGCCTGAGGGGGAACAACACACACTGGGACCTTTTGGAGGGTGGGGGCTGGCAGAAGGGAAAGAATCAGGAAAAGTAACTAATGGGTACTAGGCTTAATACCTGGGTGACAAAATAATCTGTACCACAAGCCCCCATGATACAATTTACCTATGTAACAGACTTGCATATGTACCCCTAAACTTATAATAAAAGTTAAAAAAAGACTGTTGTTTAACTTCCTCATCTTAATGAGAACTTGTGGTTTCCTACTCCTAATTATACACTTATTTTGGGGAAGAAGAGAGTATATAAAATGAAAACCATTAAATCAAGTACAACCAAGAATTATCATTTTACATATGATCATAATCTGGAATGAGTTGTCTTTAGAAATAGTTACTGCAACTCAAACAAGGCTGATAGGGGAAATCTTGAATAAGGAAAGATAAACTCCTAGAATCAAGGAATGTAGACTATGTGAGTATATGACAGCAAATTTGAGACTGTTGTGAATTTGAGACTTTGTTTTCCTAGATGATAAAATAATTTAATGTACAGTAGACTCTTGATGTTCATGAAGAATGTGTCTGGAGACCCTCTCACTTCCCCAATAATACATTACTACCTCTTAAGCATGGTATTTTTGTGTGTGGCATTATGCACAAGGTTTCTTTCTGGATATTATGTGGGGTATCAGGATGAGAAAGGTAATTTCTCTGTCACGTTGAACTTAGGGCTAGTAGAGAGGGACATGCAACTATATTACATATTAAAGAAGTGATTAATATGTGATGGTTATTATTATAGAGACAGAATCTCACTTGTTGCTGAGATTGGAGTGCAGTGGCATGATCTTGGCGTACTGCAACCTCCACCTCCAGGATTCAAGCAATTCTTGTGCCTTAGCCACTAGAGTAGCTGGGATTATAGGTGCATGCCATGATGCCCAGCTAATTTTTGTACTTACAGTAGAGATGGAGTTTCACCATGTTGATCAGGCTGGTCTCAAACTCCTGGCCTCAAGTGACCTGCCTTCCTTGGCCTCCCAAAATGCTGGGATTACAGTTGTGAGCCACTGTGCCTGGCCTGGGATTTAATTTAATAATCATAAATTTCGGGGATCCCAAGATGGCCAAATAAGAGGCAGCTCCAGAAAGCAGCTTCCAGTGAGAGAGACACAGAAGCTGAGTGGTCTCTGTAATTTCAAGTGAGGTACCAGGTTCATTTTGTGGGTCCGGTTGGACAGTGGGTATAAACCAAATAGGGCAAGTTGAGGCAGTGAGGTGCATGTAACTGACCTCCACTGAATCCGTGGCAGCCAAGCAGCACCTCTGCAGGCAGACAAAGGAAAGGTCGCCTCCACAAGCAGCTACCTGAGATCAAAACTATGTAATCCAACAAGATAGGAAGAAACCAGGGCAAGAAGAATGAAACCATCAAAAACCAGAACACCTCTCCCCCATGACAAGATCACAACTCCTCACCAGCAAGGGAACAAAGCTGGACAGAACCAATTTGACATATTGCAGAAGCAGGCTTCAGAAGGTGAGTAATAACAAACTTCTCTGAGTTAAAGGAACATGTTCTATCCCAATGCAAAGAAGCTAAAAACCTTGAAAAAAAGGTTAGACGAAATGCGAACTAGAGTAACAAGCTTAGAGAAGAACATAAACAACTTGTTGGAGCTGAAAAACACAGCACAAGAACTTCGTGAAGCATACTGAAGTTTCAATAGCCAAATAGATCAAGCAGAAGAAAGGATATCAGAGATTGAAGATCAACTCAATGAAATAAAATGAGAAGGCAAGAAAAGAGAACAAGGAGTGAAAAGAAATGAACAAAGCCTCCAAGAAATATGGGATTATGTGAAAAGACCTAATCTACATTTGATAGGTGTACCTGAATGTGACAGAGAGAATGAATACAAGCTGGAAAACACTCTTCAGGATATTATCCAGGAGAACTTCCCCAACTGAGCAAGGCAGGCCAACATTCAAATACAGGAAATACAGAGAACACCACAAAGATACTCCTTTAGAAGAGCAACCCCAAGACATGTAATCTTCAGATTCACCAGGGTTGAAGTGAAGGAAAAAATGCTAAGGGAAGCCAGAGAGAAAGGTTGGGTCACCCACAAAGGGAAGCACATCAGACTCACAGTGGATCTCTCGGCAGAAACTCTACAAGCCAGAAGAGATGGGGGCCAATAATGATCAATAATGTTGATCTTTTTTCATATGTTCGTTGTCTGCATAAATGTCTTCTTTTAAGAAGTGTTTGTTACATGCACATGAATGTCCATCATGACACTGTTTACAATAGCAAAGACCTGGAACCAACCCAAATGCCCATTGATGATAGACTGGAAAGGGAAAATATGGCACATATACACCATGAAATACTCATAAAAATGATGAGTTTGTGTCCTTTGTAGGGACATGGATGAATCTGGAAACCATCATTCTCAGCAAACTGACACAAGAACAGAAAATCAAATACTGCATGTTCTCACTCATTGGTGGGTGTTAAACAATGAGAACACATGATGGGGAGCATCACACACTGGGGTCTGTTGGAGGAGGGATAGTGGGAGGAAGGGTGGGGAGGGATAACGTGGGGACAAATGTCAGAAATAGGTGGTGGGGGGATGGTGGCAGCAAACCACCTTGCCATGAATGTACCTATGAAACAATCTTGCATGATCTGCACATGTACCCCAGAATCTAAAGCACAATTTAAAAAAGATTTTTATTAATTAAAGAAGAAAAAAAAGAAGTGTCTTCTCACATCCTTGCCCACTTTTTAATGGGATTCTTTTTTTCTTGTAAATTTAAGTTCCTTGTAGATTCTGGATATTAAACTTTTGTCAGATGGATAGATTGCAAAATATTCATCCCATTCTGTCAGTTGTGTGTTCATTCTGATGATTGCTTCTTTTGCTGTGAAGAGGCTCTTTAGTTTCATTATATCCCATTTGTCAGCTTTTGCTTTTGTTGCAATTGCTTTTGACATTTTCATCATGAAGTCTTTACCAGGGCCTATGTCCTGAATGGTATTGCCTAGGTTTTCTTCTAGAGTTGTTGAAGTTTTGGTTTACATTTAAGTCTTTAATTCATCTTAAGTAGATTTTTGCTTGGGATGTAAGGAAGGGATCTAGTTTCAATTTTCTGCATATGGTTAGCCAGTTCTCCCAGAACTATTTATTAGATAAGGAATCCTTTCCCCATTGCTTGTTGTTGTCAGGCGTGTGAAGATCAAAGATGTAGTTGTGTGGTCTTATTTCTGTGTTCTCTCTTCTGTTCCAGTGGTCTGTATGTCTGTTTTTGTACCAACACTGTGCTGTTTTGGTTACCATGGCCTTGTAGTATAGTTTGAAGTCAAGTAGCATGATGCCTTTAGCTTTGTCCTTTTTGTTCAGGATTACCTTGGCTACCTGGGCTCTTTTTTGATTCCATATGAACTTTAAAGTAGTTTTTTTTTCTAAATCTGTGAAGAATGTCAATAGTAGTTTAATGGGACTAGCATTGAATCTATAAATTAATTTGGGCCGTATAGCTATTTTCATGATATTGATTCTTCCTAGCCATGAGCATGGAATGTTTATGTTTGTTTGTGTTCTCTTTGATTTCCTTGAGCAGTGGTTTGTTTTCCTTGAAGAGGTCCTACACTTCCCTTGTTAGCTGTGAATACAGCTAGGTATTTTATTCTCTTGGTAGCAATTGTGAATGGAAATTCATTCAGAATTTGACTCTCCACTTGTCTATTGTTGGTGTATAGGAATGCTAGCAATTTTTGCATGTTGATTTTGTATTCTGAAGCTTTGATGAAGTTGTTTATCAGCTTAAGAAGCTTTTGGGCTGAGACGATGGAATTTTCTAGATACAGGATCATGTCATCTGCAAAGAGAGACAATTTACTTCCTCTCTTCCTATTTGAATACACTTTATTTCTTTCCCTTGCCTAATTTTTCTGGACAGAACTTCCAAAAGCATGTTGAATAGAAACGGTGAGAGAGGGCATCCTTGTCTTATTCTGATTTTCAAGAAGAAAGCTTCCAGCTTTTGGCCTTTCAGTATGATTTTGGCTGTGGATTTGTCATAAATGACTGTTATTGTTTTGAGGTATGTTCCATCAATACCTGGTTTATTGAGAGTTTTTAACATGAAGGGATGTTGAATTTTATCGAATGCCTTTTCTATGTCTATCAAGATAATCATGTGTTTTTTGTCTTTAGTTCTGTTTATGTGATGAATCATGTCCATTGATTTGTGTATGTTGAATCAGCCTTGCATCCTGGGGATGAAGCTGGCTTGATCATGGTGGATAAGCTTTTTGATGTGCTGCTGGATTCGGTTTGCCAGTATTTTATTGAGGAGTTTTGCATCGAGTTTCATTAGGTACATTGGCCTAACATGTTTTTTGTTGTTGTTGTATCTCTGCCAGGTTTTGGTATCAGGACGATGCTGGCCTCATAAAATGAGTTAGGGAGTATTGTCCTAACTCCTTTTCAATTGTTTGGAATAGTTTCAGAAGATATGGTATCAGCTCCTCTTTGGATTTCTTGTATAATTCAGCTGTAAATTCATCTGTTTCTGGGCTTTTTTTTTGGTTGTTAGGGTATTTATTACTGCTTCAATTTCAGAACTTGTTATTGATCTATTCAGGGATTTGACTTCTTCCTGGTTCAGTCTTGGGAGGATGTGTGTGTCCAGGAATGCACCATTTCTTCAAGATTTTCTAGTGTATTTGCATGGAAATGTTTATAGTATTTTCTGATGGTTGTTTTCTGTGGGGTCAGCGGTAATATCCTCTTTATCCTTTTTTATTGTGTCTATTTGATTCTTCTCTCTTTTCTTCTTTGTTAGTATAGCTAGTGGTGTATCTATTTTATTAATTAAAAAAAAAAAAAAAACGGCTCCTGGATTCATTGTTAGTTTTGAAGGGTTTTTTTTTTTCTGTGTTTCTATTTCCTTCAGTTCAGCTTTGATCTTGATTTCTTGTCTTCTAGCTTTGGGGTTTGTTTTTTCTTGGTTCTCTATTTTTTAGTTGCAATGTTAGGTTGCTAACTTGAGATCTTTCTAGCTTTATGATGTGGACATTTAATGCTGTAAGTTTCCCCCTCTTAACCCATTTATGCCTAGTGTTCCATTATTGGAATGCTGAGCTTATGGGAGTTATTTATATCCTACTGTCAAGGTCATCACCAAAGTCTGGTTTTACACACACACACACACACACACACACACACACACACACGGACAACCTCTAGCATAAATGCGTTAACACTGATTTAGCTGAGTCCCAGAAATTCTGGTGTGTTATATCTTTCTTCCCATTAGTTTCAAATAACTTCTGGATTTCTGCCTTAATTTCATTATTTATCCAGAAGTCATTCAGGAACAGGTTGTTAGTTTCCAAGTACTTGTGTGGTTTTGGGTGAATTTCTTAATCTTGAGTTTTAAGTTGATTGCACTATCTTCTGAGAGACCGTTTGTTATAATTTCAGTTATTCTGAATTGCTAAGTAGTGTTTTACTTGCAATTATGTGATCAATTTTAGAGTAAGTGGCATGTGGCACTGAGAAGAATGTATATTCTGTTTTTTTGGGTGCAGAGTTCTTTAGATATATATCAGATCCAGTTGATCCAGAGCTGAGTTCAAGTCCTGAATATCTTTGTTAATTTTCTGTCTCAGTGATCTGTCTAATATTGATAGTGGTGTTAAAGTCTCTCACTATTATTGTGTGGGAGTCTAAGTCTCTTTGTAGGTCTCTAAGAACTTGTTTTATGAATCTGGGTTCTCCTGTATTGGGGTATATATATTTAGTATAGTTAGCTCTTCTTGTTTAATTGAACCCTTTACCATTATGTAATGCCCTTTTATATATATATTTTTATCTTGGCTGGTTTATAGTCTGCTTTGTCAGAAACTAGGATTGCAACCCCTGATTTTTTTCTGCTTTCCATTGGCTTGTTACATTTTCCTCCATTTCTTTATTTTGAGACTATTTGTGTCTTTACACATGCGATGGGTCTGTTAAATACAACACATTGCTGGGTCTTCATTCTTTATCCAGTTTGCCATTCTGTGCCTTTTAATGGGGGCATTTAGCCCATTTGCATTTAAGGTTAACATTGTTATGTATGAATTTGATCCTGTCATCATGATGCTAGTTGGTTATTTTGTAGACTTGTCGATGTAGTTGCTTTATGGTGTCACTGGTCTTTGTATTTCATTGTCCTTTGTAGTGGCTGGTAATGGTTTTTGCTTTTCATATTTAGTGCTTCCCTCAGGAGCCCTTGCAAGGCAGGCCTGGTGGTGATGAACACCTTCAGCATTTGCTTGTCTGAGAAGCAGACATACTGGGTCGGAAATTATTTTTCTTAAGAATGTTGAATATTGGCCCCCAATCTTTTCTTGCTTGTAGGGTTTCTCTGAGAGGTCTGTGGTTAGCCTGTTGGGCTTGCCTTCCTTTTAGTGGCAAAAACTGCAGTTTCTTTAGCATCAACTGAATAGGTAACCTGGCTTTTCTCTCTGGCTGCTCTTAACATTTTTCCTTTATCTCAACCTTGGAAAATCTGCTTATTATGTGTCTTGGGGTTGACCATCTCATGGAATATTTTACTGGGGTTCTCTGGATTTCCTGAAGTTGAATGGTGGCCTGTGTCACCAGGTTGACAAAGTTCTCTTGAGTGATATCCTGAAGTGTGTTTTCCAACTTGGTTCTATTCTCCCCATCTTTTTCAAATACCCCAATCAATTATAGATTGAGTCTTTTTACATAATCCCATAGTTCTTGGAAATTTTGTTAGTTCCTTTTCATTCTTTTTTCTCTAATCTTGAGTGCCTGTCTTATTTCAGCAAGGTAGTCTTTGAGCTCTGAAATTCTTTCCTCCATTTCGTCTATTCAGCTATTGATACTTGTGGTTATATTTTGAAGTTCTTATGTTGTGTTTTTTTCAGCTCCATCAGGTCATTTATGTTCCTCTATAAACTGGTTATTCTGGTTAACAGCTCTTGTAATGTTTTAGCATGGTTCTTAGTTTCTTTGCATTGGCTTAGAACATGCTGCTTTAGCTCAGTGAAGTTCATTATTACCGACCTACTGAAGCCAACTTCTGTCAGTTCATTCATCTCAGCCTCAGCCCAGTTCTGTGCCCTTGCTGAGAAGGTGTTGCAATCATTTGGAAGAGAAGAGGCACTCTGGCTTTTGGAGTTTTCAGTGTTTTCTCATTGATTCTTTCTCATCTTCATGCATTTATCTGGCTTTGATCTTGAGGCTGCTGAGCTTTGGATGGTTTTTTTTTTCTGGGAACACTTTTGTTGATGTTGTTGTTGTTGCTTTGTGTTTATTTGTTTTTCTTTTAACAGTCAGGTCCCTCTTACATAGGGCTGATGTGGTTTGCAAGGGGGTCCACTCCAAACCCTATTTACCTGAGTTCCTCCTGCACCTGAAGTTGTCAACAGTGGAGGCTGCAGAACAGCTAAGATGGCTGCCTGCCCCTTTTTCTGGGAGCTCTGTCCGAGAGGGGCACCAACCTGATGCCAATAGGAGTTCTTCTCTATAAGGTGTCTGGTGACCATGATGGGGGAGGTCACACCAAGTCAGGAGGCATGGGATCAGGGACCTGCTTAATGAAGCACTCTGTCTGCCCCTTGGTGGAGGGGGTGCACTTCACTGGGCGGGGGGAATCCCACTCATTCAGATCACCCAGATTCCTCAGAGTCAGCAGGGGAAAGACTAAGTCCATTGACCCATAGAGACCATGGCTGCCCCTCCCCCAAGGGGCTCCATCCCAGCGAAATCAGAGTTCTATCTGTAAACCCCTGTCTGGAGTGGCAATTCACTTTTAAAAGTGCAAATTACTTTACCTTCTTGCTTGTCTATTCCTAACCCATTCTGCTCTCAGAGCAGGTAGCACTAGGTGGTCTAAGACTATGAAGACGAATATGTCTGCTATAGAAACTTCAATTCTTAGCTTGTGAATAGTTTCTGCTGTGCAGGGCTTTTTAGTAGCCTATATGGTATGTAAGGGGCTATATAAATGCAAATTTGGTTTCGCTTAGAAAGGAAATGAGCCACACTAAATGGACATGCGTACAACTCTGGAATTAAAAGGAGGGTGGATTCCTTCTGTCAGCAGGGCCAAAACAATACTCCACATCCAAATACATCCTTTAAAAAGTCTTAGCAGTTAAAAAGAACATACAAGTTTGGACAGGAATGAAAACAGGAATTCTCTGTTCTGTTTTGTTGCTTTACCCTTCAATAGCTGTGAAGCAAAACTCACCATCTTGGTTTGCTCTAGTGATTTCTAATTCTGAATGACCACTGGGTCCAAATGAGATGCTTTTTGACCTAACTCTAATATTTCTAATAATGAGGGACAAATTGGTATGCCATTGTTACATAGAGTCCCTCTATTGCTCAACAGACAATGAAAAATTTAGGAGCAATGTTTCCTGAATGAAAGAGAGAGATCAAGCAAATTGTGTGGTTGTGTTGCACTGGGCACATGCATTAATGTTATATATTTCTTCTCAGTGACAGAAATTCCTCATTGGCATAGCAGGAAAATCATGTTGCTTTATCAAAATAATAACTGAAATTTGGCTTTGTTGAACATACATATCTTAGTTTCCTTAACTTTGGAGTACACAAAAGAAATATGGGGTTCTGGCAGGATGGCTGACAGAACTACCCTTAAGCTAAAAACACAGAAATGAGGACTAAACTAAAATGAAAATTAAAAATTAAATGCTCAGCTGAGTTCAAAAGGAAAAATGGGATTAATTTTCAGTTGCCAGAAACAAAGAAGGAATGTAAATTCATAGTGGAGTTTTATGAGTGGAAGTTCAGAGGGGTTGAGGGAAATTGACCAGATATAGGCCTTTGGGACATAGAAACTGAGGGAGATTAAACATGGCCATAAATTCTTTGCCATTCTTGCCATCAAGAAGTAGAATTTCCATTTATAACTAAGCTGACCTGTTACATGTTTTGACCAATAAAATGAGATAGAAATGATGCTGTGTAATATTAAAGATCATGACTTAACAGATCTGCAGCTATCACCTTTCTCTCTTGAAATTCTCCCTCTTGGAATCTAGCTGCCATCCTGTGTGAAGCTCAAGAAAGCTGCATTGAGTTGTCATGTGGAGGATCACTGATGCATCCTATACAAAAGCTTCAGCTGGGGCCAGGCGCGGTGGCTCATGCCTGTAATCCCAGCACTTTGGGAGGCCGAGGCAGGCGGATCACGAGGTCAAGAGATGGAGACCATCCTGGCCAACATGGTGAAACCCCGTCTCTACTAAAAATATAAAAATTAGCTGGGCGTGGTGGCGTGCACCTGTAGTCCCAGCTACTTGGCAGGCTGAGGCAGGAGAATTGCTTAAACCTGGGAGGCGGAGGTTGCAGTGAGCCGAGATCGCGCCACTGCACTCCAACCTGGCACCTGGTAGCAGAGCAAGACTCTTTCTAAAAAAAAAAAAAAAAAAAACAGCTGAATGCCTCGGCCAACAGTCAGCATCAACACTGCCAGCTATATGAGTGAGCCATTTTGAATGTTTCGTTTCTAGTAAATCTTTCAAATAACTGCAGCCCAGCTCATACTTGAATGGAGCAAAAGAATTGCCCAGCTGAGTTCAGTCAACCTACAGATGCATAACAGCTGATAAATGGTTGTTTTTGTTTTAAGACAGTAAGTTCCTGAGTAGTTTGTTACACAGCAATAGAAAACCAAAATGGCATGAGATTTTAATGCCCACACAATAACAGAATACAGTAGTCTTTTAGTATTCTAACAGACTGGAACCCATGATGAATTGGTTCCAGTACCACTGGCAAATACCAAATTCTAAGGGTGCTCAAGTCTCTTATATAATATTATGTAGCATTTGCATATGACCTATGCTTAGCCTCCTTTATTGTTTAGGGAATAATGACAAAAAAAAGTCTGTAAATGTTCAGTATGAATGCAACCATTTTTTAAAAAATATTTTTGACTCAAAGTTGGTTGAATCTAAACATGTGAAACCCATGGATATCGAGGGCTGACTGTATATGGCTTTAGATCCACACGTGCAGATGGGGGACACTGGAACCAAGACCTCTGGATACATCCAGGACATGGAAATGCTGTTCCCTTGGTAAGAGTGATATGTTTTGGCTCTGTGTCTCCACCCAAATCTCATCTTGAATTGTAATCCCCAGGTGTCAATGGAGGGACTTGGTGGGAGGTGACTGGATCATAGGGGCAGTTTCCCCCATGCTATTCTCATAATAGTGTTTGAGTTCTCACAAGATCTGATGGTTTTATAAATGGCAATTTCCCCTGCACTTTCATTATCTCTCTCATCTGCCCCCATATAAGATGTGCCTGCTTCTTTTTCTGCCTTAATTGTGAACTTCCTGAGACCTCCCCAGCTATGCAGACCTGTGAGTCAATTAAACCTATTTCCTTCATAAATTACTCAGTCTCAGGTATTTATAGCAGTGTGAGATCAGACTAATACAAAGAGGAACTAGAAGTACTCTGCCTACCATCCCAGATATGCAAAAGTAAGGTTGCCTTTCTTGTCTTTATTAGGGGCTAGATGAAAAACATTCTTTCATGAATACAGAAGCCTGAGGCCAACATTACATATCACTGTGGAGTCTAAATTTACACTTCATGCAAGATTTCTCTAAGCTGTGAAATTAACACAAAAACTGATCAAGGATGGATGAGATCTTTTGCGTACTTTACAGAAAGAACTTAAAACTGTTTGTTGAAACATTTCCACAATTTAAGGTGGCTGTGACACTTATTGGAGTGGGGAATTTCTACTGAAGATGGGCTCAGTGTACATATTTGCAAACCACTTAAATAAATGATTCCTGTTGAGGAGGAGTCAAGAGACACAGAGCTCAGGATTAGTAACTCTTGAATATGACATAACAAATCCAGCTGAAGAATCTGTTTTAAAAGTGTTTAAAATAATTTTGAGAGAAAACGACAAATAAAAACTAAGTTCAAAAGAACAAACAAGATACATATTTTTAAAAGTCACATGCCGTTGAAAAAGAACCAGATAGCATGTCAAGAAATGAAAGATACAATCATTAAAATTTTAAAAGTCATTGAAAGTTTGAACCAATAGATTTGGCTCATTTGAAGGGGGAATTAGTTGAACTAGAAAACAGATCAGAAACAATTGGCTCTAATTATCATAGAGTGATAATTAGGTAAAAATTTCAAAAGAGAGATTAGGATACATGAAGGATATAGGAATAGTTCTAACATATGCCTAATGGAGTTCTAGGAAGAAAGTCTAGAGGTAAGGACAGGGAAGGAATAATTGAAGGGATTATATACTAAGTATTGTATTAAGGGTCTGCTTATCACATTTGCATTTATCTCACTAATTATTAACATAGAGAAGTGAGATTCACTGTTATCTTTATTTTCATTTGAGAAAAATCTGATTTTGAAAAGCTACATAACACAGCATCAACTTCTTCCCTCCATAGTAGTGTCTGTGCAAGACCCATATTCCTATCCCAGTGACACTGATCTTTGGCCAAGGTCACCAAAAACTTCTGTGTGGTTGAATTCAGTGGGCCTGGGCCACTGGCCTCTTTCCAGCCCCCACAGCAAAATTCCTATCTTTACAGCCTCTAACTTTGCTTGTTTCTTTATTTTATTTTGTTTTATTTTCGATACGGGGGTATGTTTGCAGGTTTGTTACATGAATATTTTGCATAATGCTGAGGTTTGGGCTTCTGGTGAACTCATCACTCAAACAGTGAACATAGTACCCAATAGTTTTTTGACCCTTGTCTTCCTCCCACTCTCCCACTTTAGAGTCCCCAGTGTCTATGATTTCGATCTTTATGTTCATGTGTACCCATTTTTTATCTCCCACTTATCAGTGAGAATATGCAATATTTGATTTTCTGATTTTGAGTTATTTCATTTAGGATAATGGCCTCCAGCTCCATCCACGTTGCTGTGAAGATCATAGGTGCATTATTTGTTATTGCTGCATAGTATTCCATGGTGTGTATATACCACATTTTCTTTATCCAGTTGACTGTTGATTGATACTTAGGTTGATTCTACAACTTTGCTGTTGTGAACAGTGTTGCAATAAATGTTCAAGTGCTGGTGTCTTTCTCATAAAATAATTTATTTTCCTTTAAGTAGATACCTAATAGTGGGGTTGCTAGGTCCAACAGTAGTTCTATTTTTTAGTTTTTTGAGAAATCTCCAGACTATTTTCAGTAGGGGCTAATTTACATTACCACCAACAGTGTACAAGTGTTCCCTTGATTGCTCAGGCTAGGACTTCCAGTGCTATGTTGAATGGGGTGATGGGAGTGGATATCCTTGTCCTGTTCCAGTTCTTACGGAAAATGCTTTTGACTTTTCCTCATTCAGTATGACATGTATACTGGAACTTAAAGTAAAAATCAAAAAAAGGGAAATATTTTCAACTGTGTAAAATTTTTTGAAAAGATTTTTTCTTTAGTGCTGACCTTGAATCATTTGATGACTATATGTCCTAGTGATGTTCATCTTGTATACTATGTTGAAGATGTTCTCTGAATTTCTTGTATCTGAATGTCTACCTCTCTAGCAAGATTAAGGAAATTTTCCTGAATTATTCCCTCAAATATGTTTTCCAAGTTGCTTACTTTTTCTTCTTTTCTCTGAAGTATGCCTGTAAGTCATAGGTTTGGTTGCTTTACATAATCCTGTCTTTCTTGAAGGCTTTGCTTTTTAAAAAATTCTTTATTCTTTATTTTTATTTGACTGGGCTAGTTCAGAAGACTGGTCTTCAAGCTCTGAAACTCTTTGTTCTGCTTGGTCTATTCCATTGTTAAAAGTTTCAACTATATTTTGAAATTCCTTCAGTTATTTTTTCAAATCCAGAAGTTCTATTTGGCTTTTAAAAATGCAGCTATTTTGTCTTTCCTCTCCTTCATCATTTTTCTATTTTCTTTGTGTTGGTTTTCAACTTTCTCTTGGATCTCATTGAGCTTCTGTGCAAGTCATATTTTGAGTTCTTTATGTTACTTCAGAATTTTGACTTTGGTTATGATCCATTGCTAGATAGCTTGTGCAGTGTTTTGGAAGTGTTAGAATACTTTTTGCATTGCCAGAGTTATTGGGCTGATTCCTTCTTATATGAAGGAGCTGTGACTTCTTATTTTTGAATTTGCTATCATTTGAAGGGACTTTTAAATTATTATTCTTTTTTTTTAACTTGAAGGTATGACTGTTGTATATGTTGAATATGATCATTTGTCTTTGTTACTGGGTGCTTTCAGGAGGTCTAGACTCTGTATAATTTCCTTGGTTGTGGAGAACTTTCGTGCAGTGGCTTTCTCAAATGCTGTTTGTGGTAGTGATATTTTTTATGTATGAGTGAGCTGACACACTATCTCTTGTGGTACTGAGATGGTGGAGGTTTCAGGACGTTTATCTTATACACTAACACTATGCTTTTCTGAGAGCAGATGTTTTATTTGGTGGTGTAATTCAGTCTCCAGTTCAGTAAGTGGTGCTTAAAAGTAAGAGCTGGCTTACCCTGGGGTAGCCCAGTGAGTGAAGGCACTCACCCTGATGAGGGGTGGCTGAAGGAGATTGCATTGGTGTGTGCTGAGGTCTTGGGAAAGGATTGGGAGGGAAGCTGTGCCAGTTCCCCACACTGTGCAGACAGGAATATAATCTACTTTCTTCTCATGGCCCTGTTGCAAGGCTCATGATCTTCAAACTCCTGGCTGCAATGTGGCTGCACACTGTGGGAACTCCCCTTTGGCAGCTACCACCAAAATGGGCTCAGGTAGAGCCTCTTCTCCAAGTTTGGAACAGACAACTCTATGGCTTTTCTGCCCTCCATTCCTGTGATACTGTCGCTCTGTGTAGAGAGGCAGAGATGGGCCCTGCTCTTTGTGGAAGGATCTGTGGCACAGGCTTGCATTCAATAGGGGTGCAGCAGGCATGGAAAGTGCTGGAAAGGCTTTCTCTAAGTACATATGCACTTGACCCCACCTGGGAGAGCCTATGCTGTGTCTACAACAGTGGACAGGAAAGTGGGGGATGACCCCCCTCTCCATGTCCATATCTAGCTGCTGGTGCCACACCTTCAGTGATAATTACTGTATCCATATTTCCTTTGTCCCAAAAGGGGCTTTAGTTGGTTGTGCTCCCACTCTTCTAGGGGAAGCCCATGCTGAGAGCTAGGTCTCCAGGCATCCTGTAGCTCCCCAGGGACCCGCTGGTCACTTGAGATTGCTAAAGTTAGAAAGGATTGTGGAATGTGTTTATGGGGGATCTAGTGTTGTGGAAACTCAAGGACTGAGGTTCCCTGGGCAGGTCTGTGGCCCACAATGAGTGCACAATGAATATGGTACCTGCTGTCTCGGTTTGGCCCTAGGGGAGTGTAAGCACCCTTGTGCAAGCCAACTATTCGGTTCTCTGTCCCTGATAATTTCTCAAATCACCACCAACAGCATTGCCCAGGATTACAAGGGCAGAGGGGCTCCCTAACACTTTGGTGATATCAAATTTTTGCAGGGGTGAGAGGGGCAGAGAAGCATCCTCACCTATCCTTTCTGCATGGCTACAAGCTCCTTAGGGTTTGATCTCTGCTAGATTCTTGCTGTTTTCCTCTTGTGTATCCCAGCTTCTTCCCATGGGCTCTCTGACAGGTCCTGGCTTTCTGTCCTCAGCTTTCCATTTTGATCATGACCATTCACCTGTAACTCTGATCTTCTTTCTGAGAACTGGCATCTAATTTCACTAGTCATCCATTTTCTTCTATTCTACCTTCATCTAAACCAGTGATTGTCAACCTTAGTATGCATAAGAATCACTACAGAAGCATGACTCAAAATAAATATTTTTTCATAACAAACTATTTCAATGCAAGTAGACACATTTCTCGTTTCTAGTTTTTCCCCTATGTTATTCCTTTTTTGTTCTATTTATCTCCATTATTTCTATATACGTTCTAAGCAGGCATGACTGTTTTTAATTCTTCCACCTCTTTCTTAACTTGGTCCTATTCCTCCTTTGCTGTGTGTAAGTTAACACACATTTGCTTTGTCATAATAACCCTTTTCCCTTTGTTTCCGTTTTGCCGTAAGTTGCAAATATTTGCTTTTCTAACATATTCCTCCACATTTTATTTTGAAAACGTTCCCCTATTGAGAGATATGAAGTCAATAAGCTCTGAATTGGCTGAAATATCTCTTATTCAGGCAAATGCCTTCAGAGTAGGATAAATCTGCCCAGGAGATATCCTCCCATTGGTCCAACATCTATGCCAGGGCAGTAATCAATTTATAGTTGTCTCTTCTGGTTTCCCTTTAGCGCATCTCAGCTTCTATGCATCTTCTCTTGAAGCCTGAAACCTGTACCTGCTCTGGCTTTACTTGAACTTGCTTCCCCTCCTACAATAACTATGTCTCACCCCAATTGAACAAGCAATGCCAAAGGGGAATCAGTACTTGTTTATAACAATTTGCAAAGTCAGATTCTGGCAAAGATGAGGTGAATATTCAAGGCTGGGTAGTACCCTTGAAACCTTCCCATTCAAATATAGAGAGTAATACATGAAGATGAGTCAGGGAGAAGAAAGAGAGGGGAAGGGAAAGAGTGTGAGAGTAAAAAGAGGAGGAAGAACTGAAAGAGGAGCTGAAGGGGGAGAGAAAGAAATGAAGGAAAGATAGAAAGATGAGATTGAGAATGTTGGGTCCCTAGGGGGAGTCCTGAGACTTTTGATTTCATAAGATTTACTCATGCAGTCATATGGAGCCAGAAAGAGAGAGTTGATGGTTCTTATGGTACAACAGATTCTTCTGTGACTTGGTTGATCAAGTTTTCTCCTCTTAAACGTACTTATCATATTGTTGACTGCTAAATGACATCCATATTTCAAAGCCTAGTTCAGATGCAATCTCTTCTATGAAACATGACTGCACATCTCACCAGGAGAACTATATCCTTATTCTGAACTTATATAGCATTACAGAATTGTAATAACACATGGCAAACTAAAATAAAGCACTTACTACCTGCCATGTCCTAGCATAGGTGTTTTGCATATCTTAACCTTCATCATGAACCTAAGAGGCAGGCAATATTATACCCAGTTTATAGATGAGTAAAATAAAGCCACAGAGAGCTTAAATAGCTTGTCCAAGGCCACAAAGCCCTGATGTTGCATTTAGTATAATATATATGATGATGTAGTTGTATATATTCGCTTTGCTTTATATACATCTTCACCTAGGCTTTAAGTTCCTTAAACATTGAGTCTTTGTTTAGCATCTTTAAAAATTCCTATTATAACACATCTTATAAAATAAAAGATGCAACAGATATTAGTAAAGAGAAAAAGGAAAGAAAAAGAAGAAGAGAGAGGAGAACAGAAAGAAGTGAAAGATCCCATTATATCTTGGCTGGGAGGCTATGATTACAAGGAAAAAGAGCAAAGATGCATTTCAGTGGAACCTATTTTCATTTCAATGGCTACTAGTTCAAAATTGCTTTATGTTTCTATCTACTTTACCAGTAGACAAAGAAGGACCACAGTCTTAATGTTATAACAGAGAAGGATGGTTCACTAATTTGATTACTCTTACAAAATGATAAGTGTTTGCTGGTTTGAACCTTTCACTGGTTACAATTATAATGCAAATGTCTTTGAGAGACTATCTTTTTCTTTATTTCTCACTGATCTAGGTGACTTTCAAGATGACTTGAAAGTTCAGGGTTTTATAATTCTGAAAAACATCATGTCTGACATTGCCCATTTATGTCATCAGGTAACTAAACAGTTGTGATAGTCTCCCATTCCCCAAAGGATGAAGGCCATGACATTCATGTCCATCTGTCATGGGAAATGATTTGAACCTTTTTTGTCTCCTTTTATCACTGGTCACTGCTTCCAGACCTGGTACATTGCCAGGGGTTGGCAAATTTTTTTCTTAAAGAGCCAGAGAGATTTTTTTTATTGTTGTGGAGCATATATGTTGCAACCACATGCCTCTGCTATTGTAGAATTTAAAAAAAACCATAGACAATACCTTCACAAATGGGTGTGGCTGTGTATCAATAAACTTTACTTATAAACTCAGGCATTGGGCCAGATTTGCTCTATAGTTACGCTATGTCAGGCCCTCAACCTTGTTCACTGACACAAAGGAAGCTGTTTAATATAGAAATAGAAGACTCAAGCGGGAAGACTTGCTTGGGAAGGGCAGCACATGAGTGTCATTAATGAGTATTACAATCTCTTTTGCAGAGGCCCCTTTCTTCTTAATGCTAACTCTTCTGTCTATGTACAGGCAAACAAATTCTTGATTCACTTCCTTTTCAGAATAAATATTTTAACAAGCCTGCTTAAATGAAGATTTTGTATTTTAAGGAAAGCAACATTTCTTTATATATTATAGGAATCATGACATTGTAAATGTAACTAGCATCTAGGCTATAGGGAATATCTTACTCTGTATCATTTTGAGTTTATCAAAACTGTCAGAGAAGACTCCAGTAAGGGTAAATAAGAGAAATGGTAGACTTGGTCCAAATTTATTTCTTTGCATTTTACAAGATAAGGGTGAAAGTATGCGAAAGTGAGTTACAAGGAATAACTGAAGCATAAAGATGAGAGCCTTCTAACACTCAAAAGAAATAGGTTTATCCTTGGTACTGACCTCAGCCTTCACAGCAGATCTCCTGGGAGAAATGGGATCTGCTAAAAGGTTATTACACACTGTAACAACCAAGAGCCTGGTTATAAGCAAGTGCTTGATTTTCTGTTGCACTGGATGGAACAACAGTGGTTTGAAGATGGTGTAGGGAAGGCCCATCCCCTCCCTCTTTTATAGCTGCCTGATTGCATTCCTGCCCCTAACCTGCACATGGTAGTGGATAAAGCTTAGGTATCTGTATCTTCTGTTTCTATTTTATCTGTCTTTCTGTTATTCCCGAAAGAATAAGTTCCAACACATTGTTGCACAATGGGAAAAGCCCTCTCTGGGTTTTTTTTTTAAGAACTGCTTACTCTGCTGAATTTCTTTCTTCTCCCCCTCTCCATTCACCTCTGTCCTTTTTTCCTAAACCTTTTTCTTTGTACATCTGTCCTTTCCCCTTTCCCTTTCCCCAAATGCAATTTCACTCTCCAGCTACTTGACTGTTTTCTATTTCTACTTTATGTTTCAATTTCAATATTTTCCTATAGTCTTTCCTCATTGAGTGATCTAGCCCCTAACTTTGGAAATATCTATAAAGCTAAAGCTTTATTTAAAAACTTAAAAAAAGACAGATAAGCTGGCTATTTGGAACTCAGAGCACTTGTAACTGGACTATAATCTTCTCCTCTATGGTTATGTGGCAAACCAAGGACAGAGTGTCTTGAACCTATATTGTGTGTAGCGTATGGCGTAATTCTAGCAACTAGGAAGTCTGCGGAGCAGGAGAAAAGTGGAAAAAGAAGAACAATCTCCCTTATTCCTGGTCTGAGGTCATTCCTAGAGAAATTTTTGCTGTCAGTATAGCTTGCTGTTGGCTTCTTCTCAAACTTCTTTTCCTGAACCTTCCTGAGTTCTCCCTTGACTTGTGAATCCTTCTGCTATTCTTTTTTACTTTATTTTTTATCGTTCAATTTAAAAAATTGATACATGATTGATGTACATGGTTTCAGGGTACATGGGAGAATTTGATACATTGACATAATATGTAAAGATCAAGTCAGGGTAACTGGGATATCTAAGTTCTCTATTTTATGGAATAACAGGTAACATTTCCTATTTCCTATTGTACTTGATGCAGAATTCTTTCCTTTCAACCTCTTCTATCCTAATCAAACCAGTCAAGGCCTCAATGCATTGAATCTCAACTAAACTTTAGGGGGTGAGGGCAAAGGGACTAAATGAGCATATGTGGAAAGTCTGATATATTTGAGGCACTTTCATGAACACTATTTTGTGAATCTTCACAACCTTCCTACAAGAAAGGCATTTTTGAGCCCAGATTACAAACTGTAAGATGAAAGTTCAGAGAATGGGCCTTACTTGCTTTATTAGCAATAAAATTAAAAAAAAATTTATTATTGTCGTGTAATAAGTAATTTACCCAATAGTTAATTACTTAATATGCATTTATTACCTCAGTTTCTGTGGGTCAGGAATCCAGGTGCAGCTTAACTGCGTCCTCTACTTCAGGGTCTCTTATATCCTATAATTAAGGCATTGACTAGGTATTAATCATCTTTTTAAAATTTTATGGGTACATTGTAGATGCATATATTTATGGGGTACATATGATGTTTTAGTGTAGGCATATAGTGTGTAATAATCACATCACAGTCATTGAAGTATCCATCATCTAGAGCATTTTGTATTTCTTTGTGTTAGGAACATTTCAACTTTAGTCATTTAGTTATTTAAAATACATAATAAATAATTGTTGACTGTAGTTGCCTGGTTGTGCTATCAAATACTAGACATTATTCATTCTATCTAACTACGGTTTTGCACCCATAGTTGTTAATAGTTCCCAACATGAATGAGAGCATGTGAAATTTGTCTTTCTGTACCTGGCTTATTTCACTTAACATAATGTCCTCTAGTTCCACCTATGTTGTTATAAATGACAGCATTTCATTATTTTTGTATATAATCAATTGGGTATACGCACCACATTTTCTTTATCCACTCCTCTGTTTATGGACACTTGGCTTGCTTCCAAATCTTGGCTGTTGTAAACAGTGCTGCAATAAACACTGGAATGCAGATATCTCTTCAATTTACTGATTTCCTTTTTTTATACCTGGTAGTGGTATGGCTGGATCATATGATAATTTTTAGTTTTTTGAGGAACCTTCATACTGTTCTTCATAATGGTTGAACTAATTAACAGTCCAACCAACAGTGTACAATGATTCCCTTTTGTCCATATCCTCGCCAGCATTTGTTATTACCTTTCTTTTTGGTAAATGCCATTTTAACTGGGGTGAGATGATATCTTATTGTAGCTTTGATTTGCGTTTCTCTGATGATTAGTGATGCTGAGAATTTTTCATATATCTCTTGGACATTTGTATGTCTTCTTTTGAGAAATGTCTATTAAGATCATTTGTTCATTTTAAAAAATTGAATTCAATTATTTTCCTGAGTTGTTTGAGCTCCTTATATATTCTGGTTATTAATTCCTTGTCAGATGGGTTGTTTGCAAATATTTTCTCCCCTTCTGTGGGTTATCTTTTCACTTTGGTGGTTGTTTCCTTTGCTGTGTAGAAGCTTTTTAACTTTCTGTGATCCCATTTATCCATTTTTGCTTTGGTTGCTTGTGCTTTTGAGATATTAGTCAAGAAATCTTTGACCAGACCAACACCCCAGAGAGTTTCCCCAATGTTTTCGTACAGTAATTTCATAGTTTCAGGTTTTATATTTGAGTTTTAAATACATTTTGGTTTGATTTTTATATACATAGAGATGGGGGTCTAGTTTCACTTGTGTTATAATTATCTTAAGGTTCAACTAGGAAATGAGGCAGTCTAAAGTCACATTTCTTGGCAGAATTTATTGTCTCATAGGTTGTTAGATTGAAGGAGTCAGTTCATGGCTGTTGGGAAGAAGCTGCCCTCAGTTCCTTAAAACATGAGCCTCTCCAATTTGGCAGCTTTCTTCATCAAAACAGGCAAGCTGTGAAGGCAATATAAATAGTTAAATAACAAGACAGAAGTCATAATCTCTTATAACATTATCATGTAAGTGACATGTCATGAACTTTGCTGCATTTTATTTCTTAGAAGCAAGTTACCATGTTCAGCCCACACTTAAGGGGAGATTATATGAGGGTGTGAATGCCAGCAGATTGGGATCACTGGGGCCATCTTAGAGCCTGCCTGCCATATTTGCCCAGGAGTCTACAGCTTGTAAAGGGCAAATGGGACATGCACTCAGTCTGTTAGTCTCTAACTCTGTGTTCTTCACTCAACTAGGGGACAACCTGATTGAGATATCTCACCTTGATGAAGAATAACAGATATCTTGCAATGTTTTAAAATGTCTCTCTCAATCTGCTATCTCAAAGGGACATAAGGTATGAAAGTAAGGATGAGAATAGGTTCTGGAGGACTCTGATGTTCCTGAAGGTAGTGTGAGACTTCCTGTAGTAGTGTGAACTACAGAGTCAGGGGTGGATGAGGAGGGGTGGGCCTGATAAGTGGTAGTGCAGGAAAAGGAGGAGCTTGGCCATTATGTGTTGTATGCAGAGCAGGGAGAGGGAGGTAGGCCAGTTAGGGATTCTTACAGAGAATGGCTTATAGGATTTGTAGAATACTTTAGAATCTATAATATATGTTCACAATTGATCCTCACATAAAAAGCTACTAACTGTATAAGGTTCTCAACCAAGTAATTGAAAACATAAAGAGAATACTATAGTATATCATGAAGATAGCAACTTCAGGAACCAATAGTATGAAGACTACTGTTTATAAGATGAGGATATTGAGATCAGAGAGCTTATCCAAGAAGTGGTACATTTTGATGACAGACCTAGTAAGACTGTTCTGATATGATGACTTAAAGTACCTTGCTCTGAATGTAAATAACTAAATAAGTAATTAGATGTAAACATACTTTCTTCTTTGCTCCTATGAGCAGAAGAAGTTGATTTGGTAAATAAGGAGATTCGTGTCTGGGAGGGTAGTTGCCTTACTGCCAAGGGTATGCCAAATTCCACACCTGCATGTGTTTAGCTCCATCCCTCTTTCAATGTCATAGGACGAATATGAGATGAAGCCAAGATTAAACCCAGGTCTCATGCTGTCAAGCTGTTTGCTCTTTCTTTTGCCCTAAATAGTTGATGAGGTATTGTGAAAGGGCAGATGTGCAATGATCTGAATATGGGAGTTGATAAGGAGGAGGCTCATAGGCTAGAACCAGTGGTCCAGAATAAGGAAGAAAGGAGAATGCCTGAAGTGTAAAAATAATATTAGTTAACATTCGTTTAGTAATTTTATTATGCCGAGCTGCCCACTCAACACTTCATAAGCATTTTCTCATTTAATCCTTCAACAAACTTTTGGGGTGCAATCTGTTATTGCTATATATTACAGATGAGAAAATCGACAGTGATTTAAAAGTCTTGCTTAAGGTTGAGAACTGGTAAGTGATACAGCTGGGATTCAAGCCTGGGTATCTTTGTTTTAGCCAATCATATGCTGCTTTTAATCCTCAATTACCTCTGGAGTCTCATTCCTAGCAAAATCTGAATCACAGAAAACATCTGGAAATCTAGCCCACCTACCTTTTTGCTTAGTCTCTGCTTTGAGCTCTTTTAAAGGCTAATGAAATGTCATTCATAATATTATATCAGTGCCCAATTGCAATTTGCATCTTATATAATAAAATGTAAAGCTAAAATCTTCTACTTTACAGGTTATATACCTGAGGAGTGTTGGAGAGAGAATAATCTCCAAAGGAAGATTTTAGCTAAAAGATTTTTTAGGCTGGATTTTTCATAGTCCAGTGGAAGCTTTGTCTGTTGCTTGGCAACTGGTTTTTGAGAGGGTGCAACCTGATCCAATTGGTTATATACAATATATATATATGCCTGTCAATTGGATTAATTGGATATATATCCTATATGTATGTATATATCCTATATATGTGTGTGTATACATACACACACACACACATATACACACACATAGAGAGAATGCCAAATAGACTTGTTTTTTATACAAACTTATTCTTCTCTAATAGCTGAACCTAGATTCTAGATCATTTGTCCTCCGGTAACTTTTGTATTTAGCTACCAAAATTATTCATTCCCTAGGTAATAGGTATACCTACAGTTTGTAGCAAAATGCTAATATAACATCTATAATGTTCTTTTTACAAACAAATGTGTGCTTTTTCAAAGCCCTGAAAAGGTATGGGTTCTCTTTGTGGAATATAAATCTTTACTTATCTACCTGAGAAGTACAGCAAGATGTTTGCAGATGATAGGAGAACATTTGCATTCTTAGTGACCTTCCATCCATGTCCACCTTGAATTGGATATGATTTAAGTTGGTTTTTCTAGGAGCTGCTAAATCTAAAAATAGTAAGGAAAAAACTTATCTCCTTTTCTCACCATGTAGCTGTTATACATGCCTTGTGAATGTATCTAGAGGAAGTCCACCAAAGCTGGCATTGGGGAGGGAGCTCCAGCAGCAATGCATCTGAGGTACAGCAAGTCGGGTCTGAGGGTCGTATTCATTCTTCTAAGGATATCTTTGGCTTTCATGTCCTCTACTATCCGAATTTAAGTACTTCAAAATGGCAGAGCCAAAATGTAACCCATATTTATGAACTCAAGATCAAACTGTTTCCACTTTACAATGATAAAATCTCTACTTACTTCCTCAAATGTCCAAGATGCTATCGTCATTTTGGTGATCAGTGGTATACTGAGATTACTTCTGCTGTTATGCAGAAAATAACTGTACATTATCCAAGTATGAGCCCTACACAATGATCCAAAAAGTGTTGCTATGAAGTTCATGTTTGAACTCAATGTATTAGAGCAGCTAATGATATCGCACCAATCTTCTGCTTTATGAGTGCTAAAGTTAGAATGTTCATTGACAGTTTATATTCACTTTCATTACAATGCTATGTGTGCATTCACTATCGTTAATTTATGTGTGTGTGAATTTGTGTAGTTGAGAAATTGACAGACACAATTATAATATTTATGAATTAAAAACATAATAATATAAAGTTAACTCCATCAATTACTTATCAATCAGGTAATAGATACAATATATTAGATGGGCTTTGGAGTTGGTTAATTCATTCATTTAAATGATCTCACAAAAATTCAAAAATATATGCACATGGATAATTATTACAGCATTATTTTAATAACAGAAGACCAGGAAAAACTCCAATGCCTATCAAGGGAAGACCAATAAATAAACTATGGTAAGTACACATTGTTGAGTAGTATATGGTTGTATAAAGGAATGAGGACAAGCTGTACATACTGAAGTGGAATAATGTCCAGAATATATTGTAAGGTGAAAACAGCAAGATACAGAAGAAGATTAGATTACAGTATTCTAACTTTTATCTAATAAAGATGGGGATATATGTATGTATATTTACATTTGCTTATAGTTTAAAAAATAGAAAACTAGGCTAAATATTTTTTAAATGTTCTTTTTTAGTTTTTAAAGTTCCATTTAAATTAATGATAACCCAGAGGCAATAAGCCTTTTCAGAGCCCAGGCTAGGTTACAGAAATACAATACTTTGATTAAAAGGATCTATTTTATTTTTAAGTGGTGCACAATAATTGTACGTACTTACGGGGTACAATGTGATGTTTTGATACATATATATGTTGTGTCATGATCAAATCAGGATGATTAGCATATTAAAATGGCTACCTGTAGAGTGATGGAGGAAACAGGATGAAGAAGACAGAGGTAAAGAAAGAATTTTGAAAATGTACTTTATTATGTAGCCCATTTTTGAACTATGTTAATGTTTCTCACATAATTAAAAATTTAAAAAGAAATAGAAAACAAAAAATCTAATTATATATCAAAATGATGTTATAACCATAAAGAAAAATAATAGCCTCAAGTGACTTAAAAACACAGTATTGGCCAGGTGTGGTGGCTCATGTCTGTGACCCTGGCACTTT
The DNA here is from genome assembly GCF_049354715.1 of Callithrix jacchus. Taxonomy (NCBI): domain Eukaryota; kingdom Metazoa; phylum Chordata; class Mammalia; order Primates; family Cebidae; genus Callithrix; species Callithrix jacchus. Next base: position 14,424,929 of record NC_133524.1, read on the forward strand.
AGGAGGCTGAGGCGGGTGGATCATTTGAGATCAGGAGTTCAAGACTGGCCTGGCCAACATGGTGAAACCCCATCTCTACTAAAAATACAAAAATTAACCAGGTGGTAGTGGCATGTGCCTGTAATCCCAGCTACTCAGGAGGCTGAGGCAGGAGAATCATTTGAGCCTGGGAGGAGATTATGGTGAGCTGAGGTTGTGTCACTGAACTCCAGTCTGGGTGAGAGTAAGACCCTGTCTGAAAAAAATAAAAATAAACCAGTGTATTGGATATATGTCTCTAGTGAAATATTTTCTAAGGACAATAACAGCCACAAAGAAATCTTTTTTTTTTTTTTTGAGACGAAGTCTTGCTCTGTTGCCCAGACAGGAGGGCAGTGGTGCAACCTTGGCTCACTGCAACCTCCATTTCCTGGGTTCAAGCGATTCCCCTGCCTCAGCCTCCTGAGTAGCTGGGACTGACTATAGGCATGCACCACCACACCCAAATACTTTTTTGTATTTTTTAGTAGAGATGGGGTTTCACCATGGCCAGTATGGTCTCGGTCTCCTCACCTCATGATCCGCCCGCCTCGGCCTCCCAAAATGCTGAGATTACAGGTGTGAGCCACTGCGCCTGGCCAGAAATCTTAAATTGTATTTAGTGAGTTTGTTATTAGTAGTAACATTAGTATTGGTTTATATGTTATCATCATTGGAAATCAAGATTTTTAGTGTGAAAGAAAAGATAAAAATATAAAAGCAAAGAATTAAAAATCTTAAAATCTTAGATGTGAATAGGAAATACAGTATGCTTTCCCCAACTTTTCCCGCTGAAAATGTCTTAAATTGATGATAACTCAGAAGCAATGAGCCCTTTTAGAGACCAGACTAGGTTGCAAAAATACAATACCTTGATTAGAAAGAACCAAGGCTTTTTTGGAAAAATGACAGATTCTATGTCTGGAACAGGAATTGGGCAAGGTGGACCTGGAATTCTTTTGTACCAGAAGGCAGAGGATGCTATAGAAAACTATTCTGACTGTGTAAAAAGGACACTGAACTAATATGGGAAAGTTGAGTATCAAAAAGAAATATGATGACATTTAATTGAAATGCATGAATTCAGAGTTAAAAATATTGTCTCTGGAGGTTGCACCAACAAATTAAGCTGAAAATTGAAAAACAAAGTGATAGAATCAAGATTTTATTCATCCTTTCCTGTGTAAATGGTATGTGAGGGTAAACAATAGTTCATGAGAAGAACTTTCTTTCCATAGAAAAATTCTATCTAATTAATATAGAACAGATTTAGGAAATCACAAGCTTTGCAACCATTAAAGACTAATCAGTGTAGTCAACCACCATTAATAAATACCAAACCATTAGGAGAAATGGTGATAACATCTTTAAAACTTTTTTATTTTTTATTTTTTTTGGTATATAGTAGGTATATATATTTGTGAGGAACATGAGATGTTTTGATATAAGCACGCATTGTGAAATAATCATGGAGAATGGGGTATCCATTTCCTCAAGCATTTATCATTTGTGTTACAATCCAGTTACACTCTTTTATGTATTTTAAAATGTGTAATTAAGTTATTATTGACTGTAGTCACCCTATTATGCTATCAAATGGTAGATCTTATTCATTCTTTCTATTTCTTTGTACCCATTAACCATCCCTACCTCTTCTCTCAGTCTCCTACTACCATTCCCATCCTCTGGTAACTATCCTTCTATTCTCTATCTCCATGGGTTTGTTTTGATTTTTAGATCCCACAAATAAATGAGAACATATGGCGTTTGTATTTCTGTGCCTGGCTTGTTTTACTTAACATAGTAACCTCCAGTTCCATCCATGTTGTTGTAAATTACAAGCTCTCATTCTTTCTTAATGTCTGAATATTACTCCATTATGTGTAAGTACCACATTTTCCTTATTCATTAATTTTTGATGGACACTTACCTACTGTGAATAGTGCTGCAGCAAACATTAGAGTGCAGATAGCTTTTCAATATACTGTTTTATTTTCTTTTGGATACATGCGGTCATTGCTGCGTCATATGGTAGCTCATTTTTTTAGATTTTTGGTAATCTCCCAACTCTTCTCCACAGTGGTGTACTAATTTACATTCCCACCAACAGTGTATGAGGGTTCACTTTTCTCCACATCCTCACCAGCATTTGTTATTGCTTGTCTTTGGATATCAGCCATTTTAACTGGGGTGAGATGATAGTTCATTGTAGTTTCCATATGCATTTGTCTTCTTAATAATGTTGAGCACCTTTACTTATGCTTGTTTGTCATTTGTGTGTCTTTTGAGAAATATCTATTAAATTTTTTTGCCCATTTTTGATCAGATTCTTCATTGTTGTTGTTTCCTGTACAGTTGTTTGAGCTCCTTATATATCCTGGTTATTAATCCTTTGTCAGGTGGGTAGTTTGCAAATATTTCCTTTCATTCTGTGGATTATCTCTTCACTTTGTTGATTGTATCCTTTGCTGTGCAAAAACTTTTAAATTTCTCTCTCTCTCTCTCTCTCTCTCTCTATATATATATATATATTATATATATATATATTTTATTGTACTTTAGGTTCTGGGGTACATGTACTGATCATGCAGGATTGTTTCATAGGTACATATGGCAAAGTGGTTTGCTGCCTCCATCCTCCCATCACCTATATCTGGCATTTCTCCCCATGATATCCCTCTCCAACCTCCCCACCCCCTGCTGTCTCTCCCCTAGTCACCTCCAACAGGTCCCAGTGTGTGATACTCCCCTCCCTGTGTCCATAATTTCTCATTGTTCAACACCTGCCTATGAGTGAGAACATGTGGTGTTTGATTTTCTGTTCTTGTGGCAGTTTTCTGAGAATGATGGTTTCCAGATTCATCCATGTACCTGCAAAGGACATGAACTCATCGTTTTTTATGGCTGCATAGTATTCCATGGTGTATATGTGCTACATTTTCCTTTTCCAATCTATCATCGATGGGCATTTGGGTTGGTTCCAGGTCTTTGCTATTGTAAACAGTGTCACAATGAACATACGTGTGCCTGTGTCTTTATAATAGAATGATTTATAATACCTTGGATATATACCCAGTAATAGGATTCCTGGGTCAAATAGAATTTCTATTTCCAGGTCCTTGAGGAATTGCCCACACTGTATTCCACAATAGTTGAACTAATTTACACTCCCACCAACAGTGTAAAAATGTTCCTATTTCTCCATATCCTCTCCAGCATCTGTTGTCTCCAGATTTTTTAATGATCGCCATTCTAATTGGCATGAGATGGTATCTCAATGTGGTTTTGATTTGCATTTCTCTAATGACCAGTGATGATGAGCTTTCATATGTTTGTTGTCATAAATGTCTTCTTTTGAAAAGTGTCTGTTCATGTCCTTTGCCCACTTTTGAATGGGTTTGTTTGTTTTTTTTCTTGTAAATCTATTTTAGTTCTTGGTAGATTCTAGATATTAGCCCTTTGTCAGATGGGTAGATTGCAAAAATTTTTTCCCATTCTGTTGGTTGCTGGGTCATTCTAATGATTGTTTCTTTTGCTGTGCAGAAGCTCTGAAGTTTAATTAGATCCCATTTGTCTATTTTGGCTTCTGTTGCCAATGCTTTTGGCGTTTTAGTCATGAAGTCCTTGCCTATGCCTTTGTCCTGAGTAGGATTGCCTAGATTTTCTTCTAAGGTTTTTATGATGTTAGGTCTCATATTTAAGTCTTTAATCCATCTGGAGTGAATTTTAGTGTAAAGTGTCAGGAAGGGGTCCAGTTTCTGCTTTCTGCACATGGCTAGCCATTTATCCCAACACCATTTATTAAACAAGACTCCCCATTGCTTGTTTTTTTTTTTTTGTCAGGTTTGTCAAAGATCAGATGGGTGTATATGTGTAGCATTGCCTCTGAGGCCTCTGTTCTGTTCCATTGGTCTATATCTCTGTTTTGGTACCAGTACCATGCTGTTTTGATTGTTGTAGCCTTGTAGCATAGTTTGAAGTCAGGTAGCATGATGCTTCCAGCTTTGTTCTTTTTGCCTAGGATTGTCTTGGCTATGCAGGCTCTCTTTTCATTCCACATGAAATTTAAGGTGGCTTTTCCCAGTTCTGTGAAGAGGGTCATATGTAGCTTGATGGAGATAGCATTGAATCTATAAATTACTTTGGGAAGAATGGCCATTTTCATGATAATGATTCTTCCTAACCATGAGCATGGAATGTTTTTCCATGTGTTTGTGTCCTCTCTTATATCCTTGAGCAGTGGTTTGTAGTTCTCCTTGAAGAGGTCCTTTACATCCTTTGTTAGTTGTATTTCTAGGTATATTATTCTTTTTGTAGCAGTTGTGAATGGGAGTTTGTTCATGATTTGGCTCTCTTTTAGTCTGTTATTGATGTATGGAAATGCCTGTGATTTCTGCACATTGATTTTGTATCCTGAGACTTTGCTGAAGTTGCTTATCAGTTTCAGGAGATTTTGGGCTGAGAGCATGGAATCTTCTAAATACACAATCATGTCATCTGCAAATGGAGACAATTTGAATTCTTTCTTTCCTATTTGAATACCCTTTATTTCTTTTTCTTGCCTGATTGCTCTGGCTAGAACTTCCAATACTATATGGAATAGGAGTGGTGAGAGAGGGAATCCTTGTCTACTGCCAGATTTCAAAGGGAAAGCTTCCAGTTTCTGCCCATTCAGTATGATATTGGCTTTGGGTTTTTCATAAATAACTTTTATTATTTTTTGATATGTTCCATCGAGACCTAGTTTATTGAGAGTATTTAGCATAAATGGCTGTTGAATTTTGTCAAAGGCTTTCTCTGCATCTACTAAGATGATCATGTGGTTTTTGTCTTTGGTTCTGTTTATATGATGGATTACATTGATAGACTTGTGTATGTTGAACCAGCCTTGCACGCAGGGATGAAGCCTACTTGATCACAATGAATAAGCTTTTTTTTTTTTATTATTCTTATTCTTTTATTGCATTTTAGGTTTTGGGGTACATGTGCAGAGCATGCAATACAGTTGCATAGGTACACACATGGCAGTGTGTTTTGTTTGCTTTCACCCCTTCACCCACATTTGGCGTTTCTCCCCAAGCTATCCCTCCCCACCTCCCCCTCCCACTGGCCCTCCCCTTTTCCCCCCAATAGACCCCAGTGTTTAGTACTCCCCTCTCTGTGTCCATGTGTTCTCATTTTTCATCACCCGCCTATGAGTGAGAATATGCGGTGTTTCATCCTCTGTTCCTGTGTCAGTTTGCTGAGGATGATGTTCTCCAGATTCATCCATGTCCCTACAAACGACACGAACTCATCATTTCTGATTGCTACATAATATTCCATGGTGTATATGTGCCACATTTTCCCAATCCAGTCTATCATCAATGGGCATTTGGGTTGATTCCAGGTCTTTGCTATTGTAAACAGTGCTGCAATAAACATTCGTGTGCATGTGTCCTTATAGTAGAATGATTTATAGTCCTTTGGGTATATACCCAGTAATGGGATTGCTGGGTCAAATGGAATTTCTATTTCTAAGGCCTTGAGGAATCGCCACACTGTCTTCCACAATGGTTGGACTAATTTACACTCCTACCAACAGTGTAAAAGTGTTCCTTTTTCTCCACATCCTCTCCAGCATCTGTTGTCTCCAGATTTTTTAATGATCGCCATTCTAACTGGTGTGAGATGGTATCTCAATGTGGTTTTGATTTGCATCTCTCTGATGACCAGTGATGGTGAGCATTTTTTCATATGATTGTTGGCCTCATATATGTCTTCTTTCATAAAGTGTCTGTTCATATCCTTTGCCCACTTTTGAATGGGCTTGTTTGTTTTTTCCTGTAAATCTGTTTGAGTTCTTTGTAAATTCTGGATATCAGCCCTTTGTCAGATGGGTAAACTGAAAAATGTTTTCCCATTCTGCTGGTTGCCGATTCACTCTAGTGACTGTTTCTTTTGCCGTGCAGAAGCTGTGGAGTTTGATTAGGTCCCATTTGTCTATTTTGGCTTTTGTTGCCAATGCTTTTGGTGTTTTGTTCATGAAGTCCTTGCCTACTCCTATGTCCTGGATAGTTTTGCCTAGATTTCCTTCTAGGGTTTTTATGGTGCCAGGTCTTATGTTTAAGTCTTTAATCCATCTGGAGTTAATTTTAGTGTAAGGTGTCAGGAAGGGGTCCAGTTTCTGCTTTCTGCACATGGCTAGCCAGTTTTCCCAACACCATTTGTTAAATAGGGAATCCTTTCCCCATTGCTTGTTTTTGTCAGGTTTATCAAAGATTGTATAGTTGTAGATATGTTGTGTTGCCTCTGGTGCCTCTGTTTTGTTCCATTGGTCTATATCTCTGTTTTGGTACCAGTACCATGCTGTTTTGATTACTGTAGCCTTGTAGTATAGTTTGAAATCCGGTAGTGTGATGCCCCCTGCTGTGTTCCTTTTACTTAGAATTGATTTGGCTATGCGGGCTCTCTTTTGGTTCCATATGAAGTTCATGGTGGTTTTTTCTAGTTCTGTGAAGAAAGTCAATGATAGCTTGATGGGGATAGTGTTGATTCTGTAAATTACTTTGGGCAGTATAGCCATTTTCACGATATTAATTCTTCCTAATCATGAACATGGAATATTTCTCCATCTGTTTGTGTCCTCTCTGATTTCGTTGAGCAGTGGTTTGTAGTTCTCCTTGAAGAGGTCTCTTACGTTCCTTGTGAGTTGTATTCCAAGGTATTTTATTCTTTTTGTAGCAATTGCGAATGGCAGTTCGCTCTTGATTTGGCTTTCTTTAAGTCTGTTATTGGTGTAGATGAATGCTTGTGATTTTTGCACATTGATTTTATATCCTGAGACTTTGCTGAAGTTGCTTATCAGTTTCAGGAGTTTTTGGGCTGAGGTGATGGGGTCTTCTAGGTATACTATCATGTCGTCTGCAAATAGAGACAATTTGGCTTCCACCTTTCCTATTTGAATACCCTTTATTTCTTTTTCTTGCCTGATTGCTCTGGCTAGATCTTCCAGTACTATATTGAATAGGAGTGGTGAGAGGGCATCCTTGTCTAGTGCGAGATTTCAAAGGGAATGCTTCCAGTTTTTCCCCATTCAGTATGATATTGGCTGTTGGTTTGTCATGAATAGCTTTTATTACTTTGAGATACGTTCCATCGATACCGAGTTTATTGAGGGTTTTTAGCATAAAGGGCTGTTGAATTTTGTCAAATGCCTTCTCTGCATCAATTGAGATAATCATGTGCTTTTTGTTTTTGGTTCTGTTTATGTGGTGAATTACGTTGATAGACTTGCGTATGTTGAACCAGCCTTGCATCCCCGGGATGAATCCTACTTGATCATGATGAATAAGTTTTTTGATTTGCTGTTGCAATCGGCTTGCCAGTATTTTATTGAAGATTTTTGCATCTATGTTTATCACGGATATTGGCCGGAAGTTTTCTTTTCTTGTTGGGTCTCTGCCAGGTTTTGGTATCAGGATGATGTTGGTCTCATAAAATGATTTGGGAAGGATTCCCTCTTTTTGGATTATTTGGAATAGTTTTAGCAGGAATGGTACCAGCTCCTCTTTGTGTGTCTGGTAGAATTCGGCTGTGAACCCATCTGGACCTGGGCTTTTTTTGTGTGGTAGGCTCTTAATTGCTGCCTGGACTTCTGCCCTTGTTATTGGTCTATTCATAGTTTCAGCTTCCTCCTGGTTTAGGCTTGGGAGGACACAGGAGTCCAGGAATTTGTCCATTTCTTCCAGGTTTACTGGTTTATGTGCATAGAGTTGTTTGTAATATTCTCTGATGATGGTTTGAATTTCTGTGGAATCTGTGGTGATTTCCCCTTTATCATTTTTTATTGCATCTATTTGGTTGTTCTCTCTTTTCTTTTTAATCAATCTGGCTAGTGGTCTGTCTATTTTGTTGATCTTTTCAAGAAACCAGCTCTTGGATTTATTGATTTTTTGAAGGGTTTTTCGTGTCTCAATCTCCTTCATTTCAGCTCTGATCTTAGTTAATTCTTGTCTTCTGCTGGGTTTTGAGTTTTTTTGATCTTGCTCCTCTAGCTCTTTCAATTTTGAGGATAGGGTGTCAATTTTAGATCTCTTCATTCGCCTCATATGGGCACTTATTGCTATATACTTTCCTCTAGAGACTGCTTTAAATGTGTCCCAGAGATTCTGGCATGTTGTGTCTTCGTTCTCATTGGTTTCGAGGAACTTCTATATTTCTGCCTTCATTTCATTGTTTATCCAGTCAACATTCAAGAGCCAGTTGTTCAGTTTCCATGAAGCTGTGCGGTTCTGGGTTGGTTTCTGAATTCTGAGTTCTAACTTGATTGCACTATGGTCTGAGAGACTGTTTCTTATGATTTCAGTTGTTTTGCATTTGCTGAGGAGTGCTTTACTTCCAATTATATGGTCAATTTTAGAGTAGGTGTGATGTGGTGCTGAGAAGAATGTATATTCTGTGGATTTTGGGTGGAGAGTTCTGTAAATGTCTATCAGGTTTGCTTGCTCCAGGTCTGAGTTCAAGTCCTGGATATCCTTGTTGATTTTCTGTCCAGTTGATCTGTCTAATATTGACAGTGGAGTGTTAAAGTCTCCCACTATTATTGTGTGGGAGTCTAAGTCTCTTTGTAAGTCATTAAGAACTTGCCTTATGTATCTGGGTGCTCCTGTATTGGGTCCATATATGTTTAGGATCGTTAGCTCTCCTTGTTGTATCGATTCTTTTACCATTATGTAATGGCCTTCTTTGTCTCTTTTGATCTTTGTTGCTTTAAAGTCTATTTTATCAGAGATGAGAATTGCAACTCCTGCTTTTTTTTGCTCTCCATTTGCTTGGTAAATCTTCCTCCATCCCTTTATTTTGAGCCTTTGTGTATCCTTGCATGTGAGATGGGTTTCCTGAATACAGCACACTGATGGGTTTTGGATTTTCATCCAATTTGCCAGTCTGTGTCTTTTGATTGGTGCATTTAGTCCATTTACATTTAGGGTTAATATTGTTATGTGTGAATTTGATATTGCCATTTTGATGCTAAGTGGCCTTTTTGCCCGTTAGTTGTTGTAGATTCTTCAGTATGTTGATGCTGTTTAGCATTTAGTGTGATTTTGGAATGGCTGGTACTGGTTGTTCCTTTCTATGTGTAGTGCCTCTTTCAGGAGCTCTTGTAAAGCAGGCCTGGTGGTGACAAAATCTCTGAGTACTTGCTTTTCACAAAGGATTTTATTTTTCCTTCACTTCTGAAGCTCAGTTTGGCTGGATATGAAATTCTGGGTTGAAAGTTCTTTTCTTTAAGAATGTTGAATATTGGCCCCCACTCTCTTCTGGCTTGTAGTGTTTCTGCCGAGAGATCTGCTGTGAGTCTGATGGGCTTCCCTCTGTGGGTGACCCGACCTTTCTCTCTGGCTGCCCTTAGTATTCTCTCCTTTATTTCAACCCTATTGAATCTGACGATTATGTGCCTTGGGGTTGCTCTTCTTGCAGAATATCTTTGTGGTGTTCTCTGAATTTCCTGCAATTGAGTGTTGGCCTGTCTTGCTAGGTGGGGGAAATTTTCCTGGATGATGTCCTGAAGAGTATTTTCCAGCTTGGATTAATTCTCTTCGTCCCCTTCTGGTACACCTATCAAATGTAGGTTAGGTCTTTTCACATAGTCCCACATTTCTTGGAGACTTTGTTCATTCCTTTTTGTGCTTTTTTTTCTGATCCTGGTTTCTCGTTTTATTTCATTGAGTTGATCTTCGACTTCAGATATTCTTTCTTCTGCTTGGTCAATTCGGCTATTGAAACTTGTGCATGCTTCACGAAGTTCTCGTATTGTTTTTCAGCTCCTTTAGTTCATTCATATTCCTCTCTAAGTTATCCATTCTTGTCATCATTTCCTCAAATCTTTTTTCATATCTTTTTTCAAGGTTCTTAGTTTCTTCACGTTGATTTAATACATGTACTTTTAGCTCACAAAAGTTTCTCATTATCCACCTTCTGAAGTCTAATTCCGTCATTTCGTCACAGTCATTCTCCGTCCAGCTTTGTTCCCTTGCTGGTGAGGAGTTTTGGTCCTTTCTAGGAGGTGAGGTGTTCTGGTTTTGGGTGTTTTCCTCCTTTTTGCGCTGGTTTCTTCCCATCTTTGTGGATTTGTCCGCTGGTCGTCTGCGTAGTTGCTGACTTTTCGATTGGGTCTCTTAGTGGACACCCAGATTGTTGGTGATGAACTATTTCTGTTGCTTGGTTTTCCTTCTACCAGTCTAGCCCCTTCGCTGTACGACTGCTGAGGTCCACTCCAGTCCCTGCTTGTCTGGGGTGCACCTGTAGCAGCTGCGGAACAGCGAGGGATGCTACCAGTTTCTTTTTCTGCTATCTTTGTCCCAGGATGATGCCTGCCTAATGTCAGTCTTTTGGATATAGAGGGGTCAGGGAGCTGCTTGAGGAGACAGTTTGTACTTTATAGGGGCTTAATTGCTGAGCTGTGAGCTCTGTTGTTCATTCAGGGCTGTTAGGCTGCTATGTTTGATTCTACTGCAACAGAGCTCATTAAAAAACCCCTTTTTTCCTCAAATGCTCTGTCTTGGGGGTTGGGGCTTTGTTTTTGGATGTCTGTTGAGGTGTCCTGCCCAACTAGGAGGCAGTCTAATCACTATTTGTCTGCCGAGGCTCCGCCCTGCTGTTGGGAGGCTCTCCCTGTTGCTGCAGGCTCTTGCTCTTCTGCTGTGGTCTCTGCCTCGGGCTACGCCCTGCAGCAGAGTCTCTCTGTTGTAGTGGGTTGCCTCGGCAATGGCAGGCTGAGTCAGCAGTGGGCGTGTATCTCAGTAGGGGCGGGTTGCCTCGGCAACTACAGGCTGCGTCAGCAGTGGGCGTGTGTCTCTGTTGGGGTGGGTTGCCTCGGTAATGGTGGACATCCCTCCCCCACGGAGTGCCTCAGGGACCGTCTCTTCGGCGAGCATTTGGAATTGCCGTTTTGTCTGTCCCACTGCGCTATCCCGCACGCTGTGTCCCTGCAATCCCCTGGGCTGGCCCACTGCCCAAGTCCCTTTCAGTCTCAAGTTCAGCCCTCTCAAGTCTCAGGTTGCCATTTCAACAGGGCACCCGGACAAGCGCGCCCTGTGGGGAATCGCTGGGTAGGGCTGGCTGCCGCCACCCCGGCTGCCGGCTTCTCCAGACAGAGCCTCTGCCTGGTGTCCTGCGTCTCCTTTATATTTGGGAATTTCCCCATTCTGTGGGCAACAATGATCAGTCTGAAAATGCAGCTTTGACTCACCTCTCCGCGGATTAACCAAGAGCTTCAATCCTGGGTTGTTCTCACAGTGCCATCTTGAGTTCCTCCCTGAATAAGCTTTTTGATGTGCTGTTGCAATTGGTTTGCCAGTATTTTATTGAAGATTTTTGCATCTATATTCATCATGGATATTGGCCTGAAATTTTCTTTTTTTTGTTGAGTCTCTGAAAGAGTTTGGTATCAGGATGATGCTGGTTTCATTAAATGATTTGGGAGGGATTCCCTCTTTTTGTATTGTTTGGAATAGTTTCAGAAGGAGTGGGACCAGCTCCTCTTTGTACATCTGGTAGAATTTGGCTTTGAACCCATTTTGGACTTGGGCTTTTTTTGGTTGGTAGGCTATTAATTGCTGCCTCAACTTCAGCCCTTGTTGTTGGTCTATTCAGGGTTTCAACTTCTTCCTGGTTTAGGCTTGGGAGGGTGCAAGTGTCCAGGAATTTATTCATTTCTTCCAGGTTTATGGGTTTATGAGCATAGAGTTGTTTGTAGTAATCTCTGATGGTAGTTTGTATTTCTGCAGAATCAGTGGTGATATCCCCTTTATCATTTTTATTGTATCTATTTGATTCTTCTCCCTTTTCTTTTTTATTAATCTGGCTAGCAGTCTGTTTATTTTGATGATATTTTCAAAAAACCAGCTCCTGGATTTATTGATTTTTTGAAGGCTTCTTTTGTGTCTCTGTCTCCTTCAGTTCTGTTCTGATCTTAGTTATTTCTTGTCTTCTGCTAGGTTTTGAGTTTTTTTATCTTGCTCCTCTAACTCTTTCAATTTTGATGATAGGGTGTCGATTTTAGATCTTTCCTTATGTCTCATGTGGACATTTATTGCTATAAATTGCCCTCTAGACACTGCTTTAAATGTGTCCCAGAGATTCTGGCATGTTGTGTCTTTGTTATCATTGGTTTCAAAGAACATCTTTATTTCTGCCTTCATTTCATTGTTTATCCAGCCAACATTCAGTAATCAATTCTTCATTTTCCATGAAGTTGTGTGGTTCTGAGTTAGTTTCTTAAGCCTGAGTTCCAATTTGATTGCACTGTGGTCTGAGAGACTCTTTGTTATGATTTCCGTTCTTGCTGAGGAGTGATTTACTTCCAATTATGTGGTCAATTTTCGAGTAGGTGTGATGTGGTGCTAAGAAGAATGTATATTCTGAGGATTTGGGGTTGAGACTTCTGTAGATGTCTATTAGGTCTGCTTGGTCCAGATCTGAGTTCAAGTCCTGAATATCCTTGTTGATTTTGTCTTGTTGATCTGTCTAATATTGACAGTGGAGTGTTAAAGTCTCCTACTATTATTGTGAGGGAGTCTAAGTCTCTTTGCAGGTTGTTAAGAACTTACTTTATGTATCTAGGTGCTCCTGTATTGGGTGTGTTTATATTTAGGATTGTTAGCTCTTCTTGTTGCATTGATCCTTTTACCAATTTGTAATGTCCTTCATCTCTTTTGATCTTTATTGGTTTAAAGTCTATTTTATCAGATACTAGGATTGCAACTCCTGCTTTTTTTCTCTCCCATTTGCTTGGTAAATCTTCCTGTATCCCTTTATTTTGAGCCTATGTGTGTTCTTGCACGTGAGATGGGTTTTCTGAATACAGCACACTGATGGGTTTTGACTTTTTATCTAAGTTGCCAGTCTGTGTCTTTTGTTTGGGGTATTTAGCCCATTTACCTTTATATTTAATATTTTTATGTTTGAATTTGATCCCACCATTTTGATGCTAGCTTGTTGTTTTGCCCATTAGTTGATGCAGTTTCTTCATTGTGTCAATAGTCTTTACCATTTGGTATGTTTTTGGAGTGGCTGGTACTGGTTGTTCCTTTCTATGGTTAGTGCTTCTTTCAGGAACTGTTGTAAGGCAGGCCTGGTGGTGATGAAATCTCTGAGCAATTGCTTGTTCATAAAGAATTTTATTTTCCCTTTGCTTACGAAGCTTAGTTTAGCTGGATATGAAATTCTAGGTTGAACGTTCTTTTCTTTAAGGATGTTGAATATTTGCTCCCCAATTTCTTCTGGCTTGTAGGGTTTCTGCAGAGAGATGTGCTGTGAGTCTGATGGGTTTCCTTTTTTAGGTGACCTGACCATTCTCTCTGGCTTCCCTTAGCATTTTTTCCTTTCTTTCAACCCTGGTGAATCTGGTGATTATGGATCTTGGGGTTGCTCTGCTTGAAAAATATCTTTGTAGTGTTCTCTGTATTTCCTGGAGTTGAATATTGGCCTGCCTTGCTTGGTTGGTGAAGTTCTCCTGGATAATATCCTGGAGAATGTTTTCCAGCTTGGATTCATTCTCTCTGTCAAATTCAGGTACACCTATCAAATGTTGATTAGGTCTTTTCACATAATCCTATATTTCTTGGATGCTTTGTTCATTTCTTTTCGCTCTTTTTCTTCTAATCTTGCCTTCTTGTTTTATTTCATTGAGTTGATCTTCAGTCTCCAATATCCTTTCTTCGGCTTGGTCAATTTGGCTATTGAAAGTTGTGTATGCTTCATGAAGTTCTCATGTTGTGTGTTTTAGCTTTATCAAGTCATTTATATTCTTCTCTATGCTGTTTATTCTTGTTAGCATTTCGTCTAATCTTTTTTCAAGGTTCTTAGTTTCTTTGCATTGGGTTAGAACATGTTATTTTAGCTCAGAGAATTTTGTTATTACCCACCTTCTGAAGCCTGTTTCTGTCAATTCATCAGACTCATTCTCCATCCAGCTTTGTTCCCTTGCTGGTGAGGAGTTGTGATCCCTTGGAGGAGAAGAGGCATTCTGGTTTTTGGTGTTTTCAACCTTTTTGTGCTGGTTTCTTTCTACCTTTGGGGAGTTATCTACCTGTGGTCTTTGTAGTTGGTGACTTTCAGATGGGGTCTTTGTAGTTGGTGACTTTCAGCTGGGGTCCCTGAGTGGACATCCTTTTTGTTGATGTTGAAGTTATTTCTTTCTGTTTTTCATTTTCCTTCTAACAGTCAGGCCCCTCTGCTGCAGAACTGCTGGAAGTCCACTCTAGGCCCTGCTGGCCTGAGGATCACCTGCAGCAGCTGCAGAATAGTAAGGGTTGCTGCTGGTTTCTTCTTCTGTTATCTTCATCCCAGAAGGGTACCCACCAGATATCAGCCTGAGCTCTCCTTTATGAGGTGTCTCTTTGGATATACCGAGGTTAGACAGCTGCTTGAGGAGACAGTGGGTCCGTTATAGGAGCTCAGTTGTTGAGCTGGGAGCTCTGTTGTTCCATTCAGAGTTTATATGCAGGTACATTTAAGTTCTGCTGCAGCAGAACTCATAACTGCCTTTTTTCCCAGGTTCTCTGACCTGGGAAGGTGGACCTTTATAAGTTCCTGACTTGCCGCTGCTGCCTTTTTTCAGAGATTCTTTGCCTGTCAAGCAGGTGATCTAGTCACAGTCTGCCAGCAGAGGCATTACTGAGCTGCTGTGGGCTCTGCCCAGCTGCTCTGTGAACTTCCTTGAGGTTTTGTTTACAGAGGTACAGTTAGAACTGCCTCAATAATGATGGTCTGCCTCAATAATGGCAGACTGCCGCAGTAAAGGGGGATTGCATTGGTAATGGTGGACTGCCTCAGTAATGGTGGACTGCCTTGGTAATGGCTGACACCCTTTCCCCCACCAAGCTGGACCATCTCAGTCCAGCTGCACTTGCTGCAAAACTCTCAATTCAGAGCATTTCAGATTGCTGATCTTTGTGGGTGGTGGGACCTGCTGAGCCAGACCACCTGGCTCCCTGTTTCAGCCACCTTTTTTTTAGTTGAATGGGTAGCTCTGTATCCCAGGCATTACAGGCACCTGTTCAAATGACCACCTGGATTTGTGTGAGTTTTTGTGTGGGCACACACAGCTCTGGCTGTTCTGTGCTGGAAACTCATGGTGCTTTTCAGCCCAGGAATCTCCTGGTATGTGGGCAATGAAAACTCATTTGGAAATGCGGTGATCATTCACCCTCTGCATTGTTCTCACCAGGAACTGTACTGCAGAGCTGTTTCTATTTGGCCATCTTGAATCTCTTCTGCAAAAACTTTTTATGATCAAAAATGATCCAATTTTTTGCCTGGTTGACTGTGTTTATGGGACATTACTCAAGAAATCTTTGCCAACTCAAATGTCCTGGAGATTTTCCCCACTGCTTTCTTGTAGCAGTTCTATAGCTTGAGGCATTAGATTTAAGTCTTTAATCCATTTTGATTTGATTTTTGTATATGGCAAGAGATAGAGGTCTAGTTTCATTCTTCTGCATATGGATATTCAGTTTTCCCAACATCATTTCTTGACAAGACTTTTTCTCCAATGTATGCACTTGGGAAACTTTGTTGAAAATGAGTTTACTGTAGGTGTGTGGATTTGTTTCTGTGTTCTCTATCCTGTTTTATTTGTCTATGTGTCTGTTTTTATGCCAGTAGTATGCTGTATTTATAACATCTTAATGGAAGGATTAGGCTGATAGCCTGTGAACCCTGTGATCATTTTTATGTCATTAAAATCAAACAATCAGACACTGGGTGCCTCATCATATAATCCAGTTTCTTCTGAATTGAATCAAACCTCAAAATCGATCTACCAATTTATGAAACATAAACAGTTTATGGACGAGAGGAACAAGTTAAATGATACTATGAGGAAGTAATCATCAAAATCTAAACCATGCTATATTCTTTAGGACAAATAACCAAGTTCACCCAATAAATACATAGCATAAGAATTAAGAAAAAGGAGGAAGCATAGTAATAAGAATTATAGAGACTTCAGAGTCATAATCAAATGCAATGAGTGGATCTTGCAAATCTTGATTACAACAAATTAACTCAAAATGACCAGAGTATTGGTGGCCTCTAAGGTAGATGTTTCCCTGCAGTGAAGCCAGCATATTTGTCTTCATGGATGTTTCTTCTTACCTGGAACTAGAGGATGGGAGAAGGCTTGATCAAAGGTTGACATTTGCTGTTTCTCTGCTGGGTTCCTTGGAATTGGGGAGGGTATTCACTTGTGAGGGTGCTTGCTTTATACACTAGAAGTAGGTCTGAAAAATGATGAGTAAATTGCATGCTTGTAGATTAAATCTCATTTTAAATGTAGATAGGACTTTAGAAAGAAAAGGCTTTGATTTGAACCCAAACTTAATAAATCTCAAGTTTGCTTCAGTGTTCTATATTGACCTATCTACATTTCTCTCTCTTATAAAAAGGCACAGAGTAGGGAGGAAGGTGTGGAGAAGGGAAATATTGACTAAATTCAGTGTGAAATGAACTCATCCTTGCCTGCAAATGATTACGGTCATTCATGAGCAAAACACTGTCATTAGCTTCCTTATCACGAGCCCTACCCAAAAATGGATCTTCTAGTTCATGACAACTGGCTATTTTATTTTGCATTCTACATCTTTACAACAGTTCTGCAGCCTATTTCAGAATTTAATGATATGATAATTCAGTTTTTCAATCGACTGCACAATATGGTGAAATTACTACAGTGGCCAAGGACCTACCTCTTTATTTCTTAAAACCAATTTGCAAGTATAATTAAACTATGAAAGAAAGTGCATATCTGACATCATTTAACCTCCCCTTCTGAAAGGATGTCATTAATTGCCTATATCCTTTTCTCTGTCTGAGTCCTATTTATTACACGGATGTCCTCAGAGTGAACCTTAGGGACTGCTTTCCTGAAACATTAGGAAGATTTAAAATTTTCAGTGGTTCGATACTTTATGAACTGTTTTATGACTTGGTCATTTAGGATGACACATGTCATCTCCATGACCTCAGAAGATTGCTTAAGTGTCAGAATGAGCATCCAGAGAGTTTATTGAATTGCATCAGCCTTTTTGAGGATGATGCCAACTTTATGAATGATTGTTATAAAGATGGAGGTTGGGCTTCTGTATCCTGCCTGTCTGCCAGTCTGCTGTCTGATCAAAAGGTAGAGTGTGTCTATGGGTTTGCTGCCATTTGTAATTCACTCTATATAATGTTAAAAATAGTTATTTTATTACATATTGATAAAATATTCTTATAAAATGTGACCAAGCCAAAGGAAAAACTTTTTAAATCAGCCATAACTCCAGCTTCTTGTTGACATTTTATTAATCATCATTCCTACTTTTCACTGTGAAGTGACACACATTTATTTTAACTAGAAATAAGATGTACCTCAATAAATAGTTGAAAAATTAAAAATATACAAAAACGGGATCAAAACATAGTATATAATAACTTGCTTCAAAATATTTATACAGTGAGGATTTCTTCCCATGTTATTCAATATTTACCCATTGTGTTATTTTTAATGACTATATAGAATTTTGTTGTATGGGTATAACAGTGTGTATAATCCAATTCATTATTTTTGGAAATTAGGTTTTTTTTTAAACCCTTCTTTAAGTATAACTGCTGCTGAATGAATTAGCTTATAGTGAAATATTTGTACATATCCGTAATTATTTAATTGGGCAGATGTCTTAGAAATGGAATTTCTGAGTTGAAGGGCATCTACATATTTCTCAAACCTAAACAAATCTGTTAGTTTGGCCTAATTGTGTTTTCAAGTTGTGTAAAAAGACCTGAACATTAGATCTCATTGTTTTATTAAAAGGCATCTTCTAAATATTACCCAACTTCAACTCAATGCCAAAGAATTCTGTGGTTGGCTTTGTAAATTGCAAGAAGAATTTACATCTTCATTGCTCCCAGAATTTTTTCAGTCTTTTCTTTTTGTTTTACAAGCATGTCTTATAGGTAGCATGACCATATATCACAATTTTCCTAGAACAGTTTATGCCTATTGTTTCAGGATAATTATTCATAGCATACCCTGTTTTATTCTCAAAATTGGTCCTATTTGGACTGGTCTAATGTAAATGTTAGAGAAATGTATTTGAAGTTTTAGAAATGAGTGGTAAAAGTATTTAGCACTCAATATGTGGGAGGTGAATAAGGAGCAAAGAAATTATTGTTATTCACCCAAGATACCACCTGAAATTCCTAGTTTCCAAAAGATGATCACCATTGGTATTAAACGCTGGATATACTAAAAGGCCAAGAATTCTTTGGCTTGGAGAGTACCCTGGGTTTCTGATAGATCAAATATCAGAGGGCATTCCCAGGAAGGTGATAATTATTAGTAGTCAGGTAATAGGTTATCAAGATGGGCAGTTCTATGGGAACTAACTTTCCCTGTCAGAGTGAGTTGGTTTGAGAATTTAGGAACAGAAGGACGTGTTTCAGCACTCTACTGCCTACTTGTAGATTTTCCTAAAGTCCAGTACTGTACTGTTATTTATTTCATGTATATAAGTCCTAGTTCTTGAATGAGACATACTCTTCTTTTGAGTTTCTAGGGATATCATTCTGACGTATAGTAATTGCTTACTAAATGCATGTATCATGAATACAGAGGAATATAGTAGTAAAATATACAAGCCATGAGATTTGACATCCAAATTTTTAATTTCAAGCATCTTATCACTGATTTTATTATTTTTTCAAAGCATATTTTTTACTTCTCCATACATCTCTTTCTTCTACTAGAAGCAGAGCTTAAAGGACTGTGTCATTGAAGCTCCAGCATTGCTAGGAAGGTTCAGTAACTCCCGCAGTGCTTTGCAGTTGCAATGTATCTTGTATTTTTGTTTTTTTAAAAAATACATATTTTATTTCTCTGGAAGTCATGCCAGAGATACAATGTACCCCTTTATTTTGAAGAGTATGTTTTCATGAAGAATCCGGTGGCAAGCAGAATTCTCCATTTTCACTGATGAAAAAGACATTTCTAAACAATTATGGTGTATAACTCAGTAGTAAAATTTCCCTAATCATTCACCTGTCTGCCATCAACTTGTCACATTTCATGAGCAGAGATTTGGTATTTTCATAAATGCAGTTCTTATTCTGGCTATAACAAAATGATAAGGTAGATCAATGATCAACCTAACATTTTTGGTTATCAGGACATTTAAATATACTTGTAGTATAACCCAATTGGTTATTGCCACTAATAAAAGATGGATGAAAAATCACTTTGAAAATTTGTGCTCTATGCATGCACCTATAGTTCTAGCTACTCAGGAGCCTGACGTGGGAGGATCACTTGAACCCTGGAGGTTGAGGCTGAAGTGAGCTTTGATCATACCACTCAACTCCAGCCTGGGCCACTGCACTACAGCCTGGGTGACAGAGTGAGACACTGCCTCAAAAAAACCCAAAAGTTTGTGCTCTAAATTTTGCAGTTTTGAATTACACTTCCAGAAACCTTCATTTAAAAAATATATAAATGCTGTACTTCCTTTTTATGTGAACATTTTAGTCTAGAATAAAGTGTAATGGGTAGTGAAAATTTTAACAAAAACTGCCAGGCAAAAAGTTTACCCTTCTTTAAATGGGAAAGTATCTACAGTTCATATTTGTTGAGACTGTGAGTCTATCCTAACCCAATTGAGTTGGCATTCTGATGATATTACCTGTACCCCTTTTAATATTAGCTGTAGCCTTAGGCTTGCATGGTCATTCAAAGTATTAGCTGTAAGCCTCAGAAAAAATATAGGCAGTATTTCTATTATCAAATGTTTTAGCATCAGATTATAACTGTTTCACGGAATATCCATGGAGCTCAATTGGATATTACTTCAAATCAACTTTATTCTTTTCTCCAACTGCTCACTGATTTTTCCTCTGGAAGAAAATCTCAGAATTCTCATCATGTTTCCAGTTACTCTCATGTGATAAAAGCCATCTATTCGTATGAATTGTCTCATTTTACTAATTGATATTCCACTCCAAACTGTACAATTTCCCCTGTCAGATATGGGCTGCTTCAGGTATAAAAGCTGGGGAGTGGGCTGGGCTGGGAGGGAAGAATGTATGGCTTAGGAGGCTTTAGGCTGCTTCTTTGTTCATTAGCTCCACATTGCCACTCAGTCAGCTGGCCTTTGTTTTAGAACCCTCTGGCACAAGGAGTAGAGCTAGTGGGTAGGAAAGATCTCAAATAATTGCTAAGGTTGGAGTCTCCCGTTTATCTTCTCCAGGCTAGGCTTTAGGTAAGCTGGGGAACATCTCTCTCCCTTTGCCCAGTTGTGGGAGGAAAGAGGGAAAACACCACAATAGGCTCCAAAGAAAATGTCCCTCTGGCTTCCTTAATTCCAATTTTGTTTTACACCATCTTAATAAGCTAAAGTGTTCTCACCTCCCAAGCTGGAGTTTCCATTTTGTACTTTTAATATCAGAATGGGAATAAACAAATTAGTCATAAAATGGACTCTTTCATGAAACAAAGTAAAAACACACATAAGACAAAGCAAAACACACACACACAAGTAATACACACAAAATATGAATGAATTTTTAAAATATTGTTTTGAACAACAGAAGCCAAGCAAAGAGTCCACAAATAATACCAGTCCATTTGTATGAAGTTCTTATCAGTTAAAATTAAGATCTGATGACAGAAGTCAGAACAGTGGTTGTCTCTGGCTGGGGGAGAAGATTGACTGGGATCACTGAGAGGAGATTGTTCCATATCTGGATTTGGATGGTTGTTACCTGGATGTACACCTTTTTCAAAACACATTAAATCTGGTATGTGTTTATACTGAGTGAAATTAAACCTCAATAAATAATTTAAAAGAACTTAGAATTTATTGGATAGCATTTGCAGAATATCAACATGGAGAACATTAAAGTCAGTCACATAAAGGGTACCCTAAAATTCTCCTTTACTCTCAAAGTTGTTTTATATATTTGGCTAAGCATTTTAGCATATCAAGATGGTTTAGAAATTGTATTCTCTCTTGCTTTTTTTTGGTCTGTTAACATTATTTTGTTTTCTCTTCTTTAATCCACATCCTCAATATAAATGCTGAAAATCTTCACCCTCAACTTCTTACAGGTTGAGATCAGGTCGTTTCATCAACATGCCTATACTGGTGCTCCTTAATAAGCCATGCTTATAAGCATACTAGCTCACAATGAATATTCCTCAAGTTAGCTGCATGAATGCCACAAAACACTTTATCAAATACAATATTGATTGCAAGATGCACTCCATTGTCATGATTTCTCTGACTTACAAAATTATCAGTATTTTATAGATGTATTTTCTTTAACAAACTAAAATATGTAAAATCGAGATATCTCTTTCAAATCATTCCTGATATGAATGCCATATATTTCTTTCGTGTTTTTTATCTTTTTCATCATATTTCAGTTTTATGTTTATAAGTATGTGCTATAGAGAACACTTGAAAGACTCTAGCCCCTTGCCCTTTTCAGATAATACTAGATAAAATGGAAAGTGCCTCACAGCTTCCAGTAATACGGTAGGCAGAGCTGATAAGGAAAGGCTTAGGCAGAGATACTGGATGAAATGTAGTAATTATCTTCAACACAGCTGAGCTCGAAAGAAAATAAAGAAAATCCTCTGATACCACAAGTGAAGAGAAAACTGAACACCAGAGTACTAGGCAGAAGCTGATGTGATGGAAGCCCATGAGAGTATCAGGTCCTAGGAGTTGGAGACTGGGTTTTGATGCCCAGACAGGAATAGGACATTTGCGCTTTAGCCTGCACATTTAAAGAAGCTTGAATTGAGTACCATAAATAAAGCTACAAAGCCTAAAAAGGCTGCCCCAATAATGCAAAGTGGATAACCCTTCCTCTCCTAGTATAAGATACGTAGAATATTGCCATCTGCCCTGGTATGTGGTGTGAATACAAGAGTTGTCTGTGAGAATAAAAACATCATGTAGAATAAGTTCTGAATTGATATAACCTGTATGGCCCAGAAACCTCCAACTGAAAAGTTAAAACAAAAAGTATAAGTGAGATGAATGAAACCAATTTCCAGTGGGAGAAAAAAATCTTTTCCCAAATCCAGAGCAATGAAGGATTGTCCCCCACTTCATGGCACCCCAAAAAGATAAACTCACAACAAAAAATATAAAATAATTGTTGTTATAACAATATTGGTGAGCTTCCTAATGAGAAAAGTCTCCTGCTACAAAATTCCTAGAAACGCAAGACAAACTATAATAAGCTTTACTTTACATGTGTAGTTGGCAAAAATGAATGCAGAAAAAAACCCCAAAGAGGTGGTAGTAAACATGAAATAAATTTATGACCTGAAGTTACAACTTCCTTGTAATGCATGGCATGGGGGGTCATCAGGCTTAATGTCATCAAAGATTAGGTTTTAATATATGGAAACAGAAAATGTTTCCATTCCCTTTGGTTTCAAGTGAGGGGAAAAGTTTGAACTGTGTCTTCTGGACAAATACAGGAATTTGAAAGGTTATATCCTTAATTTACTGAATTGTTTGTTGGCATGAAGCCTCTTTCTCAATTCCTATACTCTGTTCCAAAAAATGACCAAAGACAAGTGGAACTTGTTGTTTCTAGACTCTGCTACTACTTTTCTAAATTATTTAATCTCTTTCCTTTTTAAGTGATTGTATAATTTTCTTACCAATGGATAAAATAGAAATATTTCCATTCATATTTTAAATAGATTTGATACCTCAAAAAAAACTAATATTAGCTAAATACATGTATCTCCTATGGTCCAGTAATGCCAGTCTTGGAAATATACCCATCAGAAATGAGTGCTCAAGTTCAATAAAAGACATGTAAACTATGTTCAAGACAGCTTTATTGTAATAGCTGAAAACAGGAAACCCAAGTGACCATCGACAGTAGATTTGGTAAATTATTTGTCATATATTTATTCAATGGCATTCTAGTAGCTAGAAGCCTAATAACATTCCTACAAATCCTCTGTGCATAGTATTCTGTCTTAGAGTTGGCCAATGATGTAGAATTATGAAAGATCTGAGGATGGAAGAGAAGCTGAAGTCATTGCTCTCCCCTGGTGGTTAAGCACAGTTGTGTAAGCTGCAGATACCAAGTTTTGCTGTTGCTTCTTGGTATACTACTATGAACCACCCTCCAAGATTGCGCAGAAGTTGTGATCCTCTGACGTGTTTTCTGAAGTAATTGACTTGGATGGTGCACTAAGTTCTTATTCTCCTGAAACTGAGTGGTGAAACGGAGCTGTGGCAAGTGTCTTTAAAATTCATATTTCCAAAACCTTTGATGATTTACATAAGCACTTCTTTACATTATTCCTAAAGGAAATATTTAGACCAAATCCTGACTAATAGCTTTAAAGGGTCGCTAAGGAAAAAATTCTTAAATGGAGCAGGTAGACAAGGGAAGCTTGTCTTCCTTGGCTTAGCCTCTCACTTAGATAAAAATCTGTGAAAATTTGTCATAATGAACCTGAACCTCAAGCAGATGGTCCAGGAGCCACGAAGTTGAAGATATAATGTTAAAGTAACAATAAACTCATGAAACTCTTGGTGTACTTGGAAGAAGCACATGGAAATCCTCTTTGGAGGGATGTATACTTGGTACTGGCCACACAGATTCTTACCCAATGCCATTGAACTTGAGCCCATAATCCAAAATTAGGAAACTCACAGGAGAGCAATCTCCCGTAACTGAGGGTCACCAGTCATAAAAGCAGCAGAACTATAACCTCAAGAACTTTAGATAATAGAGCCCTTTAAGATAGTAAAATAAGTATGTTCGAAATAATTAAAGATATAAAGAGAGAGATAAAAGACAACTGTAAGAAAATGGCAAATCTGAAAAATAAACAAATGGATTTCTGAAAGGAAAAATATAGCCAAGGCAATTAAAAATCCTATTCCTAGTTTTACAGCAGAGGGAACTAGCATGCACTAGAAAATTGCTTCAGAATGAAACATAGAGAGTTAAAGATATAGAAACAGGAAGGTAATTAAAAGAAAATTAAGAGAATGAGAAGAACCAATACATATTAAGAGAATTAATTATCATTAAGAGATGAGAAGAACCAACACACATTCAATTGGAGCTCTAAAAGGAGGAAATGTAAGACAGTCAATTCTTTGGGCAGGAAGAACTGAGGTGTTTTTCTATAATTGATGAAGGAACTAATCTCCAGATTCTAGCAGCACAAATATATAAAGGAGGATTAAGATAACTCAAAGCGGCCGGGCGTGGTGGCTCAAGCCTGTAATCCCAGCACTTTGGGAGGCCGAGGCGGGTGGATCAACAGGTCAAGATATCGAGACCATCCTGGTCAACATGGTGAAACCCCGTCTCTACTAAAGATACAAAAAATTAGCTGGGCATGGTGGTGCATGCCTATAATCCCAGCTACTCAGGAGGCTGAGGCATGAGAATTGCCTGAACCCAGGAGGCGGAGGTTGCGGTGAGCCAAGATTGTGCCATTGCACTCCAGCCTGGGTAATGAGCGAAACTCCATCTCAAAAAAAAACAAAAAACAAAAAACTACAAGTACACCTAGACATATCATTGTGAAATTCCAGGACACAGAAAACAATGAGATAATCTCTTAAGCAACCAACAAAAAAGATAGATCCCGTGTTTTAGAAAGTTTCTGATTTAATATCAGACAAGTTACTTAAGCTTTATCCATAGCTGATATAACCTGAGATATCATTTTTTAAAACTTTATCATCTTTGGGTATTTTTGATGAGTCACTATGATGTCACCATTGGTAAGCTGCCTATCCACTTTGGCACTTACCATTCCCATGGACTCAAATGTTTCCAACTGCAAGTCTCTGTGGCTGTTTATCTATAAATACCCTTTATGCTATATTCTCTCTATGTATATAGCAAATACCTATACATACACACTACATATATAAGTATATACTATAATATATACACACACATGTACATATCCATACATAGTATACATATAGTATATATGTATATGTTTAACCTTCAGACTTGTATAAGAAGAAAAGTTTCTATCTTTTACAGAATCAAACCAAATTAACAGGTAGATTTTCAATGTCAATGGGATTTTCAGACTTGATTCTAAATAAATTAACTGACACTTGATACAATGACCTGTTTCTAAGAGTGTCCTTTATAGAAATACAAACAATCCTACTTCAAGGAAAATAGATGTTCATTTCAAAATTGTGCTTTAAATATTGTGAAACTGCTATGTTCTGTTTTATCAGGTTGTGGTAAAAAATAATTAGTCATGACTTCTTTATTGGTGCTGACTCCCAGCTGGATGCCTCCTGTTATAAGATGTCTTCCTTCTATCCCTACAGTCCTCTCACGATTCTAAAAACTTTAGTGTTGGTCATTTGGTCCAATGGTCTAAGTTCTGACTGTTATTAACTTGAGCAAAACCCTGGAAATATGTTATTATTGTTGTCTTGGCCCAGGACTCTTCCGTTGCTGCTGTTTTTGTCTCATGGTATTGCTGATAGACAAACAGTCTGAAGCAGTCCTTCTGTGTTGTGAAGACAAGACCAAGCTCACACTATAGGACTGGAAGATTCTTTAGGTACAATGAGGAAGAAGGAAGTCTCCACTCTTAACCCCCACACAGATGTGTCTAGGTGTGACGGCATTTCAGTATCAGCCATGAGCTGGAAATGGAATCAGCCTTCCTTAAAGAAGGGCATAACTTATCTGTGTTCAAGAAGTGTTACTCGTGACTTTCATGCTGCTTCCTGGTTGAGCTGAATTCTGTAACTGTGCTATCCCCACCAGCGAAGTGAGAAAGGAGGGAGAAAAAGGGAGTGCTAGGGTGGAGTTCACTAGTTCCATGAGGCTAGGGGAAACTAACTGATAACCCCACAAACCCAACATTTTCTCTCTTTTTGAGCCTCAGTGACTTGTCCCTAACCTTGCTCCTAACCTACTCCAAACTTCTGTGGTCATAAGCATTGGTCACTCCTCATTGAGACTACTGGATATTTTAATATACAATGTCTTGGCAGTAGAAAATCACAGCTTAAAAAATGTTTTCCAAAATCTTTTTTTTCCTCTTGTCTACAATCACTTTATTACATTTGGAAGTAAACAAGTTTTACAACATCTCTAAAATCTAATCTGGGGCTTTCTTTAAATATATAGTTCTATTATTGATAAACAGAATTTCAATTGGCAATTATAACAACTGATTATTTATTCAAATAGTCATGTTTCCTGTGCAAAATCACATAAACATGGGTTGAGTGCTGATGCACCAGATTATAGGGCTTAGTGAACAATGCTGTGCACCTCTTTTCTCTCCAACTGCCTGGTATAGTTCTTGACACTGGAAAGGAACGAGACAGATATCCAGATCACAGTCTAAAATGGTGATACAGGCAATAGATAAATAATTTCACACATAGCAAGAAGAAGAAAACAAAAGGGGGTTATGGGATACGGTGATTAAGGGTAGGAATTTCTTTGGCTAGGAAAATCAGATAACACTTAGAAAGTAGCCATGAAAGATCCTGAGGAAGAGAATATATGCTTTATTAGAAAAAACATTTTTGTGTATATAGTTCATATGAACTAGAATACCGACTGAAACATATAAGAAATATTTGTGGACTGAATTAATAAGAGTTGTTTCAGGCAAAGGAAATAGCAAATACAAAAGCCCTGAGATAGAAAGTTCAGTGCAGCTGGAAAAGAGTGAAGGGCGAGTTAAAGGAGATGACTTTAGAGAGGCATATAGGGGATCAAATTTTGTAGCAGCTATTGGTCATTATAAAAAGTTTGAGATTTATTCTATTTACAATGAAAACCCGTTGGAGGTTGTTGGGCAGTGGAGTGATTTAATCAGGATTTTTAGTTTATGTACCCATTTACCAGGGGATTCTCCATAGAAAGATAACCAAGAGGATATATATATATATATATATATATATATGTATATGTATATATAAAATAAAAAATGGACTATTATGACTTCTCAGCTATTATGGAAGCAGAGAAGTGCCAAGAACTGTAGTCAGCAGACTGGTGACCCCTGAGAGCTGATAGTGTAATTCTAGTCTGAATCTGAAGGCCTAGGAACTGGGAGTGCTGGTATAAGTTCCAGTCCAGAAGTTGGCAGGTTCAAGACCCAGGAAGAACCAATGTTTTGGTAGGAGTCTGAAGACAGGAAAAAAAAACACAAACCAGTGTCCTAGATCAAGCACTGAGGCAGGAGTTCCCTTGTACTTAAGAAAGGTTCAGCATTTTTGTTCTATTCAGGCTTTCAACTAACTGGATGAGGGCGACCCATGTTAGGGGAGGCAATCTGCTTTACTCGGTCTACCAATTGAAATGTTAATCTCATCCAAAAATATCTTTACCCACAAACACAGAATAACATTAGACCAGATATCTAGGTACCCCATGGCCTAGTCAAGTTGATATATAAAATTAACCACCACAGATGACTTGCCATGAGAAAGGTGGGTGGCAAGCTTGGAGGGCTTACTACATGTCTGGGCTCAGCCCTGCCATACAAGAGTTAGGCATCTCAACCTAACTCTACTGTCCCCTCCCTAGAATTAGTAGAATTAGAGGATGCCCAAGGCATGAGTGGCTCAAGACCAGAAGTAAGGCTGGGGGGTGTAGGTGGTTCTCAGTAGTGAATACAGTTAAAAGACATGACAAATATAGGAACAGGAAAAGGCTGAGAAAAATGCATTATCAAGTGATCATCTGTAAGAACAGCCAAAACATTGAATTGTATTAAAAGCTCATCAATCAGAGGCATTGTGTTTGTATGGATTTCTTCATTATAGTTAAAAAATCAAAATTTGCTTTCAGCTAGACCCACAATATGTCTGTTTTTGGCCTTGCTTTGATCTTTTTAGAACGAAATCATTTTGGATCATTGTTCAAAATGAGTATATTTTAGGAAAAAAAATTACAACCTTAAAGAGTCTCTTTGTTTATAACCTTAATGTATAAAGGTTTTCTTTCATAAATGAACAAATATGCCTATGCAAAGTAGCTCTTCTGTGAAATAAAAATATGGTTTAAAAATATATAGTTTTGAAAAGTTTGGATTTTAACTTTTTTCCAAATATTTATGTGTATTTCTTTGTATTTTTTTTCCTTCCAAGTCCAGGATATGTCTAGGCAAATTCTATTATTTTTGAATTGTTAGATGTGTAGGAGATACTACATTTACAAGTAGAGAAAATCTGGCTGGAAGTCACAAAATCCTGAAGATACTTAAGCAGAAAACATGATCACTTTAACAAAAGTAGTCAAAGATGATACGGCTATTTTATTCTCATTTACTTCATACTTTTCTTCAGTTTTGATGTGCTTATATAATCATTCTGCTCACTGTAGAATTAAAGTCAATTCCATTTAATGAACACTTATTGTATTCCTGTACCTGATAATACAGCTTAAACTTAGTGATATACAAGCATGGAGTGGTCTCAGTTAGCGCATAGCACCTATTGTTGGCTCAATAGCAGACATTGGTATGAGTGGAGCTGGGAGATATGGTAGGTTGCAGAATGGCTTTGGTTCTTCTCCCTTTTCTGGATGTGTGCCTTTTGCCATGCAGCACTCTTGGTGCCTCCATTCTGACTTTGGGCCAGACCAATAAAATGAAGTGGAAGTGGCAGTGTGCTCATTCTGAGCCTAACCCCTAAGCAGTCTTGAGTATTTATGCTTCTTCTTTGACAGGTCTGCTGTTGCATTGGAATATGCTTGGGCTTATCTGCTGGAGGATGAGAGACACACAGAACAGAGCTAAGCAGCTTCAGTTATCAGGCCATCAGTCAATTAGCCTCCAGACATATGAATATTCACAGTCAGGGCCAGCAAATGAAGCTGATTGGCCAGCCCTCAACTGACCCCTACTCATGATCAGTAAACTTCTTGTTGTATGCTACTGAGGTTTGGTGGCTGCTGGTTATGGCAGGTGGAATAATGGTTACCCAAAGATGTCAACACCCTAATTACCGGCAATTATAAATACATTACCTTACATGACAAAGGAGATTTTGCAGATGTGATTACGTTAAAAATCTTGAGATGGGGATATTATTCTGAATTATCTGGCTGGGATCAATTATCAGGCAAGTCCTTAAAAGTAAAGAACCTTTCCCTGCTGGAATGAGGGAGAGGGAGATGTGATATGAAAGAATGGTCAG
This sequence comes from Callithrix jacchus, assembly GCF_049354715.1. NCBI lineage: Eukaryota > Metazoa > Chordata > Mammalia > Primates > Cebidae > Callithrix > Callithrix jacchus. Next base: position 14,454,166 of record NC_133524.1, read on the forward strand.
AGATGCTGGCTTTGGAGATGAAGAAAGGATGCCAATAATCAAGGAATATGGGTGACCTCTAGAATCTAGAAAAGGCAAGGGAATGGATTATTCCCTAGAACCTTCAGAAAGGAGTGCAGCCCTGGTGACTTTTTCATTTTAGCCCAATGAGACTGTGTCAGACTTCTGATATCCAGAACTGTGAGATAAGAAATCTGCATTGTTGTTTAAGCCACTGTTTATAATAACTTATTATAGGATCAATAGAAATTATGCATGACCATAGATTAGCTGATACAAGAAAAAAAATTAGCAGATTTTCTCTGTCTTCTGGTTTAAATAATCTTTTTTATATGACTTGGTCCATATTCTCTAATACTCACTGAATCCAAATTTTAACTCCTCATTGAGGCTGTTGTTTTCCTGTTTATCTTTCTTTCCCAATTTTGGTTGGATTGGGAAGCTTGCAGTCCTTTTAGTTTTCAGAGTGAGTGAGTGGTAGATGGCCCAGACTATTTCCACTGTAGGGTTGGTCTTGTCTGGATGGGGTCCGGCTGTTATCCTCTCAGGGATACTTTCTGTGGTCCTGGATCTGGCTGCCCTTTGACATTCACTGCTGTAGTCTGTGGCTTGTAGATCTTGTAGTTTGTTTTCTCATTACAATTAGCCATCTCTCCTTGCATCCTGGGTCCCACCTTAATTCTCTCTGGCTTTGTGCCCCCTCCAAGGTTTGACTCACTCTTCTGACCATCCATTTCCTGAATGGCCTTCCCGTATTCCTGAGATATTAGGCTACATTTCCTTCCACAGAGACCCTCTGTGGCAAGCTACCCAGTAGATTCTCAAGCTTCATTCTCATCATCCTTCGGGACATGTGAAAACTTTCAGATCCATTCCACATATGGGAAGTTAGGGGTGACCCAAGAATATCACATTAAGACTTCTCTACCAAATATGCTTCTCCCCACTTGCCTGCTGTCTCAGAAGTTACCTATTAGGAATGCACCTCAAAACCACTCATGTTTCAACTTCTTTCTCAAACGTTAACAGACCTCTCCACTGAAAGGATTCAGTTCACAGCAGAGAAGCCAAGACACACATTCTTACTCTTTCATTTTACTTCCTCTACTTCCTCTTCCCCACATTCCACCAGGACAGAAGTGGTGGATTTCCCCCTTCTTTCTGTCTGAGGGAGATTCCCACTGCATCCAGCCTCCTCCTAAAAAAGGTGGTATGTTCCTTGTCTCAATAACTAGATTCACAGTGGCAAGTGGGATGTACAGGCACTAAGCTAGGTGCATCAATATGAAATATAATCTTCTCCAAAAAGAGACTTCTGTTTAGAAAAAGATGTGAAGAGTGTGTGTGTGCATGTGTATTTTCATGTTGCTGAAGTTTTGTGTAACAAAAAGAAAATTACTTATATAATAATTTTTGAGTAAAAACAGGAGAGAGACTTTTTAAAATGGTGTATAAAACTGGATGATCAGAGGATTCTGGGAAGATGGTTGAATAAAAAGTACAAGGAGTCTGTTTCCCCACCAAGACAATAATTATACTGGCAGAATATGTCCAATGTACCATTTTTGAACTCTAAAGGCTATTGAAAGTTTGCAACTTCCAGGAGAAGGCTTGGAGTATAAATTATGGTTAATCTCAGTCAATTTCAGCCCCTAGCACATCAGCAGACACCCCCACCCCCAGCTCCATGAGAAGCAACTGTGCTTATGCTCCTGGGGCAGTTTAGAGTTTTCAGGAGACAGAGTGGGCAAAAAGGACCCTGTCCTCCAAATATGTGTGACCTGTGATCTGGATGCTAATGTTTCCTTTGATCACACAGGTGCATACAAATAGGTGCTGTCCATGATTGTAGCACCTCTCTTCATTGCTGCAAGCCCCTCCGGCTCTGGCTGTAATGACTTCCAGATGATTTAAAGGGCCAGTACCGTTTCTCTCTTTATTTTTGTTTCTTCCCCTTTTTGGGAGCCAGACATTAAAGATTAGGACATTCAAAAGCAATCACATTTACAAGAAGAATTAGAAAGTCATTGTGCATACACAGGGAAAGGCACAACTTTGAAAAAGACCTGTGAAGACCTGAAGTTTACATCTTAGGCTGATCCTTGGTACAGAGGCAACGTATCACAATAAAAATAAAACAAAAGAACAACAACAACAGCAACAACAAATCAAACCCTGGGATAGAAGAAGAATTTAATATGCAGAGTTATCATAATATTAGATTAAAACATACAGTTTTTTAACAAAAAGTTACAAAGTATATAAGAAATAAGAAAGTATGGTTCATCATTCAAAAGAAAACTCAAACCAACAGAAGCTGTCACTGAAAAAGACCTGATGGCAGCCCTACTAGACAAAGATTTTTAAGAACAGCTGTCTTAAAGATAGTCAAAGAACTAAAGGAAGACATGGAGAAAGTGAAGAAAAAATGTATTAACAAGTGTAAATATCAATACACACACAGAAAACCTAAAAAGAAAGGAAAAAATGCTAGAGCTGAAAAGTATAATGGTTGAAATTAAAAATTCACTAGTGGGATTCAGAGGCAGATTTGAGCAGGCAGAAGAAAGAATAAATGAACTTGAAGATAGAACAACATAAATTATTGAGTCTCAGGAACAGAAAGAAAAAAATTGAAGCAAACTGAACAGAGTGTAAGTGAACTCTGGGACACTATCAAGTGGACCAACATGTGTACTTTCCATTTCAAAATAACGGAGAAAAATACAGAGAGAATATTTAAAGAATTATTGGCTGAAAATTTAAATTTGATGAAACATATGAACATAAACATCCAAGAAGCTCAACAAACTCCAAGTAGACTGAATTCAGAGACCACACCAAAAGACATTATAATAAAACTGCCAAAAGCCAAATACAAAGAAAGGATATTGAAAACAGCAAGAGAAAAGTGATTCATCACATATAAGTGATCCTAAATAAGATTATCAGCAGATTTCTCATCAGAAACTTTTGAGGCTAGAAAAGCAACTAGATGATATATTCAAAGTACAAAAAGAAAAACCTGCCAACTAATAATTCTATATGCAGCAAAACTGTCCTTCAAAATTAAAAGAGAAATTAAGATATTCCTGGATAAACAAAAGCTGAGTGTGTTTGGAACCACTAGATTTGCCCTGAAAAGAAATGGTAAGGGGTGTCCTTCAGGTTGAAATTAACGAACACCAGGCAGCAACTTGAAGCTATCTGAAGAAATAATGATCTCAGTAAAGGTCACATGGGCAATTATGAAAGTTAGATTATTGTAAAAACGTTTTGTAAACCTGCTTATTGTTTCCTACATGATTTAAGGGACTAATACATTAAGAAGCAATAATTAATTTAAAAGATGGAATAATTGTAACTTTGGTTTTTAACTCCACATTTTGTTTTCTGTATAATGTGAAAGGCCAATGCATTAAAAAGTATTAGTTTATGTTTTTAGACATACAATGTATAAAGATGTAATTTTGTTATGTCAATAACTGAAAGGAGTGGGGATAGAGAGGTAAAGAAGCAGCATTTTTATATGTTACTGAAGTTAAGCTGGTATAAATTCAAATTATAGTGTATAACTTAAGGATTTTAAATGTAATCTTTATGAAAACTACAAAGAAAATAGAAGATATACAAAAGGAAATGAGATAGCTATTGCAATATTTGACCTTCAAAAATTAACTAAATATGAAAGAAGATATTAATGCAGGAAGTGGGAAATAAAAAAGCTATAAGGCATGTAGAAATTAAATAGTAAAATGGCAGAAGTAAGTTCCTCCTTATCTATCTGCCTTATCAAGGAAGGAAATTCTGACATATGCTACAACATGGGTGAACCTTGAGGACATTATGCTAGATTAAATAAGTAAGTTTCAAAAAGACAGATACTGTATGATTCCATTTATATGGGGTCCTTAGAGCAGTCAAAATCATGGAGACAGAAGATAAAATGGTGGTTGCCAGAGGCTGGTGGGAAGTGGGTAATGGGAAGTTATTGTTTAATGGGTATAGAGTTTCAGTTTTGCAAGATAAAAAAGTTCTGCAGAGGGATGGCTGGTGATGGTTGTGTAATAATATGAGTATACATAATACCAATGAACTGTACACTTGAAAATTGTTAGGATGACAAATTTTGTTATGCATATTTTACCACAATAAGGCAGTGAAGAAAAAAACTGGGTGATGGATTACTTGAATCTGCAAAAAAAAAATTGTTCTACCAATAGACAACTGTGGTCCAAATTATGAGTTTTTATAGAACACATTTTGGTTCTGAAGCATAAGGCAAATCATTTGTAGTAAAGCCAGGAATGGTATGAATGGAGAAGTCTTTACTAAACAGTAATCCTTAAAAAATAATACTTTTTGCATCAAATAACATCAGATATAGGGCTTGAACTTGGTGAGATCTTTAATAACCTCAGATTTGATATAAATGGAAAGTAATTATTTTGACTTGTTGGAAAAACTCCCAAGTCAGATTTTCAGTTTTATCCTGGTACTTGCTATAAAAAAATCATACATTAAAAAAATCTCATCCTGGGCAACATAGGGAGACCCCGTCTCTACCAAAAAATTTTAAAAATTATCTCAGCATGGTGACATGTGTCTGTGGCCCCAGCTACTCAGGAGGCTGAGGTTGGAGGATCACTTGAGCCTGGAAGTTTGAAGCTGCAATGAGCCATGATTATGCTACTGTGCTCCAGCCTGGGAAACAGAGTGAAATTGTCTAAAAAAAAAAGTCCCATTTGGAAGAGTGAACAATAAAAATCCATGAGTGGCACTAAACATGGTACATGTAAGAGCATTCTGTTCATCAGAGTGAGCTGTTCTAGTTTGGATTCTCTGTAAGAGAGCCTGAAACGAGGGTTCCTGTACACATGATAAAAGGAAATGCTTCTAGGGGTGATTAACACGGAAAGTGGGGAAGAAAGGAAGAGGAGAAGATGCTACACAAGCTTGCAGTCTCAACAAAACTTCCTCAAAGTTAGCTTCAGTCTGATCCTTCCTGTGATCCAGATTTTGCCTCAACTTGCAGGAAAGGAGGTAGGCTTTCATACTCCAGAATCCTATCAGTCATTTCACAGCCTGTGGGAGCAAGGTGGTTGGGTAACATTAGTCCTAAAGCTTCTTCTGGCTCTTCACAGTTGCCTGTGGGGATGTAAATCCAGTTGCCTGTGGGGCATCCTCTAAGGAGAGCCAGAGGTACAGGTGTTAGAAACAAACACACATAGAAACCAAGGAAGGCATCCACTGAAATGGCAAAAGGTATCTGGGTGGAGCACCTAGAGTATCCTCAACACATGTCAACTAGACTAATGTGAGGTTTTATGATGAGGAAAGACTGAGCTTTCCCAACATATTTTTATTGTTCTCTGGTTTCCTTCCACAAGTAAAAGGTAACCATAAAGCTATAGAGGATTTTGAGGGAATCAATACCAGCTCAGTAACAGCTGATATGCAATTTTGGTGCTGCTTAAACTCCAAGTTACATTCACCTCTTTCTCCATTCTAAGAAACTTGCTATGGCCAGAGCTAAGCTACCACTATCAAGCTCAAATGCATTTCGATTTCAGCAATCTTATTTTGCCAAAGATGATACCATCTGTCATGACAGAAAACCAAGGACATCCCTTTCACTGACCCTCCAATTGCCTAATGTTACCAGCTTAGGCCCCTTTGCCTGGCTTCTGTAATCTGACTCCACTTTACCTTGTCTAAATGTATACTTTCTCCCCTTCATCCTCTTCCAGGTTGACTCTCAACAGTCCACACTGTGTAACATGCTCACACCTGCTTTGTTCCTTTATCCTTGCAGTTTCTGCTACATGGATTACCCCATCACTCTCTTTCACTTGTGCAAATTTCATTCACTGTTCAGTGTTCAGCCCAGGTTACTCCTTCTTGATCACGCCTTTCTGGACAACTTCAGGCCTCACTGCAGTCATTCTTCTTTAAACTTTTATGGATATTTAAGTTATCACTAGAGCATTTTACAAGCCTTTATATTGGCTTTATCTGTTCACTATGCAAGTGTTCTGTGAATTATGCTCACCTGAAGGGCTGTAGTTTGGCCTAGTTCAGTTGTTTTCAGCCCTGATTACATTTTTGGAATAGTTTAAAAAAATGCTGATGACTGGGTTCCACCAAAACTATTTATATTATAACCCTGGGGGTAAGGCCCTGAATATCATTTTTTAAAGAACCCTGAGTGATACTAATATACAGTAAGAGTTGAGAATTTGATTTGAGATACAACTGAATAGAATCACTGTTGTAAGTAATCACCTCTAGAAACAAACAGATTCTTATATTGTGACAATGGGAAAAATCCAACACTGGAAAGAGAAGCTCATTAGCATACAGTGTCACTTCTGGTCACAGGATTTCCTACTGAAGATGACTAAGTTTTGCTCAGTGTTCACAGGATTCCCAAGTCAGCTAAGTCTTTAAAGAGAGCTGCATTCTAAGCCATTTTACAACCATCCTACTACAAGCCCTGCAGACGTTAACAGACAATCCTTAGCTAAACAAAACGACAAAAGAAAATAAGAAGGGAATACCCATCTATTTCCACAACTTTCAGATTCCTATGTTTGGCCTTCTAAGCATCATTTTTACTAACAATAACTCATGGTGGTAATATAGGCCCAATTTTCACCGGGTTCCCAAGAGTAAATCTCGCTAGGTATTTCAAGCAGAAAGAAATTTAGTGCAGGTAATCATTTATTTACCAAACTATTGGAAAGTTTAGAGATATCAAAATACGAGGCCACCTCTAGGCTGACTTCAAGGTCATCTACCAATTTCACTGTCATGCAGAGACCACGCAACTACTACAGGGATTGTGAAATCCATGCAACATCATCCTTTTGGGCTATACTTTAATGCCTAAAGGACAATAGAAGAGAATGGCCTCTATCTCCCTCCTGCTTTTTATATCACGTATGAGTGTATGTAGTTGGGAGAACCTGTTTCACATCTGGAATTGTAGCATCAAGGGAGTTTGGTAAATGTGGTTTTTAGATTTCCAGTCTTTTAAATCCATGGGTGGATACAGATACTGTATGACAAAAGACAATATGCTGCATACATTCCTGAGCAACTGTAGAGCTGTTACTGAAAAATAATAATGTTTCATATCAATGGTGTTGCCTTGTGCCTGGGTTACAAAGATGAAAAATACTTGGTTCTTGAAATGGTAAGTTCTTTTATAGCTAATACTTATTTTTATTTTACCTTAAGTTCTGGGGTACATGTGCAGATCTGGCAGAATTGTTACATAGGTATACATATGCCATGGTGGTTTTCCGCCTTCATCTTCCTGTCACGTACATTAGTTATTTCTCCTAATGGTATTCCTCCCAAATCTTCTGATCCCCTTCTATCCCTTCCCTAGCTCTCCACCACCAACAGACCCCAGTATATGAAGTTCCCCTCCCTGGGTCCACATGTTCTCATTCTTCAACATCCACTTATGAGTGAGAACGTGTGGTGTTTGGTTTTCTGTTCTTGAGTCAGTTTGCTGAGAATGGTGGTTTCCAGATTCATCCATGTCCCTGCAAAGGACATGAACTCATCCTTTTTTATGGCTGCATACTATTCCATGATGTATATCTGCCACATTTTCTTTATCCAGTCTATCTTTGATGGGCATTTGACTTGGTTTCAAGTCTTTGCTATTGTAAACAGTGCCACAGTGAACATACATGTGCATGTGTCTTTATAATAGATCGATTTATAATCCTTTGGGTATATACCAGTAATGGTATTGCTGGGTCAAATGGTATTTCTATTTCTAGATCCTTGAGGAATCACCACACTGTCTTGCACAATGGTTGAACTAATTTACACTTTCACCAACAGTGTAAAAGAGTTTCTATTTCTCCACATCCTCTCTAGCATCCATTGTTTCCAGATTTTTTAATGATTGCCATTTTAACTGGCATGAGTTAGTATCTCAATGTGGTTTTGATTTGCATTTCTCTAATGACCAGTGATAATGAGCACTTTTCCATATGTTTGTTGGCCACATAAATGTCCTCTTTTGGAAAATTTCTGTTCATATCTTTTGCCCACTTTTTGATGGGGTTGTTTTTTTCTTATGTATTTGTTTTAGCCATTGTCTCAGCCCAAAATCTCCTTAACATGATAGGTAACTTCAACAAAGTCTCAGGATACAAAATCAGTGTGCAATAATCGCAAGCATTCCAATACACCAATAACAGACAAACAGCCAAGTCATGAGTGAACTCCCATTCACAATTGCTACAAAGAGAATAAAATACCTAGGAATACAACTAACAAGAGATGTGAAGAACCTCTTCAAGGAGGACTATAAACCACTGCTCAAGGAAATAAGAGAGGATACAAACAGATGGAGAAACATTCCATGCTCATAGTTAAGAAGAATCAACATCATGAAAATGGCCATACTGCCCAAAGTAATTTATAGATTCAACACTATCCCCATCAAGCTACCGATGACCCTCTTCACAGAACTGGAAAAAAACCACCTTAAACTTCATATGGAACCAAAAGAGAGCCCGCATAGCCAAGTCAATTCTAAGCAAAAAGAACAAAGCTGGAGGCATCACACTACCTGACTTCAAACTATACTACAAGGCTACAGTAATCAAAACAGCATGGTAGTGGTACCAAAACAGAGATATAGACCAATGGAACAGAACAGAGGCCTCAGAAGTAATGCCACATATCTACAACCATTTAATTTTTGACAAATCTGACAAACACAAGCAATGGGGAAAGGATTCCCTGTTTAATAACTGGTGTTGGGAAAACTGGCTAGCCATGTGCAGAAAGCTGAAACTGGACCCCTTTCTTATACCTTATACAAAAGTTAACTCCAAATCAATTAAAGATTTAAACATAAGACCTAACACCATATAAACCCTAGAAGAAAATCTAGGCAATACCATTCAGGACATAGGCATAGGCAAGTACTTTATGACTAACGCACCAAAAGCAATGGCAACAAAAGCCAAAATAGACAAATGTGATCTAATTAAACTTGAGAGCTTCTGCACAGCCAAAGAAACAATCATTAGAGTGAACAGGCAACTAGCAGAATGGGGAAAATTTTTTGCTAATACTTATAGCTAAGGCTCCATCTGGGTCGTATAGCTCCTTGGAGGGTTTGCCTTGTTATGCCAATCACTCCCTAAGCCTTTCTTAAATTAGATGGACTCATGCCAGTAGTGCATGCTTGGGATCATCACTTAACCTTCCTTAGCAAGTAAAATTGATTCATGGAAAGTTGGCATCCATTTGGCAGAAGTTAAGCACTGCTTTTCCAAAGACAACTCAAAGGGTAGGACAATTCTTAAACACAGAAATCATCTGATACAAGGAGCTTTGAAAGTTTCCAGTTCTTAGTACATATGGAACACTTAGATTTTTAAAATTGTTTTTGACCAAAACAGTGGGATAAATGACAGTTTGAAATGTCAGTGCTAATATGTAATATGCCCTGAGAAGTTAAGATTGGCCATTATCTTGCTTGTCTGTTCAAGCTGAAATTTTCATCCATGGAAAATTTCTAATTAAAGAAGCTGTATAATTTGGGGTAAATTAATAACTTCTGTAAGCCTCAACCTCCTCAAGTGTAAAGTAGGGACCATCACACATTTGTTAGAATTAATAAAGAAATGTCTCTCAAATTTCTTCATTAATGTTCTAATGGCAGAGAAAGTGTGAGGGTACCTATAGAAAGTTCACATCTTTTCTGAAGACTTTTGTTTCACCATAAACTTTTAAGTGAATTCTACATCCAAATCCACATTGTATTCACTACAGTTTTATTATAGAAATATCTTAGAGGATTTTTTATTATGTAAAATTGACATTTTAAGAGGATGTAACAGTTTTATCCTGTGTCTTTCAGTATATTCTAGCGTGTTCTTCTGAGAGCTAAGTCTATAATTGAAAGGTTTGCCAGTAAGTTCATATAGGAGACCCCTAATATCTCTTAGATGAATTTTGAAGCTTTTAGACATAAGGAATTTATAATATAAACATGGAAAATTAGGTAACACTTCAGAACTTCTGGGGGTCATTGTTTCTGTCTTGATTTTACACTTTTCAAAAGAATTTCACTCTTTTGGATATGTTGAGATATGCCTGACTTTCCTTTCCTTGTCCCATCCATTTACAGATTCTAAAAATTCTTATGTCTGCTGTGTTTAGTGACTTAATCAGTCCAGACCAAGACTACCTTTATACCTTTATATATGTGGAGTGTAGCCCAATTGCCCCAGTACCACAAAACTATGCAAATTATCTCCTCCCTGCCCTGCCACCATACTGCCAACTAGCATTAGAATGGAGCTTCCTCTCTTTTTCCCTGAAGGCATTCCATGTTCTCCACTGGGTTAGGAGAACTTCCCTAATTAATAAGCTATTCAACTGGGATGCATCATGGGAGCACAAAAACAAATTTAATTTACCTTGCAAATGTGCTGGTCCTGTTCTGCTCTCCATGTGCTGACTAAGAGGGTCTGTATGTTTATTAGCCTCCAGTAAGCACGTACTTAGAGTTTCTCAGTCTGTTTAGCTTTCCATTCCTAGATGCCTTCTGTTTCATCTACCATCTCTTCCCATTTTTTCTACCCAAGGTGTTCTAACATTAGACATATATTTCTATTAGCATTGACCACATCATATTGGTGATTATTGTGTACTGTCTATCTCCATTGCTGGCCTGTGGTCTTCATGAGGAGAGACCTGTCTTACTGATTATGGCATCTCCAGTACCTGCAAACTATAGGTGACTAAATGTTGATTTAGGGAATGAATGAATAAGTAGCGGCCCAGATCATAAATAGGAGCACAAGTCAAATAGTTGAAATGCATTAGCACCATTGAATGTGCTTTCCTTCCTTGTGAAATCTTTGTGAAAAATGACATGAAGAACAAAAAGAAATCTTTACATGAAGGTACTTTATTTGCAAATGAAACATATATAGGACATTGGCTTAATACCTTAAATCTGCTTTACTAAGAGGGCCATTTCTCAGTCAAACACATTAGGAAGATGACCACACTCATTTCCCTTACCCATTCTTGTTATAAATATTACAGAAATCAGAGTCTGCATGCCTGAAAGTCAGTAATGTGTAGCTTGAGTTTGTGAATTGGCATTGTATCTATGCTGTCACTTAATTATTTTGAAGTTAGTGGATTAATTAATGGTTAATGATTATGTGTGAATGATGCATATGCCTCTTTTTCCAATATTAAATTTAATAATTAATAACTCATTTATGAGTAAAAGGCAGTCTTATGGAACCTCCTTTCTCAAGAAAATGTAAAACAATTCCATTTTTAATTTAGCACTGAGATTGCTGTGTCTTTGTCATAGTAATTATGGGCTTCTCTGCCAGGGTCCCATTTTTAGCTTCTACTTTAAAATATGGTTATGGCTGAATAGCTTTAATCAGACACCAATTAGTCCCAACTCTATAACTCATTTAGGCTGGTCTTTGGTGGTTGTGCTTTATCCTTTCAAACTGGAAGGGAAATATTAAAAAAAGTTTGAGCAAATGATCTCAATCCCTGTTGAATAATTTGTAAATAGATAACCTGCCCAATAAACTGGTTATCATATTAAACTCATTTTTAGCAGCTTATATTCACTTAAGCATTCTTCCAGTTGGTGGCTGTCAAAATGTTTCTTATAATTAGCATCAGTAAACTTCTCTTGGGCCTTTAAAATTCATTGCAAATCACATGTTGTTTATAATCATAAGATTGAAAATGTTATTAATATCCTGCTCAGTATTTTGCTACACTAGTTTTTGTAGAACTGCATGGATCAACAGAGCCAATTTTTCTGTACTGTGCTGTCTCATAATCAGTTAAATGGTAAATGTATCTATATCTAGATGTAAAAATTTATTTGATTATTTTCATAGAGTTGACTAATCAACTCTCAAAAATAAAAACCAGCCAAACAATTTATTTACTCAAACCTATGAATGTTCTGTTCATATGAACTTATCTAGTAAAATAACCATTTTAAATCACATCATATTTCATTGAATTTGGTGTCTCATTATTGAATTAGTCTGATCTCTTTGGGTTGCAAATGACAGAACCTCTACTTGAACTTGTTTATGAAGAGGAAACAAGACTGAAATGAGAGTAAATTTCATATGTTCTTACCACAAAAAATGATTTGTATTTGAGGTGATGAATATGTTAACTAGCTTGATTTAATTATTTCACATTGTATTCAGAAATCATAATGTCACTTTGTACCCCATAAATATATGCAACTGAAATTTGTCAGTTTACAATTAAAAATTTTAAAAAGGAAACGGCACTGGGAATCTTAGTAGCCAAACTTCTGAGGTGTACTGAAGGGTCCCAGGGATTTTTGAGGCCACTGACTTGCTCGAACAGCATCTAAGTTTGTGTTTTTAGTGCTCCTTAAAGAAACAAGTAAGGGAGCATGAGAAGCAGGACAGAAAAGGGATGAAGCCAAGCAGGAGGCTCTTCCAAGCCACGTCTCTGCCTCAACCAAATCCTATAATGGAGTTCTGAGGTATAAATTATAACTCAGAGTTTGCTCCAACAGGAGGCAAGGGAGTTTGGTTTTCATATATCTGCAGCCAGTCAGTTAAACCCCACTCTCACCTGGGGAAACAAATCCAACCCCCAGGCACTTCTAGCTCCACCTATCAGGACAAAGAGCTCTAGTAGCCCCAGAGACGACACCCTAAAAAATCATATGTATGGACCATTAGAGGCAAAGCACACAGAAGCTGGGGAAGGAGTTTGCAGGATGGTTAAAGGGATTATCAGAGGGCTTATGGTGGGATACTGAGTGTCCATGATAAACACTATTTAAATTATTTTTTGACCTTTTTCTCTGCCTGTTGGTTTACCTTTTCTCCAATATACCAGCTTCCTCCATGAGTCAGGGAACATGGCTGTCAATTACTCTTAAGTATCATATCCTGCAGTTTCACCACCAAACTGGGAGCTTTGTACTTAGTTCCAGGTAGGAAAGTCATGAGAAAAGAAGAACTTGTATTGGCCTGGCTTGCATACAGTGCTCACTTTTGAACCAACTCTAGCCTTGGGAACAGGGTGATATTAAAAACATGGTGACCCTACAAGAACTACATTTGAAGTAAAGGAAGAAGCAGTCTCTAAAAGAAGAAGTGCTGTAATATTGCTGGAAGAAGGTAGGTGTGCTGATGACACTAAAAACAAACCAAATCCACTTGGTTGGAGGATGGGTTGTCATGGTTAGAGTTACGTGTTCAATCCTTATGGGACTTGTCAGTGTTCTACATAGAGAATCTAGTTAAGAATACATCTTTGGGGGAGGACTCAAGATGGCGCTGTGAGAACAACCCAGGATTGGAGTTCTCGTTGTGTCCGCGGAGAGGTGAGTCTGAGCTGCATTTCCAGACTGATCTTTGTTGCCCACGGAATGGGGAAATTCTCAAGTGAAAAGGAGACGTGGGACGCCAGGCAGATATTCCGCCTGGCGAAGCCGGCAGCCGGGGTGGCGGCGGCCAGCCCTACCCAGCGCTCCCCCCAGGGCGCGCTTGTCCGGGTGCCCCGTTGAACCAGCAACCGGAGACGTGAGAGGGCGGGACTTGAGACTGAGCTAGACTTGGACAGTGGGCCAGCCCAGGGGATTGCCGGGACAGAGCGTTAGGGTTGGCTCAGTGGGACGAACAAAACTGCGATCTCAAACAAGCCCCGTGCAGTCGGCCCGAGATGCTCTGAGGGGGAGGGGCAGCCACCATTACCGAGGCAACCTCCCCCAACTGAGATACACTCCCATTGCTGACGCAGCCTGCCGTTGCCGAGGCAACCCGCTACAAAAGAGAGACTCCGCCGCAGGGCGTGGCGGAGAACAGCAGAACAGCAGAGCCAGGGCGAGCCTCACAACAGCAGGGCGGAGCCTCGGCAGGCAAACAGTGGCTAGTCTGCGTCCTAGCTGGGCAGGACCTCAACAGACATCCAAAAATAAAGCCCGAACCCCTCAACAGAGAGCATTTGAGAAAAAAAAGGGTTTTTGTAATGAGCTCTGTTGCAGCAGAATCAAACATAGCAGCCTAACAGCCCTGAATGAACAACAGAGCTCACAGCTCAGCAATTAAGCCCCTATAAAGTACAAACTGTCTCCTCAAGCAGCTCCCTGACCCCTCTATATCCAAAAGACTGACATTAGGCAGGCATCATCCTGGGACAAAGATAGCAGAAAAAGAAACTGGTAGCATCCCTCGTTGTGCCACAGCTGCTAGAGGTGCACCCCAGACAAGCAGGGTCTGGAGCGGACCTCAGCAGTCATACAGCGAAGGGGCTAGACTGGTAGAAGGAAAACCAAGCAACAGAAATACTTCATCATCAACATTCAGGGTGTCCACTCAGAGACCCAATCGAAAAGTCAGCAACTACGCAGACGACCAGCGGACAAATCCACAAAGATGGGAAGAAACCAGCGCAAAAAGGAGGAAAACACCCGAAACCAGAACACCTCGCCTCCTAGAAAGGACCAAAACTCCTCACCAGCAAGGGAACAAAGCTGGACAGAGAATGACTGTGACGAAATGACGGAATTAGACTTCAGAAGATGGATAATGAGAAACTTTTGTGAGCTAAAAGATCATGTATTAAATCAATGCAAAGAAACTAAGAACCTTGAAAAAAGGTTTGAAAAAAGATTCGAGGAAATGATAACAAGAATGGATAACTTAGAGAGGAATATGAATGAATTAAAGGAGCTGAAAAACACAATACGAGAACTTCGCGAAGCAAACACAAGTTTCAATAGCCGAATTGACCAAGCAGAAGAAAGAATATCTGAAGTCGAAGACCAACTCAATGAAATAAAACGAGAAACCAAGATCAGAGAAAAAAGCGCAAAAAGGAATGAACAAAGTCTCCAAGAAATGTGGGACTATGTGAAAAGACCTAACCTACGTTTGATAGGTGTACCAGAAGGGGACGAAGAGAATGAATCCAAACTGGAAAATACTCTTCAGGACATCATCCAGGAAAATTTCCCCCACCTAGCAAGACAAGCCAACACTCAATTGCAGGAAATACAGAGACCACCACAAAGATATTCCGCAAGAAGAGCAACCCCAAGGCACATAATCGTCAGATTCAACAGGGTTGAAATAAAGGAGAGAATACTAAGGGCAGCCAGAGAGAAAGGTCGGGTCACCCACAAAGGGAAGCCCATCAGACTCACAGCAGATCTCTCGGCAGAAACACTACAAGCCAGAAGAGAGTGGGGGCCAATATTCAACATTCTTAAAGAAAAGAACTTTCAACCCAGAATTTCATATCCAGCCAAACTAGGCTTCAGAAGTGAAGGAAGAATAAAATCCTTTGTGAACAAGCAAGTACTCAGAGATTTTGTCACCACCAGGCCTGCTTTACAAGAGCTCCTAAAAGAGGCACTACACATAGAAAGGATCAATCAGTACCAGCCATTCCAAAATCACACTGAATGCTAAAGAGCTTCAACATAATGAAGAATCTACAACAACTAACAGGCAAAACAGCCACTTAGCATCAAAATGGCAGTATCAAATTCACACATAACAATATTAACCCTAAATGTAAATGGACTAAATGCACCAATCAAAAGACACAGACTGACAAATTGGATAAAAATCCAAAACCCATCAGTGTGCTGTATACAGGAAACCCATCTCACATGCAAGGATACACAAAGGCTCAAAATAAAGGGATGGAGGAAGATTTACCAAGCTAATGGAAAGCAAAAAAAAAAGCAGGAGTTGCAATTCTCATCTCTGATAAAATAGACTTTAAAGCAACAAAGATCAAAAGAGACAAAGAAGGCCATTACATAATGGTCAAAAAATCGATACAACAAGAAGAGCTAACGATCCTAAACATATATGGACCCAACACAGGAGCACCCAGATACATAAGGCAAGTTCTTAATGACTTACAAAAGGACTTAGACTCCCACACAATAATAGTGGGAGACTTTAACACTCCACTGTCAATACTAGACAGATCAACCAGACAGAAAATCAACAAGGATATCCAGGGCTTGAACTGAGACCTGGAGCAAGCAAACCTGATAGACATTTACAGAACTCTCCACCCCAAATCCACAGAATACACATTCTTCTCAGCACCACATCACACCTACTCTAAAATTGACCACATAATTGGAAGTAAAGCACTGCTCAACAAATGCAAAACAACTGAAATCATAACAAACAGCCTCTCAGACCATAGTGCAATCAAGTTAGAACTCAGAATTCAGAAACAGACCCAGAACCGCACAGCTTCATGGAAACTGAACAACTGGCTCTTGAATGTTGAATAAGTCTATCAACGTAATTCACCACATAAACAGAACCAAAAACAAAAACCACATGATTATCTCAATCGACGCAGAGAAGGCATTTGACAAAATTCAGCAACCCTTTATGCTAAAAACCCTCAATAAACTCGGTATCGATGGAACGTATCTCAAAGTAATAAAAGCTATTTATGACAAACCAACAGCCAATATCATACTGAATGGGCAAAAACTGGAAGCATTCCCTTTGAAATCTCGCACTAGACAAGGATGCCCTCTTTCAGCACTCCTATTCAATATAGTACTGGAAGTTCTAGCCAGAGCAATCAGGCAAGAAAAAGAAATAAAGGGTATTCAAATAGGAAAGGTGGAAGCCAAATTGTCTCTATTTGCAGACAACATGATAGTATACCTAGAAGACCCCATTGCCTCAGCCCAAAAACTCCTGAAACTGATAAACAACTTCAGCAAAGTCTCAGGATATAAAATCAATGTGCAAAAATCACAAGCATTCGTCTACACCAATAACAGACTTAAAGAAAGCCAAATCAAGAGCGAACTGCCATTCGCAACTGCTACAAAAAGAATAAAATACCTTGGAATACAACTCACAAGGAACGTAAGAGACCTCTTCAAGGAGAACTACAAACCACTGCTCAACGAAATCAGAGAGGACACAAACAGATGGAGAAACATTCCATGTTCATGGTTAGGAAGAATTAATATCGTGAAAATGGCTATACTGCCCAAAGTAATCTACAGAATCAACGCTATCCCCATCAAGCTACCATTGACTTTCTTCACAGAACTGGAAAAAACCACCATGAACTTCATATGGAACCAAAAGAGAGCCCGCATAGCCAAGTCAATTCTAAGCAAAAAGAACACAGCGGGGGGCATCACACTACCGGATTTCAAACTATACTACAAGGCTACAGTAATCAAAACAGCATGGTACTGGTACCAAAACAGAGATATAGACCAATGGAACAAAACAGAGGCATCGGAGGTAACACAACATACATACAACTATACAATCTTTGATAAACCTGACAAAAACAAGCAATGGGGAAAGGATTCCATGTTTAACAAATGGTGTTGGGAAAACTGGCTAGCCATGTGCAGAAAGCAGAAACTGGACCCCTTCCTGACACCTTACACTAAAATTAACTCCAGATGGATTAAAGACTTAAACATAAGACCTGGCACCATAAAAACCCTAGAAGAAAATCTAGGCAAAACTATCCAGGACATAGGAGTAGGCAAGGACTTCATGAACAAAACACCAAAAGCATTGGCAACAAAAGCCAAAATAGACAAATGGGACCTAATGAAACTCCACAGCTTCTGCACGGCAAAAGAAACAGTCACTAGAGTGGATTGGCAACCAACAGAATGGGAAAAAATTTTCGCAGTCTACCCATCTGACAAAGGGCTGATATCCAGAATCTACAAAGAACTCAAACAGATTTACAGGAAAAAAACAAACAAGCCTATTCAAAAGTGGGCAAAGGATATGAACAGATACTTTACGAAAGAAGACATATATGAGGCCAACAATCATATGAAGAAATGCTCATCGTCACTGGTCATCAGAGAGATGCAAATCAAAACCACATTGAGATACCATCTCACGCCAGTTAGAATGGCGATCATTAAAAAATCTGGAGACAACAGATGCTGGAGAGGATGTGGAGAAAAAGGAACACTTTTACACTGTTGGTGGGAGTGTAAATTAGTTCAACCATTGTGGAAGATGGTGTGGCGATTCCTCAAGGCCTTAGAAATAGAAATTCCATTTGACCCAGCAATCCCATTACTGGGTATATATCCAAAAGACTATAAATCGTTCTACTATAAGGACACATGTACACGAATGTTCATTGCAGCACTGTTTACAATAGCAAAGACCTGGAATCAACCCAAATGCCCATTGATAATAGACTGGATTGGAAAAATGTGGCACATATACACCATGGAATATTATGCAGCAATCAGAAATGATGAGTTTGTGTCAGTTGTAGGGACATGGATGAATCTGGAGAACATCATCCTCAGCAAACTGACACAAGAACAGAAAATGAAACACCGCATATTCTCACTCATAGGCGGGTGATGAAAAATGAGAACACATGGACACAGAAAGGGGAGTACTAAACACTGGGGTCTATTGGGGGGAAAAGGGGAGGGCCAGTGGGAGGGGGAGGTGGGGAGGGATAGCCTGGGGAGAAATGCCAACTGTGGGTGAAGGGGAGAAGAAAAGCAAAGCACACTGCCATGTGTGTACCTACGCAACTGTCTAGCATGCTCTGGTCATGTACCCCAAAACCTAAAATCCAATAAAAGATTAAAAAAAAAAAAAAAAAAAGAGAATACATCTTTGCTGTGAGTGGGTCTGCAGGAGCTAGTTTCTGGTCACAAAGAATATATGTATGTGAAAGAAGAGATTGTATATTATTTGAGGAAAAAATTTCAAATGTACAACTGTTGGGGTACATACAAACATGTATTCAGTCTTCATTAATTTAGTCTATTGGATCCTTATGCATGGATTTCCTTGTTAAATACAAAAGGGATTTTCAATGTAGGAAATAATACAGCTGGAGGGGAATTGGACCACTTAGATCACCTAAATTTATTCTCTTAGCCCAAGTTTTCTTTGTGAGGCTATAGATGCTTAATAACTGTCTAATCCAACTAGAGGCTCCTCCCTTTAGTATTTCAGAGGTGAGGTACCTGCATTTATTTCTTTGGTTTAAAGAGATGCTGTCTTTGCTCATTTTACATTACTTTCAACCTATATCTCTGGTTCTGTTTATCAAAAATTTTTAGTGTAACATGCTCTGATATTAACATAGTCTTGCATGAATATTGTAATGTGCAGAGGGACAGCATTTTTATCAAGCATCAGCAGCTGGTGTTTATTGGTGATAAATGAGTTTTGTTTCCATTGAGAGCAATTTCCCTGGTTTTTACTCTATTATCTAGGTAGAGATGAAAGATATAATACATCCTTAAAGTGTTATTCATACAGTTATCCAGTTAATGAGGCATTAAGGGAAGGGGTTGTGGAGAGAGACACACACAGACGGGGGAAGGGCAGGGGAGAGAGACACACACAAGGAGACACTCAGTTACAGAAACACACAGAGACAGAGAGGCAAGGAGAGACATGTAGAGAGGCGGAGAGAGAGAACACAAAAGAGAAGCAGAATCTGAAAATACTATGAATCCTCCGCAGTATATCTCTGTGCTATAATTTGTAAGAATATATTGTCAGACTGGGTAAGGTGGTGAATCATTAGTAAATATGATGAACAAATTTCCAAGATTGTATTTCATGGTAAGCTGGGTGCTTCTGCTGCTGTTTGGAGTTGGTCTCCCTAGTGCTGACAGGCAAAGGCTTAATTCAGTGAGTAAGTTCATACCTACATGTTGGCAGAGGCACCACTTTGTTTACCTCTGTCGAACATTGAATCAAGGGAATTATGTGGAAACAGTTCATCAGCTTGGGCATTTGGATCTACTATGTGCACGGCAGAGAAGCTTCACCTGTTGAAAGAATAAGTTCAGGGCAGATGGAGTTTGAAAGCTGGCTGTTAGGAGTTGCTATGTGGACCTTGGGGCTCATTTTAGAAGCTTCACTAATTCAGGTTCATTCAACAAATGTTTTTTGAGCATATACCATGTGTCAGATCTCTTGCTAGGCACTGAGGATTCCAAGATAAATCATAGTGCCAGTCCTCAGCAATGTAAATAGATTATTTCCAATCATTGTGGTACATGCTGTGGTGGAACTGAACTTATGATGCTATGAAAATACAAAAGAGAGTTAGCTCATGCCTTTCCTATGGTAAACGTGGGCCAGGAACATTTTCATGTATGAAATGTGGCAAAGATAAGGAGGTTAACTGGCCAGGATGGACATGGAGACCACAAATGCAACATCTGAGTTCTCTGGCCTGAAGGATAGATCCTGTATGGTTATCCTTTGTTGGTATTTATTAAATGCTGGCCAACGATGGCTATCCTAATGCTGCTCAAATTAATGCTTATCTTTAATGGTTTTCATTAATACCAGTTCACACTGATTATTCTAGGGTTGGTCAAGATAATGCTTATCCTTAATACTGGTTCACAATGGTTATCCTAATGCTGGTTATCATAAGGCTTATCCTCAATAGGAATAATAAGGATAATGTTTGTCCTTATTAAGG
This sequence comes from Callithrix jacchus, assembly GCF_049354715.1. Taxonomy (NCBI): domain Eukaryota; kingdom Metazoa; phylum Chordata; class Mammalia; order Primates; family Cebidae; genus Callithrix; species Callithrix jacchus. Next base: position 14,474,710 of record NC_133524.1, read on the forward strand.
ATAGTAAGGGTAATGCTTAAGCACTAAGGATAGTGGTTATCCTTAATGCTGCTCAGCGTAATGCTTATTCTTATTGTTAGCCTAAGTGCTGGTCAAAAATAGTTGTCTTTAATGCTTGTGAACAAAGATTATCATCAATACTGATCAACAATGTCTATACTTAATGGTCATCTTTAATGCTGATCAACAACTACCACTTTCTTTATTTTCTGGTCACATGGTAGGAGGGCACTTCCTGGCCCCCTGAGAGTTGGGTGGTCTCACTTGATTAGTTATAGCAAAGCATCGTGACTCTAAGTGATATGTGTCACTTTGAGACTGGAACATTTAATCCCAGGGGTAAGAGCCTCCAGGGCTCTCTTTTCTTCTTGGATAGTAACCTGCAACATCTGCAGTGACAGTTGCTCCATCACCATGAATGTTATGAGCAGACAAGTTCAGTAGCCCTGGAATGAATACGTAGCATGAATGAGAAATAAATGTTTGTGTTTAAGCCATTGAGATTTGAGTGTGATTTGTACCTGAAAAAGAACATAAATTAACTTGACTGATCTGGGGACAGTGACTCTCAGCTTCAGTTGCATACTAGACTCACCAAAGGAGCTTTGAAAAGATGCCTATATCTATGTTTGGCTGCAAATCAGCTGGATTAGCATCCAAAGGTGTGAATCCTGAATATTATTATTTTTGAAATTGAATTTTAAAAATTCAACTATGGAAGGACTAGAATGTAAGCTCCACACGGGCAAGGACATGGTATTGATTACTGCTCTATACCCTCATAGCACACACTAAATAAATATTTGTTAAATGAGTGAATAAACACTATCATGCCTAGTTTATTGAGGTTCCTACACTAGGATTTGACTGCTTCTTATGTCAGATACTCAAACCATATGCATTAGGTGGGGTCCTCTTAAATGCTTGAGAAGAGGACCCCAGGTTGCTTTGTCTACCTTCCAGTACCTCGACTTCTGTATATGTGTCAGCCCACCTCTGTTTTGAGTCTGTGTTTGTTCTAACTCCTGAAACACTGATGATTAATATGTCCAGAGATCTCCACAGAGGCCGATAGTAATTTCCTTATCCCCATTGCCTGTATATCCTGCCTGCTTCTGGCTTCTCTCCTCATAGACTCAGATTATACATTGCTTCTGAGTTTTGATTCATGGAACTTGCATAGTTATATTCTTGTCTTTAAATGCTCAGTATTGTGGTAATACTTTGTATTTCTTTAGTAGTCATTTTTATATAGTTCTTTACATCTCATTTAAAGCTTTCATAAACCTATTATTCGAGTATATAAATGTGCATTATAAGTTAAAGATTCACAATAGACTTGAAATTGCCTTGCTATTGAATTTCAGAACCATGTTCTTCGAAGTTAAAAGAAAGCCATAGCAAAACTTGTTTATATTACAGATCAAATGAAAGAAAAGCTCTCTTTTACCCCATTTTTACCTCTTCCAACATCTTATTCATCTTGATTGATATTCCATTTCTGATCATAGATATAAAAAGAGAAAATGATGTTCATAATGTAATCATCTCCAAGGCCTAACTGCATACTTGTTCTTCCACCAAACCTTTCTCTAGGCTTCCCAAACCACAGTGATCTTTTTACTCTCTGAGCTCCAAAGAACATTTTGGGGACTGAACTAATCATCTTGGCACTTGGATTGTGTTTGATTGTGTCTCTACCTGTGTGGATATTAAGTTCATTGAAAAATTATGAGTTATATAGTAATGATTGTATATTATCTGTATTGCTTAGCAGTGAAAGAGAGTTCATGTTCAATGCATTTACCCTATAAATACTTAAACAAGTATATTTATTCAAATATTATAGTAAATATATGATACTTGACTGAATATGAACATTTGTATGTGTACATATGTATATATACATTTATTACATTCATCAAATAGAAATTTATGGTTTATATCAAGACCATAATTACAGTGAAATAATTCTAAATCTTGAATCTCTTTTTGGAGTATTTAATCACTTAAAATATTAAGGGTTTCTAAATTTACACATCCATCATGTTCTGTAGCATATCACCATCACTGTGGCTGTTGCCTATGACTTTTGAGCAATGCTTCCAGCGAGACTAATGCCTGAAATACCAAACATAATCAAATATTGACTAGTTGTACAATCCTGCTAAACACTTATGGAAAAAGCTGGAGGTGCAGTTCTATTACCAAATGGTTAGTGTTAATGAATTTTTCATCAGATATATAAATGCATAAATCTAGCACTCAGCCAATCATTTCTTTCATTCCAGTAAGGAATGAATGTATTTAAACCAATTGAAGAAATCTGAATGTAATAATTGGTTTCAAGATATTTCTTATAAACTTATTTTTAGCCATTTAATAATAGTGCTTGTATTTAATGAATTTTTTAATTTTAAAAATATTGTCTTTCTGAATCAATTACATACTTCTTGTGAAGAAGAATGAAGTTGTCTTGGTCACCTGACACAACGTTCAGTAACTCTTCATTGACTTGATTATTTATTAAATTGAGTTAAATAATTGAATACAGTTAAATATGCAAGCAATATTGATTATATATTATTTATTATAAATTATGGTTTCACCAAATCTGGTTGTTTTTTCTTGTATTGTGAACTTCTTTAGCAGTCTTGTGAAATCTGTGGCTCCTTCTCAGAATCGTGTTTTTATGTGTATAAAATAAAATGCATAGAATTAAGTGGTATCAAGTTCATGAATGCCTTGAGTTCTATCTGTGGTATTCCTAGTCCATAAGGTCCAAGTTATGAACCTTTGGGCTAGGAGCATGAAAGCCTTCTAGATTGAGTAAATCATAATTGATAAGCAAATCTAGTTACTATGTACACACATTCAATGAAAAATTCCATGTGTTCTACTTGTGATAAAAATCTTATAATGGAATTAGCTTTTCTAAAAATGTCAGCAACATTGTTGGTAAATTTGTACTGTGAAATATACATTTTTTGACATAAGCAAATGAAAATATGACTAATGAATGAATGATTTGCATAGATTCTTGTGAGAAAAGGAAAATTTACATTTCTCCTTGGAGACACATTCAATTTTTCTATGTGCCACATTCAAAATAAACAGAAAACATGAAGAGTATTAATAACCACTGATACATGATTGATAATTTTATTGTATTGGGGTTGTACTTGTCTATGTGTTTAAATATTCCCTGTTAACTCAGATGAATAGATTATCATGATCCAAACTAAAAACAAATAATAACTAGTTATGATCCATGATTTTTAGTTTGTTAGTCATTATTTATAGTAATCATCTATTACAAGTACATGGCATGATATACATATGGTATGGGTGTACATACATGCAGACACAAACACACATACCCACACACAAACACAGCAGGCGCAGTATTGCATGACATAATGAAGTTGGGATATGGTTTCGAGTCCTGTCTCTTCCACTTAGTACTTTTGTGACCTTAGGGGTGTCCCTTTTGCTTCATTCAGAAATATTCATACTCTGCTTAGTGAGGTATCTGGGGATAAATAAACTGATGTGAAATCTGTGTCTCTAAGCCTCAATATCTTCATTTGTAAAACAGGGAGCATCATACTGACCTTATTGGATGCAATATGAAATGGCTTTTATAGAGCATTTTGGTGTCCTTTGATTATGTTGACACAGGAGAAGAGCTCAAAACCTACTCACTCTACCCATTCTTGCATCTTTGTTATGGTGGTGAAGCTCACTTAGAACTAATGAGAATATGCAACTAGCAATGATTTAAAGTAAGAAGACTAAGATAAATAATACATATCAGAAATACAAGTCTAGATCAGTGTTTCCCAAATATAAGCATAAATCACCTGGAGGACCACAGATTTCCGAGCCACATCCCTGGAATTTCTGATTCATAAGTTCTCTGTGGGACCCAAGAATTTACATTTCTAACAAGTTCTAGGTGGTGCTGATATGCTTTTCCACACTGAAGATCACTGGTCAAGACTTCACCATACTACAAATGTAATGTAGCAGAAGATCTACTAGAGATCAGAGAATCTTGCAGTTTGCTAATGGGCAAACTGCAACATCACTTGAGAGCTCCAATTTTAAAAGAAAGAAAAGAGGAAGATAGGAAGCAAATGCAGCACACAGAATAATGGCCCTCAAAAATGTCCATTTCTGAATCCCTGAAACCTATAAATAGATTACTTTACAAGTCAATAGGGACATTGCAGATGTGATACAATTAAGGACCTTGAGATGGGGAGATTAACATGGGTTATCTGGGTTGGTCTAGTGTAATCATACAATTTCTTGTAAGGAAAAGAGAGGCAGAAGAGTCAGAAACAGGGAAGGAAGTGTGATGACAGAAGCAGATAAGGGGAAGGAGATGTGATAATGGACACAGAAGTTGGAGTGATGTGAGGTAGTGGCCATGATCCAAGATACAGAGGTGCCATCTAGACAGTGGAAAAAGCAAGGAAAATGGATTTTTCCTGGAGTCTCCAAGAGGAATGCAACCCTGCCAACCCTTGATTTTAGCTAAATCAGACCAGTTTCTGACTTCTGATCCCCAAAACTATAAGATCAGAAAATTGTGTTGTTTTAAGCCATTAAACTTTTGGTTATTCTTTATCGCAGTAATAGGAAACTAATACAGCAAGTAAGGAAAGGTAAGGGACAAATTAGCGCCTTACTCAATTTACCCAAGCAAGAGATTATCAATGCTTCAGAATGCTATTATTTATCCTTTCCCTTAAGGAAGTAGGTTAAAACACTTAAAAATGAATTTTCTAAGCTACTTAATGGGTCTGTAGATATGGTATCAGTCATTATTCAACAGCAATCCTCAATGTTCTCACCACCCTTAGTCCATCCACTGCTATACCAAGTCAGCTGACCCTAGACTATTGATTCAAGTGTAGCCACATGAGTCTCAATGTAAAATCTGGTCTGGTCTGATTCATCTGTAAGAACTTTCAGGTGTGTTGGTCTTACTACTATGAAACCGTTAAGATAAATAAAACCCAAATGTGCCATTTAGAGACTTCTCTACACCTTCTCAAACATAGATTGTACAAATTGGCTCATCCTTATGTGTCTGCATATCTGGACCAGTGCAATGCATATTTTCATAACTTTTGTATGGTACCTACATTCTTTATATGTACAGATGTTGACAAGTATCTCATTTTAGTAAATCCCAAATGAATTAGGACATTACCTCAATACTAAGGCACATTCCTCTCTCATATTTTGATGTTTCTGATATTATTATATACAATCATTATGATAGCCTGTTTTTTTCCTCCCCAACAGCCATTATTAATCTGATGAAATTTTTACAATCCTTGGTGTGCTAGATAAGCATGAGTTTATGATTATGATTATTATTGTTATTTGGCTTGGCAAAAATATTTATATTGCATTTTAAACATGCATTTTAAATTTCCTGTAAACATTTAGAATAAAACTAAACTAATAAATACATACATCGATTTGATTATCAAAGAATACATCTATTGCCCATAGTGAAGACACACTTTCCAAATATTCAGAAGCTTTCCCTGAGTCATGAAAGAGTTGGAGACGATCTGGAGGTCTTTATTTCAGGAGTGATTACTAATCTAAAACGACAAGTGTGCCTGCAGTCAAAAGCAGAAGTTGGAATCTGAGTGAGTTCCTTATGGAAAGAAGATTTTTCTTTAGGGAGTAAGAATGTTGCTTGTAAAGCAGAAGTGATTACATATATTTAATTTCAAAAAATCCTGTATATTGATTCCATAGGGTTTTCTCTGTCAGGACTCACAAGAACAAATGACCTTATTGATTTTTGCAAGTCTGCAATCTTCACATGGTTTATAGCTGCACCAACAATTGAGAGTAAATTAATTATCCAAGTTCCTCAGGCTAAGATTTGGTGGGAATAGAGTGGGGTTCATTGCTTTCAGAATTAAGATACTGAGGACATGACTTTGAAGGCTCTAGCATTCAAGGGGATGTGATATGGCATAATGTTTTCTACCACTTGTTTGATCAGCTGCCATTGTATCTGTTCTAAGAATTAGGGTAAATCCCTTTCATATATTTGTTTTATTACTACCTTTCATTGCATGAACAAGTGTGGGTAATATAGAAAATTAATTTAATACTCCCTAGTTTGTGTTCCTTCTTTTTTTTGAGACTGAGTTTCGCTCCCGTTACCCAGGCTGGAGTTCAATGGCGTGATCTCGGCTCACCGCAACCTCCACCTCCTGGGTTCAGGCAATTCTCCTGCCTCGGCCTCCTGAGTAGCTGGGATTACAGGCACGTGCCACCATGCCCAGCTAATTTTTTATATTTTTAGTAGAGACGGGGTTTCACCATGTTGACCAGGGTGGTCTAGATCTCTTGACCTCCTGATCCACCCGCCTCAGCCTCCCAAAGTTCTGGGATTGCAGGTGTGAGCCACCGCGCCTGGCCCATTTGTGTTCCTTTCTAATGCAGCATAGAGAAGAGTTTTCATTTGGTATTGTAAGGAAGAGAAAGAAAATTCACTAAAATTAGTAGGCAAGTTGGTGATACAGTTAAGTTAGAAATAATGCTAATTTCTCCATTAATTTGCAATTTATTTGTAAACATATTTCTAATGGAATAGTCAATAAATAATTTACATGCAATGAATATTAAAAGAATGGTTATCATAAGAACATATAATTGGACTGTTCCTCATTAGAGATTTATTTATTTACATATGTTTATAATGGACATACATTTGGCTTGAGGAGCTCATAAAGGCAAGATTTGTATATGTGATTTTGGAATTTTGGAAAATTATATTTTGCTTCATGTATTTTCCCTTGAATGACTTTAGAATGATTTTCTCCTACTGCATGAATGGCACTTTAAAAATGTTTTATTCCTTGCACCTGTGTTGATGTACATGGCTCCTTTCATGAGATTTATATTTTCCTTCTATTTTCACTTTAAAAATGTTTCATTCCTTGCACCTGTGTTGATGTACATGGCTCCTTTCATGAGACACATATTTTCCTTCTATTTTCAAATTTTCTGTCTTTATTGGTAAGCCTGTAACAGATCTATTATGACACAAAGATCTTTTCATTTTTCCACTGTAATGTCAGTATCAACTCCAAACACTTAATGTCCCTTTGTTGTCAGATTTTTGAGGACCATAATTAACTAGATGTATGCATCATTGATGTTTACATGCAACAGATGGCTTAGCTGGTAGAGGCAGATAAATTTAGCTTCTGTTGGGCATGTATGAGTAATATAGTGGAACAAAAAATGTGTAGAAAATGACTTGGATTCTTCTGTATTTTGAAAGCTTTGTAAATTCAGCATTAGGAAACTGTATCTTTTTATAAAAACGAAGTTCCTTGAAGGCAGAGGTCTGGCATATGTTTGCCTTGGTAAAGAACTGGTATGAGCAAAGGGAAGTTTATGGCTTTGGGTATTGGAGCAGAACCCGTGGCTAATCATAGTTGCGCAGAGAAGAGGCAGGTGGCTGATCCCCAAGGGCAAAACTGTTTATTTTTCATGGTATTTAGAATAATATTAGGTTCTCAATAAATTGCTGGTAGATAAATGAGTGAATGAATGCATGCATGGATTGAATGAATGGTTTCTAGGGATAATTAAGAAGGGTTAAAATTAAAGTTTACAAAATCCTTTCATAATAAAGTCACAGTTTACAAAATTTTTTCAAAATACTTTCAAAGTTTCATAGTTGAACTTCATGACAAATCCGTGTTGTGGAGATTATTGTCCTCATTTTACAGCTACGAAAGCCAAGGTTAAGAAAGATACAGTGACTTGTCCAAAGTCTTTAGCTGGTAAATGATGAAGGCAGAATTTAACCAGAATTTTAGGCTCCAAATTCTCTATTCATTTGGTTATATCCTGCCATGTCCTATTTTCCCTGTTCAATGTGAACTTGGGTGTCTAAGAGGATAATGGAAGGATTTCTGGTGTGCTGGATATTTATGAAGCTACAGATTTCTTTGAGGTCCTAATGTAGATCTCCCTTGATTCATAGTTTACTAGAGAGGCCCAATGATCCCTGCCCTCGGGGAACTACACCTGACCTTGATGGCAACAGATTTCAACCTTGAGGCCGGCAGCCATTTAAAATAATAATACTGAATAGACTCAGATAATGTGATATATTACTTTTCTACTTTTCAAAAAGAAGCAAAATTATTTTTTGAAACCCTAGAAATAAATTTAATTCAAACCCTTAAAAGCATGCCCATATACATTTTCAGAAGAATTCCTAAACTTTTGGGCCTGAGATCTTTCCTGAGTAGCTAATGCTAATAAATATAATGATTTCCCACAGTCAGCCTTGCTAATTTTTAAAATCTGTTTTTGAAGATTTCTTAAGATGCAGACTTTTGAAAACAAATTAACACAGGCAAATTCTGTGGTTTTCAAAATGTGGTCCCCAGACCAGTAGTATATCACCAGGGAGCTTGCTAGAAATACAAATTTTTGGATCCCACCCAAGACCTACTGAATCAGACACTCTGGGGGTGGAGTCCAGCAATTTGTGTTTTAACAAACCATCCAGGAAATTCTGATTCTGATGCATGCTGAAGTTTGAGAACCACTAAGATATATTAAGAGTGCCAAGACCTATGCAAACACCTGCCTTCAAGTCCACTTTCTAATCTAGAAAGCTGAGACTAATCTTAAGTTTCTACATTATCTTTCCTGGGTATTTGTTTCCCATACCCAAAAGAGTAGCCAGTACAGAGTAGATATTCTGTGAATATCAGTTGGATGAATGAATAGTTGCATAAAGTGTTGTTTATTTCAGACTTATGGTGGACCTATTAAAATGTGTTTAATTTATACTTAGTTTACAAGCTTCAAAGTTTTAAAAAATTTTTTTGTCAAAAAATACAAAAATTTTTATTTCAGTTTATTTTCTAGAGAAGCATTAAGCAAATCAAAATCACACTATAGTAGTTAAGACTGTAAAGTGGTTCTATCTTTTATAATGTCTTTTAAATACTATTTTTAAATTATACTTTAATTTCTGGGGTACATGTGCAGAACATGCAGGTTTGTTATATAGGTATACACGTACCATGGTGGTTTGCTGCATCCATCACCCCATCATCTACATTAGGTATTTCTCTTAATGCTATCACTCTCCTAGTTTTAAATGTGTTTTTAATATAATATGAGCATAATTTAGTTAAGGAGTTGATCGATATTAGAACTGGAAGTGAAATTTAAAAGATTTTGGAATGAATAAAGTGAGAAGAAATTTGTCATCATAACATCCTGCAAACTACAATTTGGCAAAAATGAGTATTCAAACCTTTTCAGATTTCCACTCTCCTGTTTGTTTCTTGATTATAAACCTTTGTTTTGCTTTTAAATGTTGACTTTCATGGGTAACTCAACCTATAAGTTACATACTTGATAAAATGGATTATGAATGATCTAAGCATTCCGGAGCAGGTTATCAGGACACATTTTGAAGTTTCCATCTCCAGCTTTGTCTACTTGAGCTCACTGAGAGATGATAGAAATCTTCTATTATACATGCTGTCCCATATAGCAGCCACTTACCACATGTGACCATTGAGTACTTGAAATGTGGCTAGTGCAGGTGAGGAAATAAGATATTTTATTTTAATTAATTTAAATTTCAACTTAAATTGCCACATGTGACAATTACATTATTGACAGTTCTGTTCCAGAGGAATTTACCCATCTATTTGGGATGGGTTTGTATATTGTTCTTTCTGGAGGCAAGGTATAAAGCATTTTGGAACCCTATAACTTGAAGAAATGTATGAAATTATCTGTCAACTTTCTGCTTTCTCCACCCTTTGACAAATAAGGACATTGGAACTTGGAAAAGTGAAATGGTTTCCCTGAGATCATACAATTTGCCAGTGATGGGACAGTAACTAGAACCCAGATTTTTGAATACATAGACCAGAACACAGAACTGAGTTTTTTTTTGTTTTATTTTCCGGCTTGCATTTATTATTTATTTATTTATTTATTTATTTATTTATTTTCTTCTTCTTATTATTTTTTATTGCATTTTAGGTTTTGGGGTACATGTGAAGAACATGCAAGATTGCTGCATAGGTACACACGTGGCAGTGTGATATCCTGCCTTCCTCCCCATCACCTATATCTGGTATTTTTCCCCATGCTATCTCTCCCCAATTCCCCACCCCCTGCTGTCCCTCCCCTATTTCCCCCCTACAGACCCCAGTGTGTGATGCTCCCCTCCCTGTGTCCATGTGTTCTCATTGTTCAACACCCACCTATGAGTGAGAACATGTGGTGTTTGATTTTCTGTTCTTGTGTCAGTTTGCTGAGAATTATGTTCTCCAGGTTCATCCATGTCCCTACAAAGGACACAAACTCATTGTTTTTGATGGCTGCATAGTATTCCATGGTGTATATGTGCCACAATTTCCCTGTCCAGTCTATCATCGATGGGCATTTGGGTTGGTTCCAAGCCTTTGCTATTGTAAACAGTGCTGCAATGAACATTTGTGTGTATGTGCCTTTATAGTAGAACGATTTATAATCCTTTGGGTATATACCCAGTAATGGGGTTGCTGGGTCAAATGGAATTTCTATTTCTAGGTCCTTGAGGAATTGCCACACTGTATTCCACAATGGTTGAACTAATTTACACTCCCACCAACAGTGTAAAAGTGTTCCTATTTCTCCACATCCTCTCCAGCATCTGTCATCTCCAGATTTTTTAATGATCGCCATTCTAAGTGGCATGAGGTGGTATCTCAATGTAGTTTTGATTTGCATTTCTCTAATCACCAGTGATGATGAGCATTTTTTCATATGTTTGTTGGCCTCATGTATGTCTTCTTTTGTAAAGTGTCTGTTCATGTCCTTTGCCCACTTTTGAATGGGCTTGTTTGTTTTTTCTTATAAATCTGTTTTAGTTCTTTGTAGATTCTGAATATCAGCCCTTTGTCAGATGAGTAGATTGTAAAAAATTTTTTCCCATTCTGTTGGTTGGTGATTCACTCTAATGACTGTTTCTTTTGCTGTGCAGAAGCTGTGTAGTTTGATTAGGTCCCATTTGTCTATTTTGGCTTTTGTTGCCAATGCTTTTGGTGTTTTGGTCATGAAGTCCTTGCCTACTCCTATGTCCTGAATGGTTTCGCCTAGGTTTTCTTCTAGGGTTTTTATGGTGTTGGTCTTATGTTTAAGTCTTTAATCCATCTGTAGTTAATTTTAGTGTAAGGTGTCAGGAAGGGGTCCAGTTTCTGCTTTCTGCACATGGCTAGCCAGTTTTCCCAATGCCATTTATTAAACAGGGACTCCTTTCCCCATTGCTTGTTTTTGTCAGGTCTGTCAAAGATTGGATGGTTGTAGATATGTGGTGTTGCCTCCGAGGCCTCTGTTCTGTTCCATTGGTCTATATCTCTGTTTTGGTACCAGTACCATGCTGTTTTGATTATTGTCACCTTGTAGTATAGTTTGAAATCCGGTAGTGTGATGCCTCCAGCTTTGTTTATTTTTTGCTTAGAATTGACTTGGTTATGCGGGCTCTCTTTTGGTTCCATATGAAATTTAAGGTGGTTTTTTCCAGTTCTGTGAAGAAGGTCATTGATAGCTTGATGGGGGTAGTGTTGAATCTGTAAATTACTTTGGGCAGTATGGCCATTTTCATGATGTTGATTCTTCCTAACCATGAACATGGAATGTTTCTCCATCTGTTTGTGTCCTCTCTGATTTCATTGAGCAGTGGCTTGTAGTTCTCCTTGAAGAGGTACTTTACATCCTTTGTTAGTTGTATTCCCAGGTATTTTATTCTCTTTGTAGCAATTGTGAATGGCAGTTTGTTCTTGATGTGGCTCTCTTTAAGTCTGTTATTGGTGTATAGGAATGCTTGTGATTTCTGCAGATCGATTTTGTATCCTGAGACTTTGCTGAAGTTGCTTATCAGTTTCAGGAGATTTTGGGCTGAGACAATGGGGTCTTCTAGATATGCAATCATGTTGTCTGAAAATAGAGATAATTTGACTTCCTCCTTTCCTATTTAAATACGCTTTATTTCGTTTTCTTGCCTGATTGCTCTGGCTAGAACTTCCAGTACTATATTGAATAGGAGTGGTGAGAGAGTGCTTCCTTGTCTAGTGCCAGATTTCAAAGAGAATGCTTCCAGTTTTTGCCCATTCAGTATGATATTGGCTGTTGGTTTGTTGTAAATAGCTTTTATTATTTTGATATACATTCTTTCAATACCTAGTTTATTGAGGGTTTTTAGCATAAAGGCTGTTGAATTTTGTCAAAGGCCTTCTCTTCATCAGTTGAGATAATCATGTGGTTTTTGTCTTTGGTTCTGTTTATGTGGTGAATTACGTTTATAGACTTGCGTATGTTGAACCAGCCTTGCATCCCCTGGATGAATCCTACTTGATCATGATGGATAAGCTTTTTGTTATGCTGTTGCAATTGGTTTGCCAGTATTTTATTGAAGATTTTCGCATCTATGTTCATCATGGATATTGGCCTGAAGTTTTCTTTTCTTGTTGAGTCTCTGCCAGTTGTTGGTATCAGGATGATGTTGGTCTCGTAAAATGATTTGGGAAGGATTCCCTCTTTTTGAATTGTTTGGAATAGTTTTAGAAGGACTGGTACCAGCTCCTCTTTGTATGTCTCGTAGAATTCGGCTGTGAACCCATCGGGACCTGGGCTTTTTTGTGTGTGTGGTAGACTCTTAATTGTTGCCTCAACTTCAGACCTTGTTATTGGTCTGTTCTGGGTTTCGACTTCTTCCTGGTTTAGGCTTGGGAGGATGCAAGTGCCCAGGAATTTATCCATTTCTTCCAGGTTTATGGATTTATGTGCATTGAGTTGTTTGTAATAATCTCTGGTGATGGTTTGTATTTCTGTGGAAACTGTGGTGATATCCCCTTTATCGTTTTTTATTTCATCTATTTGATTATTCTCTCTTTTCCTTTTTATTAATCTGGCTAGTGGTCTATATTGTTGATCTTTTCGAAAAACCAGCTCCTGGATTCATTGATTTTTTTGAAGGTTTTTTTGTGTCTCTATCTCCTTCAGTTCTGCTCTGATCTTAATTATTTCTTGTCTTCTGCTAGCTTTTGAGTTTTTTTGATCTTGCTCCTCTTGCTTTTTCAATTTTGATGATAGGGTGTCAATTTTAGATCTTTCCTTGCTTATCATGTGGGCATTTATTTATTGCTATATATTTTCCTCTGGAGACTGCTTTAAATGTGTCCCAGAGATTCTGGTATGTTGTGTCTTCGTTCTTGTTGGTTTCTAAGAACATCTTTATTTCTGCCTTCATTTCATTGTTTATCCAGTCAACATTCAAGAGCCAGTTGTTCAGTTTCCATTAAGCTGTGTGTTTCTGTGTTAGTTTCTCAATTCTGAATTCTAACTTGATTGCACTGTGGTCTGAGAGACTGTTTGTTATGATTTCCATTCTTTTGCATTTGCTGAGGAGTGATTTACTTCCAATTATGTGGTCAATTTTCGAGTAGGTGTGATGTGGTGCTGAGAAAAATGTATATTCTGTGGATTTGGGGTGGAGAGTTCTGTAAATGTCTATTAGGTTTGCTTGTTCCAGGCCTGAGTTCAAGTCCTGGATATCCTTGCTAATTTTTTGTCTTGTTAGTCTGTCTAATATTGACAATGGGGTGTTAAAGTCTCCCACTATTATTGTGTGGAAATCTAAGTCTCTTTGTAAGTCATTAAGAACTTGCCTTATGTATGTGGGTGCTCCTGTATTGGATGCATATATATTTAGGGTCGTTAGCTCTTCTTGTTGCATTGATCCTTTTACCATTATGTAATGTCCTTCTTTGTCTCTTTTGATCTTTGTTGCTTTAAAGTCTATTTTTATCAGAGATAAGAATTGCAACTCCTGCTTTTTTTTGCTCTCCATTTGCTTGGTAAATCTTCCTCCATCCCTTTATTTTGAGCCTTTGTGTATCCTTGCATGTGAGATGGGTTTCCTGGAGACAGCACACCAATCGGTTTTGGCTTTTTATCCAATTTGCCAGTCTGTGTCTTTGGATTGGGGCATTTAGCCCATTTACATTTAAGGTTAATATTGTTATGTGTGAATTTGATACTGCTATTTTGATGCTAGCTGGCTGTTTTGCCCGTTAGTTGTTGCAGATTCTTCATTGTGTTGATGCTCTTTACCATTTGGTATGTTTTTGGAGTGGCTGGTACTGGTTGTTCCTTTCTATGTTTAGTGCCTCTTTCAGGAACTCTTGTAAAGCAAGCCTGGTGGTGATGAAGTCTGAGTACTTGCTTGTTCACAAAGGATTTTATTTTTCCTTCACTTACGAAGCTTAGTTTGGCTGGATATGAAATTCTGGGTTGAAAGTTCTCTGCTTTAAGGATGTTGAATATTGGCCCCTATTGTCTTCAGGTTTGTAGGGTTTCTGCTGAGAGATCTGCTGTGAGTCTGATGGGCTTCACTTTGTGGGTAACACGACCTTTCTCTCTAACTGCCCTTAGCATTTTTTCCTTCATTTCAACCCTGGTGAATCTGACAATTATGTGCCTTGGGGTTGCTCTTCTTGAGGAATATCTTTGTGGGGTTTTCTGGATTTCTTGGACTTGAATATTGGCCTGCATTGCTAGGTTGGGGAAGTTTTCCTTGATGATATCCTGAAGAGTATTTTCCTGCTTGGATTCAATCTCTCTATCACATTCAGGTACACCTATCAAACTTAGATTAGGTCTTTAAACATAGTCCCATATTTCTCAGAGATTTTGTTCATTCCTTTTTACCCGTTTTTCTCTACTCTTGCCTTCCTGTTTTATTTCATTGGGTTGGTGTTTGCCCTCTGATATCCTTTCTTCTGTTTGGTTAATTCAGCTGTTGAAACTTGTGTATGCTTCGTGAAGTTCTCGTGTTGTGTTTTTCAGCTACATCAATTCACTTATATTCCTCTCTAAGTTGTTTATTCTCATTAGCATTTTCATCAAATCTTTTTTCAACATTCTTAGTTTCTTTGCATTGGGTTAGGACATGTTCTTTTAGCTCACAGAAGTTTCTTATTATCCACCTTCTGAAGCTTGATTCTGTCAATTCATCACACTCATTCTTCATCCAGCCTTGTTCCCTTTCCAGTGAGGAGCTGTGATCCCTTGTAGGAGAAGAGGCATTCTGATTTTGGGTGTTTCCATCCTTTTTGCACTGGTTTCTTCCCATCTTTGTGGATTTATCTACCTGTCATCTTTATAGTTGCTGACTTTCAGATTGGGTCTCTGAGTGGACATCCAGTTTGTTGATGATGA
Source organism: Callithrix jacchus (assembly GCF_049354715.1). Classification (NCBI taxonomy): domain Eukaryota; kingdom Metazoa; phylum Chordata; class Mammalia; order Primates; family Cebidae; genus Callithrix; species Callithrix jacchus. The sequence continues at coordinate 14,490,007 of NC_133524.1, forward strand.
AGTTATTTCTTTCTGTTTCTTAGTTTTCCTTCTACCAGTCAGGCTCCTCTGTTGTAGGACTGCTGAGGTCCACTCCAGGCCCTGCTTGCCTGGGGATCACCTGCAGCAGCTGCAGAACAGTAAGGGTTGCTGCCAATTTCTTCTTCTGCTATCTTTGTTCCAGAAGGATACCCGCCAGATGTCAGTCTGAGCTCTCCTTTGTGAGGTGACTCTTTGGATATTTGGGAGTCAGTGAGCTGCTTGAGGAGACAGTCTGTCCTTTATAGGAGCTCAAGTGCTGAGCTGTGAGCTCCATTGTTCATTCAGAGCTGCTGGGCAGGTATGTTTAAGTCTACTGCAGCAGAACTCATAACCCCCCCCCTTTTTTTCCCTGTCCTGGGGAATTAGGGCTTTATGAGTTTCTGTTGTGCTGCTGTCTTTTTTTCAGCGGTGCCCTGCCCAGTGAGGAGGCAGCCTAGTCACTGTCTGCCTGCAGAGGCTTTGCTGAGCTGCTGTTGGCTCCACCCAGCTGCTATGTGCACTTCCCTGCAGTCCTGTTTGTACGAGTGTTGTTAGAACTGCCTCGGCAATGGTGGCCCACCTCTATAATAGCAGATTCTCTCTGTAATGGCTGGCTGCCTCGGCAATGGCCGGCTGCCTCAGCAATGGCAAACTACCTCTGTAGTGGTGGACTGCCTCAGTAATAGTGGATGCCCCTCCCCCACAGAGCTGGACCATCCTGGGTTCAGCTGTGCTTGCTGTGAAACTCTCAATCCAGAGTGTTTCGGATTGCTGTTTTTTTGTGGGGGTGGGACCAGCCAAGCCTGATCACCTGGCTCTCTGCCTCAGAGCCCCCCCCCTTTTTTTTTTAGTTGAACAGTCGACTGTCTCCCAGGTGTTCCACTTCCCTATTGAAAAGGTGCCGGGATCTGTGTGATTTCTCATGTGGCCACCCACTGCCTGCTGAAACAGCCACACTGAGATTCGTGGCACTTTTTTGCCCGGGAATGTCCTGGCCTGGCTCCCTGTTTCAGTCCCCTTTTCAATCAGATGAGTGGGCGACTCTGCCTTCCCAGAGCTCCAATCACCAGCTAAAATGGCACCCGGACCTGTGTATTTTGTACGGAGAACCACCAAGCTGGCAAAAACAGCCGCGCTGGCCAAACAGCCACACTGGTCAAAACAGCCGCACTGGCCAAAACAGCCATGCTGGCAACCTGTGGGGCTCCTTCACCTGGGAATATTCTGGTCTGTGGGCAATACAAATCCATCTGGAAATGCGGCATCCGCTCACCCTCCATGCTTTTGTTGGGAGCTGCAATCCTGAGCTGCTCCTAATCAGCCATCTTGGCTCCCTCACCAAATAATTATATTTCATATGCCTACTGTGTTTAGTTGAATCCAAGCTATGCTGTGTTTGGTGATTATTCTGATCTCAGCTGACTCTACCATGTATCTGTGGATTTACTATGGGTGACTTTATGTAGGTTGGGCTGAAGTGGGGTCACTTGGCTTTGCTCCAAGTATTTCTTGTCCACTTTCTGGAACAGTTGGCTAGTCTGTGCCTGCTGTTTGCATTGTGATAGCAAAAACAAGAGAGAGGAAGCAGACAAACTCAATGTCTTTTAAAATCTAGGTTTGGAGTTTATACATTGTCACATCTACCTGATTCTTTTCACTGAAACTAGCCACATGGCTGAGCCTGGATCCAATAGGTAGGAAAATAGACTCTGTTTCTTTAAGGAGAACTTCACAGGCACCTGGGCAAAGGGCATGCATATAGAATAAGGGTAGTGGAAAAATGAGGTCATTAATGCAATCTACACAGTACAATGTATAATAAAAAATGTCTAGAAGATGCTGAATTATGTGTAGTTGCTTAGAGTGGATGGATCCAGAAGAAGTATGAAAACACATAATTATTATTTTTCAGTAGCAGTTGGCACACTAGTTTTCTAAGCAAACAGAAACTTTATTATTTAGGTAAGACTGTCTTTAGATGTGGAGAAACTAGTGTGTGTCCTGAGACTGTATTTTGTTGTAAAAATTTTCTATCACTTTTTCACATGCGATTTAACTTTTATCCTGGAAATTTTAGTCTGCTAAATTAGATCTAACTGACTCCAATTTCTAGATCCTTATTGCCAACTGTGAACTGAAATTATATTCACTATTCTTACTCCCTACTTCCAATAGCTAGAAGAGATGAAAAATATTTGTTCATTACTTTCCATCTCCCTGTAGTAGAGCAAATCTTTACAGCCAGTAAACCTGAAGGGTTGAGAAATAAACTTTAGTGCTCAGACCTCTCATTTTATGGTCTTGTGGATAATGTCACTGTCAAAGACCTTTGGACACTATTTTCTCTTTTTCTAAGTACCTGGGTTTAGAAAATGTGATATTTGGCATCTGCTCACAGAAAGAAAAAGTTTATCACCATCAAAATTTCTTGTCAATTTAACATTTAGCAATGTGATCCTGAGGGTTGTACAATGTGAGTCTGAGGCTGAGTAAAGAAAATGTATACAGCAAAGTACCTTGATTATTGGAAAAAGAACTAAACCAGAATATCTGTATTTTACACCCTGCTGTGGAAGTAAATTGCTGTGATTTTTGGCAAGTCACTCCTTTTTTTCAAACCTCAGTTTCTTCACCTGTGAAAATAGCAGGTTAGAAATGAAGATCTAACTTGTTGACTAATGGGCATTTGGGCTGGTTCCATATTTTTGCAATTTCAAATTGTGCTGCTATAAACATGTATGTACCAGTATCTTTTTCATATAATGACTTCCTTTCCTCTGGGTAGATACTCAGTAGTGGGATTACTGGATCAAATGGTAGATTTACTTTTAGTTCTTAAAGGAATCTCCACAGAAATTGTGATATATAAATACACACACACACACACACACACACACACGCACGCACGCACACACAATGGACTACTATTCAGACATAAAAAGGAATGAATTAATGGCATTTGCAGCAACCTGGATGGAACTGGAGACTATTATTCTGAGTGAGGTAACTCAGGAATGGAAACCAAACATGATATATTTTCACTCATAACTGGGAGATAAGCTATGAGGATGCAAAGACATAATAATTATGCAATGGACTTTGGGGACTGGGGAGAAAGGGTGGGGATGGGGTGAGGGATAAGAGACTGCAAATTGGGTGCAGTGTATACTGTTCGGGTGATGGGTGCACCAAAATCTCATAGATCACCACTAAAGAACTTATTCCTGTAACCAAACACCACCTGTTCCCCAGAAACCTAGGGAAATAAAAAAAAATAAGTCCCTTCAAGGACTTAAAGATAAGCTAGATTATTTTTCTCATTCTTTTGGCTCCCCAAAATGCCTTCTTATTTACCTACACATCAATATTCGCTTGGAGTAACTTTCCTTTCTCTCCTCTGTGAAGATTCTCTTCCTTCCAACACATGTATATTACTGGGTTGTAAATTTGATTAATACTGTAGACTCAGGGTCAGCAAACTACAGCCCAGAGGCAAATCCAGCAGCCATCTGCTTTTGTAAATACATTTTATTGGAACACAGCCATGCCCATTAATTTTTGTGCTAAAGATGACTACTTTCATGCTACATTGGCAGAGTTGAATGGCTAACTGTGACAGAGATTGTTCTACAAAGCCTAAAATATCTGACCCCTTACATGAAAAGATTGTGATCCCTGGCATGGACAAAAAATTTGACTATGAGAGGAAAAAACATTATATAAGACCTTCTTCAGGATTATGTCAGTTCATTTATTAGCAGTTGATTGGTATAGCTGTATTATCCTTTTAGTGAAACGGCCATTTAATTGATTATTTTTCATCTCTGTACAAAGATAAACATGATTACCAACAGGTTACTTTTAATCCAACAGCTTTTCCCTGATCTTGTCCAGCATCCCTTCTCTATAGCACAAGGTAACTTTGGCATTCTTATTGAATATCTTTTCATCCCTATAGGCATACAATGGTCATGCTTTTTTTCTTAAACCGGAGGATTAACAGAAAGGCAACTAGAAGTACATTAATTGACTGTACCAGTCAGGGACACCTACAAATCTGTGTAAGAGCTATGATTTAGAAACTTCCCATCTTTGCCTCAAATTAGCCAGGAAGGCAGCTTGGATAATACATTATTGCTTGTTGAGAGCAATAATGGACCAGAGTCCTAGTTAGAGATGTGCATCTCATTTCATCTCTTCCCTGTGTCTGATAGATTCCCAGAAATTCTCCAGAGCATTGTAGGCAATGGGGCATATTTTTCCCTTCATGCTTCAGCTGACTGAGGCAAGTGTTGGCTTTCATTTCTATGTCTCTCCCAACGAGAGTGTGCATGTAACTCTTTTCCCTTCTTACTGTACCCTTCTGACTGTGAGTCTGAAATGCCAGAACATGATATAGACTGTCTGGAAAGCCTCTGGGCAGCCAGTATCAGGACTGCAAATGTCTGGAATTTCAGGCTTTAAACTTCAAACAGGAGCTTCAAAGCAAGTGTTTTGCGGTCATGGCTCCACAAAACGTGATGAGTAAATTATAAGTATTGTGGCTGTTGAACATTGAACGTTATTTTCTTTTTTTAATTGCATTTTAGGTTTTGAGGTACATGTGCAGAATATGCAAGATAGTTGCATAGGTACACACATGGCAGTGTGATTTGCTGCCTTCCTCCCCTTCACCCACATCTGGCATTTCTTTCCATGCTATCCCTCCCCAGCTCCCCCCACCGCTGTCCCTCCCCTATTCCCTGCAATAGACCCCAGTGTGTAGTGCTCCCCTCCCTGTGTCTATGTGTTCTCATTGTTCATCACCCGCCTATGAGTGAGAACATGTGGTATTTTATTTTCTGTTCTTGTGTCAGTTTGCTGAGAATGATGTTCTCCAGATTCATCCATGTCCCTACAAAGGACACAAACTCATCGTTTTTGATTGCTGCATAATATTCCATGGTGTATATGTGCCATATTTTCCCAGTCCAGTCTATCATTGATGGGCATTTGGGTTGGTTCTAGGTCTTTGTTATTGTAAACAGTGCTGCAATGAACATTCGTGTGCATGTGTCCTTATAGTAGTAGAACGATTTATAGTCCTTTGGATATATACCCACTGGGAGCTGCAATCCTGAGTTGTTCCTATAGCGCCATCTTCTCCTCTCCCCCTGAACATTATTTTCTTAAGGGGCAACTATGCCTTTAGGCAATCTTAGTAGCTCATTAACTCAGATTTCTTTTCTTTTTGCCGACAGAATTTTTTTTTCTTTTTTTTTAAACAGAGTTCTGCTCTTGTTACCCAGGCTGGAGTGCAATGGCGCAATCTCAGCTCACCACAACCGCCGCCTCCTGGCTTCCAGCAATTCTCCTGCCTCAGCCTCCCGAGTAGCTGGGACTACAGGTAAACGCTACCATGTCCAGCTAATTTTTGCATTTTTAGTAGAGACGGGGTTTCACCATGTTGACCAGGATGATCTTGATCTCTTGACCTCGTGATCCACCCGCCTCAGCCCCCCAAAGTGCTGGGATTATAGGCGTGAGCCACCACGCCCGGCCTTAACTCAGGTTTCTAAGATAACTACCTATTAGAATACCCCACACAAGGGCAGATCCTAATATCTTTTAAGAGTTCAGAATCTTGGGATAAATTTACCCTGAAATTGGCTTCATGAATTCACTAATTTAATGAGGAAACATCTTCAGAGAATACAGATTTAATTAACTCTGGGCAGGTAGAGCCTTATCCCTAGAAAACAGAAAATGATTTCAATCATCTTCCGGCTTGACCGTAAACATCAGAAGTCAGGGATCACACCATTCTTTTCCACAATCTTTCTGTCAGTGAATACCATGACTTCCAAAACATAGTAGTTCCTCAGTAAATACACTTAACTATTTCTTATTGACTTTAAATCATACCCCTAAACCTGGTTTCAAAGTAAAAAGTCTTTAAATGAGAAAACATTTTCACTAATATTAATGTGAAAAATTATGCTGCATCTCATCCCAATTGGAGGAAGCAATTAATATTTTGCAGATAGAAGAACATTTCAACTGAACAATGAAAATAAGCTCTTATAAGTAACACACAACAATTTAAAAGTAAACAAATACTGTTTGACATGAAATATAATAAAAATTAAACTTGGCTAAGGAAGAAGAGAAGTCTTGATAGTGAGTTGGGGAGGTGGGCAGTGGAGAAGAGATATGAGGTTTTTTGTGCTTTTGGATATTTGTCCCTCCAAACCTTGTATTAAAATTTGATCCCCAACATTGGATGCAGGGCCTAATGGGAGGTATTTGGGTTGTGGGAGCAGATCTCTCATGAATAGATGAATGTTTTCTCTTGAGGGTGAGTTACCACTTTATTAATTCCCACAAGATCTGTTGTTAAAAAGAGCCCGACCCTCCCACCTCACTCTCTTGCTTCGTTTCCTGGCATGTGATCTCTACACAAACTGGCACCCCCTTGGAGTTGCCCCATGAGTGGAAGCAACTTGAGGCCCTCATCAGATGCAGATACTCAATCCTGAACTTTACCAACATCAGAATCATGAGCCAAATAAACCATTTTTCTTTGTAAATTATTCAGTCCCAGGTATTCCTTTACAGCAACACAAAACAGACTAAGACAGAGGAAATGTTTTTTAAAGTGTGTTTTTCTTTCTGCCTGGTTTTCTCCATTAATTTTTCAAACTTTTTGAGAGGTCGTGGTTATCTTGCATTCAAATTATCCTTAAAAATGTTAAAGCATAGAAAAACAACTAAAGGTCAAAATAAAGGATAACTTATAAAGGAGTTTGAAACATGTGGAAATAGCTTGTGCACCCAAAAGATTGAAGGAAAGTCTTTAAACAAGTTATCTTACTGGTGTATATATGCAAAGCAAAGCATTTGGGTTTATCCCAATAAGTTCTATATTGATTTTTATGACTAGGAAACAATTGTTTTGAGTTAATTGTGGAATGTATCTTTTTCTGAAATGGTAATGTTGATATATTATTTCATTAGTGTATTTGCTTGATGGGTTTTGGGGTGAAAAAGCAGTTATATGAAAGCAAAAAACAAAACAGAGTTATCTAAAAAGTGGAATAACTTTGAAGAACCTTTACAAAGATTAGTAACTGATTGACCAACAGTCTCTATGTGAAGTAAATCTGTATTTGATGATTGATTTAATCCGAATTATGAACAAGCCAGAAGCTCCAAATTGGTCTGAACTTGGATGGCACTGACCTCTGTTGATAAACATGCATAGCTCTGTCAAAAACTCACTAACTTCACTTTTGCTGGAACAAAGCCTGAAACCAGTCGATCTGCTGCTTGAAGAGGGAAATGAGGGCACGGTAGGGAGAAGGGTTGGCTCCAAAGACCCCCACAGCCTAGTCTTTCTACCCTCAGGTCCCATCTGTCTACCCAGATGCCTTTCTCCTTACTTCCTTCCACTCCTGTGATTCATATAATTTTTTGTTTTGAAAGCCTCAAAAACAGTTTGAAAAGCAACTTTAATTCTAAAGCTTAGTTTAGAGATCTTTAAGAAAATCTTTCTGTTGGTAAAAAAATGTTTTCAACTTTTTAATTAGAATTTGAAGGTAGATAGATATTCTTAAAGGACTTTAACTCTATTTTTATCTTACATAACAGTTACTAGTTTCAGTATCTTTTCTCCCAGAGTAAATACAACTCCTTGTGAGAGAAATCCTATTCTTTTTCATTGCTTTATCTCCTATGCTTCACATGTACAAAGAACTCACTAAAGTGTCTCCTGAAAAATATGAATACATAGATGTCACAAAGAGACTGAGAGAAGGCTGATTTTAAAGATCTACATATTGACACATAAACTCATGTACTTATATGCATGTTGATCTCCCAAAGAAGAATTGAAAAAGTATGTAATTAGTACCCTAGATCATCTGGCTGAGGTGTGTGATAAAATTAATGCCAGCTTATAATTTTAATTGTAGGCCATTTTTCTGGTCTCATGACTCTAAGATACATTCCATAGCTGTGGTTACTGGTACTCTATCTAATGAAATGATTTTGAAGTCTCTGCATTCATTTCTGTATGTGTGTATTTGAAACTGTTTCTGGAATCTCATGTACATATGTTTGTTTTCAGGATCACTGACCTTTACTGGGACTCTAGCACTTCTATCATCTGGAGTTATACTTTAACATAGTTTGTAATTAGTTATCCTTTAGTTTCCAATCTTCTTGTGGCATTGACTCAATCATGTCATTTGCTTCAACTCTTACCCTCTTATTAGACTCTATCCTGTAACACTAGATTTCGGCATTTAATGGGATATTGTATAAAATTTTAGCAACCTAAAATTAGCAATATGCTAACCCAAGATCTGCATTCTTAAATGTTTCTTGAGTGTTTGGAAGTTATTTGATGCATTCAGCTTTCATGTTTGTTTTGTTTTTAAAAAGAAAAAGTTATTTTTATCACACAAATCCTAATAGATTATATGAACAGACAAATCATGAAGAATTTGAGTTTATAACAATAATCTTCAGGAAACAGAAATATATATTAGTATCTAAATAAAAACATAACATGTTTTGGGATTCAAAAGGAAGAAAGAATTCTAGAGATTGTTTTCCTCTTCAAATGGGAGCTAATAAGAACTGATGACTGAGACAGGTGTTAAAATTAACTAGGCCAACCATCCAATCATACAAGCTGACACAAATAACTGGAATGTACTTTTCAGGCTCAAAACATGGGGTCTGAAACCAATAAAAATACATTTTACAGATGATTTGACAAAATGTCATCATGTAAGATTCAATTCATTTTCTACAGTCTTTCAATATATATTTGCTTTTTTAAAAAAATTTCATACTCAAGATTTCTCTTAGCTTTTAACTCTACTAACAAGAAGTATAAAAATATATCTGTCTTATGTATTCCATAGTAGTATTTGGAAAACACACATGTACATACACACACCACACCCCCCCACACACACTTTTTCTCTTGTTAGAAAGCATGTATATTAATGACATTGTGTTTTAAAGTATTTTAATATTGTAATGTTTTCATGAAAGGTGTTAGGGAAGCTCTCTCTTGAGGTGAGGAGAGAAATGAGAGAATATTGATTTTACCTTAACATTACTGGTCTGATCTAGGCCATCATCCCCCTTGTAACAAGGGTATGATAGCATTCCTAATTGTTCCTATATACTGCCATGGAGAAGGTTACGTGTTGACTCTAGAAGGATCAAACATCCCATCTTATCTCCTAGTAGTTACAACTCAACTAACTGTATTTGGGCTGCATTAGGTACAGTCTGGTCATCTGTCTCATATTTAGGCAAGCAAATTCTCAAAAGATTAAGATTGGATTCCCATGGGACTATGTGAGTGGAGTTCTCAACATACAACATCCTTGGAGAAAGGTGTCAGTATGTTCTTTTGCAGGGACTCATGAGACATTAAGTGACCTGCTGAAGGTTGATTGCTCTGTCAGCAAGGAATAGAATTGAGACTCCAACCTAATGATTCAATCCATGATATTTGGCCTTTTCTATGACATTACACATGCCTGACAGCAGTGGTACACTGGTAGATGTTTAACAACTGGCTCTTCAAGAAAAAATGAAAATGCTCTGATTTGTAGTAAATCCTCTCATGATGGCCAATTTTAAGCCACCAATATAGCATCATTATACACAGAATTGGGATGCCCTGCAAAGTAACACAACATTATGTAGTATTTCTGCCATACAGATGCAATAGACACAAATAACTTCAAGCATATGGGTAACAGTAAAGTAATTTGTAAGTGATGCTTTGAATATTACCTTTATTTCTGATAACTTGCTTGGTATTAAGTTCATATAATTTTGACTAATAACTATGTTTAACCAGTGGCTTGTAAAATTTCTGATAATTAAACAGTCAATTCTTGTGAGCCAGTATGAGCCAGCTCCAGTATTATTATATATGGCCTGATGTTCGCATGAAGACCAGGGATAATGAAAATCAGCATTTTAAAGATTTCATGTTAAGACTACAACTTACTCACTGTATCTTACTTATCTATTTCTGTGCCTGCAAGAGGAAAACTTAAACTATGAACAAAAAAAGAATGTAAGCTTCTTTGTGAAACTCTATGAAGGGGAAAATTCGGAAAACTGAGCCAGGTTTTGAAGCCAAGGCTAGAGAGAGAAACTAGGCAGAAACTGGGAGCTGCCCCAAAATTAGGAAAGAGGTTTAGAGCCTAAAGCAACAAGAAAGAAGGATTTGTGCTCCTGGACAGAGTCCCAGAAGAATTTTTCTCATTGCTGATCACCAATGTGTTTTTCCTAGACAACTCACAGATATATATATATATATATATGCCATTTTAATTTTAGTTCTATAAATTGCTACAGGCCTATTAAAACTTCACTTCCTCTTTTCCCACTTCCCAAGATGACTCGGAATATTTAATTTCCACAATGTAAAATTATTTGAGCTTCATTTTTGGATGATTCCCAACTTCTCTGTCTAGCATGTAACTCTTTCCTGATTCAAGTCCTCAATTTCCAAATGCCTGTAATAACATCTCCATCAGTATGGTCCTAAACCTCAGTTTGGCCTTCAGCCACAACAACCTCATCGTCCTCTCCCCAAACAATCTGAGTCTGCCTAATTTTCTGGCTTCTGCTGGTGGCCCTACTGTTCATCTAGTCTGAGTCATATTTGACATTTTTCCTTCACCTCAGCGGCCAAGTCTGTCAATTCTATCATCAGAAGGCCTTCCTTATGTGCCTCTTCCTTTGTATGGCAACTGCCCTACTCTAACTTTGCATATTGGAATGTAAGAAAGCAAACATAACTTTATTGCAGGGATAACTATATATTCTTTCTAATTTATAACAAAGGGGAAAGTTATTATAAGCTCCAGAAATAAATTGTTGAAATAGATTATGTCTTCATTCTAAAGGAACTTTATATCATTCATAGTGACAAAATACTTGTAACATATCCACAGTTAATAAGGGTTATCAATATATCATCATAGTAAACTAACAGCTGCGAAATCAGAGCTTGGCTCTAATATAGGATATTAATCTGAAATCTCCTAATAAGATCTTGCCTGACAATGAGACATTGTAATGATCTCCCCTCTGGCTTTTTCGGTTCTGCTTGCTCCAACATGCTCATTTTGGTTAGGTTTATCTTGCTCAATCTATCACTGCCTCCTGAATTTAGTCAAGATGCCTTTCCCTGACTTCACAGTTTTACATTCCAGGTGTTTTTTCCCCCATGACTCCAATTCCTACTCTACACTAGTCAAACTCATTGTTTCCTGAGACTGCCTTTCCCTTTTCCAACTCCCAACCTTTATGCATTCTACTATTTCTGTCTGGAGTTACCTTCTCTCAAATTATACCATTTCTTTTTTTACCTCAGCTTTTCATTGAGATTCCATCCTTCCTCTCTGCAAACCTCTATTCTTTTGTTGCACCCAGAATCTTCTGCCTTTTATGAGGGTCTTTTTGGGCAATTGTTTTATCCTTCCTGCTAGAAAAAATATGTCTTACATTTATTTTTTATTTTTAAGGTGCTCAGGATAAAGGTATTTAATGATTTATTGAGATGGGCGGTCAGCTGGATTTTCACAAGTTTCTTCCAGACTAAGATTGTTAGGGCTGTGAGAAAAAAAATACTGTGGCATGTTGATTGTTGTGGTGGGAAAAATTAACAACGACAAGAATGCAACAACATTAATAGTTATCATTTGTAAGTGTCTGCTAGATTGTCATATACTTTCTAGGTGATTATATATATAACCACCTAGAAATACACACACACACACACACATACGCACATACATGTGTGTATGTATATAGATAGATAAGATAAGATAGAGACATAGATAGATTCTTACTGCACAGCAAGGAATATATTATATAAACTGTACCTCAGACAAGAAGACCCCATCTCTCTGTGCATTCTGCCAACAAACTTTAAAAATTTGCCCACATTTTACACCTGCGTATCACTTGGTTTCAAGGATGATATACTCTTGGTCTACTACTATGCAAGGGCTGAAACCCTCTGGGTGTGCCTAAAGTTGGTTCTTCCAACTTATTCACATCCTCTTCATGTGTACATGTTACTGGTCTCGACTTTTTTTATACTCAGAAGTGTGATAAAAGATTAATGTTAAAGAGATATGTAAATTTCAAGTATAATAAAATCAAGCAATCTACATGTGAAAAATTCTATTGGACTGAAGAACATGGATAAATATCAGTAAATAAAATTCCAAAATGTAACACCAGAGTGCTCTTCATAAGATTTTTTGTTAGATGTACAGTTAAATCACAAGCTTCTAGGCTAGAATGAGGGGATTGGGCTCAAATGAGAGTACTTCCCAATGTTGGCTACTGGGCAGTATTATTGGACTTTTGCTCAGTGGTTTTGGAGGTCATGTGGAAGTTGGGAGCACTAAGCTTTCTATTTATTTATGTGCATTTTACTTTATGAATGTTGTGATACAGGAGAAAAAAAACCCTTAAGATTAGGCATGGTTTGATTCCTGTTTCCACCTCTTGCTAGCTGTATATTCTGGGGCAACTTACCTAACATCTCTAAACCTGAGTTTCCTCATCAATACAAAGAAGTTAACAATACCTACCTAATGGCACTGTTGCCAAAATAATGAAATACATAAGCATTGTTTATGGTTTTTAAGACTTGCCATCTTAAAAAATCGCCATTCAACAGAAACCATATGATTATTCCAATAGGCACAGAAAAAGCTTTCATAAAATTCAAAATTCCTTCATGATAAAAACTTCCAACAAACTAGGCAGAAAAATAACATGCCTCAATATAATAAAGGCCATATATGACAAATCCACTGCCAACATCATACTGAATGGGGAAAAGTCAAAAGCCTTTCCTCTAATAACTGGAACAAGGCAAAGATACCAACTATCAACCACTCTTAGTCAACATAAAACTGGAAGTCCTAGCCAGAACAATCAGATAGGAGAAATAAAGAAAAGTTATCTAAACTGGAAAAGAGGAAGACAAATTTTCCCTCTTTGCCGATGATATGATCTTATATCTGGAAAAAACTAAAGACTCCACCACAAAACTCTTATATTTGACAAGTAAATTCAGTAAAATTGAAAAATAAAAAAGTCAATATACAAAAAATGAGTAGTGTTTCTATACAGAAATAATGATCTTGCTGAAAGAATCAAGAAGGTAATCCTACTTACAATAGTTACAAAGGAGAAAATACCCAGTAATAAATTAAACCAAGGAGGTGAAAGATCTCTAAAAGGAAAATTACAAAACACTAATGAAAGAAATTGAAGATAACACAAAAATGAAAAAACATCTCATGCTGAGAGATCAAAAGAATAAACACTGTTAAAATGACCATATTGCCCAAAACAATCTACAGACTCAATGTAATCTCTATCAAAATACAAAAGTTATTCTTCACAGAATTAGAAAAGGAATTCTAAAATTCATATGGAAAAAAGAAACCAGAATAGCCAGAGCAACACTGAACAAAAAGAACAAACCTGGAGGCATCACGTTACCTGACTTCAAAATATATTGCAGGGTTATAGTAAGCAAAACAGCATGGTACTGGTATAAAAGTAGACACACAGACCAATGGAACATAATAGAGAACCCATAAGCAAAATCACATATTTACAGCTCATTAATTTTCAATGAAGCCAAGAAAAACTTACATTGGGGAAAGTACATCCTCTTTAATAAATAATGTTGGGAAGACATGATAGCCATGTACAGAAGAATGAAACTGGTCTCCTGTCTCTCACTGTATACAGAAATCAATTCAAAATGGATTAAAAACTTAAACACAAACCTGAAACTATAAAAACACTAGAAGAAAACCTAGGGATAATTTTCCTGGACATTGGTCCAAGCAAAGAATTTATGACTAAGACCTCAAAAGCACAGGCAACAAAAACTGAAACAGAAAAATGTGACTACATTGAACTCAACATTCATATAAGCAAAGAAAAAAATCAAAGTAAAAAGACAACCTATTGGATGGGAGAAAATATTTGCAAACTATTCATCTGCCAGGTGACTAATATCCAGAATATGCAAGAAACTCAAAGCAACAGGCAGAAAAACCAAAACAAAACAAAAATCCTATTAAAAAGTGGGCAAAGGGCATGAATAGAAATTTCTCAAAAGAAGATGTACAGATAGCCAACAGGTATATGAAAAAATGCTCACCATCCCTAGTCATGAGGGAAATGCAAAGCAAAACCATAATGAGAAACGATTTATCTTGGCTATCATCAAAATGCCAAAATGAAAAATGCTGATCAGAATGTGCAGAAATGGCAAATCTTATACACTGTTGGTGGGAATGTAAATTAGCATAGCCATTATGAAAAGCAGTATGAACTTTACTCAAAAAACTAAAAATAGTACTATATGATCTAGCAATCCCACTATTGAATAGTTATCCAAAGGAAAGGGAATCATTATATCAAAGAGATATCTGTGCCCCCATGTTTATTGCAGTGCTATTCCCAATAGCGAAAACATAGAATCAACCTAAGTGTCCATCGATGGATGAATTGATAAAGAAAATGGTGTAACTGGATACTATTTGGCCATAAAAAAGAATGAAATACTGTCATTTGCAGCAACATGGATGGAACTGGAGGTCATTATGTTAACTGAAATGAGACAGGCACAAAAAGACAAATATTACGTGTTCTCATTTATGTGAGAACTAACAAGTTTGATCACATGGAAGTAGAGAGTGGAGAGATAGATGACAGAAATTGGGAAGGGTGAGACCAGGGAAGGGGAGGTATGAAGAGAACTGAGTTAAATGGTGCAAACGTGGTAAGATAGAAGGAATAAATCCAATATTTGATAGCACGGCAGGGTGTCTATGCTTAGCAAAAATTTAGTTTAGTCAGGTGATAGACAGCCTTAATACCCTGACTTGGTTACTACACATTTTATACAAGTAACAACATTTCTCATGTACCTCATGCATTTGTAGAAATAAAAAAATTAATTTAAAATTATCATTTATTATTATTCACAAGTGTAAGGTTAGTCAAGTAGTTCTACTGATTTGGACCAGGCTTGGCTGATGTTGACTGGGCTCACTTGTGCATCTGCTATTGGTTGGCAGGTCAGCTGGGGCAGGCTTGCCTAGGATAGCCTCATTCACATGTCTGGTGGCTGACCAGCTGTTGGTTGAGATAAGAGAGTTGACTCAGTCACATGCTTCTTGCCATCCAGCATGCTAGCTTGAGCATGTTTACATGGAAGGATACCAAGAGAACTAGCCAGAGCAAGTCAGAATGCCAGTATAGGTTCAAGGGTGAGGGATATAGACTCCATCTCTTTTTGTTTGTTTGAGAATCCACTTCAATCAAAATCTTTTATTTGTTTGTTTTTAACTTTTAGGTTCAGAGGTACATGTGTGGGTTTGATGTATAGGTAAATTGTATGTCACAGGGGTTTGGCATACAGATTATTTTGTCACCCAGGTAATAAGCATAGTACCCCATAGGTAGTTTCTAGATCCTTGCCCTCCTCCCACCCTTCACCATCAAGTAGGCCCCAGTGTTTTTTCTCTTGTGTCCATGTATACTCAATGTTTAGCTTCCATTTATAAGTGAGAACATGGAGCATTTGGTTTTCTGTTCCTGTGTTAGTTTGTTCAGCTCAGGATAATGGCCTCCAGCTCCAACCATGTTGTTGCAGAGGACATGATCTCATCATTTTTATGGCTGTGTAGTATTCCATGATGTATATGTGCCACATTCTCTTATCTGGTCTACCCTTGATGGGCAATTAGGTTGGTTCCATGTCTTTGATATTGTGAATAGAGCTGTGATGGAAATACACATGCATGTGTCTTTATGGTAGAATGATTTCTTTTCTATTGGGTATATACCCAATAATGGGATTGCTGGGGTGAGTGGTCATTCTGTTTTAAGTTCTTTGAGAAATTGCCAAACTGCTTTCCACAATGACCGAACTAATTTACATTCTCACCAGCAGTGTATAAGCATTTGATACCAAAATGTAATAAAACACATTTAGCTATCTTCTTGTTTGCCATGGATATGTCTTTGATATTTGTGGTTACTTCTTCTTCAATAGCTTCTGAGAAACAAGTGGTTTTTGGTTACATGGATGAATTGTATAATGGTGAAGTCTGAGATTTTAAAGCCCCTCCACTCAAGTAGTGTATGCTGTCCCCAATATGTAGTTTTTTCTATCACTCACTCTCTTCCCAGTTTCCCCTCTTCTGAATCTCCAAAGTCCCTTATATTTCTCTGTATGCCTTCATGTACCCATAGCTTAGCTCCCACTTATAAATGAGAACATACAGTATTTGATTTTCTATTATATTGTAATATATATATAAAGCCATATTCTTCTACATGTGGCTTTCCAGTTTTCCCAGCACCATTTATTGAATTCCATTATATAATATTTTATATTATAAGTGAGTTACATCCACTCATAATAATGGCCACCAGCTCCATCCAAGTTGCTGAAAAAAAAACTCCTTTTTATGGCTGAGAATATTCCATGGTGTATATATTCCACATTTTCTTTATCCACTCACACCCATTGATTGATGGGCACTTAAGCTGGTTCCCTATCTTTTCAACTGTGAATTGTACTGTGACAAACATATGTGTGCAGGTGTCTTGACGATATATTATCTTATTTTCCTTTGGGTAGATGCCCAGTAGTGGGACTGCTGGATTGAATGACAGATCTCCTGTCAAAGAACGAGAGTTTTTTGAGAAATCTCGTAAAGTTTTCCATAGAGGTTGTACTAATTTACATTCCCACAAACAGTGTGTAAGTGTTCCCTTTTTACCACATCCACACCAACATCTATTGTTTTCTGACTTTATAATAATGGCCATTCTGTCTAAGGTAAGATAGTATCTCATTGTGGTTTAATTTGCATTTATTTGACAATTAGTAATGTTAAGCATTTTTTTTGTATGTTTGTTGCCCATTTGTATATCTTCTTTTGAGAAATGTCTGTTCATGTCATTTGCCCACTTTCTGATGGAATTATTTGGGTTTCTTCTTGCTGCTTTGTCTGAGTTCCTTGTAGGTTCTGGATATTAGTCCTTTGTTGATGCATAATTCACAAATATTTTCTCCTATTCTTTGGGTTATATGTTGATCAGCTTTTGCATTTCATTAGATCCCCTTCATTTATTTTTATTTTTGTTGTATTTGCTTTTGGGGTCTTAGTCATAAATTATTTGCCTAGGCCAATGTCCAGAAGAGTTTTTTCTAGATTTTCTTCTAGGATTTTTTAGTTTCAAGTCTTAGATTTAAGTCCTTAATACATCTTGAATTGATTTTCATATATGGTGAGAGATAGGGATCCAGTTTCATTCTTCTACATGTGACTTTCCAGTTTTCCCAGCACCATTTATTGAATAGCATATATTTTCCCCAATTTATGTTTTTGTGTGCTTTGTCTAAGGTCAGTTAGTTGTAACTAATTGGCTTTATTTCTGGTTCTCTATTCTGTTCCATTGGTCTATGTGTCTACTTTTATACCAGTACCATGCTGTTTTGGTTAGTATAGATTTGTAGCATAATTTCAAGTCAGATAATGTGATGCCTCTAGATTTGTTCTTTTTTGCTCCATATTGCTTTGACTATTCTGGCTCTTTTTATATGAATTTTAGCGTTTTTTAAAATTCTGTGAAGGATGATATTGGTATTTTGATAGGGATTGTATTAAATCTGTAGATTGCTTTGAAAAGTATGGTCATTTTCATGACATTGATTCTTCCATTCCACAAGTATAAGATATATTTGCATTTGTTTTTGTCATAGACTCTACTTCTTGATGGAAGGAACTTCAGTCACATTGTAAAGGCGTATGGATACAGAAGGGGTGGAAAATTGTGGCTATTTTTGCAATCTGTCCCATGACTGCCTTGAAAAATTGTTTATCAGTATTTTCTAAAACTGAGCACATGCATTCCCTTTGACCCAGCAACAGCAATGCTAGATATATACCAAAAAGATGCATTCATATGTGATAAAAGTATATATACTGGAATGGTCATAGCAATAATATGCATAATAGCCCCAAATTGCAAACTATCCAAATGCCCATTAACCTCCCTATTTTGGACAGATAAATGCACTGCAGTAATTTTCTTTTTTTTTCTTAGGTTAAAGAATATTACTTTTTTTTTTCTTTTTACAAATCATCAATTTATTTACCAGAAAACAAAAGCATTGTTACTTTTCACCCCAGATTTATCCACTCCCTAGAAAGTATGACTAGAAAGTATGTCTTGAAGGCATGCCACTTCTGCAGCCTTAATGATATCTGTGGAAATTGAAATGATGGGTATACAATTCTTCATATGCAGCAGAAGCCAAGTTTTCCAAACCTAAATAAATCCTCTGATGTAGCCATTAATACTGAGTTCCTTTCTCTCATGGTAATATTTTCTTTTCTTTCTTTTTGCCATTTGTTTCTTTCAGGTGTTGCCTTCTTTCTAGTTTCTTTTTTTTAATTGCATTTTAGATTTTGGGGTACATGTGCAGAACATGCAAGACAGTTGCATAGGTACACATGTGGCAGTGTGATTTGCTGTCTTCCTCCCCTTCACCCACATCTGGCATTTCTCCCCAGGCTATCCCTCCCCAGCTTCCCCCCACCACTGTCCCTCCCCTATTCCCCCCAATAGACCCCAGTGTGTAGTGCTCCCCTCTCTGTGTCCATGTGTTCTCATTGTTCATCACCCGCCTATGAGTGAGAACATGTGGTATTTCATTTTCTGTTCTTGTGTCAGTTTGCTGAGAATGATGTTCTCCAGATTCATCCATGTCCCTACAAAGGACACGAACTCATCGTTTTCGATTGCTGCATAATATTCCATGGTGTATATGTGCCACATTTTCCCAGTCCAGTGTATCATTGATGGGCATTTGGGTTGGTTCCAGGTCTTTGTTATTTTAAACAGTGCTGCAATGAACATTCATGTGCATGTGTCCTTATAGTAGAACAATTTATAGTCCTTTGGATATATACCCAGTAATGGGATTGCTGGGTCAAATGGAATTTCTATTTCTAGGTCCTTGAGGAATCGCCACACTGTCTTCCACAATGGTTGAACTAATTTACACTCCCACCAGCAGTGTAAAAGTGTTCTTATTTCTCCACATCCTCTCCAGCATCTGTTGTCTCCAGATTTTTTAATGATCGCCATTCTAACTGGCGGGAGATGGTATCTCAATGCGATTTTCATTTGCATTTCTCTGATGACCAGTGATGATGAGCATTTTTTCATATGTTTGTTGGCCTCATATATGTCTTCTTTTGTAATGTGTCTGTTCATATCCTTTGCCCATTTTTGAATGGGCTTGTTTGTTTTTTTCCTGTAAATCTGTTTGAGTTCTTTGTAAATTCTGGATATCAGCCCTTTGTCAGATGGGTAAACTGCTAAAATTTTTTCCCATTCTGTTGGTTGCCGATTCACTCTAGTCACTGTTCCTTTTGCCATGCAGAAGCTGTGGAGTTTCATTAGGTCCCATTTGTCTATTTTGGCTTCTGCTGCCAATGCTTTTGGTATTTTGGTCATGAAGTCCTTGCCTACTCCTATGTCCTGAATGGTTTTGCCTACATTTTCTTCTATGGTTTTTATGGCGCCAGGTCTTATGTTTAAGTCTTTAATCCATCAGGAGTTAATTTTAGTGTAAGGTGTCAGGAAGGGGTCCAGTTTCTGCTTTCTGCACAAGGCTAGCCAGTTTTCCCAACACCATTTATTAAACAGGGAATCCTTTTCCCATTGCTTGTTTTTGTCAGGTTTATCAAAGATTGTATGGTTGTAGATATGTTGTATTGCTTCTGATGCCTCTGTTCTGTTCCATTGGTCTATATCTCTGTTTTGGTACCAGTACCATGCTGTTTTGATTACTGTAGGCTTGTAGTATAGTTTGAAGTCCATTAGTGTGATACCTCCTGCTGTGTTCATTTTGCTTAGAATTGACTTGGCTATGCGGGCTCTCTTTTGGTTCCATATGAAGGTGTTTTTTTCCAGTTCTGTGAAGAAAGTCAATGGTAGCTTGATGGGGATAGTGTTGAGTCTGTAAATTACTTTGGGCAGTATGGCCGTTTTCATGATACTGATTCTTCCTAACCATGAGCATGGAATGTTTCTCCATCTGTTTGTGTCCTCTCTTATTTCGTTGAGCAGTGGTTTGTAGTTCTCCTTGAAGAGGTCCCTTATGTATTCCTAGGTATTTTATTCTCTTTGTAGCAATTGTGAATGGCAGTTTGTTCTTGATTTAGCTCTCTTTAAATCTATTATTGGTGTATAGGAATGCTTGTGATTTTTGCACATTGATTTTATATCCTGAGACTTTGCTGAAGTTGCTTATCAGTTTCAGGAGTTTTTGGGCTGAGACAATGGGGTCTTCTAGATATACTATCATGTCATCTGCAAATAGAGACAATTTGGCTTCCTCCTTTCCTATTTGAATACCCTTTAATTCGTTTTCTTGCCTGATTGCTCTGGCTAGAACTTCCAGTACTATATTGAATAGGAGTGGTGAGAGAGGGCATCCTTGCCTAGTGCCAGATTTCAAAGGGAATGCTTCCAGTTTTTGCCCATTAAGTATGATATTGGCTGTTGGTTTGTCATAAATAGCTTTTATTATTTTGAGATACGTTCCATCAATACTGAGTTTATTGAGGGTTTTTCACTTAAAGGGCTGTTGAATTTTGTCAAAGGCCTTCTCTGCATGAATTGAGAAAATCATGTGGTTTTTGTTTTTGTTTTTGTTTATGTGGTGAATTACATTCATAGACTTGTGTATGTTGAACCAGGCTTGCATCCCTGGGATGAATCCTACTTGATCATGGTGGATAAGCTTTTTGATGTGCTGTTGCAATCGGTTTGCCAGTATTTTATTGAAGATTTTTGCATCTATGTTCATCATGGATATTGGCCTGAAGTTTTCTTTTCTTGTTGAGTCTCTGCTGGGTTTTGGTATCAGGATGATGTTGGTCTCGTAAAATGATTTGGGAAGGATTCCCTCTTTTGGATTATTTGGAAAAGTTTCAGAAGGAATGGTGACAGTTCCTCTTTGTGTGTCTGGTAGAATTCAGCTGTGAACCCATCTGGACCTGGGCTTTTTTTGTGTGGTAGGCTCTTAATTGCTGCCTCAACTTCAGGCCTTGTTATTAGTCAATTCATAGTTTCGGCTTCCTCCTGGTTTAGGCTTGGGAGGACACACGTGTCCAGGAATTTATCCATTTCTTCCAGGTTTACTAGTTTATATGCATAGAGTTGTTTGTAATATTCTCTGATGATGGTTTGAATTTCTGGGGAATCTGTGGTGATTTCCCCTTTATCATTTTTATTGCATCTATTTGGTTATTCTCTCTTTTCTTTTTTTTCAGTCTGGCTAGTGGTCTGTCTATTTTGTTGATCTTTTCAAAAAACCAGCTCTTGGATTTATTGATTTTTTGAAGGATTTTTCATGTCTCTATCTCCTTCAGTTCTGCTCTGATCTTAGTTATTTCTTGTCTTCTGCTAGGTTTTGAGTTTTTTTTATCTTGCTCCTCCAGCTCTTTCAATTTTGACGATAGGGTGTCAATTTTGAATCTCTACACTCTTCTCATGTGGGCACTTATTGCTATATATTTTCGTCTGGAGACTGCTTTAAATGTGTCCCAGAGATTCTGGTATGTTGTGTCTTCATTCTCGTTGGTTTTGAAGAACTTCTTTATTTCTGCCTTCCTTTCATTGTTTATCCAGTCAACATTCAAGAGCCAGTTGTTCAGTTTCCATGAAGCTGTGTGGTTCTGACTTAGTTTCTGAATTCTGAGTTCTAACTTGATTGCCCTATGGTATGAGAGACTGTTATGATTTCAGTTGTTTTGCATTTGCTGAGGAGTGATTTACTTCCAATTATGTGGTCAATTTTAGAGTAGGTGTGATGTGGTGCTGAGAAGAATGTATATTCTGTGGATTTGGGGTGGAGAGTTCTGTAAATGTCTATCAGGTTTGCTTGTTCCAGGTCTGAGTTCAAGCCCTGGATATCCTTGTTAATTTTCTGTCTGGTTGATCTGTCTAATATTGACAGTGGAGTGTTAAAGTCTCCCACTATTATTGTGTGGGAGTCTAAGTCTCTTTGTAAGTCATTAAGAACTTGCCTTATATATCTGGATGCTCCTGTATTGGGTCCACATATATTTAGAATCGTTAGCTCTTCTTGTTGTATCGATCCTTTGACCATTATGTAATGACCTTCTTTGTCTCTTTTGATCATTGTTGCTTTAAAGTCTATTTTATCAGAGATGAGAATTGCAACTCCTGCTTTTTTTTGCTCTCCATTTCCTTGGTAAATCTTCCTCCATCCCTTTATTTTGAGCCTTTGTGTATCCTTGCATGTGAGGTGGGTTTCCTGGATACAGCACACTGATGGGTTTTGGATTTTTATCCAATTTGCCAGTCTGTGTCTTTTGATTGGTGCATTTAGCGCATTTACATTTAGGGTTAATATTGTTATGTGTGAATTTGATACTGCCATTTTGATGCTAGCTAACTGTTTTACCCATTAGTTGATGCAGATTCTTCATTTTGTTGACACTCTTTAGCATTTGGTATGTTTTTGGAATGGCTGGTACTGGTTATTCCTTTCTATGTGTAGTGCCTCTTTCAGGAGCTCTTGTAAAGCAGGCCTGGTGATGACAAAAATCTCTGAGTACTTGCTTGTTCACAAAGGATTTTATTTTTTCTTTACTTATAAAGCTTAGTTTGGCTGGATATGAAATTCTGGGTTTAACGTTCTTTTCTTTAAGGATGTTGAATATTGGCCCCTACTCTCTTCTCGCTTGTAGGGTTTCTGCTGAGAGATCTGCTGTGAGTCTGTTGTGCTTCCCTTTGTGGGTGACCCGACCTTTCTCTCTGGCTGCCCTTAGCATTTTCTCCTTCATTTCAACCCTGGTGAATCTGATGATTATGTGCCTTGGGGTTGTTCTTCTGCCCGGCCAATATTCAAGTCCAGGAAATACAGAGAATACCACAAAGATATTCTGCAAGAAGTGCAGTAATTTTTATGCAGTGGAATACTATGTGCAATGAGAATGAACACCTACAAGTATGTCTAACTATATGGATGTATCTTACAAGCATAATGCTGAAAGAAATAGACACAGAGGAGTACATATTTTCTCATTTAATTTACATATACTTTTAAAATAGGCAAAATAAATCTATTCTATTAGAAATCAGGATTGTGATTACCCTTGGGATGAAAGGGATTGGAAATGGTTACAAGGTCAAGGGAGGATTTCAAGGAGGCTGGTCATGTTTGGTTCTTGATCTGGGTGCTTATTGCACAGGCATGTTCAGTTTGTGTGAATTAAGCTATACTCTCATGAATTAAGCAATTTTCTGTATGCATGTTTTATACCAATTAAAACATTTATGAAATACAGCACATTCCAAAGTACCTTTCATAGCAGGCTCTCAAATATTTATCTTTCCCCTTCATATTCCCAAAGGAGAGTATATGTATGCTAACAATTTCCATTGTTATATGTTGAGCATGAAACAATGTATCCTTTATGTGAATGTGAATAGGATAACCAAACATAATTTAAAATGGGCATATCATCTAAAATCTTGTTCTTTTAAAGTACCTATTTAGCCCGAAACATGATGTTGGCATTCAAAGAACTGAATCTGGTAAAACAGCTGGGTTGTATCCCATCTGGACAGAGTATCTCAGATGTCTTCAATCTTTTTTCCACCTGTTCAGTTAAAAAAAACTTAAGGTTATATCCAATTTTCAGGTCAATAGCTTTATCTTCATTCCCTTTTTTTCACTAAAAAAAAAAAACTGATTGGAATGTAAAAAAGCAAGCATACCTTTTTTGCAATGGTAACTCTGTATTCTCTCTAATTTATAGCAAAGGGGTAAGTTATTACAAACTTTGGAGATAAATAGTGAAACAGACAGATTCTGTCTCAATTCTAAAGGAACTTTACATCATTCACAGTGACAAAATATTTGCAACATATCCACAGTTAAGAAGGATATCCAATATATTATGACAGTAAATGAACAACTGTGAAATCAGAGCATGGCACTAATATAGTTTGTTAATCTATATAGGGCTGAGTTTTGCTGTGCTAAAAATTATTCTCCAAATTCAGAGGCATAAAGCAATGAAGGTTTGTTTCCTGTTTTTGCTGCATGTCGATTAAGAGTGGGCTGGGAATTTTGTTCTGCCTTACCCTCAATCTTGGGTCAACTTCTATCTGGAACATTTTGTATCATCACAGTAGAGGGACAGAAAACATGGCAAAGCACACATGCATTCTTAAAGTTTCCACCTGAAAGTGACACATGTAATTGCTGATCGTTTTTCACTTGCCAAAGCTAGTTGTGTGACCACACCTAGCTTCAGGTGGGTAGTGTAGTTGTATCTTACCATGTGTCCAGAAGAAGAAAGAGCCAGACTAATGGTGAACGGCCTGAATGACTACCATATATCATCAATTTGCAGGTCTTAAAATAGCTTTATTTAGTTTTTGGTCATAAGATTTACCTTGATTCTTACCCTAGATACCCTGAAGTATGTATTGATAATCACAAGAAAGACTAAAAACTAGAACATAGATTAGTATAAATCTATCCTTGCATTATTCATAAGATTTTAGAACTGTAAAAGGCCTTCCTTAATGATGTAGTTTATGACTATTGTATCAAAGATAGGGAAATTGTAACTCATAGGTGACCTGCTAAGTCAGAGAGGTATTTATGATAAAACCAGAAATAATTTCAAGTTTCAAATTCAAACTTGTATGTGACAGCCTCGTATGTAAATGAAAGAAATTGTTTATTGTAATAGCGTTTCAAGCATCTATAATTTGGGGCAATATTCAGTCTTTGTTCACTCAGTAAATATTTGTTCAGCACTTACAGGCACTGAATTAGATCCTGTAAAAAATAAAAGATGAAATAGCTATAGACTCTTTACTCAAAGAGGCAGAGTCTGGTAGAATCAGCCAAGGAATGGAATACACACACACACACACACACAGACACACAGACACACAGAGTGAGAGAGCAAGAAAGCAAGACAGCAAGAGGCAGACAGAGAACAAGAGAGAGTTACAAAGGAAATAGCAAAGGAATCATTTTCCCCTCCACAAGATGAACTGTAAATGATAACTGATCAAGAGTTGATATGCAAAAAAATCTAGAAATACTAGCTAATATCAGTTGATTCCCTTCTGTGCACCAAGCACTGTGAAGATTTCATAGTTCTACTTTTCAGAGTGATTTAGAAAGCATTTTTATTATATCGATCTTCTGTCCATTTATTTCAGGTTTTTTTTTTTTTTGCCATTGTATGGCATTTTCTAAATTTATCCAAAAGGGACCTGAACATGCATCACTAAACAGGAATCTTACAGCATTTTGTTGTTATTGAACAAAACATTTATATATACTTTTTAATTGATTACTGCTAATGTGTAGCAAATACATTGATTTTGGTATGGTGTTTTTATATCTAGCAATCTTGCTGAATTCTGTTCTAATAATGGCTTGATTATTCTGGATTTCTCAAAATGATCATATTATCTACAAATTAGAATGAGTTATTGTCTCCTTTCTCATTCTCATGCCTAATATTTTCCACTTTTCTAATATTATTTCATTGTCTAGGACCCCAATCAAATGCTTACTAACAGTGAGGAGAACAGAGTTACTAGTTTTGTTCTTGACTTTAATGGGTAATTCTTAAGATTTCACCATGAAACAATATTTAATATAGGCTTTTTCAAGGATGATTTTTGATGTCAGTGAAGGTTTTCTTTTTAAAATTTTCTAATAATTTTATCTTGAATGGGTGTTGAATTTTTTCAAGTGTTTTCTTTTTGTTTCTGTCCAGAGATTCAAATGTTTTCTCTCACATAAGTTGTTTATGTGGTAGATTAGATCAGTGTACATTTCTGTAATTTTATTAGTCTTGCATTCTCAAGTGTAAACAAACTCTACTAAAGTTGATGTATTAATTTTGAATGTCACTGTTGGATTTGATTTATGAAAATGTTACTTAGAACTCTCTAAAAAAATCTATGTGCATCTGTATTTGTACTTTTTTTCTTGTATTATCTTTGACTGGTTTTGATGTCAAGTTTATTAACAACTTTGTAAAAATGAGTTTGACAGCTTTCTTACTAGATATCTGAAGTACTCTCTCTCTCTCCCTTTCTCTCTCTCTCTAGATAGATAGATAGGATCTATTCTTTGAAATTTTTGTTAATTTGGCCAATAACAGTCATTTCACCTAATATATATTAAGGTGAGAGGGAGATTTTTAAATACCTGATTTCTTCAATGATTATTGTTTATTCAGGTTTTCAATTTCTTCTTGAGTCAATTTTATTTAATGTATTAGCCAAAGTAGACTAATTTTCAAATCTCAGTTGCTTAGTACGATAAAAGTTTAAAAGTTTTTTCTTCATTCATGTTACAGTCCAATGTGGGTTAGTATAATAGTGGTAATGAGTTGAAGGTTATCTCTGTAACCATAATCACTCAGGGACTGAGACTTCTTTTGTATTGTACCTCATCTAGTTCCAGGCCAGTGGATGATAAAGGAGTATGACAATCATTCTTGGAAGATTTTTATGGGTCACTTCACTGACCAGATTAAATCACTGGTCACATCTAAGTGTAAGGGAGTCTTGGAAATTGAGTCTAGTTTTGTGCCCAGGAGGAAGAGAAGAACACAGATATTGACGAGCACTAGCAGTCTGTTCTACAGTAATTTATACTCTTCTAGAAAATTTCCATTACACCTATATTTACTGGCATGAATTCATTCATTTAATTCTTTATGATTTTTATAAATATTATATTTTTGGTTATGTGATTATAATAGAATTTATTGGTATAGTCTCTATCAGTCTTGCTAGAGGCTTGTTTGTTCTGTACATTTCTTTCATAAAACTAAGCTTTTGTTTTGTTGAATCTTTCTGTTGTTTCTTTACTTTCTATTCTGAATTTCCATGCTATCTTTGTTATTTTCGCTTCTATTTTCTTGGGTTTACTTTATCGTTCATTTTCTAGTTTCCGAGGCTCTTTTGTTGATATTGAATCCTCAATGTTTCAAAAATTCTCTTTTTTCATAATTTCTATTACACTCTTTTTCTCATTTGTACTACCAGTAGTGCTAAAGAAAGCTCACAAACTTTCACGGCAGGGAGCTATCTTTACCTAACACAAAGAAGATATACTGTGGAGCAACTTGTGCTAACAATAATAGCAAAAGGCCTATGAACAAACTTACTGTACCTTAATCCCAGGAATTTACCAGTGTGGATAGGTAAAACAGTAAAATTAAACCAGAAATTAAAAGTTACCCAAAGCACACAATCTTAATTACATCACACATGTCCTTTACTCAATGGGAACATTATCCAAGGCACTTAACTTCCAAGCAGTTATTTCTTCTTGTTCAACACTAACATAAAACATAAAATAGCTGCATCTAAAGTATACCTTGGTTTTTTGTTTCCAACTAGGTTGTGCATCCACAGAAATTTAGAAGAACTGTTTAAATTGTTTTGCCCAAATCACAAGATATAACAACAACACATTCAAAAACAACTCTAGTTGTATAGAAATATACAACAAATGTGCTGAGTCATTACGTGGAGAAGAAGGTAGGGTAGTTGAAAATTATAGCATAGAAATGGAATTAGTCTTGGAAGGTCTTCATGGAAGAAAGAATCTGGAAGGCAAGAATGTGCATGTTGGCAAGGGGTATGTAGAAGTGAATAGTCTGAAGTTGAGGATGCTTTGTGAAAACTTTGGCAGTCAAGGCCATGATTTCACACATATTTGCATTTATTCATAGTGGTCTTGGCTCTTATAAGATGCTCTGAGTGTTAATGATGTTTAAGTAAAAAAATTTAGAGGTGAGGAATGTAAAGCCTCTGGGTGGTCAATTCTGAAATAATTTTTAAATTGGACATATATGGTCAGAACTTTGAGATCATAGAATTTTGGGAAGTTATATGTGTTAGACCTGGAAAAATATCTAGGCACGGTAGAGTTCAGCCCCTTATTTTACAATTGAGGAAACTGAGGCTTCTAAATAAAAAATTTAGTTCTTATGGTACCTTCAGTATACCAATTAAAATCAGTAGCTATAGGGGCTTTCAGGCCTCTTAGGTCACTTTGTAGTTACAATAATTTTGTATAGATCTATACTTGATTATATTTGGAAAGTGTATTCAATGTTAGGAGTTGACAAATGATGGCCCACAAATCAGACCCAATTGGATCATGTTTTTGTAAAAGAAGTTTTACTGGAACATGGGCTATACTCATACATTTTGTCTGTGGCTGTTTTCATACTATGGCAACAGAGTTGAATAGTGACAGAGACCATATCGCCCATAAAGTCTAAACTGTTTGCTACCTGTGTTTTTACAGAAAAGTTTGATAACTCCTGCTCTAGGTATATTATTCAAAGTATCTTTTATTCCACAGCCTATCAAGGAGTTTCTGTTTTTGCTTATCTAGAGTTAAAATTAATTTGACAATTTATCATAATTTAAAGAGTGGTACCATTTGAGACTTAAGGGCACTGATGCAAAACTTAAGAGCCACCAAATACACTGTTATCAAGAAAACATTCTTTCATGGATTGGGGCATGCTGGTTTTCCTCTGGGTAAGAGAGATGGATGTTGGGAAATAGCCTGAACCAGTAAAAGTCATTATGAAAGTGATTTCCAGTGATCCTGTTACATTTAGAGTTCATTACCTCAAGAGCTACATTGCCTCCGTGCATCTTTAGACGCTGCTCATTCAGCCAGTCACCCTTTTGAAAGGCAATGGAATTTGCCCTTCTTAACACAACTCTGAGCAGCTAGGGAAGTGGAGCTTGTTATGGGTGAGGGCTCACCGGAAGCTTTACTTGCAACCCAGTGGCAGGAATGCTGCTTGGAGGAAAGGGGACAGAAAGCTCAAGACGACAGCCAGTTTAAAATGCAACCTTGTTAGTAGCAATTAGCACTCAGTCATGCCCGGGAGATTTTTCCCATAAAGCAAATCAAATCAATTACTGCCTGCCTCTGAGGCAAAGGAAGAGGCCATTGCAGATTGCTATGGCTAGTTGTGATCTTTTGTGTCTGAGTAGGAGCAGATTTGATTATACTTTAAAACCTTCTCCCCAAAGGAGGGCTTCCCTCTTTTCCTTTCTTTGTGTGCACAAAGAAATATTGCTGCTGTCAAGAAAATACCTGCTGGTGTCTTCAAGGTTTTTTTGGTTGCAGGAGAATTGGGCAAATTTCAAAGATGCTGGAAACTTTGTGACTTTGTGAATGAATATGGGGACCTGGAGGGGTTCACTCATAGTGAAAGAGCTCGAAGGAGAATGAGGTCCACACGTGATGTGAATGCTAATTTCCTCTCATGACACATATAAACCAGCTCTAAAGAACATCAAAAAATTGATCATGTTCCTGCTAATGTCTAAGCTAGTGACAGCATTTTTGTCTTTTTAGGAGGTGATGGAGAAGGGTCAGCCAAGGTGCTTTATGAGCTTCTTGGGAAAGAGAAATGTAAGCACTGGACAGGGCCCTGGTGTGGATTCTTACAGCTGCCAAATGTGCCCAGAGGTGCTTTCATTCCTCCTGCACTGCGGGAGTCCAGAGAACAGCAAAGCTACATTCCTTGGGAAAGAGCTAAAGATTTCTGCTTTGTATGCAGCATTTTATGTAAATAACAGTTTGTGTAATTTTCACTTGGTGTTCACAATAAGATGCTCTCACTTAATATTACTTTGCATTTATATGGTTCATTTTATCTCGTAGAAAACATGCCAGGAGCTGCTTTTCTGGGATATGACTATGTCCTGATACTATAAAGCTTCTCTTCACCTGCCCTCTATCACCAACAAAGAAAAAGCCTCAGGCCTCTCCGCAAAATGTCCCTCAGAGGCATCATTAGCTATAACGAATAGGGTAGGTTGCAGCACAGGAGGAAACTCATGCACCGAAACACCCTGCAGTGTGGCCGGGGTTCTGCATCTACCTCCTCAGTCTCATCACGCCAAGTACCCTCCAAAAAACATACTGTCCCAGGAAAAATTCCAGGGTTCTTTCTATGCTAACTGAGCTTTATAACAAGTCCCTCCTTCTGGGCCAGGTGCCTGTCCCTGTCTCTTTAATACCGAAATCCATTGGCAAAAGGCTTAGGGTGACATTTCTCAAAATATCTGAAACCACTTGTGTGACAATCGCTAAGTATGCTTCTTAAAATGCAGATGACCAGGGTCTTCAACATCCCACTGAATTGGATTCTGAGGGTTGAGCATTTACAAAATTAGTATATCTATAAAAGTCTGAGAAGTGCTTGTTCATTTCCTAATGGCATGAAGTTTTACTCATGGTAAGTAATACTGGGGTATGAGACTTGATAATTCCAATTTATGGTTTGCTCACTGGTGTTTATTCCAGGTCTCTGCCGTTAAGCCTGAGCCTTTCTCTGATTCAATCTTTTCTTTGTTTGGTCAGTGTTCTGAGGATGGAAGCGTTGTCGGCCTAGGCCAGGGCTTGGAGCAGTCAAGAGGCCATTATAGTTCTTCAGGCTGTAGGTTCACTATAAGTCATATAGGTTTTCATGGGAAGAAGAATAGAAATTAAGACAGGCAAGGTATGGAGAAGTGGGCTAGGTGTTGCGTGCAGAATCCATTTTGATTAAGTCAAGACACCAGCATTCAGAATGCACTGATATGAAAATGAGTCTGAGCTTTTCAAAATTGCTCTCCAAATGAAGATTTTACAACTTGGATAGGGCTAGATGCATTTCATCAGTCGCTTTTGCACAGGGCCCTTTGTTGCCTTCACCACTCTCCTGTCAACACTCTGGGCAACTTTAATCCCTGCATTGTCACTTGTTTATCCCTGCAGCCTTTGATCCAGCATCCATCACATACTCTGACTGTCCCACTACTTTCCAGGAATAGGGCTTTGAGTTGAGGACTCACAGAAGAAAAGACAAGAGTTCCGGCACTTGAAGTACATAGGAATAGATGAATACATGAAGACTAAAGAAAATTTGCAAGCTGCTGCTTCATCTCCTTCATTTTCCTTGCATTACAGCCATTCTCAAGTGTATTCTCGTTATGGATTTCATCATCAAACAGAACAGTCCCATATTCATGACCTTGAACCCACACCTTGCCTCCTGAGACCCCAATATCTTTATCAGCCATATCTCTAAATTTGTCTCACTTATTCCCCACATTCATGGTAGCATTTGATTTTTTTCCCCTTTGTTCTTCATGGCAGATTTGGAACTAACTTGCCTTTTTACTCATGTTTAATCTGAGTGCACCCATTCAATGCTTCCTTCTTGAGCTTAAGAATTTCTTTTCTCCTTGAACTTATGTGGACTTTGTCAGGTCAATTCAAGTCCCTGGGTCACCATTTTCATTTTATTTCTCCATTCATGTGCAGTGGTCTTCAGGGTAGACAAAGTCATGAAATAGTATTGATTGAAATTGTACCAAATCCATTTGATGTGGCCTCTGCTTGGCCCTTGCTGTGGCTCTGCTGTTCTTTTATTTAGATTTCTTTTCTTGCTTTTGCAAACCTTATTCCCACCTCTCAACGTCTCAGTATCACTCCTGTCTCTCTCAATCTGAGCAGCCAAGCTTGTCTCTTACATTGCATAGAATACTCAGAACATTCAGCTGAACTTTCTAATTCTTCATCTTCCCAGTCAACTTAGTCTTCTCTCTCCTCCAAATTTACATTTTTAGTTAACTTACCTGTTCTGTTTTAAGAACTTATCTCTACCCTGCAAGGCATACTCTTCTGTCTGGCTTCAATAAAACAGGAAACTTCATAATCAAATGAATTTTGGGAGTTCAGTGTAGCAGGTGTGTGGTGGTTTAAAAAAATGTCCACAAATTCTTTCATATCCTCTCTTTAACAGATGAAGCTTACTTCCCATCTCCATGAGTATGGGCTGACCCAGTGACTCACTTCTTATGAAGAATAGATGACAGAAATGATGATGTGTACTTTCTGGGATTAGGTCGTAAATGACATTGCACCTTTCTCTTTGACTCCTTTCTTGGATCATTGACTCTGGAGAGAGCCGACTGCCATGTTGTAAGGACACTCAGGCAGCCTGAGGATATTTATCCCATTCTCATCTGGCTTAACTTAAGTATGATCTTGAGCAAACCGAGGTTAGTCCTTCCAAATTCCACTGGATTGGCAGTCTCTTTTGAGTCTACTTCAGTCTGAAATAAAACCACCCAAATCCAAAGTCCTTTCAAAGCTAAGGAGATAAATCTGTGTGGTGTTGGCAGAGTCTGAATTGAAGGGAAAGCAAATAGCAGCAAGGATTGTAAATCTCCGCTTCTTTCAACTATAAACCAATCTGCCCATAGTGAGAAAGCATTTAATAAAGGGTTTCATTGTACTGGAGGAAATGGTCAATTATATTCCATGAGCAAATGGTCTGCCAGCAGCAGCCTGGAACCAGTATCAAGGGTGCCTTTTAATGTTTTTTTTTTTTTTTTTTAATCAATAACTTTAGCCTTTTAAATTAAATTAGTATAAATGGGAAGAACACTTAATTAAACTTCTATTCCTTCATAAAATGTTCTGTGAAGAACTAGTATAATCAGATTCGGATTCTTCCCAGCCAACATACATATATTTTTTTCATTGTGTTAGTTGGCTGAATTCTTGGGTTTTGGTTGCCTAGAAATAAAAGTAAGAATAAATGGGGGGAGAAAAGTAACAAAATAGAAGCCTACCTAAACAGCATTGGAGACATCATAAATCCCAACTTGGGCTTTATAGAAAGGATGAAAAAGAATCAAGACTTCAAATAGCAGACACAGCACATCCTGTTCCTATTATAAACAAGAGCAGGAGAGGATTGGCCAAAGTCCAATTTTGAAAAGGCATCTAGAGATTTGTAATATATTGGTGAGAGCAGTGGGTGTTTTCAAGAATAAAATGCTAGCATGGTGCTTCTAAAAATATCCTTAATGCAATGGAAGTTATGTCTTCAGTTACTCTATTTTAATTACATTCTTTCCTCCACTTATTTGCACTGCTTCCTTTCTATTTTTCTCGTCCTACTTCTGTCCTGGGGGCTCTTCCACATTAGCACAGGCGGTGATGCTCAGTGGTACTGACAGGCTGCCAGGCCGATGCTGCTTTTCTCCCCTGGAGCCCAGCTTACACCAGTCCCTCGCTCTGATTCATGATCTAGAAAATTCTCTATTCCCAGGTATGACAGAATTCACCCTGCACAGACAGTGTCCACAGCTTAGAGACCCCTCACTTTTCCTATTCCCTGTCAACCATTATCTGAAGCTACAGACCTAAAGTTAAACCAATATAAAAACCTTTGAACTTAAAAAATTTTTTACTTTATATATCAGCAAAATCAATTTAAAAGTCACCTTGGCATGCTATAGACCATGAATTAGCTTATGTGGTGGGAAGTTGTCCTTTTCTTTGATTGCTATGCAAGGTGATGTGACTGTGACGTGTGGTGTGAGAAGCCCAGAAAGCTAACTCAGGTTCAACATGCTCAGTAAGTAACTTTAGACACACTCTGGAAGTTTTATATAAAATCAAGTCATATTTTAGATGAGCTGAAAAACATAGATTGAGTGTCTATATATAAAGCTGCAGCATCATCAGCCACAAATAGCACATAGGACATGGCAGCTAACCCTCACCACAACCTCAGCATTGTTCATTCCATAAGATGTGCTTAATCTCACAAAATGCAGGGGCAACTCTCTTGTCTCATTTTGCTATTTTAGGGCCAGTCTTCCCTGCCTAAAAGCCCATAAGAACGCTCACAGGAAAGACACCAAGATGAACAGATCACACACTGAGTTCTAGAAAGAACACTCGTAGAAATAAAGATTCTGATTTGGAAAAGTGCAACCTCATAACAATGTGGG
Source organism: Callithrix jacchus (assembly GCF_049354715.1). Taxonomy (NCBI): domain Eukaryota; kingdom Metazoa; phylum Chordata; class Mammalia; order Primates; family Cebidae; genus Callithrix; species Callithrix jacchus. The sequence continues at coordinate 14,524,018 of NC_133524.1, forward strand.
AGGGCTTATTTTTCTCACCTCTCAAGTATAAAAGCGAAGTTGTTTGAGTGACAGCAAAGGATTGGTGCATGCAGTAGAGACCTCTGAATGTGTCTATAGTTTGCAGCTGGGTGATGGTCCTGTTTGTCGGCAAAGCTCCTCTCTCAGCAAATGATCTGAAGAGGTCTGGCCTGGCCTGATACTTCCTTCTGCTTGCTACCTTCTGTAGCTCCCAGTTTCCCCATACTGGAGTTGAGTTGGAATCAAGCCCTTGCTTCTGTATGTCTTTTGAAAGAATCAGTATTTATAATATAAAAGAGAATTTTTTGTGATAAGATTTGGGTTTTCTCTACTGGCACTTCTCTGTCAGTCTTTCTTAGAAGGTTTCCAAAGAGAGAGGTCATACACCCCTTACTTGGTGGCTTTCTTAAAGAGAAAGATCTGGGTGAGAGGTCACTATCATTATCCAGTTGCTATTGAAGTTTGTCAAAATCTGGATTAGACAGACTCCTGAAGGGGTGATATGCTAGAATTTCCCTGACTAAAATATTGGCAACTATCAATTACCATTGACTCAATGAAAAAGAAGGGGCTCAATTTCCCAAAGCACAGGCTAATGAAAGTCAATCCAGTTGTGATGGCAGATTTCATTTTCTAGTTAAGAGAAGACAGCACACACTCAGGAATAGGATCATACTTGCAAAAGTCAGAGGAAGAAGGAAATATGTATGGGCCCTTCCAAGAAATTGTACATGATAAAATTCAGAATATGCCATCTGATACAAATCTATTTTAGATGCCTTCTGTGCTTCTGTAGTAGGTAATTGGTTCTGGAGCCAACCTTGCCATTGCTAAAATGTGTGTACTGCTTCTCTTCCCATATCTTCACATCAAACACACAACACTGAGAGCAGCTCTTAGGGTGACGAACTTTCCCTGGTCTGCCTAGGACTTTCCCGCTTCTAGCATTAAATGTTGCACACTTCAGGAACCACCTCAGTTCCAGAACCCCTCTCAGTCCTGGGCAAACTGGGATGGTTGATACCCCAATTTGGCTGTACAATAGAGTCATCTGGGGAAATATGAAAAACTCTGATGTTTAGGCCACACTCCAGACCAGTGACATCAGAAACTCTGGGGCTGTGACTCACAGGATTCCAATGTGGAGCCAAGGTTGAGACCAGAAGCTGAGAACTCATGCAAACTTTCTATGCTGAAGCCAGAGCTTCCAAAGGCAAATGGCACAGCTATGCTTCTCTTTTGTACCCTGTTTGTGATGAATAGTGCCTGCAGTTTAACCAGGTTAACTTATCGGAAGCCTTCCTTTGTCTCCGAGATTGAAGACCATTTTGGATCACAAAGCCAGCCTTAGAAGCAACCCTGTTCGATTGTAAAAATGGGTAGCTCTCTAATGTCAAGCCAGATTTGTACAGAGCTTTGAAATTACGCTCTCCCGTCCTGGCCTTGTTTTGTTTCAGCTCACTGAGATAGGAGGCTAGAAGTGGCCATTTGGAGTTTCTCATTTCAAGTGCTGGTCACCATTCATGGGGCTCTTAGCAGCTTGCTACCTTCCCTCATCTTTGGGGCTATCACCAGTGAAAGATGTCACTCACCCTACTTGGGCTACTTCATTTTTAAAAAGTCTGTTCACCTATACTTAATCTGAGAAATCTCCCAGAGAAGATGATGATATAATTTCCATTAATAGCAAGAAGAACAGGTATGTAGGTGTTTCCTCAGCAGCTCTACACCCCTTTCCTGGTTTTTAGCAATGACCAGATAGGTCCTTTAGGGATAAAGGTAATCTGAAAAACTCACTCATTCTGAAGGGCTAAGAAGCTCGTGAGTTGATGTCCCCAAAAATTTGCATGTAGAAGGCAATGCTTTCCATTAATTTATATGACAAACGGTTGAGTCCCTTTATGCCAGGCACTGTGCCAATGACTGTGAATATAATGGTGAACAAGGCATTCTATGGTCCCTGAAGTCATGGAAGTGGCATTATTAAAAAGGACTGAATCATCAGTCTTAGAATTTTAGGCATTTGTAGAGAAATTTTGGGGTCACCTTGGAATTCCTTATGTCATGGTATATATAGGATACCAAACACTCTGTTGACAGAAGGGAATTAGAGTGGCCCTAGAAATTGGAGTGTTATTTATCTAAATATATATATATATATATATATATATATACACACACACATATATATATATATATACATACACACACACACACACATATATATATATACATACACACACACACATATATATATATATATACACACACACACACACACATATATATATATACATCTACTTGGATATTGTTTAATTTGTAGGCTAAATACTTACAGAAACCTTATTAAAAACCAGGTATTCCTAAAACAGACATGGTGAAACTACTTTTAAGACAAAAAGCATCTTATTTTAAAAGTTACCGTCAACACCTTCAGCTCTCATTCCCTTATTTTTCTGTCACTTTCGTATTTAGTTGAGGCTGTAAGTAAAAGAATCATAGAGGCCCCTGTCTATATTTCTTTTCACAGGAGCCTTAGGCATTGAACCTCTTTGACCTAAGAGATGTTTGATAAGGTTTTGAAGAAAACAAATCTTAGCAGGTTACGGAAGGGGAAAAATAAAAGACAAAAATGAATTCAGTAGAGTGGCATGGCACATCAGGGGCTGGCTATGCCCCATTGTTCTGGTGGTGCTCCAGACACATGAATTAATAAAGAATCCCTCATCTTTATCATTTAGTACCATTATTGCTTGGAATTTCAAGATGCTGTCTACTTGAAAAATTGCATAAATTGTATTTTTCCTTTTTTTTCCTCCTGCATTGTGTATTTTCTTTGATCTTTGAGAAGATGAAGTTTTACTAAGCACATTTTGTATGTTATGTTTGATTTTAACTCTCAGCATTAATGCTATTTGAAATGGTAGCACTTAAGATAGATTATATTGTGTTACTAAGAATAAAATTCTTTATAAAATAGAAATTATTTGGGAATAGTGAAACAGCCCTCAGGCTGTTTTAGGATCTTTAATCTGGCTATTTATCATCTATCAATCTTGTTTATTTCTTTCAGCATACATACCTATACATACCTTTATGCTTAATATAATTGGGTAATATGTAAAAATATGAGAGTTGCGAAGATAAATAGTCTCCTTCTTGGTCTTCATTTTATATAGTTCAATCTTTTGTCTAATAATTACCATATCTATTTTGGAAACAATAGCTTGACAATTTCTAACAAATAAGACACACAATAGCAGGCAGTAAAAACTCAAGTGCTCTCTTCTAAAGTAAACAAGTGCATTGGTGCCTGGGACAGCTCTTATGAGTTCCCCTGGATAGTGTTGATCAGTCAAATTATAATTACTAATTAGCTGCTCTGGGCAAGGTCCTTGCCAAGTGTAGTCAAGGGATGGACAAAAATATGCCTTTCTACTTCTAAAAGAGCCTAAGATACAGTTGGAAACAAACTGGCATTAAAAGAGAGAGACATGATTTCTACTACAGTTAGTAAGGAGAGTTTGAATGACACAGAGGGGTGTATACAGGATCTTAGATGCTGAATAAGGAACTGATAGATGCATAAGAACCTGCAGTGTGTTCTAACTTGAGCATGTAGTTGGTTGCCATGGGAAAGCTTGAGAATCATAGCTTCCCCCAGGTTCTGTGACTAACCTCATAATACATGGCACCACACCACACCATAATGACAGTCACCTGCTCCTCCTCTCTGTGTTAGGAGTCAGTAGACTTTTGTAAAGGGCCAGAGTCAGTATTTCCAGCATTGTGGGCCATGCAGTCTATGTTTCAAATACTCAATTCTGCTTTGTGATGAAAGCAGCCATAGATAATACCGAAACAAATGGGCATGGCTGTGTGTCAATAAAACTTTATCTACAAAAACAGATGGCAAGTCAGATTTGGTCCATTGACTGTCATTTGCTAACCCCTCCTCTATTTTACAAATCTGGTGTTTAATTGTCTTTTTCCCTTTGTGCTCGATGGTGGTATGAAAGTCATATTCTAAAAGAAACATTAACTAAGAAATGAAAGCACACTTGTCCATATAAATCAGCTGAAAAGATGAATCTTAGAAAATCATTAACCAAATAGAAGCTATAGACAGGTTTGTCTCTAGTTTATTTGTCCTTTTTCTTGGTTCTAACTCCATGTTAACAAACTGCAGTTTTTAGCTAATTTATAAAGATGAAATGATCTACTACATTTTGGATTCAGTAAGTTAGTAGAAGTTGTCTGATTTACCCAAGTTTTGTCTGACCCTCATCTTTTGGAAATGACCAGGCTCGAGTGGGATGCTCCAAATTGTATTTTTGCAGCATTTACTATTGGAAACATGCAATGAATTCTTATTCATTAATTCTCAACAAGAGTAAACGAGGCATTTCCTCAGAAGTCACAATCCATATTAGGCACAGTGACAAAGTCCATTATTTCATGTAGTATATAAATAAGACATTATTAATGAGTATATAGGTAGATTATAATAGATTGAGCATAATGTCTTCAAATTTAGCATTCTATTTCCCATACAACAGTTTGAATCTATCAATCTTTATTGAATTCAGGGCTCAATGATAATTTATTATTCCTAAGCCCAACAGCTTTCTCACACAGGAGATAGAAACCATACCAGTAATATTAACAGACATACTTTAATGTAAGTAATAGTCATAGGCATTAGAAAATTAAATAGGAGGGTAGGTGCAATGGCTCATGCCTGTAATTCCAGCACTTTGGAAGGCCGAGGTGGGTGGATCACCTGAGGTCAGGAGTTCGAGACCATCCTGACCAATAAGGTGAAACCCAGTCTCCAGTAAAAATACAAAAATTAGCTGAGTGTAATAGCAGATGCCTATAGTCCCAGCTACTCAGGATGGGGAGCCAGGAGAATTACTTGAACCCAGGAGGCAGAGGTTGCAGTGAGATGAGATCACACCCCTGCACTCCATTCCAGCCTGGGCAACAGAGCGAGACTCCATCTCAAAAATAAATAAGAAAGCAAAGAAAAGAAAACTAAAAAGGAAAAATTGGAAACATTAAGATATCATGGAGGTAGCAACTGCAGGAAGCACTATCTTTACAGCTTGGAACAAAGAAAAAAAAGAAATTAACATTATTAAAATGTCGAAACTTGAAGGAAGGGGCCTCTCTTGGGGGTGGCAGTTTTTGGCTTGTGCTGTTGTCTCGAAACTCAAAGAACAAACCCCTGGGGCTGGGACCTAGACCTCTAAGAAAAGGACTTTGCCAGTGAGCAGTGACATCTCTGAGGGTATGCTATGAGGCTGGTTCTGAGAGTGTCAGCAAGATTGCAAACTGGACTCAATTGCTGCCAGAATGAAGTAAACGGCAAACAGGAGGGAACAAATTGGGTCCTCCTCCAGGATTCTAATGTTTCTCTAGCAGTCCCCTATTGGCAGAATCTAATGAAGACCAGTTGGCCAAGCAGGAATGTGGTTTGCAGACTTCCAGCCCCAATATCACAAAGCTAACTATGGTCAGAGTGGGTTTGAAGCCAAGAGTCAAGGGCTTAACAGCTGGTGCACCACATAAGAACATGATTCTGAAAAGTGTATGTAAAGAAAAAGTTATTAAATAGAATCAAAGTTTTTAATCAACTGTAAGAATAATTTCGAGAGTTCCTTTATCTATATTTCTGAAAAAGCTGTAGATAATTGCTGAACATTTTAAGTTTTCAATGCTTATCCTTTCTTCAAACCAGGGATTAGCACTTTTTTTGGTAAAGGGCCAGATAGTAAATATTTTTAGCTTTGTAGGCCATATGGTCTTTGTCACATCACTCAACTAAGCCACCACTAGTCAATTCTGTATTTGTCTCAACTACTCAATTCTGCCATTGTTGTGTGAAAGCAGTCATAAACATTATGTATGGGCATGACTGTGTTCCAACAGTACTATATTTACGAAAACAATAGGGGGGTCAGATTGGGACCATGGACCACAGTTTCCAACCCTTGCTCTACTGCAGTGATTCTCAACCCTGGATTCACATTTAGATTCATCCTGGAAATCTTTAAAAATACTAATGCTAGCAGGGATACAATGGCTCACGCCTGTAATCCTAGCACTTTGGGAGGCCAGGACGGGAGGATCACTTGAGCCTGGGAGTTCAAGACCAGGCTGGGCAACAGAGTGAGACCCCTATCTCTACAAAAACATTAAAAAAAATTAGCCAGGCATTGTGGCACATGCCTGCATTCCAAGCTATAAGTAAGAGGAATGCTTAAGCCTGGAGATTGAGGCTGCAGTGAGCTGTGATCACACCACTGCACTCCCACCAGAGTGACAGAGTGAGATACTGTCTCAAAAAAACATAAATACTAATGCCCAATTCCTACTTCCAGAGATTGTTATTCACTTGGTTTAAAATAGGGCCCGGATATTAGCATGTTTTAAAAGGTCCATAGGTGATGTGAATGTGCAAACAGAGTTGGGAACCACTGCTTTAGACTTCCTCTAATCCCATAATCAAGTGATTAATCATCAATAATTCTTAAATGCCCCAAGAGCATTCATGATTTGAAATAACCCTGAGGTTCTTTCACGAATTATTCCATGACAGTTTTTTTTGAAACCAGCAGCATCATTTCCTCATTTATCTATTATGAGTTTAGATATTCATATATCAATTTTTTTAAAGTAGGACTCAAATGTACATTCACAAATAAGTACCTTATATATTTGTTGATTTGATGGAACATGTTTTATACCAAGACACTGTTGTCTTACTCATATTTGTATGTCAAGAATCTAGTATATGGCTACCAGGCAGTGATGGTAAACAAATACTTATCGATGGAATAAATGAGCAAGTGAATGAAGATGGAATTACTTAGAAATCTTAACCATCGTTCATGTCAAGGCTACCATTGATAATTTGTCATGGATAGAATAAGTCTTTATTTTTGTACAAGGATTAATTTCTTTCAGGATACTGGTAAAAGCAAGTTATATGACACTCTTAAGTCAGGGAAGAACCCAGTGGTCATTTTATTTCCTTAGGCCACACTTGTAAAATTTTCACTGTTTTATTTACAATCACACACGTAGAGTCCTCAGAAACTCAACTGTGTTTTGTATGGTGCATTTCCATGGCAATTGTGTTTACACTACTATTAGCGGGGGAAAAGTGGAGATATAAACACTAAAGATGGTTTTCACTTGGTCTTATTGGACTGCTCCAGGAATGACACTGATGGCTCAAGTATAATGGAGAACAGCAGCTGTGACTCCAGTGGGCATTCCACTGGGATTTCATGATTGAGAAATCAGCACTGCCAAAGCTTTATAATCCAAGGCTTCCCCATTACTTTACATTGAAGGTCTTAATAACCAACAAACTCCCCTCTTTTAGAAATTCTCAGCTATTTAGTCTTACTTTTGAATAACAAGATTTAAAAAAATCTTGAAATGGTTTAGATATTTTAAAACTGAAATCAAAATTGGAAGAAACCATTGTGACTTCCTATTGTATTTTCCCCATTGCAACAATTCAGTAGGTATTATTGGACCACTGAACAGCTGACAAATAACATGTCAATTTCCATCAACATTGTATATTTTACACATGCATACATTTGCATAGCCAAGTAAGGATTACGAGTACCTAAAGACTTAAAAATTCTTCTGTGGATCTCCAGACCTCCAGTCTCAAGGCCAGTCCCAACTTTAGTTGGAAATATCAAAGATATACCATTGCTCATCTGCTTATAGGTTCTTAGCCTTGATTAAATATTAGAAACACCTAGGGAGTTCGAAACATCACTTATGACTGGAACTCCCTCCTAGATGTTTTAATTTGTTGTCAACTTGTCCTCCAGTAAGTATCCCAGTGGATTCTATTGTGTGGTCAATGTTGAAAACTTTTACTTTATGTCCTGTGCTGATAATCTGGTTTTCTAATACAGACCTAATTGCTTTTCTCCCTGTTTCAAAGGTCTTTCTAGTATTGGCACCTTGCATTGCATGAATACTGGAAACCTACCTTTGAGTGGTTTTGTGGGTGAAGTTGTTAGGTTGTTCACTTGATTGTTGATCTTTATGCTATCTGCCTACAATTTGAATTTGGGCTCCTTGTGGAGTCTTTGCTGGGCCAGCTTGTCAATATATACGCTGTACTGAACCACCAAGTGGTGGAGGCCTACCTGGGTGGCATCTGTTATTTTGCCTATTATCCCATATGTAGGCTGTCACATTTTTGCCACCAAGTCTTTGTCTATATTCCCAGAACCTTTTGCTCCACAGAGGATAGGTCTCATTCTAGGCATCTTCCTCTCTCAGCCTATTTCATTATGTTGCAGTTTCTTGGGCTGTGTCTGGTTATGTCCACAGATATAAAAAAAACCACAAATCACTTACATAAGCTCATATATTTTATGTAGAAAATGCTTTTGCTCAGATAACCCAGACATTTATAAATGATGTCAGAATTCTTAAGTCTCTTTAAGTCACATGGTTTGAAAAGGAAGTAAAAGCTTGCCTAAAGATCTTTGGAAAGGAGCAAGGGAATTCACTTGAAAGAAATGCAAGGCTCAATTCCACACCAAAGCTGTACTAAACTTCATAAAGAAATTTATTTTATTGACACACTTCTTTTTCTTACTCTCCACTTCTGTAGCAGAAACAAAGCTCTCTGATCACTGAACTGTCTTGTTTTCCCTTTCCTGGGCACACAGGGAGTTTCATTTCCCTGACCTTTTTGTAGTTGAGACCACATAGCAGGGTCCTTCCCAATGGGATATTGGTGGGAGCTATTGAAGCCATTCCTAAACCAAGTTCTTAAAAGCACCTATTTAGTTGCCTAGTTGCCTAGTCTTCTCTTTTCCTGCTGCCACACCCTTGGGAGCCATGTTTTCCAAATGGTTCAACTACAAGATGGCAGAGTCTCCATCACTATGGAGAAGATAGGATGGAGGCCAGTGTGGTTGGAGTTGAATCCAGAGGTAGAGCTGCAGATTCTCCTGCAGATTCTTCTCCTGTATAGGGAAGATCCTAATCGACTATTTACATTGGATTTTTAATGTAAGGGAGAAACACACCTTGGTGAAACTATTGGATTTTTTTTTTTTTTTTTTGGTCACCACAGAATAAGCTAGCCATCTAATCAACACATCTCATGTCTGTCTTTAAAATATTTTGCTCCAACATATAATTGAGAAAGCAATACAAAGTTTGATGTAGAGCCCTTTGATGAAGATAAATGACCAAAATATTTTACCATAGCAGGATTAAAGTATAATAAACTATGAAATTCCTATGATATTATTTTAGTTTATTATGTTTATATCTCTATAGGAAATGAGCAATCGACCTATTTTATGTTATATAAATATGCAGCAAATTCTTATGAACAAACATAATCACAGCATAATCTGTTTCGTGTATGTTTCATATATCTATAATGTTATAAGGTCCTTGGATGGAAATTATCACACTATTAATCACACCTTTCTCTTTGATACTTCTTTTCACTTAGTTTCTAGAATAACACCTTCTTCTGATTTTCCTCCAATCTTAGCAGCCACTAATTCTTTTTTTTTAATTATTTTTAATTTTATTTTAAGGTCTGGGATGCAAATATAGAACATATAGGTTGCATAGGTTAACATGTGCCGTGGTTGTTTGCTACACCTATCAACCCGTCATCTAGGTTTAAAGCCCCACATGCATTAGCTATTTTTCCTAATGCTCTCCCTTCCCTTTCCTGTAACCCTAGACTGGCCACAATGTGTGTTGTTCCCCTCCCTGTGTCCATGTGTTCTCATTGTTGAACTCCCACTTATGAGTGAGAACATGTGGTATTGGATTTTCCGCTCCTGTGTTAATTTGCTGAGGGTGATGGCTTCCAGCTCAATCCATGTCCCTGCAAAGGACATAATCTCATTCATTTTTATGGAAAAGCCACTAATTCTAAGTCTCTTTTGCTGGTTTCTTCTAATCTCCTTAAATTCTGAAGGTCTGGCTACTCCAGGCCTCAGTCCTTGGACCTATTCTCTTTTCTACATAAAATTCTCATTTGATCTTATCATTTATTTTCATGACTATAAATACCATATATACATCAAGAACTCCAAATTAATATCTCCAGTTGTGATTCTCCCCTGAACTCCACATTTTGATATCTAGCTGACTTCTTGATATCTCCATTTTGATGTCTAACAGATATGTCAAATTTTGCATAAGCAAAACTAAATTCATAATCTTTCTCCTGGAGACCTCTTCCTTCTACACTGTTTCTTGTCTCAGTAATAGGCAATTCCATCTTTCCAGTTGCTTAGGCTGAAATTCTTGGAGTCAGTTTTGGCTCCTCTCTCTCATTTCATACATTCAATCTGTCAGCAAATTCAGAATCCAACTACGTATTTCCCCACTGCTTTCACAATATTCTTTATTTGGATTATTGCCTTCTAACTGCACTACCACTAACTATTTTTAACACTAAGGCTAGAGCAATCTTGTTAAAATATAAAAGTCAGGTTATGCCATTCTTCTGTTTAAAACCTTCCATTGGCTTTGTATCATACTCTTAATAAAACCAAAGTCCTTATAATGACCTACAAAGCCCCACAAGATTGATCCTCCATTGACTCTTTAACTTTCTTTTGCTCTCTCCCTGGATTCAAGTTCAACCACACTGGCCTCCATCCTATGCTTTCTTTTTTAGACAGGGTCTCGTTATAACCTGACCTGAAGGGCAGTGGCTAGTGGTATCATCATGGCTGACTGCAGCCTTAACCCTCTGGGCTCAAGCAATCCTCCTACCTCAGCCTTCTGAGTACCTGGGACAATAGGCATATGCCACACCATGCCCAGCTATTTTTTTTAAGAGATAGGGTCTCCCTATGTTGCTGAGGATGGTCTTGAACTCCTGGGCTCAAGTGAGCTTCCCACCTCAGCCTCCCAAAGGGCTAGGATTACAAGCACTAACCACCATGCCTAGACTCTATCCTATTCTTTAAACAAACTAGGCATCTTCCCAACACAAGTCCTTAAGAGGGAAACCTTACTATTTTCTCTGTCTGGAACACTGTTTCTCCCAGGTATCTACAGGCTTTCTGCCTCATCTCTTCTGTAAGTTTACTTGAATGTTACCTTCACAGTAAAACTGTTTCTTATCAGCCAATTTAAAGATATACTCCCCCAAACTCAGTCCTTCCTATCTTTCTGTCATTCTTCAAATTTCTTCATATTACTATTCACCATCTTACATGTCATACTTACTTGTTTACTCTCTTCCACTAAAATATAAACTTTATGATTATTAATATTTTGTATATTTTATTCACTGCCATATCACCAGCATCTAGAGCAGTACCTGGCACAAAGTAAATGATAAACAAATAATTATCAAATTAATGAGTGAAGAAAGAAATGAAGGAATGAATTTTACTACAGGATATAAGAGGTATTGACCTTAAACTATCTCAGACAGGTGCTTAAAATAGTATCTCATAGTGGCCACTCATTCAGTGGATTACAATTAAATCCTGTTACTAACAGCATATATGCCAAGGCTTAACAGCCTTCATTATGTGAGAGTTATTTATATCTGACTTGCTGAGATTTAAAGAGATTTCTCTTCCTTGCTCAGTAAAAGTAGATAAAACTAGTTAGAATGTATCATATGATTATATTATCGAGGGTTTAGTTAGAAATATAGACACCATACTATGTACTTCAACTAAAGAAACTTAATGCAGGGAATTGACCACACAGTCATTGGAGGGTAGAATGATCAAAAAGGGAAGGTTGAGGCAATCCATGGATTTTAACTACAAGAAGGAGCTGCTACTGCTGGGGTTGGGAGAATAAAATACAGAGAGTGATAATCAAAACTAAGAAGCTTCAAAAGTATCGTATAACCCACTAATTCTACTTTTACATACATGAGAGAAATGAAAACATACATCTACACAAAACTTGTGCATAAATGTTCATAGTATAAGTATTCATAATATCAAAAAAGTAGAAACAACTCAAATATCCATTAACTGATGAATGAAAAAACAAAACTGATATATCCATACAATGGAATACTATTCAGCCATGAAAAGGAATGAAGTACTCATACATGGATAAACCTTGAAAGCTTTATGTGAAGTGAAAGAAGCCAAACACAAAAGCAAAAAATTGTATGGTTTCCCTTATATGAAGTGTCCAAAATAGGAAAATCAATAGAGACATAAAAGCAGGCTAGTGGTTGTTTAGGGCTGGGGGAGAGGTGGAAAATGGGGGGGTGGAAAATGGAAAGTGACTACTGATTGGCACTGGATTTCTTCTGGGGATGTCAAAAATGTTCTGAAATTAGATTGTGTTGATAGTTGGACAACTCCATGAGTATAGTAAAAACCACTAAATTGTTCCTTTTAAATGGGTGAATTTAGTATGTAAATTATACCTCAACAAAGCTGCTTAAAATAAAAGAATATTGGAAGAGGGGGTTTGTGGATTTAGGGTGCAGACCACGGATGAAGGGCCCAAACTGGCTATTTCTGGTACCTCTGAGGAACCATGATAAAGCTAATTTGGTGAAGGAAAAAATGTTAGAGGCTGGAACCAGCTGTACTGCTGGGATAAAGGTCTATTGCTGTTAGTATGATACAGTGACAGCAAGCTAACAGGAGAAATTCTCTTTTCTTCCCCCTCTCCCTAGACTTTTGATCACTGTCTAGCTCCCCCTATCATCAGAACTTTGCAGGAAGAAAGATGGTAAAGGAGAAATGTAGTTTGCTGAGTTCCAGTCTCAGCAAACTATATAAAACAGAATATAGAAGGGTGGATTTGAGTTATTAATGGCCTAAAAATGTGTAGGAGACAGACCTGTTGCACCTCAGGATCCATGCACACCTGTTCACACATAGGTTAAATTTTCAACCAAAGATTATTCTGCTTAATGATATACAATTATCCTCTGCATAAACAAACATACTCTCATCTTCTCTTCAAAAAAGAGAAAGATGAGGTCTCAAGAATCATGGTAGGCATCTCTGTTTGACAGTTACTCTCTTTCTGAAGAAATTTTATTTTATTTTTCACTTAGTTTAGTTACTCTTGTACCTGAATCTTCTGTAAGCCATGCAATTTCTGAATCTAAAATTATTTCAAAGTAAAACAAAAACTAAATTTTGAGGTTAACTACTACCACCAATACTTACATAAAATAAAACACTTAAATAATACTTATATAAAATGAGAAGGGAAAAGAAGATAGAAAAAATGGGTTAATATTACACACACACACACACACACACACACGCATATACACATGCAAATGTACAGAACAGGAAGCAAGGAAGTAAATATAACTAAAGATGTCATTTCTATAACTGAAGGCCTATAATTGTTCACAGTGCCTTCATTGATATTTATAAATTTCTTCTTCCATTAGTTATTCCATATTTCTTTTCCCTAAGACAGTTGGTTGCTATTATTCTACCTGGTTGGATGGTTCTGCCTATTTTTTGTTTTGTTTTGTTTCTTGATGGGGTGGAGCTTACTGTTAACTTTCACTATCAAAAATAGAAAGTACCAGAGAGAACCTCAAAGAATCCTTTGGATTCCAGATGTAATCTACCCTGATCCTACTGAATAGAAGCAACTCAGTTTTCTCTTAGTAATCCGGATCAATCGTCTCAATCAGGACACTTTATCCTTCTTTGCCTTTGGAGTCAGGAGCATCAGGAGTCCAAAACAGCCAGTGCCAGTCTCAACTTCCAATTCAGTGAAGCTATATCATGTTCTCTACTTGGAACCTAGGTCCCCAAAAAAGCAGAACCCAGGTAACTAGTTTAAAAGCAAACATTCTGTTAACAGAATATTAGGTGTGATGGTGAGAAGAGTCACTTCCACTTTAATCCCTTTATTCTTGGGCCCATGATTTCTGCCTATAGGAGCTAGATATAGATGTTACTTGCTCATTCAAAGTGTTTTTCTGTCTCCTCTGAGATAGAGCCCAGTATTTTTATCTTGTTTAATCTCCCAACTGGACATAATTAAACCTTTAGTTGGGCTTTTCTTCCTCCTATAAGGTGAAGCTTCTGGGTGATGGAGTGTAAGGTAAAGTCAATGAATTTCACAGGCATGCACTCATTGCCATATATTTTTTTCCTGTGAACTGAGTTTTTGGTTATAAGCAATTATTTCTGGTACATAATGATGGTGAATAAAGCATTCTGTGTGTGCACAGATGGTAGTGCTGGCAAGAACATTATCGACAGGGAAAGCAAATCAATATCTTAAAGACATGTCTACTCAATTGAAGAGAAAACACTACTTTCCTGGTGACAGAAGGGATCGGTGTAATTAACCTGTCTGCTACCAGGTGGCTGGCTGGTCTTCTGGGACAATGGTGCCATACTGGGTGACTTTGTTATTTGGTTTCTGCCAGTAGTAGTTTAGGCACTCAGCAGTAGCAGTTGCTATGTCAGTTTTGGTGACAGACGCGGCTAGCATACAGGAAAAGGAAAGTCTAGTGCTTCCTATTGGCAAAACCAAATAGGAAGCTAACTGGGAAGTGAGAAATGTAGTTTAACTGAGTGCCAACCATAGCTTCACAAAGTGGAATAAAGACTGGTGACTTTAGTTCAACGAGACAATAGCTTACTAACCATCTGTACCTGAGAAGTATAATTCTCCTCTCTTGGGGCAGAAGAAACTGCATGAAGCTAGGCCTTTTACTTGAACTGAGAGTCACGAGGGCAAAACAGGTTGAGCATAGGCTTTGTTGTTAAATCTCCATCCAGTCACAGAAAATTTATGTGTGAGATGGGCAAATTACCTGATTCCTGTAATTCTCTGTTTTTCTATCCATGAATGGTGAATAAAACCATCTCATACATCTGATATGAAAATTACATGAAATAAATGAGGTAACATCTGTCAAAGCACTTGTTACTGAATAAATATGGTTTCCTATTGCCCAAATATTTTTAGTTTGAATCAATGCTCACTGATTTGAGTTTGTAATGATTTATTACCTTTTAACAATGGTTCTCAGTGGGTTTTTTGACCCCCGGGAGATGCTTGGAAATGTCTGGAGACATTTTTGGTTGTTACAACTGGGGTGGGAATGTTAATGGCATCTAGAGCATAAAGGCTTAACTAAATATCATAATGCACAGCTATCTACCCTGGCAACAAATAGATAAATTTACATATATCTAAAGTGCCAAGGTTTAGAATCCCTGTCCTATAGCCCGAGCCAGTATGATTACTTATACACTAAAGCTACTTTCTCAGATGGGAAGACCAAAGGGAAGTCACTTCAAAAGTGGTTAAACTGTGTTAACTGACTCCTTGCCACATTGCCGTGGTTCAGTTTCTAGCCATGCCTCTCATATGGGTTCGTAATGCTGCGTTTAGATTATATGGCAATAGCATAGCACAAGAGCACTTACAGAAGATAAATAGCTGCCAAACTGGCCTAGAGACCAGCCCTCTTCTTTTATAAATTTATAGCAGTCTTATCTTTTGTCTTACAGAGCAAGGAATGAGCCAGCTACACATTCTCTTTCCCAGGTTAAACAACAGAGACATCTTGGACAGCTTCAGCAGCAGCAAGAAAAGCTAAAACTTAGAGAGTGTTCACTGTGTACCAGGCGCTATGCTAAACACGTTGCATGCATTATCTCACTTTGGTTTTCTTCAGAGCCTTCACATTTTTTGTTTTCTTATATTCAACCATGGTATCAGATTGTATTAACTATTTAAATGGTACTACAGAGTCATTCAGAGGATGTTGGCATTAATATTTGAGAATGGTAATTGCTGTGGAAGTATTATGCTTTGTGTGTTCTCCTTCCCTGGAAACTAAACTATCTGAAGAGAGAATTCATCATTGACTTTCAGTTATTCAGTTTGATGTGTGTTGGCTCTATATGACTGAATGAAACAATAGCAACATCTCACGTTTTCAATTTAGGAAATTATTTTGCACTTGTCTTTGGTCTTTAAATTACACTAATCCAAAAGGAGACAACATCACAAATCCTGCGGAGGAAAGGCCAAAGTCATTGTGATTTTCTGTATGATTAAGGATTTTTCCATAAATTTTGATCACTAAATATTTGACTTTGTTATTCCATAACAAATTACTATTTCTGAAAATGTGACTCTTAAGGCTTCTACCTTAAGGAAAATAAAATGGAGAATCAAATTCTAGAGTAGCCATGTATACTCACATGCACTTGGATTTGCTTTAATGGTTTTCTATACTAAAGAAATGCTTATCCTAAGCTCCAAGAATATCTGGCTTTAGAGTCAGACATATCTTTTATGACTTTGGGTAAGCTACATAATTTTTAAGAAACTCAATAAAATGAGGATAGCAAGACTTACTTCACAGAGTCTTTAGGAGGATTATAGAAAAACAAAGGCAGTGTGTGTAGTATATAGTTGATGCTCTATAAACACTATTTGTATTTTTCTTCTGTAGCATTAAAATGGCATTTACAAGGGATCACAGTGAACATCATTATTAATAAGATATATCACTATCATGAGTCCTTTAATATGATGCATTCTGCCAAAAATTCATGACATAACTCCAACTGTTAGAAACATCGGATAAACCCCAAATGGGGTGCATTTTACAAAATAACCAGTCAATGCTTTTCAGAAGTATTAACATCATTAAAGATGGAAAAACTAAAGAACTATTACACATGAAAGAGACCAGAGAGACATAACTACACACATAGTGGGATTTTTGATGATACTGCAATGGAAAAAGGACATTAGGGGAAAAACTGTGAAGCTTGAATAAATTTTTACATTTAGTTAATAATATTCCAACATTAATTTCCTGTTCTTGATAATTGTGCTATTGTTGGATAAGGTGTAAACATTAGGAAAAGCAGGAGAGTTATGCAAGGGAACTCTTTATACTATTTTTTGCAAGTTTTCTAGTAGCCTAAAATTAGCTTAGAGTAGGAAAAGACAGATGTAATAATTTGTTGAAAGATAAATACATTTATGCTTCATGTTAGTTGTATTTCATTAATTTTCCCAAATAGTAAAACAAAGTCTCCAAAAAAGCAGTACTTTCCTTCTGTAGGGATTAAATAAACTCTTTTACTCACATAAACATACACACACACACACATATAACTGCAAGACAATTTAGAAATATATGTCAAATTCCTCAAAATATGCATATATTTTAACTGTGCTATTCCAAATCTAGACATTTATTCCAAGGAAACCATGCTTGGAATAGATTTCAGTATTCTTTCATAAGATGTTCAATATGTATTAGTTAAATACACAGAAATTTAGGCTGGGTGTGGTGGCTCATACCTGTAATCCCAGCACTTTGGGAGGCCAAGGGGGGCAGATCACTTGAGGTCAGGAGTTTAAGACCAGCCTGGCCAACGTAGTGAAACCTCATCTCAACTAAAAATACAAAAAATTAGCTGGGCTTGGTGGTGGGTACCTGTAATCCCAGCTACCTGGGAGGGTGAGGCAGGAGAATCACTTGAATTGGGAGGCAGAGGTTGCAGAGAGCCAAGATCGCACCACTGCACTCCAGCCTGGGCAGCAGAGTGAGACTCCATTTCAAAAAAATAAAAATAAATACACAATTTTTAAAAAATCCTAAAATTCATATGGAGCCACAAAAAAAAAACCTTGAATAACCAAAGCATTCCTAAGCAAAAAGAATAAAGCTGAAAGCATCACATTACTTGACTTTAAAGTATATCACAATGCTATGGTGATCAAAACAGCATGGTACTTGCATAAGAACAGATACATAGACCAATAGAACAGGATAGAGAACACAGAAATAAAGCCTCATATTTAGAGCCAACTGATTTTCAACAAAGGTGCCAAGAACATACACTGGGCAAAGGGCAGTCTCTCCAATAAATGGTGCTGGGAAAACTGGATCTTCGTATGCAGAAGAATGAAGCTAGGACCCTATTTCTCACCATATACAAAAGTCACCTCAAAATGGATTAAAGACTTAAATATAACACCAGAAATGATAGAATTACTGGCAGACAATGTGGTGAAACACTTTAGAACATTGGTATGGGCAAAGATTTTATAAATAATATTCAAAAGCAAAGGCAATAAATAGACAAGTTGGATTATATCAGACTAAGAACATTCCACACAGCAAAGGAAACAACACAAAGAAGAGACAGTCTGTAGAATAGGAGAAAATATTTGTAAATGTTCATCTGACAATGGATCAGTATCTAGAATGTACAAGGAACTCAATAGCAATAAAACAATCTGATTTTAAAATGGGTAAAAGGATCTGAATAGACATTTCTCCAAGAAAAGACATACAAATGGCCAAGAAAATAAGAAAATACTCAGCAGTACTAATAATCATCAGGGATATACAAATCAAAATCACATTGATATATCATCTCACTTCAGCTAGAATGTCTATTATCAAAAAGACCAAAAAAAAATTGCTGGCAGGGATGCAAAGAAATGACAACTGTTATATATTAGCTATATATTAGCTAACTGTTATATATTAGCACAGCCACTATGAAAAACAGTATGGATTTTCTTCGAAAAACTAAAAATAGAACTACCATATGATCCAGCAATCCCACTACTGGGTATGTATCCAAAGGAATGAAAATCAGTAGACAGAAGAGATATCTATACCCATACATTTACTGCAGTATTATTCTGTGTAGCAAAGTTATGAAATCAAAGTGTCCATCAATTAATGAACAGACAAAGAAAATATGGTATATATACACAATGGAATACTATTCAGCCATAAAAGGGAATGAGATCCTGCCATTTGCAGCAACATAAATGAGCCTGGAGGACCTTATGCTAAGTAAAATAAGCCAGGCACAGGAAGACTAATACCACATGTTCTCACTCATATTTGGGAGCTAAAAAAGTTTAGCTCATAGAAGTAGAGTAAAATTGTGGTTATTAGATCCTGGGAAGGGTAGGAGGAGGGGAGGATAGGGAAAGGTCACTTAATAGATACAAAATTACAGCTAGATAGGAGGAATAAGCACTATTTTATCCAGTGCTATATACGTTATATAGCACTAGGTAATTATGGTTAACAATGTATTGCATATTTCAAATAGCTAGAAAAGAGGTTTTGAATGTTCTCATTATAAAGAAATACCAATTGTTTGAGGTGAAGGATATGCTAATTACCCTGATTTGATCACTACACATTGTGTATATGTATCAAGATGTCACTCCATACCCCATAAATATGTGCAATTATTACGTGTCAACTAAACTCAAAATTAAAAAATATTGGTTAAATAATTGCATATTTTGAAATTCCTCAGTAAAGGTGTCTTTCACAGGATGAGTTTTTCATAATATAAAGAAGAAACAGCCTAAATCTGTGTCAAACAAAAAATAATCGAATAAATAATGGTAGATTCCATACAATGGAATAGCTTTCCACTATTGAAAATGTTGATGTAGAGATTTATTGACATGGAAAGATGCTCAGAATATATTGATGATTGAAAAATATCAGGTTATGAAATCTCATTTTTGTTATAACTATATACTTAAAAATATAAAAGGATGTATTCAAATGTTTTCACTGATTATCTCTGAATGATGGAATTTTGCATGCATAACTATGTTTAGATTAAAGTTTCAGGCCAGACAAGAAATTGCAATAGATATGAGAGTTTAAAATGAGTCAGCTAAATCACCATAAGTGATTTTAAATGAAATGAGTACCCAATCTTGTTCAAGGACTCTTGGACCCCTCAGCCATATCAAGGCTATAAAAAAGCATCGGAGACAGGAGTTTGTAAAGGAGATTGCTGAAGAAATTTTTTTTGGAGAGCTGCTGCAGTGTTGTGGGTCCTCACTTCCTTTAGAGACAGAGTGGGAAGGGGTTACCTTCTAACTCCATCTTAGTCAGGGGACCATAAAGGAAAGCACTGATAGAGTTTCAAATATGTTTCCTACTGTTGGGAGATGTGGAGACTGGTATTTGTCTCTTGCCTGAGAAAGCCACAGAGGACTGAGGAGTGAAGCCAGACTACTGCCCAGAAATGAAAAAGAAGGTGAAGCAAGGGCTGATAAACTGGATTGTTTTCAAAGCTAAAAGAGGGCTTCTGTGCTTGGATAACCTGAATTTCCAGTCTGTGATATAGCACATGCAAGTAAGAGTATTTCTTGTGGATCAGATTTGGGCCACAAGAAAATAAACAAGCCACTTTGGGAGTGTTATGGGGGGAATCCAATATGATGGCTCAGGAGATCTAAGCAAAAAAAGATTGGAGGGGTACCACAAAATGCTCAGCATCTAAGGGAGAAATAAGATGTATCCTTTCCTCAAAGGACTCAGGACAGAGTGAACCAGCAGGGAAACACTAAAGAGGACTTTGCATGTCCCAGGAGATAGTTTTAAACATCTTTGAAGCTCAGTGAATATAATGATTACTTAAGGTATTGTAAGATTAAATATGAGCATTTTCCTTTTCTTCTTTCTCTCCACATCCAGCTGATTCTGAAGGAGTCAGGTTTTAGTATGGCCCATGTGTCTTATAATATGCATTTATATTATTTATTTTAGCCAAAAGATGGAAAAGCAATAATATATATTTATCTAAACAGGGACAATATACTAACGCTCAAATTTAAAATCAGAATTGAGGCCCCAAATAGAAGCTTGGGTGTTTGAGTGTTTGTTGTTTTCTTGTAAGTCACTCAGGTTACATTAGTACTAAGGGTAGTATGAATTAGGATGATCCCTTCAGATAAGTAGGGACATAGCATCCATCAGAGCAGTTAATTTTCAGCAGGAATATATGACATGCTCTGAAATGAAGGCTAAAAGCTACTTACACTTTTGTTACCTGATAATAGAATAAATATTAGTTACAGAGGAGGTTCATATTCTACAGAGGAGATCTAAAAATATATGTACAAAGAACTCAAATACATGAATTAGTTTTTTTTCCCCAAGACCATGCTCACTGGAGAAGATTAGAGCATTGGAATTGAATTTCTTAAAAAAAAAAGTTGTCTTTCTTTTGTTGGGAAATCTTTTGTTGGGGCCATCCTTGTTTCTCTTCTCCTTTAATTCCCATTTGACTCATTCTAGTACATCTTGACTATGTCTCCATGATGGTTATGCTCCAGTCAGCATGACATTACTTCAACAGCTGTACTAATTTTCATTCATAAAACCCACTCCCACTGCTATTTCAAGCAAAGCATGCCTATGACTCTGGTGAAGCACTGATGTCTCCTAGGAAGATTCAATATGCACTTTCTGCATCATGGGCTAACTCATTTGAATTGGTCTTTCATTTTTGTTGAGGAAGAAAATGACAACTACATTTTTTTTTGAGGGGAGCTAGGCATGCTCTTGCTTTAAACACTGGGAAATGCAATGCCTCTAATTTATTTCAATGAAAATATATAACATCATTGTACTATGTTCCCTCCACACATGCAACTCAAAGCATGTTCAGAGAGCAGGATACTCCAACTAACTGCTAGATATACTGATGCTACCTTCCTTCAATAGGAGGCAATGACTGATGCCCACTGCCCACCGAATGTCTGTGCCTGGAACGCTGACATTATTACACTCTGCCAACACACACACACACACACACATGCACACACACGCACACACACACACACACACACACACACACACCAGTTCCCATTGAGTTCTGTGCTTATCAAGTGTCATTGCATTTGCTTTTTCAACAGTTTATGTCACTTTTGTTTGTCATAATTTCACAGTTTAGTAAAGAAAATTGCTTTATTAAGAGGTGGGTACTTTGGAAAAAGTCTTGTAAAAGTTGCTCAGTCATTGCTGTCAAAAAGTGTGGGGGAGGATCAGTTGAGGCCAGGAATTTGAGGCTGCAGTGATCTAGGTGACAGAGCAAGACCTTGTCTGTAAAACGAAAAAAATAGTGTGGTAGACACAACGAAAACATTAAGGGGATTTGTAAAAACTGGAAACATTCTGCACCTTGAATGAATTTGCAAGCAGCTTCAAATTCTCACTCCACTTAAGACTAAACTAAAGAAGAAACTTTAGTAAAAGTGCTAAGCAAAGCCATTTGAACTTTGGCAGACTTCTGCTAAAATAAAAATCATAGCCTCATATGGAAAGGATTGGTAAGTGCATGTACATTGATGAGCTGTTATTTAAAGTAGTTTGTTAAAATGGGAATTATTTTTATGATTCCCTACTTTAACTGACTTTTTCAATTTAACAATCAGCTTCCAGTCCTCAGTGAATTAATGAGAAATCCACCCTCTGACCTACCACAGGGATTGACAAACCGCAGCCTGTGGGTCAAATCCAGCCTGTCCCCTGTTTTTGTATGACCCATAAGCTAAGAATATTTTACATGTCTAAATGTTTGAAAAACAATCAAAAGGAGAATATTTTGAGATGTATAAAAGTTATACAAAATGCAAATTTATTTGTCTATGAATAAAGTTTTATTGAAATACAGCCATGTGCATTCTTTTAAGCCTATGGTTGTTTTCAAAGCTGCAATAGCAGAGTGAGCAGTTGTGACAGAGACTACATGGCCACAAAGACAAAAATATTTACTCTCTGGTGCTTTACAGAAAAAGTTTACTGACCTCTGATCTAGAGCATTATAGAGAACTTTCCTCCCTCCCTTCTATTTTCCTCCAGTTTGGTGGTGGGGGGCATTTAAGGTCACCACCTCTCCAGGTCAACTGGATAAATTTTGCCTTCCTGTGGGCTAGGAGTCACATGAGGATAAAATGCTCTTCTTGACAATCAAATATTTTCTATGTCAGGACCAAGTGAAAAGAATCAAGAGTGACCTTTTAATGCACATTATTTACTCACAGGAAGCTTTATTTAAGTATAGACAACACTGAGTTCATCTTTTTTCTTCTGCTTCTTTTTGGGCTAGGTTGTCTGAAAGAACAAAGTAATTCTTTTGCTTTGTTTCTATTCTGAAAGAATGATGAGGGTGAGTGAGCCGGAGAAAATTGATTTTTTTCCTGCTTGTGCATCTTGGTTTGATTTTCCTTTTGGAGTTGACAGATAATCCTCCTGTCTGATTTACTGGAAAATACTGGTATTCAGAGTTAGGTGTTGGACAACCAAATACATGAATTGAAAGGGGAGAAAACAATAAAATCCATATCGATCACTCTTTTTTTTTTTGGCAGGACAGAGTCAGAGACAAAAGAGAAAATACAGAGAATCTAGAATTATAAATTTCTTCTTTGATCCAAAGCTATACTTCATTGACTATTAAAAAGTGTTCCAGGGGACTTTTCTTGTTCTGGTGGAAGAGGACTAGGATATATGATAATCAGCTTCTGGTGTAACAAGGTGTTAACTAAAAGTTTTGTCTGAGGAACCAAAGTACAACATGCACTGTCTGGAATTGGGTCCCTTAGAAATAAAGCCCAAGAAAGAGATTTTTATGCAAGTAATTTATTAAGAGAGTGCTTTCAGGAAAAACCTGTAAAGGAGTGGAGAAAGGAAGTTAGAGAAAGAGATAGGCTAAACATAAATGGTTTCAAGTGTAGTCTAGCCTCTGCTTGAAGATCTGGGGAGTTCTGGAACATGAATAGTACCACAGAATCTGCCCACCATGGGGCAAGGAGGCAGGGCTTTTGTTCCTTCACATCAGACAGTCCTGACACCCTGGGCAGGGAAGTGAATTCCCAGGCATCTCCAAGCATGGCCACTCCAAGTGCCAAGGGCAATCCTCCGGAGATGGAGAAGGTTTCAGGTGAGTGAGCTATGAATTCACAGCAGCTGGTCAAGGGACCCTTGAGACAAATAACATCAGCGATGGAATGAGATTCTAAATCAGGTTGTGAGGTAGCCCATCACACAGCATTTGCAAAGAGTAAACAACTCTTAAACTTCTCAGGCTCATCAAGGGGTTAAGGATTTTAGAGAAAATCTTCTTCACCTATAGAAGAAAGCCAGAAAGGCACGTCTCCTGTTGTGTTGTATAGCAGGTCAGACCCAGGGGAGGGAAATAAGAACCTTTAAATGAAGACTGAAGGGTCCATTTTTATATGGGACTGGACTCTCTAACTGGAGACTATATTCTGAGATTTAAGTGACTGTAGGTTTTGTACTACTTGAATGTAAACATCAAAATAATTGCATTTCCCAATTCTAACCCATGGGCCAGGGGCAAGGTAGCTCCTGCAGGAATTTTAAGAGTGTAATGGGAGACAAAACGTATATGCTTTGTGACACTATCCCACTAGTTTTGCAGAACAGTGTTCTCTCTCTACATAGAAGACAAATTATTCATGTACTGAAAATTTGTGGCCACTATTTCTAGAATTGATCAGAACTGTCAAATTCAAGGTGAACTTTTTTTGATGTTTATATTCTAAAATTTTTGTTCTAGAATCTGCTTTTTATTTTAAAACGTCAAATTTGGAAATGCATTTGTGGAGAGGAGTAGAGGGAAAAACTGAGACTGGCCCTTCAGGGTTGCTGATGGTTTTCCAGTTCCCGATTTTTATCTTCCTTGGACTCCAAGAGGTCTACTAGTATCCTTCTAATAAAATTTTGCTGACTTGACTTGAATCAACTTCTGTAATTTACCACCAAAATTTTTAATGAAGCCTTGTTATATAGGAATGTCTTAGAAGCAGTTATCCCCTGTTTCACAGATGAGGAAGAAGAGACTCAGAAACTCAAGTAAATTGACCAGGATTATATAGTGGCCGGGTGGCAAGTCTTGAAAGCCTGGTCTGTATGACTCAAATGACTTTCCTTGTTCCTTCAATCCTCCTCCTCAGCATGCTGGAAAAATCCAGCTTTGGGGAGAAGTTACTTTCAATATGTCTGTTGTATGCATCATGGAACAAAGCTTTTGTTTGGAAAGATTTGAGTCTTTGGAGGAAGGTTATTTGTTTCTGGTCAGGTAATGCAATTAGTCTGTTAATTGTGAATGAGAATAAAATGTTTTTTTTCTGTTCAGTGTATCCATTTTTAAAAGCACACAGAGAACCAAGTCTACCAATGCTGAAGCTAATGTGCATGGGGAGGCTCACCAGAAATAAATACACAAATTTATCTCAGTCTAGTGATTATTTTGGCTCTTTCTTTATCTCTTAGAGTAAGTTGCTAAGAATGTAACATCGTGTCCCGACTGGAGATTTGTTATCATTTTGCTTAATTAAATAACATTCTCTAAGGCATGGGGTTGTAATTGTTTCCTCCCTTTCTTATGCCCATTAGTTCAAATCCTCACATTTATTTATAAAACATGGTAGTTTTTCCCTCTTACTGCTGCTGCTGCCATGGTAGATGTTTCTTGTTCTTTGGCTTTCATCATATTATAGCAGACTCTCATTAAACTTTATGACAATTACTTGTATGGCATTTTCAGGACTCATCTTTTCTCTTTAGATGGCAAGATTCTTATCTTGGGCAATTTTCTCTGGAAGAGATTTTGATCATGTAATTTTAAAATTCCTTAAAATGAAGAGGGAGAAAATTATTATTAAGTTTTTCTTTTAAAACCAAGCAGCTGGTTTCATTATCATTTTCCCCTTGAGTGTATGTTGATGTAAGTAGTACGTTTTTGCATTCAAGAAAATAATAGTTTTATATAGAAGGTTCATCAGAGAAATAAAGGATAATAGTATCACTCTCATCATCTATAAATCCATAAGTGAGGGTGGGGACTTCTAATCTGACCTATGTAAGTATTTTATTCCACTTGAGATCTATTTCTTTGAACAAATTAAAAATCAAAATCTTGGGTGACAAAATTTTATTAAGTTTTGTGTAAAACAGAAAAGTTATTTTGTTCAAGGTAGAAGGCACAAAAGTAATACCTAATAATAATAGTAAATATTTATGTGTGTGACTCCGTGCCCACTGTTTTATATGCACTTTTCTAAAATCTTCATGATTCAGGTATTATTGTTATGTTCTCCCTTTTTAAAGTTGAGGTAACCAAAACTTGTAGACTGCTGAAAGCCCCATGCTTTTTAATAGGCAGGATTGGGACTGAAACTTTAAATGTCCAACCATCAGATCTTAACTACCTATCTTCCCAGAATTAGAGGGAATTCTAGGAATCCAACCAAGCAGGGAACTAGAAACCTTCTCTATGGTGTTATCCAATTAGAGAATGAGCTGAAAGGGGGTAGCCAAATCAGTTTGAGTTATTTTATTTGGGGAAGAGGCTAGAGATAATAGTTAGTTCATAAGGCGTAAGCACTCTAGGTTAAAATTTTCTAATCCGGGAATGTTTCATGAATGGTATCACCATGCATATTGCTACCTCGGGCCTTTGCAATAGCTGTTCCCTGTGCCTAAATGTTCTCCACTAAGATATCAGCATGGCAAACTCTTTACCTCCTTGAAGTCTTTGGTCAAATGTCAACTCCTCAATAATTTTAACCTGACCATTTAAAGATTGGAAACTCCTAAATGTAGAACTTCTAATCCCCCTTACTTTGCTCTTTTTTCCCATAGCACTTAACACTTTTTAACACCTTAATTGACAACTATTATATTTATTGTTCACTATCTCTCTTTCCCCCTATAAAGTAAGTATCCCAAAGGAAGCGATCTTTGTCTATTTTGTTCACTGATGGACCCCAAGTTCCTAGACGTGTTCCTGGCACATACTAGACACTCAATAAATTTAGTCCAATAAATCAGAAAGATGCATTCCCAGGAAGTATAAAGAAGCAATTGGGAAATAGGAGAAGTCGAGCTTAGATCTTGACCTGAGAAGCTCAGAGCTTTCAAGAATGTCACAGCAGTAAGCGTTTTCTTGGTTGGATTCTTCACTACCCACCCACCACACCTGTAGAAACAAAGATAAACATACACATTCCTTCCCTTGCAAGGCAAGGGCATTAAAGTATATTAGAGAAAACAATTCATTTTAGAGAAATTGCATCTATGTTTCTCTGGAAAAATGAACACGAAAGTTGTCTTCTCTGCTCTATAACTTAATTGTAACAGGTGTAGTTGCTCTGGTAATCCATGTTGGCCTGCACACCAAATGAACTAAGTGGGGAGAGATGGGCAACAAAGAATTAGAAATAGCGTTCTTATCAGGAAAGCACCATCACTGTGGATTGATTGTCTCTTCCAAAGCAAAGTGTAAGTTCTTTCACTTTCCATAGCTCTGAATGGCTCTTTGAGTCAATACCATTGGTTACATCTTAATGCACAATGTAGAGCATCTGATAAAGATATCTGGGAGCTAACCAGGTTATAAGAAGGTGTTAAGAGTTTGGAAGTAAAGTAAACCCAAGTGCTTTGGCCAGCGGATGGTAAAAAAGACAGATGAGAGAAAGGTTAGAAGGGAAACAGGAATCATCATGTTAGTTTTCAAACTGGGTTTTGAGATTAGGAATAACGGAAAGCAGATACACTGGTGAAAATAGAGCACTACCTACAGCAAGTGCAAGAATATCTGAAAAATCTTAATTGAAAGTTAACAGCAACAGGCTTTCAAAAGTCAACCACTTAGAACGGGGATCAACAAACCGTAGCCTCTAGGCCAAATCTGGTTCACCATCTGTTCGATTCTTAGCTCATCTGGTCCATGAGCTAAGAATGTTTTTAATATGTTTAACTGGTTAAATAAAAACAAAAGATTAATATTTTGTAACACATGAAAATTATATGAAATTCAGATTTTAGTGTCTGTAAGTAAAGTTTTACTAGAACACAGCTATACTCATTCATTCATGTATTTTCCATTATGACTTCTGTGCTACATTAACACAGTTGACCCTTGAGCAACATACGTTTGAACTGTGCTGGACCACTTATATGCAGATTTTTTTTTCAACCAAATGCCAGTTGAAAATATAGTATTCTTGGGATGTGAAACCCAGTTATATGGAGGGCCAACTTTTCACATAGGCAGATTCTGCAGGGTCAACTGCAGGACTTGAGTAGGCATGGATTTTGTATAACTGGAGATCTAGAACCAATCCCTCATGTATACTGAGGGACGACTATTGAGTGGAGTATTTATGAGACTGTATGGACAACAAAGTCTAAAATATTTAATAAAATAAAATAGTAACATCTGCCCTTTACCAAAAAGGTTTACCAACTCTTCACTTAGAACTTAAGTTACTTTGCTGTGTTTTTGTAGTAGAGATGCAATAGGGTTTCTTTCCTCCAGATAATTTTTAAATAAAATAAATCTTATTGCAATATATTTATCCCATAATAATGTGATACATCTTACATTTTTCTAATTTCACTACTGCACAGCCTTGTTAAATGTCTCTCATCTTGAAAACAGCTCATTAGCTGAAAGCCGTATATCTCGTGATGAATAATAAGCATTACTCGTTAATTTAAGTAAGATTTCAATTTTATTGAGTTTTCCTTCAAATTGTTTTCAATTTAATAAAACTGAATCGCACCTAATAGACAATTAAATGTCTGAATTTGCTCAAAAGTCAAAGCTTTTTTTCTCTTCAAGACTTTCATTAGAATGTGCTGGAATATTTTTTAAGGCAGTGAGGAGTACATATACTAAAAGACATTTTTCAAATGAATTTAAACCTCTTGGATCATTACTGTGGGAGCAGGAGAAAGTGGTAATGAGGATGCAGCAATCAAATGAGTTTAGTCTTGTTTATGGCTATAAGTACAGCTGAATGTTTCCATCTCTACCAGCTTGTGAGAACAAATATGGTTCTACTGTTCTTGAGTTCAAATATGGTTAAATTAATATTAATACTGGATTCCCCTTAGTTCCCAGCTTCCATGTGCTTATAAGGAAATGTCAATGCTTTGCAAATTTCCCCTCTCCAGGCACTTTGGGGGTCTTCAGGGATATCTTGCTGGTGCCCATTTATCAGGCTGTCTTGGCTTGCTATGGCTTCCAGACAAATGGGGTCTCATAATGTGCATGTTCTAAATCCCCTAGGAAGGCTATGCAGTGGTGTTATTACTCCAGCTGTAAGCTGTCTCTGTCACCTCAGTGTTGCTAAGCTGGAGATTTGCTGTCCCTCTGGAACTTTCCATGATCATGCCAACCCTGACAGCCCTGCAGAGGTGTGTCATTCCTGCTCCCATGAGACAGATTTGCAGCTGTTGCTTCCAAAACCTCATATCTGTGGAACACTTAATGTCAGTATCTATGATGAAAAGGAGACTCAATCTGGGACTTTCCCATAGCAAAGCTTCTTAGAAACTAATGTGCCATGAAGTTTATGAACCAGCAGTTTCCACTGACATTCATGGCCCTTATACCTTCCTAGGTTCATCATACTACAAGTATGGATGAGTTCCCCCCCAAAGCTAAAACTCTTCTCTTCTCCCACCCTCAGGTCAAGTTCTTGAATCTGGCTGGTTGCTCTAGAGTTCATTTTCATTTCCTGGGAATTGGTCAGCCCTCCCTGCAATACAGCCCTCTCTCAAGCCTCTGCAGGATGTTGAATTCATATATATATATCTGAACTCAAGTTGCAGTTAAGGTTAAGTATTCCTCCCTTTCACTTCCTAGTCCCCAAGTAAATATGAAAATACAAACAAATAAACATGGTGTGTGTTGGTGGGGTCCAGGGACATATTGTAGTGTCCATACGCTGGTATACGAAACTTTGAAAGCTAATCCAGTCAGGGATCCATGTTAAAGAAAATTAAAGGATTTTTTGTGAATTGAAATCTTGATCATGGTCTACTATGAGAAAAATTATACATAACTTTTTATAAAAGTCCTATATTTTAGGAAAATGATAATAGATGCCTTTATGATGCTTTTGATAGTTTTCAAGTGGATGAAAATAATGTATTTCATATGGTATTACTTTCATTCACTCTTTGAAAAAGTACTAGTACTTTTCAAAGTACTTTTTCAAAGAGTGAATGAAAGTAATACAAGAGGTCTCTGCCTGTCCACCCAGGCAGAGACCTCTTGTATCCCCAGGCCTGACACTGAGGATATTGGGAATATAAGAGGTCTCTGCCTGGGTGGATCTCAAATTCTAGTGGTGGTAATAAACAAGTAAACAAATACGTATATAATTTTCAGTTTAAGATTTTCATAAAGCAAATTAAAGCAGGGTAAAGGAATAGAAAGTGACAGCTGGAGAATGCTGTTGTAAAGAGACAGGTTGGAGAAGGAAGGCCTCAGTAAGGAACTAACTTTGGAGCCAAGATGTAAAGGAAGTAAAAAAAATAATGAGTCTTTTCCTGGTCTTAGAGAAGACAGGCAGAAGGAAAGTGTGTGAAAAGGCAGTAGGAATAGGTTAGGAAAGAGGATGAATGGAGTTTCTAGGCCAGCACAGATGGCTATTCCTTCAGGTCAACCTTCAATCTCGATCACACCCTCCTCCCTCTTTCCCTTTCAGAGCGTTTAAGCATGCTGCCTGAAACTAATCCAAGTGATTCCTGCTACCTGACCCCAGACTTACACAAATAACCATTTATGAAGATGTACTATGCTTCAGATATTTGTACATAAGTCATTAACAATATTTAGAATGATTCTTGTGAGGTGGGAATTTTTATTCCCATTTTAGGGAAATCAAGTGACTTGTCCAAGACCACACAATTAGTAAGTAGTAAAATATGGATTTGAATTCAAGTATGTTGAGCTCCAAAGTCTGGGCTATTTCTACCATTTTACAAAATTTTCATTCTTGCCCTACCTCCACCTCTTTCTTCATATTACCTGTCTTCTATTAGACAGGGTCTGAGGCTTAAATAAAGATCCCTTTGGCAGGAATAAGGAGGATGAGAAGTAAAGGCTGCTGAGCAAGGTGGTGGGTAGGTTCCAGGCAGTTGTATTGCTTCCACCAATTTCTGGAAACCCCAGTCCAGGCCCTAAGGGTGACCACATACTGGGGAGCCTTGCAAGAAGAAGCAAGGAAGGTCATCTGCCTCACTGGTCTGTTGGTATACTGGAGTTTGAGGGACTAGAGAGTGGGTATCTCATGGTCCAAAAAGAAAATTTCTCTGGGGCAGGAAAGTTATGATGTAGGAGGACATATGCAGTTGAATACCCTACAGACTTCCCACCTCTACAGATCAGGTTCTTTATGACATTGATTCTATCATCCTCACTGTAAGCATTCATGGTGGTCAGTAGCTGAGAGTGTTCCATCTGCTGCAGTGAGTCCGCCAGGACCAGTGAATTCAATGCCCTGAGCTTGGACCAGCACTCTTCTATACCAGCAGAGGAGTGATCCTCCCACATGAAGTACCATAGACATAGCTGGAGTAAGGGGCCTTTGCTTTTAAATTCTCTACAGGGAGATTTTATGATTATACAAATCCAGACTCCTCAGAGATTGTGGTTGGATAGAATCTGGTATTCTCTTATGTGAATCCCCTTTAGGCCAATGGATGGCAATTTCTCTACTACCCTCCTGAAAACAGGAATCCATTTTGTGTTTGTGAAATACCAACCATGCTTTTGAAGTCTCTCATGTCCTCTGCCTCCAAATGGGAATCCTAATTAATTATGTACTCATGATTCAATGAAGGTAATTGTTCACAAATCCAATTGTTTACTCATTACTCCTTTTATTCCTATGTCCTTTGGGCCAGCCCATTTAACTAGCACAGAGAATGCAATTTAACAGTTCTTATCATCTGCACAGGGATGTTCAGAACTATAGGGGAAAAAAATCACACATTTGGGAAGATGAATGCAAGGATAAGGTAATTGCTATGACAACACCCCCAAATTTTAACAGCTTACCATAATAAAACTTAATGTCTCATTTATACTAGAGAGAAAAATGTATATTCTTACTCAGATGGCTCTCCTAGGAGTCTCCACTGCAAATGTTAACTCAGAAACCCAGGCTCCTCCTATGTTGTGGCTCCTCTTCCTCTTAAGTCCTTGTAGTCATCTCAATTCAACTGTCTAATGGAAAAGGAAAAGGAAAAACCATATTTGTGAGGATTGTGGAGGCAGAATCAGGAAATGTGGTTATATCCCTTCTGTATATTCTTTTTGATCTGGATGCAATCATTTAGCTGTACCATAGGCTGAAAAATGCAACCTAGCTGGCTACCCTAGAGGAAGAGAAAGTGATTTGGTGTACAACTGGCCATCAACTATAAATATGTGGTATCTTAAGGCAACTGAGATGTTACCTTCCCAGCTTTCTATGTTACCCTAGTCAGCTTTTTCTCTTACTTCAGTTATTTCAAGTCTTAGTGTTTCCCAAATTTCTGAGTCTACTATATTTCCCATTATTCTTTTTAAAATAAGCTATTTCAGACTATGAAAAAGTCTTTTAGAAAATACTCAGAGAAAGGTAATAAAAATATAACAATAAAATAATAAATAACACAATATAACAATGACATAGCATTTACATTATATTAAGTATTATAAGCAATCTAGCAATGAATTAAAGTATGTGGGAGGATGTGCATAGGTTATTTGCAAATATTGTGTCATTTTCTATAAGGAACTTGAGCTTCCTCAGATTTTGGTATCTATGGGGAAGTTAAAACCATTCCCTGTCAGATACCAAGGAATGACTGTAATACAAAGACAGATGAATCTTTTCAGATATCTTTCCCTGATTCACCTTTCTTAGGAAGTCATCTTGTCTGCTATTTAACAACAAATAAATAAATAAAAGCCCACCATATTGTAAGACCCCCAATGTTCTGCTAACTATAATAAAAGTTTCCCACTTTCATCACCATTCCTCCTGTTTTCTGTTGCCACTGGCAAGCCATGTCTCCCTTCTCCTTAGCCTACTCCCACCACTTGCTGTCTCTTTTTCATATTATAAGAGATTTCAGTCTTATCCCCTCTCTCTGTATATTCAGTCTCTTCCTTCTACTTAATATTTAATTACCTTCAAGTCTCTTCCAATGTACTACAAATACAAAAGTAAAACCCCATGGCTCTATTTGACATCTTGTCTATCTCCAGGCTCAGTTTCCCCTTCATAAAAACTCTTTGTGAAATGGCTGTTCACACTTACTGCCTCCATGTCATCACCTACCACTTATACTTTAACCCACTTTAATTTGGATTTCATCCCACTGCTCCAGGGAACCAGTTCTATCCCAGGCTATTGTGACCATCAGCTCAAGTTAATGGATATTTCTCAGTTCTTATCCTCTTTGAACACTCAGCACATTTTATCTCATGGACCACCCTGTTATTATTGAAATGCCCCTTCATTCACATCTGGCATTTCTCCCCATGCTATCCCTCCCCAGCTCCCCCTCCACTGTCCCTCCCCTATTCTCCCCAAAAGACCCCAGTGTGTAGTACTCCCCTCCCTGTGTCCATGTGTTCTCATTGTCCATCACCCACCTATGAGTGAGAATATGCGGTATTTCGTTTTCTGTTCTTCTGTCAGTTTGCTGAGAATGATGTTCTCCACATTCATCCATGTCCCTACAAAGGACACGAACTCATCGTTTTGATTGCTGCATAATATTCCATAATGTATATGTGCCACATTTTACCAGTCCAGTGTATCATCGATGGACATTTGGGTTGGTTCCAGGTCTTTGCTATTGTAAACAGTGCTGCAATGAACATTCATGTGCATGTGTCCTTATAGTAGAACAATTTATAGTCCTTTGGATATATACCCAGTAATGGGATTGCTGGGTCAATTGGAATTTCTATTTCTAGATCCTTGAGGAATCGCCACACTGTCTTCCACAATGGTTGAACTAATTTACACTCCCACCAGCAGTGTAAAAGTGTTCTTATTTCTCCACATCCTCTCCAGCATCTGTTGTCTCCAGATTTTTAATGATCGCCATTCTAACTGGCGTGAGATGGTATCTCAATGCGGTTTTCATTTGCATTTCTCTGATGACCAGTGATGATGAGCATTTTTTCATATGTTTGTTGGCCTCATGTATGTCTTCTTTTGTAAAGTGTCTGTTCATATCCTTTGCCCATTTTTGAATGGGCTTGTTTGTTTATTTCTTGTAAATCTGTTTGAGTTCTATTTAAATTCTGGATATCAGCCCTTTGTCAGATGGGTAAACTGCAAAAATTTTTTCCCATTCTGTTGGTTGCCGATTCACTCTAGTGACTGTTTCTTTTGCCATGCAGAAGCTGTGGAGTTTGATTAGGTCCCATTTGTCTATTTTGGCTTCTGCTGCCAAAGCTTTTGGTGTTTTGGTCATGAAGTCCTTGCCTACTCCTATGTCCTGAATGGTTTTGCCTAGATTTCTTTCTAGGGTTTTTATGGTGCCAGGTCTTATGTTTAAGTCTTTAATCCATCTGGAGTTAATTTTAGTGTCAGGTGTCAGGAAGGGGTCCAGTTTCTGCTTTCTGCACATGGCTAGCCAGTTTTCCCAACACCATTTGTTAAACAGGGAATCCTTTCCCCATTGCTTGTTTTTGTCAGGTTTATCAAAGATTGTATAGTTGTAGATATGTTGTGTTGCCTCCCGTGTCTCTGTTTTGTTCCATTGGTCTATATCTCTGTTTTGGTACCAGTACCATGCTGTTTTGATTACTGTAGCCTTGTAGTATAGTTTGAAGTCCGGTAGTGTGATGCCTCCTGCTGTGTT
Organism: Callithrix jacchus; assembly: GCF_049354715.1. Taxonomy (NCBI): domain Eukaryota; kingdom Metazoa; phylum Chordata; class Mammalia; order Primates; family Cebidae; genus Callithrix; species Callithrix jacchus. The sequence goes on from NC_133524.1 coordinate 14,558,528, forward strand.
CTTTTTGCTTAGAATTGACTTGGCTATGCAGGCTCTCTTTTGGTTCCATATGAAGTTCATGATGGTTTTTTCCAGTTCTGTGAAGAAAGTCAATGGTAGCTTGATGGGGATAGTGCTGAGTCTGTAAATTACTTGGGCAGTATGGCCATTTTCACGATATTAATTCTTCCTAACCATGAACATGCAATGTTTCTCCATCTGTTTGTGTCCTCTCTTATTTCGTTGAGCGGTGGTTTGTAGTTCTCCTTGAAGAGGTCCCTTATGTATTCCTAGGTATTTTATTCTCTTTGTAGCAATTGTGAATGGCAGTTCGTTCTTGATTTAGCTCTCTTTAAATCTGTTATTGGTGTATAGGAATTCTTGTGATTTTTGCACATTGATTTTATATCCTGAGACTTGGCTGAAGTTGCTTATCAGTTTCAGGAGTTTTTGGGCTGAGACGATGGGGTCTTCTAGATATACTATCATGTCATCTGCAAATAGAGACAATTTGGCTTCCTCCTTTCCTATTTGAATACCCTTTATTTCTTTTTCTTGCCTGATTGCTCTGGCTAGAACTTCCAGTACTATATTGAATAGGAGTGGTGAGAGAGGGCATCCTTGTCTAGTGCCAGATTTCAAAGGGAATGCTTCTAGTTTTTGCCCATTCAGTATGATATTGGCTGTTGGTTTGTCGTAAATAGCTTTTAATTTTTTGAGATACGTTCCATCAATACCGAGTTTATTGAGGGTTTTTAGCATAAAGGGCTGTTGAGTTTTGTCAAAGGCCTTTTCTACATCAATTGAGATAATCATGTGGTTTTTGTTTCTGGTTCTGTTTATGTGGTGAATTATGTTTATAGACTTGCGTATGTTGAACCAGCCTTGCATCCCCAGGATGAATCCTACTTGATCATGGTGGATAAGCTTTTTGATGTGCTGTTGCAATCGGCTTGCCAGTATTTTATTGAAGATTTTTGCATCTATGTTCATCATGGATATTGGCCTGAAGTTTTCTTTTCTTGTTGAGTCTCTGCCGGGTTTTGGTATCAGGATGATGTTGGTCTCATAAAATGATTTGGGAAGGATTCCCTCTTTTGGGATTATTTGGAAAAGTTTCAGAAGGAAAGGTACCAGCTCCTCCTTGTGTGTCTGGTAGAATTCGGCTGTGAACCCATCTGGACCTGGGCTTTTTTTGTGTGGTAGGCTCTTAATTGCTGCCTCAACTTTAGACCTTGTTATCGGCCTATTCATAGTTTTGGCTTCCTCCTGGTTTAGGCTTGGGAGGACACAAGTGTCCAGAAATTTATCCATTTCTTACAGGTTTACTAGTTTATGTGCATAGAGTTCTTTGTAATATTCTCTGATGATGATTTGAATTTCTGTGGAATCTGTGGTGATTTCCCCTTTATCGTTTTTTATTGCATCTATTTGGTTATTCTCTCTTATTTTTTTATCAATCTGGCTAGTGATCTGTCTATTTTGTTGATCTTTTCAAAAAACTAGCTCTTGGATTTATTGATTTTTTTGAAGGATTTTTCGTGTCTCTATCTCCTTCAGTTCTGCTCTGATCTTAGTTATTTCTTGCATTCTGCTAGGTTTTGAGTTTTTTTGATCTTGCTCCTTCAGTTCTTTCAATTTTGACGTTAGGGTGTCAATTTTGGATCTCGCCAGTCTTCTCATGTGGGCACTTATTGTTATATATTTTCCTCTAGAGACTGCTTTAAATGTGTCCCAGAGATTCTGGTATTTTGTGTCTTCGTTCTCGTTGGTTTTGAAGAACTTCTTTATTTCTGCCTTCATTTCATTGTTTATCCAGTCAACATTCAAGAGCCAGTTGTTCAGTTTTCATGAAGCTGTGTGGTTCTGAGTTAGTTTCTGAATTCTGAGTTCTAACTTGATTGCACTATGGTCTGAGAGACTGTTTGTTATGATTTCAGTTGTTTTGCATTTGCTGAGGAGTGCTTTACTTCCAATTATGTGGTCAATTTTAGAGTAGGTGTGATGTGGTGCTGAGAAGAATATATATTCTGTAGATTTGGGGTGGAGAGTTCTGTGAATGTCTATCAGGTTTGTTTGTTCCAGATCTGAGTTCAAGTCCTGGATATCCTTGTTAATTTTCTGTCTGGTTAATCTGTCTAATATTGACAGTGGAGTGTTAAAGTCTCCCACTATTATTGTGTGGGAGTCTAAGTCTCTTTGTAAGTCATTAAGAACTTGCCTTATATATCTGGGTGCTCCTGTATTGGGTCCATATATATTTAGGATTGTTAGCTTTTATTGTTGTATCGATCCTTTGACCATTATGTAATGTTCTTCTTTGTCTCTTTTGATCTTTGTTGCTTTAAAGTCTATTTTATCAGAGACAAGAATTGCAACTCCTGCTTTTTTTTTTTTTGTTTGCTCTCCATTTCCTTGGTAAATCTTCCTCCATCCCTTTATTTTGAGCCTTTGTGTATCCTTGCATGTGAGATGGGTTTCCTGGATACAGCACACTGATGGGTTTTGGCTTTTTATCCAATTTGCCAGTCTGTGTCTTTTGATTGGGGCATTTAGCCCATTTACATTTAGGGTTAATATTGTTACATGTGAATTTGATACTGCCATTTTGATGCTAGCTAACTGTTTTGCCCATTAGTTGATACAGATTCTTTATTATGTTGATGCTCTTTAGCATTTCGTATGTTTTTGGAATGGCTGGTACTGGTTGTTCCTTTCTATGTGTAGTGCCTCTTTCAGGAGCTCTTGTAAAGCAGGCCTGGTGGTGATGAAATCTCTGAGTACTTGCTTGTTCACAAAGGATTTTATTTTTCCTTCACTTCTGAAGCTTATTTTGGCTGGATATGAAATTCTGGGTTGAAAGTTCTTTTCTTTAAGGATGTTGAATATTGGCCCCCACTCTCTTCTGGCTTGTAGGATTTCTGCCAAGTGATCTGCTGGGGTCTGATGGGCTTCCCTTTGTGGGTTACCCGGCCTTTCTCTCTGACTGCTCTTAGCATTTTCTACTTCATTTCACCCGTGGTGGATCTGATGATTTTGTGCCTTGGGGTTGCTCTTCTTGCAGCATATCTTTGAGGTGTTCTCTGTATTTCCTGACTTGAATATTGCCCTGCCTTGCTAGGTTGGAGAGACTGACTTTAGAGGCTTTTAAACTAGATAAACCACTTCTATCCCTATTCCTGGAACATTCTCTGTTTCTACCTCATCAGTCACCTGTGACCTTGAAAACGTTCTCATAATCCTGATCTCAGCTTTAAATTCCTTTTTTCAGGGAATTCTTCCTTGATTACTTAGGTTGGATCAAATCTCTTTGTTTTATATACTCTTATGGCTTACTGCAATTTTCTTTTGCAGTACTTAAGACAGCATGTTTTTGTGTGATTGGTTGACCATTGTTATATTTTCTCCAACAAACTATACAGGCTGGTCTATATTACTAACCTCCATATTCTTGGCATGTAGTACAGCACATGACACATATCAGATACTCAGTAAATGTTCAAGTGGCTTCAAGTACCCACTGTAGGCTGTCCATTGCCAAAACTATCTCTGACCCAAGTCACTCTCCTAAGCTTCAGATGTATATGACCAACTCTTTACAGGGTATCTTTTACTGTATATCTCACTGGCATCTCAAACTTAAGATATATCAAACTGTGCTTATCATCTCCTCCACCCTATCCAAATCTCAGTTTCCTCTAAACCTTTCATTTGCCCAAATCAGATACCAAGTATCACCTCTGGCTATTTTTCTTCCTTATCTCTCACTTCTGATAAATCACCAAGTCCTACTCTTACTCTCCCAAACATGTTTCCAATCTTTTCATTTCTATGCAGCCTCATGGTCCCTTATATACTCTAGTTTAGGATATTATTGTTGCTCACCTGGATAATAATAAAAGCCACATTACTGACCTCCCTCCTTCTGGCCTTGTGTTCCTCCTAGCCATTAACTTCCATAAACAGTAGTCTGCCTAAAATAAAAATCTGATCATACATCTACTTTAAACCCTTAGATAGTTCCCCACCATGTAATAAGACTTATAACTCTGAAGGGTCCGGTTCTTGCTTGGCTCTCCATTATCACCTTTCATCCCTTCTCCCTTTATACGCTATTCTTCATTCATCTAAAACCATTTTATTTTATTGAATGTTCTCTGCTCTCTTATAGCTCCATATCTTCTGCATTATATTGCCACATAATAAATCATTCCAAAACTTAGTGTCTATATTAATCTGTTCTCATACTGGTATGAAGAAATACTCAAGCCTGGATAATCTATAAAGAAAAATAGGTTTAATGGTCTCGCAGTTCCACATAGTTGGGGAAACCTCACAATCATCGTGGAAGGTGAAGGAGGAGCAAAGGCACATCTTACATGGTGGTGGGCAAGAGAGTGCATGCAGGGGAGTAGCCCTTTATAATACAATGAGATCTTTTGAGACTTATTCACTGTCACAAGAGTAGCATGGGAACAACCTGTCCTCATGATTCAATTACCTCCCACCAAGTCCCTCCCATGACACATTAAGATTATGGGAACTACAATTCAAAATGAGATTGGGGAGAGGGGGACACAGCCAAATCATACCATCCCACTCCATGACCCCTCCTAAATCTCATGTCCTCACATTTGAAGACACAATATTGCCTTCCCAACAGTCCCCCAAGGTCTTAACTCATTCCATCATTAACACAAAAGTCCAAGTCCAAAGTCTAATCTGAGACAAGGCAAGTTCTGAGCTTGTAAAATCAAAAGCAGGTTAGCTTCTTCCTAGACAAAATGCTGGTACAGGCATTGAATAAATTCACCCATTCCAAATGGGAGAAATTGGCCAAAACAAAGGGGCTACCAGCCCCATCCAAGTCTGAAATCCAATACAGCAATCATTAAACCTTAAAGTTACAAAATGATCTTCTTTGACTCCATGTCTCACATCAAGGGCATGCTGATGCAAGGGATGGGCTCCCATGTCCTTGGGAAGTTCCACCTCTGTGGTTTTGCAGGGTACAGCTCCCTTCTTGTTGCTTTCATGGGCTGGCATTGAGTGACTGTGACTTTTCCAGATGCATGGTGAAAGCTGTCAGTGGATCTACCATTCTGGGGTCTGGAGAATAGTGGCCTTCTTCTAACAACTCCACTAGGCAGTGCCTCAGTAGGGACTCTGTGTTGGGGTTCCAACCTCACATTTCCCTTCTGCACTGCCTAGCAAAGGTTATCTGTGAAGACTCTGCTGCTGTAACTAACTTTTGTCTGGATATCCAGGTATTTCCATAAATCCTCTGAAATCTAGGTGAAGGTTCCCAAAGCTCAATTCTTTACTTGTGCATCTGTAGGCCCAACACCATGTGTAAGCCACCAAGCCTTGGGGCTTGCACTCTCTGAAGCAGTGGCCTGAGCCATTCGTTGGCCCCTTTTAGCCATGGCTGGGATTCAGGGCACTAAGTACCAAGCCTTTACAAAGCAGCAAGGCCCTGGGCCTGGCCCACAAAACAATTTTTTTCTCCTATCTCTCCCAGCTTGTAATGGGAGGGGCTGCTATGAAGACCTCTGATATGCCCTGGAGATCTTCCTCCAGGAAGACCTTTTCACCAGTGTTTTGGCAATTAACATTGGGCTTATGCAAATTTATTTATGCAAATTTCTACAGCCAGATTGAATATCTCCTTAGAAAATGGATTTTTCTTTTCTATAGCATCATCAGGTTGCAAATTGTCTGAGCTTTTATGCTCTGCTTTCCTTTTAAACATAACTTCCAATTCTAAACTATATCTTTGTGAATGAATAAAATTGAAGGTCTTTAAGAGCAACCAGGTGACTTCTTGAAGGCTTTCCTGTTTAGAAATTTCTTCTGCCAGATACCCAAAATCATGTCTCTCAAATTCAAAGTTCCACAGATCTGTAGGGCAGGGGCAAAATGCCACCAGTCTCTTTGCTAAAGCATAGCAAGAATCACCTTTGCTCCAGTTCCCAAGAAATTTGTTATCTCCACCTGAAATCACCTCAGCCTGGACTTTTAGGTCAAAACGATTCAACAAGTTTCTAGGAAGCTCAAAACTTTTCCACATCTTCCCGTCTTCTTCTGAGCCCTCCAAACTGTTCCATCCTCTGCCTGTTACCCAGTTCCAAAGTTGCTTCCACATTTGTGGGTATCTTAATAGCAGTACCCTACTCTACCAGTACCAATTTACTGTATTAGTCCATTGTTATACTAGTATGAAGAAATACCTGAGACTGGGTAAATTATAAAAAGAAAGAGGTTTCATGGATTCACAGTTACACATAGCTGGGGAGGCCTCACAATTGGGGCAGAAGGTGAAGGAGGAACAAAGGCATGTCTTACAAGGTGGCAGGCAAGAGAGTGTGTGCAGGGAAACTGTCCTTTATAAAACCATCAGATCTCATGAGACTTATTCACTATCACAAGAACAGCATACACAAAACCTGCCCCCATGATTCAATTACCTCCCACTGGGATTTTGAATTCCCCATGACACCTGGGGATTATAGGAACTAGAGTTCAAAATGAGATTTGGGTGGAGACACAGTCAAACTATATCAGTGTCTTATGATAACAATTATTTATTACTTCCCATAAACCTATGGGTCAGCTGAGAGATTCTGCTGATATGGGCCAGACTCATCCAGTCTCCATTAGACTAGCCCATATGCCTTTTCTCAATTGGCAGGCCAGTGGGGGCTGGCTGGTCTAGCATGGTCTAGCAAGGCCTCATTAGGCATGATGCAGCTGTCTTCCATGTGGTCTCTCATCCTGCAATAGGCAGGCCCTGGCTTATTTTCATGGTGGTGATAGAGTTCAAAGAAAGAGAGTGAAAGTGTGCAAACTTTGCTGATGCCTAAGCTTGGAACTGACATAGGATCACTTCTGTACCATTCTATAGGCCAAAGCAAGTCAGAAAATCAGCCCAGGTCCAAGGAATTGGTAAAGGACCTACTGCTTTATGGGAGGAAATACAAATTCACATTGAAAAGGCATGGATACATAAATACGTGGAGAACTGGGGCCTTTTTTGCAATGAATCTACCATATCATCTCTTACATTCCTTTTTGTATAGAATATCTGTACCCCACCCCTTCTTTTTAATAACTGCTAATTTTCTTTCTGGTCTCCATTTAGATGTTACATCTGGGCAATCTTAGATTCATCTGGATGTCTCCCTCTTGACTTCATTATAGCAAATATATTAAATGACTATTTTGTCTTTATTATAGCACATATATTAAATGACTTCATATATTCTATCTTCATTATAGCACATATATTAAATGACTCACTGCTTATCTTATTCTTTGATTCAAACAGGTCCTTGAAGACGGAGACTATGTCTTATTTGGCTATCTCCTAGCACAGTACCTGGCAACAACAGAGGCTCTTATAAGGAAATTTAAATTTATAATGCATAATAAAAATCGATCAAGCAGGGGCTTAATAAGTAAGCATAAATCTAAAATACACAATAAAATCAATCAATATCAATATATGCTTCCTCCGTCACTTAAATCTCTGATTAAGGATAAAGCAGCAGCAAATTTTCTCCCTATGATTTTCTTTCTTTTTTCTTCAGCAGAATCAAGGGACCAAGATTTGAACTTTACTGTGCGATTCTATTCATGTAGAGTGGTCATAAAAATGTAAATACAAGAATAATGGGCACAAATCTACCTTGTTTTCTTAGTGGGGCAGAAGTACGTATTTCAAGCTCCTTTTTTTGCTATACTCTTCTCTACTCATCTCCTATCTGATAAGAAGCATTTCATGGCTTTATCTATAAATTACTTTTTCTCAGGACTCGGTAATTTTCATCACTAGTCTCACGTCTTCTACAAATCCTTGATGTATGACAAAGCTGAATTTGGTATTCATGGTACAGTCTCTGGAGCAGTGAGGGACAAGATGACTCCAACCTCCCTCACTCAGCTGGCTTCCTTTCTACCACCTTATCACATTTATTTCCAAGTTATTATTGACTTTTCTTAATCTCCTCTCTCATGTTTTAATTTACTTTCCTCTTACTTGCCATTAGCTGCTTCCTTAACTCCATCACACCTCACTCCATATGGAGTCTTATCTTTTGCTGTTTTCTGCTATAAGGACATCAAAACTGACAATGTTCTAGTCACATTTCTTTTGCTTTTCCATCCACATCATTTTTTTCTCTTTCAAATCATTATTATTTTAATTATTGGATTCAATAGCAGATGCTAATCTCCCATCCCCATATAACTCATTTTAATAGCAAGTGGTGATGAGATGGTCACTTTTCTCTTTTCCATCTTTAAGCCCATCATTAAGCCCTTTAAATCCCAGGCAAAACCCATGATATTAACCTTTAAGGTGAATATCATCCTTTCTCAAATATGTACTCACTCCTGTGCTTTCTGTCATTGCCATTGTAACACATTTTCTTGAACTTTTTCAAACTTCTCCTGAAGTTAACTATCATTTATTACAAAAGAGGGGATTAGTAATGAGGATAAGCCATTCAAAAAATATTCCTTGGAGACTCCTCACAAAGAACATTAGAGTTAAGCATCTAGGTGCTGTTATTCAGCAAGATAACCCCTGGGTTCTCAAAGTGACAAGACAAGCTCTAAATGAACCCCAATTGCCAGCCAGTAGCAGATTCAGTATGCATAAGTTATGGCAAAGTAGCCCTATTTACATTTTTGACAGGTTTATGAGTCCAGGACTTCAGTGAAACGTTTACAAAGCTTTTGGGATAGCCTGTGAACCATGTATGAGGAAAAATGTGGATGGGATGATCTTATGGCTGCATGAATATGTGGATGGGTAATTGTTACTACACAAAGAAAGTTGATTAACAGGGCTAACAAACTTTTTATGTAAAGGATCAGGTAGTAACTATTTCAGACTTTATGGGTAGAATCACTCAAGTCTGCCATTATAACCCAAAAGCAGCCATGGACAACATATATAGAAAAGAATGTAACAGTGTTCTAATGAAATTTTATTTACAAAAACAGACAGTGGGCTGGACTTAGTTCATAGGCCATAGTCTGTTGACCTTTGTCTTAGGGTCAAGCTAACAACGGATATGTCTATCTTATGCAAGTTTTAGTCACCCGTACAGCATACAAATCAAAACCTCCAAACTGCACTGTGTTAGTGTTCACAACTGCTAACATACCTATGCTCACATGCAAAAACTAAATCACCATGGAGAGGTTTTCTTGTATTCTAACTTGTATCATATACCTTTAGAAAAGAAGCATTGAGTCCTTTTACTATGGAAATCAGTGCAGATTAAGAATTAATCTACACATAGATGAGCTCATTAAAAACATAAGAAAATAGCAGTTAATTAGAAATTAATGCTAAGATGCTGAAATTCTTAGATTGAAGCAACTACATCACACTTGAATTGTTAATGTGGCAATTAAGTTGGCCACCTATGAAGTACTTGTTAATAAATACTTCATAAAGACTTCTGTTAAAGGAGAGCACAGCAGGTTTGTTCAATCTAAGTTTATATGGTCTTGAAATACGTACTTGATATATTTTCTTTTTGGAAGCTCTAGTCATGGTGGCTTCTTGAAAGATTCTTGCTACAGATTAACTTCAAATACGTTTTCTTTTCTGAAACTAAGGCTCAATACAAAAAGATTCTCAAAATGTAGTCTGAGGATTAGCAGCATCAACGTTATCAGGGAACTTGTTAGAAATGTCAATTCTGATGCTTCAGTCCTGACTTACTGAATCAGACACTCTAAGGTGAGGCGCAGAAATTTGTGTTTTAACAGCTTTTCCAGGTATTCTGATGCAGCTCAACTTTAAGAACAACTGATTTACAACACAGGATTAATTGCAAGCAAGGTTGAGCTGTGTGTGTCCTAGATTGTGTGCATGGAATCTACACATTGGAATTATTTGGGGTGATTCATAAATACTGATGCCTGTATCCCATTCCAGAGACTTTGATTTAATTGATCCTTGTTTTGGTCTGGGATTTAAAATGTCTAGAAATTTCACAGGTGACTCTAGCCTGCAGACTCATTTAGTCAACACTGCAGTAGAGGAAGTCATACTCCAAAACAAGGTAGAAAAAACCTTATGTTTCATGATATAGGAAGGAATGTCTGCTTCTTAGTTCCCTTTCAGGTTAGATTTAGCTCTATTTTGGTTGAAAAGTGGTTTGTTTGTTGTATTTACCTTTGTAAAAATCTTAAGATCTTAATAGTAACAGCTTAGATGGGCTCTTTGTGATACAGAAGAGTGATACATAATTGTATGGATACATGTCATGTTTTCGGTACATTAAATGTAGATTCTTTTCATGCATACACACACACACACTTCACACACTTATCTGTTGTACTGAAAGCATAGTGGTATGTGCACCATGCCCTTTGTATTAGTAGATGAAATCCTATACATGTGGAGATGGTACATTCTGTACATTGAAAAATAAGGGAATTAAATGAAACTAAAAGAACAAAACCATAAACAAACACATCAACATCTTAAAGGGTTTTGAAGCTATGCTAAAATAACCTGGGTCAAAGAGCAAATACAATAGGCAACTGTAGAACATCTAAAAATAATGATAATGTGATTTATCTACATGGGATTTGGATATTGTTTCCAGATAAGTCATTTATTAAACCAACAAAAATAAAATTAACAAATTTAGCAGTTAACTTAGAAAGTAAATAACAAGAAATATAAGCCAAGGGAAAGCAGAATATATATATTACTTAAAAAGACATGAATAAATAAAAATTCAGAAAAAATGGTATGTTTTCTTTAAACATTAGAGAAATATAGAATAACCCCTAATTAGTCTAACTATGAAAAAGATAAATCTCAGCAAACAGAATTAGGAATAATATAAGGCCATCATATATACAGAGGAAATAGTAAAGAATTATAAAAACACTCTACATACTTCTCATGATAACAATTTTTAAAACTTGGATAAACTGAAAAGATTTCTAGGAATACATATTAAATAATATATACAGAGAGAAGCAAAAAACTTAAATAGACCAATAATTATAGAAGAAAAACAAAAATACTTCACAGGTACATTTTTCAAGTCTTTAAATTTCAGATATTCCTAAACAATTAAGACAGTTGCGAGGGAGAGGGGACTCAAGATGGCGCTGTGAGAACAACCCAGGATTGGAGCCCGCGTTGAATTCGCAAACGGTGAGTCAGTGCTGCATTTCCAGACTGATCTTTGTTGCCCACAGAACGGGGAAACTCCCAAGTATAAAAAGACACGGGACGCCAGGCAGTAGGTCTGCCTGGCGAAGCCGGCAGCCGGGGCGGCGGCGGCCGGCCCTACCCAGCAATCCCCACAGGGCGCGCTTGTCCGGGTGCCTTGTTGAACTGGCAACCTGAGACTTGAGAGGGCTGGACTTGAGACTGAACGAGACTTGCACAGTAGCCCAGCCCAGGGGATTGCAGGGACAGATCGTTTGGGATACCCAGTGGGACGAACAAAACCGCGATTTCAAACTATCCCGGGCAGACGGTCCGCGACGCTCTGTGGGGGAGGGGCGTCCACCACTACGGAGGCAACCTGCCCCAACTGATATACACGCCCACTGCTGACGCAGCCAGCCGTTGCCGAGGCAACCCGTCCCTACTGAGATACACGCCCACTGCTGACGCAGCCTGCCGTTCCTGAGGCAACACGCTACAACGAAGAGACTCCGCCGCAGGGCGTGGCGGAGACCACAGCAGAGCCGGCAGGAACAGCGCGAATCACACAACAGCAGGGCGGAGCCTCGGCAGCCAAACAGTGGCTAGTCTGCCTTCGAGCTGGGCAGGACACCTGATCGGACATCCAAAAATAAAGCCCAAACCCCTCAACACAGAGCATTTGAGAAAAAAAAAGGGTTGTTTAATGAGCTGTGTTGCAGCAGAATCAAACATAGCAGCCTAACAGCCCTGAATGAACAACAGAGTGCACAGCTCAGCAATTAAACCCCTATAAAGTACAAACTGTCTCCTCAAGCAGCTCCCTGACCCCTCTATATCCAAAAGACTGTCATTAGGCAGGCATCATCCTGGGACAAAGAGAGCAGAAAAAGAAACTGGTAGCATCCCTCGCTGTGCCACGGCTACTAGAGGTGCACCCCAGACAAGCAGGGTCTGGAGCGGACCTCAACAGTCGTTCAGCGAAGGGGCTAGACTAGTAGAAGGAAAACCAAGCAACAGAAATACTTCATCATCAACATTCTGGGTGTCCACTCAGAGTCCCAAACAAAAAGTCAGCAACTACGCAGACGACCAGCGGACAAATCCACAAAGATGGGAAGAAACCAGCGCAAAAAGGAGGAAAACACCCGAAACCAGAACACATCGCCTCCTAGAAAGGACCAAAACTCCTCACCAGCAAGGGAACAAAGCTGGACGGAGAATGACTGTGACGAAATGACGGAATTAGACTTCAGAAGATGGATAATGAGAAACTTTTGTGAGCTAAAAGATCATGTATTAAATCAATGCAAAGAAACTAAGAACCTTGAAAAAAGATTTGAAAAAAGATTCGAGGAAATGATAACAAGAATGGATACCTTAGAGAGGAATATGAATGAATTAAAGGAGCTGAAAAACACAATACGAGAACTTCGCGAAGCAAACGCAAGTTTCAATAGCCGAATTGACCAAGCAGAAGAAAGAATATCTGAAGTCGAAGACCAACTCAATGAAATAAAACAAGAAACCAAGATCAGAGAAAAAAGCGCAAAAAGGAATGAACAAAGTCTCCAAGAAATGTGGGACTATGTGAAAAGACCTAACCTACGTTTGATAGGTGTACCAGAAGGGGACGAAGAGAATGAATCCCAGCTGGAAAATACTCTTCAGGACATCATCCAGGAAAATTTCCCCCACCTAGCAAGACAAGCCAACACTCAATTGCAGGAAATACAGAGAACACCACAAAGATATTCCGCAAGAAGAGCAACCCCAAGGCACATAATCGTCAGATTCAACAGGGTTGAAATAAAGGAGAGAATACTAAGGGCAGCCAGAGAGAAAGGTCGGGTTACCCACAAAGGGAAGCCCATCAGACTCACAGCAGATCTCTCGGCAGAAACACTACAAGCCAGAAGAGAGTGGGGGCCAATATTCAACATTCTTAAAGAAAAGAACTTTCAACCCAGAATTTCATATCCAGCCAAACTGAGCTTCAGAAGTGAAGGAAGAATAAAATCCTTTGCGAACAAGCAAGTACTCAGAGATTTTGTCACCACCAGGCCTGCTTTACAAGAGCTCCTAAAAGAGGCACTACACATAGAAAGGATCAATCAGTACCAGCCATTCCAAAATCACACTGAATGCTAAAGAGCTTCAACTTAATGAAGAATCTACAACAACTAACAGGCAAAACAGCCACTTAGAATCAAAATAGCAGTATCAAATTCACACATAACAATATTAACCCTAAATGTAAATGGACCAAATGCACCAATCAAAAGACACAGACTGGCAAATTGGATAAAAATCCAAAACCCATCAGTGTGCTGTATCCAGGAAACCCATCTCACATGCAAGGATACACAAAGGCTCAAAATAAAGGGATGGAGGAAGATTTACCAAGCTAATGGAAAGCAAAAAAAAGCAGGAGTTGCAATTCTCATCTCTGATAAAATAGACTTTAAAGCAACAAAGATCAAAAGAGACAAAGAAGGCCATTACATAATGGTAAAAGGATCGATACAACAAGAAGAGCTAACGATCCTAAACATATATGGACCCAACACAGGAGCACCCAGATACATAAGGCAAGTTCTTAATGACTTACAGAAGGACTTAGACTCCCACACAATAATAGTGGGAGACTTTAACACTCCACTGTCAATACTAGACAGATCAACCAGACAGAAAATCAACAAGGATACCCAGGGCTTGAACTCAGACCTGGAGCAAGCAAACCTGGTGGACATTTACAGAACTCTCCACCCCAAATCCACAGAATACACATTCTTCTCAGCACCACATCACACCTACTCTAAAATTGACCACATAATTGGAAGTAAAGCACTGCTCAACAAATGCAAAACAACTGAAATCATAACAAACAGCCTCTCAGACCATAGTGCAATCAAGTTAGAACTCAGAATTCAGAAACTGACCCAGAACCGCACAGCTTCATGGAAACTGAACAACTGGCTCTTGAATGTTGACTGGGTAAACAACGAAATGAAGGCAGAAATAAAGAAGTTCTTCGAAAACAATGAGAACGAAGACACAACGTGCAAGAACCTCTGGGACACATTTAAAGCAGTCTCTAGAGGAAAGTATATAGCAATAAGTGCCCATATGAGGAGAATGGAGAGATCCAAAATTGACACCCTATCGTCAAAATTGAAAGAGCTAGAGGAGCAAGATCAAAAAAACTCAAAACCCAGCAGAAGACAAGAAATTACTAAGATCAGAGCTGAGCTGAAGGAGATTGAGACACGAAAAACCCTTCGAAAAATCAATAAATCCAAGAGCTGGTTTTTTGAAAAGATCAACAAAATAGACCACTAGCCAGATTGATTAAAAATAAAAGAGAGAACAACCAAATAGATGCAATAAAAAATGATAAAGGGGAAATCACCACAGATTCCACAGAAATTCAAACCATCATCAGAGAATATTACAAACAACTCTATGCACATAAACTAGTAAACCTGGAAGAAATGGATAAATTCCTGGACTCCTGTGTCCTCCCAAGCCTAAACCAGGAGGAGGCTGAAACTATGAATAGACCAATAACAAGGTCTGAAGTTGAGGCAGCAATTAAGAGCCTACCTCACAAAAAAAGCCCAGGTCCAGATGGGTTCACAGCCGAATTCTACCAGACACACAAGGAGGAGCTGGTACCATTCCTTCTAAAACTATTTCAAACAATCCAAAAAGAGGGAATCCTTCCCAAATCATTTTATGAGACCAACATCATCCTGATACCAAAACCCGGCAGAGACCCAACGAGAAAAGAAAACTTCAGGCCAATATCCATGATGAACATAGATGCAAAAATCTTCAATAAAATATTGGCAAGCCGATTGCAACAGCAAATCAAAAAACTTATCCACCATGATCAAGTAGGATTCATCCCAGGGATGCAAGGCTGGTTCAACATACGCAAGTCTATCAACGTAATTCACCACATAAACAGAACCAAAAACAAAAACCACATGATTATCTCAATTGACGCAGAGAAGACATTTGACAAAATTCAACAGCCCTTTATGCTAAAAACCCTCAATAAACTCGGTATCGATGGAACGTATCTCAAAGTAATAAAAGCTATTTATGACAAACCAACAGCCAATATCATACTGAATGGGCAAAAACTGGAAGCATTCCCTTTGAAATCTGGTACTAGACAAGGATGCCCTCTCTCACCACTCCTATTCGATATAGTACTGGAAGTTCTAGCCAGAGCAATCAGGCAAGAAAAAGAAATAAAGGGTATTCAAATAGGAAAGGTGGAAGCCAAATTGTCTCTATTTGCAGACGACATGATAGTATACCTAGAAGACCCCATCGCCTCAGCCCAAAAACTCCTGAAACTGATAAACAACTTCAGCAAAGTCTCAGGATATAAAATCAATGTGCAAAAATCACAAGCATTCGTCTACACCAATAACAGACTTAAAGAAAGCCAAATCAAGAGCGAACTGCCATTCGCAATTGCTACAAAAAGAATAAAATACCTTGGAATACAACTCACAAGGAACGTAAGGGACCTCTTCAAGGAGAACTACAAACCACTGCTCAATGAAATCAGAGAGGACACAAACAGATGGAGAAACATTCCATGTTCATGGTTAGGAAGAATTAATATCGTGAAAATGGCTATACTGCCCAAAGTAATTTACAGAATCAACGCTATCCCCATCAAGCTACCATTGACTTTCTTCACAGAACTGGAAAAAACCACCATGAACTTCATATGGAACCAAAAGAGAGCCCGCATAGCCAAGTCAATTCTAAGCAAAAAGAACACAGCGGGGGGCGTCACACTACCGGATTTCAAACTATACTACAAGGCTACAGTAATCAAAACAGCATGGTACTGGTACCAAAACAGAGATATAGACCAATGGAACAAAACAGAGGCACCGGAGGCAACACAACATACATACAACTATACAATCTTTGATAAACCTGACAAAAACAAGCAATGGGGCAAGGATTCCATGTTTAACAAATGGTGTTGGGAAAATTGGCTAGCCATGTGCAGAAAGCAGAAACTGGACCCCTTCCTGACACCTTACACTAAAATTAACTCTAGATGGATTAAAGACTTAAACATAAGACCTGGCACCATAAAAACCCTAGATGGAAATCTAGGCAAAACTATCCAGGACATAGGAATAGGCAAGGACTTCATGAACAAAACACCAAGAGCATTGGCAACAGAAGCCAAGATAGACAAATGGGACCTAATGAAACTCCACAGCTTCTGCACGGCAAAAGAAACAGTCACTAGAGTGGATCGGCAACCAACAGAATGGGAAAAAATTTTCGCAGTCTACCCATCTGACAAAGGGCTGATATCCAGAATTTACAAACAACTCAAGCAGATTTACAGGAAAAAAACAAACAAGCCCATTCAAAAGTGGGCAAAGGATATGAACAGATACTTTACGAAAGAAGACATATATGAGGCCAACAATCATATGAAAAAATGCTCATTGTCACTGGTCATCAGAGAGATGCAAATCAAAACCACATTGAGATACCATCTCATGCCAGTTAGAATGGCGATCATTAAAAAATCTGGAGACAACAGATGCTGGAGAGGATGTGGAGAAAAAGGAACACTTTTACACTGTTGGTGGGAGTGTAAATTAGTTCAACCATTGTGGAAGACAGTGTGGCGATTCCTCAAGGCCTTAGAAATAGAAATTCCATTTGACCCAGCAATCCCATTACTGGGTATATATCCAAAAGACTATAAATCGTTCTACTATAAGGACACATGTACACGAATGTTCATTGCAGCACTGTTTACAATAGCAAAGACCTGGAATCAACCCAAATGCCCATTGATAATAGAATGGATTGGAAAAATGTGGCACATATACACCATGGAATATTATGCAGCAATCAGAAATGATGAGTTCGTGTCGTTTGTAGGGACATGGATGAATCTGGAGAACATCATCCTCAGCAAACTGACACAAGAACAGAAAATGAAACACCGCATATTCTCACTCATAGGTGGGTGATGAAAAATGAGAACACATGGACACAGAAAGGGGAGTACTAAACACTGGGGTCTATTGGGGGGAAAAGGGGAGGGCCAGTGGGAGGGGGAGGTGGGGAGGGATAGCCTGGGGAGAAATGCCAAATGTGGGTGAAGGGGAGAAGAAAAGCAAAGCACACTGCCATGTGTGTACCTACGCAACTGTCTTGCATGCTCTGCTCATGTACCCCAAAACCTATAATCCATTAAAAAAAAAAAAAAAAAAAGACAGTTGCACAGAATAGAGAAAAAAGGGAACATTTTATTACTAAGTCAGAAGCTAGAGTAATGCTGACAAACATACCTGACATTCAAAAAGATTTTCTTTGACTGGGACAAGGAAAAGAAAGGCAGAGACGAACGAGAGAGGGAGAGAGGGATGGAAGAGGCAGAGACAAACTGATGATTTCACAAGGATTCGCAAAATTGATCTTAGGAAAGATAAATTTTATTGACTCAAATATGAGGCCAGGCAATATTCTTGAGCCTTCTGGAGCTTCCCATCATCCATAGATGAATGGCCTCACAGAATTTTTTCCCTGATTCTAAATCTCCAATGACCATGTATCAGTCCATTCTGCACTGCAAAACAGAATGAATACCTGCGAGTGGATAATTTATAATCAACAGCAATTTGTTTGGCTCATAGTTGTAGAGGTTGGGAAGGCCAACACACTGAGGAGCTGCAACTGGTGATGGCCTTCTTGCTCATCCATAACACAGTGGAAGATATACAGCATATGCACTCATGAAAGAGAGAGAGAGAAGGAAAGGGAGGCGAACTCATCCTTTTAAAAGGCCTGTGATAACGGTATTAGTTCATTTATGATGGTAGAGCCCTCATGACCTAATCACCTTTTAAAGATCTCACCTCTCAACACTATTGTATTGGGGGTCAAGTTGCCAACACATAAACATTGGGAGACACATCAAAACCATCACACTATATAACCATCAATTATAGATATTATAAAAATAAACTATATTTAATGTGCCTAAACAAAAAACACACATTCATATACTTAGATGTCATTTTCTTTTCAGCATCACAAGATTGTGTCAAGTCTTCTTCACACTGCAGAGTCAAAAATCTCCTAGTACTCACGTTCATTGGTGATGGGCTGTATTTCAAAATTTAAGCTGCTGAATTTGACCTCTCCACTAGCTTTAGGATGACAGTATGTTTGGAGGAATATCTAAGAAAACCAGGACTGTGCCTGTATTTCTTATTTGGTTAAACCATGGTGATATGGTTTGGCTGGGTCCCCATTCATATCTCCTCTTGAATTCCCACGTGTTGTGGGAGGGACCCGGTGAGAGGTGATTGAATCACCTGAAAAACCTGGTGGTAGATCTTTTCAGTTCTGTTCTTGTGAATAGGTCTCACAAGATATGACAGCTTTAAAAGGGGAAATTTCCCTGCACATCTCTCTTTCCCTGCTGCCATCCATGTAAGATGTGACTTGCTCCTCCTTGCCTTCTGCCTAGATGGTGAGGACTCTCCAGCCATGTGGAACTGTAAATCCAATAAACCTCTTCTTCTTGTAAATTGCCCAGTCTCAGGTATGTCTTTATCAGCAGTGTGAACAGGGAGTACTACACCTGGTTTCATTCTTTTCTTTTATCAAATCATATATTGCTGGAAGAGATTCATCTTCCCTTGAAACTCAGCCAGAATCTTTGGACCGATGGCTCTTTGATGCCTGGGTAATAGTCCCTTGTCATATGTGTGTTAACCACACCAAACACTCCGGGATTTCAGAATTATATGGTCTTTTCCAAGATATCTGATTTATGTTGCCTTTGATGGCATGTCTTGGTATTTCACCAAAAATCTTATATTTGAACAATAACTTATTTTTCAATGCAGAATAAGAGTGGAATAGTTTTAAAACCCATTTAAAAAGACAATTGCAAAAATCTTGGTTTGTATTGTCATTCAAAAGTGAACTTAGGGCTCCTAGGCAAAATGATTGATTCTAGGGCTGTGGCTGTAAATATACAAGGCATGCCCAGAGCATATTGTAGTGATGGAAAGAAAGAAAATGCTCAAAAAAATTTAAAAAACCCCACAATTATTGGAGTATGTCAAGGGACATAAGAGTCAACTGAAAGATCCCCCAATGGAAAGTTTGAGCAATAAAATAAAGTAGTATAGAAGTATAAACCGGTATATAAAATAAATATCCATGAGTCAATATTTATATAATTAGATTATTAAATAATGAATTAATGACATAAATAGAGAAGAGATAAATCTACCATGCTGACAAATTTCACATAATTTATGTAGATACTCTTCCCTCAAAGAGGTGGAGCATTACTCCCTGCTTTTAATGTATGGGCTGTACATAGTGACTTCCTTTCAAAAAGTACAGTATATCAATGTGGAGAAGGTAACTTCACGGTGGAGACATCTGACAAATACCACCCCAGTCAGATAATTAAAGTTAACCTCAGCCATAAGTCATGTTGATATGATGGGATGAGAATGGCATCTCTGTGGTATTCCTCCCCAAAACTTATAACGCTTGTCTAACCATGAGACAAGCATCAGACAAATTCCAATAGAGGGTCATTCTACAAATAGCTAACCAGTCTTCCTCAAAACTGTCAATATCATCAAAAACAATGAAAGTCTGAAAAATTGTCAAAATCAAGAAGAATCTGAAAATACTTGACAACTAAATATAATGTGGTATTCTGGATGGTATTTTGAAAAAGAAAAAGAACATTAGGAAAGCTAAGAAAATATGAATAAATATTAACTTTAGTAATAATAATATATCAATATTCATTCATTAATTGTGACAAATACACCACACCAATGCCAGATATTAATAATAGAGGAAACTTGGTCTAGAGTTCATAAAAACTTTGTATTATATTTATAACTTTTCTATAAATGTAAAATAATTTTAAAATAAAAAGTTTATTAATAAAGATAATTAAGGAAGTAAACATAAATTAAAATGTAATTGTAGTACTTTTAGAGCAGATATCTCAATGAAAGCAGCAATCAGATAAATAGATTTCTTTAATACATACCTATATTCAAATAGCAAGACAACAACAACTTAGTATTTTTTCTCTCTTCTGATATAAATTTTTAAAATGCATATTAATTTCAAAAATATTAAAATCTGAAAAAGCCTACTTAGAATATAGGATAATTGATTTATTTTAGCACTTATGTTGAATTATAGTTTAAAATAGAAAAACATCTATTTGTATTGCTTCCAAAGCTGTGACCTTCTCAAGGGTAGAAATTAGTCTTATTCATCTGTCTTTACAACACCCAGAAACACAGGTGCTTGACTGTGTTTAAAGTACTGTATGTGTGGTTGAATGCATATCAAAATTAATTCATTGATTGATTAAAAAGTGTTCAACTCTGTCAACCTGGGTGATTACCAAAATGGAGAGGGAGCAGTTAAGGGAACAAACACACAGCAGAAATTCTGCTTCAGCCAGCTATTTTCTCAGTCTTTTATTCATGTAAGTAGTTTTTGCTAGGTCTTATAGGTGTGTTAAGTTGAAGCATCCTGATGTCAAATTGACTATCTCACGATTATTCTTCTGAATGATTTTTTATTGACACATAATATGGATTACATGCATAGAATATGCAAGTCAGATATTTTGGGTATCCATCACCTTGAGTATGTATCATTTCTATGTGTTGGGAACAATTCAAAATCCTCTCTTCTAGCTACTTTGAAATATAAAATACATCTTTGTTAACTATAGTCACCCTACTCTGCTGTTGAACATTAGAACTTATGCCTTCTATCTGAATATATGTTTGTACCCATTAACGGACTTCTCTACAGCCTCCCTCCCCCCATATGCCCTTCCCAGCCTCTGGTATTTGTTATTCTACTCTCTGCCTCCATGAGATCAATGTTTTAGTTTTTATATGTGAGTGAGAACATTTGATATTTATCTTTCTGTGCCTGGCATATTTTATTTAACATAATAACCCCTGGTTCCGTCCATGTTATTACAAATGACATTATTTCATTCTTTTATGGCTCAATAGTATTCCATGTGTATATACCACTTTTTATTTATCCATTCATCCATTGATGGATATGTCATTCTATATCTTTTCTATTTTGAATAGTGCTGCAGTAAACATGAAAGTGCACATATTCTTTAATAAATTGATTTCTTTTCCTTTGGATGAATACCACATAGTAGGATTGTTGGGTCATATTGTAGCTCTATTTTTAGTTTTTTAAGAAATCTTTATACTGTTTTTCCATAGTGGTTGTACTGATTTACATTTCTATCAACAGTGTGAAAGAGTTCTCTTTTATCTGCATCCTCGCTGGATTCTGTTACTTTTTGTCTTTTTATTAATAGCCATTCTCAGATAAGATGATATCTCATTGTGGTTTTGATTTGCAATTTCCTGATTATTAGTGAAGTTGAGCATTTTTTCATATACCTCTTGGCCAATTGTATGTATTCTATTGAGAAATGTCTATTCTTGTCCTTTGCACACTTTTAAATAGAATTGTTTTGTTCCTGTTGAGTTTTTTTAGTTACTTTTATAGTTTAGATATTAGTTGTTTGCCAGATAAATAGTTTGCAAAAATGGTCTCTCATTCAATGGGTTGTCTTCTCACGTTGCTGATTGTTTCCTTTGCTGTGCAGAATCTTTTTACTTTAATATAGTCCCATTTGTGTATTTTAGTTTTTCCTGCCAGTGATTTTGAGGTCTTAGCCATAAAATATTTGCTTAGACCAATGTCCTGAAGTATTTTTCCTGTAATTTTTTTCTATTAACTTTAGAGGTTTGGACCTTACATGTAAGTCTTTAATCCATCTTGAGTTGGTTTTTGCATAGGGTGACTGATCGGGGGCCTGTTCCATTCTTCTGCATGTGGCTGTCCAGTTTTCCCAGGACCATTCACTGAAGAGTGTCCATTCCCCAGTGTATATTCTTGGCACCGTTGCCAAAAATCAGTTGTCTGTAAGTATGTAAATTTATTTTGGGGTTCTTTACTCTCTTCCATTTATCTATATATCTGTTCTTATACCAATACCATGCTGTTTTGGCCACTGTAGCCTTCTAATATATTTCGAAGTCAGGTAGTGTGGTACCTCCAGCTCTGTTTGTTTTGCTCAGAATTGTTTTGGTTATTTGGGCTTCTTTTGTTCCATGTACATTTTTGGAATATTTCTTCTATTTCTGTGAAAAATGATGTTGATATTTTAAAAGAGATTGCATTGAATCTCTAGATTGCTTTGGGCAGTACGGTCATTTTAACAATATTATTTCTTCCAATCCATGAGCAAAAAATGCTTTTTTGTTTATGTCCTCTTCAATTTGTTTCATCAGTGTTTTGTAGTTTTCCTGGTAGAGGTCTTTCACCTCCTTGGTTAAATGGGATTAACGTCTTGGTTTCTTTCTCAGCTAATTCATTATTGGTGTATAGAAAATCTACTAATTTTTGTATGTTGATTTTCCTGCAACTTCACTAAATTTATCAGATCTAAATCTTTTTGGTGAAGTATTTAGGTATTTCTAATACAAGATCATATCATCCTCAAAGAGTAACAACTTGACTTCTTTTCCAACTTGTATGCCTATTATTTCTTTCTCTTGCCTGAATACTCTGGCCAGGACTTCTAGTACTATGCTGAATAGGAGTGGTGAAAGTGGATACCTTTGTCTTGTTCTGGTCTTTAGAAGACAAAGCTTTATGTTTTCCCCATTTAGTATGATGTTGGCTGTGGGTTTTTTGCATATGGACTTTATTATTTTGAGGCATGGTCCATCTATTACTACTTTGTTGAGAGCTTTTGTCATGAAAGGATGTGAAATTGTATTGAATGCTTTTGCCATGTCCATTAGGATAATTATGGGTTTTGTCCTTCATTCCATTAATGTGATGAATCACATTTATTGATTTGTGTGTACATTGAACTATTCTTGCATTCCTGGGATAAATCCCGCTTGATCATGATATATTATCTTTTTATGTGCTGTTGGATTTGATTTGCTAGTATTTTGGTAAGGATTTTTTTAATATGTGTTCATAAGGTATAGTAGCTTATAGTTTTCACTTTAGGTTGTGTCCTTGTTTGATTTTGGTATCTGAGTGACGCTGGCCTCATAGAATGAGTTAGGTAGATTTCCCTCCTCTGCAATTTTTTGGGGGATAGTTTGAAAGGAATTGGTGTTAGTTCTTTGAAAGTTTGGTAGAATTCAGCAGTTATGCCATTAGTCGTGAATTTTTCTTCATTGTGAGACTTTTCATTACTGAGTCAATCTCATTATTTGTGTTTGTTACTAATCTCTTCAAGTTTTCTATTTCTTCCAAATTCAGCTTTGGTAGGTTGTATATGACTAGAAATATGTCTGTTTCTTCTAGGTGTGCCAGTTTGTTAGCATATAATTTTTCATGATAGTATCTGATGATCTTTTGTATTTTTGTGGTATCAGATGTAATATCTCTTTTTCCATTTCTGATTTTGTTTATTTGGATCTTCTTTCATTTTTTCCTCACTAGTCTATCTAATGGTTTGCTTTGCATGTATCTGGGTGTTCTGGTGTTGGGTACGTATGTGTTTAGAATTATTGTCCTCTTGCTGAGTTGATCTTATTATTATTATAAATGACCTTCTTTGTCGCTTTTTACTGTTTTTCACTTAAAGTCTGTTGTATCTGGTGTAAGAGTAGCTATTTGTGATACAGTTTTTATTTGCATAGAATATATTTTTTGGTTTTTATTTGCATAGAATATCTTTTTCCATCTCTTTATTTTTAGTCTATATATGTCTTTATAGGAGAAATGATGCAGGGTACAGCCTCACTCCTAGCTGCTTTCATGGGCTGGCATTGAGTGTCTGCAGCTTTTCCAGGCACATGGTGCAAGCTGCCAGTGGATCAACCTTTCTGGGGTCTGGAAGATGGTGGTTCTCTTCTCACAGGTCCACTAGGCAGTGCCCCAGTGGGGACTCCTTGTGGGGCTCCAACCCCACATTTCCCTTTTGTACTGCCCTAGCAGAGGTTCTCCATCAAAGCTCCAACCCTGGAGCAGACTATTGCCTGGACATCCAGGCATTTCTATACATCCCCTGGAGCAGACTTTTGCCTGGACATCCAGGCATTTCTATACATCCTTTGAAATCTAAACAAAGGTTCCCAAAACGCAATTCTTTACATCTGTGCACCTGCAGGCCCCAAACCACCTGGAAATTGCCAAGGCTTGGGGCTTGTATTCTCTGAAGCAATGGCCTGAACTGTGTATATTGACCCCTTTTCGCCATGTGTGGGATGTAAGACACTGAGTCCTGAGGCTGCACAGAGCAGCAGCAGGGCTATAGGCCAGCCTAGAAAGCCATTTTTTACTCCTAGGCCTCAGGGCCTGTGCCTGTGATGAGAGGGGCTGGCATGAAGGTCTTTGACGTGTCCTGGAGACATTCCCACCCCCTGCTCCTTGTCTTGTGTTTAACATTTGGCTCCTAGTTACTTATGCAAATTTCTAGAGCCAGCTTGAATTTCTTTCCAGAAAATGGTTTTTCTTTTCTATTGCATTATCAGGCTACAAATTTTCCAAACTTTTATGCTCTGCACCAGATGATGGAAACACAAAATATCAAAACCTATGGCTTTCAGCAAAAGCAGTACTAAGAGAGAATTTTGTAGCTATAAGTGCCTACTTCAAAAAAGAAGAAAAATTTCAAATAAACAACCCGACAATGTATGTTAAATAATGAGAAAAGCAAGAGCAAACCAAACCCAAAATTAGTAGGAGAAAAGAAATAATAAGGATCAAAGCAGAAATAAATGAATTAGAAATAAAGAAAACAATACAAAAATTAAAAAAATAACTGATTTTTTGAAAAGATAAAATTGACAAAGCTTTAGCCAGACTAACTAAAAAAAAAAGAGAGAGAGAGAAGACCCAAATAAATAAAATTAGATATAAAAAAGGAAACATTACAACTGATACTGAAGAAATTCAATGGATCATTAGTGGCTACTATGAACAACTATATGCCAAAAAATTGGAAAAACCTAGAAGAAATAGATAAATTCATTGACACATACAACACTAAGTAATGTGATAGAAGCCATAATAGAAAGTCTCTCAGAGAAGAAAAACCTGGGACCTGATGGATTCTCTGCTGAATTTTACCAAACATTTAAAGAAGGACTAATTCCAATTCTACTCAAACAATTCCAAAAAATAAAAGTGGAAGGAATACTTCCAAACTTTTTTTCTACAAGGCCAGTATTACCTGATACCAAAATCTGACAAAGACACATTAAAAAAATAAACTATAGGCCAATTTCACTGATGAATATTATTGTAAAAGTTCTCAACAAAATACTGGCAAACTGAATTCAACAACGCAATAAAAAGATCATTTATTATAACCAAGTGGGATTTATCCCAGGGATACAAGGACAACTCAACATATGCAAATCAATTAATGTTATAGATCATATCAACAGAATGAAGGACAAAAACCCTAACTTCATTTCAATCGATACTGAAAAAGCATTTGAAAAAATTTAACATCACTTTACAATAAAAACCATCAAAAAACTGAATATAGAAGGAACATACCTCAGAACAATAAAAGCCATATATGAGAGACTTATAGCTAGTATCATGCTGAATAGGGAAAAACAGAAAGCCTTTCCTCTAAGATCAGGAACATGACAAAGATGCCCACTTTCACCACTGTTATTCAATATAGAACTGGAAGTCCTAGCTAGAGCAGTTAGACAGAAGAAAAGAAATATAGGGCATCCAAATTAGAAAAGAGGAAGTCAAATTATACATATTTCCAGAAGATAAGGTATTAAGTTTAGAAAAACCTAAAGACTACACCAAAAAAAAAAAAACAAAAAAACGATTAGAACTGATAAATAAAATCACTAAAGTTACAGGATACAAAATCAACATACTAAAATCAATAATATTTCTGTATGCCAACACTGAACAATCTGGAAAAGAAAGCAATCTGTTTTACAATAGCTACAAATAAAATACCTGAGAGTTAACCAAAGAAGTTAAAGTTCTCTGAAATGAAAAGTATAAAACATTAATGCAGTAAATTGAAGAAGTCACAAAAATATGGAAAGATATACCATGTTCATGTATTAGAATAATCAGTATTGTTAAAATGTCCATACTATCTAAAACAATCTACAGATTAAATGCAATCCCTATGAAAATACCACTGACATTAGTCACAGAAATAGAAAAAACAATCCTAAAATGTATACGGATCCAGAAAATACCCATAATACCCAAAGCTATCCTAAAAAAAAAGAAAAACTGAAGTAATAACATTACCAGACTTCAAATTATACTACAATGCCATAATAATCAAACAGCATGGTACTGGCATGAAAACAGACACATGGATCAGTGGTACAGCATAAAGAATGCAGAGATAAAGCCATCTACCTACAGTGAACTAATTTTGACAAGGTTTCCAAGAATATACATTGGGTAAAAGACAGTGTCTTCAATAAATGGTGCCTGGAAAACTGGATATTCATATGCAAAAGGATGAAACTAGACCCCTATCTCTGCCATATGTAAAAATCAAATCAAAATCAATTAAAAGCTTAAATCTCAGGCCTCAAACTATGAAACTACTACTAGAAAACATTGGGGACAATCTCTAGGACACTGGTTTGGGCAAAGATTTCTTGAGTAATATCCCACAAGCATAGGTAACCAAAGCAAAAATGAACAAATGAGATCACCTCAAATTAAACAGCTTCTGCACAGCAAAGGAAAGAACCAGCAAAGTTAAAAGACAGCCCACAGAGTGGGAGAAAATATTTGCAAACTACTCATCTGACAAGGGATTAATAACCAGAATATATAAGATGCTCAAACAATTCTATCAGAAAAAATCTGATAATCCCATCAAAATGGGCAAAAGATCTTGAATAGACATTTCTGAAAAGAAGGCATACAAATGGCAAGCAGGCATATGAAAAAGTGCTCAACATCATTGATCATCAGTGAAATACAAATGAAAACTACGATGACATATTATTTTGCCCAAATTAAAATTACTTTTATCCAAAAGTCAGGTAATAACAAATGCTGGTGAGGATGTGAAGAAAAGAGAACCCTGGTATACTATTAGTGGGAATGTAAATATTGCAACCACTATGAAGAGCAGTTTGGAAGTTCCTCAAAAAGTTAAATATAAAGCTACCACATGATCCAGCAATCCCATTCTTGGAAATATACCCAAAAGAAAGGAAATCAGTATATTGAGGAGATATCTGCACTCCCATGTTTCTTGCAGCACTTTTCACAATAGCCAAGATTTGGAAGCAACCTAAGTATCCATCAACTGATCAATTGATCAAGAAAATATTGTACATATACATGGTGGAGTATTATTCATCCATAAAAAAGAATGAGATTCAATCATTTGCAACAACTTGGTTGGAACTGGAGATCACTATGGTAAGTGAAATAAGTCAGGCACAGAAAGACAAACATTGCATGTTCTCACCTGTTTGTGGGATCTAAAAATCAAAACAACTGAACTCATGGACATAGAAAGTAGGATGGTTACCAGAGACTGGGAAGGATAGTGGAGGGGCTGGTGGGAAGGTGGGATGGTTAGTGGGTACAAAAAACTAGTTAGAAAGGGTGAATAAAACCTACTATTTGATAGTACAACAGAGTGATTATATTCAATAATAACTTAATTGTACATTTTAACATAAAATAAAAGGAAAATGAATTCTAGAGTAGAGATTCTCAAACTTTAATATGGCTATGAATCATATTGATCTTGCTAACACGCATATTTGGATTATCTGAGATTCTGCATTTAAAATATTAGCTCCCAGTTGATGCTGATGTTACCAGTCTGTGGCCCATACTCTAGTATTAATATTCTCTAAATTCTTAGATACCTTATAGCTTCACTAGTTTCAAGGCAACAGCATAGAATTATGGATCAAAGACTCTGAAGGTGCACAAAATTGGCTTCAAGTCTTAGCTCTGGGCTTCTCAACGATGTGACCTTGGCCAAGCTTTTCTGTCCTGGCCTCAGTTTTCTTATTTATAAAATTGGGCAAAATGGTGCCAACTCTGGGATGTTATTGTGGGGACTGAATGATATACAACAAAAGCAGAGTACTTACCATAGTACCCGGCACATAACCCTCAAAAATGGTCAGCTTTGTGTTATAACTGCAAATCAGCATTCTATATGGGAACATGAAGAGTGTTATGGATGGCTGACTTGTGTCACAGCCAGACACTCAGATGGTTGCTGCCAGTAGGCATTACCTTTGAACTACAAGTGGTACAGAGATGTTGAGAGAAAACCAGGACAGAACTGAGAGTTTAGGCACAAAGACTAAGTGGGCCTCTGCCAAACAGAAGAGCAAAAGCTAGGAAGCGGGGCTGCCATGGCTTTCCAGTATCTTCCATGTCATTTTGCAAGTAAAGAAAGGAACATAACTCCTAGCTGCTAGCTGTTTTGTGGTCTGTGGGCTGTGTAACATAGGAAATAGGAAACAGAATCACTGCAGAAGCAGAAGGGAACTCATCTTGTTATTACTCTTCTCTGTCCCTTTTGTACTTAGTAACTACCCCCCAAGAATGCACCCTTAAGACTCAGGCTACATTTATTCTGGCAAGTATATGATAAAAAAAACCCACAGTCCCCAGATACAGCATTAAAAAGGACTACATGACCTTAACATGTCTCCTTTGATTCCAAACAAAAGAGCCATATCAACAAAAAACACTATTCTTTTTTCTCAGTAGGGATGGCTGAAAGTGGCAGCTGTTGTATAAGCCCGGATGCCAACAAAGGGACAAAGGGACACATCTTGGATCTATGAGAGACAAACAGGAAAACAGCAAATGACATTAATTCCATTTGATTCAAGAGCAAGTGCAGATGGTCTGGAGAGGCAAGGCAACACTTGGGCAGCAGAATGGAGATGGAGGGGTTGGGGAGGAAGCCACCTAGCAAAAACATTGCACCCGTAAGTCCTTTGTGGCCTCCAATAAGAGCAAAGACATTATCAGAGGAGGGGTAAAACTATTGCAGACCTGAGTAAAATGAGTTTGTTTTTAACTTGTGAAACAAACTCAACATAGAGAAGGACATGTTTTGAATATTACCTACAACAGCTCCCAAAACATAAAGGGGAAAGGGAACATGAAATTAAGTTCAGCTGGTTGTAACTCAGTCCCATTTGCTTTTTAACAAATTCCATTGAGATTAATCGTCTACTAAGAACAATGTGTGTGCTTCTGTCTTAAGATGAAATTTTTCTATACTTACAATTTATTAACTCAACCAACCTCATTTCCACCTTCCTTTACTGTTACATGTGGACAAAGAATGTGGTTCTTTATGATGGAACTTGAGCAGAAGGAATGTGCTCCAGGCCTGGCCCATAAAATCCTTCCTTGCAGTTTTGCTCTCTTATTTGACTATAGAACAGAATATATTTGTAAGACCTTCTAGAAGTCTGAGCTTTAAGATAGGAAACTGAGCCCTTAAATGATTGAATGGAGAAAGCCCAAATTCTCACCTGACCCCATGGCTCCATTACATGTGTGAGAAATAAATATTTACTGTCTTAAGCCATTTAAATAGGAGTGCTGTGTGCTAGAACAGCTAGTCTACCCAGATTAACATATATGTATGATGCAATGGGAGCGTAGAGGATGAACTACCTTAGTCTGCCTTAGTCCCAGGGAATACTGAAAGGCATTGCAGATATGAAAACACCCAGCAGAGTAGAAGAAGAGCTCTAACTTTATCCCATTTGATAAACTCCATTAGTATTCCCATTCTTCACTTCTTGAATCCCTACTCAGTCATATCACTTTAAATGTCATACCATTGGGTGAAGTGTATTATTCTGCTTTATTAATGTTGGGGTTGGCCATGCCACTTGTTTTGGTCAATGGAATGAGTAGAAGAAGGACTGCAAGTTTACTGACCAAGCAAGGGCAGGAGAAAATTCTTGGATGAGGCAAAAACAAACTCTCATGGATAAGACATCACTAACAGAATGGGTTATTTGGGAAAGCACGTTTCAGTATGGTTGGAGTCTTAAATATTAGGGAAGACTAGAAAGGCATGTATGCCATTTATTAGAACAGTGTGGGAAACTGTGGCCTGTGTGCCAAATCTGGCCTACTGCTTATTTTGGCACAGCCTGGAAATTAATAATAGTTTTTATACTTGTAGAAGATTGTAAAAACTCAAAAGAAGAATAATATTTTGTGGCACATGAATATTATATGAAATTCAAATTTCACTGCCAGTAAATTAAGTTTTATTGGAATTCAGCCATGTTCATTCATTTACATATTTTCTATGGCTGCTTTGGCACTACAATGGTAGAGATAAATAGTCATGGCAGAGACCATATGGCCTACAAAGCCTAAATATTTATTATCTCTCTCTTTCCAAAAATGTTTGCCAATCTCTGCTTTAGAGCTCTAACTTTATCCCATTTGATAAACTCCATTAGTATTCCCATTCTTCACTTCTTGAATCCCTACTCAGTCATTTGACTTTAAATGTCATACCATTGGGTGAAGTGTATTATTCTGCTTTATTAATGTTGGGGTTGGCCATGCCCCTTGTTTTGGTCAATGGAATGAGGGAGAAAGTGATAGTGCACTGATTCCAAGCTTTGCCAATAGAAGAGATCACATGTTTTGCTTTTCCCATTCGTTTTTCTAAATGGGAAAACAATCTCATGAGACGGACAGTTCCTGCATATGATAAGAAAGAAAGGAATATGGAGAAGAGCTACCTCAACTGAACTGCAGACCTAAATGAAACAGAGCCACTTCAGCTAATACTCAGACCTATTAGTGTTAGCAGTGAATGCTTATTGTATGCCAGTGAGCTTTGAAATTGTTTGTTAAGCAGCAATAGCTGACTGACACATCATGTAGCTACTGAGGAGAGGAAATTACCAGATGCAAGTCCAGACATACTCCCTTATAACTAAATTTTAAAGAATATTAGTGAGTTAAAGTTGTCAAGACCAAATGCTAAAGGCATTTATATTAAGCATATGGAAACCTAGTATGAAAATAAAATTAGAGTGAACTCAGACAGAAAACTCTTGTTTTTTTCTCCTTTTGTGAAGTCTGACATTCTCTCCCCAAAGTTAAGTGGTACTATGTTCACATAGAAAGTTTCCTTTTCTTTCTTTTATTATAGCTCATATTTGTTTTGGCATACCTCTGCTATGTCTTTAATTTTTTATGACCTTCAATAGCCCTCTATAATAGGATATGCCTGTCTCCACACTCTGACCTCTACAGTTTGGAAGCTTGAGGATCCCTAATTCATCCATCCCAGGGAATTCTGGAATACAAATCATTTTATGAAATGTCTGAGAAAGGAGCTGAGGTAAAACATCAAAAATGTCCTTTTCAGGTTTCTTGGTTAATGCCTGTGTGAGTTGTCATGGTGACTGGGGAAAAGATGAAGATCAGAGAAGAGATTAGAGAAGATATTGTCATATTGGGACCTATAAAGCCTTGTGAACATTTGCTTCTTCGAAATTAACTCAGGAAATTGCATCATTCACTGACGTGGTTCTCTGAATAACACAAGGTCAATAAAATCTCAAGATTCTATGAACTGGGATGATTTCTTCTTTTTCTTTTCTCAGAGTCTTAGGGTTCATGGCTAGAAGAAGTATCCTGGGCATGGTAACATTAAAATATAAACATTTGAAATTTCCATATTTATGTATTAAATTGAAGCCTCCCACTTCCCTCTTCTAGTTGCCACCTGTGTTCTCACCACCAAAATAAAGCAAGTAAGAGAAGCAGACACATGAGGCACCAGTAATACTCAAAGCAATTAATCACAGTCTCTGGCGGGGGAGATGCAGGCATAAATATCTTTTGAAGTTCCTAGATTATTCCAATGTGCAGACAAGTTTAAGAACCACTGTTCTAAACCTCATTCTTGGTAAACTTGCATTCTGCACATTACAGGGGCATCAAGAGGCAAATAATTACCCAATTATAAGAGGTTGGAGGCATTTAGTCCAAATTGGCAAGTGTATCCATTAAGATATTTTCAGTTTCAAAGTAACAGAAAATCCAACTCAAACCTTTTTACATGATAAAAAATGTTTATAGTCTCATGTAAATGAAAAGTTCAATGGTAGTATTCTTTTTGTCTCTATGCTTCTACCCAGGGCATTATTGCTGGTGCTTCTAGGAAAGATTTCCATAAGCATCTGGTGCTATGTGCTTTCACTTCAGGTTTAGCCCCAAGAGAGAGCGCTTTCTTTCCCTCAACTACTAGACAATGTCTGGCCTACGCTTTGATTGGATCAATGTAGGCTGTCCCATTTACATATTAATCAATCACTAGCCAACTAGCTAGGAAACTCTTTTTTACTCTTGACTTAGAGCTACATTACAACATATTTCTGAACCAATTACTGGGACAAGCATTGGCTTAGGCCAATTAGGATTCACCACTAGAGCTGAGAGGGAAGAAAATTCCACCCACAAACCAGCCAACCCCATAATAGGATAGGAGTGGCTCCTGTTAGGAAGGGAGAAGTATGGAATATCTACTGGTTAAGCAGTCAACAAATATCCAAGAAACAGCAATGGAGATAAAGCAGAAGATGCTTTACATTATTTTGTGCTTCCTCATTAGTAGCAGAGTAGAACTGGATTCCTCCTGAGAAGGTCCTTCATACTTTCTTTTCCCCAAGTCATGAGCCACGCAAACAAGATTATAAATATCACCAATGTCTGATCATTCTCAGGCATTGTTTAGTAAGATACTGAAGACAACCTGTATCAAGAGAACAAAAACCTCCATCTTCACATCTTGGTCTATTTATAGACTGTTTCTGATGAAATGACATGTCAGATCCTCTGGTATGCTGTCCTTAGACTTCAATGTTCTACAAATCCCTGGGGGCTTTGTAAAAATTCAGAATATGATTCAGCAGGTCAATAGTCAGTTATAAGGTTCTGCATTTCTAAGAAGCTCTGAGGCTATGCTGCTGCTGCTGTTTTGCAAATGATACTTTGAGTAGGAGTCTAGAGTATACCACTGTACCATAAAGATATTTTGAGCAAAAGACATTTGAGCTCCTGAAATCTCTTATTTGCCTAAAAGCAGAACCTCTTGAACTCAATTGTCATAAATACCGTCCTTGGGAGCAACAGGGAAGATTGACTCATCCCCTGAGAGAAGTCAGCACCACACCTAAGCAGACATTGTCACAAAATTATCATATCTCCAATCTATTTTCCTAAGAGTCCATTTAACTTTCCTGAAAGTCATTTTCTTGTACGTGCTCTTCTCTCGCTCTCTTTTCCCTGTTAAGAGGAGGTAGTGGCCGGGCGCCGTGGCTCATGCCTGTAATCCTAGCACTTTGGGAGGCTGAGGTGGGTGGTTCACGAAGTCAAGAGATCGAGACTATCCTGGTCAACATGGTGAAACCCTGTCTCTACTAAAAATACAAAAAAAAAAAAATTAGCTGGGCATGGTGGCACGTGCCTGTAATCCCAGCTACTCAGGAGGCTGAGGTAGGAGAATTGCCTGAACCCAGGAGGTGGAGGTTGCCATGAGCGGAGATCGCGCCATTGCACTCCAGCCTGGGTAACAAGAGTGAAACCCTGTCTCAAAAAAAAAAAAAAAAAAAAAGAGGAGGTAGTGTGGAGTGGGGTATAAAGATGGTACATACGCCCCAAATTACAAATGCCTTCTTGAGTCACATTTTTCTGTGAACTCCCATATGTACATATGTAAATAAAATCTATCTTTTCTCTTGCTCATCTGTTTATTATCAGTTAAATTTGCAGACCCCCAGTCAAAAAAATCTAAGAAGGTGGAGAAATGTTTTTAATTCTCTGGCAGTTTGGTGACAAAAATGGGATGGATGTGAAGACTGCAGCTGAGATTTTGGGATCTCTGACAAAGCTAGTGAAAGCAAACTTTTATTTTTATGTTAATTAATTTACTTTTAACCAATCAAACTCCCTGATCTCTGCTTAGGGTTGGGTGGAATGAAGGTGGTAAGAGCCTCTTCTTGTCTTTTCTTTCTAAATGTAGATTGGAAGGAGAAAATACTTGAAAGAAGTAGTTTTTTGATTATTATGACTTTGGGATGACTCAGCTTTGAGTATTTTCCCTCCCATTGGATAGTCACTTTTTTCCTGATTTTCTTGTTTTGTGTCCTGAGAGCTTGGCTTGCATCTAGTGAGAGTGTCCTCTCTCTGGCTTTCTGCTTTGTGGGTGTGGGAGGGCATAGGTTGTCAGGCCTACACCTGTAGGTGACCAGATGTCAGGTTGGAGGGCCATGCGAATTTGTAGTCAGTTGTGCAGAAATGTGGAAGTCTAGACAACTCATTTGCCGCTGATATTCTAGTGACCCATATCCATCCTTCAGGGTGCTCATTTCTCTTTCCTTATTGCCTTGACTGCCTGTGGCAATGAGGGTTTTTGCTTTCTTTCTTTTTGACTGTCTTTCACTCCGGAGTGACTTTGGATCACAGGGGCGCATGTTCTGCCGCTTCCTTGGGTACACCTCTTGCATCCATTGCTAAGCCATTTAAAAGGCTTATTGGTTTTGAGAAAGAAAAAAAACCTTTTATCCAAGAAACATGAACCCCTATAATTAGCAGGCCCAGAAGGGCATTTATAATGTAATAGCAGTCAAGTCTCACTACTCCTTGAGCTAAATAATCACTTCTTGAAGCCACTTGCTACGTAGACTCTAGACTGACTCCAACAAGCCGTAAAATGCCATATACCCTATAGTTCAACAATGTATAGCCAATCACTAACTAATGTTATTGCTGTAAACCAATGAACATTTCTGATGAAGAACTTTTGTAATTGCTCCCTCCTCAGATTCATCATTTTTTAATTTAAAAACTTGAGCCTCTCTTTTATTCTCTGGAGTACTCCCCAAGGCAAGTTGGAAGTGTGTCCCAGGCTGCAGTCCTCAACATTTGTGCTTTAATAAACTGTTTAAATTGCATTTTGACCCTTTTGATTATTTTAGGTTGACAGAGCCATATGTCAAAAGACAAAATTACAACAAATTTAGTTTAAAAATCTTTATTTGCTTTTATATGTGATTCTGGAGTCGAGCAACACCTCATTCTATGAAACAGTATGAGTATTCTGACAAGCTGAGCAGAAGAGTTTGGCTTTATAGGTAGAAAGCAGAAAAAAGCAGAAACTGTAACTGCAGGACCAGCCCAAACAAAATGTTGAGTTACCATGTACATATAACAGAGCTGTAAACTGCATGTCATGTAGCCCAGCTATATACAATAGAAAAACTTTAACCTCTAACTGGGCCAGGAACCAATTAGTCCTCCCCTAAGCACCAAGAAGACTGAGACATGGCAGGAACCTGAATGCCTAAACTCTTTCAGAAGTGTGGAGTACATTGGGCTAGAAGATCTGCAGATAAAATTTTCAACACACCTTTCTGTAAACGCTCAAATTTAAAGCCCTTGGCCAGGCATGGTGGCTCATGCCTGTAATCCCAGCACTTTGGAATGCTGAGGCAGGTGGATTGCCTCAGGTCAGGAGTTTCAAGACCAGCCTGGCCAACATGGCAAAATCTCATCTCTCCTAAAAATACAAAAATTAGCTGGGTGTACTGGCACGTACCTGAAGTCCCAGCTACTTTGAGGCTGAGATAGGAGAATTGCTTGAACCTGGGAGCCAGAGATTGTAGTCAGCAAAGACTATGCCATTGCACTCTAGCCTGGGTGACAGAGCAAGACTCCATCTCAAAACAAACAAACATAAAAACCCCACAAAATTTAAGGCACCCCAATTAGACTTGCCAAGACAACATTCCTAATTCCTTTCCCTTGCCTTCTGAATCCATAAACTTGCCCCAGACCCCAAATTGGAAATACTGCTCCTATTTCCTTCCTGACCAGTTTTGCAAATAAAGCCTTTCTTTTCTCAAAAGCCAATCCACATAATATTGGCTTCTATGAGCATCAGGAAACAAGCTCGTTTGCTTGATAATAAAACAAAGAACAAAAAACAGATTGGTCATTTCAAAGTTATTTTTCTTATAGGGTTAAAACAGTGGAGACTTCCTTATTAGGGTGTCTCAGGTTGACTAGAATATTTTATGTTTGGAGGAAAATTATCCTGTTTCAAAGTTCAGTTTGATTACATTTGAACTCTTGCTTTAAAACAAAAAAAGTCAGTACTGCCAGGAGTATTTTCTGTTTGTCTCAGCCAAAACCTGATAAGAAGGTATTCGAAAGGATTTTCAGAGAGCTCTCACCGTATAACAAATGTCCTATTTTATTTTGCTATAGAATACTAGCCTAATTTTCCTGAGTCATTAGGCTTGGGGGTTAACCTGAGGGAAATTAGGAAATAGAGGTTAACCAATAAGTCAAATAAGACATTGAAATTCAATAAATGTTATGTTTATTAAAGTTTGAACATGACCAGCTGACACATTTCCTTCTGTCCCATTATCTGGCCAGACATGTCCACTCACAATAAAATTCTGGAGTTTGACTTGTACCCTCTAAGTCATGTTACACTGTTAACTTTTCTAATTTAGTGATGTCGAGTTCCTGACTGTTCATATATACTAATTGGAGCCCTAAAGTTGAGAAAGAATAGCCAGTGACTCAGTAAACTCTTTTACTAGGTTACCACATTCCCCTTTGGAATAAACGATCCTTGCAATAAAAAGAAATGGATTGGGGGCATGGTAGATTGAGGTCAAGCACCTTACAGATTCCAATGAAAGGAAAATGCATTGTAGAAAAAGAAATGTGAATTACCCCAAAAATTAACAGCACGATTTCTAGTTTGCATAGCAAAATGGACATTCTGAATTAAACATTAACATCAAATTGATCCAGTGCTGGTGATGTAATATTCAAATAAATGAGTTTTAAATAAATCATATTCTTTAGAATGTTGCCTTCCTACTGCCACAGGCATTGTATTCCAGCTTGTCCTCTGTCTGGATCAAAAGGAACATTCACATTTTTTAGGTAGCATAACAGAGCCTTCAGATTTCTCCAAGGTCCATTTCTGACAATAAGCACAGTTTAGTGGCTTCCTCTTATTCAGAGACTATAATCTGAATTTGAATTGGATTTCAATAAAGCAGCATTTGGAATGCAAATAGGAAAGTAATTAGGGTAACAAAAAAGAGTGTAAAAGTATATGATTCTTTAAATGCATCCTAAAACCCTTGGTTTGAGGACCACTCTCCCCCTCCTCCAAGCTGGAGCCCGGGCAGAATAAGCTGTGCTAATACAGAAAGCAAGAAAGTGATTAGTTGTTTTTGAAAATTACACCAGTTTCTCTAATGTTCTCTCAAAATAGCATGCTGATAATACACAGATCTTTGCAATTAAGTGGAAGGATAAAAGCAATGCACACATACTCATTCTAGAGAAACTTTTCCTAGGTGAATTAGCTGTCTTAGTAAATAAGCATGAAACGTAGTAACACCATAGGATAGTTAGCTGTTGGGTAGCTGATGACAGGATTTGGCCTTGCAATCTTCAAACACATAAGGGGGATGTAGTCTGTTGTATCACTGTTCACAATTATTTATATACCTTTCTGCTCCACTGAATCTGGACTTGAACACATAACCTACTTTGGCCAGTGGAATATGAGATAACTTGATGCAGACCAAGTTCAAGCAAAAGCTTTAAACATGACTGGTTCACCTTGGCCTTTCTCTTTCTCTCTGCCAGAAAATGGGCAGATCCTATCTTAAGTGCTACTTAAGCCAGGGTACTAAAATGAGAAGACATGTGAGGCAAAGCAGAGCTAATCAGAGCTGAGCAAAGCCACAGTAGATGCAGCTAACCCCTGGTTAATTGGGAACTTCCAACATACAACGTGAGACATAATGTTTGTGGGTGTGAGCCATTAAGCGCCTTGTGACTGTAACTACAAGCCAAACAAACTAACACAGAACTTGATATATAGAAAAGGCATGATGCCACTGATTTTTCAAATCAGTGCTCATACTTGTGATTACGTTCGGGATTCTACCTTTGCGCTCACAGACAGATGGAGAAAAATGCCTTTTTCATAACAGTGTAAATTGAGCCTCTTACATGACTTCTTTAACCCACTGGACACGTGAAATAAGAAGTTCTTGTATTGTGATATATGTTATCCCAACTCTGAAAGTTCTGGAGACTTTCTTAGGTTTTTTGTTTTCCACATCAGGACATGAATGCTCTTGAAGCTACTTGAAGAAAGACTGTCAGGAGAAAAATTACTGAGGAAATTTACTACGTCTAATGTTTCTGGAATGTATCTACTCAGAAGAGCTACTTAAATAGAAAAACTTCGTTGTCTAACTCATGCTTGGAGCTAGTCTGTAGAACATAAGTGTTGTAGGAGCAAGATATAGGAGTGTGAAAAAAGGGCTAACAGAGGCTAACAACCTCAGGAGAAATGTCACACAAAGACAACAAGAAGACCTGTGAGATTTGCAGGTTTGAATGAACCACTGGAAAAGTAATTTCGCTTTGCCTTGAAGAGTAGTGCAATCTGTTTACATATTTGCAATTTCCATGATCTGAGCTAAAGTTTAAATAAACTATTCCTCACAAGTGCAAAGAAAATATAGCTTTACTTTTTGTCATCAATTTTTATTTACAGGTATAGATGAATATACCATATATACATATAATTTTTCATATATGCAAAACTGTGAATATAAACACAGTTTTAAGGCTACAGTCAGCCAACTTTTTCTATAAAGGGCCAAAATATTTCCAGCTTTGTGTACCATAAGGTCTCTGTTGCAACTACTTAACTCGGCCACTGCAGTGCCAAAGTAGCTATAGACAATACATAAATGAATGAGCATGGCTGTGTTTCAACAAAACTTTATTTATAAAGACAGATGGTAGACTGGATTTAGTCTACAAGCAGTGGTTTGTTGGCACCTGTTTTAGGTCTTATTTTCATTTGCCTTCACTGTTTACTTCTGTCTCCCTCTCCTCTCCTCACATGGGTCAACTTCCTCTAATTCCACCCCCCTACACACAAACCATGTTAATAGCATGTGTTCTCTTCCATATTTTTCTTCATAAAATAATTCACATTTTCTTCCTAAAATTCATAAACCCTTGATCCACTGGGCAGTAGGGAGATAAGAGCTTAAGCTGTAAATTAATGATTTTTTATTACTTAGGGTAAAAAGAAGTCCTAGTTACTATAAAAAATTCCCTAATCTTAGGATCTTTACCTAATAAAATGTTTAGCTCTTTTTTACATGAAATATGATGTAGGTGTTTATGACTAGTGGGCAGCCTTCATAGGGTGACTCAGAGACCCAGGCTTCCTTCAACTGTGGCTCTGTCATCACTTACGTCTTTAGAATCCTAGCCTCTTTTGGATCGTCAGCACCCCACTGATAGGAGAGGAAAGAGATAATGTAAAGGATGACATGGGAGCTTTTTATGAGCCAGGCCTAGAAGTGGAGTACACTTCTGTCCACATTTAATTGGTCATATCGCTACATGTAACTTCTAGGGATGTTGGAAATGTACCCATGTTGTGTGCCCAGTGATATATTCCAAGCTCTTAAAATAGATCGTTTCACAGACTGTTTTCCCTTCTAGTTTGAGAAGTAATTTGAACACTAGAATTCTACTCTCTCATATAAGTCCTTCATGTCTTACCCATTCTTAAGACCCAGATGAAATGTTCTCTCTCTTCTGTAGCCTTGCAACATGC
The DNA here is from genome assembly GCF_049354715.1 of Callithrix jacchus. NCBI lineage: Eukaryota > Metazoa > Chordata > Mammalia > Primates > Cebidae > Callithrix > Callithrix jacchus. The sequence continues at coordinate 14,598,511 of NC_133524.1, forward strand.
TCCATATAGAATTTATAATTTTATTAATTCACTGCAATTTTAGTTTCTTCATCTTTAGTCCTCAAGACCTTTACATATGTCTCTTTATTTTAGACCTGGTTACAATATTTTACATCCTTTTGCTCAACTCTTAAGTTCTAGCTGTATGCTAATCTGTGCACTTAGTGAGGTCATTATTAATGATTTTGTTTAATAATTCAATCTTACCCAGCCCTAACAATCTGCCTGGTACAATGCCGGGGCTTTGGGACCATCCCTTTTCTTTGAATTGCTGGCTGTTCTTAAACAACTTGCTCAAATTTTTTGTGCCTTAGTTTCCTAGACTACAAAATGGAGATAATTAAAAGAGTACTTATCTCATAGGGATGTCAAGATCAAATGAGATGATATTTGTGAAGTCTTAGAACAGTGCCTAGAGTATAGGAAGCCCTAAAGTAAGTGTTTAATAAATAAATATTTGTAATAAATGTATTTTACCTAACCAGCTGAAGTCAACCAGGATTATGCCCTTTCTGGTAGTAAGTATTTTGTTATGTGGACCTGATCTTGAGAGAAGGCTTTCCCAGCTGCATTGCTCCAGTCTATGGCCACTGCTCAATTGTTTCCTGTAGGTCTATCTCTACATACGGTGTCAAGATAAGCTGCAATGTCCTTGTCAAGCTTTCTAAAAGGCAAGTGGGATACAAACTAAATAACCTCTTAATTGAGTCTCACTAAGAACAAATACAGTAAAATACTAGTCCTGCATAGATGAGCTGGTACACTCCATGCTGGTTGCCATAAGAAATGTTCAAGGTGATTAGATATATAAGAATAATTAAAATTTGGTTTGTGTGTGTATGGAAATGAAGAAATCATATATGTGTACCCATGGAGGACATGTGATTGTTCAGATGGCATAAATATTGATGCAAAGGCCAAGGCAATGGTAGAACTTAGTGCTAACAGGAAGGCAGAGAAGAGGGCTCGGAAACAGGAACAGTTCCTGTTGCATAAAGGCAAAAGGCATAATATGGACACACCATAATATGAAGCCTCTTCCTACATTACTTAACTACCTATCTCCCCCAACTAAATTCATTACCTCCTAGTCAATAGAACATAGCCTGCTTTTGAGTTTGCCCTCAATAGCCAGGTAACTCGTAGTCATGTGATTTAAACTGCAAATGTATTTATCCTTTCTCACAATGAGATGTCAGAATTATGTGGTGAGCTAGAAATAAACTCACCCTCAGGCAAGAACTCATATTACACTTCCAGAAATCTTTTGTAAGGATGTAATAAATGATCAGTATTCTGATTTATTTATAATAATGTTAATTGTAGCCTTACTTAAAGTAACTAAATAGAAAAGAAAACACTCAAATTATGGAACATTCATATAGGATTTTATGTAGCCATTTATATTCCTATTTTTAAAGTTCATTAAATGACAAAGAAATATGTTATTATAATATATGTTAGGATTTTTTATGAGGTTACAGAATGACTTGCAGAATATAATCTTGATTTTATTGAAATATATATATATATGCATTGACACAAACATAAAAACTGAAAGGAAAAATATCAAAAAGTTAATATTAATTATCTCTAGGTGTTATATTTACAAGTCACTTGCATTATCTTCTTACATTTTTTATGGTTTCTATATGTTCTTAAGTAAGCATATATTGCCTTTATATGCAGAAAAAAATACATTTTAGCTAACATAATATTAATTTCGAGTGACAAATCATGTCAAAACTGTTAGGTTAGGAAGTAGTACTTTGGGGCAACATTTCCCAGAGTGAGTTCCGGGATTCAGTTCCAAGAGATACAGAGCTCATCAGAGCTACAGCAGCCACAGCCAAACCACAGTTAATGACTTGGAAGGTGAACAGGAAATAAATGTGTGTTCCTGTAAACCTCTATAAACTGAGGAGTTGCTTGTTGCTACAACAAAGGTAAGTCAGAAGATAACCTCACGAGTTCTGTGACCTGGTTAGTTCTGCTCCTTATTGTGACTTTTCTTTGAACAGAATTTCTATAAGTTAGACTTAAACACTTTGAAGATTACCCTTCATCTCATTTTTCAGATAGGTAAGCTGAGGCTCAAAGAGGTAAAGTAGCCTAAAGACACAATGACTTAATTACAAAACCAAGATTGGAGTTCTTTCTGTCTAGGGCTCCTTCACTAGATTTTTAGTGGATGGTGTAACTGAAAGACTATTGGGAAGACTTTGTATGTTGGTGCCCAAAGCACTGCCCACCTAAGTGCAGTTTATTTTCATAGTATTGCCAAGCAACCCAACCCCTGGTCTCCCTGATGTACATTATAGACCTGGAATCAGAAGCATGTCATCAGCTCTAAACGTAAATGTTTATGTAAAAATTGGGGAACTTATTAAAAGTCATTAACACCCAATGTTTATAGTGAGAAAGTCAAAATAATATAAATATATCATTTCTATCCAAACTGATCTGTGGAATCAATGCAAGTTCAATAACTATCCTGATAGATTTTGTGTTTTCTGAGACAGAGTCTCCCTCTGTCACCCAGACTGGAGTATAATGGCATGATCTCGGTTCAGTGGAGCCTCCGCCTCCCAGATTCAAGTGATTCTCTTGCCTCAGCCTCCTAAGTAGCTGGGATTACAAGAATGTAATTCCAGGCATGTAAATGTCCGGTTAATTTTTTATATCTTTAGTAGAGACGGGGGTCTCACTATGTTGCCCAGGCTGCTCTTGAACTCCTGACTTCATGATCCACCACCTTGGCTTCCCAAAGTGCTGGGATTACAGGTGTCAGCCACCACACCCAACCCTGACAGATTTTTTTTAAAGATTCAAAAATGTGTATGGAAGAAAAGAGTCAGACTTGTCTATAAATTCATGAGGAAATTATAGGGTAGGATTATTTGGTAAGAGAGGTATCACTATACAATGAAGTCAAAGGTATAATCATTAGAACAATGAAGAATTCATGCAGAGCTAGAAAAAAATAGACCAATGGAACTGCAGAGTCCAGAAAGAGATGAAGAGACAGCATTTCAAATCAGGGGTGAATGGATGAACTTCTTGATAAACAACTCTGACAATTATTCCATAAAAAAATGAATTTAGATCCTAATCACAGATCATCCAACATTCAGTTTTTAGGTACCTTTAAAACTTAAGCAAAGAAAGCAAAACTTCGACATTCCTAGAAGAAAAGAGGATAATATTTTTGAGTTTTGAGTAGAAAAGAATTTTGTAAACTACTTATGCATACAAACTATTAAGGAAACAAACAATTGATAAATGTGACTACGTTAAAAATTTTTCTTTCTTTAGGATAAGCCCTCCCACTTTCCCACTGGTCAAGTATGAAGAAATTGAAGAAGGAAGCCATAAACTGTGAGGAAATATTTATGACCAACGGAGAATTAGCATCCAAAATACATTAAGAAATTCTAAAAATCCATGTAAAAAATACAAGCAAACCAAGGAAAAATGGCCAAAATCATTTATAGAAATAAGAAACCTCCATGACTAATAAACTTATGAAAACATGCTTGACGTCATTACACATCAGAGCCATTTAAAGAAAAAAATATAGTGTCTCTTTATTACACCAATATTATTGATTGAATTGTGCCTCTTCCCTCCCAAATTGCTATGTTGAAGTCCTTACTCTCAATGTGATTGTGTTTGAAGTAAGAAAGTAATTAAGGTTAGTTTAATTCATAATGATAGGGCCCTAATTGGATAGAATTTGTTTCCTTATGAGAAGTGACATAAGAGAGCTGGCCCTCTCTCTCTCACACTTTGCCATGTTAAGACACAGCAAGAAGGTGGCCATCTGCCATCCAGGAAGAGAGTCATCACCAGAACCTAACCATGCTAGCAGCTTGATCTCAGACTTACAGCCTCCAGAATATTGAGAAAGTAAATTTTTTGTTTTTTAAGTCACCTAGTCTATGGTATTTTGTCATGGCAACCCAAGGTGATTAAGACAACTAGATCAGCAAAAATTTTTAAGTCTGACAATACCAAGTGGTGTGAGTATGAGTTAAGGGTAATCTTATACATTGCTAGTGGAATTAAGAATCAGTACTTTTTTAAAAATTGTATATATTTAAGGTATGGAACATGATGTCTGATAAAAATATACATAATGAAATGATAAGTCAATACTTTGGAAAACAATTTGGCATTGCTTAGTTATTTTAAAGATAGTCTAACCTGCAATCCAGATATTCTACTTTTTGCTATTATCCTAGAGAATTTCTTCTAGGTGCACACAGGAAACATAAACAAAAATGTGTTTTGCCACATTTTTGTAATAGAAAAAATACAAGCAAAACAAAACCAAGAACAACAAAAACAACAAAATAATACAAGTGCCTACTATGGGAGAATGGCTAAGAGAATTCTGGAATAATAATAGACTGGAACATTAAACAAGAGCGAAAATTAGCCTGCTACTAAATGAATCAACATGGATTAATCATAAAAACATAACATTGAATAAGAAAGCAAATTGTAGAATAATAGTTGCAATATGATACAAATTATAGGAACTTCAAAAACCAGCTTAACTGACCATTTGCATTTTATAAATGCATGTGTATGTTCTCATATGCCACAAAATTTTAAAGAGAAACAACATAAAAATGCAAACACTAAATATGGATAATGATTACCCTAGGGGAATAAGAAAGAAAGGGTCTGGAAGATTTAAACAGAAGACTTCAAATTATGGGCTATGTTAAATTTCTCAGCCTGGTTGTTAGTACTCGAGAACTTATTAATATTTTATATGATACACATACTAATTTGTATTCACTAAATATTTTTAAACAAATGACAAGATTAAAATTATTGTGAAGTCTATACTGGTAATTAAGTATGATTTTCTTAATTAACTGGTATGTGTTCTTAAGCTCTTTAGACCACACTGGAGGGATATAACTAAAGAACCAAGGTACATGACTCATAACAGAATTTGAATTTGGCTAATTGAAACTAATTGCTGAGAGCCACCCTATGAATTGTCTAATTTTAATATTAAGTTCAGGGAATGAGAAACCACCATGGAATATCACTGAAACAACAAGTCAAAATGTACCTTGCCTGATAATGTAATAATTATGTTTAACTGCAATTAATTATGACAATTAAGTAGTGCTTACTGTACTGGTAGCATTAACTAATTACATTAAATTATTGGCAACAAAAATTGACTTGTGACCCAAAAGGGGAATGACTTTTGATATATTAGCATTTGAGAAAATGAGTAATATGCCTCTTTTGAAAAGATGAAGATTCATTTTAAAAAACAGTTTCTATTGATTCTTACTCCCACATCAGCTAATATTATATATTAACACTGGAGGAAAAAAGGAATTAAGAAGTTTTTTCAAAACTCAGCCAAGCCAACTTGGCAAAACCCTGTCTCTACTAAAAATACAAAAACTAGCTTGATGTGGTGGTGCACGCCTGTCTTCCCAGCTACTTAGGAGGCTGAGGAAGGAGAAACACTTGAACCCAGGAGCAGAGGTTTCGGTGAGCTGAGATAGTGCCACTGCACTGCAGCCTGGGTGACAAGGTGAGACCCTGTCTCCAAAAATGAAAAAAAAAAAAAGAATTTTGGAAAGAAAGGCAGCAGCCCGAGTCAGGGGACTTGGGGGAAGGGACAGGTGTGGGCGCAGCTTCAGCAGACTTAAACGTTCCTCCCTCTAGCTCCGAAGAGATCAACAGATCTCCTAGCATGGTGCTTGAGCTCTGCTAAGGGACAGACTGACTGCCTCCTCAAATGGGTCCCTAACCCTCATGCTTCCTGACTGGGAGACACCTCACAGCAGGGTTCATCAGACACCTCATATAGGAGAGCTCCGGCTGGCATTTGGCAGGTGCCCCTCTAGGATGAAGCTTCCAGAGGAAGGAACAGGCAGCAATCTTTGCTGTTCTGCAGCCTCTGCTGGTGATAACCAGGCACACAGAGTCTGGAGTGGACCTCCAGCAAACTCCAGCAGAACTGCAGCAGAGGGGCCTGACTGCTGGAAGGAAAACTAACAAACAGAAAGGAGTTGCAACAACATCAATAAAAAGGACATCCACATAAAAACCCCATCCAAAGGTCACCAACATCAAAGACCATAGGTACAAAATTCCACAAAGATAAGGAAAAACCAGGGCAAAAAGGCTGAAAATTCCAAAAACCAGAATGCCTCTTCTCTTCCAAAAAAATCACAACTCCTTGGCAGTAGGGAAACAAAACTGGACAGAGAATGAGTTTGATGAATTGACAGAAGTAAGCTTCAGAAGGTGGGTAATAACGAACTCCTCTGAGCTAAAGGAGCTCGTTCTAACCCAATGCAAGGAAGCTAAGAACCTTCAAAAAAGGTTAGAGGAATTGTGAACTAGAATAACCAGTTTAGAGAAGAACATAAATGACCTAATGGAGCTGAAAAACACAGCACAAGAACTTCATGAAGCATACACAAATATCAATAGCTGAATCAACCAAACAGAAGAAAGAATAGTTCACCTATCCACCCTTCAGTCTTATTTAAAATACATTAAAAATATTATCCAATGCTTGTCAAGGGATTTTGATTACAAAGTTGAGTATGTAAGCCCCAAATTTCTGCACATTGAATAAAAGCCAATTATGAATAGGAGGTAACAAACTAAGTAAATGAAAGAATTTATACCCAAGAAAGCATAATAAAAAGAGCAACTAGGACAGGGTTTTAAAACTTAATTTGTGTCCTTAGAGAATAAAAAAGGACTTGTACGTATGAAGAGAATGAATGCTACCAAAAAGAAACAAATTGCAATGTTAGATATTAGAAGTAATAATTATAAAAAATCAACAGAAGAACTGCATAGCAGGTCTAGAAATTCATATTCACAAATATTTCTAGAAAGAGACATTAGAGGTAATGGAAATGTGATTTAATATGTGAGGATTTTCCTGTGGTAAATAAAGAATGGTCTACAGATTAAATGGCCCAACCAACTACTGAGCCAAAAAAAAAAAAAAAAAAATCTGAATGATACTTTTCCCACCCTTGCTAATACACATGTGCACACACACACATATGCGTTTAGACATGACTTTTGACATCACTGTTAAGGAAAAAATCCTAGAAGATTGAATGAGTGCAAAAATAAATAAAAATACAAAAATTATCTTGATAATTAGAATAAGCATCAGAAATATGAATTCACCATAGTTGAATAGTATCTTCAAAGTTCAAAGAAAAGTCAATTTGACAGAAATTTTCATCAAGTTAAAATATCAATCACATGTGACAAGAATAATATTTTGACTCAGAAGTGCTACTGGCAACGAATCTTCTGAAACAATAAAAAATGTATTCCGGCAAGAAGAAAAATTAATATAGGAAGACATAGTGGGGTCCAAGCAGCAATGGTAAGCAGAGAAATAGTAAGACTTCTTCAGTCAGAAGAAACATTAATTACAAGTTTCAAAAATACAGTTCTCATATCAAAGGACACAGACAGAAGATAAACCTGAACATTTTACTCTGTTAGGGGAAGGATATGTATACTTGTTTATTTTAGTTCAGAGTAGGACAAATAAAATGTAAACCATCTAAAATACCAGAAAGAAAGAAAAGAGGAACTATATTTTTAAAAAAGCAAAAATTAAGACATAAGACATATAATAGATTGAAATAATTAGTATGAAAGATAAATGTATCTGTAAAATAAAATCCAAATAAATAAACACATGAATAAATTATGTCAAGCAAATGCCACAAAATGAAAGGATGTGAAAAATGCTACGAAAACAGAGAGAAGGGTTCTGTTCAGGCAATGGCCATATCACCTGTATCCAACTACTAATCCCATATGAAATGAAACGCTGGAAATATATATTTTACAAAGTATTTTGAAGGTGTGGAAAATTTTTAAAAAGTAGGAAGAAAGTAGACATAAGTTTACCCTTGAAAGGCAAATACTGCATTGGGTTACATTTGAATTTATATGACGTTTTGCCTGAGGGCAGTCCTCTGTCTGTCCATTATTAGGCTGTTAAAACTCAAGCAGAAAACCACAATCTCATCTGCTTGAAGAGTTTAAGGATGGAGTTTTGTACAACTTGACCAGTGGAAAAGTGGGGGGGCTTATCCTGAAGAAGAAAGCCACAGAAGAGAGAGAGAGATGAAATCTGCATATAAGCTCTGTCCAAATACTGCGTGTGAGTGAGACTTCAAGATTCCTAGGAAGAGGCAATATCTGGAAAGCTGAGAACTGAACAGTTTCAGCTGCTGCTCACTGTCAGAAAGTGTTTTGAATTTGAGTCCAGCCTGCTAGAATAAAAATAATAACTTCAAAGAAGGTGATATGATTCAGAGTCTCTATAACGTTTTTCCTAAATTTGGTGAAATATTTAAACCCATGCATCTAAGGTCAATGAACCCTAGAAAGAATAAATACAAAAGAAACCACACCCTGGCACATTATAGTTAAACTGCTGAAAACCAAAGATTAAAAAAAAAAAAAAAGAATGTGGAAGACAGCCAGAGAGAAAAGATACATGTAACACATTACAATGATTCAAGGAATACCTGATTTCTTATTAAAAACAAAGAAGACATAGAATTGAGTCTTAAAGTGCTAAGAGAAGAAATAAATCAATGCAGAATTCTATTAAATATCCATGAAAAAAATGAAGACTATCTCCTTCCCCCCTCCCTCCTCCCTTCCTCCCTTCCTCCCTTCCTCCTTTCCTCCCTTCCTCCCTTCCTCCCTTCCTCCCTCCCTTCCTTCCTTCCTTCTGCCAAAAGTCTCTTGCAAAGGTAGTGTTGGAAGCTTTAGGGATAAGAGGGGCAATCGTATGGAGAAGTAGTGGCAGCTCAGAATGAGGTATCAGACTTTGAATAAGTTAAGAAGGGTATTTGGGTGGGGGCAGAGATTTTGTTGGTAAAATTGGTTATATACTAGAGAACTGATCCTTTAAGTAAATATATTGAAGATAATTGGAGCTAGGTTTCTCACTGGTGGATAAAGGAGGTATTAATTCACAGGAAGAAATCTAGAATGTATTTTATTGTAATGGATTGGAATTAAAGATATCAGTGTGAATTCAAATATGCATAATCAATAGAAATAAGCCCACCTAGTGCTTAGATTTTGATTTTCAAATACCATTCTCCAATAAAATGAACCAGAACTCCTTGGAACAAAAAGCTTGATTCAAGGTCAGGACCAGAAAATGCAAGAGTCCTCTAACCTAAGTCTGGTCTTCTCGTTAGTGAGTGGACATCACACTAGGAAAGGAGCTTACCTGAGAATGCATAACTTACATTAAAGATGGTATCACTATTTAGAAAGCTAAACCTCGATTCTTTCTGTTTGGGGTATTAAAAAAGTTGTTTATCAATCCTTTAACAATGTAAAAGTGCACACTGACAAATCTTCCTGGCTCTCAAAAGCCCCCAAATATATTAGTATGCAGTCTGTATATTTTCCACACACACATTTTCACTTAATTATTATATGTTCAGATACAGCATACAACATTCCCTAGTCTACAAATATTGTAGTCATGCTCTAAAAGAGCACTTCCCAAACACTTTGAAATTGCAGTGTGCTAATATATGGTTGTCCCTCAGTATCAGTGGAGGATTGGTTCCAAGACCCCCTCAGGATACCAAAATCCAAGGATGCTCAAGTCCCTTATGTAAAATGGCATAGTATTTGCATATAACCTACTCACATCTTCCAGTATACTTTAAATAATCTCAAGATTACTTATAATACCCAATATAATGTAAATGCTATACAAATAGTTATACTGCATTGTTTAGGGAATAATGACAAGAAAAAGTATGCATGTTGAGTACAGATGGAACCATGTTTTTTATTTCTGAATATTTTCTTTCCCTGGTTGGTTGTATCCACAGATGTAAAACCTACATATACAGAGGCCCAATATCGATAACATCATTTTTCTCCCCTGAAAATGCCATATGAGTTTATGTATTAAAACTCACGTGACTTTGTCAGTTCCTTATTTCTTCTCAAGATAATTGGAGGCATCCTGTGGTACTACACAGTCAGGGTGGCAAGTGCAAAAGAAGTTGCAAAATGTAAATCCTAGGGTGTATTCAGTTAGCAAGAAACAAGTAGAGTTGAACATTAAGCTTTGTCTTATCTCTTGGACATAGTGATGTGGTGGGAAGTACCAAAATCTCCCCAGAGGAGGCCTTTATGATAGAGAAAACTAGATACCTAAAGACCCAGATCTAAGCTAAATAAGAAGGTAGTGAATATGACCAGATATCATAGAAAAGAATAGGGGATAGTGGAGAGGGTGGCTCAGAATATTTTACTTAATGACTTGCATGCCACCTTGGCTTGCCTTTATTAAGTGAGTCCAGGAGTCCACATGGCATTTGTTACTTCTGGGACATCTTGAAATTTCCATGTGGCTTTTGACACATAAACAATTAGTCAGTGATTGTATGCACTGAGCTTGAACCATCTTTGGTACTGGAAAGTGCTGTTCTTGACCATTGTTCCCTAAATAAAGCAGGTTGATAAGAATAGAAGAAAAAAGTGGAAATGAAGAGATAGATGAGAGAGAAGTGGGGAAGAACTAAGGTAGAGTACCGAATGGTGAAGCAGGAGAGAAGCAGTGAAGTAGAGGAGAGTAAAGGCGAAACCACAAAGAAATGGCTGACTTAGAAAGGGGGCTGGACCGTGAAGGGTATGGTATCTACATATTGGGTTTTCTCTCATTTCTCCTTAGAACAAATTCCTGATGCACAGGTACATATTCCTTCAAGAAATGTGAGGAGGGAACACCAAAGAGGTGCCACAGTAGGTACCTATTTGGTGGTTAAGTAATAAGAATCTTATCTTCCTCCTGCTATCTTGGTGCTGATCCTAGCAATAGAATCTTTGTCATTCACTGGCTGTGTTATATGGGCAAATCACTTAAATCACTTAATCTCTGTCATCTTAGTTTCTTCCTTTTCTTCTTTCTTTTTCTTTTTTTTGAGATTGAGTTTCACTCTTGTTGCCAAAGCTGGAATGCAATGGCATGATCTTGGCTCACCACAACCTTCACCTCGCAGGTTCAAGTGATTCTCCTGCCTCAGCCTCCTGAGTAGCTGTGAGTATAGGCATGTGCTACCACACCCAGCTAATTTTGTATTTTTAGTAGAGACAGGGTTTCTCCCTGTTGGTCAGCCTGGTCTCGAGCTCCTGACCTCAGGCGATCCGCCCACCCTGGCCTCCCAAAGTGCTGAGATCATATTGGTTTTTATATCTGTTTAAAATTTGAAAACAATAATATTTGCTTGATCTATTTCATTGTTTGGATGTATGTCCCCTCCAACGTTCTTGTTATAATTGAATCCCCATTGCGGTGGTATTAAGAGGTAAGGTCTTTTGGGAAGTGATTAAGTCATGAGAGTGCCACCTTTGTGAATGGGATCAATGCCCTTATAAAAGAGGTTTCAGAAAGATGTCTGGCCCTCACATTTTTTTCTGTCATGTGAAAATATAGTGTTCATCCCCACTCTAGAGAACGCTGCAGCAAGGTATAATATTGGAAGCAGAGAGTGAGTCTTCACCAAAGACACTTGCTGATGCCCTGATCTTGGGAAGCCTGCAGAACTGTGAGAAATAAATGTCTATTATTTATAAATGACCCAGTCTCTAGTATTTTGTTATAGCAGCATAAATGGACTGAGACAAATGGGTACCCAAATAAATAAAATATGAGAAAGCACTTGGCTACCTGTCAAGTTCTAGAAAACAAATTATTTGTTGATAATTGTAGGATGTTTTCTAGCATGGGATAAGACTGACATTCTTCTTCCCAAGAATTCAGGAAAAATGTGTCTCTGTGAGCAGGAATCTAGTGAGATACACACACACACACACACACACACACACACACACACACACAATGTGCAGGGATAAAGCTGGGGCAAAACTGCATCTAAAATGTCAGATTGCAGACTTCCAACACACAACTTCAATTACAGGGGCCTGGGTGTGCAAGGAGACTGAGTGGGAAAGTGAGCGCAAATTAGATTAAAAAACCTTATGCACTGCCATTTAATCTGTTTGCAGAAAGGCTGTGATCATATGATTGTCAGACTTGATCACAGTGCTTCTCAAACATTAATAAAATGAAATAAGACAGAAAATATCAGAGAGTATTCTATGTTGCAAGGGTGAGAAGTGTTTAGTGAAACTTTCCTTTGGATTGTATGAGAGAAAAAGTGGTGTCTCTGTGTGTGTGCACGCACCCCTGGACTTTTATCTGTGTTTCAGCTGACTCTGTCATGGATCATAAAGTTTAGGTCCTTTGTTCTAATTCCCTGCTAGCCTGACAACTTTCTGTCAATATTTTGTTTTTGCATGAAGCTTCCCTGTGAGGAGAGAATATCCTGATCCCCTGATCTGCCATAGCCAGTCCTCCAGTGGTATTTAACTTTATGTGTAAATTAGTCACAGTGGTACTTGCCTTTATGCATCAGTTTCAGTGAACAGGGATGCTGCAACTCTTCCTTTGAGATGGATCTACTTTCAGTGTAGAAAGTGAACATCCTATTTCTAAGCCGGGTGAATTCATCAGCTGAAATGACACTGTGGGAAGCCTCTTGGTGGCATATAGCTTTCCCTTGTGACTTCTAACCTTGGCCAGCACCTAGGGTGACCAATTGTCTCTAACAGGTCTGGAACTGAGAGGGGTTCCTGAGACATGTGACAGTTAGTACTAAAATTGAGATAGTCCCAAGCAAACTACAATGAGTTTATCACCCAACCAGTCCCTTTATGTTTGAGCTGCAGCAGTGATTCTGGCACAGGTATCATGAAGAGGTAGTGATGTGAGGGGTAGGAGGCAAACTGAAACAGTTATTGCCACAAATGGGCACACAGAACAGAGGACTTAGCAGCCATCCAGTCAAAGGAGCAAGTTTCCCATGACCTACAAATCCCCAGCAAGATCACCCACTTGAGATTAAATGCCTTCGGTGCCTTCAGGAGCTTCCCTTTCTCATTTTCCCAATTATTCTCGAACCTCTGACTATATGTCTGCCTAAGCACTGGTGCAAATAATTGGCTAACACAACCAACATACTTATACTGAGGCAGGCCTAGATGAATTGAAGATAAATTTCTCAGGTCAGTTTCATGAGCAAACTGCCCCTCTTAGTAGTCCCAAACTTCAGGCTCACTGGACGTCTGTTTTTATCATCACTGTGAAAGTTTGCCGATATTTGGTTGCATACTCACATTGTTGTGGTCTATGGTTTTATTCCAAGGCTACTGTTATATCGAACTGAGCACAGAAAGTCAACACCAGAACAAAAGCATGCCAAATTCGAGGGTTTATTGCCGGCGACCACGGAGGACTCATGTCTCTCCAACCGTGGCCCCGTAAAAGAGGGTGACAAGACCTTTTCTACCCATAAAATCACCTTGGGGGTGAGGAGAGAGGATGGGGTGAGGGGCTTCAGACATTCCGAGGGCCAGTGGATTCAAATCACCTTCTGGGCGGAGAGGAGGGTGAGGGGGTTCCGGACATTTCGAGGGCCAGGGGACTATTTGACATTCTGATTGTTATTTAAGGGGTTCACAGATGCTGAGATTAACATTCGTTTACACATCGCCTGGGTAGGAGTGGGATCCATAGATTTTTATTTACTTGGCGCCAGGATGGAATTATCTGGGAGCGCTTACTCTGGTAAACAAAGGGCAGCAATTCTGGCATTTACAGATAAGAGGAGGTATGCTGCTTTACCTCAATTTGCATCCTGCAAGTGATCTAGCAATTTACAGAAGTCAAGGTTAGCAGTCATTGTGAGGAGAATGGAAACAGCTTTGTCCTTTATAAAAATGGCATTGTACAGGTTCTAACTCGAGGCCGGCTATATCACACTACCTTACCATTTTACTTGGAGTGTGTAACCCAGTAGAGTGTAACTCATTGAGGCCATTTTTAGGATACCTCATCCTGGCCAAGGGACAGGCACTCTACTAAGCGTCACAATATCTTTGCTGTAGACCCCATTCCGTCTCTAACGTGCTTTTTTTTGGCTCTTGGTGGTGGCATACAAATAGGATGCTCACTGGTTCTAAGAAACCAAGTTGGAGAAAAATATCGTTTTATAAACAGGTTTATACACATTTCAAGTCCAAATGTTGGAGCAATAGTTTGCTGCACACATTTGCTGTTTTGCCATCATTTCTTTTTTTTTATTGAGAAAGATGCATGCAGTTGGATAAGACTGAAAAACGTACACAACCTCATAACCACCACCTAATCAAGATATAGGATATTTTCACAAATGATTGTAAAGGTAACAATCAGGGTTTTTTTCTGAACCATACTTTTTTTAAAATGAACTTTTAATTTTGAAATAATTATACATACATATTCAGTTTTCAGAAGTAATAGAAAAACATTCAACATATCTCTATATACATTTTATCCAGTTTCTCCCACAAGTAGTATCTCTCAGAACTATAGTACAGTATTACAACTAGATGTTGATATTGATATCAGTGTAGTCAAGATACAGAACATCTTGATTACCACAAAAATTTATCTTGCTGCCCTTTTATAGAGACACCTACCTACCTCCCTCAAATCTTGGAGCCACTAATCTGTTCTCTATTTCTATAATCATTTTAACAAAGTTGTATAAATGAAATTATATGCTGTGTAGCATTTTGGGACTGGCTTCTTTTACTCACCACAATTCTTGGAAATCTGTTCACATTGTTGTGGTGTCAGTTATTCCTTCTTTTTACTTCTCAGTAGCAGTCCATCTAACCAGCTTTTTGTTTTCATCATAGAAAAGTCACTTTTCTCCCCTTGACTTTTCTCATCTGTAAAATGCAGAAGTTGGAGTGAATGACACTAAGATTATTTTTTATTGTAAAATTTTTATTTTATGGTCTCTCCTGTAAAGATTTTTTATAATTTTAAATCAAAATTTTCCTGATTTAAAACACAACTTCATCTATTCTGCCATCCAATGTGCTCTTAGGCTAAAGGCAGGAGTAGCAAGCCTTATAAGAGAGGGGGATAGGGCAGGACATGAGAGGCTGGTCAGCATCAGGTATGAGTTGAGCATCTGGTTATGTTGTTCCCAGATTTTATATCTAGCAAATAACTATTGGGGCAAACCATAGGTTTGAGCTATGGTTCCCTTTTCTTTCTCCCTTAGCATCAAAATTAGCTTTATTTCCTGACTTGTATTACTTGATTTTTGGCCTAGACTGAAAATCTGGTGGGCCAACTACAAGGTTGAGGTCATAACAAAAGAAAGCTCTCGAAACAATCTAAATTGTTAGACTTGTGTGACATTTGCCAGAAGCCATCAAAATAAAAGTATACAGCTTTGCAAATCATGTTCCAGTTTAGCAATTATTCATTCTGTGTGGGGTTCTGGCTGGTGTTATGGTGGAGGCATGAGGAGTGAAATATAAGCCCTAATGGACTGCCATGAATAATGGAGATCCATATTTACATTTGAGAAGAAGTGAAGCAGCACTAGGTGGATAACTATCTTTCCATCATCTCTGCCAAAAAAGTAGGGTCCTTCCCTACTGTGCCTCTGAAACACTTACATATTCAGGGCAAATTGACTGCATAATACCTCCTAGAACCAGTCTCCATAAATTCTCTCTGGAACAAGGTCAGCCCATATGCAACTCTGAGACCTGAGCCTCCATCTTAAGTTGTTCAGATGACCAAAAGAACTGGGTTCTGATGATAATTTTTGTATCATTAATTATTTGTGCTTTCACTCTTAGCTTTTCAACAGATAGTTTTCCCCCCAGTTGCCTAAGACACCATATGTCATTTATTTTTCTTATGTCAATTTTCTCAGTTTTCAGATGAAAATATCTCAAAAAAGTGATTCCCGATTCTGGTTCTGCAACTTCCCAGGATGTCTCCAATTATCTCAAGAAGTGTCACAACATTCTCCCAAACACAATTCTAAGTAATTCATTAATGAAAACAGGAGTTTTGGATACAGTAGGACTAAAGGTGAGACTGAGTTGTCATAAAATCTACCAATAGGGAGCATTCGATTCCTGGAAGGTCAGGAGTTGCAGGGAATGTCTCACCTCTAAAGCCATGACCCTCCTGTCTGCAGTGAATATGTGCCCTCTAGGATGAGTGACAGCTATATAAGGAAAAAAATGCAAGAGATATTGAAGGAGCCCAATCAATTTGAAAATTAAACTAAACAGCTTAATTAGGGATGAGTGGGCTTTCAAAATTGAAACAGCTCTGTATATTCAAATGACCTGTGGGGCACTGTTTGGAATTATCCATAGAAACAATATTACAAGTAACTCTTGGTTTCTTAGGAGACCGAAAATCCTCAAAAAATCAACTAATGGGATTACTGAGAATTCCAGAAAGCTGATGGGACAGAAGTCCATGGTCTGCAGAAATGAGGTATAAGACAGGGAGATTCTCTTCTTTCAGAGCAGTGTTTAAAATGGCTGAAGCTTGTCTTTTGTGCTCTCCTATCTTTGCTTCCTTGTCTTTCTCTTTAGGTCTCTGTGTCTTAGTGAAACTCAGCCCATCTTCAGCAGCCTATTCAAATGTATCATACCCCATCCCCCAAATATTCCGTGTTCTACCAGTTTGATAATATATAAGAAAAATAAACCTTTCTCCATTGGTTTCTGGGTATCCGGCCAGTCTTTAAAATTATATATATTTTTAAAATTACTGTTGCTCTCATTTACTTTTTCTTTTCTTCTTTTTTTGAGATGGAGTCTTGCTCTGTTGCCCAGGCTGGAGTACAGAGGCATGATGTTGGCTCACCTCCGCCTCCCACATTCAAGCGATTCTCCTGCCTCAGCCTCCCAAATAGCTATGACAACAGATGCACACCACCACGCCCATAGAATTTTTTTTTTTGTATTTTTAATAGAGATAGGACTTCACTGTGTTAGCCAGGATGGTCTTGACCTCCTCACCTCGTGATCTGCCCACCTCAGCTTCCCAAAGTGCTGGAATTACAGATGTGAGCCACCACGCCCAGCCTTCTTTTTCTTTAATTTCAACTTTTATTTCAGATACATGGAGTACATATACAAGTTTGTTATATGGGAATATTGCATGATTTTGAGATTCGGGGTGCAGATCCCATTACTCACATAGTGATCATAGTACCTAATAGGTAGTTTTCCAACCCATGGCCCTGTTCCTCCCTCCACCCTCTAGTAGTCTGCAGTGTCTATTGTTGTCATGTTTATGTCCATGTGTGCTCAATATTTAGCTCCCACTTACCAGTGAAAAAACGTGGTATTTGGTTTTCTGTTCCTATGTTAATTTGCTTAGGATTATGGCCTCCAAATGCAACCATGTTGCTGCAAAGGACATGATTTCATTCCTTTTTATGGCTGCATAGTATTCCATGGTGTATATTACCACATTTTCTTTATCCAATCTACCATTGATTGGCATCTGGGTTCATTCCATGTCTTTGCTGTTGTGAATAGTGCAATGGTGAACATGCAAACACCTGTGTCTTTTTTGTAGAATGATTTACTTTCCTTTGAGTATATATCCAGTAATTGGATTGCTGGGTCAAATGGTAGCTCTGTTTTAAGTTCTTTGAGAAATCTCCCTACTGCTTTCCACAGTGGCTGAACTAATTTAAATTTCCACCATCAGTGTATAAGCATTCCCTTTTTCTCTGCAGCCTTGCCAGCATCTGTTGTTTTTGACTTTTTGATAATAGACATTCTGACTGGTGTGAAGTGGTATCTCATTTTGGTTTTGATTTGCATTTATCTAACAATTGGAGATGTTGAGCATATTTCCATATGTTTGTTGGCCACATGTATGTCTTCTTTTGAGGAGTGTCTGTTCATGTTACTGGCTCATTTTTCAGTGGGGTTATTTATTTTTTGCTTATTAAGTTCCCTATAGATTCTCTAGGGAATCTAAAAACTATGTCAGATGCATAGTTTGAGAATATCTTCTCCTGTTCTGTAGATTGTCTGTTTACCCTATTGATAGTTTCTTTTGCTGTGCAAAAGCTTTCTTGTTTAATTAGGTCCCACTTGTCTATTTTTATTTTTGTTGCGATTGCTTTTGGGGACTTAGCCAAAAATTCTTTGCCAAGGCTGATGTCGAGAAGAGTATTTCCTAGGTTTCTCTTCCAAAAATGTCTACTTAGTATGTGACTAACATCTCAAACTCTACTTGTACAAAACTGGATTCCAGGTATTTTGCCCAATACTTTCTCCTACCTCATCTCAGATAATAGCAACCCAATTGTTTCAGTTTCTCAGACCAAGAATTTTGGTATTATTTTTGACTCTTCTTTGTCTCACTCCTCACATTTCATTCTTCAGCAAATCTAACCACCACGACCTATGAAATACTTGTACTTTGGAAGAACCATCAGCATTTCCTATTGGAAACTATGAAAATAACAATTTAAAATGCAATAAAATAAAAACAAAATAATACAATGTGAGGGCACACCAAGGACCCTATAATAGTATTATTTGATGCCTTTATGAAATCCCCATTGGCAGACATAAAACTATGGAAGGGTATTTCATGCCTTCATTGATAAATGTTGCAATTATGTTCTAAAAATACAGTCATGTTTACCAATTAATTCTAGTAGACAAGTCACAGGTTAGCATTCACTATGTAATATGTTGCTGATTAAAACCAGAGCATTATTCTCATATGGTGAAGTAAATCATCCTGTAGGTATTTATGGAGAAGAGCATATTTTAACTCTTAATTTGTTAAATTTGACATCAATCATCTTTAGAAGTTTGCTTCCCGTGACTTAACTTATACAGTCTGAAATCATAACAAGCATGAATTTACCAACACCGTGTTTCATCCTAAATATTCTCCACTCAGATTTCCCCCATTTCTCAAGGTTATACCCTTTGCTTTATTCTATATAAGAAGCACTGGGATGGGTTAATTACAGCTTTGCTTCTAACTGGCTGTGTGACTCTGGACAGACCCCTGTTCTTTCTGCTTCGATTCCTCAATTGAAACAGGAGAGCTACAATGATTCTTTCATTTCCTCCTTCACAACTGTATCCTTCATCACAGATACATACAAACTCTCTCTCTCACACAAACAGACGCTTTCTCTCACTCATGCATACATACAAGTACTTAAAACGTTTTTTTAGATTTGTATAAAAGTTGCAAGGTAGTATAGAGGTTGCTGTTTACTCTTCACTCAGCTTTCTCTAATGTTAACATCTTATATAACCATGATACACTTACCAAAACTAAGAAACACTCATCTCATTTGAAATAAGTCTTCTCTTTCACCTCCAAAATGTTGTCCATCTTATTCATGCTTTATGGAATATTTCTCTATTTAGTGAAGTCATCTATGTGTGTGCAGGAAACCATCACAGACCACGTTAAGCCACTGGGCTTGTTTTTTTGTTTGCAATCTTTTTGATATTGAGATCTCAACATCATGTGGTAGCTCATATATTTATTGGACATTTTTTATTGTTATGCCTCATCTTTCCTACAACACTGGAAGCTCCTAGCAAGAAAAAACTCTATCTAGTAGTGCAATGGTTCACAAATTGGTCTTCATACCTACATTACCTGAGAAGAAGATATCTACACCCCATGCTGGAACAAGTCAATCAGGGTCTACTTTTTAAAGCCTTTCAGATGCTTTAATCTACTGAGTTCAAATACCTGTTCTATGGAAGTTACTATTCTTCAGCATTTATTATAGCCTCTATCCTGGGTCCTCATCTTGTGTTTTTCTTCCTCCTTCACTGTCGCCCGTTGATGGTCTCTATCTTTTGGTCTTAATCTCTCGAAGCTTCAGTGTGTTTACGTATAAAATGGGGATAAAATAGTACCTTTCTCATACTGCTGTTATAAGCATTATAATTTAAGCAAATACCTTAATATATGCCAAGTATGTCTGCCCTATAATAGCCATAAAAATATTATACTTGGTTTTAGGCAATACATTTTACTACTTTGTTTCCCTATCTGAAAATGAGAAAACCGAATACTGTATTCTCTTGAAGGGCCACCATTCCATAATTCTGTTAATATCATCAATGTCATTTATGCATTTATAAGAGATAATTCACTTAACAAAACCAACTCTGTCCCCACCTCTGTTGTCACACTTGTTAGATTATGAAACCCTCACACTCAAGGTTATCTTTTTCATCTTCAATTTCCCAAAGAGTTTTAGACACAGTTGCTGGGATGACAGTGAGGAAAGAAGATGAAGAAATAACTTATATTGGTTGTCTAGTCTGCCCTATGAGGGCTTTATGGGTGTTATTTCATTTCATCCTCAATATATATCTTTGAAGTAGATCTTATTACCAAGATTTACTGATGAAGAAACTGAGGCTAAGGTGGATAGATTATTTTGCCAAAATTCCCATAGGAATAAGGGAATCTGAATTTTATTCAAGTCTTGAATTAATTCAAAATCCTCATTCTGCCCTCTTTCCCTTACTGACTCACCAAAGCAGTTCTCAACAAACAGGATTGAGTTGAATCAAGTTGGAAATGGAGGAGCTAAGAAAGGAAAACAAAAAGGGGAAGATTAAAGACTTTAGAGGAATTATTTTAATCACTCAATCAAATACTTAGAGCAGACAACACTAGAGCTCACCAACATATGCCTTTCTCTTCTTCTTCCTAGGTTGTATTACAACTAAACTCTATTTTCCCACATCCTTTACCTTTCAATAGGGCCATGTAACTAAGTTCTGACCAAAAGAATGTGAGCAAAACTAATGTGTACCACTGTCACTTCTGGCCCATTAAATCTCTATGATTGCTTGTTCATTCATCACAAACTTGAAGGACACTTGTAGGAGATGACTCAATCTCAAGATAAAAATATCCTGGGTTCCAGAATGAATGAATGGACCATAACCTCCCCATACACCCTCCACTCTCCTTGAGAAGTGAAAAACAGGATGGATTTATGGCTTTATTGGAGATCAAAACTATATGATGTATATTGAGGCTGTGACTGAACATCAACCTCCTTAGATCTATGTTGTATCTAGCTTTCTGCTATCACTATACCCTCAATCTCCTGAGTGTTTTTCTTGCCCCTTTTCCATTTGATTTTCATAATCCTAGGAGGTTTGCAGAATAAGAAATGTTAATCTAATTTTTTCAGATGAAGAAACCAGAGGTCAGAGATGTTACCTGAATTGCCCAGTGTGACATAGTTAAGAGGTTTGACATAGTTAACAGTTTAGACAATCTTGCTTGTCAGGTCTCTATATCCTCTAACTATCTGCCTTGCAACTTTGTAACATGACAATACTAGCTTCTGTTCCCTTGAGTACAAAATAAAGTTGTTCATCTTTGTGGTTTTATTCATACTGTTCTGACTCTAATGTCATTTCTTTTACTTTTAGCTATTGCCACTTCCCTGATATGAAAATTTCTCTCCTTCCTTCTACATGCACACACACTGACATGCAGTTTTACCTGGCTATGGAAATATAAAATGGTACAGCTGCTGTGGAAAACAGTTTGGCTGTTCTTCAAAATGTTAAACAGAGTTACCATATGACCCAACAATTCTACTCATAGATATATACTCAAAAATTGAAAACATATGTTCACATAAAAACTGTACAAAAACATTTATGGTAGCATTATTCATAATATCAAAACAATGGAAACAATGTTCATCAGCTGATGAATGGGTAAACAAAATGTGGCATACCCTTACATGAAGTATCACTTAGCAATAAAATGGAATGAAACACTGATACATGCTACAACATAGATGAATGTTGAGGCACTATAATGAGTGAAAGAAGCCAGACACAAAAGACCACATAGTGTGTGATTCTATTTATATGAAATGTCCAAAATAGACAAATCCATAGAGACAGAAAATAGATCTGTGGTTGTGAGGAACTGGGGAGAGGCAAAAATGAAGAGTCAGCACTAATGGGTATGTAATTTCTTTTTGGAAAGATGAAAATATCCTGGAGTTATATGATGTTTAGTTAGATAATGATAATAGTTTTATAACCCTGTGAATATACTAAAAACCACTAAATTATACACTTTATATTAGTGAATTTTATGGTATGTGAATTATATTGTAATTTTTTAAAAGTCAAAAAAGAATCTTGCCTGGCTAACTTCTTCAGAAAGTCTTTCTTTATACCTTCTTCACATGCTCCCATAGCATCTGTGAGATTACTGTTAACTGTGTGGATTGTGATGACATGTTTCTGTTTTGCTTTCTCTCATATATTATGTGAGAATATCTATATTATACATATTCCTTGATGTTTGTTGGATCCTGTTTTGTGGCACATTATGTTGAATTTTTGTAAATGTTCCCTGCATTCTAGAAAAAAAATACATGTTTCCTAGATGCCAAATAAAGGGTTCTTAGGGATTATCCAAAAATTAAGTTTTAAACAGTGTTGCTCAAAACTTCTACATTCTACATTTTTTCAGTCTGCTTGATCTATCAATTATTGAGAAAAATGTATTAAAATATTCTATTGTGATTATGAAATTTAAAACTCATAGTAGTTTGAAGACACATTGTTAGGTCATATTTACTTTTAAATAGTTTGATGACACATTGTTAGGTCTATATAGGTGTTTCATTCCACTGAAGTTTCTTTTTAATATTATAAAATATTTCCCAAACCAAAAAATATTTATTTTCTTGGAGCTCCATTTTGATTAATATTGAATACAGCAATAATTTGCCTTGTTTGGGTAGTATTGCCGTCTACATTTTTATTACTTCACTATTTTTCACATAAATTAGACTTTAAAATTCAAATTGGCATTCTCTGCCTTTAGTCAATTTAGTCTTTGTACAATTTTTACGATTGCTGATTTTTTTAGGTTTATTCAAACTATCGTAATTTGTGCTTTATGTTTGGCTTTTTAATGCATTTTTTTCTGTTTCTGTTTTTATTAAATTTTTTTGATTTTTTATCTTCTAAATAAACAAGGGCCAAGACTACTTAAACTATATTCAGCCTTATCTTAATTTCCAGTTTGCATTGCATTTTCAGGATTTAGTACAACTTGCATTTGATATTTCCCAATTTTTTCAATTGCAATTACTATCATGTTAAAGCCAGTATTTTTATATTTCTATATTCATACTTTCTGTCATCACCATTGATTTTTGTATCTCAGTCCTTCCTTCTGTATTCAGTTTCCTCCTTATAATACACATCTTAAATATATATATATATGTTTTCCTAAGCAAAAGCCTGATAATGGACAACTGTCTTCTTAGTTGACAGTTGTTTTCTCTCAACTGTTGTATGGCTTTCATTGGTACCAGTGAAAATCTGCTGACAGATTAAGTATCATTGCTTTTGATTTTATGAGTCTTTTATTTCTGGTTGATTTCAAGATATGCTCAATGGCTTTGCTTTTGTACAGTTTCACAATGATATACTCAGATGCAAGTTTAATTTTATCCTGCTTGGAACGTGGAGGGGTAGGACTTGAATTTGAATATTCATATTTTTCATTAATTAAAAGGTTAGTGCCATTTTCTCATTGAGTATTACTTGTCCCTCATTTTCTGTGTATCTATTTCAGGTATTCCTATTGGGTATGTTGATCTTGCATATTGTATCTTCTATTTTTCTTCACGTTTTTTCATGGTGTTCATTTCTTCAGGTTTCTATGCTGCATTCTGGGTAATTTTCTTAGATCCAAATTATAATGTATTAATTTTGTTGTTAGCTATTTCCAAAATAATTTTAACCTGTATATTGATTTAATTAGGTAACCATGTCTTTCATTCCTAAAAGCTTTTGCCCCTCAAGTTTCTTATATAATTTTTACTTGTGTCTTTTTTAAAAGTTTGTTTCTTCCTTTATGTTATTTATATCTACTCGTTTCATATTCCCTTCAGAATGTCACTTTATTTTTCTGAATTCTTTCTGGTTTAATTGTTATGTCCATTGACTTTTAGCCATGATAGAATACTATCTTATAAAAATTTCAAATTTTGTTCTTAAGACAATCTTTAGTAGGTTTTTGTTTTGTTTTTCTGTGAATATTTCTTACAGTACGGGTTACGGGAACATTTCTACAGATTGGTTTTGTGCTTGGTTTCCTGGATATTTTTGGTCTAAGTTGTTAGTACAAATATGAACCCCAAATCTATGTGAAGTGAGGGTCTAGCAGTTAAAACTCTGATATGAGATCACTTTTTCTCAAGATTAGCTTAATAAAGACAAGGATTCAGAATTTCTTCTTGTGTTCATCTGTTGACTGGTGAATTTTGATCTCTTTCACCACTGAGGTTGAAGCCCTTTGAGATGTTAGTTCCCACCTCACACCTCATTCATGCTTCTGACAACATCTTTGTTCCTACTTGGGCACTAAAACCCAAGCCTGAAAATAAGTAAGTCATATAAATTCTCCTAGGCAGCCAGAGTAATGCCTCACTTTTTACTTCTCTGGGGTTCTAGCTCCATCTTCATTTCTGTCATGTGTCTTTCTTATGACCACAGATACTTCCTTATACTTTTTTTTTTCTGAATGTCTAAATATTTTTAGCAAGATTTTTTTTATGCTATCTTTGTCTATCATGTTGCTGGAACCAGAGGTTTGTAACAACTTCATAATTGCATTCCTTACAGCCAGTCTTGCAAATCTCAAATCTATTTTTACAGTTAACAGCCAGAAAGATAGTTTTGAAATGCAAATGTCACTCCCCAACTTAAAAATATGTCATGGCCCTTGGGAAAAAGACCAAATCTTTGGCGTGACTATGAGATTTTCCTGTGATATGAATCATGCCTACATCTAAAGCCTCAACTCTTAGCACTTACTGGCTATAAGGAACTGTTTTTCTGCAAATAAGTCATGTTTGCTCTCATCTCACAGCATTTATATAAGCTGTTCCTTCTGCATATCCCCTCCTTTCAACATTTGGAAACGTTTAACATTTCCAGTTCTTACTAAACCTTCTGATTTCTGCTTAAATATTACTTCTTCCAAAGGCTTTCACTGGGCCCCTGTGTACACCTTGATGGCACATATACTTCGCATTTTATAACATCCTCAATCTTGTAATTATCATT
The DNA here is from genome assembly GCF_049354715.1 of Callithrix jacchus. NCBI lineage: Eukaryota > Metazoa > Chordata > Mammalia > Primates > Cebidae > Callithrix > Callithrix jacchus. The sequence continues at coordinate 14,623,603 of NC_133524.1, forward strand.
CAAGTCTGTTTTTCTGTGTTGGTGTTAAGCTTCATAAAAAGTGAGACCTTGTCTCTCTTGTTCACTATTTTTGCCCTAGCAATTAATCTAGTGCTTGGCATACACTAGGGGCTTCATAAATCCCTGTGAACCAATGCATGAACAAGTTATGCATTCCGTTTGTGATTGGAGTTCTCTGACTGAAGCTTTGTTTAATATCAGATTGCTGCCATAAGTTTTAAGAACAGAACAGCTCCTTAAGGAAAAGTCTCTTTTAAAACATAAATGGTGTGTTGGGAGAATTCTGTTCCTCGAGAAGTGAAGATAAAAGTGAAGTAAAACCCCAAATTCCTCTTTCACTTAAGTCAGCCTCATGCAAAGAAGACTGAGCCGAACAGGTCAGAAGGGAGAAAGACAGGCATGATTTACAGGACCCCAGTGCAGGCATAGTAATGGGATTCAATCAATGAGAATGCTTGGGTGAGACAAAGGAATCTTTAAAAGTTGAGCAAGAATGATTTTCTATTTCTTCTGGATCAGTGACCTCCAGCAGGACTTAAAGTAGTGTTAGGACATGCTTCACAGTGTTGCAAAAGAGCAGGCTGTCTTGTCAGCAGGCACAGAGTAAACAAGGAATCAGTGGACTACAAAATCAATAATGCAATTTAGATTTTATAACCATTGTTCATAACCACACACTGCTATCCCTAAAACTATGTCAGGAATCAGGTATTCATTGACTAGAAGACCAGAATCTGTAATTGTATCTAATATGTTTTTATGACCACAAGGAACCTGATTCTATTATCTTTTAACTTTAAGGTTAATCTTTCACTGCATTTGCAGATAATGTTATTTCATGCTAGTATTCACTTTTACTGCAGGATATAGCAGCAAGGCCTCTTTAAAATACTGTCTTCTATGTCATGATCCAGAATGAATAATTACTTTCAATATGTAAGTTGTCTTTGCTTGTTTTCTTTCATCCTCCTCTTCCTATTTATTTACTTATTTATTTATTGGTGGAGACAGAATAAGAGAAATCGTAGAGAATGAAGTGTTTTCTTTTCAGGGTCTAGTAATTATTATTTCCCCATCAAATCCATCAGGAAGATAAAAACAAAGTCAGAAAGATTAATTGCAAGAGATAAAATAAAACACAAACATTTCAAAAGTGATTACTGTTATCTTTTAAAGGAAGCCCTGACAAATTAGTCTTTGATAAAAAATATGCCTATTTTATGCAGCTCTCTGTAGATACAGCCACTACTGCATGGGAAGTAGATGTCAGAGAATTGTAAAGTCTCTATCAGCAGGAGGGAATAGATTATGAAAAGCAATTTCCAAAGCAGTGATGACTCCAAATATTCACCCTTCACTTCAAATATTTCACCAAATATTGATTGAATTTTCTACTTAGTTAAATTTTCTACTTAGTGCCTGAATTATGATAATGAAGATTTAATTAGGCTATCAAAGCTATGTTTTAAGAGTTCAAATTCCTTTGGGAGGATTAAGAAATCATTCTCATGTTAGTGTGAATTAGTTCAGATTGCTTTTAACTGAACTATTATCACAACTTCACAGAGCTTTGATGGGGAAGTGGTGAAGCATTTGGGAGAGCATGAAGACATGGATATTCATAAGAAAAGGGAATAAAAGGCAAAATAAAGTTCCCAAAGAGAAATGAAAAAATAGTAAAAGTAAAGGCATTTTCTTCTTCCTAACACCTAAACTGATCCAGCCTTCAGACACATGTTATTGATATTAACATCCAGCTAAATCATGGTTTATATAGTCTTTTAGAACTACCTAGATGAGCTAACTGCCATTTAAATATATTTTATTGGAAAGATATTCTGAGATTCAAATCTTGATTTATAACTATACTTTTGACATTATAAGTTGATCATATGTTGTTATGCATGTCATTTTATATCAGTTTGGAATAAAAATTTTTAGACAATATACAATAAAATACCTAGATGCTATGAATATTATTAAAATTCTTAATGTATCCACTTCTTGGCTTATTGGGAAGAAAAAACCTCTCTCCAGCACTTTTTCCAGATTAATGCTTAGTTTTGGAGAGTCTGCTGTTAGAGTCTACTGACATTTATAAGAAAGGAAAAAATATCATATTTTCTCAGTTTTTAAGTTGTCACCTATCAGAAACATAGCCAGGAACAAAATATAAGTTATAAAAATGGCTGTGATTGACCACAGTATCAATATTTCTGTCCTTTGTTCACTGGAAAGCTACTCAGAGTAACCTCAACACTTATTTACTCTTACTTTACATACACATCTAATAAGATGGATTTTCTGGCTTTCAAGTCCAAAATAGCTTGGAGGTAGTTAATTGAGGTTAGGGTGGGGATGGTATGGGAAAAGATCCTTTGGCATATTACTTTTAAGAGAAGTTATCTTTATTTTCCTTTAAAATTTTTTTGAAGCTTACCTATCTTGAGTGAATTCTCTTTTCCAACTTCAGGGCTGAATGCTTTATATGATACTTAATTATATCTCAGTCATCTTAATGAGTTAGAAATTACTTTCTGCATATTCTCTCCCAATCCCTCTCCCTGCATCCTCAAAGAATTAAATGATAGGGTAGGGATATTATATTTACTGCATTCATGTAACATTTGAAGGATAAGGCTATAGTTCAAATAACATCCAGGTTATCATTTTAAAGAAATTTTTATGTCATTATTTCTGCTAAGAGTATATATATGTATTATGATACCTCTTCCATGCCCACCCCATGGCAGATGGCTTTGCCTCTCATAAGAGAGGGGTTTAGAACACGGGCAGATCTCCTGTCTGTCCCATAGTAGCAGCTAATCACCACCTGTGTTTATGCAGTTTGTTCTACCCTCAAACTTAGGCAGAACTTGCAAGCCTGCACCATGGATGAGTGGCTCTCTTGAGTTTCATACCTCATATAAATTAATTAAGAGAAACAATGCCATAGAAAAATGGGGAAAATATATGAACAAACAATTCTCAAAATAGGAACTATAAATGTTTTATATATATAAAATTTTCTCAAGGTTGCTAGTAATTAAGGAAATGCCAATTAAAATGTATTTGCATTATTTGTGGTGAGGATGCAGTGATATTAGGAGTATTTGTATAAAAATTTAGGGATCAATTTGGCAATAAATATTAATGTTATACATAATTTATTACTCAGAAATTCTATTCCTAGATCTAACAATATACACATACAAACAGGAATTTAATGATAGCAAAAATTAGAGAAAACCCAAATGTCAGTCATTAAGGGAATGTTTCCATTATTACTTATCCATCCAACAGAATAATATACAGCAATGGAAAAATCCACTACATCTATCCATGCGGATGAAAATCTGTACTTAATAGTAAATGAGGAAAGCAAGTTTCAGAAGTATACAAACAGTATACCAGTTATATAAAATTTGAAACATTAGATAATATTCAAACAAATATACATAAATAAGAAAATTCCAGAAAAATCTGTCAAATTCTAGGCTATGTTTACCTGTGGAAGGGTGTGAAGTTTGTCCAAGGAGGCATCAAGAGGGGGCATGAATTTTTTTGATGTACATCATTTCCTAAGTTGGATGAGATGTACCTATATGTTTGTTATGTTATTTCAATACCTTTGATATAACTGAAATATTTCAAAATAAATTTAAAACTTATAAAACATTGGTTCCTGCTAAGTAACAAAAATTCACACATCAAAGCCAAAATTATGTTAAATGAATATCTTCAAGATGACAAAAAAGTTGTGTTTCACTAGCATTCAATTACTTGCTACTTCAACTAATAAAAATAAAGCTGAATTTCAAGAGATGGGAAAATGCACACATTCAGTCACAAAAGGGCACACATACACAGACACACAGATAGTCACCTGTACACTCATGAGTAGCTAAGGTCATATAATTTGTGTATGAAAAGCATGTGCATTACTCTTTGAAAAATATTATATATAAGTAGGCATCTTAATGACTATTGTAAGTTACAATTGGCCCCGAGGTAGAGGACAAAATAATATATTAACAAGAAACAAAGCATAAAAACTCAGGGGCATGAAGTAATTTAATGTAGGACCAAATGTTTATGATAATAACATTATTATTATAGTCGCCACTTTTATTGTCAATAAATCTGTCCATTTTTTTGCCCATCTTTCTATTCCCCTAACACTACATTTTAATCAATCAAGCAATGTTACATTCTTCACTTAATTACTTCCAGAAGCCAGACTATCAATAACACACCCCTTTGTTCATGCAGATGCATTGATTATTCTTATGAGCCAATAAAGAAAGGTAAGGAGAGAATTCTACACCTTAAACAGTATACTTTCATCTTGCATCCCTTCTGTCCATGTGAGCAAGGAGAAATGGCTAAAAAAAAATGAATCCCACAGTCTTTTTACTGACCTCATCATATGAAGAATCCATAGGAGCAGTTTTCTATAGCAGAGGATTAAGTTTTTTGTATAGATTGTTTTTTCAAAGAGAAGAATTTTTTTTAGGGAACTAAACTCACACTTTGTGCTTAAGATCATTAAGATTTCCTTTTGTAGAAGTTTCTTAGTTTTTTGCATGTCTGATATTACATCTTTGCTTACTCATATATTAACTTCTAGGTTCAGCCCACAAAGTTTATGTAATTAACCAGGTTAAATTCATTTTGAGTCAAGTTTTAGTTTCTTTTGACTTCTGGAGGCTGTGATTCAAATTTTCAGCAGCAATGGGCCCTAGGCTATCAGGTTGGGTTATAAAATTGTCTATTTCTCATTGTTGATACTTGTCTTTGCAGTTCATATAATGAGTAAAGCTAGTGGTTGTATCCACCCAGACAGGTTCTTTCCAAGGAATACACGTCATGTGGATCTTTGCCCTAAAATAAGGAAGCAACTGGTTATAGTACCAGTTGAAGTCTTCAATTAACACCTCTACTTCATAATGTATCACTGACAAAACTGGTGATTGTAGGTTTTTAGTTATATGCTTGAACTTTGTAAATAGCCCTTGATAATGCCATAGTATTTAATGTATTTTATTAGTGATAGCCTAGATATCAAAGAAAGAAACCATGGGTGAAAGTAGGAGTGGATGAGAGAATAGTGCTGTTTTGAATTTTAATGAAAACGGCCAATAGAATGCAAGTTGATTTTATCCATTATTACTCAAAAAAGAAAACCCAAAAGATGCGTGTGTAAAATTTTAACACATCTTTACACATTTGGAAATACCATGCCTTCCTTTGGAGATAAATTAGACTCACACAAATTGGATAGTGAATCATTTTTGGAGAGAGAGGGCACTGGGCCTATGGTTGTGTTTGAGGCTTAGCTGGAAGCTGTCCCTTTTAATAAGAACGTGTCCCAAAAGAAGGCTAAGTGACATGTCAGTTAAGACAGTCTTCCCTGTAGGCCAAATATGATGCTCTCTGAGTGGGGAGCTGCTTGGTTGATGGATTGGTTATAACTGGCCTCCCATAGACTTGGGCAGCCTTTGGACTTCTGTAAATGTAATGCCTCCTTTACTCCGAAGACGTATTCCTGATACTCTGGAAATTTCTACCTGTCCACCTATTTATTAACAGTCTAAAACAGAGCCAACTCTTTACCTTTTTTCAAACCATCATGAGGCCTGTTGAATATTTGCCTTACTAAGACTATACTTATCCCCTTAGTAAGGGTGACCACACTTTCTTTTTTTTTTTTTCATTTTGAAAGTTCCACAGGTAAGTTAAGACTTAATCATCTGGTCATATTAAAAGAGTAATAAAAGATCGTCAATAAAATACTGACACATTCAGAGGGAAGGTAGGAGGGAAGAGAATGAAGAAGGAGGGGGAGAAAGAGAGAAAGGCTATTGGTAATAGAAGAGCAAAGGTATGGACTCCAGTTGCTCTCTATCTTTCATCATTTGGAACATCATTACTGTACGTATGAATATTATTTTATCAGAAAAAAATCTCTGTGGGTTTTTCTCTACCATGTGATTTTGACCACAGACGTTTTCCATTTGCTTCTCAAATGGAAATATTCAGAGCATAGCTGTCCAAGACAATGCCTTATTGCATCCTATTTTAATAATGCCAATAAGATTTTTACCCAAAATGAAACGTTCAGAGAAACAGAGCATTTTCTTATCTGACAGGCCCAACTAAGCCCTCTGCTCTCTTCCATGCTATTTATAACCATGTTCCCTAAGGGCCCTGGTTCTTAAGCACTTTTTGGCTAGGGTTTTGTAGCAGACATCTGTGATACTTGCATCATATTCTCTCAGCTCACGTCTAATTTCAGCTCCAGCTGAATCAGGTGGACAGTTCTATACAAGCCCAGTCACAACTGTTTGATAATGCCCACCCAAAATGCAGATTGTACATGTTCCTGATTTTTATGAGGATATGATCTGACCCTGTGGTTGCTCATATGGCCCATTCGTTCAGGAGAGTCATCACCCGAGGGGGCACCCTTTCCAACAAAAGTGGACAATTCTTAGAGGCATTTATATCCTTCTCAGAAGATCCCAGTGAAATTGAGCTTCATTATGTATAGCAGTAATTTGGGCAACTTGTTATATTGGTTTTCTTCCTTCCGTGTCCCATTCCCACTTCCTTATTCTTGCTTTCTGGGATCATTTCTACACCCAAATCTTTGCTTCCATCTTTTCTTAAGGAAATCCTAAGATACAATAGGACCTTGAAAATATGTATATTATACACAATGTAATTCAAAGGCCTGCCATAGGAAAATTTATAAATGTTTTCAACCAAGCCTTCCCTGCAATTATCTACTGACATAAACATCATTGGTAAAAACAAGATAGCTGATATTCTAGATTGCAAAGCATAGTCTGTCAAATTCATCCAGAAACTCAAAGGGAGGCTAACCTTGATGATATCTAGATAGAGGGTCATTATCTCCTTTTGGAAATACAATATACAAAGTCCAAAGTCTTTATAGTCCAGATTTATCAGGGAAGATTGTTTTCAAAAGACAGGAATGGGAAAAATTTAAGACTTTAGGAACAAGAAACCGCCCTCAGTGAAGTTTTGTCCTTGACATCCTGGCCTTCCATTTTATGCTCCTTTCATACTTCCCTTCTCAAGACAGTTTCCCCATATTCTTCCTCACTTATTTTTAACATGGAGCAAAATGATCTAATAAAATAATTGAAAACAAATGCTTTGGTGATTCACCCTTTTCATGTTAGCCATAAATTTCAATAGATATTTATGTTTTCAGGCTTATATTTTTAAGAGATATTTCATTATTTAAAAGAAGAAGCACACCTGTTGCACTTATTTGAATGTATTGCTACCATGCAGGGGTGGTAACATGCCAATAATCTATTGATTGTGCTATGCTACGACTTATCCAAAATGAAGAGATTCTTCTGTCTTTCACAAAATATATAACTCTCTGGTGACTACCTAAAAAGGCTACTTAAAACTGTGATATTATAAGTTGAATTTTTAAAATATTGGTAGTGATTACTTCCAAAAGTATACATTCTTCTTTTCTTACTAAAATCTTTTGGTTTCTATTTGTCCTTGATTTTGCTATCATATTTACTAAGAGTTACTTTATAACCAACTTATCCAAAGACTCCCAGCCAACTAGAGTGTCAAAATCTTCTAACATAATTTTGTATTATGTTAACATTAGGGAAAGCCAAGAGAAAGATATTTGGGAACTCTCCATACTATTTTTGCAACTATTCTGTAAATCTAAAATTATTTCAAAACAAAGCATTTCTTTTGTTGTCACTTTTGAGCCTTCTTAGGCAAACTTTGTCAATGTCTTGACAATAGATTGAATTTTCTACCTGAACTTTATTACCTTACCTTTCTTCTCTATTCCTTTCTGAGATAAAAGACACGAGTCAAAGATTATATAGTCAAGTAGGTGCACTTTAATGTCGAGAGTATGTATTCTTGTGCGAGGTTCCCTTTTCATTAAGAAGAGAAAATAGCCACTCCTCTAAAACAGAGAGCAACAGATGGCTTATACTCCTCAGTAGAAATCTAGCTCTGCTTGTATTAAGTGTGCATTATATTTTCTCTCCCCCTCATATTGAACAACAAGTTCAAACTGAATATTAATCATCAGATAAAACTCTTTTTGTTATAAGGATTCTTTAGAACTGATTTCTTCAAAGCCATTCATTGTTATCAGAAAAAAAATAAGCAAAAAAATGTACTTAAGCAGTTCGGGCATAAGTGCAAATTAGTTCCAGCATATGTTTTTCAATCATGTTTCCATTTTGTAAACAGAACTACTGAGAGCAAAAGTCGGCATAAATGGGTGAATTTCAAGTTTTGTTAAGGTGATATCTCATATCAGGTAACAGGACGGAGATCTTTCTAGACATTTGATAAATACAATATTAATTACTATGTGGGTAATATAAAAGCCTGGCTCTTATACAAAATCAGATCTGGAATTTTTCCTTTTTTTCCCTGTGGCATAGGTATCTTGTTAATCACATATATTATTCATTCAAGAGAAGGACCATTTTAGTATTGCCATCCAAATATTATACAATGTGGTTCTAGGAAGCATCAACATACATGGGGTCTTGTTTTATAAAGCTACATTTTGCACTAGGAATTTTAGGGCAGTTTATTGTCAGAGTCTCTGTTTCTCTTTGGCTTAAAGGCTCAATCAGCTATTCCTAGGTAGTGTCACCTTTGGTAGACTTTCCAGTATTATCTAAGTAAGAAGAGAAGATATTTCTCACTGCCTTCTGGAATGCACTGTGACTCATGTTATTGGGCAGACTAAAGGTGTTCTTGTTAAACTTTTCTTAATTGAGCTCCCTTTTATGGCATTCCTTCAGTAGCTTCTAGATTTTGGATTCCCTTAAGGTTTCCCTTCAACTTGATTTGCTCCCAGGGTTCAAGGTTTGTGGTTTATTTCCTACTGACTTCTAGAGCCCAGAGTGCGTTGTCAAATGAACTTTTCAAGACATTTCATCTATTCTTTTCTGTCTTGGTTACACTTTTATTTTTTTGATTAACAGATAAAATTGTTTGTATTTATCATGTACAACATGATATTAAGTGGTGTCACCACAAAGATAATGTGTGATAATACATATGTTAATCAGTTATAGTTATTCCACCATATATATATTCTTCTTTCCTCTCTGTATGGGCCTGATTTGTTAACTGCTTAAGAGTGTTGTTGAACCTTGGATCTGTCAGTGCCACTGGGCAACACACTGAGGTTTTTGTCCTCTATAAAAGTCACATCATAATTCTTATCTCTCAGAAATTTTTATGGGATTTAACATAAGTATACATAACATACATGTATATTATATATGTATATACACATATATATGTGTGTACATATATATATATATATATATATATATAATTACATTTCCCACATCACATGGCTGGTACTCCATAATCTTCAGTTTTATTGCTCTTCTGAATAGGCTCTTGCTTTTTTAAAAACTCATTTTATCTTAAAATTGTTTTAATTAAAAAATGTTTTGGTTACATCATAGTTGTACACATTTATGGGATACATGTGATATTTTGATATAAGCATACAATGTGTAATGATCAAATCTGGATAATTGAGATATCCAGCACCTCAAATATTTATCATTTTTTTTGTGTTAGAGACATTGCATATCATGTCTTGTAGCCATTTTGAAATATCCAACAATTTACTGTTAACAATAGGCACCCTACTCTACTACCAAACACTAGATCTTATTCCTACTATCTAACTGTAGCAGTGGTGGCTCCTCTTGGTCCCTCTAGAGGGTAGCTCCAAGCAGTGTCCTTGAGGAGCCGCTGAGCTTGACCCACTGTGTGGCATGTCTTTGCTCAGATGTCTCACTTTTAAGCAATAAATGCAAAAGCCCTTTAGAGGACTAGTGGAACAAGCCTGGATAATGCCAGGCAGTGTTTCTCCAAAGCTGAGACTTCATGTGATATACCTGGAAACCTAGTCCTACAATTGCCCAAGGGACCTGCTAAGAAGGCAGCAACAGTTGTCATTTCCTCTGCAGTGTTGAACTGTGTTACCAGAGGACCTTGGCAACAATCCCAATCCTATCTTCCAATGCTTCCACTTAGGCCTTGGGTTACAAAGTTCAAAATGAGTCACAGATATTCTCTATTTACTGAGGACGAAAAGTCCAAATTAAGCCCAATAATGATGCTAGTTTGTTTTGCACAAAGACGTTTTCTAATACAGGTCATGTAGTCTATGTTGCAGTTCTATCCAACCCTGTCTGCCCTTCCTTTCATTGTTCCCTACTTTAATTCTATTGACCTTTCAAATTACAGCTTAAAATTTATCTGTTCCGCTAAACCTCTCTAGATCAATCACTTATCCCAGTCTGACATTATGTGTTCCTTCTCTGAACTGCTGTTGGTATAATCACGCATTAGCTTGTAATTGTCATCATCCTCTCAAAGAACTATTTAAAATTATCATTATTTAATGAGAAACATGTATATTGTTTATTTTCTCCCCAAAAGATGATGAGATTCTCTTTGAGAGAATGCATTATGCTTTTTCGTGTGTGTCTGCCATAATGCCTACAACAAATATCTGAGTGAACATGATGGTTTAATTTACATAATGGCTTCTTTAAATACCTGCAAACCGTCAACTCTAAAAGATTTCTGCTACTGGAGAAGGTCAATTGGATATGAGTCATCAAACATTTGAGTTTTTCAAAAATCATTTATATTGAATTTTGGAAGATATTACTGGAAGTTGCATTCTTTCCCTAATAAATGATTTATTTAAAAAAAATAGTAGTACCTATACCTATGTAGCAAACCTGCACATTCTGCACATTTACCCCAGAACTTAAAGTATAATAAAAAAAGATAGTAATACCAATACTCACTTAGACTATATTTTTCACAGCTTAGTGCAAACTAATACTAATTCACCTGTATTCACTGAGTGCCTAAAACAGAAGGACCCAGTCAAGGACCAGTTGTAAGAAAAGTCTGAAGATCCTGATTTACTTGATAATCCATATGATACCAACAACCATATTGGTTTATATACTTATACATTTGCCATATTTCTCATGTGTTTCTCACTGACATCAACTGGTAAGTGACTAAGAGTAGAGTAGCACGTAGCTTACATCCATATTCTGGCTCTCCCATATCCTAGTGTAATAATGGACAAGATACCTCTCTATACTTAAAAGTCCTTTTGAGCTAAATGGGTATAATAATAGCACATATTTCATGAGATTATTGGTATAAGAATTAGATATATAAAATTCTTAGCACAATGTCTGATATATATAGTAAATTATCAAATGTTAGGGAATGAGGAAGTGCAAGTACACAAGAGAGGAAGAGAGTCACTGGAAGGACTGTTCTCTTTCTTCGTTCTCCTAGAATCAAAACTGTAAAGAAAACCAGAATAGGAGGAGTGGCCAACTGTAAAGAGCACCGAAGCTATCTTCTCCTCTTGGAAAAGAATGAAGGGAAAGAAAAGCAGTACAAAACATGGGCAAGAGCAAGTCATATATGTATACAAAATTCCCAGGGGTAAGCCATTGCTTCAGGGAGGGAGCTGTTAGCTTTTAGAGGCTACAGGTAAAGTTTGTGAAGTGGCTCAACCAATGGAGAATGTTTGACTTCCAGGGGCTTCTAGAGGGTGGACTTCTTGCCTAAGTTGGTTTATAGACCAACTTGATGGTACCATTGAACTCCTGCTGTGAGGCTGGGGCCAGCACCCAAAGAACATTTAAGAAAACAAACGTTTGGGTGGGGAGATGGGACAGAGACACAGACTTAATTGTAACTTGAGGTAAGAGGAATGTGGGAAAAAAAAAGAATTCAAGCTTTTATTTAAACAGTACAAAATCAGGACTACAGGGAGAAGATATCACCATGGTCACTGAGAGGAAGCTGATTAGTGAAGGAACTTTGAGCTGGACATTGAAGGTTGAATAAGAGGTTAATTTAAGCAAACCATGGCAGTATGTTATTGTAGAAGGAAACTTGCTCTTGTTTCAAATAGGCCTGGGATAGAAGCCCATCCCCACACCTCACCAGCTGCATTTCCTGAATAATACATACTTTTAAGAATTTTATAGAGACATTTATTAAGTACCTAGTACAGTATCTGACTTACAGTAGAGACCCCATACAGCTATTATTGGTAACAATAGAGTGTTGGTATATTTTGTATAAGGATGCAGCCTTGAGCACTGGTCAGCACAGCTGTTTCACATTTCTTCTCTGTCACTCTGGGTAGCAGTGGTAAATTTCTGCAGGAGTTTAGTGCTCACCTACCTGGAAATTCCATAGAGAAAGGACACAGACCTCATTTAGAGTATCCAGAGGCCCATGACAGAAGCAATTGAACAGGCTCGAGCCAGTGGCTACAGCAAACTTCAAAGACAGTCAGTGTCTATGGAAGGACTGATCTATGTCAAATTTTACATATGAGGCAATGAGCCTTCATTTTTTTCCTCTTTATTCTCCTTCAATCCCTTTCTTCTTTTCCTTGTCCTAAGGTGCAATGTGGACTTCAAACTGGTTTGCTCTTCCTATGAATGGGTAAAGGCAACAGCCTGATCAGACTCCAAAACACCAATATTTAAGTGATTTTTTAATCAACTCTTCCCACAGATATTGGTATTCAAAATATTTCAAGCAATGGGCAATATTCAGTCTAAATCATGCATATCTGAGAGTAAGAGTTTGGGTAACAGCAACCAGTAAATGGATGAGGTTGGGAGTAGGGTGGTTATAACCAAAGCTACTGAATTCGTTTCATGTAGAGAAAAGCATGATGGAAAGAAGTGTTTGACATATTGAATTATGGAAACCACCTTAAAATCTCAACTCTGGCATGTTATAGATACTGAATATTTTCAGTAATTTTACTTCCCTAGTCTCATTTTCTCAAATGAGTAATAGGAATGATAATCATTATCTTATACAGGATATATGACAGTAAGACAAGCACTTCTTAAATTGAATGTGCATACAAACTACTTGGGCATCTTGTTAAAATATAGATTCTGATTAAAGATATCTGGGATGTGACCCAAGATTCTGCATTTCTTACAAACTCTTAGGTGGTGACAATGCTACTGGTCTAGGGACCACATTTTGAGTAGCATGGGGCCATTAGATAATGTGATTAATACACCAATGGAGGTATCATTTAGACCAGCCCTAGCCAGAGGGGAATTGCCAATCTCAGCAGTTGGAACTTCAGTTTTAGTAAGCCTTGCCACTGTGGGCTAAAGTGCTACGGGGTTCTAAAAACAACTTGAAAGGCTATCTAAGCCACAAGGACTACTGTTCTTAGGCAAGTCCTAGTGCTGTGCTGGGCTCAAACCAGTGGACTTGGGGGCACACAACCTACTGAGTTACCGGCCTTGGTGGCTAAGGGAGTGCTTGTATCAACCCTCTCTCAACCTCAGGCAGTGCAGTTCACAACTACAAAAGAGCCCTTCTCTTTCCACTTGAGGAGAAGAGAGGGAAGAGTAGAAACGACTTTTTCTTACAACATAAATACCAACTCAGTGATGTGAAGTTAAAATCGGGTACTGTGATTGCTTACCTGATTTTTGCATTTTCTTAAGGTGCTTTTTGTGTAGACAGTTGTTAAACTTAGCATTCCTATAGGGAGGATGGTTGATGGAAGTTTCTATTCAGCCGTCTTGCTCTCCCTCCCAACAGTATGTACTCATTTTGACAGACTTCTTTCACTCAACATACTTGTTTGGAGATTTATCTATGTTGTTATGTGTTTAGTGTTTTATTCCTGAGCAATGTTCCCTTTTATGAGTATATCATAGTTTATGAACCAATGAAAAACATTTTGGTTTATGTGAATTTGGGGCTATCACAAATAAAACTCTCATGATAGTATTTGTATAGATATGTATATTTTTACTGGATAAATATGTAGGAGTAGAATGGCCAGATCATATGGTAGGTTTCTGTTTAACTTCTTAAGAAATTGTGAAATTGTTCTCCATTAACATCCTTGCCAACACTTGATATGTTCAGGCTTTGTTACTTTAGATCTTTGAATAAGTGCGTGGTAGTATTTCAGTGTGGTTTTAATTTATGTTTCCTTGATGATCAATGAATTGAGCATCTGTTTATTGCTTAGTTGTTACCTGTATATCTTTGATGAAGAGTCTGTTCAATCTTGCCCATTTTATATTAGGATTTATGTTTACCTCTTGTTGAGTTTGGGAGTTCTTTATATATTCTGGGTAAATGTATTTTATTGGAGAAATGATTTGTAAATATACAGCTAAAATTCCAGTAGATTCAGAGCTTAATAAGAACTAGACCCTGTTCATAGGAACTGATAGGCCAATGAAGGGGTTAATGCAATAAAACATAATCACTTAAGACTTTGGATGCTGTATTAGTTCCTTCTCATGGTCGTATGAAGAAACACCCAAGACTGGGTAACTTATAAAGGAAAGAGGTTTGACTCACAGTTCCACATAGCTGGGAAGACCTCAGGAAACTTACAATCATGGCAGAAGGAGAAGCAAACACGTCCTTTTCACAAGGCAGCAGGAGAGAGAAGTGCCAAGCAAAGGGGGAAAAGCCCCTTATAAAACCATCAGATCTTGTGAAAACCCACTTCAGTATCATGAGAACAGCATGAGGGTAACCAATCCCAAGATTCAATTACCTCCCACTTGGTCCTTCCTACACCACGTGGGGATTATGGGAACTATAATTCAAGATGAGATTTGGGTGGGGAAACAGCCAAACCAGATCAAAGGCTATAATTAAGGCTCTTGTAGAGTGCCATGGGAATATAAAGCAGAGTATAATACATTTTTTTCTAGGAGAGTTTGGAAAGATTTTTCAGAGGAGGTGGCCTTAAAGCTTTGTTTTAAAGGGTGAAGAGTTGGGTAGGTAGAGAACCTCTGCTAAAAACTTAAAGACATTATGGGCAAGGAGAATCTGTGCAAAGGCAAGAAGGTGGTCTTGGGAACAATGAGTTCTAGATGACCAGGGGAAATGGGGGTTGGAGGTGGCAAGGAGGATGAAAAGAGAGAAGAAGGAAGGCTGAGAGTAGATTTTCAGATTATAGAATGAGTAGTAGATCAAGCTTAAAAATCTGATATTTATCTTTAAAGCAACAGGGTGCTTGTTGAAGGGTTTTATGCAGCAGAACAAAATCATCATATTTTCATTTTAAGAAAATGCCCTGCTGTGATGGCAAAGGATTAGAAGAAGATGACAAATTCAGAAAAAAAGGTAAGAACCCAAACAAAATAGAAATAGCAGGGACAGAGAGAGGAGGAAGTAGATTCTTCAAACATTTAAGAGGAATACTAGATGGTTGGTAAGTGTTTAGATGTTAGAAATGAGGCATATGGTAGTATATAGGAAGGCTCCTAGATTTTAGTGGATATAATGGGGTGATTTGGGAGCACATCAGTCATGTCCAAGAATAGAAATAGGAGAGGTTGGTAGTACTATAAGTTTAGCTTATATTATTCATTTATTTATTCAACACATTTTTTTCTATTCCTCAGAATCCATTTATATGTGTCTCTTGTATTTTAATATCTTTTATAAATCCTGTATTACTTCTCTTTTTATTATTATACTTTAAGTTCTGGGGTATGTGTGCAGATCTTGCAGGATTGTTACATAGGTAGACACATGCCATGGTGGTTTGCTGCCTCCATCCCCCCATCACCCCCATTAGGTATTTCTCCAAATGTTATGCCTCCCAAACCTCCCCACCCCCGGCTATCACCCCCTAGCCCCCCACACCAATATACCGCAGTGTGTGATGTTCCCTTCTCTGTGTTCATGTGTTCTCATTGTTCAACACTCACTTATGAGTCAGATAATGCAGTATTTGGTTTTCTGATCCTGTGTCAGTTTGCTGAGAATGATGGTTTCCAGATTCATCCATGTCCCTGCAAAGGATATAAACTCATCCTTTTTTATGGCTGCATAGTATTCCATGGTGTATATGTGCCACATTTTCATTATCCAGTCTATTCTTGATGGGTATTTGGGTTGGTTCCATGTCTTTGCTATTGTAAACAGTGCCGCAATCAACATACATGTGCCTGTGTATTTATAATAGATGATTTATAATTCTTTGGGTATATACCCAGTAATGGAATTGCTGGGTCAAATGGTATTTCTATTTCTAGATCCCTGAGGAATCGCCACCCTCTCTTCCACAGTCATTGAACTAATTTACACTCCCACCAACAGTGTAAAAGTGTTCCTATTTCTCCACATCCTTTCCAGCATCTGTTGTCTCCAGATTTATTTAATGATCACCATTCTAACTGGCATGAAATGGTATCTCAATGTAGTTTTGATTTGCATTTCTCTAATGACCAGTGATGATGAGCATTTTTTCATATATTTGTTGGCTTCACAAATGTCTTCTTTTGAAAAGTGCCTATTCATATCCTTTGCCCACTTTCTGATGGGGTTGTTTTTTTTCTTGTAAATTTGTTTTAGTTTGTTGTAGATTTTGGATATTAGGCCTTTGTCAGATGGGTAGATTGCAAACATTTTTTCCCATCCTGTTGGTTGCTGGGTCACTCTAATGATTGTTTCTTTTGCTATGCAGAGGCTCTGGAGTTTAATTAGATCCCATTTGTCTATTTTGGCTTTTGTTGCCATTGCTTTTGGTGTTTTAGTCATGAAGTCCTTGCCCATGCCTATGTCCTGAATGGTATTGCCTAGGTTTTCTTCTAGGGTTTTTATGGTGTTAGGTCTTATGTTTAAACCTTGAATCCATCCATACAGAGTCAATTTTGATATAAGGTGTAAGGAAGGGGTCCAGTTTCAGCTTTCTGCTCACGGTTAGCCAGTTTTCCCAACACCGTTTATTAAACAGGGAATCCTTTCCCCATTGCTTGTTTTGTCAGGTTTATCAAAGATCAGATGGTTGTAGGTGTGTGACATTACGTATGAGGCCTCTGTTCTGTTCCATTGGTCTATATATCTGTTTTGGTACCAGTACTATGCTGTTTTGATTACTGTAGCCTTATAGTATAGTTTGAAATCAAATAGCATGGTGCCTCCCGCTTTGTTCTTTTTGCTGAGAATTGTCTTGGCTATGTGGGCTATTTCTTGGTTCCCTATGAAGTTTATGGTATTTTTTTCCAGTTCTGTGAAGAAGGTCAATGGTAGCTTGGTGGGTATAGCTTTGAATCTATAAATTACTTTGCACAGTATGGTCATTTTCACGAAATTGATTCTTTCTAACCATGAGCATGGAATGTTTTCCCAACTGTTTGTGTCCTCTCTTATTTCCTTGAGCAGTGGTTTGTAGTTCTCCTTAAGGAGGTCCTTCATGTCCTTTGTTAGTTATATTCCTAGGTATTTTATTCTCTTTGTAGCACTTGTGAATGGGAGTTTGCTCATGATTTGGCTCTCTGTTACTCTGTTATTGGTATATAGGAATGCTCGTGATTTCTGCACATTGATTTTGTATCCTGAGACTTTGCTGAAGTTGCTTATCATCTTAAGGAGATTTTGAGCTGAGGTGATGGGTTATTCTAAATATACAGTCATGTTGTCGGCAGATACAGACAATTTGAGTTCATCTTTTCTTAATTGAATACCCTTTATTTCTTTCTCTTGCCTGATTGCTCTGACTAGTACTTCCAATATTATGTTGAATAGGAATGGTGAGAGAGGGCATCCTTGTCTAGTGCCAGTTTTAAAAGGGAATGCTTTCAGTTTTTACCCATTCAGTATGATTTTGGTTTTGAGCTTGTCATAGATAGCTTTTGTTATTTTGAGATATGTTCCATCAATACCTAGTTTGTTGAGAGTTTTTAGCATAAAGGGCTGTTGAATTTGCTTAAAGGCCTTTTCCACATCTACTGAGATAATCACGTGGTTTTCCTCTTTGGTTCTGCTTATGTGATGGATTACATTTTTAGATTTGTGTATGTTGAAACAGCCTTGCATCTCCAGGATGAAGCCTACTTGATCGTGATGGATAAGTTTCTGATATGCCGTTGCTTTCGGTTTGCCAGTATTTTATTGAAGATTTTTGCATTGATGTTCATCATGGATATTGTCCTGTAATTTTCTTTTCTAGATGTGTCTCTGCCTGGTTTTGGTATCAGGATGATGTTGGTCTCATAAAATGAGTTAGGGAAGATTCCCTCTTTTTGTATTGTTTGGAATAGTTTCAGAAGGAATAGTACCAGCTCCTCTTTGTATATCTTGTAGAATTTGGCTGGGAACCCATCTGGACCTACACTTTGTTTGGTTGATAGGCTATTAATTCCTGCCTCAAATTCAGATCTTGTTATTGGTCTATTCCGGGATTCAACTTCTTCCTGGTTTAGTCTTGGAAGGGTGTAAGTATCTAGGAATTTATTCATTTCTTCTAGATTTACTGGTTTATGTGCATAGAGTTGTTTGTACTAATCTCTGATGGTAGTTTGTATTTCTCTGAAATTGGTGATGATGTCCCCTTTATCATTTTTTGTTGCATCTATTTGATTCTTCTCTCTTTTCCTTTTTATTAGTCTGGCTAGCAGGCTATCTTCATTGTTTATTTTTTTAAAAACCAGCTTCTGGGTTTATTGATTATTTAAAGGGTTTTATGTGTCTCTATCTCTTTCAGTTCTGCTCTGATCTTAGTTATTTCTTGTCTTCTGCTAGCTTTTGAATTTGTTTGATGTTGCTCCTCTAGTTCTTTTAATTTTGACAATAGGGTGTTGATTTTAGATCTTTCCTCACTTCTCATGTGGGCATTTAGTGCTATGAATTTCCCTCTAGACACTGCTTTAAATGTGTCCCAGAGGTTCTGGTATGTTGTGTCTTCATTCTCATTGGTTTCAATGAACATCTTTATTTCTGTCTTCATTTCATTATTTATCCAGTAGTCATTCAGAAGCAGGTTGTTCAGTTTCCATTTAGTTGTGCAGTTTTGCATGAGTTTCTTAATCCTGAGTTCTAATATGATTGTACTGTGGTCTGAGAGACTGTTTGTTATGATTTCCATTATTTTGCATTTGCTGAAGAGTGACTTACTTCCATTTATGTGGTCAATTTTAGAGTAAATGCAATATGGTGCTGAGAAAAATATATATTCTGTGGATTTGGGGTGGAGAGTTCTATAGATGTCTATTAGGTCCACTTGGTTCAGATCTGCATTCGAGTCCTGGATATCCTTGTTAATTTTCTGTCTCATTGATCTGTCTAATATTGACAGTGGAGTGTTAAAGTCTCCCACTATTATTGTGTGGGAGTCTAAGTCCTTTGTAGGTCATTAAGAACTTGCTTTATGTATCTGGGCGCTCCTGTATTGGGTGTGTATATATTTAGGATAGTTAACTCTTCTCATTGCATTGATCCCTTTACCATTATGTAACGCCCTTCTTTGTCTCTTTTGATGTTTGTTGGTTTAAAGTCCATTTTATCAGAGACTAGGATTTCAACCCCTGCTTTTTTTTTTCCTGTCCATTGGCTTGGTAAATCTTCCTCCATTCCTTTATTTTGAGTCTATGTGTGTCTTTGCATGTGAGATGGGTCTCCTGAATACAGCACACCGATAGGTCTTGACTTTTATCCAGTTTGCCAGTCTGTGTCTTTTTAATGGGGCATTTAGCCTGTTTAAATTTAAGGTTAATATTGTTATGTGTGATTGTGATCCTGCCATTTTGATGCTAACTGGTTGTTTTACCTGTTAGTTGACTCAATTTCTTCATTGTGTCAATGCTGCTTACCATTTGTTATGTTTTTGGACTGGCTAGTACTGGTTTTTCCTTTCTATGTTTAGTGCTTCATTCAGGAGCTCTTGTTAGGCAGGTGTGGTGGTAACAAAATCTCTCACCAGTTGTTTGTCCACAGGGGATTTTATTTCTCCTTCACTTATGAAGCTTAGTTTGGCTGGATATGAGATTCTAGGTTGAAATTTCTTCTCTTTAAGGATGTTGAATATTGGCCCCCACTCTCTTCTGGCTTGTAGAGTTTCTCCAGAGAAATCCACAGTGAGTCTGATCGGCTTCCCTTTGTGGGTAACACAACCTTTCTCTCTGTCTACCCTTAGCACTTTTTCCTTCATTTCAACCCTAGTGAATCTGATGATTATGTGCCTTGGGGTTGCTCTTCTTGAGTAATATCTTTGCGGTGTTCTCTGTATTTCCTGGACTTGAATGTTGGCCTGGCTTGCTAGGTTGGGGAAGTTCTCCTGGATAATATCCTGTAGAGTGTTTTCCAGCTTGGATTTATTCTCCCTATCACATTCAGGTACAACTATCAAATGTAGATTAGGTCTTTTCATATAATCCCATATTTCTTGGAGTCTTTGTTCATTTCTTTTCATGATTTTTTCTCTAATATTGTCTTCTCATTTTATTTCATTGAGTTGATCTTCAATCTCTGACATCCTTTCTTCTGTTTGATCGATTCAGCTATTGAAACTTGTGTATGCTTCGTGAAGTTCTTGTGCTATGTTTTTCATCTCCATCAAGTCGTTTATGTTCTTCTCTAGGCTGGTTATTCTAGTTAACATTTCGTCTGACCTTTTTTCAAGGTTCTCAGTTTCTTTGCATTGGGTTAGAACATGCTCCTTCAGCTTGGAGAAGTTTGTTATTACCCACCTTCTGAAGCAAACTCATTCTCTATCCAGTTTTGTTCCCTTGCTGGTGAGGAGTTGTGATCCCTTGGAGGAGGAGAGGTGTTCTGGTTTTTGGTGTTTTTATCACTTATGCGCTGGTTTCTTCCCATCTTTGTGGATTTATTTACCTTTGGTCTTTGAAGTTGGTGACTTTTGGATGGGGTCTCTGAGTGGACATCTTTTTTGTTGATGTTGAAGCTATTTCTTTCTGTTTTAATTTTCCTTCCAACAGTCAGACCGCTCTGCTGCAGGACGGCTGGAGGTCCACTTCAGACTCTGCTTGCCTGGGAATCACCCATGGGGGCTATAGAACAGCAAGGATTGCTGCCCGTTCCTTCTTCTGGTAGCTTTGTCACAGAAGGGTACCTGCCAGATGTCAGCCCGAGCTCTCCTCTATGAGGTGTCTCTTAGGATAAATGGGGATCAGGGAGCCACTTGAGGAGGCAGTCTGTCCCTTATCATAGCTCAAGTGCTGTGCTGAGAGCTCTGTTGTTCCCTTCAGAGCTGCTGGGCAGGGATGTTTAAGTCTGCTGCATCAGAACTCACAACAGCTACTTTTCCTTTATGCTCTGTCCCAGTAAGGTATGGCTTTATTTACAAGCTCCTGACAGGCTACTGCCTTTTTCAGAGATGCCCTGCCCAGCAAGGAGGGAGTTTAGTCACAGTCTGCCTGCAGAGGCATTGTTGAGCTGCTGCAGGCTCCCCCCAGCTGCTGTGTAAACTTCTCTGTGCTTTTGTTTACACGGGTAATGTTAGCACTGCCTTGGTAATGGTGGATGCCCCACACCCCCACCGAGCTTGACAGACCAGGGTTGAGCTCAAACTGCTGTGTTGGCTGCAAATATTCCAAGCCAGTTGCATTCAGTTTGCTGGTCTCCGTGGGGGTGGGACCTGCAGAGCCAGATCACCTGGCTTCCAGCCTTCAGCTCCCTTTCTCTCAGGGATATAGGCAACTTTGTCTCACAGGCACTCCAGTGCCAGTCAAAATGACAGCTCAGATTTTTGCTGGGAACTTGGGGTATTGGCTGCCCAGATTTGCCCTGGAAACCCATGTTGGAAGGCGAGAGTCTTCTGGTCTGTGGGAGAAGTGCAGCTTCTGAACCGGAGCTCTGGAGTGGCTGGAGATGTCCCTGATAGTCTCCTTTGGGTAGGAGGGAGGGACCTCCAGCCCGTTGCACTTCCCAGGTGAGGCAGTGCCCCACCCTGCCTCAATTTGCCCTCATTGGGCTACATCCACTGTCCAACCAGTCCCATTGAGATTAACCTGGTACCTTGGTTAGAAATGCAGAGATCACTTGCCTTCCACGTTTCTCGCTGGGAACTGTAGTCCAGAGCTGTTCCTGTTCAGCCATCTTCCCTTTACTCAACACATTTTTACTGACTGTCCACTGGGGATATGGAAATCAAGATAGATACTGTGCTAGCCTTCATGGAGTAAAAAGTTTAGCATGGAAGAGAGAACATAAGATAATTCCATCAATTTAAAATAATGGGCTCTGAATTGCTTAAGGCAAAATAACAGGAGTTTCAATATTGCACAAAGGTAGACCTAATGTAGTCTCAGTCTCAAGAAACACTATATTGAAGAAGTACAGCTTAAGACATCTGAAGAATCTGGACTGGTGAAGAGAAAAGGAAAACATTTCAGATAGAATCAAGACATGAAAGATATTTTAAGACATCCAGGTAGAAATTTAGAATAGACAGATGGAAACATGCACCCAGAAATAAGGTCTCAGATGAAGAAGTAAAACTATGGCAGAGTATGAAAACTTTGAGGAAGGGTTCACAGGATGAGGAGAGAATTAGGCTGATGCTTCACCTGTAGAATACAGATATTTAAAGGACAGACACAGAAGGAAAGCAAGTCAGCTAAAGAACAAGAAGGAACAGTCAAGCATCTAAGAAGAAAAGAAAGTATTAGATATTAAACCAAGGAAAAAGAAATACATGGCCACCAATGCCCAATGTATTGTTATGACTGTTCTAGTTTATTAAATTCCCTTCCCCTCACCATGAATAGAAACATTTGCATGGTGTTAACTAATTCTGTTGATTGTCTTCTCCTAGGCTAAACTAGGTCCCTGACTCATTAAGTCTCAAGGAAGGTATGCACATAAAGGAAGTATATGTTTTATATTGATTCTGTATGCTCTCAAAGAAACTTGTTTTGTCATCCCTCCTCCCTGCCTGCCATTCTGAAGAGCGACTGGTAATTTTGGATTTATGAAACCACTTCATAATGGTAAATAGTAAATGTAATCACTTTTCATATTCTGTGCTCCTTGTTCTGTGAAATGAGTCAGAATACTACCATTTCTTCCCTTCTGGGAAGAAAAATCAAGACTCAAAAGAATAATAGACACTGAAGTCTCTGAAGGGTGGGAGGGTGGGAGGGGCTGTGGGATTAGAAATTATTTAATGGATAAAATGTACATTATTTGGGTGATGGTTACAGTAAAAATCCAGACTTCTGCCAGGCACAGTGGCTCACGCCTCTAATCCCAGAACTTTGGGAGGCTGAGGCGGGTGGATCACGAGGTCAAGAGATCAAGACCATCCCGTTCAACATGGTGAAACCCCGTCTCTACTAAAAATACAAAAAATTAGCTGGGCATGGTGCCACGTGCCTGTAATCCCAGCTACTCAGGAGGCTGAGGCAGGAGAATTGCGTGAACCCAGGAGGTAGAGGTTGTAGTGAGCCGAGTTCGCGCCATTGCACTCTAGCCTGGGTAAGAAGAGCAAAACTCCATCTCGAAAAAAAAATTCCAGACTTCACCACTATGCAATCTATCCACAACAAAACTATACCTGTACCTTTAAAATTTATGCAAAAAAAGATCCCAAAGAAGGTCTTCCCACCCTGTAATAATGGCATGCAGCTATGTACCAACAGTAATGTTTGCTAAGGAGGCTTGCTGCAAGACCCAAACTAACTAACCAAAGAAATTCCATGACCCTTCTCCCTGCCTTTCTGCTTCTATGGCTTGGTCCTTCAAAGACTGGCTTATCGCCTTCTGCATAAAATTAATTCCAATATTGTAGTCCTAAACTCCTTGCCTGTCTATAACAGAAATATCATTTCTTAAGAACCTGTTAGGTACCACACACTGCGCTAAGCATTATTGAATGCTTAACTTCAAGCAATTGTGAAAGGTAAATTTATGACACCCATATTATAGAAGAGGCAGCTGAGGCTTATAGATGCAAAGTTATTTGTCAGGTCTGTTGAATTCTAATATCTAAGCATCAGGTAGCATACAAATTGTAGTAATATCATTTTATTACTCAGGTTATGCCCAGTTATGCTGCAGTAGCAAATAACCACCATCTTTTAACAGCAAATGTTTGTTTCTCACTCACATAGAATATATATCATAGGTCAGTTCTGCGAAATGTCCCCTCATCCCATGACCCATAAAAACGCTAGAAGAAAACCTAAGCAAAACTATTCAGGATATAGGCATAGGCAAGGACTTCATGACTAAAACACCAAAAGCAATGGTAACAAAAGCTACAATAGACAACTCCGATCTAATTAAACTCCAGAGCTTCTGCACGGCAAAAGAATCAATCATTAGAATGAACAGCCAACTAACAGAATGAGAAAAAATGTTTGCAATCTACCCATCTGACAAGGGCTATTATCCAGAATCTACAAAGAACTAAAACAAATTTACAAGAAAATAACAAACGACCTCATCAGAAAGTGGGCAAAGGATATGAACAGGCACTTTTCAAAAGGAAATATTTATGCAGCCAACAAATATATGAAAAAATGCTCATCATCACTGGTCATTAGAGAATTGCAAATCAAAACCACATTGAGATACCATCTCACACAGGTTAGAATGGCAATCATTAAAAAATCTGGAGACAACAGATGCTGGAGAGGATGTGGAGAAATAGGAACACTTTTACACTGTTGGTGGGAGTGTAAATTAGTTCAACCATTGTGGAAGACAGGGTGGTGATTCTGCAATGATCTAGAAATAGAAATACCATTTGACCCAGAAATCTCATTACTGGGTATATACTCAAAGGATGATAAATCGTTCTATTATAAAGACACATGCACACATATGTTCATTGTAGCACTTTACAATAGCAAAGACCTGGAACCAACCCAAATGCACATCAGGGATAGACTGGATAAAGAAAATGTGGCACATACACACCATAGAATACTATGCAGCCATAAAAAGGATGAGTTCATGTCCTTTGCAGGGACAAGGATGAATCTAGAAACCATCATTCTCAGCAAACTGACACAAGAACAGAAAACCAAACAGTGCATGTTCTCACTTATAGGCAGGTGTTGAACAGTGAGAACATATGAACACAGAGAGGGGAACATCACACACTGGGGTCTGTTGGGAGTGAGGGGCTAGGGGAGGGATAGTACGGGGTAGGGAGATTGGGGAGGGATACTGCAGGGTAGGGAGATTGGGGAGAGATAACATTGGGGGAAATACCTAATGGGGGTGATGAGAGGATGGAGGCAGTAAACCACCGTGGCATCTGTACACCTATGTAACAGTTCTGCAAGATCTGCACATGTACCCCAGAACTTAAAGTATTATAAAAAATATATACAAAAAAATAATATTTAATTTCTTTTGAAAGTTCTGCTTAGGGGTTGTGCATAAACCCAGTGAAATATAGTAATAAGAATGTGTGAGAAGTTGTGAACTATATTCATGATTACGTCAAGAGTGAGCCATGGTTGCTAACCATACTGATTTAAAATTGTCTCAAGACAATAAAACTAAAGTGTTAAATAACTGATATTTGCAGACAAAACGTTGTTTGGGAAAAGATGAGCTTGGGACAGAGCCAACTAAGATAAAAAAAGGAGACATTGGCTTAAAGCCCAGATCATCTCAAACCCTGGAAAAAGACCAACTACTTTTTCCCGTCTGGAGCCTGTAGAATTTTGACTTGAAACTCTAAGAAGTTGTATAAAGGGTGGGCAAGGGCTTCCTTCCACTCTTTCAATGAAAGCGATTCAAAATTGGGAAGTTCCCCCAAGAGAAGGTTAGCTAAACAAGATCTTATTTTAAAACACTTAGAAAGAAAAAGAAATTCCCTTGCTGCTTTAAGCACATTAAAAAGCATCCTGAGAGAGAGAAGGAAGGACAACAGGAAGAAATATAGCTCAAATAAGACATTTTTTTATGACATTGGATCCTAAAAAGAGAATATAGGTTAAGCCATTCTGCAAGATAAATTGGAGATGGGGACACCTGCCTTTTGCAGAGCAGTGGCCAGTAGCAGAAATAATATCATAAAGCATCCATAAGTGAAACCATGTGGCTCTCAAGTATTGGTGTTGCCTCTACTTGAATACAGATGTTAACTAAACATATGATGAGAATCTCAACTGAACTACAAGCAAATAGAATCCAAACCAGTAATTTATTAGGGAGTATAAGGTCTGGACCACCAGGACTACCAAGTTGTTAAAAAATAAATTACTTGGCCAGGTGCGGTGGCTCATGCCTGTAATCCCAGCACTTTAGGAGGCTGAGGCAGGTGGAACACGAAGTCCGGAGTTCGAGACCAGCCTGGCCGACATGGTGAAACCCTGTCTCTGCTAAAAATGCAAAACAATTAGCCAGGCGTGTGGTGTGCCTGTAACCCCAGCTACTCAGGAGACTGAGGCAAGGGAATTGCTTGAACCAGGGAGGTGGAGGTTGCAGTGAGCCGAGATCACACCACTGCACTCCAGCCTGGGTGACAGAGTGAGACTCTGTCTCAATCAGTTAATCAATCAATAACTTGCTCCTAGCCCTTTCTAATTCCGAGTGGAATCCCAACATGCAATAGGCCTCATTTAGATTTGGCCAAAGCTATATCTAACATTTGAGAATCTTATTATGTCCTATTTACCAAGTTATGTAAGAAGAAAGTGACATTATTTCCTATCTGTAGTAGTAGTTGTACATCTACACAGAATTAAATATTAGAGAGGCTAAATCCCTGTAAAATGTTGGATAACTGCATCAAAATAGTATATAGCTACAACTTGCTATCAATAAATTATCATATTTGCTTTATGTAGAGATTAAAACTTCTGGGATAGGGCCAAAGATGTTGGAGAATTACTTGTGTAGGGATTCTAGGGTATGCAAATATAATGTGATTACAGAATTGCAAATGAAATGTGTTATAATCTATATATGCTAGTATCTTCTGATTTGACCCATGTGGAAGTCAAACAATTCATAGATATTATTATATTTGAGCTCTTGAGGTTAAGTGTTATAAGGGTCTCAGATTTCTTAATATCAATTTGGTCACATTTTCTAACACCCTTAATTAGTTTTTGAAAAGATTGACTGGTACAGGACTAAGATAAATCATTCTAATATATTTTGTGTCAGCTATTCATTGCCACAATAATGCTTTATGACAAACAAACCCTTCAGTAGCATAAAACATCCAGCATTTATTGTTCGCACACCTAGAGTGGTTGGTTGAGGCGGCCCTCCTGTTCTTGGCTGAGCTCATTAACATGTGTGGATATTGCTCACTCTTGGTTGATCTTGGCTGAGTGTGGCTTGGGTAAGTGGGGCAACTCCAGTATGTTACATGTGTCTTTTACCCTCCTGAGTATATTTTATGGCAGTGGAAGTGATACAAGGGAAAGAACAGAAAAGTAAAAGGCCTCTGGAGAACCACAGAAGTAGCACACCATCACCTTCGCTGCATTCTACTGGCTGTAGCATGTCACAGTCAACACAGATAAAAGAGATGGGAAAACACAGTGTCTTTAATGAGAGAAACTGCAAAGTCACATGGTAAAAGGCATGGATACAAGGTGGGGGTTGCAGATGAAGAACTAGAACTATTAATACAATCAATCATATATATGTGAGTAATATATATACATGATTGATGTGTATTTGTATGCTATAAAACATCATATATATCAATCATATATATATGATTGATTCTATTAATATTAATAGTATATATATAACATTTTATAATTATATATATATATATATATACCTTTGAAAAGTTGAGTTCAACAATAAGATGCCTGTGATGCATAATTAGTTATGATGCTAGGGCTCATAACAATAAAAAGTTGAAGAAGGGCTTTGGGAAAAATGCTTCAAGGTTTACAATTATCCATATTGTCCCATTCCTTTGATATTGCTGGCAGATTTATGGGAATCTAGCTGAACTACTGTCTAGCTTGTGTCTCTGTGTTCCTTGGTGTTTCCTTGGAAAAACGTTGGGATTTCCCTTTCTCTTTCAGGCAACTGGTTATTGACAGGTACAGGCAAGGGAAATCATTCAGATCAAAGAATGGCAATTTTTTTTCTGTAAAGGGCCAGAAGTAAACATTTTAGGCTTTGTAGGCCATGTAGCCTCTATTACAACCACTCTGGCATTATAGGCCCAAAATAGCAATAGGCAGTATACAAACAAATACACATGCTTGTGTTCCAATAAAATTGTATGTAAAAATCAGAAAATGGGCTGGATTTTGCTAACAAGCACTGGTTTGCTTACTCTTGATCTAGACTTTAATACTTTGCTGCCAATTCCATGATCCTTGAACAAAAGAGAAGGAAGAAAAAATAAAGACTTCTAAAAATGGAGCAATAATGTAAATTGAGAGCATTGTTTGTTGTATCAAAATATAGCATGATATACCAGAAGGTACTGGAATGAATACATAAAATAGGTTAATAAACATATTACAGCAAAGTAGAAAACCTGAATACTTGGACTTTGGAGGAAAGTATTTTTTCTGCCCCATGTCAGTGGTTTGAAGTTTCTATGTTACCTTGCTCTGCTTTGATTTCTCTTGTGAAATAACAATGTACTCTCCCTGGTACCCAGATGTTGATTTTTACGGGGAAAGAGAACTCAGAATGAAACTGGAATATCCTCTTGTGGAAAAGCAAGGATATAGTTTTAAATTTCTGGAGATGATGACCCTTAAAGTGTTTCTTCTCAACTGGGTTGTGATAAGTTAAACATCAAAAAGTAGGCAACACTAAGTTGGGACCAGTTAAGCTTGTGGAAGACATTATATCCACACTGACACTCACGAAAGGAAAATAAATACACATCCAAGAGAATATTCCTACTGCCTATTAATTTTGATTAATTATTCATATCAATTATCAGAACAGGAAGAAGGTAACGGAACAAATCATCCAAGTGATGAAGGAAGGAATATGGAATACTTTAGTTTGAACACTTTAGTTTGCTTACTAGATACAGCACTTTCTTTGGGTAGTTTGAAAACAATTTAATGCATCTCATGTGAACTATATGTTAGCATATTCCTATTGGTTATTTCATCATCTCTCTCTCCATGGATATCTCAAATTTAAGTCCACAATTAAGTTATCAAATTTGGACACACACACATACAAAAACATTTCTCTTCCAATGTTTCATATTTCTGTAAATGAACCACATCTACCCAAATTAAATGGCCATGGTTTTCATCTTTTCATTCAATTAATGTTCAACTTCTGTGTATTTTTCTGCTTACATATCTCTCAAGTTTATTTTCTCTCCATGCACCCAAATATCCTGGTCAGGCAAAGATATTTTTTCTTTTTCTTTTTTTTTTTTTTTTGTGAATGGGGCCTGTCATGGCCTATGAGCTGGTCCCCTCCCTGAAATTTTGATTCCCTCAATACAGTCTCCATTCTCTAGTTACATAACCACAAATATGGTCATAGCACTCATTCTTTAAAACCCTTTTATGGTTCCTAAATCCCTTGTGACCAAGGTCAGATGCCTTAACTCAACTCATGAAACCTTCCATGATCTGGCTGCAGCCTTCCTGTTCTGCTCCCCATTTCCCCTTTGCCTTTTATGCTTGGCCTGTCTGAGCTGTTTTGAATGCACCAGTGCCTCTATGCCCTCACACTTACTGCTTTCTCCTCATAGCCACACCCCCACACCCATCTCCTCTCAACCCTCAACCCATTCACCTGCTCACTCCTGCACTCTTCTTCCATTTGGAGGGCATTTTCTGTCTTGGTATTTTATACTATGGAACTCAAGAAGGTAGAGGCTGCTCCTGATTCACACACTGTGGTATTCCTAGTACCCAGCACCATTCCTGGCACATAATAGATGCTCCATAAATAACTGTTAAATGGGTGAATTTATACTTTAATTACTTGGATATATATGTCTTTTGGCTGAAGATCTGAAGACTAAATGTATTTTAGAATATTAAAAAGCATGTATAATTTGGAAAAATATACATCTTTGGCTAGACCATAATGTTATCAACATCAGAATGCATAATTTTCTTAGTTAGTTTTATATCTCCACAAAGCCGTGCATGACACCACGTGACAAATGAATGGTTTTTTTTTTACCACAAATTCCCAAGTTCCTAATTTAGTTCCAAATGAGCAATAACTCCACATTTATTTTTCTTTTTTTCTAAAAACTTGTAACTTTGGAAGCTTGTGTGTGTGTGTGTGTGTGTGTGTGTGTGTGTGTCTGCTAATTTAGGACCAAAAACAATTCAATAGGTGTTTTCCTCAGTTTCAAAACTTATATTTTAAAAAACTTCCTATATGATGGGATTTGTGAATATATCCAATCTTTTTTGTACTTGTTCGTTTCTTGTCAGAAATCACCCTAAAAAATTCTTACATTTTCTAAGTTAAACCACAAATGAAAAGTATTATCTGACCAACATGTGGAAGATCAACTCTGTTTTAACTACAGGTTAAAACTTTATGATAGGAAGGAAAATGCACAAAACTAATTTTCAGAAAAGCCACATCGAATCTGTCTAAGACACTTCTATGATGTTTAGCTCCATAGCAAACTTACAAAGTCAGAATCCCTAAAATGTAATCTTAATGAGAGCATAGATTTATGTCTTCTTATCTCCTACAATAGTGCATTGCATAACAGGTAGTTATTGCCAAACAAATATTTGTTTAATTAATAACTGAAACATTGGCCGATATACTCATTTTCAGTTTCAGATTGCTACAAAATGAAGCAATAGTAAATTTTTGGCAATTTCAGAAAATTGTTGGGATAGAAAAAAATGTATATTTAAATTTAAATCTAGAGAGAACTATGCAAGTTTAAGATGTTATTATTAAATCTAGAGAGAACTACACAAGTTTAAGATGTTATTATTAAAAACTTTGTGGTTTCCCTCTCATGTCTGTAATCTGAACACCCAATTTTACTGAATTATTCATTTCATCATACCTGGAGTTTTGTGTCCTATCATTGCAATATATGATTAGTATTATTTTATTACAAGTGTATTACAAGTTTAAAATAAGAGATGAGATTAAAGATATTGCCAGTAACACTAATAATTTGAAAACAATTTGTGTTTAGGAAAAAGTAATTTTGATATAGTGACAAATTAAGAATCTAGAGAGCATGGTTTCACGTGGAGGAATTTTAAAGGTGGAAAGGACACATTTGTAGAATTAAGATTTATATAAAACTTTATAATTTTTAAACATTTCATATGCATGATCTCCATTTTTGCAGTAGTCCTTTTGTATATAGATGTCATTATTTCATAAATGATGACATTGAGGAACAAAGAGAGTAAACAAATTTTGTGTATTTACACAACTGGTAAGTCATAGAACTTACATTTAAACCTGTATTGTCTGCCTCTAAATCCTTTGCTAATTATGCTTTACCACTGTCAGGTGTTTGGGGCAAACTGTAAAATTTCTTTTTTTTTTTTGAGATGGAATCTTGCTCTGTTGCCCAGGCTGGAGTGCAGTGGTGCAATGTTGGCTCACTGCAACATCTGACTCCTAGGGTGAAGCAATTCTCCCACCTTGGCTTCCCAGTAGCTGGGATTACAAGCATGTGCCACTAAACCTGGCTAATTTTTGTATTTTTAGTAGAAACCAGGTTTCACCACATTGGCCAGGCTGGTTTTGAACTGAGCTCAAGTGATCTGCCCACCTCAGCCTCCCAAAGTGCTGGGATTACAGGTGTGAGCCACCAAGCCTGGCCTGAAGTTTCTTCTGACACCAACTACAAGTTTGGGAAGTTCCCCAAGACCACTATCCAGTTTTGATAATTCACTAGCAGAACTCAAGAACTCACTGAAAGCTATTATACTCAAAGTAATGGTTTGCCAAAGGGAAAGAATTCACATTAAAATCAGCCAAGCAAATAAGTGCAGAGGGCGGAGTTCAGGAGTATTCCAAAGATAAAGCTTCCATTGTCCTCTCCCCATGGAGTTAGGACATGTTACTCTTGAGGTATCAATATGCATGAAGTATTGCCAGCCAGGGAATCTCACCCAAGCTTTAGTGTCCAGGGTTTTTGCTGGGGATCTATTTTGCAGGCATGGTTGATTGGGTGATTGCCCACATGGTTGATCTTGGTCTCCAGGCCAATTAATACCACATGACGCAAAGCCCACAACTTAATTAACATTGTTGGTCTTTCTGTGGTGGCTAGATGCCACCTTAACGCTATACAGTTGTGCCAGACCCCACCCTAAATCACTTTATTAAACTATTCAGTATGATAGTCTAATAGATGATGAAACTGAGGCACAGAGAAGTTCAGTGACTTGCAATATCCTACAAGTTAGTCATCACAGGTTGATTCAAGGTTGTTGCAGTATGATTCAAAGTGACAGGCAAACAAAGACACTCCTATCAGGTATAATATTACAAGGGCTCAGAGATTAGCTCCCAGAAACAAGACAAAGACCAGACCTTGTCTTTGGACAAGGCCAAATTTGTTACTATACAACTATGTTGGGATAAGAGTTTGCAGAGAATAGAAAGAAAATAAAGACAGCTGTTAAATGCACATGTACATAAACATAGGTCAATATGGCTTGTTGGATTCAAAATTTGAAACTTGACTTGGTTTTGTTGTTATAGTCTCCTCTGGCCAGAGGATCAAATGAATTGGAGAGTGTGAGAAGTCCCAGATGAAAGGGATTATATCATTGCCATGGTTCAGATATAGCTTTGTAGCTTATAACAAGAGATACAACTGTGAGAGTGATAAAAGCACAGAGCCCATTGTTTAAGGAAGAAAGTCTGCTTGGTTTATGGGGGTTTTTTTAGACGCTCTTAGTTGCTTTCAGTTTGAAAAATTGATATCCATTATCAGACCAGCAACAGTCAACTCCTAGGGCTTTTTGCTAAAATTAGTTTTGATACCTTAAAGAATATTGATGACATTTTGGAGTAGAACAGCCTAACAGATCTGAAATAAAAGCTTTCTAAAAAAGACTTTATCCTTTAATTTTATCAAGAGGCCAAAAAAGAAATAAAAAATGAGTTCTGCTATTAGATGTAAAGGCTCCAGTCTTTCTATTTATACAACTGTTCAACTTTATCTAGCATAAAGTAAAACAGAAGGAGGCAGCACCACATATCTGAGTAAGCCTGGTGTGTGCATAGTAATTCCTTTTGGGTTATGAGTTGTTTTCTTTGGTAGAATTTTAAGCCATTGAATTAGGTGAGGACGTTTTCTGGTGTCCTACATACCAAAACTTCCATCCCATGCTTTTTTCCCCCAGCCCTCTACCCACAGAGATGCTCTTTCTGCCCCCTTAAATTCTAAGACATCTTCTGTTAATTGGATTTATCTGGGAAGGAGAAAAATCTGTGATCAGAATGGATTCATTTCACGTGTTATTCCTCTTCTCAGGAGTATTTGCAATTAAAAGACTGTCACGGGGGAAATGTTTTCTAATTATATTTACCATAGTGGGTTTATTAGTGAGAATATGTGAAGCTCTGCTGTAGTAACAAACTTCCAAATGTCAGTGGTCTGGCATTGCAAAGGCAAACACCTCATGCAGGGCACAATCTAATGTGGGTTAGGAGGCTTCTCCTGTCTACCTTTCTCCCAATTGCTGACCCAGAAATTAGTGACTTTTATTTTGCAATCTGGCATCTTGAAGTTCTTTGCTTCTAAATGTGTGGACCTAAGAGTGAAAGAGGATTGAACAGGTAACCTATTCATAACTTCCTGGGACTAGAGGTGAACAACACTCCTATTCAAGTTGCATTGGTTAGGATTAGTCACAAAGCGCATGATAGCTGGGAAATGTGGTGAGCAAAATGAGATATATTAGAGATACAGAGGGAAATTCAGGAATCCATAAATCATACCATTGGAGAATTACCCTCTGCACCAAAAGATAAGCTCAAGATTGTGTTATGAGTTCAGCAAATCTTTACTGTATATTTATTGTGCGCCAAGAACTGTGCTAGCTGCTGGGCACACACAAAAGAAAAATGTAGTTATTACCCTCAAGAAAATCACACTTGAGTGAGGGAGATTGACTGGTGAACATCTGTGATGCAGTTTGACATTTACAGTAGTAGACGTATATATAAATTACATTTGAATAATGTGTACCTCTTCAAGACTGCTATGTGAGAGTGTGAACCAGGAGAAGCTTTGCAAAGGAAGTGACTACTCCCCAGATGTTAGGAGTTTTGCAGGCAGAGAAAGAGATCAAGAAAAGATCTGTGAGGAAGAACTAACAGGATCAAAACTGCATAAGCAACTGAGAACATGCTGTGTTGAGGATGCTATGGTGGAATGCAGAAGCTTAATTTTGAGGTGCAGCGTAGTAAAATGCAAGGCTGGAGAGCTGGGCTGGGGTCAGATTCTGTAGTATCTTTTTCTAGCTGTACTAAAGTGCTTAGAGTCTTGGGGAAAAGGGACACTACTAAAGGGTTCTGAACAGAAGGAAAATCAGTGTCTAAGGTACTCCTGAAAACATAAAATTTCCTAACCTTTATTTAGCTTTCACCCCGAGCCAAAACTGGAGCATTTCATATGCACAATTTTATTTCATCCTCCTACAAACCTTAAAAGGTATTGTTATTGTTATTGTTATTGTCACTTAAGATGAGGAAACTTGAGGCACAAAGAAGATCAGTAATTTTCCCAAGGATACACAGCTAGTACGTGAGGAAGCCAGGATTAAAACCCAAGCAATATGATGCTGGAGTCAGATCCTTTTAGCTACACCTCAGCTGTTCAATAGAAATATAATGTGAACCACATAGAAAGTTTGAATATTCTAGTACTAACATGAAAAAAAAGTAGCAAAGAAACAAGCTAAAGTAATTTTAACAGTTTAACACAATGCAGTCAAAATATTATTTCATTTTATAATCAATATAAAACACAATGAGATATTTCACATTAGTTTTTCATACAAGGTTTTTGAAATCTGTTATGTTACACTTGCAGTGTATCTTCACTTAGACTAACCACATTCCAAATGTCCAAGTCTCATGTGGCTAGTGGCCATTGTATTGGGCAGCACTAACCTAAAGAGTTGACTTCTGTGGGGAATTTAGCTGTAGGGTACTAAAGAGCCATAAAAGTAAAGTCTGCTCCTGTTCAGGTGATTCATTTGTGATCAGAAACATAGATTAAATAGCTTGATTTCAGATAATTTTTACCTCCTAAAACTTATTCTGAAGTCCTTTGTTCCTTCTTATGGCAGTATTCAGTAGTAATTTCACCTCTCATCCTAAATTAGCACATCTGGCACTTATAGGTGTCATGATTCATTGTCATGACTATAAGTGACAGATGGACTTTTCAAACTCCCCATGCAAAAGTGACTACCATATGTCCAGTATCTTGTAAATTTTCTCTTCTGAGTCTGATTCCCTCAGAGTGATGGTAAATGTTAAATATGCCCAGTATGTTTTGAACACCAATGCAGAAATCTTAGCAATTCCAATTTGGGTCAGTTTGTTGTACTCATGGGAGTAACATTAAGTTTTCCAAACAGAGGATGACCCCACTGTTCTTCATAAATATACATGGTCCATCAGCCTATTTAACTAAACTCCTATATAAATATGGCCTATGGGAAGGAAGAACTTATACAAAACCATCTAATAATCTCTCTGAAGACCCAATACCCCTCCACACCAGGCTTCATCATGCCAATTATATACCTTTACTGCCAACCAGAATAACACACTGTATTTTGAAGCACAAAACACATATGATAAATTTGTCTGTAAGAAAAAGTGTGTTTTATGTGAAAAGAGGTAAATTTTACCTCTTTCAAAATCTACAGTATAATAAACTTTTTGGAGTTCCTATACTAAAGAATTAGACTTTGTGAGATGGTGATGGGATACACAAATGATTACATATTGTCTCTGACTACAAGTAGGCTAACACAGTGGCTAAAAGTTTGGATCCTAATCTAAGACAGATCTGAATTAGAGTTGCAATATCCTTGTTTGTTTGACTTTAAGTGAGTTGTTTAAACTCTCTAAGCCTTCAGTTCTACCTCTGTAAAATGGAGTTAATGATAAAACCTCTATTGTAGGGTTGTTGTGAGAATTGAAAGTATAAAATATGGAAAGCAATTATCTTAGTAATTGGCAAAAACTACATGGCCAATAAACATTCTTCTTCATTGTCTTTTTATTTTTCTTGCTCTTGTTATCTTCTAGTGGGGAAGGCAGACTCAGATACCTGTAATGAAAATCATCATGCAGTAAATGCTAATTCTGGTGCAAATCAATACTGGGAAGGTAGGAGAACCATTCATTCTCATTAGTGTCATAGATGTTGTAGATGTTTTCATGGAGATGGTGGCATTTGTCTAGGTATTCAAAGCATGAGAAGGAAGAGAGGGGAAAGAAGGAAAATTTGGGCAAAGCTATGGATAGTGGAAGTGAGGTACATAGTTTAGAACTAACAGCAGAAGACTGGTATGTTGGGCCACTGGAATTTGATTTGAAGAATAGTTTGACCCTTATGAACTCTGGGCTAAAAAGTTTGGAAATTCTGAATAAATGGACAGCCATTTCTCATTTGTGAGAAGGGCAGTCATTATACAATGTGTGTTTATTAGAGAGATAACATTGAAGGCATTACACAAAACAAAATTGAGAAGCTGACAGTCTGGGCAGTTTCAAAATATAGCTGGTATTTAAGAAAGGTTATAAAAAAACAAACTTAGTGACTTTCAAATCTGATCTCAGTACAAAGACATTCTTAACAAAAAAGAGACTATGTCTTCTCCTATCACCTATTACGTTGTGTATTCTCAAGACTTGAAAAAAAAAGTAAAATAAATCTCGATAGTATTGCCAACCCTAGCTAACACAACCAATGAATTGAAAGTCTCTTAATTTCAGTATTTAGCATAATCATAGAAATGGTACCCTCTGGTAAGAAAAAGCCTGCCAGGGGGAGGATGTGGGGGACTTTAAAAAATTACTGATGCCATTTTAAAATGGAATAAATTGCTTTTCTACATTAAAAAAAAAGATGGCCTATTAGGAGCAGCTCAGGATTGCAGCTCCCAGTGAAAGCGCAGAGGGTGACTGGACACTGCATTTCCAGATGGATTTTCATTGCCCAAAGACCAAGAGATTCCCAGATGGAGGAGCCCCATGGGTTGCCAGCACAGCTGGTTTGGCCTGTGTGGCTACTTTGCTGGTGCCTCAGGGTGGTGGTTCTCCATACAAAATACATGGGTCCAGGCAACATTTTAGCTGGAGATTGGAGCTCTGGGAAGGCAGAGTCTTCCATTCATCTGATTATAAAGGGGACAGAAACAGGGAGCCAGGCCAGGACAATCCCAGGAAAAAAAACGCCAGGAATCTCAGTGTCGCTGTTTCAGCTGGCACAGTGGGTTGCCACACGGGAAATCAAACAGATCCCAACGCCCTTTCAACAGGTGACTGGAACACCTGGGAGAGAGTCGAGAGTTCAACTAAAAAAAGACTCTGAGGCAGGGAGCCAGGTGATCAGGCTCGGCTGGTCCCACCCCCATAAAGAAAGAGCAATTGGAAATGCTCTGGATTGAGAGTTTCACAGCAAGCACAGCTGAACCTGGGAAGGTCCAGCTCTATGGGGGAGGGGCGTCCGCCATTACCAAGGCCCTCCACCACTACGAAGGTAGTCTGCCATTGCTGAGGCAACCCACATTACAGAGACAGTCCACCATTACAGAGGTGGGCCACCATTGCCGAGGCAGTTCTAACCACACCCACATAAACAGGACTGCAGGGAAGTTAACATGGCAGCTGGGTGGAGACCACAGCAGCTCAGCAAAGCCTCTGCAGGCAGACAGTGACTAGGCTGACTCTTTGCTGGGCAGGGCAGCCCTGAAAAAAAAAAAGGAATAGCACAATGGAAACTCATAAATACCCGGGACAGAGCACCTGGGGAAAAAAAAGGGGGTTTATGAATTCTGGTGCAGCAGACTTATATGTACATGCCCAGCAGCTCTAAAGGAACAACAGAGATCACAGCTCAGCACTTGAGTTCCTATAAAGGACAGACTGTCTCCTCAAGCAGCTCCCTGACCCCGATATATCAGGGTCACCTTATAAAGGACAGCACGGAATGACATTTGGTGGGTATCCTTCTGGGACAAAGATAGCAGAAGAAGAAACTGGCAGCAACCCTTACTGCTCTACAGCTGCTGCAGGTGATCCCCAGGCAAGCAGGGCCTGGAGTGGACCTCAGCAATCCTATAGCAGAGGGTCCAGACTGTTAGAAGGAAAACTAAGAAACAGAAGGATATAACTTCATCATCAACAAACTGGACGTCCACTCAGAGACCTAATCTGAAAGTCAACAACTACAAAGATGACAGGTGGATAAATACACAAAGATGGGAAGAAACCAGCACAAAAGGATGAAAACACCCAAAACCAGAAGGCCTCTCCTCCTGCAAGGGATCACAACACAACAGCAAGGGAAGAAGGCTGGATGAAGAATGAGTCTGATGAATTGACAGAATCAGGCTTCAGAAGGTGGGTAATAAGAAACTTCTGTGAGCTAAAAGAACATGTTCTAACCCAATGCAAAGAAACTAAGAACTATGAAAAAAGATTTGATGAAATGCTAACAAGAATAGACAACTTAGAGAGGAATATGAGTGAACTGATGTAGCTAAAACACAACACGAGAACTTCGCGAAGCATGCACAAGTTTCAACAGCCGAATTGACCAAGCAGAAGAAAGGATATCAGAGGTTGAAGATCAACTCAATGAAATAAAACAAGAAGGCAAGATTAGAGAAAAAAGGGTAAAAAGGAATGAACAAAGTCTCCAAGAAATATGGGACTATGTTTAAAGACCTAATCTACATTTGGTAGGTGTACCTGAATGTGATAGAGAGAATGAATCCAAGCTGGAAAATATGCTTCAGGATATCATCCAGGAAAGATTCCCCAACCTAGCAAGGCAGGCTAATATTCAAGTCCAAGAAATACAGAGAACCCCACAAATACATTCCTCAAGAAGAGCAACCCCAAGGCACATAATCTTCAGATTCACCAGGGTTGAAATGAAGGAGAAAATGCTAAGGGCAGCCAGAGAGAAAGGTCGGGTTACCCACAAAGGGAAGCTCATCAGACTCACAGCAGATCTCTCAGCAGAAACTCTACAAGCCAGAAGAGAATGGGAGCCAATATTCAACATCCTTAAAGAAAAGAACTTTCAACCCAGAACTTCATATCCAGCCAAACTAAGCTTCATAAGTGAAGGAAAAATAAAATCCTTTGCGAACAAGCAAGTACTCAGAGGTTTCATCACCACCAGGCCTGCTTTAAAAGACCTCCTGAAAGAGGCACTAAAAATAGAAAGGAACAAGCAGCACCAGTCACTCCAAAAACATACCAAATGGTAAAAAGCATCAACACAATAAAGAATGTTGATCAACTAATGGGTAAAACAGCCAGCTAGCATCAAAATGGCAGGATCAAATTCACACATAACAATATTAACCCTAAACGTAAATGAACTAAATGCCCCAATCCAAAGACACAGACTGGAAAATTGGATAAAAAGCCAAAACCCGTTGATGTGCTGTATCCAGGAAACCCAATTCACATGCAAGGATACACCAAGGCTAAAAATAAAGGGATGGAGGAAGATTTACCAAGCAAATGGAGAGCAAAAAAAAAAAAAAAAAAAAAAAAAAAAAGCAGGAGTTGCAATTCTTGTCTCTGATAAAATAGACTTTAAACCAACAAAGATCAAAAGTGACAAAGAAGAACATTACATAATGGTAAAAGGATCAATGCAACAAGAAGAGCTAACGATCCTAAATATATATGCACCCAATACAGGAGCACCAAGATATATAAGGCAAGTTCTTAATGACTTGCAAAGAGACTTAGACTCCCACACAATAATAGTGGGAGATCTTAACACCCCATTGTCAATATTACACAGATCAATGAGACAGAAAATTAACAAAAATATCCAGAACTTGAACTCAGACCTGGACCAAGCAAATCTAATAGACATTTACAGAACTCTCCACCCCAAATCCACAGAATATACATTCTTCCCAGCACATCACACCTACTCTAAAACTGACCACATAATTGGAAGTAAATCACTCCTCAGCAAATGTAAAAGAATGGAAATCATAACAAAGTCTCTCAGACCACAGTGCAATTAAGTTAGAACTCAGAATTCAGAAACTAATTCAGAACTGCACAGCTTCATGGAAACTGAACAACTGGCTCTTGAATATTGACTGAATGAACAATGAAATAAAGGCAGAAATAAAGATGTTCTTAGAAACCAACAAGAACGAAGACACAACATACCAGAATCTCTGGGACACTTTTAAAGCACTCTCTAGAGAAAAATATATAGCAATAAATGCCAACATGAGAAGCAAGGAGAGATCTAAATTTGACACCCTATCATCAAAATTGAAAGAGCTAGAGGAGCAAGATCAAAAAACCTCAAAACCTAGCAGAAGACAAGAAATAACTAAGATCAGAGCAGAACTGAAGGAGATAGAGACACAAAAAACCCTTCAAGAAATCAATAAATCCAGGAGCTGCTTTTTTGAAAAGATCAACAAAATAGACCACTAGCCAGATTAATAAAAAAAGAGAATAATCAAATAGATGCAATAAAAATGATAAAGAGGATATCACCACAGATTCCATGGAAATTCAAACCATCATCAGAGAGTATTACAAACAACTCTATGCACATAAACTAGTAAACCTGGAAGAAATGGATAAATTCCTGGACACTTGAATCCTCCCAAGCCTAAACCAGAAAGAAGTCGAAACCCTGAATAGACTAATAACAAGGTCTGAAGTTGAGGCAGCAATTAAGAGTCTACCACCAAAAAAGCCCAGGTCCAGATGGGTTCACAGCCAAATTCTACCAGACATACAAAGAGGAGCTGGTACCATTCCTTCTGAAACTATTCCAAATAATCCAAAAAGAGGGAATCCTTCCCAAATCATTTTATGAGACCAACATCATCCTGATACCAAAACCCCGCAGAGACTCAACAAGAAAAGAAAACTTCAGGCCAATATCCATGATGAACATAGATGCAAAAATCTTCAATAAAATACCAGCAAGCCGATTGCAACAGCACTTCAAAAAGCTTATCCACAATGATCAAGTAGGATTCATCCCAGGGATGCAAGCCTGGTTCAACATATACAAGTCTATAAATGTAATTCACCACATAAACAGAACCAAAGACAAAAACCACATGATTATCTCAATTGATGCAGAGAAGGCCTTTGACAAAATTCAACAGCCCTTTATGCAAAAAACCCTCAATAAACTCGGTATTGATGGAACGCATCTCAAAATAATAAAAGCTATTTATGACAAACCAACAGCCAATATCATACTGAATGGGCAAAAACTGGAAGCATTCCCTTTGAAATCTTGCACTAGACAAGGATGCCCTCTCTCACCACTCGTATTCAATATAGTACTGGAAGTTCTAGCCAGAGCAATCAGGCAAGAAAAAGAAATAAAGAGTATTCAAATAGGAAAGGAGGAAGTCAAATTGTCTCTATTTGCAGATGACATGATTGTATATCTAGAAGACCCCATTGTGTCAGCCCAAAAACTCCTGAAACTGATAAGCAACTTCAGCAAAGTCTCAGGATACAAAATCAATGTGCAAGAATCACAAGCATTCCTATACACCAATATCAGACTTAAAGGGAGCCAAATCAAGAACGAACTGTCATTCACAATTGCTAAAAAGAGGATAAAATACCTAGGAATACAACTCACAAAGGATGTAAAGGACCTCTTCAAGGAGAACTACAAGCCACTGCTCAATGAAATCAGAGAGGACACAAACAGATGGAGAAACATTCCATTTTCATGGTTAGGAAGAATCAACATCGTGAAAATGGCCATACTTCCTGAGTAATTTACAGATTCAACGCTATCCCCATCAAGCTGCCAATGACCTTCTTCACAGAACTGGAAAAAAACACCTTAAACTTCATATAAAACCAAAAAAGAGCCCGCATAGCCAAGTCAATTCTAAGCAAAAAGAACAAAGTGGGAGGCATCACACTAACGGACTTCAAACTATACTACAAGGCTACAATAATCAAAGCAGCATGGTACTGGTACCAAAACAGAGATATAGACAAATGGAACAGAACAGAGGCCTCGGAGGCAACACAACATATCTACAACCATCTGATCTTTGACAAACCTGACAAAAATAAGCAATGGGGAAAGGATTCCCTGTTTAACAAATGGTGTTGGGAAAACAGGCTAGCCATGTGCAGAAAGCAGAAACTGGACCCCTTCCTGACACCTGACACTAAAATTACCTCCAGATGGATTAAAGACTTAAACATAAAAAAAAAAAATTACTGGGCCAGGTGCGGTGGCTCACGCCTGTAATCCCAGCACATTGGGAGGCCGAGGCAGGTGGATCACGAGGTCAAGAGATCGAGACCATCCTGGTCAACATGGTGAAATCCTGTGTCTACTAAAAATACAAAAAATTAGGTGGGCATGGTGGTGCGTGCCTATGATCCAAGCTACTCGGGAGGCTGAGGCAGGGGAATTGCCTGAACCCAGGAGGCAGAATTTGCAGTGAGCTGAGATCATGCCATTGCACTCCAGGCTGGGTAACAAGAGTGAAATTTTATCTAAAAAAAAAAATTACTGATGCTATGTCCCACCCAAGTCTAATTACATCGGCATCTCTAGGTATGAAACCACTGATCTCTTTTAGGTGCTTTGTACAAATTTGGATATTTAATAGGTTACTTATTATTTCTGATACAAGGTGTTGTTCATAGATTATCCAACTGTTTCACATCTTCACTTCTCTCCCCTCCATGCATGCCTGGTAGAGAAGTGACTTGTAAAGGAAAAGCTCACAGTTCTCCAGTGTCTCTCCTCATGGCATTTTTTTCTTTTCATTGATGAAATGACATCACCAGAAGCAGAGGAATAATGGCTTATTGTAGTGCTTCCAAAATATTCTACCAAATACCAACTGTGGCCAAAAAAAAATTCTATTCTCAGCAAGCTAGTACACTTATTTTTTTTTAATTAAAACTTTTGTGAACACTACATTCACACAATGTATTTATATTTGCTTAATTAAAAATAATATTATAAATTAAATTCCATGAAGCCAAATTAACATGTTAGAAAAATATACCATGGTTTTCCTGTAGTTTTCCACACCCCTTTGTACTCTGCCTGAGTATCTTTGAGAATACATATAGAGCTGTTTAAGAAGCATGACTGTCAGAGGGAAGGTTTAATTTAAAATTATCAGAGTTGAGATATAAACAGTTCTGCTGTTAATTAGTTAAGTGGCTTTAGTAAATAATTTGACCTCTGTGGATATTTGCACACATACCCATACACGTGTTAAATTAGATTTGGGAGGCTTTTTATACTAAAAATGTTCAAATGGAAATTTTGTATAATCTTATAAAAGGCTGGAAGTTGGAGACTTGTATAGGCACTAAAGAGTTGAAACTAAGGAAAATCCCTAAATGAGAGTTGCGTGTGTGTGTCTGTGTCTTTTCTTTATTAATTCTTTGAGAATCTATTATGCAGAGTTATAAATTTACTCAAAGTTCAGATATCTTATGTTTCTTCTCTAACATCAATATTAAAACTTACATAGTTCTTTATTTGCTGGTTAGTTGCTTCTTGGAAAGGATGTAGTGAAAAATTTCCCTACCTTGGTTTTCAGTTATCCATTGCTGTGTAACAACCCATCCTGAAATAAAGTAGCTTTGAACAGCAATGACTTATTACTCCTCAGAATTCTGTGGGTTAGCTGTTGCTCTCACTTGAGCTGACAGCAGTCAACTGGTGGACCTGCGTGGATAGGTGGGCCTCTTTCTTCACATAGTCTTTCATGTCAGCTTCTCCATAGCAGGGTATCAGGGTTCCAGGAGGGCAAACCCCATTGCACAAGCACATATCAAACATCTGCTTGAATCATACATGCTAGTGTTATATTGGCCAAATCAAGGCACATGGGCAAGTCTAGAGTCTATTTGGAAGAGTGTTACATAGGGCAAAACTTCTGGGAGATGTGATTCATTGGGGGCCATTATTTAACCATCCACCACAACCTCTTGTCCATTTGATAAAGGTAAAAGATGACACTGTGTAATTTGAGGAATGCTATGAAGACATCCTCTTTCATATATTCGCAGAAAAATTGCAATTAGAGTTTCATTCCATTGGATTAAGGTGGTGGTTCTCTACTGGATTTTATTTCAGAGC
Organism: Callithrix jacchus; assembly: GCF_049354715.1. Taxonomy (NCBI): domain Eukaryota; kingdom Metazoa; phylum Chordata; class Mammalia; order Primates; family Cebidae; genus Callithrix; species Callithrix jacchus. Next base: position 14,667,758 of record NC_133524.1, read on the forward strand.
TAATATGGTATTTTCTCAAAAGACAAATAGATGCCTGGCTCTCTATGCAGAGCAGCCAAACCAAATCACTCCATAGTTGATTCCGATGCACACAGCTGATTAAAACTAACTGAGTTACATATTACATTTCCGGGAATGATAATGTGTGAAAGACCAAATCATAAGTGTAACACCAATACCTGATGGTCAAGATCTCTGAGAGAATAAAACTCACTGAGAATTTCAGATTCCTCCTTTTTACGTCCTACAAAAGTAGCTTAGCTCTTAAGTCTGGAATGTGGGAAGTTTTGCCAAGGATTGTTTTGTTCTTCAGTCTCTCAATGCAAACTGAAGTAAATAGAATTTTATTTTAATATATCATTACAAAAACTTGTACACCTAATATAAGGGTTAATTATTCCTTTGTATTTTAGGTGAGTACCACTAGGTGCATAAAAACAGTTCCTCATTGACATGGTTAGGACTTACAGTTGTTGAGGACAACTGACATAATAGATTAGCACATAACTTATTTAATGTATTTATTTAAAACATAGAATATTTTAAGGGGATAAAACACACTAATGAAATACTCATTGGTGGCCAGGCGCAGTGGCTCATGCCTATAATTCTAGCACTTTGGGACACTGAGGCTGGTGGATCACCTGAAGTCAGGAGTTTGAGATCAGCCAACATGGCAAAACCCTGTCGCTACTAAAAATATAAAAATTAGCCAGGCATAGTGGCACACACTTGCAATCCCAGCTACTCAGGAGGCTGAGGCACAAGAATTGCTTCAACCCTGGAGGCATGCCACTGCACTCCAGCCTAGGCAACAGAGTCAGACCCTGTCTCAAAAAAAAAAAGAAAAAAGAAAAGAAAAAAAGAAAGCAAGAAAAGAAAGAAATACTCATTGGTGATTAGGGGAAAGCAATACCAAATTTAACACTAAACTTAACTATAATCTTGCTCATTTCAATTCCAGTTTCTCATCTGAAGTTGAGTAAAGCAATTCACTATGAGCCTTTTCGTACAGTTAGGATTTCCTCTGAGGTTTTGGAGCAGCACATTGGCTTTCTCATCTCACTCTGCTAGCTGAGTATTCAGCATATAGACTCTTGTGTATGCTCAAGGGAGAGGACTTGCCTGCCTTTCTAACTTCCTTACATTCTCTTTTCCACGTGGCAGGGGAAAAGAATAACAGGCCTCATTGCGACTTTGCAGGTCTTAAGTTGAGAAAGTAATTTACTCAAACCACCTCTTCTTTTCTTCCAAAAAAGCTTCCATTGTTACACATAATTATTATAAATGCTAACTTCAATCAGATGCTTAAGATTATACATTAACCACTCGAACAGGCACCTGGGTCTTTTTGAAACAGTTCTATTTTTAAAGGCTACACCCACTTTTTATTTTTGGACACTGCTTTTGAAAACATTTAAAAGTAACTGTTTCCAAACGAGCAGGTAAAGCCATTACTGAATGCACTGGCTGATGCCATTGGAGACAGGAAAAGCTAAAGGCTTTTTGCATTTGCATGACTCAGTCACCACACATATCACATCCATGCCTGTTGAGCAGAGAAATAACACTGATTTGATTCATAAGACTGGGCCTGTAATTCCATCGTCAATTATTTGTGAAGCCTTGAGCATGTCATTTCACCATGTAGGGTTTTATTTTCTGCGTGGTAAAAATAGAGTGGTTGTGTGCTAGTTTATTTCTAAAGTGATTGTCAGCTCTAATGGTCAAAAATTCTAATCACATTGCACTTTTCTTGGTACTTATTTGATTCAGCCTCCTATTTGAGGTGACAGATATTTTGATAACATTCTCCATCAGTACCTCAGGTCTAAACTTTTTAAAGAAAACTCTGCATACACACAAAAGAAAATACTACACAATGTGTTAAGGAAATAAAGGGATTGTGGCTGTTCTTTGTAACAGGAATTTTATGCCTAATGCACTAATAATTTGTAGTATTTTCTTCTTGAAACCTAATCTGTGAACCTCTGTGGGATTATGTGTTCTCCAGGAACTTTCTCATAAGTTATCATGATTGAATAGTTCAGGATACTACACATTGATTCATGAACAGACTAGGTAGGTTAGAAAATCGTTGTATTCTCTGAGGCAACAGCAACCCATTTACTATCCAGTAAAGTATTCTAAGTGCAGCATATTGAAACATCTAGTCACTGAAAAAATAGTTTAAAAATGTTCTGAGACACGGCATCCCAAATTTAACACAGACCACCTGGGGATCTTGTTAAAATGCAGGCTCTGATTCAGTACATCAGGGTTTGGGTCTGAGATTCCATTTTTAAAAATTTATTGTTTTTAAATTGACAACTATCACTGTATATTTATGGGGTACAATTTGATATTTTGATGCATATCTATGCTGTATAATGACCCAATCAAGGTATTTCGTGAATATACCACCTTATACATTTATAATTTATCTCACGACTTTGTGGTGAGAACATGCAAAAGACTCTCTTCTAGCTATTTTGTTATATACAGTATTTTACCACTAACAATAGTCACCCTACTGTGCAACAGAACACCAGAATTTATTCCTGTTATCTAATTGTAACTTTGTACCAATTGACCAACCTCTCCCCATCCTCCCATCCTCCCTCCCGTCCCCATTCTCTAGTAACCACTGTTCTATTCTGCTTTTATAATATCAACTTAAAACAATTCCACATGACCGATACCAGGCAGTATTTGTCTTTTCGTGCCTGGCCTCCAGGTTTATCCATGTTGTTGCAATTGGTAGAATTTTATTCTTATGGTTGAATGGTGTTCCATTTTGTATACATACTACATTTTCTTTATCCTATCATCTGTCGTTGGAGACTTAGATTGATTCCATATCTTGGCTATTGTGAGTAGTGCCGCAATAAACATAGGAATGCAGATATCTCTCTGACATATTGATTTCATTTCATTTGGATATGTACCCAGTAGCAGGATTCCTGGATATGACAGTTTTATTTTTAATTTTTTGAAGAAACTCCATACTGTTTTTCATAGTGGCTGTGCTAGTCTAGACTCCCACCAAAAGTGAGCAAAGATTTCCCTTTCTCTATATTTTTGCCAACACTTCTTTTCTTTTTGTCTTTTTGATAATAAGCATTCTAACTGAAGTGAGGTGGTATCTCATTGTGTTTTCAATTTGCATTTCCCTGATAATTAGCAATGTTGAGTATTTTTTTTGTATGCCACCTGTTGGACATTTGTATAGTCTTCTTTTAAGAAATGTCTATTATGTTTTTTTGCCCATTTAAAAAATCAGGTTACTTCTTGTTGTTGTTTTGCTCTTGAGTTGTTTAAGTTCCTTATATATTATGCATATTAACCCTTGTCAAATATGTAATTTGCAAATATTTTCTCTCATTTCATTCATTGTCTTTTCTCTCTGTTAATATTTTTCTTTGCTACGCAGGTGCTTTTTACTTTGAGGTAATCCCATTTGTCTATTTTTGGCTTTGTTGCCTGTGCTTTTAAGGTCTTATTTCAAAAATGTTTGCCTAGCCCAGTGTCACAATGCATTTTCCCTATGTTTTCCCCTAGCAGTTTCATAGTTTGGGGTTTTCCATTAGATTCTTTAATCTATTTTGAGTCAAATTTTGTGTATGGTGAGAGGTAGGGATCTAGTTTTATTCTTCTGCATGTGAATATCCAATTTTCCAGCATCATTTATTGAAGAAACTGTCTTCCCTAACATGAGTTCTTGGCACCTTCATCAAAAATTAGTTGGCTGTAGGTGTGTACATTTTCTTCTGGGTTGTCTATTCTTTTCCATCAGACTATGTGTCTGTTTTTATGCCAGTACCATGATGTTTTGGTTACTATAGCTTTGTAGTATGTTTCAAAGTCAGATAGTCTGATGCCTCCAGCTTTGTTTTTTTTTGCTCAGGATTGTTTTGGCTATTTGAGATCTCTTATGGTTCCATATGAATTTTAGAATTGTTTTATTTCTATGAAGAATGTCATTGGTATTTTGATAGGGATTTCATTAGCTATGTAGATTACTCTGGATAATAGGACATTTTAAAAACAGTTTTTCTGTTCTTGTGTCAGTTTGCTGAGATTGATAGTTTTCAGTTTCAACCATGTCCCTGCAAAGGACATGAACTCATATTTTTTATGGCTGCATAGTATTCCATGGTGTATATGTGCTACAATTTCTTTTTTCTTTTTATTTTTTTTGGGAGGGAAGGAGGAAGGGAGGAAGGCAGGAAGGGAGGGAAGGAGGAAGGGAGGGAGGAAGGAAGGGATGAAAGAAGGAAGGGAGGAAAGGGGGAGGGAGGGAGGGAGGGAAGGGAAGGAAGGAATTCAAGCAATGAGAGAGACATTGCCGACCTGGATCTAGAGGTTTACAAGTTGATTTCTTTTTTTGAGAGAAGGAAAGAAAAAAAATGAGTAAAGGAGAGAAAGAAAGAGGCAGAGAGAGAGTGGGAGGGTGAACGGAAATATTGCTTTATTCTGAAAAAAAAGATGGGTATTCATAATGGCCAATCAATGTTTCACTTAAACCTATGAGTAGGTGTAATGTGGTATTGACAAGAATGTATATTTTATGTATTTGAAGTGGAGAGCTTTATAAATATTTATTAAGTTTACTTGTTCGGATCTGTGTTCGAGTCCTTGATATCCTTATTAATTTTCTGTCTCATTGAATCTAAGTCTCTATGTATCTGGGTGTTAGGATCGTTAGCTCTTGTTGTTGTATTGATCCTTTTACCACTATATCTTTGTTGCTTTACAATCTATTTTATCCGCTACAAGAATTGCAACTCCTGGTTTTTATTTATTTATTTATTTATTTTTCCTCTCCATTTCGTTGGAGAGGTAAATCTTTCTCCATTCCTTTGTTTTGAGTCTTTGTGTATCCTTGCATGTGAAACAGGTCTGGATGTAACATGCCATTGGGTTTTGGCTGTGTCTTTTGATTGGGGGATTTAGTCGATTTAAATTTAGGGTTACTGCCATTTGATGTTAACTGGCTGTTTGATCCATTTGTTGATGAAAATTCTTCTTTATGTTGGTGCTCTTTACTTTTTGGTATATTTTTAGTAAGGCTAATACTTGTTGTTTCTTTCTGTGTGTAATGCCTCTTTCAGAAGCTCTTGTAAAGCAGGCCTGGTGGTAATAAAATCTCTGAGTACTTGCTTGTTCATAAAAGATTTTATTTTTCCTTCAGTTGTGAGGCTTAGTTTGGCTGGATATGAAATTCTGGGCTGAAGGTTCTGTTCTTTGAGGATGTTGAATATTGGCCCCCACTCTCTTCTGGCTTGTAGAGTTTCTGCTGAGAGATCTGCTGTAAGTCTGATAGGCTTGCCTTTGTGGGTAACCTGACCTTTCTCTCTGGCTGCCCTTAGTATTTTCTCCTTCGTTTCAACCCTGGTGAATCTAACGATTATGTGCCTTGGGGTTGCTCTTCTTGAGGAATATCTTTGTGGTGTTCTCTGTATTACCTGGGTTGAATATTGACCTGCTTTGCTAGTTCAGGAAAATTTTCCTGAATAATATCCTGAAGGGTATTTTCCAGCTTGGATTCATTCTCTCCGTCACATTCAGGTACTCCTATCAAACGTAAATTTGGTCTTTTCACATAGTCCCACATTTCTTGGAGACTTTGCTCATTCCTTTTTATCATTTTATCTCTAATCTTTTCTTCACATTTTATTTCATTAAGTTGGACTTTGACCTCTGTTATCCTTTCTTCTGCTTGAACAATTCGAGTGTTTAAACCTGTGCATACTTCTTGGAGTTCCTGTATTGTAGTCTTCAGTTCCATTAATTCACTTATATTCCTCTCTAAGTTGTCTATTCTCAATAGGATTTCGTCAAACCTTTTTTCAAAGTTCCTAGTTTCTTTACGTTGGGCTACAACATGTTCTTTTAACTCACAGAAGTTTCTTATTATCCATTCCTTGAAGAGTGATTCTGTCATTGGGATGCGCTCATTCTCTGTCAAGCCTTGTTCCATTGTTGATGTGGAACTGTGATCATCTTTAGAGGGAGAGGCATTCTGATTTTGAGTATTCTCAGCCTTTTTACGCTGGTTTCTTCCCATCATTGTAAATTTATCCTCCTGTCGTCTTTGAAATTACCAACTTTCAGATTAGGTCTCTTGAGTGGACGTCCAAGTTGTTAGTTCCCAGGGCCAGCACGGCGGCGTTAAGACTGATGGTGCTTTTCTGCCCGGGATTCTCCTTTCCTTCTTGTGTCTGTAATGGGCGACTCTGCCTTCCTCAGGCTCCAAACCTCAGTCAGAAGGGGAACCAGTCTCGTTTTCTCTGTGCCGAGAGCTGCCATGCTGAGGTGCCATCACAGCCACTGCGCCGGTCTCAGGAGTCATGCTGGGGACCCATGTGGGTCCTCCAAACCTCAGTCAGAAGGGGAGCCGGCCCTGTTTACTCTGCTCCGAGAGCTGCCGCGCTGAGGTGCTGGCAAAGCCACTGTGCCAGCCACAAGAGTTGCGCTGGCAGCCCGTGTGAGTCCTCCAAGCCTCGGTCAGAAGGAAAGCCAGCCCTGTTTACTCTGCTCTGAGAGCTGCCGCGCTGAGGTGCGACAGCCACAAGAGTCACACTGGCGACCCGTGTGGTTAATCCACTGGGGATCTTCTGCTCCATGAGTGGCCAGAATTTGTCTGAAAGTGTGGCGTCCTCTAGTTCTCTGCGCTTTGACTGAGAGCTGCAATCCCGAGCTGTTATCGATCGGCTGTCTTGGATTGTCCTACATTTTCTTTATCCAGTGTGTCGTTGATGGGCATTTGGGTTGGTTCCAAGTCTTTGCTATTGTGAACAGTGCCAAAATAAACATGTATGAACACCACATGTTCTCACTCATAAGTGGGTGTTGAACAATGAGAACACATGGACACAGGGAGGGGAACATAACACACTGAGGCCTGGGGGATGGGGGGGCTAGGGGAGAAATAGCAGGGGGTGAGGGGACTGAGGAGGAATAGCATTAGGAGAAATACCTAATGTAGGTGATGGGGTGATGGATGCAGAAAACCACTACCATGGCACGTGTATACCTATGTAACAAACCTGCATGATCTGCACATGTACCCCAGAACATAAAGTAAAATAAATAAATAAATATGAAAATAGTTTTTCCAATCCAGGAGCATCAGATAGTTTTTCATTTATTTGTGTCCTTTGCAATTTCTTTTTTCAAAGTTTTATAGTTTCAGTGTAGAGATATTTCACCTCCTTGGTTAAGTTTATCCCTAGGTATTATTTTTTGTACCTTCTCTGAAAGGAATTATTTTCTTGATTTTTTTTTCAGATAGTTCACTATTAACATATGCAAACACTACTGATTTTGTATGTTCCTTTTGTATCTTGTGACTTTGCTGAATTTATTAGTTCTAGCAGTTTGTGGTGGAATCCTGAGAGTTTACTATACATAAGATTATGTCATTTGCAAATGAACAATATGACTTCTTACCATTCGGATGTCATGTGTTTCTTTCTCTTGCCTAACTACTTCTAGAAATTCCAATGCTCTGTTGAATAGAATTGGTGACAATAGGCATCCTTGTCTTTTTATTGATCTTAGAGGAAAAGCTTTCAGTATTTCTCCATTCAGTATGATGTTAGCTGGTGTGTTTGTCACATGTAGCCTTTATCATTCTGAGGTTCATAACTTTCATACTTAATTTGTTGAGAGTTGTTAATCATGAAGTGATGCTTTTTTCTGCATCTATTGAAACTGTGACATATTCTTATCCTTCTTTCTGTTAATGTGGTATCTCACATTTATTGATTCATGTATGTCAAACTATACTTTCATCCCTAGAATAAGTCCCACTTGATCATATTGATCTTTTTAACATGCTGTTGGATTCAGTTTGCTAACATTTTGTTGAAAATTTCTTACATCTATGTTCACTGAAAATATTGGCTTGTAGTTTGTTGTTGTTTTGTCCTTGTCTGGTTTTGGAATCAGGGTAATTCTGGCTTTATAAAATGAGTTTGGAAGTATTCCCTTCTCTTCAATTTTCTAGAATAGTTTGAGGAAAATTGGTGTTAGTTCTTTCAATGTTTAATAGAATTCAGCAATGAACCCATCAGGTCCTGGACTTTCCTTTAATGAGATACTTTTTTTGTTACTGATTGAAGTTTCTTACTCTGTTCAGATTTTCTATTTCATTATAATTTAATCTTGGCAGATTGCATGTGTCCAGGAATTAATCCATTTCTTGCATAGTATCAAATTTGTTGGGATACTGCTGTTCACACAAAGTCTCTAGTGATCCTTTGTATTTCTGTGATATCAGTTGTAATGTCTTCCTCATCTTTGATTTTATTTATCACTAAACCAGCCTCACAGGAAATCCTTATGGGTCTGCTACACCTGGAAATAAAAAGACAATAATTGCTATTATAAAAACACATGAAAGTGTAAGACTGACCAGTAGAGGTAAATTTATAAATGAAACTCAGAATACTCCAGTGATGTGCCAGTGCTATGTAAGTCTCTCAATCCTCTATTATGAAGGTTTGAAGTCAAAATGGTCAAAACAACAACAGCTACAATTAGTGTATAAGAAACACACAATAGGTCAAGAAGTAAATTAAAGCAACAAAAATATAAATTTTGAGGGAGAGGGAAAACATCTAGATAAATTTTATATGACCAAAGTTAAGTTGATATCAGCTTAAAATAGTCTATTATAACTATGATGATAGTGTTTGGTTATGTTAGCTCCATAGTAGCCACAAAGAAGGAAATTACAGCAGATACACAAATGAGAAAAATAAAGCTTAGCACCACAGAAAACCCCCAAACCCACAGACAAGTAAGAGGAGAAACAAAGAAACAAAGGGTCTACAAAACAACCAGAAAACAATAAACAAAATGGAAAGAGTAAGTTACTTCCTATCAGGAATAACCTTGAATGTAAACAGGTTAAATTCTCCAATCCAAAAGACATATAGTGATTGAATGAATTAAAAAAACAAGACCGAACTATCTGCTGCCTACAAGAGACCCACCTCACTGTTAAAAACAAATATAGACTGAAAATGAAGGAATGGAGAAAGATATTCCATGCAAATGGAAACCAAAAACAAGCAGGGGTACCCATTTGTATATCAGATAAAATAGATTTTATGTCAAAAAAATGTAAAAAGATATAAAGAAGGTGATTATATAATGATAAAACGATCAATTTAAAGAGAGGATAACAGACTGGGGGACCCAGATGTATAGATCAAATATTATCGGACCTAGAGGGAATGTTAACTGCAATCAAATAATGATAGGGGACTTCAACACCCCACTTTCAACAATGGACAGGTCATCTGGGTCTGAGACTCTGCTAGTCACAGATAGTACTTTGGGAAATGAGGCACTAAGGGATTGGATGAAAATACATGTGGATTTTATATTAATTATAATTCAGTTGCCTAGTGTAAAGACAGATAGCCTGTACACCGTTTTCAAAACATACTAACAGAGCGAACATGAGAAAGATTTCTTTCCAAATGGCACATCAATAGAATGGCATGTTTCAGCTTTAAATATTCATGACTTGTCTTTCTCTTGTTTCTTTCAAGTGTTTTGACATTTACTTAAGTAATTACTGTCACTGTCAAATGGCAGCCCATATTTTTGTCCTTTGTAAATCCTCCATGTTATTATTCATGCCTTTGTTCCATTTCCACTCTTGGAAGCTGCTTTTATCAGGTTTGCCAGGTGGATTCCACACATATCTGGAATTAATCCACACAGCCCATCAGAGTGTAGCCAACTTCATTTAATCAATAAAAGAAGCGCAGAGGGAGACAGTAACAGGAAGGAGAGATGGGAAGCCTGATGGCCACTACAAGGTACACTGATCAGACAAAACAAAAGAGCTACTTTCCACTCACATTTGCTTAAAACTGGCAATGCCAGAATTTTAATGTGTTTTGCTAAATCCATTGCAGAGTTATCTTCCAGAGATACATATTGACGTATTAGCTTCACACAGTCTTTGTTTCCCAACGGTATCTTTATTATCAAATATTTCAGAACTGACAAATTTTCTTCCTCTCTTTCTGTGAGTTCATTTGGGAGTTGAGTTGTGGAAGATGCTTAAAGGCAAAGGGAGGTGTCATGTGTTTCTAATTATGCTAAAAGCTCTAAATAAATTATTAATTTTATAAGCCTATTTAGAGTATTTAACACATAGCCAATTATGTATGAATCTCCATGAATGGCTGATTTTTCTTTATTAAAGGGAAAAATTATTTTTAGATTAATAAGTCATTCATTTTTAAATAAAATATTTTTGGCTCTGCTCTACGGAAATAAATCCATCAAAACTCTCTCAGTAATGGCCACACATATTTTGTACTTGTGCAATTTTAAAATAAAAGTTCAAGTCATTTTAAAGTCAATCAATTAGTCCTTAACCAAGGTTAAGTACAATTGGGTATTAGCATGCTATTGCATAATACACTGAGCAGGCAGAACAGAAAGTAATCAGCCACGTTTTAAATGTTCTAGAGACTTTGAATCAGACAAAAACCAAATACTTTACATGTTAATTTTTCATATAAAGAAACCCAGAACGGGTTAACTTAATCCAAGATCTGAGGAAGTCAGATGGATAACATAGAAGCTGTCATTTGATGACATCTGTCACTATAGAAGCTAAATTTGGGGGGGAATTATATTAGGAAAATGGCCTTTTGACAATGCTTTTTTTAGTATTGATAATATACATTGTTTTATTCTTTTTTCAGGCGTTATGCCTCCTTCCATTCCAAAGAGACAAAAGAGCAATCCTTGTATGTAGTTTTTAATCATGTGGCTCAATACTGTCAAGTTTGAATACTTCCATGCAGTAGGCTGTAGAACACTTATCGTGTGTGTGTGTGTGTGTGTGTGTGTCTTTTGCAAGCTGAATTTTCTGATTCTGCCAGGCCCCTTTGGAATCAGCAAGGTAGGATGTGTGATGTCAGCAACTGTGCCTGTCTTAGTGAGGAAGGGTTCTCTGTGGGGTGTGCTGACGTCTCTCTGTGAAATGACTTCAGTGCTGATGCTCTGATTTCTCCCTTTGGGGCACAAATTCATCCTGACACACATCTGCAGAGAAAAAAATAGATCACAGTTTCATTTACTCCGGAGTAACCTTTTCTGGCAGCCTCCAGGTTACTTCAGGTGACGTCTGCCACCTGTGTATTGGTGAACATCACACAACAAAAAGAGAACACAAGGCTACTGCTGGGGCTGCCCTTTGCTTGGCTCATTTCCGTGCTTCTTTGGGAGTTAATATTTTGAGATCTTTCCACAGACCTTCTCAACTCTTGAAATGCCTAGAACTGAATATGCTAACCTCATTTCATGTGATGGATGCTATTGAAAATTGCTTATATAGAATTAATCTTTCCTTTTGATTCAGATCATATTGTGAGATGTTTTATTTCCATTCCAAAGTGATCTCCATTTAGCAAGGGTCTTAACATGAAATTTGGTACTATCAGTCAGTCAAATAATTAATAATCTGTGGAATATCATAATGTGCCATTGTGATACTTGCTATTTGCAAAGGTCTTTAATGGAATATTGCAAGGGGTGGGGAGTGGGGAGTAGGAAGAAATTACCTCTTTGCTCTGTGATGCCTCTATTGGAGAAAATTATTTGGAAAAATGACCTCTTCAGAATTGCTCACTAATATTAATTATTAGTCTATATTAGAAAAGAAACTCATTCATTCTATATTCACTATTTATATCACTAGTAAGGAAAGCTTTGATCTTTTCTATCATAAATTGAGGGTCTTATAAAATGAGTATTAAGGTAGAAAGAAAAACTGTAGTGTTTATTCAGTAAATGAAATATTATCTTTTGGTCCGTGTCAAATGTTCCCTTCCCACACTGAAATGGTACTGGTAGCATCACATCAGAATGGGAAGATTAAAATTTTATCATCTAATTGTTATTTACTTTCTTTATGGACCTGTTTAAGAATGTTTTGCTTTCTCAAAAGTCATAAAAATTATATCCTATGTTTTCTTCTTTTTTCTACCTTTACATTTATATCTACTATCTATCTGAAACTGATTTTTGTGGTTGGTGTGGGGGTAGCAGTCAAGAGTCACTGTTTTTTTCAGTTGGATATTTAAATAATCCAAGACCATTTATTGAAAAGATTACCTTCTCTCCCATGGCACTGCATAATCAATTTTGTCAGAAATCATGTGACAGTATATGAGTGGTCTGTTTCTAGACTCTATTTTCCTCCATTGATCTATTTGTCTATTCTTGCACCAGTATTATGTAAACTTAATTACTTTAACTTTATAATAAGTCTTGATATCTGACAATGTCCCCTAGCTCTTGCCTTATTCAAGATTTCCATGGCTCTTCCTGGCCTTTGAATTTCCATATAAATTTTAGTAGTAGTTTGTGCATTTCCATAACAATTGAGATTGCATCAAATCTATAGGGTAGTTAGGAGAAAAATTGGATCTTTACAATATTGATTATTTGAACGTATGAATATAGTCTACTGGAGGACCAGGATTAAAGTTTAAAAAGATTTGGAATCAATCCTGCTTTCCCCCAAATTAAGCATTTAGTTGAGTGTCAGATATGTCTCAGAAAAAAATATGTGAAGAAGGTGAATATTGGCTTCAGTACCACTCTGCATTCTTTTTATCTTCTCCTCTCACTTTCGTACCACTGGAAGTCCAGGAACTTCATCAAATTCTTTTGGGTGTCTGGGCATGTTCATTTCAACCAAACTCCATATCACACCTCTCCAATCAAAACTCATGCATCACACAGTAATGCAATACAAAATTGTGATGAGTTACTCATTTAAGAAATGTTAGTTATGTTTAGAATTGTACACACTGTATCAGGAAATATTTTTGATTGGTTTTTCAGTAACTATGACTACTATACTACTGCATAACAACCACAAAATTTCAGAGACATAGAACAATAAGCTCACACGTCTGAATATCAGCTAAGGGATGGCTATCTAGGAGGACTTCTGTGGGAGAGGCTCTGCTCTTTGTTTCTCTTATTTTCCTCCCAAGAGCAGTGAGCTACTCAGAACAAGTGCTTTCTGCAGGTACGCAGAGGTGAAAGTGAGAAAGTTCAGTCTCAAGTGCTTTTCATGCCTTGTATCTCCTGACATTCCACTGTCTAATGCAAGCAAGTGGACAAACCCAGAATTAAGGGATGAGCAAGTATGTTCCATGCACAAAGTGAGAGAGGGGCGAGTGAATAATTTTTGATGATAACCTAATATGCCATAGGTGAGCAGTCTCACAAGTTCTTAAACCTATGAGCTTGCTAACTGTCAATGTATAATCAAATTCTGTTTTAATGAAATAACAGAAATTAGCAGGTATTGTGTTGCCCTAAATATTCCTTTGTTTTAGATGTATCCAGCCTATATTTCATCAATGACACATCTCTGTGCCCCACATGTATTCCTCACTCATCTACTGGGTTAACACTCCATCCTTTCAACATTCAACAAAAGTCTTTCTTCCTCTTGCAAGCCTCCCTAATGTCTTTTCCTGCTGAGTATTTTTTGAGTGTCTGTCCTCTGGTGCCGATAGAAATCACACTGTGCCTTAATCTATTAAAGCACTTAATACATTGTGTTGAAAATATAACTTGTCTGCCACACAAAGAAGACTTTAACATATTTTCTGTCTCAAGGGCACCACCTATTCTTTTTTACAGTGGGTCTGAAGGACAGGATTGATTTTTACCTCTTTATTCCAGGTACTTAACACTTTGTGGGTGATAATTGATGTTAAATGAGTAAATGAATGATTCCCCTGCACATGTAGTGAATGTACATTTTCTCAGAATGTGGTTTGTGTCTCCTAGAAATAAGTAACATAATTGAGTCACAGTATTTGTTAAATTATATATTTTTGGTCTATTGATATTTTATGTATGCCTCAAACTCTGGTTGAGAACTTGTCTTTTTTATTTAGATGAAAGAAATGAAAAAAATTAGAGGAAAAAATTACTTAAATGTGAAGCATTGTTTTGATTTAAATAAAAATTAGTTGCCTTCTAGAATATCAAGTTTTGCTTAATTTTAGAGACTAAATATTTTTATACCTAAATACTTATATCTTCTACACGTTGGTTTCCTTGAAGTTGCCTATTGAGATTAATATTAAAAATGAAAAACTTACACTGCCCCAGAATAGAAAATGTGTTCACATTTGAACTGCCTCTGAGAACCTCTTTAAGTAGTGGCCACACATATGTGTTATCCTTTTATGAGGGTGTGCTTTCTCAGCAAGACCATTTCCTCCTTCTACTCCAGCCCAAAGAAAAGTTCCTTTTGGTTCATTATTCCCTTTTCATGTACTTAAAACCTCAATATTTAGTTTAAGAATTTATTTAATGTACATTTTTAGTTAATTGATCCCTTTATAAATAATAATTTAATGTTTTCTAAATAATGTGTGTTCATTATACAAAATACAGACAATAGTGAAATAAAACTAATAAAACTGAAAGTATCCCTAATCTCAAAAATATATGCTCATAATGAAAAATATAAACCATATAGTTAAGTAAAAATAGAATTTAAATTATCCAAAAACTCAATATTGAGAGAAAACCACTATTAACATTCCCACTTCTCCCTCTCTCTCTCTCTTTCTACATACACACACACACACACATAGCATGCACATGCATTTTTAACAAAAACATTAAAATATTGTACATGTTTCTTAACCTGCCTTTTCATTCAATAATATATAGACTGGACAGGTAAAATGTAGCACATATACACCATGGAATATTACGCAGCCATCAAAAACGATGAGTTCGTGTCCTTTGTAGGAACATGGATGAACCTGGAAACCATCATTCTCAGCAAACTGACACAAAAACAGAAAATCAAACATCGCATGTTCTCACTCATAGGCAGATGTTGAACATGAGAACACATGGACACAGGGAGGGGAGCATCACACACTGGGGTCTGTTGGGGGGAAATAGGGGAGGGACAATCGGGGGTAGGGAGTTGGGGAGAGATAGCATGGGGAGAAATTCCAGATATAGGTGAAGGGGAGAAAGGCAGCAAATCACACTGCCATGTGTGTGCCTATGCAACAATCTTGTATGTTCTTCACATGTACCCCAAAACCTAAAATGCAATAAAAATAAAATAAAATGGAAAGAATAAAAAATAAAAATAATATATACTGAACATTAATATTTCCCTAGTTCTTAATTATTCTTCCACAATATTATTTAATGGCTAAATTATATTCCATTGTATGATTATATAATAGTTAATTTTTCCAGTCCTCTCTTGGTACATGTTTAGGTGGTTTCTAATTTCTTTCCTCATAAACATCATTTTAGCAAATGTTCCTGTAGCCATAGATTTTCACAGCCCTATGATCTCCCCACTCTCCCACACACCTTAGGATAAATTCCTATAAGTAGGTTTGCTAGATCAAAAGATACGCAAAATACAAATCAAATCTTCGCATGTGGATTGCCAAATTGCCTTTTCTGGATTTATTTTGATACTTTTATGTAGCTTTTTAGTTATAAGCAGTGTACCTCATGAGCTTATTCTGTCTTTTGTTTACTTCTTATGATCTCTGGGAACCCTGAGGGACATGTGATTTTATGAGCTGTGATTGTGCTACAGGCTGATTCTGCAAGCAGAGCTGAATCCATGTCAGACACACACTGGTATCTGCCTTGCTGTGATTCACCTTTACAGAGAGGCCCCTTGAACATTCACTGTGGCCCCTTGGGAAATGGCCAGACAAGAGTTTCAAATCTCAAGTCAAATGTCGTGGCAGCCATAGCAAATGGCCCGTTGTTGGTGTTTTATCTTTGAAAAGCCTGGTTGAAATACCTGCCAATGGCAGACTTCTTGTCTGTTCTTAAGAATGAGCTTTTTCACTGACAGCATTTCACAAATGGCAGTGTGCTTACTTGCTATATAGACACTGCTAAAAAGAAGACACTATAGAGGTGAGGGAGGTGTCATGGTTACTCTAAATTTAAAGGGAATGTGAACACGTTATGATCATGGCCATCTTTCCATTACTCTTCCTAACACGGTACATTGCTCCATTTAGGCATTCAGTAAACATTTGTTGAAAATTGGATGGATAAGTGAATGCGTGTTGTCTGTGATTCTTGATGTGTAGAGAAGTTTATGTGCAGTTATAGTACTTTAAACTCTAGCCATGGCCAAAGCACAGCTACATTCTCTTTCAGTCTCACTGAAGTCTGCAAGAAGATCTGCGTAGAGTTAAAATGTGAGTCAGAAAGGCTAAGGCCAATCATGATTACAAATATCACAGCTCTGTCAATTGTTGTGAATAATGTGAGTGGGATGGCACAATTAGTTCTAGAAAGTTTTATTAATAATGATAATAGTGATAACCCTAATTAATTCTGGAACTTTTGGTATTTAATTTTTTAGGGGATCAGATTAGCAACAAGTCCTGTGCAACGGAAAATAAGATCAGAAATCTTTTTGGAACCTTGTCTGATCTCTCTCTCTCTCTCTCTCTCTCTCTCTCTCTCTCACACACACACACACACACACACACACACGTACATGCACACACACTACTTTGATGATCTGCAGAATACCTTATCTGGCATTTTTAGAAAATAATCTGTGTCACTATTACTGCATAACAAATAACCCCAAAACTTAGCACCTTAAAACACATTATCTCACAGTTTCTGTGGATCAGGAATGCACATGTGGGTTAACTAGGCCCCCTGTCTCCAGATGTCTAACAAAGCCAGTGCGATTTTAAGGCTTAACACAGAAGGATTTCCTTCCTAGCTTACTCATAAGGTTGTTGGGCCCATGTTGAGCTGATGACTTAGCTCTCCATTGACTTTTGGTCAGAGGCTGCTCTGAGGTCATTGCCATGTGGCCTCTCCATCAAAGCTGGCTTTGTCACATGGAGCACCTGGAAAGGCAAAAGAGAGAGAGTACAAATAAAATGAAAAGCAGTTACAATGTTTTGTAACCTAATCAAGGAAGTAATGTCCATCACTTTTGCTGTATTCAATTTTTTAAAACAAATCACCATAGCGAGCCAGGACACTCAAGATGAGTGGGTTATACATGGTCATGAATACCAGGAATGAAGATCCAAGGGGTAATCTTAGAAGTCTATCTGCCACAGAATCCATGAGGTATGTGGGTCCCTCTCTCTCTCTCTCTCTCTGTGTCTATCTCTGTCTCATCTATCTATCTATATCTATCTATCTCATCTATCTAGCAATCTATCTCCCCACAGTCCTGCCAGATTATGGGCAATATCTGCAGCCTAGACTAGCTTTCTAGACTTTTATCTTCCCAAAACTTATTATTCATTTCTCTAAACATGTCCTTATCTTCTGTATGTTTAGCATCACATTGAGAAGGATGCTATGGCATCATTACCAATGGGAGCAACAGCAAGACCAACAAACTTTTATTAGCAAATTTCTCTATGTAATGAACATGCAAGAACTGCAAGAATATTCGATTCATTCCATCCATGTTTTCACATAATGAGCCTTTATTGTGTATCCCCCAGCTATTGTGTGCAATGCATTTCAGAAATATAAAGATGAACATAAATTTCTCACTAAATATTTGTTTAGAGTCATTAAAAGAGGCCCAAAACCCAAGCTCATGGGAAGATTCTAGGTTGCTCAGCAAAGAGGAGGTGCTTCCCAATTTGGTTCCACTCCATAAGTCCTTTCCCCAATAACTTTCCATAGCAGTGCAGCTGGGCTGACCTCCACAGGTGGAGGAACCTTGAGGGTTAGCCCTCTACTACACCAGTGATTATCAAAGTGTGGTGCTCGACCACCAATAGAAGCATCACCTGGAAACTCTTTAAAAATGCATATTCTCAGGCTCTACTCCAGACTCACCAAATAAAAATTTCTAGGGGTAGAGCCCAGCAATCTGTTGTAAGAAACCTTTCAGGTGTGGAAATTGAACTAAGGTGGCCCATGAGATGCAGCTGAGAAATGCCTCTCTTACCAAGAGAAACCAATGTAAGGAACATGGCTGTGCTTTGGTCAAGAATAGGCTGAGGTAGGATGTTTATATTCTGCATGACTCAACGAGTTTGTAGCACAGGCATACAACTCCACTTGTTAATGTAGTCATGTACCCATAACATGGAAAGGTCATCCCTTGGACCTACACCACTATTGTCTGTAAAAGATATAATTACCCCATTAACACTGTACAGGTGTGCTTGCACACACACACACACACACACACACACACACACACACACACACAGAGAACCAGAGCTGTCTGTCTTTGCAGATGGACGAGGGGAGCCAGGACACAGCTCAGCTAGCTCATGCCCAGAGAGAGAAAGAGTTAAGCTGCTGACCCTAACCATGCAGCTGTGTGTGGGAGCCATTGATTGGATCAAGCAGCTGAGACAAGGTAGAAAGTGTGAGTGAGCTGCTGATGAGAGAGCTACTAAATAAAACTACATTTCACCTGCCTATGCCCCACCCCCGAGTGCTCTTTCAACTATCTTCTCATCCACCCACTCTCTTCAGACTTCAGTATGAGCTGGAAGCTGACCCCAAGTGAGACATTTGGTGTACTCGTGAACCTGACACCAGAATATGGAGTAAACTATCATACTTCGAACAGATCTTTTGAGAGAAAATACTGAAAGTCGATAGGAGATGCAGACACCAAAATTGAAGAGGGAGGAAGCCGGGAAGCTTGCAGAGAGTTGCCAAGTGCCAGGACTGTCTCCTCGTCCTAAGGAAAAGGTGAGTGAAGGAACTTCAGGGAACCACCCTCCCACTGTGGACCTCTGAGATCCTAGCATCAGGAGATCCCATGACTCACATAGACATTTGAGTTTTCAGGGGGAGCTCCCCAGAGGAGGCAGAGCTTAAACCTGTGTGGACGCCAGAAGGCGTCATGGTGCCAGATGCAACTTCAGTAAAATGCAGCGTTAGGCACCTATCTCCCAAGGCTCTCCGTCTTGCTCTGAGCAACTCCAGCCCTGCTGATGCCCTAATTCTGTACTAGGGTGCATCTGATCAATGTGCCCACTTGCCTGCCATCCTATCCCAAGACCAACTGCCTGGGTTTCCCACAGGAGGTTGCCCACAGCACAACCTCCAATTCCCTGCCTGAATGTTTTGCCTGCAGCCTGGAAGCAGTTCAGCATCCCAGCCCTCATCCTATCAGCACAGCCAGTGCTTGTTCCAAAGGGTCAGAAGACAAAACTGTGGGCCCCATCACAATACTGCAGGATTTGAGCACACTGTTCAGGGGTATCCAGCTGAGATCTGTGGCCTGAGCTCAAGTAGGGGAGGAGACCCCAGTTTCAGAACACTGAGAAGAGTGTAGTAGAGGCTCATGCACTGGTGAAGGAGCTAGGTGTCCCTCCCTGCTCAAGACCAGTCCCAGGAAGGGTGCAGCCTGTCGTTCAGCAACAGATTCTGCCTCAGGGAGCCCAGGTGTTCCAGGCCACAGTGCTCCCTGGAGGGAGCAGAAGGCTTGGGACAAGTCTAGCTTGTTGGGACTACACCTGGGGCAGATGCCAGAGAGAGCCCTAGCTGGGGGAGCATGAACTGTGTGGGCCCCACAGCTGTTTGCTGGGCTAAAAACCTAAAGCTACAGGCACCATACAAGTTGCACAGCCATGGCATAAGGGCCCTGCTTGGGGATCCTCCACTCTTGGCCCAGTGTATCACAAGACCACCCTCACACATACTCCACAACTTGCTCTGACTCTGCCAAGCTCAGAGGACTAGTGGGTTATCGGAGAGTTGCAGGCCTCCTGGTGACCTGACCTTCAGCTCAGACTGCTCCTAAGGGAGAGTGGAGTGCAGCCCACCAAAGCCCCACTTAGGGCTTGGAAATGCAGGTGTGGTGCCAGTAATTGTAGGCGGCTCCGCCTAGGCTCAGTAAGAGACTTGGTGAGGGAATCATCTCTTGCCCTCCCTAGATCACCATTCCATATGCAGTGAAATATAAAACAGATGAATGGATAAGAGTCCATATGCTTTATATGTAAAGAGATGGCCCTTACTATTAAGTGCCACTAGAGAAAAGGGGCATATTACTTAAAAAGGGAACCCCATCAGGCTAGACAGTCTTACTCCATCACCCAGACTGGAATGCAGTGGTGTGGTCTTGGCTCACTGCAACCTCCATGGACCTCCTGAATTCAAGTGATCCTTCAACCTCACCTCTGACACCCATGTAGCTGGAATTACAGGTACATACCACCACACCCAGATAATTTTTGTATTTTTAGTAGAGACGAAGTTTTGCCATGTTGTCCAGACTAGTCTTGAATTCCTGACCTCAAGTGATTCACCTGCCTTGGCCACCCAAAGTGCTAGGATTACAGGTGTGCGCCGCCATGCCCAGCCCTATTTTAGCATTCTTTAAAAAAAGAAATTCCAACCAAAAATTTCATATCCTGCCAAACTCAGCTTCATAAATTAAGGAAAAAAATGTTTTCCGCACAAGCAGTCACTAAGGGAATTTGTTACCAGCCTTACAGGAGATCCTTACGAGAGTTCTAAACATGGCAACAAAAGAACACTTGCTGCCATCAAAACACATGAAAGCATACAGCCCATAGACCCTATAAAACAGCTATACAATCAAGACTATAAAGTAACCAGCTAACAACAACATGATAGGATCAAAACTTCACATATCAATATTAACCTTCAATGTAAATAGTCTAGATGATCCCACCTAAAAGGCACAGAGTGGGCCAGGCACGCTGGTTCATGCTGTGGCTCACATTTGTAATCCCAGTGCTTTGGGAGACAAAAAAGAACAAAGAAGGTCATTATATAGTGATAGAGTTCAATTCAACAAGAAGATTTAACTATTCTAAATATATTTGCACCCAACATTTTTTTTTCTAAAAAAAGAGGAAGAGCCCAGAGGAGATAAGTGAACACTAGTAATTTCATTTTACATAGATTTAGAATGTCATGATGGAAAGAGGGAAAACTGTTGGGTACTATGGTTACTACCTGGATGAAGGGAGCATTCATGTCCCAAAACTCAGCATCACGCAATATACTCCTGAAACAAGCCTGCATATGTACCCCTTGAATCTAAAAATGAAAGCTGAATTTTTTTAAAAAGAAACTTTCCAGGTGATTCCATTTAAGAACCACTTACTCAAACAATCCCTTGCTCTGATTTCACAGTTAACAGGTTTTTTTCTTTTTTCCTAGTTGTAGAAGTTTCTTGGATACAAATTTCAAGGTGGGCTTAGCCCCAAATTTCCCTGAAAGTTCTGACTTTAAAATGACCCTTTCTTAGATTATCTTTATGCTGCCTGTTTCTTCTCTATCCATTTTCAGTCTGCTTTCTATGTACCCTATGGTACCCCTGAACAGGCATTCTTGCTCTGGTCTTTATTGCTAAATAAAATTTAAGAAGCTAGCCGTCTCAGGATGGACACGGATGCACACATAATCAAAGCATGGACAGAATGATACGAGTCCTAGTAATGATTAAGGTGGAGATAAATGTGGGCAGAATCCAGGGAAGGCTAATTTTGTTCCAGCTGGAAGAATTGGAGAAGGTGTCACAGAAGAGATAGCACCTGATCTGAGCTTTGAAAGATGAGACACATTTTAATAGACTGAGAAGAGGGGGAATTAGTGTTTTGACGTATACCTGAAGTTAGGTGCAGAGTTTTGTGCTTAGTGGTAAGAGTCTGCAGGTACAGTGGCTGGAATTTTAGTTTTTCCCAACTTGCAGCGTATTCTGTTTTAACTTGGATTCTTTCTAATCTGCACCAGCCCCCTTTTAAAATGCCTATTTTTCAGGTTTTCCTCTCCTTTCTTGTCTACCAGATATTCTGAATTTGCTTCTGCCTGAGACTAGCACCTTACAAACAAATGGGAATAGACATATTCCTAGCTGATGGAGATAATTTGAGAGTTAGTAGCCTGAACAAGATTATATGAAAGCAATTTCACTTTGGTTCTAGTCCAATAAGTCATCATAGCAGGTTTATAATCTTACGGATCTGGGTGATGAGTTAAGAGGATTGGTTGGAAAAGAGAAAGTGGGGTGTTAAGAAAAGTTTCCGATTCACTCTAGTGACTGTTTCTTTTGCCGTGCAGAAGCTGTGGAGTTTCATTAGGTCCCATTTGTCTATTTTGGCTTTTGTTGCCAATGCTTTTGGTGTTTCGTTCATGACGTCCTTGCCTACTCCTATGTCCTGGATGGTTTTGCCTAATAAAAAATAAAAAAAAATAAAAAATAAAAAAAAAGTAAGTTAAAGTAATTGTAAATTTAAAAATCATAATTACTTTGAAAATTATTATTTTAAAATATTTATAATATCCATTAAAATTGGAAGGCAAAATAAAAAATAATTTATAAACACCAACATTTTAGATAAAAATTGTTTAAATAAAAAGAAAAGTTTCATATTTCTTAAAAAAGGGAAAGAGCCCAGAGAAGATAAATGAGCACTAGTGATCTTGTTTTAGATTTAGAATGTCATGATAGATTATAGTGATTCTCAAGCAGGAAAGATTTTGTCTCTTGGGGACATTTAGCAATGTCTGAAGACATATTTGGTTGCAATAAAGGCAAGAGGGGGTGGAGACTAGAGGATGGGGCATGCTACTGTCATCTGGCAGGTAGAGGTCAGGGTTATGGCTAAACATCCTGCAATCACAGAATAGCCCTCCTCACAACACCAAATAATTATTCAGTCCAAAACGTCAATAGGCTGAGGTTGAGAATCCTGGATTAAGAGTATATTCAACATCTATTATAATAGATGGGCTATTAAAAATAGTGACCCATCAAATGTTGGCAAGGATGTGGAGAAACTGGATCCAATCACTCATGCACTGCTGGTGGTGTTATCAAATGATAATAGCCACTCAGGAAAACAGTTTGGCAGCTTTTTATACAACAAAACCTGCAACTGCCATATCACACAGCAGTTATACTCTTGGGTATTTATTTATCTAAGGGAAATGGAAATGTATGTTTTCTCTAAAGCCTGTATGCAAATATTCAAAGCACCTTTATTCTTAATAACCCCAAACTGGAAGCAACATAGATGTCTTTCAATGGGTGAATGGTTAAGTAAATTATGGAATATCCATATCACAGAATATTACTCAGTGATAAAAATAATAGACAATTGATATGCACAACTTGGATGAATCTCCTGAGAATTATGCTGAGTGAAAAAAAGCCAATCTTAAAAAATTATATATTATGTAATTCTATTTGTATAACATTCTTGACATAAAATCATAGTAAAGAACAGATTAGTGGTTGCCAACAGTTAAGAGGGGAGGGAGGATAGTAGAAAGGTGGGTTGGTTTGAAGAGGGCAACACTGGTGATGGAACTGTTCAGGATCATGACTGTAGTGACAGATACAAAAGCCTACACTTCTGATAAACTTGTATAGAATTAAACACACACATACACATATACACACACATACATGTACAAGTAAACCAAGAGAAATCTGAATAAATTCAGTGAATTATTGAGCCGAGATCGTGCTGCTGCACTCCAGCCTGGGAGATGGAGTCCGACCCTGCTCAAAAAAAAAAGTAAAAGAATAAATTCAGTGGATTGTAGCTATGTCAGTGGTCTGGTAGAGATACTGTGTCATAGTTTGAAAGATGTTATTATGGAGTAAAACTGGGTAAAAGTAAACAGGATCTCTTTCTGTGTTATTTCTTACAACTGCATGGGAATCTACAATTATTTCAAACTAAAAAGTTAAAAAAAGAATTCAGATCCACATAATTTGAAATAATAGTGTTTGGGTTGCACAACTGTTCAGTAAATTATATCTTTTTTATGCTTAAGTTCATTGTGATTTTTGTCTTCTTAAAGTGTAAGTCATCAAGGTAAACAAAGTATGTTCAACCTTAATGATAATTTCCAAATGTCACTAGTTATACAAATTATAGTGATCCCCTCCCACTGTACTATTTTTGTTTGCAAATACCACTGTTTGTCCCTCCTACCTACACATGCTTCACTAGGCTAAGTAAACTTTCTCTGTTGCCATCAATACAAATATAGCACTTGAGTTAAGTTCATCCTTTGCTAGACTGTAACTTGTCTCCAATATACTATGATTCTTAGAAACAAAGAAGAATGATACAAAAATTAACCTCACCAGAGACTATAAATGAGTGACATTTAAACAAAATTGAATTTTTAAAAACAGCTATGCCATTCCAAGTTTTATTTATTCAACATTTCTAATTAATATGTTTCTAATTAGAACTTGATGAACATCACCCATGTAAATGTTGAGCCTAATGTGTTTGTTCTTCAGTTAATTTGCTAAATTAGGAATATATTACCTCTGTTTAGGATGAGCAGTGATTTGCCATCCCTGTTGCATTGGTGCTAGCAGCTTTACCTCAAAATCAGCCACTATCACACCTCTACTACTAATGAGAATTCAGAGAGTGGTTTACCAAAGATACAAAACTTAACTTGTTTTGTAAAATGAAGCATGCTATTTCTGAAACCATGGAAGGTAGAAAGCAACAGAAGAAGATAAGGTTAGGTTTTTCAACTCTCTTCAGTTTGATTTATTTGACACATAGAAGATAATTATAGTACACATGTCAAGCCAAGATGGAATGAGTGTCAGCATGATTTGAGAAAACATCTGGAAAATCACATAGGACAATGGTATTGTGTACCTATAAAAGGTGAAAGAGAATTTCTCTTTATTCAGTGAAAAATATGGTAACTTAAGAAATTATCTGACATATTTTTGAGGAAAAACTTGTATTAAGACGAAAAATCAACTTATTTGACTAAATGTGATACTCGTTTTAAATAATGATTTAGATAAATAAGCATTTCTTATTGCCCCAAAATATGTTGAAAAATAGTTTCATGGAAGGAATCATTGTCTTGTTCCTGGGTTTAAGGGACATGTCTATATTTTGCTCTTTGGTAAGAAGTTTGCTCTTAGTTTCTGATAAATGTGTTTGCTCCAATTAAAGGCATACTTTCCTATTCAGCACTTAGGAATAATTTTATGAATTTGTGCTTAATTTTAGCAGATGAATCTATTAAGATGATATGGCTTTAACTTCTTAATTATGTAAATTGTTTTCTGATGTTGAATTATCCTTTTATTCCTTGTGTACAGTGTACATTCATTTAAAATTCATTTTAATGTTCAATTTGCTGATGTTTGAGTTATATTCATAAATGAAATTGGTCAACAGTTTTCTTTGGGAGAGAGTTGTTCTTACCTGATTTACACACCAGAGTTAGATTAGTCTCTCAGACATAAATCTGGACTTTTATCTTTTCCTTACCTTTGGAATGGTTTAAATAGAGTACACATTTTTTCCCTAATAGATATGATAGCCCTAATCCAAAGAACTATCTGATCATAATAGCTTTTGTGGGGGAAGAAAGAATCTTGAGAATTTTTAAATTTTTTTCTATGGTCTTTTCAGTTTTTTAACCCTACTTGGTCATGTTTAATAATTTTTCTTTTCTTTTTTATATTTTATTTTCTAGTTGATATGATCACCATACATGATATGCATCCAAACATCACTATGTACCCCTTAATAATATAACAATTATACATGTTAACGAGTACATAGTGATGTTTGGATGCATATCATGTATGGTGATCATATCAGCATAGTTAGCATATCCATTATCTCCAACATTTATCATTTCTTTGTGTTAGGAACATCCAATATCCTCCTTCTAGCTATATGAAACTATAAAATGTATTATTGTTAGCTACAGTAGCTCTACAGTGCTATAGAACACTAGAACCCATTCCTCCCTCCTACCTTCCCAGCCTTTGGTGTCCTCTGGTCTACTTATTATTAAAATGAGATCAACTGTTTTGAGCTTCTGCATGTGAGTGAGGGCATGTGGTGTTTAACTTTCTTTTCCTGACTTATTTCACTTAACACAGTGTCTTCCAGTTCCATCCATGTTATCATGAATGAAAAGATTTCATTCTTTTTATGGCTGAATAATAGTCCATCGTGTAATAGTAAATCTTGCATATATGCCATATTTTCTTTATCCATTCATCTGTTGTTGGGCACATGGATTAATTCTATGTCATGGCTATTGTGAATAGTGTTGCAATAAACATGGGAGGGAAGATGTCTCTTCAGTATACTAATTTCCTTTCATATGGATGTGTACCCAGTAGTGAGATTGCTGAATCGTGGAAGTTTTATTTGTAGTTGTTTGAGGAACTTCCATACTGTTCCCTGTAATGGCTGTACTGGTTTAACATTCCTACCAACTGTGTAAATGTGTTCCCTTTTCTCCACATCCTCACCAACATTTGCTATTTTTTTGTATTTTTGATATTAGCCAACCTAACTGGGATGACATGATATCAAAAAAATTCAAAACTACCTCACAGTGGTTTTGATTTGCAGTTCCCTGATGATTAGTGATGTTGAGCTTTCTTTTCTTTTTAAATGTTTCTTGGCCATTTGTGTGTCTTCTTTTGAAAAATGTCTGTTCACATTATCTGCTCACATTTAATCAGATTGTTTTGCTTTGAGATGCTTGAATTCCTTGTATATTCTAGATATTAATTCCCCATTGAATGGATGCTTTGCAAGTATTTTCTCCAGTTCTGTAGCTTTTCCTCTCGCTCTGATTGTTTCCTTTGATGTGTTTAGCTTTTTAGTTTAATATAATTTATTTTTGATTTTATTGCCTGTGCTTTTGAGGTCTTATTCACAAAATCTTTTCTGAGACCAATATCCTGGAGCATCTCTTCTATGTTTTCATAGGAGTTTTGTAGTTTTGGGTCTTACATTTAAGTCTTCAATGTATTTTGAGTAGATTTTTCTATAAGATGAGAGGTGGGGAGGGAGGTCTAGTTTTATTCTTCTGCATATGGATATCCAGTTTTCCCAGCACCGATTATTGAAGAGATTGTCCTTTCCCCAGTGAATATTCTTGGTGCCTTTGCTGAAAATGAGTTGGCTGTAGATAGATGGAAAAACTTCAGGGTTCTCTATTCTGTTTCATGGGTCTATGTGTCAGTTTTTATGCCAGCACCATGTTGTTTTTGGTTGCTATTTGTGGTATGTTTTGAAATATGGTAGTGTTATACCTCCAGCTTTGTTCTTTTTTCCCAGAATTGCTTTGGCTATTTGAGGTCTTTTGTGGTTCCATATAAGTTTTAGGACTTTTTTTTCTGTTTCTGTGAAGAATGCCATTAATTATGAAGAACTGACAGGAATTACATTGAATGTGTAGATTGCTTTGGGCAGTATGATCATTTTAACAATGTTAGTTCTGATCCATGAGCATGAATGTCTATTTTTGGCCTCTTCAATTTCTTTTATCAGTGTTTTGTAGTTTTCCTTTCAGAAGTATTTTTGTAGCTATTGTAATTGGGATTGGCTCCTCGATTTCTTTCTCATTTAATTTATTGGTCTTGTAGAGAAATGCTGCTGGTTTTCATGTGCAGATTTTGTATCCTGCAACTTTACTGAATTTATTATCAGTTCTAAGAGTTTTTGACTAGAGTCTTTAGGCTTTTTTTTACATATAAGATTATATCACCTGCAGAGAAAATTTGACTTCCTTCTTTGTAATTTGGATGCCCTTTATTTATATCTCTTTTCTAATTCCACTGGTTAGGACTTCCAGTATTATGATGAAACTATTGGCACATAATTATATTACACTCTTGCATGTTTCTTAATGCCTTGGGTGAAGAATACTTTGAAAATCCTTAACTTTTCTCTATCAGCTATTGTAAAAAAATACCTGGATTTAGGGAGATGAATATTCTGGCCTAGGTGTGAGAAAAATTGGGTCTCAGTTTCTTAAGTGTCCTCTACTTTTAGAAATTCTTGCTCTAAACACAGTCAGAATTGGAAGTTTCCTGGATAGTATGCATCAAAGAAATCCAAAAGCTTTTTTGCCCCAAATTCCTTATCTTCTCTTTATCACAATATTAGGAATACTACCACTTCTCTTTTTAAAAGTATATTTGTATTATACTTTAAGTTCTGACGTACATGTACAGATCTTGCAGGATTGTCACATACGTATACACATGCCATGGCGGTTTGCTGCCTCCATCCCCCTGTCACCTACATTAGGTATTTCTCCCAATGTTATCCCTCCCCAATCTCTCCAACCCCCACTATCCCTCCCCTAGCTACCCACCCCCAAAAAACCCCAGTGTGTCATGTTCCCCTCCCCATGTCCATGTGTTCTCATTGTTCAACACCTGCCTATGAGTGAAAACATGTGGTGTATGGTTTTCTGTTCTTGTGTCAATTTGCTGAGAATGGTTTCCAGCTTCATGCATATCCCTGCAAATGACATGAACTCATCCTTTTTTGTGGCTGCATAGTATTCCATGGTGTATATGTGCCACATTTTTTTTATCCAGTCTATTGTTGATGGGCATTTGGGTTGGTTCCAGATCTTTGCTATTGTAAACAGTGCCACAATGAACATACTTGTGCATGTGTCTTTATAATAGAATGATTTATAATCCTTCGGTATATACCCAGTAATGGAATTGTGGGGTCAAATGGTATTTCTATTTCTAGATCCTTGAGGAATCACCACCCTGTCTTCCACAATGGTTGAACTAATTTACACTCCCACCAACAGTGTGAAAGCATTCCTATTTCTCCACATCCTCTCCAGCATCTGTTGTCTCCAGATTTTTTAATGATTGCCATTCTAACTGGCATAAGATGGTATCTCAATCTGGTTTTGATTTACATTTCTTTAATGACCAGTGATGATGAGCACTTTTTCAAGTGTTTCTTGGCCACATAAATGTCATCTTTTGAAAAGTGTCTCTTCGTATCCTTCACCACATTTTGATGGGGTTGTTTTATTCTTGGAAATTTGTTTTAGTTCTTTGTAGATTCTGGATATTAGCCCTTTGTCAGATGGGTAGATTGCAAAAATTTTTTCCCATTCTGTTGGTTGCCTGTTCATTCTAATGATTGTTTCTTTTGCTGTGCAGAAGCTGTGGAGTTTAATTAGATCCATTTGTCTATTTTGGCTTTTGTTGCCATTGCTTTTGGTGTTTTAGTTATGAAGTCCTTGCCTATGCCTATGGCCTGAATGGTTTTGCCTAGGTTTTCTTCTAGGGTTTTTATGGTTTTAGGTCTTATGTTTAAGTCTTGAATCCATCTGGAGTTAATTTTTGTATAAGGTGTAGTAAGGAGGGGGTCCAGTTCAGCTTTCTGCACATGGCTAGCCAGTTTTCCCAGCACCATTTATTAAACAGGGAATCCTTTCCCCATTGCTTGTTTTTGTCAGGTTTATCAAAGATCAGATGATTGTAGATGTGTGGCATTACTTCCAAGGCCTCTGTTCTGTTCCATTGGTTTATATCTCTGTTTTGGAACCAGTATCATACTCTTTTGATTACTGTAGCCTTGTAGTATAGTTTGAAGTCAGGTAGTATAATACATCCAGCTTTGTTCTTTTTGCTTAGGATTGTCTTGGTTATGTGGGCTCTTTTTTGGTTCCATATGAAGTTTAAGGTGGTTTTTTCCAGTTCTGTGAAGAAGGTCATTGGTAGCTTGATGCCGATAGCATTGAATCTATAGATTACTTTAGGCAGTATGGCCATTTTCACGATACTGATTCTTTCTAACCAAGTGCATGAAATGTCTTTCCATCTGTTTGTTTATTCCCTGATTTCCTGGAGCAGTGTTTTGTAGTTTTCCTTGAAGAGGTCCTTCACATCCTTTGTTAGTTGTATTCCTAAATATTTTTTTCTCCTGGTGGCAGTTGTGAATGGGAGTTTGCTCCTGATTTGGCTTTCTGTTTGTCTGCTATTTGTGTATAGAAATGCTTGTGATTTTTGCACATTGATTTTTCTATCCTAAGACTGCTGAAGTTGCTTATCATCTTAGGGAGATTTTGGGCTGAGACAATGGGGACTTCTAAATATACAATTATGTTGTCTGTGAAGAGACAATTTCACTTCCCCTTTTCCTAACTGAATAACCTTTATTTGTTTTTCTTACCTAGTGGCTCTGGCTAGAACTTCCAATATTATGTTGAATAGGAAGGGTGAGAGAGGGCACCCTTGTCTAGTGCCAGTTTTTAAAGGGAATACTTCTAGTTTTTGCCCATTCAGTATGATATTGGCTGTGCATTTGTCATACATGGCTTTTATTATTTTGAGATATGTTCCATTGATACCTAGTTTATTGAGAGTTTTTAGCATAAAGTACTGTTGAATTTTGTCAAAGGCCTTTTCTGCATCTATTAAGATACTCATGTGGTTTTTGTCTTTGGTTCTGTCTATGTGATGGATTACGTTTATAGATTTGCGTATGTGGAACCAGACTTGCATTCCTGGGATGAAGTTTACTTGATCGTGATAGATAAGCTTTTTGATGTGCTGTTTCTTTTGGTTTGCCAGTATTTTTGAAGAATTTTGCATCTATGTTCATAGATTAAGACTTTGGAAACCCCGGGTAAAGCACAAATATGCTGTATGGGAGAGATGTCACATTCTCCATTTTAACTTACTATAATTTTCTTCAGCCCTAACAAACCCGTGAACACTTCCAGTTAGATGTATAACCATAGGTTTAAAAAAAAATGGACTGACTTACTGGTTCTTGAGAAATGTATCAGTTCTGATTGTTTGATTTCAGATTTTATATTCTATATTTTATTCTATGCCAGACAACCTACACCTAATTGCTCCTTCATATTTGCTTCCCTTTTGATTTGTGGTGTTTCATCCTTGATTGTAACCTTTGGTTAACTAAGGCAGAATCCCCAGGTAAGGGCAGACTTGAGTATGCATTGATATCTACTAACCACAAATGAGCAGGTGAACAATTAATTAGCAAGTAATAACAGCACAGTCAGCATGCATTCCAAAAGCTTGGAAACTTAGTTGTTCCTTATTCTTGAAATTTGTATTGACTAAGATACAACTCCCTGGATTCTTGGCATCCATCTACCTCCTTATTATAAATCTAGAGGATGGTTAGGACTACTTAACAGTAAACCTAATAAAACTAATAAGTTTATTTTTCCTAATTCTATAAATTGGCGTTTAGAGATATCACAACATAGGGTATTTAGAGTAGAGGTAGTAGTGAGAAATTTAACTCACCATGTTTAGCTCTCTTCATATATTGTCTCCATTGGCTCTAAGGTTGAGCATAATAAATATTGATCCCTTTACCTCACGGGGATTTTTTGTGGTATAATGAGCTGCTTGTATAAAGCTCCTTAGAGAATGCTACTGCTAAGATACAGCATTTCTAAATGCATGGAAAAAGAAATCAATAATGGCCTTATCAAATAAGATTAGTACAGAGTCACAAATAGCACCTCTTAGTATCCTGAGGAAAATTACACTTTTTCTCCTGTTTAAATCAAGGGAGCTTTAAAGACTTGATTCCCTTTTTCCCATTTGTCCCAAGAAGATAGCTGCAAGGAAATCAAAACATAGAAATGCCTGGACAGACTAAAGCCGTGGACTGATTATATCTCTGATGTGCATGCTTATGCCTCACCCAGGATGGTTCCACATGGGGAAATGAAAGGGTTGCATTTATTCCATCCACACCCCTCTATAGCTCTGGTTGAGGCTGAACTGTGCTGCCCAATCAGTTGTCAGTTCCTGGAGGGAAAGAAGGCTTCCTGTTATCTTATTTGCTATCAGAGTCAAATTGACTACCTTAGTTATATGTGCTATATTTTGATGTTCCCTTTGAAACATTTCAGAAAGTTTTCAGGTTTGTTTCTATTTCACAAAATTTAAAAGCTCAGACACCTAATATATTAGCTTTGGTGTATATTTTAGAACAAAAAAAAGTTTGTGTTCAGAAGGGATTATCAAATAAATGTAATTCTTTCGAACTTTTGCTTCACAAATTAAAGCCTTGCTTTGTAACATATCCCAAGTCAGTGTTTTCCTAACCTGAAAGTGCACACAAATCCCATGGGGTTCGTGTTATACTGAAGTCTGACTGAGTAGTACTGCATGGGAGCTGAGGTTCTGCATTTCTAAACCACTCCCAAAGTAATGTCCACAGACCTCAACATGAGGGGGAGAGCCATATTGTCACACCAAAATGCTAACTATTCTTTAAATGTCTTAGAATATTTTTAAATGGAGAGAAAATAAATGGGAAAAAGAAAGTAACAAGACTATAAAGGAAATATGTAAATGTCTGGATTTTCAGACAACATCTAAGTGTTGGTAAACAACAAATAACTTTATTACCACCAGGAAAAGCATTTCAAGTTGAAGGTAGGATGATGTTACAGTCCTGCATGTTTGATTATCTAAACTTCATACAAGAGAATAAAACTAGTGTGAATAGCTGTAAAGGTTCTAAACATACATTCCATTTCAGTTCCCAGATGAGTAGTGATTTTTCACTCTCTCGTTGTTCCTCAGGTAATGAGAAAAAAAAATTCTTAAGTGTGGCATAAATGGACTTCAAGAGGCATTAGTGTGTAAGAACCAAAAAAAAAAATCCTTTACCTCAAGGTTATTGCAGGAAGGAGCATTTCATATTAGCAGAAATGGGAATAGCAAATGGTGAGACAGAATTTTGTTTCTTAAGTAGGTCGGTTGATGAACTATTCAAGTCTGCTCATAGTTATCCAAATGTTCTAAGGCATGAGGGTGCATCAGCATTGACTTGAATATTAGAATGAGGCATCAAGAGAAATCTTCCCTGCTCTGTTTCTTTGAGGTGAGAAGTCTTGGATGAATCTAAAAGGAAAATTTGGCATCTCTTCATCCTTGAGTAAAAAATGTTGAATATTTGGGCATAATAACAAGCACCAGGAAGGGAGTTAGAATATTTGAGTTTCAATGCCGAAGCTGCTATTATCTAGCTGTTGGATCTTGGGCAATACCTATAAGTTTCATTCTTTACAGGACTGCTCTAGATTAACATTTTCCAGTGTGACGGGATGTTAGTTAGAGCTATGTGGAAAAATGTTGTCCATGGTCAAATCAGGTAGGCAGATACGGGATTAAATAGACTTCAACAGGTTTCATTAGTGGCAAGATTCTTAGATCCTTTGGATGGAGCCTCTGAATGTGGAGAGCAGGGCTTCCCAGTTATTTGATGTAGAATCCTTGTTTACAAGGACTACCTCACAAGATTAATGTTTTCTGGAACTTATATTGGGA
Organism: Callithrix jacchus; assembly: GCF_049354715.1. Lineage (NCBI taxonomy): Eukaryota > Metazoa > Chordata > Mammalia > Primates > Cebidae > Callithrix > Callithrix jacchus. Next base: position 14,700,942 of record NC_133524.1, read on the forward strand.
AATGTAGATGATTTTTAAGGCTACTTCCAGTTTTAGCATAATGTTATACTACTAAAATTAAATCAGGAATATATAGAAACCTACCTCCATAAATAAACTTTTAAAAATTAAAATAATATTATTTTTAGTTTATTGCTGTTTTAACTTGATGAAATTCGTTTTAAAAGGCAACTTTTTGATGTGATTTCAAAGTCAATGCACCTTAATGTAGAATTTGATTTGAAGAATACAGATGAGCACAAAAATTTACAATAATTAAGAGTCACAACCATTAATATCATAATAGACATTTTTCCCAGAAATTAATGTTTTTTTTCTGAATTAACTTGCATTTTCACCCTTAAATCAAATTTTTATCTTCCATTTAGCAAGTTTCATGTCCTACTTTGTATATGGCAATGTCACTTTCACATTTGGCCTGTCTTATTCTTACAAGAACTTTCAAATAAAAATTTTTTCTAATACAAGGTGAAATATTGATAAAACATCTTCAAAATGAAATAGTAATAGATGCAAGGTAGAAAAATTAGATTCATAGTAATGATGAGATACATATTTCTTAGAATAATATTATAAGGCTGAATTCTTGTTATACTTGAATATTTCCTGACAGTAGTATCCAATTTATTTGTATATTTGCTCCTTACCTTGTTCAAACATAATTTATGATGATTATGTATCTTTAATTTGAATCCAGGACCTAAAACTCATTGGCTTTCAGAGATTGAAAACCAAAGCATCTTAATATCTCTGAGAGAGGAGAAGAAAACCTTCATTTTATAGATTAATCAGAATGGCAGAATTAATTCTAATATATGAATAATAGTCTTTATGTTGGGCGCTTTTATTAAAAAGGCTAGAACAAATTCTAGGAGGTTTTGTTTATAACCCTGCCTAGAAACATGAGGGATACACAAAATGACCTCTGGCATTGCCTTTCAAATTGTTATGAACTATTCCATTAGAAAAACAACTTATTCAAGGAAAAAATAATATTTTTCTTTTAAAATGGGTTGTTTTCCCCCTTCATATTTTGCAATCATTATTTCCTGAGAAGCCTACCTTGCAAAGTCCTATGATATTTAAAGGACAAATCACAGGTTTTTGACTGGAAATGCATTTTATTGACTTTCTGTGATTAAGGGATAAGAAGAAGAGTGTGCAATTCCAGTCTTCCTTTGCCAGCTGCTGGTATTTTGATTGTAAATATCAAATTATATTTCCCTTTAGTGTTCTTTAAATAAAAACCCCAGCAAATATAAGATTTAGAGGTAGTAATAGTTCAGATGTTTTGCCATCAGCTGAGACCCCCAAATGGCTTAAGGACAAATGATCAGACTCTCATTCTAAGAACTTTTATTTTCCATAATTGATGCCAAGTATGTGTTTCTGCCACTATTCCCCACTTAATTACTTTTCTTTTTGATTAAACACATTAATGAGAAGAGACCTAATAAATCATGTGCAAAACAGTAAAGCACTTAATTAACATGTGTTTCCCTTATTGAAGGTGATAGAAAACCATAGCAGTACTGAGTAGGCTCACAAGGGCACCTTCAACTGATACCTTAAACAAACATAACGCCGAGAGCACAATAGAGGAACTCCATTCTCATTTAAGAACCAGTTGTGACAACTACAGATCATGATGTGATTATAGTCCTCTTTTTATCTCTTTGACTCAAAGGATCTGTGCTCCCAGTTTAGAGAATGTAAACAGTATGTGGGAAACAAATCAACAAATGCTGTGGTAGACTATTACTACTAATAGCCAGTACTTATTGAGCAGGTACTCTGCTATGTGTTTTAAAAGATTGTCTTATTTAACTCTTCACCGATGCGTGTAGCTAGTGATCATTACTATCATCATTTCAGAGAGGAAAAACTGATACATATAAATGGTCCAATTTGCACAGCAAATAAGTGAGATAGTCCAGTTTTATCCCATAGTGTAGTTTAATTCACTGAAAGACGTTTTTTCACATTTCAGCTAATATAAAATTCTGTGTGAGAATCATGAACCACTATAGAAATCCCCAGAATCGGATAACCTGAGAACCAGCAAGGGTTGATGTAACTGGAGTAGATTTCACAGCGTGATTAAAACATAGGTACATCTTAATTTTGGTTGTATTAGAATGGTAGGCTGGGAGTGGAGGTTGGGGTTCTTTTTTGCCTCTTTATCTCATGTTCCAATTTTTTTGTGATGTGGTCTTTCTGCTTTTAAAGTGAGAATATAAACCAACTAATAAATCTCTCCTCAATCTACCCCACTCAAGTGTGGACAGGTCCTGCCTTACCTAATGTAGTTTTTCCGAGAATAGGTAACCAGATCAACTTCACTGTTAAAATAGGTTGCCTAGGCTTTTAAATCAGTTGTGGCCTCTGTAATCAAGTTTACTGATGGCTGAACACTGCCTCTCTTCAGTGAGGGATACCTGGCTGGTCAATCTATAGCTAACAGACATGCATGAAGACTTTTATTATTCCCTGCTTCTAGATTTTTTTCAAGAGCATTGGGGATAGCAGAATGGAGAAACCTTTGACAATCTCATATGGCATCTCCTTTTTTCCCCAACTTTTATTTTATGTTCAGGGGTACATATGCAGGATGTGTAGGTTTGTTACATAGGTAAATGTGTGCCATGGTGGTTGGCTGCACAGATCATCCCATCACCTAGGTATTAAGCCCACACTTAGCTATTCTTCCTGATGCTCTCCTTCCTCCCACCTCCTTCCCCAACCTCTTTCAGGCCCCAGTGTGTGTTGTTCCCCTACTCCTATTGTGTTCATGTGTTCTCATCATTCAGCTCCCACTAATAAGTGAAAACAGGAGGTATTTGGTTTTCTGTTCCTGCCTTAGTTTGCTGAGGATAATGGCTTCCATCATCTGTGGCATCTTTTTTTATGAAGGGTTGCTAGGTATGTTTGGTCAAATAAAAGTAGGCATTGCTCTGGACTCACAAAGATTCTGATGAAGAAGGGAACTGATTCATTGGATCCATACCATCAAATCTCAAACTTTAGAACGTTTAGACCAGGTGCATTCTGTGTATGTTAGGGAATGTTGATGGGAATGCTAATATAAGTATCTCAGCTCTGATAAATACTCATATACAAGAGGGGAGAGAGTCGAGTTCCGGCAGCTGAAGTGAAGTGAACTGGGAGATCCTAAAGATGCTCATGACCCAGAGAAATTCCCGTGGATAATGGAGAGAGGTAAGAAGCTTCATATGTGTCTTAGAATCAGACAAAAAAATGTTCTAAGAGGTTAAAGGACCCATGAAGAAATAAGAAAGGAGGCTGTAAGAAAAACTAGAGGGGGGGGGAAGTTGCCTTTACTAGTTTGGCTCTTTCATTTATTAACAATTGGAAGACTTTTTCCTCCTATAGGAACACATGTTTAACCTCCTAATATCAAGAGAAAAAAAATTCATATTACATATGTAGTGCAAAGTACTTGTGTGTAAAGGACACTCAGGATGTGGTTAAAAAGAAAAGTCATCCTCTAACAAATTGAGATGCTTATAAATTTAGATACCATAGTGTACTGGTTCTTAGCCTTTGGGATAAGGTGGTGAGGGCAAAGATCCTTTTAGGAATCTGATGAAAACAATCAAACTCAGAAGGAGGATCCAAGATGGCCAAATAGGAACAGCTCTGGAGTGCAGTTCCCAGAGAGAATAATGCAGAGGGTGAATGATCACCACATTTCCAAATGAGTTTTTACTGCCCACAGACCAGGAAATTCCCAAGCAGAAAAGTGCCATGAGTTTCCAGCATGGCTGTTTCAGTTGGTGCCATAAGTTTCCATACAAAAACTCACACAAATCTGGGTGGCCATTTCAACTGCTGCCTGGAACACCTAGGAGACAGAGCTGCCCATTCAACTGAAAAAGAGGGGGCTGAAACGGAGCCAGTTTATCTAGCTTAGTGGGTCCCACCCTCAGAAAGACCAGCAATCTGAAACACTCTGGATTGAGAGTTTTGCAGCAAGCACAGCTGGACCCAGGATGGTCCAGCTTAGCAGGGGGAAGGGCATCCACCATTACCAAAATAGTCTGCCATTACCTAGGCAGTCTGCCATTACCAAGGCAGTCCGCCATTATTGAGGCAGACTGCAATTACCAAGGCAGTTCTAACTGTACCTCTGTAAACAAAACCACAAGAAAGTTTACACAGCAGCTGGGCAGAATTCGTGGTAGCTCAGCAACGCCTCTGCTGGCAGACCGGGACTAGACTACCTCATTGCTGAGCAGTGCATCTCTGAAAAAAGGCAGCAACACAACAGGAACTTACAAATAACACCCCACCTTCCCAGGACAGAGCACCTGGGGAAAGAGGCAGTTATGAGTTCCACTGTAGCAGACTTAAACGTACCTGCCCAGCAGCTCTGTACAGAACAACGGCACTCCCAGCACAGCACTTGAGCTCCTATAAGGGACAGATTATCTCCTCAAGCAGCTCCCTGACCCCTGTATATCCAAAGAGACACCTCATAAAGGAGAGCTCAAACTGACATCTGGGGGGTACCTTTCTGGAATGAAGATAACAGAAGAAGAAACCCGCAGCAAGCCTTACTGTTCTGTAGCCCCCACAGGTGATCCCCAGGCAAGCAGGATCTGGGGTGGACCTCCAGTGGTCCTGCAGCAGAGGGGCCTGTTAGAAGGAAAACTGAAAAACAGAAAGAAATAACTTCAACATCAACAAAAAGGATGTCCACTCAGAGACCCCATCTGAAAGTCACCAACTACAAAGACCACAGGTAGATAAAGCTATGAACATGGGAAGAAAACAGTGCAAAAGGATGAAAACACCAAAACCAGAATGCTTCTCCTCCTCCAAGGGATCACAACTCCTCACCAGCAAGGGAACAAAGCTGGATGGAGAATGAGTCTGACAAATTGACAAAAACAGACTTCAGAGGGTGAGTAATAACAAACTTCTCTGAGCTAAAAGAACATGTTCTAACCCAATGCAAAGAAACTAAGAACCTTGAAAAAAAGGTTAGATGAAATGCTAATGAGAATAAACAGCTTATAAAATATAAATGACCTGGTGAAACTGAAAAACACAGCACAAGAACTTTGTGAAGCATACACAAGTTTCTATAGCTGAATCGACCAAGCAGAAGAAAGGATGTCAGAGATTGAAGATCAATGCAATGAAATAAAATGAGAAGGCAGAATTAGAGAGAAAAGAGTGAAAAGAAATGAACAAATCCTCTAAGAAATATGGGATTATGTGAAAAGACCTAATGTATGTTTGATAGGTGTACCTGAATGTGACAGAGAGAATGAATTCAAGCTGGAAAACACTCTTTAGGGTGTTATCCAGGAGAACTTCCCCAACTGAGGAAAGCAGGCCAATATTCAAGTCTAGGAAATACAGAGACCATCACAAAGATATTCCTCAAGACGAGCAACCCCAAGACACATAATCATCAGATTCACCAGGGCTGAAATGAAGGAAAAAATGCTAAGAGCAGTCAGAGAGAAAGGTCAGGTTGCTCACAAAGGGAAGCCCATCAGACTCTCAGCAGATCTCTCATCAGAAACCCTAGACACCAGAAGAGTGGGGGCTAATATTCACCATCCTTAAAGAAAAGAACTTTCAACCTAGAATTTCATATCCAGCCGAACTAAGCTTCATAAGCAAAGGAGAAATAAAATCCTTTATGGACAAGCAATTTCTGAGAGATTTCATCACTACCAGGCCTGCCTTATAAGAGCTCCTGAAAGAAGCACTAAACATGAAAAGCAACAACCAGTACCAGCCACTCCAAAAATGTACCAAATGGTAAAGACCATTGACACAATGAAGAAACTGCATCAACTAACGTGCAAAACAACCAGCTGGCATCAAAATGGCAGGATCAAATTCACACATAACAATATTAGCCTTAAATGTAAGTGGGCTAAATGCCCTAATCAAAAGACACAGACTGACAAATTGGATAAAAAGTCAAGACCCATTGGTGTGCTGTATTCAAGAAACCCAACTCACATGCAAGGACATGCATAGGCTCCAAATATAGGGATTCAGAATAATTTACCAAGTAAATGGAGAACAGAAAAAAAGAAGGAGTTGCAATCCTAGTCTCTGATAATGTAGACTTTAACCAACAAAAATCAAAAGAGACAAGGACATTACATAATGGTAAAAGGATGAATGCAACAAGAAGAGCTAATGATCCTAAATATATATGCACCCAATACAGGAGCACCAAGATATATAAAGCAAGTTCTTAATGACCTGCAAAGAGACTTAGACTCCCACATAATAATAGTGGGAGACTTTAACACTCCACTGTCAATATTAGATCAACAAGACAAAATTAATAAGAATATCTAGGACTTGAACTCAGATCTGGACCAAGCAGACCTAATAGACGTCTACAGAAATCTCCATCCCAAATCCTCAGAATATGCATTCTTCTCAGCACCACATCACACCTACTCTAAAAGTGACCACATAATTGGAAGTAAGTCACTCCTCAGCAAATGAAAAAGAATGAAAATCATAACAAACAGTCTCTCAGACCACAGTGCAATCAAATTAGAACTCAGAATTAAGAAACTAACTCAGAACCACATAACTTCATGGAACTGAACAACTGGCTCCTAAATGTTGGCTGGATAAACAATTAAATGAAGGCAGAAATAAAGATGTTCTTCAAAACCACTAAGAACGAAGACACAACATACCAGAATCTCTGGGACACATTTAAAGCAGTGTCTAGAGGGAAATTTATAGCAGTAAATGCCCACAGGAGAAGTGAGGAAACATCTAAAATCGACACCCTATCATCAAAATCGAAAGAGCTAGAGGAGCAAGATCAAAAAAACTGAAAAGCTAGTGGAAGACAAGAAATAACTAAGATCAGAGCAGAACTGAAGGAGAGAGACAAAAAACCCTTCAAGAAATCAATGAATCCAGGAGTTGGTTTTTTTAAAAGATCAACAAAATAGACAGACTGCTAGCCAGAGTAATAAAGAAGAAAAGAGAGAAAAATCAAATAGATGCAGTAAAAATTGATGAAGGGGATATCACCACAGATTCCAGAGAAATAAAAACTACCATTAGAGGTTACTACAAACAACTCTATGCACATAAACCAGTAAACCTGGAAGAAAAGGATAAATTCCTGGACACTTGCACCCTCCCAAGCTTAAACCAGGAAGAAGTTGAAACCCTGAATAGACCAGAAAGTGGGCTGGTGTTGAGGCAGCAATGAATAGACTACCAACCAAAAAAGCCCAGCTCCAGATGGGTTCACAGCCAAATTCTACCAGACATACAAAGAGGAGCTGGTACCACTCCTTCTGAAACTATTCCAAACAATACAAAAAGAGGGATCCTTCCCAAATCATTTTATGAGACCAACATCATCCTGATATGAAAACACAGCAGAGACACAACAAAAAAAAAGAAAAATTCAGGCCAGTATCCATGATGAACATACATGCAAAAATCTTCAGTGAAACACTGGCAAACTGATTGCAACAGCACATCAAAAAGCTTATCCATCACGATCAAGTAGGCTTCATGAAGGGGATGAAAGGCTGGTTCAACATATGCAAGTCTATAAACGTAATTCATCACATAATCAGAAACAAAGACAAAACCACATGATTATCTCAATTGATACAGAGAAGGCTTCTGACAAAATTCAACAGCCCTTTATGCTAAAAACCCTCAGTGAACTAGGTATCAAAGGAACATATCTCAAAATAATAAAAGCCATTTATGACAAACCCACAGCCAATATCATACTGAATGGGCAAAAACTGGAAGCATTCCTTTGAAATCTGGCACTAGACAAGGATGCCCTCTCTCACCACTCCTATTCAATATAGTACTAGAAGTTCTAGCCAGAGCAAACAGGCAAGAAAAAGAAATAAAGGGTATTCAGTTAGGAACGGAGGAAGTCAAATTGTCTCTGTTTGCAGACAACATGATTGTATATTTAGAAGACCCCATTGTCTCAGCCCAAAATCTCCTGAAACTGATAAGCAACTTCAGCAAAGTCTCAGGATACAAAATCAATGTGCAGAAATCACAAGCATTTCTATACACCAGTAACAGACAAACCGAGAGGAAAATCAAAAGTGAACTCTCATTCACAATTGCTACAAAGAGAATAAAATACCTAGGAATACAACTAACAAAGGATGTAAAGGACCTCTTCAAGGAGAAGTACAAACCACTGCTTAATGAAATGAGAGGACACAAACGGAAGAACATTCCATGGTAATGGTTAGGAATAATCAATATTGTGAAAATGGCCATATTTCCCAAAGTAATTTAGAGATTCAATGCTATCCCCATCAAGCTATTGTCGACTTTCTTCACAGAAATGAAAAAAAAACACCTTAAACTTCATATGGAACCATAAGAGAGCCCACGTAGCCAAGAAAATCCTAAGCAAAAAGAACAAAGTTGGAGGCATCACTCTACCTGATTTCAAACTATACTACAAGTCTACGGTAATCAAGAGTATGATACTGGTACCAAAACAGAGATATAGACCAATGGAACAGAACAGAGGACTCGGAGGTAATGCCACAGATCTACAACCATCTCATCTCTGACAAACCTGACAAAAACAAGCAATGGGGAAAGGATTCCTTATTTAATAAGTGGCGTTGGGAAAACTGGCTAGCCACGTGCAGAAAGCAGAAAGTGGACCCCTTCCTTACATCTTACACTAAAATTAACTCCAGATGGACTAAAGACTTAAACATAAGACCTAACACCATAAAAACCCTAGAAGAAAACCTAGGCAAAGCCAATCAGGACATAGGCATAGGGAAGGACTTCATGACTAAAACACCAAAAGCAACGGCATCAAAAGCCAAAATAGACAAACAGGATCTAATTAAACTCCAGAGCCTCTGTAGAGCAATCATTAGAGTGAACTAGCAACCAGCAAAATGGGAAAAAATTTTTGCAATCTACCCATCTGACAAAAGGCGAATAATATACAGAATCTACAAAGAACTAAAACAAATTTTCAAGAAAAAAAACCCATTTAATAGTGGATGAAAGAACACTTTTCAACAGAAGACATATATGAGGCCAACAAACATGAAAAAATGCTCATGGTCACTGGTCATTAGAGATGTGCAAATCAAAACCACGTTGAGATACCATCTCACACCAGTTAGAATGGTGATCATTAAAAAATATGGAGACACTAGATGCTGGAGAGGATGTGGAGAAATAGGAACACTTTTACACTGTTGGTGGGAGTGTAAATTAGTTCAACCACTGTGGAAGACAGTGTGGCGATTCCTCAAGGATCTAGAAATAGAAATTCCATTTGACCCAGCAATCCCATTACAGGGGATATACCCAAAGGATTATAAATCATTTTGTTATAAAGACACATGCACATGTGTGTTCATTGTGGCACTGTTTACAATAGCAGACTTGGAACCAACCCAAATGTCCATCGATGATAGACTGGACAAGGCAAATGTGGCACATATACACCATGGAATAGCCATAAAAAATGATGAGTCGTGTCCTTCATAGAGACATTGATGAATCTGGAAACCATCATTCTCAGCAAACTGACACAACAGAAAATCAAACGCCGCATGTTTTCACTCATAGGCGGGTGTTGAACAATGAGAACACATGGACACAGGTAGGGGAGCATCACACATTGCAATCTGCTGTAGGGTGCTAGGGGAGGGACAATGAGGGGTGGGGAGGTTGGGGAGAGATAACATGGGGAGAAATGCCAGATATAGCTGACGGGGTGATGGAGGCAGCAAACCACCTTGCCATGTATGTACCTATGCAACAATCCTGCATGATCTGCACATGTATCCAAGAACCTAAAGTACAATAAAAAAAATCAAAGCTTCTCCACAGGTAAAATACATATATTCATGCACATGAACTATTGCACTTCATTCTGGTGGTTTTGCATGCTATTTATGGCCCATCCATAAATCCTGATAAAGGACACCAGCATTGCTGATTGCTCACTGTGTTACTCCAGGCTTCCTCCTTTCCCCTATAAATGTGTAAGATGCTGCCTTTCTGCTGTGGGCATCCATATGTCTTTTCATCTTCTATGCACCCATCTCATCTTTCATTCAGTATTTGAAATGAAATGGCTCCCACTTTAGAATAATAAGCCAGCCTGCTCAGGCTTCATTTCTGTACACAGGTTACTATGAAGGGATATGATCTTCCTTTTTCTGTGATCGATTTGTTTATATGAAAGGGAACTTTAATATTTTAGAAGGAAAAATAAAATCTTTCCAAATTGAAGAAAATATGAACGATTTTTCCCTTTGTATTGGATGGAAGGGTAAGAAGTGGAAAGAGTGGGGAGAAACTGACATGAACTTGGCTGTTTCCTGCTTCTCTACTACATAAGAAGACATTTTCGGCATGGTTTTGTACAGGAATCCAGATTGATAATGAGATATTGAAGCGATACAGTAGGGTATTCCTGTCTTCATGTACATGCTTTTCTTAATAAAAATAGCCCATAGCAATCCTTAGGCCTAAGAGGCTGTGTGTGTTGTTATCAACTACCTTGATAACAACAGCCAATCTGGAATTTTTGTCATGATGTGCAATCCATTATATATTGACTAGGTCTGATCTTATCATTAGACCATCCAGTTTCCTAACTCACCAGGCTCTTCACAAATTATTTCAATCTCTCATGTATGGTCAGATAATCAAAATCTATCCACTCTACCCAGCAGAGATTTATTGTTGGTTACCCTGCAGCTGCTACAGTTTAGTATGGCTTGGGATACTTTATGCCTCCAGCTGCTTTGTGTAATGATGCAGCTTGTGTCCTTTTGGGTTTAGGGAGTCTGAGTAGGGGCTGAATTCTAACCAGAATTCACTGACTGTATCTTATTATCACTAGCTATCCAAACACCTCAAAATGTAGTGTCTTCAAGCAATGACCATTGTTTCTCATGATTTTTATAGATTGGCAATCTGAGTTGGGCTCAAATGGGTGATTCTTCTGGGCTTGGTTGGCTTAGCTGAACTTGGCTGGCTTTAGTATCTATAGGCCGCTGGTGAGTGGGCCTGAGGTGGCTGGTTTAGGATGACTGGGGCCTCTCCCCTTATACTTTCTCATCATCCGTCTGTCTACCTTGCATAGTAACAAGGGTTATTGAGAGCAACAAGAAGGAAAGCCCCACTGTGTAACAGTTCTTTAAGTCTCTGCTTACATTATGTTTGTGAAGGTCCTACTGGCCAAATCCGATCTGAAGGACAGTCCAGAATTAGTGTGGGAAGGCAGTGCTAAACACTATGAATAGGAAACAAACATATGTAGCCCTTATTGCAATCTACCACACAAAACCATGGCACTGCCCTGAAGCTACATAAGTGTGGAGGATTGGACACCTTTTTCTAGATGGCTCACCCATTATGTGTGTATTTTCTTAATTCTTTTGCCCAAAGTAGATACCTCTTTCTACCACTCAAAGAGGCAACATATGTGCTAACAGAGACTGATTACCCCAATATATGTTTTATTTTACTAAATAGATTGTAAGCAGCAAATAAAATCCCCAAGGATATTTTATCCTTGATCTTTTTTGCAGAATTTCTAAATCAGGCAGGCTCAACAATAAAGACTGCTTCTTTACATTTTTAATGTTCCTTGAGGAAAGATTCATGTGTAATTCAGCATTATAAACCCTACAACCTTTAGCATGACATATAATTTGGGCTCAAAAATATTTAACTTGTTAAATTTTTGTTATTAATATAAGTTATGATCTCAACCCTAGAAACATGTGGATCTACAAAAAAACCTGAATCAGAATCACCTGGAGTGTGGTTAAAATGCAGATTGTGAAAATGAGGTCCTCAGTTCTAGTGTACAAAATTCTCTGCTTGGGGCCTGGAAATTTATCTTTTACATACCCATGTACTTCTTATTTACATTAAAACTTAAGAACCACTGCCTTAAAGAAGTGGCTTTTGCAACTTTTCTGCCTCTATCCAAGGTAATAAATAATTTTTACCTCCCTATCTCACACTCACACAGACACAGGCAGATGACTTAAAAATGATTTTGATAAGAAGATATCCTAAGTATAATATATATTTTCTAATCTAATTTTTTAATGCTGATAAGTGGCTCAGATATATTTCATAACCCAGTGTGTTATGATTTGGATTTTGAAAAACACAGCTTTGGGGAATTTGCTTATAGTACATTTAAACAGTTTTGTTTCTTCTGTGGATACATGGCTAATACACATAATGCCTCTCCCCTAATGTATAATAAATGCCTCTTAATATCCAGTAGCCAGTATCAGTGGCTCTCAGAATCACCTGGCACACCTGTTAAATCACAAGGTTCTGTACCCCATTCCTAGAGTTTCTGATTCAGTTACAGTGGGGTAAGGCCAAACATTTGCATTTCTAACAAGTTCCTGGACTGATGCTGCTGCTCCTTACAGTTACGGTAAGACAGCTCTGTATATTTCAGTCTCCTTTATTTGATTCACAAACCCAAGGAAATCCTCAAGTTTCCAGACTGATTTTATTGCTGATTTCTAACCACATTTACTCCATTTCCTGATTGTTTTATTACTGCTTTTCAGCTACATTTGCTTCAGCTAGCTTTCTACTCACTCAGACTTAGCTTGCATTGTGTAATGAACATATTGGATTCAGCTGGTGTTTCCCTAAAGCCTGCCAAGTGTACTCCAACCATTGTCTTATTGGCATGTTTCCTGACTATGATGCTAACGCTGCTCTTTTGGTTCCTCTGTTTCTTCAGAATGCAGTAAGGTAGCTCAAGTCCCAGCTTAGCAGTGCTGTTTGTTCTGTAAAGTTAGATTATTGCCATCTCAGAGACAGCAGATCAGTCCCTAAAGGATGTCATTCTGATACTATTAATTATTTCTTCCTCCAAAGGTCTGCTAGGTCTCAACCTGACTCTACTGGCTTGGGGAAGAGAAATGTGTATTGTGCCTTATGCTATTTGGAAGTTTACTATGAGCAGAGAGTAAAATGTTCTTGGAAATATCATATGTATGGTGAGAATTGGACAATGTAGCAAGTTACTACATTAGGTTCTTTCCTCCCAATACATAAATGTGACTTTTCTTCTAGCCATTCTATTAGGTTGGTGCAAAAGTAATTATGGTTTTTGCCACTTAAAGTAATGGGAAAAATTGCAATTACTTTTGTACCAACCTCATAGTTTGTCTTGGCTGTAAAGAAGCAGGAGGAGAAACAGAGTTACATATAGACCTCCTTGTTACTCTTGTTTAGAACAAACCAGTTTTAAATATTTTAATGCAAGGGATCGGGGACTCACCCTATATTCAGGACTCTGCATTCTGGAGGAATGGTAGGCCAACATCCTCTCTTGGTCATAATAAGCTAATTAGCCCCTTGAGTGCTTCTCAGGGAGAGAGAATTTGAAAATCTTATGTAATCACATATTTTCTCTTTCTCTCCCACACTTGTGGCCAGAAGATTCCTAGGGCCAGAATGGTACTGCGATGGTCATGGCAGTTGATACTAATACCTTCCTTTAAAATTTCCCAAGGTTCTTTATTTTCCAAAAAAAAAGGTTTAACCTTTCCACATAGTCATCAGGAAGCAAAATCATATGAGTCATTTAATTCACCACAAAATATATACATGTCAGATATTCATCAGAGAGTTTATTTTTGAATTGAGACGCAGCTTTGACTAAAATTATGGTCGAGAAGTATTATACTTGCAAGAGACAGTCTAGAATATCCACTAATAATTCTAGGATATCATGTGTGGTCAGATAATAAAAATCTAACCACTCTCCCCAACAGAGATTTATTGTTGGTTACCTTGTAGCTGCTACAGTTTAGTCTGATCTGGGATACTTTACACCTCCAGCTGTCCTGTATAATGGTACAACTTGTGTCCTTCTAGGCTTATGGGACTTGAGTAGGAATGAAGTCTAACCAGAATTCACTGGCTTTATTTATTATCACTAACTACCCAAACACCACAAAATGCAGTGGCTTCCATTTAAAGTAGCTTTGTGTTAAGTCTTAGATCTCCTGAAAGCAATGCATTCAGATAATGTTATCTTGGCTGCAGTAGAATCCTTCTTTGGTGTATCACCCCACTCCCACCCCAATGGTAAGAGGCATCCTCCTGGCAACCACTTTCTGTGATGTGTTCTTGGCTTCCCATGCACAAGTTGATCACCCAGACTTGAAGTTGTGGCCCAAACTGGACAAAAAAAAACTTCCTTGAAAATTTGAAATTGGAATTACAATTCCAACTTCTACTAGGACTAGTAACTTAAAAAGAGAAAAAAATATATACATATACATATACATATACATACATACACACACACACACACACACACACATACATCCATGAGTGGTGATATCCTGTTTTTTCCCCATGTGGATTGGAGAGCAGAGAAACCCAGAAGAAGAAGAGAGATATGGAAACTTAGATACAAAGAAAGAGAAGGAAATAATGAAGACTTATAGATGGATGCAGAGATGAAAAAAATAGAGGCAGTGTAGATGGTGTCCTATGTGCTTGTTCTTTTTTATATACTTTAAGTTCTGGGGTACATGTGCAGTATGTACAGGTTTATTACATAGATATACACGTGCCATGGTGGTTTGCTGCATCCTTCACCCTGTGGATTGTGAATTGTGAATGGGAGTTTGCTCATGATTTGGCTCTCCGTTCATCTGTTATTGGTGTATAGGAATGCTTGTGATTTTTGCACATTGATTTTGTATCCTGAGACTTTGCTGAAGTTGCTTATCAGCTTAAGGAGATTTGGGGCTGAGGCAATGGGGTCTTCTAAATAAACAGTCATGTCATCTGCAAATAGAAACAGTTTGATTTCCTCTTTTCCTAATTGAATACCTTTTTTATTTCAGTCTCTTACCTGATTTCCCTAGCTAGAACTTCCAGTACTGTGTTGATCAGGAGTGGTCAGAGAGGGCCTCTTGTCTTGTGTTAGTTTTCAAAGGGAATGCTTCCAGTTTTTACCCATTCACGATGATGTTGGCTGTGGGTTTGTCATAAATGGGCTATTATTATTTTGAGATATGTTCCATTGATACTTAGTTTATTGAGAGTTTTTAGCAAAAAGGGATGTTGAATTTTGTTGAAGGCCTCTGCATCTATTGAGATGATCATGTAGTTTTTGTCTTTGGTTCTGTTAATGTGATGGATTACGTTTATTGATTTGCATATGTTGAACCAGACTTGTATCCCAGGGATGAAGCTGACTTGATCGTGGTGGATAAGCTTTTTTGATGTGCTACTGGATTTGGTTTGCCAGTATTTTATTGAGGATTTTTGCATCGATGTTCATCAAAGATATTGGCCTGAAGTTTTCTTTTTTTGTTGTGTCTCTGCCAGGTTGTTGTATCAGGAGGATGTTGGCCTCGTAAAATGTGTTAGGGAGGAGTCCCTCTTTTTCTATTGTTTGAATAGTTTCATTAGAAATGGTATTTGCTCCTCTTTGTACCTCTGGTATAATTTGGCTGTGAAACCATCTGGTCCTGGACTTTTTTTGGTTGGTAGGCTATTAATTGCTGCCTCAATTTCAAAACTTATTATTGGTCTATTCAGGGATTCGACTTCTTCCTGGTTTAGTCTTGGGAGGGTGTAAGTGTCCAGAATTTATCTATTTCTTCTAGATTTTCTGGTTTATTTGTGTAGAGTGTTTATAGTATTCTCTGATGGTAGTTTGTATTTCTGTGGGATCTGTAGTGATATCCCCTTTATCATTTTTATTGCATCTGTTTGATTCTTCTCTTTTTTCTTCTTTATTAGTCTGGCTAGCACTCTATCTATTTTGTTGATCTTTTCAAAAAGCCAGCTCCTGGATTCATTGATTTTTTCGAAGCATTTTTTGTATCTCTGTCTCCTTCTGTTCTGCTCTGATCTTAGTTATTTCTTCTCTTCAGTTAGCTTTTGAATTTGTTTGCTCTTGCTTCTCTAGTTCTTTTAATTGTGATGTTAGGATGTTAATTTTAGATCTTTCCTGCTTTCTCTTGGGGGAATTTAGTGTTATAAATTTCCCTCTACACACTGCTTTAAATGTGTCCCAAAGATCCTGGTACATTGTGTCTTCCTTCTCATTTGTTTCAAAGAACATCTTTATTTCTGCCTACATTTCATTATTTATCCAGTAGTCATTCAGGAGCAGGTTGTTCAATTTCCATGTAGCTGTGCAGTTTTGAGTGAGTTTCTTAATCCTGAGTTCTCTTTGATTGCACTGTGATCTGAGAGACTGTTTGTTATGATTTCCATTCTTTTGCATTTGCTGAGGAGTGTTTTACTTCCAATAATGTGGTCAATTTTAGAATAGGTGCTATGTGGTACTGAGAAGAATGTATATTCTGTGGATTTGGGGTGTAGAGTTCTGTAGATGTTTACAAGGTCCACTTGGTCCAGAGCTGAGTTCAAGTCCTAGATATCCTTGTTAATTTTCTATCTCGTTACTCAGTCTAATATTGACAGTAGAGTGTTAAAGTCTCCCACTATTGTGTGAGTGTTTAAGTCTCTGTAGGTCTAAGAACTTGCTTTATGAATCTGGGTACTCCTGCATTGGGTGCATAATATTTAGGATAGTTAGCTCTTCTTGTTGCATTGATCCCTTTACCATTATGTAATGCCCTCTTTGTCACTTTTGATCTTTGTTGATTTAAGTTCTGTTTTATCAGAGACTTGGATTGCAATCCCTGCTTTTTTTTTTCTTTCCGTTTGCTTGGTTAATCTTCCTCCATCCCTTTATTTTGAGCCTGTGTGTGTCTTTGCACATGAGATGGGTCTCCCGAATACAGCACACTGATGGGTCTTGACTCTTTATCCAATTTGCCTGTTTGTGTCTTTTAATTGGGGCATTTAGCCCATTTACATTTAAGGTTAATATTGTTATGTGTGAATTTGATCCTGCCATTATGATGCTATCTCGTTATTTTGCTCATTAATTGATGGGTTTCTTCATAGCCTAGATGGTCTTTACAATTTGGTATGTTTTTGCAGTGGCTGGTACTGGTTGTTCTTTCCATGTTTAGTGCTCCCTTCAGGAGTTCTTGTAAGGCAGGCCTGGTGGTGACAAAATCTCTCAGCATTTGCTTGTCTGTAAAAGATTTTATTTCTTCTTCACTTATGAATTTTAGTTTGGCTGAATATGACATTCTTGGCTGAAAATTCTTTTCTTTAAGAATGTTAAATATTGGCCCCCAGTCTCTTCTCGCTTGTAGGGTTTCTGCTGAGAGATCCCCTAAGCACTTGTCCTAATCCATTCCCAAGGCCCTTGGGATCCATGTCATTATGTCTTAATAATAAATGGTAGCTTTTTGCTCGTACTAATTTAGGTCCACTTGAGTCCATTTCTGTTTCGTGCAGCCAATAGAGTCCTAAGTAGAATGACTGTCTATACAAGCTATCTTTCAACTTCTATCTGAATCCTCACAAAAAGATATCTGATTTTATATAGAGATAGGGTTGAAGTAGCCCAATTCATTGTAGTGCTAGTTAGATGAAAAATATTATGCAGCCTTATATCCTATGTGTGTGGGTGTGTTTCTGTGTACATACAATGTTACATTTTATCTACCAAAATGTTTACTTTCTTGTAGTCATCTGACAAATGTTCAAATTGAGAACCTACTATATGCAAAGCATTATAATAAGCCCTGGTTCTTTAAAAAACTGATTATTTCTTCTGTTTGTGATATTGTATAATCTACAATGTTTCTTTAATTATCTTGTTTGCCAGGAAACTCCCAGCTAAATTTATTTGTCAGTATGATGATAATTTCATGTCATTTCTTTATTTTATTCCTGTTATAACCTCACTTTCATTATATGATTCCTCACCACAATTTCAATTCCCTTTAACTAGCCTGGGTTGACATATCTATGCATTTTTACTTTAATATGGCCCCAGTACTTTTGTGAGAAGGTGGGGCATACATGAATACATTATTTGGAATTCATATTAATAAAATTTGACTCCATTTGACATTTGGATTGGTCCTTAGAATGGAGATGTTGTTAACTTAGAAGTCACAACAAGCTGTGGCCATGTTTTCTGTCACATGGATGAAAGAGGAGAAAATATCAGGAGAGTGAGGGAGGAGAGAGAGAGACACACAGAGAACACCAGAATGAGAGAAGATGGAAGTAAACATGCTGAAAAAAAGAGGCAACTAGAGAATGTAACACTGAACTGCACTTTGAACATTCACATTCATTCTTCAATTTATCCTCCAGAGATTTATTGTATGCTTAGAAGAAAATATGCTGAATGCTGAATATCAGAGACAGTTTGCTCTGCTTTCACACCATCACTGGGGATCATCAGTTATAATCTCCTTTAATTGAGTCAGATTTAATATTGCAGAACCAGAGTGGTTTTTTCGTTTGTTTGTTTCCAGACTAGTTTTCATTGGATCTTTTGGCTTTAATTATTTTTTGTCAATCTTTATTTTTAGATTCAGGACATACATGTGCAGGTTTGTTACCTGAGTATATTGCATGATGTTGAGGTTGGGGGTACAGAGAATCCCATCATCCAGGTACTGAGGATAGTATCCAATGGTTAGTTATTCAGTCCTGGCTCCCCTCTTCTCTCCAAATAGTCCCCAATTTTTATTGTTGCCGTCTTTATGTCCATGAATACCCAATGTTTAGTTCCCATTTATAAATGAAAACATGTGATATTTGGTTTTATATTCCTGCATTCTCAGGATAATGGCCTCCAGCTGTATCTGTGTTGCACAAAGGACATGATTTCATTCTTTTTAATGGTTGCATAGTATTCCGTGGTGTATCTGTACCACATTCTCTTTATCCAGTCCACTACTAATCAGAATCTAGATTGATTCCATCTTTGCTATTGTGAATAGTGCTGTGATGAACATGTGAGGACATGTCATTTTTGTAGATTTATTTTCTTTTGGATATATACCCAGTAATAGGATTACTGAGTCAAATGGTAGTTATGTTTTAAGTTGTTTGAGCAATCTCCAAACTGCTTACCACAGTGGTTGAACTAATTTACATTCCCACCAACAGTGTATGTGTTCCCTTTTCTCTGCAGCCTCACCAATATCTGTTGTTTTTTGACTTTTTGATAATAGTCACTCTGACTGTTATAAGATGATACCTCATTGTGGCTTTGATTTATGTTTCTCTGATGATCCATGATATTGAGCATTTTTTTCATGTTTGGCTGTGTATATGTCTTGTTTTGAGAAGTGTATGATCATGTCTTTTGCCTATTTTTAATGGGGTTATTTCTTTTTTGCTTATTCGGTTGTTTAAGCTCCTTATAGATTCTGAATATTAGACCTTTGTCAGATGCATAGTTTGCAAGTACTTTCTCCAATTCTATAGGTTGTCTGTTTACTTTGTTGATAGTTTCTTTTACTGTGCAGAGCTCTTGAGTTTAATTAGGTCCCACTTGCCAATTTTTGTTTTTGTTGCAATTGCTTTTGAGGACTTAGTCACAAATTCTTTTCCAAGGCAGATGTCCAGAATGATGTTTCCAAGGTTTTCTTCTAGGATTCTTATAATTTGAGGTCTCACATTTAAGTCTTTCATCCATGTTGATTTTTTATGTATGGTGAAAGTAGGGGTCCTGTTTCATCCTTGTGCATGTAACAAGCCTGGTATCCCCAGCACCATTTGTTGAATAGGGAGTCCTTTCTCCATTGTTTTTTTTTGTAGACATGCTGATGATCAGATGGCTGTAGGTGTGCAGCTTTATTACTGTGTTCTCTATTCTGTTCCATTGGTTTATGTGTCTGTTTTTGTACCAGTATCATGCTGTTTTGGTTACTATATCCTTATAATATAGTTTGAAGTAGGGTAACATGGTATCTCCAGGTTTGTTCTTTTTGCTTAGGATTCCTTTAGCTATTTGGGCTCTTTTTTCTTTTTTTTTTTTTTTGTTCTATATGAAATTTAGAGTCATTTTTTCTAATTCTGTGAAAAACAACATTGGTAATTTGATAGGAACAGTCTTGAATCTATAGATTTCTTTGGGCAGTATGGCCGTTTTAAAGATATTGATTCTTTCAATCCATGAGCATTGAATGTTTTTGTATTTGTCTGTGTCATCTATGATTTCATTTAACAGTGTTTCGTAGTTCTGTTTTTAGAGATGTTCCATTGCCTTGGTTAGATATATTCGTTAGTATTTCATTATTTGTGGCTGTTATAATTGGGACTGCATTCCTGATTTGTCCCTCAGCTTGAATGTTGTTGGTGTGTAGAAATGCCACTGATTTCTGTACATTGATTTTGTATCCTCAAACATTACTGAAGTCCTCGCTTTAATTCGGATGTATGTTACTTGATTCTACATTTTGCCTACTGGTCTAATTAATGCCTGGGTGGCCCCTCTCAACTTACTAAGCCTTTGGTATCCACTGCACATCCCAAAGCCAGAAGTAAGTCAGTATTAGGCCTGCATCTGATGGTATCTCACTGAGGTCAATGGCGAGTCATGGGATAGGAATGATCACTTGGGACTGGCAGCTGGCACAGCGTGAATGCTGGTAATTTAGAGTGAAAACCCAGCTGCCCATTTTCTTGAGTTCCTCCACATTTTAACAACAGATGTTTACCAGCAGGGGAACTGAGGCCTGTCCAGAAAGAATGAATGGAAGGTAGAAAATCACCCAATCTTCATTACTAAAATTAGAGTGTATTACTTATCGAAACTAGATATTCTAATAAGCCAATTATATGTTGATTTGGAGAGGTTTTCCTTCACTATGTGACTGTAAATGAGTCCTATACAATCCATAAAGATACTCTTATCACTTCAGCTCCTGAAGAGTGATTACAGTGTATGGTCATACGAACAACACAAACATGTATGTGCACACACACTCCCTCTCCGTGGTGAAATTTTCTTTCAATTCAAGGAAGTTTAGTCCTATTAATAAGTCTATGTTTTAGCCCACTTTAACAGCTAAGACTGCACTGTAAATACTGTTTTACAAAGTTGAAAGGAAAAAAAAGTTTTTGTTTTATAGAATTGAATAAAATTGAAATGTTTATATATACACACAAAAGTAAGTAAAGCTAACCACTTGCTTTAATTATACATTCCAGATTTTTAAAAAGTGTGTTTTAACTCCTAATTTTATTTTAAAATCTGAGAGTAAACTTTCTATGATGATGAATGAAATTCCAGAATCTGAAAAAAACATTTCCTTGATGTCTCATCATTAATTATAAAGAACATGTATGCTTGGTGAACACAATTAAAAATTAATTTTGGTAAGAATGCCAATGGAATTATTTATTAGAATTCATTGTGTCTGGTTACATTAGACTCTGTATTGGAAGTAGATGTATATTTAGTATGCATAATAAATTAGGTGACATATTCCATTTTTAGGCAACTATTATGCTATTTCTTTCATCTCCAGATGATCTAATATGTCCTAGAATTGTTCACAACCATGTTCTGCAAATTCAAATGCTTGACCAATGCAAGGAATGGAGTTGGGGAGAAACTTTAACCTAAGCAAAAATCCTCTGACCCAACTTTGAGTCAACCCTGGTTATAGGGCAGTTGATAAAATGTCTTTCAAATGTTCTTATAAGGACTTAAAGAGATGGCTAAGATAAAGCATATAAAAGCTACTAATGGACCCTAGAAGAGTTCATTAGTATATGAATATTTTTAATTATAAGTACTATATTCATAAGTATAAAACATAGAACATTTCAGCCAGGTTCCCTAAAATGGAAGGTTCTAAAATTGAGCATGTCATCAGCAGAGAAGATTTTTTAAAATCATTATCATAATTGTTACCACCACCACTACCACCATCGTCATCATTATTGTTGTTATCATAGGGTATTTTTTATGTGCCAGGCATAAACTTAAGCACTTCACTTTCCATATTTCATTTAATTCTCACACAGACCCAGTAAGTTAGATATTATTATTATTTTTTTTTACAGGGGAATAAATTCAGTCCCAGAGCAGCTGAATATATACCACTAGAGTACAAATCATGCTCTCCATCAGTTATATGCTGTTATAGAGTAACCTCCCTAAATGTTCTTGACTTGATATTTTTAAAATAAAACATTGAAAGTTTAAACATGCAACAAACATTTGCTAGACTGAAAGGCAACCCTCTTCCAATGTGAAGCGTGAAAGAGATATCTGAATGTAATTTAAAGGTCCTTTTACTATTATCTGACTAGTCAGGAAGGCTCCCAGTTACCAAATTTGTGGTGCACACACAGGCGAGGGCATAAAATAGAAAACTCTCTTGTCACCCACCCTCTGTTACTATGCCGTACAGTTTTCCCAAATGGACATCACAATGCCAGAGCAATGCAGAAATTGAGATGTAGATTTTGGAGCAGGATAGCCTGAATTATTCTAGATTTTGACTGAACTGCTTGCTACATGTGTAACTTAGGCAAGTCACTTAACATGACTATACCTCAATTTCTTTGTTTGCAAAATGGATATAAAAACAATATCCTACTTCATAGGTTTATAGTAAATATTAGATGCTACATGTAACACACTTAGTACTGTATGATAAATGTTAACTTGCATTATCTGACTACAGTATTCATCTCATACAAGAAAACTATCCTTTGAAGGCAATCATTGCTCATTTGCTGTCTCTGAAACCACTGGCTTCTAAATGAAAATAAACCCTTAATAGCAGGTACCTGGCACAACTACCTTTTTATTTGTTAGAACTCAATAATGTCTTACTGCATTTTTTATAAGTGTGATAGTTAATACTGAGTGTCAAGTTGACTTGATTGAAGGATACAAAGTGTTGGCCGGGCACAGTGGTTCACGCCTGTAATCCCAGCACTTTGGGAGGCGGAAGCGGGTGGATCCCGAGGTCAAGAGATCGAGACCATCCTGGTCAACAAGGTGAAACCCCGTCTCTACTAAAAATACAAAAAAATTAGCTGGGCATGGTGGCGTGCACCTGTAATCCCAGATACTTGGGAGGCAGGAGAACTGCTTGAACCCAGGAGGCGGAGGTTGCAGTGAGCCGAGATCGTACCATTGCACTCCAGCCTGGGTAACAAGAACGAAACTCCATCTCAATGAAAAAAAAACAAAAAAACAAGGTATTGATCCTGGATGTGTCTGTGAGGGTGTTGCCAAAGGAGATTACCATTTGAGTTAGTGGGCTGAGAAAGGCAGACCCACCCTTAATCTGAGTGAGCACCATCTAATCAGCTACCAGAGTAGCTAGAATATAATAAGCAGGTGGAAAAATGTGAAAAGAGAGACTGGCCTAGTGTCTCAACCTACATCTTTCTTCCATGCTAGATGCTTCATGCCCTTGAACATCAGACTCCAAGTTCTTCAGTTTTGGAACTCAGACTGGTTCTTGCTCCTCAGCGTGTAGACAACCTATTGTGGGACCTTGTGATCATGTGAGTTAATACTTAATAAAATCCTCTTTATACATACATATATTTCTATTCCCTTAGTTCTGTTTCTCTAGAGAACCCTAATAAGAAAAAACTTTTATGCCTTGGTTTATCTTGCACTAATTTTACAAATTTCAAAAGTGGAGTCATGCTGATATAAAAATAGCTGCTATACTCAAATAATGATGCAAATGGAAAATGGTCTTCAAATTACATTAAAGCATCTCCTAATACTTTGCATTGCCTCGAAGTGTTTTACTTCAACCTAGTCAGTCTTTACCGCTGGTTAAAGCCCTGGACTTTCTTTGCAATTTTCAAAAGAACACCAAGAACAACAACTTAAGGTTGTTGACCTTACAGTAGCAGTTAACCCAGCTGGATGGACAGTAGAATTTGGGCATAATTTCTTGAATTCATAGGGATATGAATGGTGCTACATAGAGATGATGTGAGAGTGGCATAGAGGGATGGAGTTCTTCACAAAGTATTTTGGTTAGACATTAATTATAAACCCCAAAAAGGAGAAGGAGAAAGCATGGCTTTTGTACTAACCAGAGAGATTAATTTAGTGTTGATAATGTTAATCTAAAAACGAAGTGCCTAATAGCTTTGCAGATTTAGATGTATAGAGAGGCAGTATGTCATGTTGGTGATAGGATCTATCATCTCTGAAGGGCACATAGTTAATAAGGTCATATCAAGCCACCTTCTTAAGGGCTGATGCAATTAAAATCACATTTGGAAAGCATTGTATTGGCCAAAGCAGCAGAGATAATAATGTTTGTTTTGGTAAATACCTAAGCTTTTTTCCAAGGAGTTAAAATGTTCTAATTATACTCAGATAACACATCTCAAAGTTCTCTATTGTAAACGTTCATCCTTAATCTCATGCTAAAATAGCGCTTGGTCTTAAAACTATTATCCTCTTGGAAATCACATGGTTACAGATACGTTTTAAATTCTGATTATTTCCCAAGATGGGCATCCTTATTACTGCATGCTCATTACCCAAGAATCAAAGTTGTAGGCATCACTCTTTCACAAGCCTTGTCCCATCTCCATTTTTTATCAGGCAAGCATAACCCAGAATCGCCACTTGAGTGTGAGATTATCTCTAAGTTTAAGAAGCTATAGAATATGAAAGTCCCAATTGCATTGTCCTTTATATTCATGCCCCAAGAGGGAGAGAAAGAAACTATTTATTAAACATATACATATAACATGTTCCCAACCTGTGCTAGGCACTATGTACGTGTGTGTACTTTACATATATTACATATAAACATATTTTATATGTACTCTATATGTATTTTGTTTATACTATGAAATCCATCCTTATAGTTGCTCACCCCAGAACCTTGATGTGTCTCTCTTTTTTCACTGCATATATTTGTGGCGTGCAACATGATGTTATGACAGACTTACACATAGTGAACTGGTTACTGTAGTCAGGGAAATTAACATATCCTTCTTCTGACAGTTACCCTTTTTCTTTGTGGTAAGAGCAGCTAAAATCTACTCTCTCAGCCATTTTTCAGCAAATATGTTCAGTTTTAGCTTTATAATGTACCTGGTATCTGATCACACATCATCACCCCTACTGCCAGTACTCAGATTCCATCTGCCATCTTCTCTCATCTGGATTGTTGCACTGGCCTCATAATTGGTCTCCTGCTTCCACAGCTGTCTATTCTCAACAAAGTTCCAGGGTGATACTTTAAAAACATGTCAGATCATGCAGCTCTTCTGCTCAAAGCCTTCCGGTGACTTCCATTTTACTCCATGATCTATCCCTACAGTGCCTTTCTGACTTTGTCTCCTGCTCTTCTTCGTGCCCCACTGGAGATGATGTGGAACATTCTGTTTGACTTTAATATAAATGGAAGTACAGATTAGTTACTTTTTTGTGTCTGGCTCCTTTAACCCAACATTATTGTAATTAAGACACTGGTGTTGTCTAAGGACTGAACAACCAGACTAATGGGACAAAAGAGAGGGTCTGGAATTGTGCCCACATGTATATGAAAAAGATAAAAAGATACATTAAAATATGAAAGGAGATGAAAGATACAGGAAAAGAGAGGGCCTGGAATTGTGCCCACATATTCAAGAGTTGGTACAGAAGATCAGTCAGTAAATAACCCTCTATTCAATAACTAATACCAGATGCATTATTCCTATGGAAATAACGGAATTTATATCCCTATGGAAATAAAGGAATTTATATCCCTATCGTATACCGTACACAAAAGTCAATTACAGATGGATAAAAGACTTAAAGTCAAAAGAAAAACAAAAACCTGCAGAAGAAAATAAAGGAGACTAGTTCTACAACCTCTGGGTAGGAAGGCTTTCTTTTAAAAGATGACAAATATACAAGCAAAAGAAGTAAATGCTAAATTTAAGTACATTAAAAATAAAATTCCTGTTCAATAAATAGGCCATAAAAAGTAAAAGACAAGCCACAAATAGGGAGACGATATTTGCAGTACACTCAACTGGCAAAAATTACTATCCAGAATATATAAAAATATCCCATAAATCAGTTAAGGAAAAAAGTTAAGCAGGCATTTCAAAAGAAGAGATATATGAATGCAAAGATCTCTTATCCTATAAATAATCTGGAGATGCTAATTGAGCATACAACGAGATGACATTTTATGCCTAATTACCAGATAAACACAAATTTAAAAGTTTGTCAAATGTAATTATTGCCAGAATATGAAGAATCAAACAGTTCTTGAATTATGAGTGAGTGTATAAAGTTAGTCCAACCAGTTTAAAAATAATTTGACATTATCTTGTAAAGTAAAATATGTGTACTTCATTAAAGAATGCACATGGTATAATTCTATTTATAAGATATCCGAAAACATGTAAAATGAAATGAAGTTTTGTTTAGGAATGCATACAAACTTTGCTAAAAGTACACAGCAAAATAAAGAAATGGTGACAAACATGAAATTCAAGATACTAGCTACCTTTGGGGGTGGGGTGGTGTATGAAGGGATCAGGCAGAGACACTTGAAGAACTTCAAAAGTTTGCATAAAAATCTCTTTCTGAAGCTTCGTTAGGGGATATATCGATTATTTTATTATTTAAACTATATGATATACTCATTTATGCCTATGATATATTTAATAGAAACCATAGCACTGGAATTGTGCTGCCTAACAGAGTAGTCAATAGACACACGCAGCTATTTAAATTATTTAAAATTAAGTCAAATGAAAAATTTAATTTTGCAATCGTACTATAATGTTTAAAATGCTCAGTAACTACATGTGTGGCTGCTGGCTACCATATCAGACAGTGCAGATTATTGGGCAGCACTGTTCTAGGGCCTTGTTTTTTTTTTTTTTTTTTTTGAGATGGAGTCTCACTGTTGCCCAGGATGGAGTACAGTGGTGGCAACTAGGGTCACTACAACCTTTGCTTCCCAGGTTTAAGCAATTCTCCTGCCTCAGCCTCCCGAGTAGCTGGGACTACAGGTGCCTGCCATGACGGCCGGCCAATTTTCTATACTTTTAGTAGAGACGGGGTTTCACCATGTTGGTCAGGATGGTGTTCTAGACATTCTTATCTCCTTAGAGTTAGATATTGGTTTTTGTCCACTTTTTATAAAAGCAAGCAATTCATTGGTTTTTTGTATTAAAAAAAGTTTCCATAATTCTATTAGCAACAGCAGTAGGAGATGAAGCAAAGATTTACTTACTGTGGACTTTACTGTGGACTTTGTTGATCCTTTTAGTTAAAGGAAATGCCATTAACAAATTTGTCGAAACTCATATTTCTGCTCACTTAACTCATTGAGTGCCAGCATGAGGCTGATTATTCTTTGGCTTCAGAAAGTCAGAGATTATTTCCATGCATATATGTTCAGCTTCTGTGTCAACAAGGTTGCGAGCATAATTTAATCTGATTTTAAAAAAATTCATTGTATAAAGATTTATAAAGCTATCTGTCCTCCAAGGTAGGATGTATAAGTGGGCAATGGTCTGCCAGAATAAAATCCCTAAGTACTAGAGAGGAAGAAAGTTTTTGCCTTCCTTCTACCTACTTTCTAGGTCCTTCACTAAAGCAGGCATTGCTAATCTGAGTGGTTGAGATTCTAGTATTCTAGTGAGAATCTGACCTTGTGTGTTATAGGGTCAAATACATGAGTGTCTTTCCCTATTTTGCTTGCCTCCATAGAGCAGAATCTGCCATTGGAATCTGGTGTCCTTTCCCTCTTTTCCATCACACATGCACTTGGGTGTTCAAAACCCTGCCCTCATGTTCTTAATGCAGCTGCCATGAAGGTGGTAAAAATTTCAAAGTGGGGTTTTAGTTTTGGGGAAGAATGGGTACTCTCCCCTTCTCTTGACTCTAAGCCATGGATTCCTGTTCAGTTGCCTGGAAAGCTGACATTGGAATTTCAAGCACAGGCTCACTGAAAAGAAATAATGCCATGCTTCCCTTGCCATTGTCTATTGTGAGCACAGTGCCTTTGGAATTTCAAGGAGAACAGATGAGCTGAGCCAAGATAAAATTTAGGTGATACTTTATCCTAAGGCCAAACTTCCATACAATGGCACTTGAAGTCCCATTACCACCCACAAGAGATACTAGGTGGGGATTGATTCAGAGTTGAATGGGGAGTTAGAGAAGTAACAGTCTGCTCTTAGTTGTAGGATGGCCCTGCTAGGAGCTAACATCCCTCTTTAAACAGGTGTTTCCTTCACTTTATGAGTGGTCATTATTCCATAAATACCAGACGGTGCAGCAGGAGACATCAAGTAACTTTCCATCCTTGCCTAAGACATTTAGGATATGCCTAGTCATCCTGGCAGTGTCACATTTTAAAGCCGCAAATGTTTGCATGGCCTGCAATTCTGAATCCCCGAAGAGAAAAAGACACCTTCAAAAACACCATTTTAATTTCTAAAATTTACTTCTAAAGGAAGCATATTTCATCTGATTGCTCTACTAATACACTTTGTATTATCAAACACAACAAACACCCCAAAATTCATCACAGATATTCATAGCTATTATATTATTATTAATCATCACAAAATAATTTCCATTTACCAACCAAAGTAATTATAATTCCAACCTCAACAAAGAGCTCTCCTTTTTCTTTTTCTTTCCTTTTTTTTTTTTTTTTGACAGAATCTTGCTCTGTTGCCCAGGCTGGAGTGCAGTGGTGTGATCTCGGCTCACTGCAACCTCCACCTCCTGGGTTCAAGCGATTCTCCTGCCTCAGCCTCCTGAGTAGCTGGGATTACAGGCATGTGCCACCACGCCTAGCTAATTTTTTGTATTTTTAGTAGAGATGGGGTTTCACCATGTTAGTCAGGATGGTCTTGATCTGCTGACCTTGTGATCTGTCCACATTGGCCTCCCAAAATGCTGGGATTACAGGCATGAGCCACTGTGCCTGGCCAAGAGCTCTTCTTTCTTATGTTTTACTAATAAACCCAAATTTGTTTTTCCCCAATTATTTATTTCTCTATTATTATTCATTTTTGCTGTTTGATAGAATTCATTGTGGACACTCAGGAATTCTAAGTACTGTACAAAGGATACCTTTAACTGCTCTGTTGACCAAGTACTGGCTGCATATTGAAAAAAAACAGATCTTCCTGTATATGGACTGCTATTTTCAAATGTCTGCAAGTGTTGTGGTTAATCATATACAAGGTAATTTAAAATGGTTTTTGAATTGATATTCATTTTTTGTCCTAGTACAAATATGTTATAATCAACTAATAACTTGAAACACAGTTAAAATTGTATGGTGATTTGGGGACTCTTCTGATGGTATAAAGGGATCCTCAAACACACAAACGTTAGGAAACCTTGATCTAAGTCATGCAGTATTGGGCCATCTCCTGTTATTGTTGTGGAACTTTTTCTTAGTTCAGCTAAATATGGAGTCCTTGTCATACAGCCATGAAAATTTAGGCTCACAGAGGACTTGAATAGTAAGAAAAATGGGATTTATTGGGCAAAAAGGAAGAAAAGGGGAAACAGAGACTCTTAGCGAAGTGATAGAGTATGCTTTCTGCCCATGGGATTGAAAGCCTTGCAGACTGAATCCCAGGTACCACCCAGGAAGAGGAGGGACCAGGCTCCTCCCTGCTGAAAATGGTGCAAACTTCTGTGGTTCCACTCCAGCGCACATTCCTCCTAGTGTCCAGGTTGGCTGGAGGTTCTGCCAGGGAGCCCTTCCCACCTGGCTGTCTTGTTATGAACTAATGCCTGCAAATGGACTTTACAAATCCTAGAGCAACAAGGATTTGTTGCTTTGTCACTGTTGACCAGTAGACATTAGAATATTTCTGGAGCAGAATCTGGGACAGAATCTGGGTTGTTAATGGAAAATGAACAAAGTCCTTTTAATCAAATATAAATCCATTGCTTATCTAAAGTGATTATTTCCTTTTATTTTATTTTGAAAAATCATATAATAGTACAATGTCTTTCCAAACATGAGGAAATAATATGACCTAGAGGGAGCATGACAAAAAGTCAAAGGATCCCAGGCGTCTAGCCATTTAGTTTTTCACCCAAGCATTGTCTTGCATTGATTTTGACTCCCTTACATGCCCCTGGATAGACACAGTGCCCAGCTAACCCATCAGTCAGTGTCCGTTCTTAACAATCCTCCCTTCATCTCAGGATACTCACCTGCCTGGGATTCAGCTGTAGGAAGATGGGTAGTCAGTTATAATTCCTCCAGGGGCTACATATACAATATGTCAAATATCTCTACAGTTCTGATTAAATGGCTGACATTATCTGTTTTTCAGTAAGCATCATTTGAAGTCAGTGGGCTTAGGACAGGGTGTGTGAGGCAGTAGGGAAGGCTACAACTGGTGATGCAGTTGGGCTCTAGTATCAAGATCAAGAGATAAGATGCAATGAGTAATTCACTTCTAGTAAATTTTTTCATAGTGAACTTAACTGGAAAAAGTTTTCAAAAAGTACAATCTGATATGTATCCTTTGTTTAAAGTTTGAACAGCAGGAACAGACAATTCTCTTAAAAAATCAATTCCTTCTGTAATGTAAGCTCCTTTAGCTTGGTTCCATTCCACAGTTTATACCTCAGATTTCAGTTTATCAGCTTGCAAAATTCATGTTTTTGGTAATAACTGGGAGGAGGGATGGTGAATGAGAGAATCTTCATGGCTGGATAAAACAAAGAAACAAAGAAAATCTTCTGTTGTTGATGCTAAATCAGTGGTAGTGGCTTCTTGTGTCAGAAAACACATCTTGATAAGGGTTGGGAAGATTGAAGGGAAGTAGAAGGAATGTATGGGGGAAAAACTTTATTGCCTTCCCTCACCTACATGGGTTTTGGTGGACATTTTATAAGGCTATCTTATATTTCCAAATTGATATAATGATGACCAGCTTCAGCACACAGCACACACTCTGCACATAATAAGTACCCAGTAAATATTTATTAACAGTATCTAACAAATTCAAGATCAATTTAGAAGACTGTTTCTGTCTTTTCTCCAGTTTATGTCTATTTGAATTCAGCTCTCAGAATTCCTCTAACTAGGTTCAAGACTGAGACTATAGTCAGAATTACTGTAAAATTTGCTCACTGAGGCCTGGTATGATGGTCAGAAAATAATATATTTCTAGAGGAAAACTCACCAAACAGCTTTTTTTCCTGATGTTTTTCAAATATTTTTAAAGCATGAATAAAAATAAGCTTTTTTATTTAAAAATTATATTTGTGTACATTTTCTCTAAAATAGTTCAAAAATTGGTCATATTTTTACTTACACTTCAGAACATTTTACCACCTAGGATTGCAAAAGGAAGGCCTCACACTCTTCTACAAGCTGGCAGTTTTGTTCACTTCTATCACTAAAGTCACCTTAGTTCTTCCTTTTGTAGGTTGCCTGAAGAGTCTGGTTCTAAAAGAGTAATAGATTAACACTCAGTAGAAATTTGAAAACATTGGAAAAAGCATCTCATTTCCTCTTCCCAATCTTTTAATTTAGCTTTGTCATAAGTAAATGCAAATTCTAATCAGTGGTTCTTAAACTTCAGAATGCATAAGAATCCCTTGAAAAGCTTATTAAGACACAGATTCCTGTACTTAGCCCCAGAGATATGATTTAGAAACGGTTGTCTGGGCATCAGGATTTCTAACAAGCTCCCAGGTGATGTGATGCTATGGGTACACAGGCCACACTTGAGTAGTACTGTGCTAATGACCCGGATGAGTTAATGGAGCCATTCAAAGCACCTGACATCCTCCTAGAGGATTATAGTTGGGTCCAAATAATCCAGTCTAATAAGTGAGGATGGATGTCAAGACGTGGGTGTCTTCCAGAAATATATTTTGAGACCAGCTCTAGTTTGGCAAACATGTCATAGCTGATCATCCTGACACATGCCTACCAATTCAGTACAGTCTTCGCACACTTTACAGAAGTATGTGCACTTTCAAAAAGCTTGTCTCCTTAGCTTGGGAAGTACTGTGTCAAATCAAACTTGAGGTCATGGGGAGAAATGCCAGATATAGGTGATGGGGAGGAAGGCAGCAAACCACATTGCCATCTATGTACCTATGCAACAATCTTGCTTGTTCTTCACATATACCCCAAAACCTAAAATGCAATAAAATATATACATATAAAAAGCACAAAATAATAAAAAAATGCTTTAAAAACTTTTAAAAAAAGAAAGAGAAAGAGCACCCAGACAGACCATGTTACTTTCTATGACAGCAGTTTAAAATAGCATAACCTAAGGAAAATAAGCGAATTCATCCCTCTCCTTAGAAAGCAAAATGGATTGAAAAAAAAAAATGTGTGAAGTAGATTTTCAATTAACTGAGACAAGTTCTTTTGCTCACTTGTGTTTTGTAGGAGCTTAGCCTGCAGAACAGCAAGCTCTCAAGAAACTAGGAGACATGATTCAAAGGAGATGAGGTTTCCTTGAGTGTCACTGAGATGCATTGCTATCATCTAGTCTCCTCATGCTGTCTCTGTGAGACTCTGCCTGAAAAATAGACTAAAATCCAATTCAAAAGGTATTGAGAACATTTGGCTGAGATGAAATATACACATTTTACCCTATCTTCCCTCTAATTACAATTAAAAACTTTAGACATAATACATAAATTATCTGGGAATAGTAAATAAACATATAACAGTATATTCAACCTCATTAATCATTAAGAAAGTGTAAATTAAAACCATAATAAGTTATTACTACATAATTACCAGAATGGCTTGTATTAAAAAATCTGGAGACAACAGATGCTAGAGAGGATGTGGAGAAATAGGAACACTTTTACGCTGTTGGTGGGAGTGTAAATTGGTTTAACCATTGTGGAAGACAGTGTGGCGATTCCTCAAGGACCTAGAAATAGAAATTCCATTTGACCCAGCAATCCTATTACTGGGTATATACCCAAAGGATTACAAATCATTCTGTTATAAAGACACATGCACACGTATGTTCATTGCAGCACTGTTTACAATAGCAAAGACCTGGAACCAACCAAATGTCCATCAATGATAGACTGGACAAAGAAAATGTGGCACATATACACCATGGAATACTATGCAGCCATAAAAAACGATGAGTTGGTGTCCTTTGCAGGGACATGGATAAATCTGGAAACCATTGTTTTCAGTAAACTGACACAAGAATAGAAAACCAAACACTGCATGTTCTCACTCATAGGTGGGTATTGAACAATGAGAACACATGGGCACAGGGAGGGAAATGTCACACACTGGGGTCTGTTGGGGGGTGGGGGATTAGGGGAGGGACAGCAGGGAGTGGGGAGGTTGGGGAGGGATAACATTGGGAGAAATGCCTGATGTAAGTGACAGTGGGATGGAGAGAGCAAACCACCATGGCATGTGTATACCTATGTAACAATCCTGCAAGATCTGCACATGTACCCCAGAACTTAAAGTACAATTTAAAAATGTTTGTATTTTTAAATCTCAAAGGAAACAAAAGCCTAACATACCAATTGCTGGCGAGGATGTAGAGCTACTGGAGATGTCATACATTACTGATGGGAATTCAAATGGTATAGTCATTCTGAAAAACAAGTTTGGAGTTTCTTATAAAGTTAAAGATCAAATGAGAACCCAAATTTCAAAATGATTACCCTAGTGTCTCAGTTTGTTCCCGCTGCTATAACAAAAAGCCTGAGACTGGGTAATTTATAAAGAACAATAATTTATGTGTCACAATTCTGAAGTCTAGGAAGTCTAAGATCGAGGTGCTGGCAGGTCTGGTGTCTTGTATGGGCTGATATCTGCTTTCAAAACGTGCCTTACTGCTGTTTTCTCCAAAGGGGATGAATACTGTGTGCTTATATGGTGGAAGGGCAGAAGGGCCTAGCTATTTCCCTTCAGCCTTTTTATCAGGTCACTATTCCCATTCATGAGGACTCTGCTCTCATGATTTAATCACCTCCTAAAAGTCTTACCTCTACATACTAACATACTGGGTTTTAAGTTCTAATATATAAGTTTTGGGAGGGCCATGTATATTCAAACCATGTCACCTGGAAAAATGAAAACTATATTCACACAAAAACCTGTACATGAATTTTTATAGTAGCCTTAAAGTGGAATAAAACCCAAATGCTTTTCAACAGGTGAATTAACAGATTGTGTTTCTTTCATACAATGAAATACTATTCAGTAATAAAAAAGGAATGAACTAAGGATATGTAAACAACATGAATGAACCTCAAATACTTAAGTTAAATAAAAGAGACAAGTCTAAAACGGCTAAGTTCAGACCTTTACATCAAAACAAATGTGAATTTTACTGTTTGAATAAAAAACAGTATCTGCTAAGGCCAAACATGCGTGTGTGTGTGTGTGCGCGCACGCACATACCTAGAACCTCATCATTTTATTCCTAGGTTTATATCTAACAGAAATGCATATATTTATTCACTAAAGGATATACATGAAAATGTTTAACGGAATGTTACTCACAATGCTTTAAATCGAAAAACTAACCAAACAGCCATCAATAATAGGATGTGTACATAAAATGTAGTATTTCCATACAATGTAACATACATGGGAATTAATGAACTGCAACTGCACACAATAATATGACCTATTCTCACAAAATGTTGAATTTAAGAAGCCAAACCTAAAAATGTGCGTACTAAATAATTTCACTTAAGCAGCCAAAACTAATCTAAGGTCTTAGAAGCTGGAGTAGCATTTACCCTTGGCAGGCTAGTAGTGACTGGAAAGAAAAGATAAATTCTATTGAGGTGCTATTCAATTTTTGACCTAGATGCTGTTAAAATGGGTGTGTTTGGTTTGTGATAATTTATAAAGCTGTAATCTTTTGATTGGTACACTTGCTTTATGTATGCTACATATTTCAGTGTTATGTGGAGATGCACAGAGGAGCTTCCACAGATTTCATCAGTTTTGCAAAAGAGTTCCTGCCTCAAAAATAATTGTAACCATTGAATTGGAGAAGAAAGAACAGACTTTGGATGGCATTAGGATTATGGGTTGATCACAAAACTGTTTTTTTTTTTTTCTGTCTTTTTCTAAGGTGAATGAGTCTAAGTCCTGTCCTATTTAAAGTGTTGGTGATCCTTTGACATTCCCCACTCCCTGTTATATTTCTAAGAAAGCTGTTTAATGTTTGCCTGAAACCGAGGGGTTTCCTTCGACTGGGGATTTTCACTGAAAAACTGGGAAAGTCCTGGGAAAACTATAATAGAAGTGGAAGAGACATTTGTCTTACTCTTTTAAGAAAAGAGCAACTCTCCAAAGTCTCATGTTATTGGAGTTATTGGACTTTGGGAATCACCTGACCCCCACAGAAGCACTTAAATGGGTTTTGAGGAAAAACTCGGTGGAATTTCCAGCAGTTCCAGTATTTGAAGAAAACGAATGAGGGTCAGGACAGCATTTAGAAATTCCCAGTTGTTCTGATTATGAGGGCCATCCCAACACTTGGCCTTTAATCAGTCCTCAGTATGATGCTTCCTTTCATCTTCCAGGTTAAGTACAGGGACTTGGTTTCTGGTGTCACTTCAGCTTGCTGCAGTTTTAGCAGTGGCTTTGGGAAGGACAAGTGATTAAATGCGTGTCTTTCAGAGTCCTTGCTGTTGGATCAGATTGAGCCAAGGCAATCATGTCTCCATACGATGAGTTTCCTAATGCCCAGAGAAAAGGCATAAATGGCCCATTAGCCCTTGAGAGTTTTCAGCGAAAGGTAGTTTCTCTTTCTAGGATTGTGGCTTTTGATGTTTTTCTCTTATATTAGGTGAAAAACACTTAAAATATATTCAGTATAACACGATCAAAACCTGTCACATTAAAAATTTCTCTAAATGTCACAGAAAACTTCAATGCAGGCTAGTGGGCATCATGTTTTACTTTTTAACCTGGTCTTAAATCCCTTTCAATATAATACATCTATTTTGTTAGTCCATGGTTCTATTCTACCATCTAGAAAAGCAGCCATGATTAGTATGACAGCTAGAAAGAAGGTGGAGTGGAGGGGAGAGATGAAACTCTACCAATTATGTTTATTGAGCATGGGGTATATTTCTGAAATTTCTGACCCACCATATATGTGTGTGTGTGTGTGTGTGTGTGTGTGTGTGTGTGTGTGTATATATTCTGACCCACTGTATATAGGTATGTGTACATGTGTATAAGGATATATATATACAAAATGTATATATGTATGTGTGTATATATGTATTTTGTATATATATATATCCTTATACATGCATACTTATATAAGGATATATATGAAAATATATCTATTACATATATACATATCCTTATTTAATCTTCCCGAAAACCATTGAGTATATTATTATCTGTTTTATAGGTGAGAATCTAAGGTTGAGAGAAATTAACTAATTTGCCTTATGTATGCACAGAAAGCATCATAAAAAGAATTTGAATTCAGTTCTTCTTGGTGCCTAATGATACCTCAGGGACTTTATGGCCATTCTGGACTTGGGAAATAAAACACTCCATTTTGCAAAGGAGTACTTGAGCTGGTGGTTTTCAGGACAGTTTTCTTTCAGATAATCCAAGAGAATTGTGAAAAAAGTTGTTCTAAGGCAGAAGCTTGTGAGATGATGGTTCTGGCTGAAGAGAGTTTATTGTTTTGGGGTGCAAGGGAGATGAAATATTCTAGCATGGGCGAAATGCAAAGTCTGCATGGAGCAAGAAAAAAATGAATGCATAGATTGCAGGTGAGGGAAAGGAACTTGAATCCTAGGTAAGGTGCGTTGGCTCAGATGAGTCCAAAATTCCATATTGACATAGAGGGACTGTTACCCAAACAAAGCTATGTTTATATGCTGTTCATCAGACTATACACCAAACTAATGGTCTTACCTTGTATCTTGAATTCTTCTAGAGTTGCCAGTCGTCTCTAAGAAAGATTAGCTGAATTAGTGCTGATTAAATCCTCACATAAGTGGGTTGATCTCAAACATGGTAATTGAGATTGTTTTTTAAGACTGTAATACACTTTCTGCCATTTTCAATGCATTTATCACCACTTTCTGTCCTTGGTATAATTATATAAACATAATTATCTCAGCTATAAGGCAAGTGGTGAGACTGTCATTACTGTAGTTGTCTTTAAATCTTGAAAATCAGTGATTTAGCTGACCTTGCTTTCCAACATTGTCTTTATGCTAGCACCAAATTATTTTAAATCCAATGTGTTTTCCAAGTGCTTTTATTCTGAAAGTTTCAAACTGTTTTCTGGATTCTTTATTAATCCTCAACAATATGTGCAAGAGGCACTTGCTGTCAAACGTCAGGCCCATTTTACAGATGGAGGATTTGAGCAGCTTAACAAAATACATGTCAGTCACATCCTCAAAGGAGTAAGGATCCAGCTCAACCGTGAACCTAGACCTGCTGGTTCCCCAGCTGTTGTTGTCTTTATTAAGGAATGTGGCTTCTCTTGGTTCCACTCTGGTGCTGGACTTCAGCTGGTTACTAGGCAACTTGAGTGATCACAGCCTAAGTGGTTCAAAATACCACAGCATCAAAGTCCTAGAAAAATGAAGCAAAATCTTTTTATTGTACACATGTTAAATTTAATGTAATACCACACCATTGCACCTGAGATTGGCCAGGAAAAAAACAAAAAGCTTTAAAGGGCTACCAAACACCATGTACCCGATATTTGAGTTAATTTTGGACTGATGATTATTACAAGTGTCTTAGAACACAGAAGAGGAAAAATAAGGTATAGGCTGCATGCTCTATAGAGCATAGAGCCCAAGGCACTCAAATAAATAGGTGTATCACATGGAAAGATGATGTAAAGGGGATGATGATGGGTCAAGATAGAGAAATCATCTCATAACCAGGACAACTTGATCTTGGCTTCTCTGGGCTTTCCTGATGATTTCAAAACAAGAAAGCATAATTGAAGGTAGAGGGAACAAATTGCCCCAGCTATTTATTTCTAAAGCATAGAAAGGAATTTCTCATAAGAGTAACAGGATGAAAACAGTTCTGTGTAGTCTTATAATACTCAATGTGAGGATCCATGTGGGCTTGGTTACATGCAGTGGGTTTTCTCCTTGAAGACAGAAAAAGATACAAAATGTGGTGGTCCTGGGCTTTGCAAACAGTAGCTGAGTCAAAAACCACAGTACAGTCCTTGGAAACTAGTGAGAGAGGGGCAGACTGAGCTTCCACTTCCATCCAGAAACATGACATGTTTGCTGGGAGCATTTTCACTTCAGTCATTTCATAAGGGGGCATTTGAACCAGCCTTTACAAGGCAAAAGCTTAATTTTTCTTAGTTTTAAAAAATGTTGCGATTTATTAAACCTGTGGGACAGTCGGCCTCTAAGATGCACTTTGCTCCACCCCCTCCCATTTACCTCACAGCTAGGCAGACCAACTCTGTCAAAATGTCTCTTAAAAATCCTGTTTCCAAGTGGCTCTGCTTAAGGAGGTGCTCTAACCCAGCAATATCATCCTGGAATAGAACAGACAGCAAGAGGGATGATGCATCACAAGTAAAGTACCTGAGTCACAATTACAAGTCTGATATATAGTGAACACTGACCTATAGCTTATGCTCTTTCAAGGAAGAGATGTTATTTTCATTTCTTCAGAGTCCTTGCTAATGTAAGAGTTCTTTACAATGTAAAGAAGTTATGTAAATACTGAGAGAGAGTCATACTATACTGATTGCAAATAATTCCATGGTTACCTAAAAAAAACTTAACAGTCTCAATGAAAAGGAAATTGTGTGACTAGAAGTAAAATAATTTGGAAAGGTGCTAGCTACCAGGAAAAATATTTTAAAAACCAACTGATTTACTCATAGAAACCAGATAGAAATAGAACTGGAAAATATACACCTCATTAACAATGAAATAAAAACTACAAATTACATAGAAACAATTTAACAAGGAAAGTGTAACATTTATTTAAAAGAGCTATACATTTTATTGAAGGACATAAAATGAGATCTGAATAAATGTATTGATAACCCATACTTGAGAGAAAGTATTTTCCCCCTTAGGTCATTGACCTTTATTTTTATTTAATTTTTTATATATAATAGATGTACATATTTCAAGGGCACATGTGATGATGTATTTATATAATTTGTAAAGATCAAATCAGTGTAATTGGGATGTCTGTCACCTTAAATACTTGTCATTTCTTTATGAAAGGAACATTTGAATTATTGTCTTCTAGTTATTTTGAAATATATAATAGATTATTATGAACTGTAGCCACCCCACTGATCCATCAAACATTAGGTCTCATTTATTATAACAAACTGTATATTTATATTCATTAAGCAACCTCTTTTCATTTCCCCCTCCCCTGTACCCTTCTCTGCCTCTGATAACCACCAATTTACTCTATATTTTTATGATATTCACTTTTTAAGCTCCCACATGGGAATGAGAATATGTGATATTTGTCTTTCTGAGCTTGGTTTATTTCACTTAACATAATGACATCCAGTTCTATCTATGTTGCTGCATATGATGGGATTTCATGGTTTTATGGCTGAATAATATTTCATTGTGAATATATACTACATTTTCTGTATCCATTCATCCATTAATAGGTACTTAGGTGAATTCCACATCTTGGCTATTATGAATAATGCTACAATAAACGTAGGAGTGCAAATATCTCTTTGATACATTGATTTCCTTTCTTTTTGGATATATACCCAGCAGTGGAATTGTTGAATTATATGGCAGTTCTATTTTTAGGTTTTTGAACCTCCATACAGTTTTCCATAGCGGCTGTACTAATTTCCATTTCCAACAACAGTGTACAAGTATTTCTTTGTCTGCATTTTCACCAGCATCTGTTATTTCCTGTCTTTTTAACAAAAGTCATTTTAGCTGCAGTGAGATGACATTTCACTGTGGTTTTTATTGGTATTTCCCTTATGATTAATGATGTTGAGCATTTTTTCATACACCTTTTGGCCATATGTATGTCTTCTTTGGAAAGGAAAGGAAAGATGTGGAATCAACCTAGGTACCCATCAATGGTGGATTGGGTAAAGAAAACATGGTACATATACACCATGGGACACTACACAGCCATAAAAAATGAAATAATATCTTTTGCAGCAACATGGATACAGCTAGAGGCCACTATCCTAAGCAAATTAATGTAAAAACAGAAAATCAAATCATCACATGTTCTCACTTTTGAGTGAGAGCTAAATCTTGGGTACATACAGATGGGAGCAATAGACACTGGAACTCCAAAAGGAAGGAGTGAGGGAGAGAAGCAAGGGCTGAAAAACCTCCTTTTGGGTACTATGTTCACTATCCATGTGACAGGGTTAATAGAAACCCAATCTCAGCATCATGCAGTATAACATTGTATGATAACAAAACTACACCAATACCCCCAAATCTAAAATAAAAATAGATTTTTTTAAAAAAGAAGTATCCATTCAGGTCTTTTGCCCAATTTAATTGGATTATTTGTGGGGTTTTTTGGTTGCTATTCAGGGGTTTGTGCTCTTTAAAGATTCCAGTTATGAATCCCTTGTCAGGGAGATAGTTTGCAAATATCTTCTCCCACTCCATGTGTTGTCTATTCACTTTGCTGTGCAGAAGCTTTAGCTTGATGTAATCCCACTTATCTATTTTTGCTTTGGTTGCTTTTGCTTTTACAGTCTTCTACAAAATATTTTTATCCAGACTATCATCCAAAGCCCTGGAAACTCTGCTGTATATTGTGGCCAAAGGAGACACAAAATCTGAGTGGCTGTTCAGCATCGCCATGCTGTCTCTTTCTTCTTTCCCAGCTAGGTCACTGTGTCTTTTCAGCACTAGATGGCTGCCAGGTTTTCTGAGGCCCAGGTTTGCCTTGGTTCTAATATACAGTTGGGGTGCCATCCAACCCAAATGGGAAAGTTCCAAAGGGATGTCCCAGTAGTATGGAAAGTCTTGCTAGGGGTTCATGCTCAGAGGACCTGAAACAAACGTCCTACAGCATGGTGATGCTGAATAGCCACGTCGGATGGTAGTCCTACCTCACCCCTTTGTCTTTGGCTGTCCTCAGGGATGTTTCTCCTTTCAGGTACTCTTGATGCTTCCTGTGAGTTGAGGTAGGAACACATCTCCTGCCAGGGAACCCAAGATGGTGGGGAAGCCGGTTGTTTACCTTGATCTTACTTTTACCAGTGTAGAAACCATGGGTCAGGGAAAAATTCTCTGTGCATTTAGTGGTGGACAGATTGCAGGGAAGGGTATCACAGATGTACAAATCCAATTCTCTTTCCATCTTCTCTGTGGCCCCAGAAATGGTCTCATCCTCATCTTTTAGTTCTTAGATATTGCTGGTGATCATCTTCACGCTGTATATTTGTTTTTGGTTCTCTATGGTGATCGGAGGAATGAAGCCAGCTTATATCTACACCACCATTTTGGAAATGGAAGTCCCCAGAAAGTCTTAATGAAAATGCAATTTCTTTTCAAATAAATACATTTATTATCATTTCAATCAGAAACCCAACAGAGGTTCTTTATAAAATTGATAAAATGATTTTTAGTGTATATAAGAAAACAAAGTATGCAAAAATTGCCAAGAATGTTTTTTTAAAAGTAGTAAAAAAAAAAAAGATTTATCCTACCTGCTATTAAAATTAAAGACTGCTGTATTCCAGAATCTTCCTCTCAGCATCTGTTTTTGGGAAACCCACCATGACACAGTAATGATCAATCTGTCACTTAGCCATATTTTGATGGAGATGTCAAAATTTAATTTCAACAGTTTTTTATACAGATAAAGGAACATGAAAGGAAAGTGTATTTAAACTTTTTAAACCTACATATTGTGGCCAGTTGGGTCTCAGGTGGGCAATGCATCCATAACATAGTCCTCATGATCTATCTCCTATTGCCTTAGGCCTTTTGTGCTTTGCTTTTTAAACTTTTGCCTTTGTGACCTGGTCCTCCTCCTTGAATGGATCGTTTTGCTTGGGTTCTATCCAGTACAACCCCTCCCTGCTTTGCTTGTCCTTCTGTGATTTGGCACCCCTCCTAGTGCTTTGTTTTCGCTTGGCCACCTTTATGCTCCACTTGGCTTTTGCCCAAGAGACAGCACTTTTTCTCACTTGCTCCATCCTTACAGGCAGTTCCAGAATTTCAAATTTAGTCATAGCCTCATTCACATCTATACTGCTCTCCCACTGAAGAAAAATAGCTGCAGTGGATTATAGCAAGTGGCTACACTTAAGAAATTTGGAAAATCCGGGCATGTTTCGTCTATCAGCCAGGCATCATAACTGTAGTTGTATTAGTTTGCTCAAGCTTCCATAGCAAAGTACCACAGTCTAGGTGGCTTAAGCAACAGAAATGTTTTTTTCTGAAAGTTCTGGAAGATAGAAGTCTGAGATCAGGGTGTAGTCAGGGTTTTTCTCCTGAGGTCTCCCCCTTGGCTTGCAGATGACTGTCTTCTTCCTATGTCTTTATACATTCTCCCTCTGCATGAGTCAGCATCCTGATCTTTTCCTATAAGGATACCTGTCATATTGAACCAAGACCCACTCCAATGACCTCATTTAACCTTAACTACTTTAAAAAAACCCTATCTCCCAGTATAGTCACATTCTGAGGTACTGAGGGTAGAATGTCAACATAACAATTTGTGAGACTCCACATTTGAGCCCACAACAGAAGTTTGGCTGCCTGGATCAAACCTATACTCACCACTTTCTAGTTAAGGGAGTCTGAGCAAGTTCCTTCATTTCTTTAGGCTTCAGTTACCTTCTTGATAAAATGAAGAAGTATTTGCCTCATAGAACTATTGTGAAGATTAAATAAAAATGGATGTGTAAGGTGCCTGATTCATAGTTAGCACTCAATAAAGGTTAACTATCATTAGCATCTTTAACATTTGAGCACCAACACAGAATCCAATACAAATACACATAAAAGATATTGATATGCCTAAAAATATGCAAATGTGAGATTTTTATTCAGTTGCTCATTTGCTTAACAGGTATTTATTGAGTACTTATTGTATACAGTCAATTCTTATGATTTGAGATGATTATGTTCTCTAAAGTCACCGTGAACACTGAATTATTTAATACTGAACCATTGCTCCTAGGGGAAACACAGGATTCGGTTTCTATAAGCCTCTAGCCACAATATTTTCAACAACTGACCAATATATAACTTTGTTTTATGTGTGTTTCTGTTTCAAAACACCTTGTCTAATATATATTGTTAATTCATTAACACTGAACTCATGGCCTGCAGCACATCACTCATACTTGAACAAAGCTTATCTAACATATGTGTTTTCTCTGTAATGCATATCATGGCGTTTTTATACTTAGCGACATTAGACAGCACTCCAGCACTACACTACATTTTAAAAAGTGAAATTACCAACAAAAATGCACAAAAAAAAAACCATGGCAATAAATATACTACAAAAAGGACACTTGTTTAGAGTCTGAGAGCTGAAACAAGAAGGCAATGTCACCTTGATCAACCGCAGCTGGGAGCATGCATGCATATTGAGAGGCTAAAATTTTTCATTGCTTAGCACATATCCATGAATGACCATAAAACGGCTGCTACTATTTATTTAGGGGGTTGCAAGTAAATTTTGGCAAGTAAGTTAGTTCAAAAATACAAAATCCTAGAATAATGAGAATCAATTGTACGTCAATCACTGTATTAGGTTCTATGGCACACTACAGAACAAGGCGGTTTCTTCCGTGTTGCTACTGTGCAGCAGAGGGA
Source organism: Callithrix jacchus (assembly GCF_049354715.1). Classification (NCBI taxonomy): domain Eukaryota; kingdom Metazoa; phylum Chordata; class Mammalia; order Primates; family Cebidae; genus Callithrix; species Callithrix jacchus. The sequence goes on from NC_133524.1 coordinate 14,744,653, forward strand.
CTTAATGAGTGACGTAGTGATTTAAGGAGTTTACAGAAATATTCGGATTCTTTTAATCCTCTGAGGAGGAAGAGGATTTCAAGTATCTGCCTCCTGAAGGAGCACTGCTGTCACTCCACTTTCTGATAATTAGTTTCTTTCCAGAGGGGACCACAATTGGGGAAGACCCTTGTGAAGTTCAAATTGAGTTATGTAGTATGTTAGCATGTTTTTATGTGTCCTCTGTCTCCTGGGAAATGGTTGCACTTGACTGACATGGAAATAGCATTATCTCTTTTACTCAAATGGTCCCTGGTTGCAATACTTTTACTCTTCAGTGTGTGTCGCTGATGTTTTGGTGCTCTCTTCAATGCCAGCTGCCAGCATTCTTCAAGGTGAGGGCATGAGGGCAATGAGCAGATCTTTGTTAGGGACTCATATGGACTTGTTCTACTCCACACTTTGCCACTGAACTTTAATACAAGGATTCTGAATTTCCTCTGTGCATGAGAACGTCCTGGAGGGATTTTAAAAACCAGCAATGCCAAGCTCTATTCCTGACCAATCAGATCAGCCCTGATGGTGGGGCACAGGTATCTGAAATTTAAAAATTAAAAAAAAAATCCCAGATGAATGTAATGTGCATCCAGAGTGGAGAACCATCACTTTCATTTATATGTGCTTCAATTTCCTCATTTATAGGAAAAGATGCTGGCATCTGATGAGTCCCAAGAAAATATTCGATAAGCTAAAATCCTAAATTCTGTTTCAAAACTACCAGGACACTTCCTTTTGCAGTCCTTTCTTCTACTAATAAAACTACTATAAGGAATATGCTAATTAACAGATTGTCTTCCCCACAGTGTGTTTATGACATCATTGGTGTCTGTCTTACTATTCACAAGTTTGGAAGGAAGTAAAGTGATGTTTTTCCTTCCAAAGAAACAAAAACAAAAGAAGCAAAAATATAACTCAGTGTATACAGAATGGGAACAAAAACACTGTGATCTTTCACATGATAGCTGAACTTAAATGCTCTGTGACATGAATTTCAATGTCATTTTCTGTCTCTAATCACATCCCTGAAGCACTGATCTGAGGGCCATTGCTGTGGCTAGAGACAGCAAAAGAGACACAGAGTTGAGCCAAACAGGTTTTGGGTTTTGTTTTTGTTTTGGAAAATGAACCTGTCTGGGACTCTGAAAAATAGTTCAAATCAGAATCTACAAAGTAAACCTAGAATAGATTTGAGTGGGCAGATGAGCAGAGCAAAGGCCACCAGGCTCTCCCCACAGGCCAAATGATGAGTGAAGTAAGAGGGACACTTTGGCAGAGTTCTCATCAAATAAGACACTAAAATTCCATGCTTGAGTTACTTAACAACACCCTCTTTGAATTATATACAGCAAGTCTCCTTAAGGTAAAACAAAATTGTGAGAATAATTTAGATACTTTAATCAGCAGTTATCCAAAAAGTTGCTAACTATTTAATAAATGAAGTTTAAAAAATTATCTCCTACTAATCTGTTATGTTGGTATACTCAGTTCATGAATTGCCTGGGGCATAAAAGATATCGTTGATATCCAGCAGCCAATATATGATGTTTTTCAAACCTGTTGGCAATAAAAGGAAAAGATGATGGAAAGAAGCTCTGAGAAAAATTTGAGTTTGGGTCTAGGAACTTCCAGAATATACCAGAAAGTGGGCAATATTGATTAGTAAGGTGTCAGCAGTTACTGCAATTCACATGAATGGCAAATGACACTGTGACACTCAGTGACATCTTCAAAGACTACACATCATCAGATCCCAGGGAGAAAAAATAAAGCCTGGGTAGAGGGTGTTGTCCATGACACAAAGAAGTAAGCAGGTAGAATGTGTCTATAGCGTCATGAATCAGAAACTATGAGGTCAGGAAGCAGAATTTAGCAAGCCAAACTCGAATATTGAGTTCCAAAGGCTAAAGCATTCTGTGAGTCAGAAATCTAAAATGAGACAAACTTACCTAGAATTCCAGCAACAAGTATAGAGCTGTTAATAAGAAAAGATCTGGGAACTGGAGGCTTCCTGATAGGACCAACCCTTCTGATTTGTCTGACACTTTCTTGGTTTTAGCACTGAAAGTCCTGTACCCAAAGACAGCTTCTCAGTCCGGGAAAACAGAAACAGTTGATTATTCTGTTGTTATATAATCCTGAGCCAAGACCGAACATTTTCTGAGTAAGATGAGGCCTATTCTAAGGAAGACTATAAAAGGATACAACCAATTTGAGGGGAACGTCAGAGAAAGAATAGGGAATCAAGAATGCACCTTATAGCTAACACATCTGGCCGGAGGTTAGACATTCTTCTGAATGTCCTTTGATTTCTTGGGACTTCAGTTTCCTTATCTGCAAAATGAATACTTGTGATTAGGGCAGTGACTTTCAGTGTTTTTATTGTTCTCCTTTAAAAGCAGCAGAACATTTTTACAGAAATGAATATATAAACCAGATAGAGCAGAGCTGCTGGGTTAAAGCCAGGTTGGGAGACCTCTAACCCTGACTGCTTGGCTGTACACTCATTTCTGTCCCCAAACAGCCCCTGAGGCATCTGTGCTGGACCTATATGGCTCTGAAAAACACAGTTTTAAAACCATCAACTGGATGATCTTCACGTTTTTTCTGGATCAGAAATCCCATGATGCCTTGACCATCTGCAACATTACACCTATTTTTTCAGAAGTGAATTAACTGTCCCTGCCTCAGTTACCTCTCCCTCTCTCCAGCACATACACTATTCAGAATATAGTCAAAGAACCAACTTGGTTGGGCTTTGCTTATTCTCAGACTCAATGCATAGAAAACATAATGAATTAATAATCTCTGGTGGGTATGAATATTGGGTAACGGATTTTTTGGGGTTGCAGAGAATGTTTGTATCTATGTTTCTATATTGTCTATAATCTGAATATATTTATTTATTTGATATTATTTAAGATATCAACTGTTTACTTGACCTTATGCAGTAATCAACTGTTTGTTTTCCCAGCACTGAGAGACTGTCTTTGGGTGCAGGCTGTCTTTGAGTCTTGGACAAGCTTTGGCCTCATCTACTCTATTTGATCTACTTACCTCCTGCTGCCCAGAGAATTTTTTTTGGTTCCTCCCTTTTGCCTTGCATCCCTGCTTTCACATTGCACTTTTCTAGTTTCTCCTATGTCATTTTCCACCGTGAATTTGCACCACCTTTGCCATGTTGGCTTCTAATGTGAGTTTCATACTTTAATTTCATAAATTAGCTTTTATGTCCCCTGTTCCTAGGGGACTGAACATGCCACACTGCTCCTAGTGGATCTCCCTGCAAGCTAATTTCCTGGCCAGAGGCCTCTTTTCTCCTTGCAAATAGCTTAGTAATCATGCTGTACCCACCTGTAAGACTTAAGGCGTGATTGATTCCCATTTTGTTAGGCCTCATAGGATGTGCTTCCCTGTGAAGAGGATGTTCTGATAAAGAGGAGCCAGACCCAAGTCTGACAACCCTGGATGGTACACCATTTGGTCTTCTAGAGAATGAATACCCTCTAATTGAGCCTCAAATCTTGCCAAGGTATGTATACTTCCCTTTGCCATTTATAATCAAACTCTATGAATAGATATTGATGACCATGTCACCTTAAAAGGATCAGGACCACAGAAGTATAGTAAGCCCCACTCAGTACATTGGAAGGTGGTGGAAGAATCAGGTTACAGCTGTTTATAAGAATATGTTTGATTTACTTAGGAAGAAAGGATACTAAACAAAAGCAAAAATCTTTATCTGAGTAATTGCTCATGAATTATACGCTGCATTCCGGCAGTTAACTCAGTTTCAACCATTCTTTTCTTCAATTACCTAGTACCTGATCATGCCCAGATAGATTTTCTTGGTCTTTTGCTTCCACGTTAATTTGTGTCCTTGGACTATCAGATCTGATTCTGCGCAATGTCATTCGTTCTTCTGTCAATAATTCTGCGTACTTTAAACTGTCCAACCTTGCTACTTCCTGATTCTTAAAAGATGGTAATGGATAGATTTAAGTTAGGATAAAATGTTCTACCACTGATTAATTTTATGAGTCTTTGCAAATTACCCAAACTCACTAAATCTCACTTTTTAGCTATTAAATGGGAAAGATTTGCCGCATAAGATTGTTGTGAATATTGAATTATAACATTTATCAAATGTTTGGCATGATATCTGCCCCATAAGAGGCGATCATTGTTTATATAAAGCAGGACTACTCCAAATGTGGTTCATGGAGCAGTGCTGCTTGTTTGTTACTGGTCTGTGATGAGAAAGTACAGAAATTGAGAGTCAGCAGTTAGAAACTTTTAGATTGGAAAATTTTCTTTTTAAAAAAACTGGTTATTTCCTCACAGATAGTTTGAGAAGCACTGATATACTTGGAACCTCAGTTAAGAAAATGTCTGGCCGCTTAACATATATCACCAGGAAAGACTTTTTTTTTCTTTTAGTCAAAGTCTTGCTCTGTCACCCAGGCTGGAGTGCAGTGGTGCAATCTCAGCTCACTGCAACCTCCGCCTCCTGGGTTCAAGCAATTCTCCTGCCTCAGCCTCCCAAGCAGCTGGGATTACAGACCACCACACTCTGCTAATTTTTGTATTTTTAGTAGAAAGGGGTATCACCATGTTAGCCAATGTGGTCTTGAACTCCTGATCTCAAGTAATCCACCCACCTAGGCCTCCCAAAGTTCTGGGATTACAGGCGTGAGCCACTGCAAGACATTCTTAAGGATATTCAATGACCTCTGAATTTTTTTGCTGCTGATTGTCTTCATGGTATTGTCAATCCTGGAAATCCCTCCTGTCATACTATTACATTTGTGAAGGACCTCTTTCTCTTTTTTGCTCATCTGTTGGTGTCTGTTAAAGAAACACAAATTAACATTAACACTTGTTCAAAACATAGCTCAGAAAATCTGTTTCAAAAGCACACGGGATGCATTCCAAAGCCAACTGGCATTTCTGATTTGTGTTACTCATGCCATTTCTCAAAGCTGTCAGGGGATAATTAAAAGTCAGAAAGGAAAATTTAATCTTTTCATGTTAAAGTATAATGATTGTAGTAGAAAGAAAACGTTAACATTTTCAGAGGAGGAGGAGAGGAGGGCTTGATTAAATCTAAAGAAAACAATCAATTCTAAATGTATGCTGTGGTCACTTTATACATTAGCTTCAGGACAAGAGTGGCATTTGGAGCCCAGACTTTTCAAGGCATTGGCACTGGGCCATTCCTGTAGCACACAGTCATTATGGAGACATTTAATTAGTGCATTTTGCATGATTGCCTATGGACATAGGAAGGGCAATGTGCCATCTAGCACTTTTAGGGTCAATAGATGGCTGAAGAGAAGGCCAGCCTGCAAAATCATGATAAATTGTATGAGATTAGGGACTCCATATTACTTCCATTTTTAATACACTCCATGCCTAGAATAGTGCCTGAACATAGTAGGCTTTCAATAAAATATTTGTTGAATGAAAAAATGAATTTCAAGGTCACCAGTTGTAGAATACAATATTTTGTCATTGGTTTGGTCCAGGATACCTGGTCATGCGAAATGGTAGAACCAGGATTCAAACACACAGATGTCCAAATCCAGACTTCATGTTCATCCTACTACAGCCTGCTGCAGATATGACACCAGAAACAGATATCATATTCTTCCCAATTAGCCCTAGGATATCTCATCTAGGCCACCCACTCCCCAGATTTCACTGAGGCTGTGTTACTCCTCACGTCTCCCACTCCTCTCTCAAAAGGAATGTATAGTAGCACCTCTTAAACTTATTACCAGGAAGATAAAGTTGGATGCTTTTACTGTGGGCAAGAAGTCTTCCATTTCTCTGTCTTCATCTATAGAATGTGTTTTGGCTTTGTCTTAAAGAACTCAAGCTAGCCCTTAAGGGATACAAAAGTAGAAATTACTGTAATAGATTGAAGAATAAAGCCAAAGTGAAATTTGATTCTAAAAATTCATTCTAGTCTTTATCTTCGCTGTTCTAGCAGCTTCATGTAATATATTACCCTTGAGCTTACTTCACTTGAATATTTTTAATACAGTAACAGAACTAACAACAGTGTTTAGTTTAAGTAAACATGATAGCACTTTCCAAGTAAATTGACCTCCTTTCATTGATTAGCAAAAACAACCAAAAATTAGACGAGCTCCGTATTGTGCCCTGAAGGGAGGAAGATTCCGACTTTGTTATATTGAGCGGGAAAAGGACTTTCAGACTCATAAACTCAGAATTCTTTAATTTGACACCCATAATCTAATGTAGTAGCTTCATAAAGTGGGGCTTAGGACTTAAAGTATTGTAAAAATTGAGGCCAAGCGAAAAATAGGGATGAAGGCATGGGTTAAAATAGAAAGAAATTAAGAAAGGCTGGAAAGGAAGAGAAACAAATCAAGGAATAATGAATTAAAATTTCAAATCCAGCTCCTAACTAGTGTTGCTTCCTGGCTTAGATGCTATGAGAAATGTGAAGAATGAATTTCTGTGTCATCTTTTGATGAAGTATGTTTTACACCTAAGTTAATAATTATGCCTGAGTTTACAGTAAAGTGCAAAGGCATAACAGAGCAGAGAAAATTTGTGCTAGAGGCGATTTAGAAGAGGGAAAAGTAATGTTTTCTCACAGCTAGCCAAACAAAAAGGTGAAAAATAGCAAAGTGAGTTAAAATCAGAGGAGGAGCATTTTTTAAAGATGATCTCATAAGCCATGTTAGGCTTATGTGGGAAAGGGTCCCGGCAGGAAACAAGATACACTCAAATAGGGTAAATTAGAGAGGATTTACTAAAGGTACTTTATATAAAAGCTTGTGATTAAAATTAAGGGAAGAAAACTAGGGATGGTAAAAACACCCAGGGGCCAACAATAGCAGGGAGCTGTTATCGTTCTAGGTCCAAAAGCACAAGAGTAGAAAACCATTACTGAAAACTAGGAAGAGCTTTAGTGATAGAAGAGAGTCATCTTTCAGGAACTGTGGCCTTCAACAGAAAAGCAAAACTACCCCCAGGTTTCTGCTCAGCTAGGAGGAAACTGATGAAATAAATACCCCAATCTGTCTTTCCTTCCTAACTCTCCTGCTGGTGCCTTATATTGGCTGAGCTGAATTTTAAGCCAAATGTCAATGAATTTTTGCAGTCCATTAACATTGCCCTGCAGAGATATAGAGCAGGATGAAAGGTGGAGAGGGAATCTGGAGGAACAAAGGGAGAAAACAATGCCCAGGAGTCATGGGCCCTTGGTGATGAAAAATACCAGAAACAGAATAGACTGTCAGACATAAGTGGAAAGTGGAGTGTGCCGTCCTGGTCAAGGAGCTGGAACTCCAAGGTGAAGGGATAGATCCCTGGGGAAAATGGGTGTGTTCAACATAACAGAATCAAAAAGTCTGAAGTCCACAGTTTTCAATATCCTCATGGAACAAAATATGAATTATGGCATCATTTTATTTTAATAGTTAAGTGGCTTCTGGAAACTCAAGAAAATGAGTTGTCATCCATTGTTCATAGCCCATTTCTCATTCTTATTTGTATCAAAGCAACTTTGTACACAAGATATTGAGAATTACATTCATCCTTACTTTATAATACTTTATAAATAAATAGAAAAGTGTATTTTCTATCTGTATGACGAAAGCCTATACAACTGGATTTGTTTAGTATTTAGCTAAAACCTGATTTAGTTTTGTAAAGTTATTTGGCCTTATCTTTAATAAGGCTGTCAAAACTCTGGCATAAATAGTTTTACTTAAAAGGAGAAAGAGAAGTGGTTACTCATTAGTTTCAATCTCTTGACGTTACTCATTTGTTTCAATCTCTTGAGTTTATTATGTTTTTGGTATACTGCTCAAGAAGCAAACACAATTGAATATTTTCCACAGACTTAGTTTTATATTTACATTAAATTATCTCAAGCCCCCTTTAAATATTTTTCTCTGACTAGAAGACCTTTCCTTTGTATCAATAGAATTCTCCCCTTTATTCATATTTAGCAATTTATCTAAGTCATTTGGCATGACTGTTAAACATGCTTAGAATTGCTAAAGTTAATAACTTAAAACTTGAATTATATTTTTTCTCCAGAGGTTCATATAATAATTGCTCAGCTGAAAAATAATATAATCTTGTTTTCTTCATTCACATATATTTTGCATATATTATTCATCATCATTGAAAATGCATCTCTCTTTTTAACTGTTTTGTTAAAGTAATGTGGAATGTTGGAAACAAATTATAATGATCTCCTTAGAATTAAGGAGGTTATTATGTAAATAGCCTCGTGTGATTGTGATAATGAAAAGTATTTATTCAAGACTAACAATTTATTTATTGGAATCCTTAAAGTTTATATAGCCCTATGATCCATGTCATTGCATCCTTGGTACAACCAGGATGGTCAAGAAGAAAAGTGGTATTATTTCCCATTCTACTATACTGGGGCTCAGAAAGTTAGAATAATTTATCTAAGATTGCATAGCTGGTAAGCAGGAGAGGTAGAACTTGAATATATATCTTCTGAATCTTCCAGTTAACACCATGCACCATAGCTGCATAGGCCTGTAAGAAGATAAGTGGGTTTATTAAAGAAACACATGTTTTTTGAAAAGCACTGTTGATGGAGATTCCATCCATTTCTTTGCTGGTCCAACCATCAACCATCTGGCAAGAATTCCTACCATTTATGTGTCTTAGAATTATGGCCCCTATATGGCTATCCAGAAAGGAGATGGAGCAACGCTGGTTTGGCCTATTTTAGAAAGTGAAGCTGATATCCCCTTATGATTAAAACCCTTGGCAAAATAGGCATAGAAGGGATATACCTTAAGGTAGTAAAAGCCATCTATGACAAACCCACAATCAACATAATACTGAATGGGGAAAGGTTGAAAGCATTTCCCCTGAAAATTAGAACAAGACAAAGATGCCCACTTTGACCACTTCTATTCAGCACAGTACTAGAATTTCTAGCTAGAGCAATCAGACAAGAGAAAGAAATAAAGGGCATCCTAATTGGTAAAGAGGGAATCAAACTATTACTGTTTGCTGATGATTTCATCATAAACCTAGAAACTGAAGACTCCTTCAAAAAGCTCCTAGAACTGATAAATGAATTCAGCAAAGCTTCAGGATACAAAATTAATGTATACAAATCAGTGGCTCTGCCATACACCAACAGTGTACAAGCTGAGAATCAAATCAGTAACTCAACCCCTTTTACAATAGCTGCAAAAAAAAAAAAACAAACAAAAAAATAAACCTTAGGAATATACCTAACAAAGGAGGTGAAAGACCCCTACAAGGGATACTACAAAACACTGCTGAAAGAAATCATAGATAACACAAACAAATGGAAACATATCCCATGTTCATAGATGGGTAGAATCAATATTGTGAAAATGACCATACTGCCAAAAGCAATCTACACATTCAATGCAATGCCCATAAAAATACTGCCAGCATTCTTCACAGAACTAGAAAAAAGAATCCTAAAATTCATATGGAACCAAGAAAGAGCCTGCATAGCCAAAGCAAGATTAAGCAAAAAGAGCAAATCTAGAGGCATCACATTATGTGACCTCAAACTATACTAAAAGGCCACAGTCACCAAAATAACATGGTACTGGTCCAAATCTAGGCACATAGACCAATGGAACAGAACAGAGAACTGAGAAATAAAGCCAAATACAGCCAACTGATCTTCAACAATGCAAACAAAAACAAAATGGTGGAAAGAATGCCTGCTTTATTCAACAAATGGTGCTGGGATAATTGGCAAGTCACATGTAGAAGAATGAAACTGGATCCTCATCTCTCACCTTTTACAAAAATCAACTAAAATAGATCAAAGACTTAAATCTAAGACCTGAAACCATAAAAATACTAGAAGGTAACATCGGAAAAACCTTTCTAGACATTGCCTTAGGCAAATAATTCATGACCAAGAACCCAAAAGCAAATGCAACAAAGGTGAATAAAAGGGACTGTATTAAACTAAAAAAGCTTCTGCACAGCAAAAGAAACAATCAGCAGAGTAAACAGATAACCCACAGAGTGAGAGAAAATTTTTGCAATCTGTACATATAACAAAGAACTAATATTCAGAAGCTACAAGGAACTCAAAGAAGCATGAAAAAACAAGCAATCCCATCAAAAAGTGGGCCAAGGATATGAATAGACAATTCTCAAAAGAAGATATACAAGTGGCCAACAATGATATGAAAAAATTCTCAACATCACTAATAATCAGGGAAATGAAAACTAAAACCACAATGTGATACCACCTTACTCCTGCAAGAATGGCCATAAACAAAAAATAATAGATGTTAGCATGGATGTGGTAAAAAGGGAACACTTACACACTGCTGGTGGGAATGTAAACTAGTACAACCACTATGGAATACAGGGTGGAGATTCCTTAAAGAATGAGAAGTAGAACTGCCATTTGATCCAGCAATGCCCCTACTGGGTATCTACCCAGAGGAAAAAAAGTCACTATACGAAAAGGATGCTTGCACACACATGTTTATAACAGCACAATTTGCAGTTTTAAAAATATGGAACCAGCCCAAATGCCAATCAACCAATGAATAGATAAGGAAATTGTGAGATATACATATATATAATGGATTACTACTCAGCCATAAAAAGGAACAAAGTAACGGCATTTGCAGCAACCTGGATGGAGTTGGAGATCATTATTTTAAATGAAGTAACTCAGGAATGGAAAACCTAACATTATGTGTTCTCACTTTTAAATGGTAGCTAAGCTATAAGGATGCAAAGGCTTAAGAACAGTACAGTGGACTTTGGAGACTCGGGAAGGGGTGGTAGAGGGGTGAAGGATAAAAGACTACAAATTGGTACAGTGTATACTGCTTGGGTGATGGGTGCATCAAATCTCAGAAATCACTGCTAAAGAACTTATTGATGCAACCAAACACCTCCTGTTCCCCAAGAAACCTATGGAAATAAAAAATAAAAATAAATTTTTTTTAAAAAAAAAAAAGAAAAAGGAACATTAAGGGCACGCACAAAAAAGAGGAAATGGGGTTTATATTGCTGAAGACAACATTTAACTTGTCATTTCACATTCTCATATAAAGTAAAACTGGTATCTTGGACTCTGAGAGCCTGTTTCACTCTCTATTGGGCTACACCTTTTAAAGTGGTGGAGAGTTTTGGAGTAGGATTAATACGAGGTAAGCCTTGAGTTAGGAGGAAAAGCCAGAGAAAGAAAGATTCTTTAATTCTTCAGTTTAAAATGTTAATTCTGGTGAACAATGATTTTAGCATTTGAAACCTTCTCCCCTTCAGCCTTTTACTCCCTTTATTTTTCTCTCTGCTTACCTTCATCTTCCTTGGTTTTTCTTTCTGCTTTATTCCAATGTGGTGTCATAGTATAGTTTTAATCAGATTAATCTGTGCACAATTTCTGCCTTTCCTAATAAAATATCATTTTTTGCCTTGAAAACCCATTAATATGCTGTGTACTTTTAATATTTACCCTTTTGTATAGCAATTTCTGTTTACCACTTTATCTTGCATCTTATACTTTCCTTTGAGAGTAGTTTTCTTTTTCCTGAAATAGTCTTTTACTCTTATTTTATTTTTCTTCTGTTTCCTTCCTCAAGTTCTAATGGTAGTAAGCATTTCAGTTTTGTCTGTAATTATATGTATTTCACTCTTGTTTTTTAAAAGAATTTTGCAGATATATAATTCTATGTTGTCAGTTACCTTCCCTGAGTCATTATTGCTGATAATTCAGCCATTCAACTGCCACCTAGTAATTTTAAAAAATCTATTTCTGACTGATCTCAAGATATTTTCTTTGTCTTTAGCTTTTAAGTTTCACATTCAATACAATGTATTTAGGTGTGGCAATTCAGAATTTTTCCTGAATTTCACTGGAATTCCTAATCCCTTGTTTTTGTTTATCAATTCTGAAAAATTTTAGCCATTGCCTCTTCAATATCACCTCTCCTGAAATCTGTTATTCCTTCGAATCACACGTACTTGATACGTGTTAGATCTTTTCCCTCTTTCCTTGGTGTTTCTTAGCTTCTCTTTGATGTTTCCAAATTATTTGTCTCTGTCTGCTATTTTCTGAATAGAACTTTTGGTTTATCTTCCAGATCAATACTTGTAAGTTAAATCTAATATTATTTTAAATAGTTAGACTTCTATATGTTAATTATTATACTTTTCATTTCTAGATAGTCAACTGGTTATTTTTGAGTCACTTGTTTCTTACTCATTCTTTGCCTTTGTAATTGTTAGGCATATTTAATACATGTTTTCTAGGTCTGATAATTCTAATATCTGAAGTGTTTGAGTATCTTAGCTATTACTTGTTGCTTCTCCTGACTCTTATTCATGATGTTCTTGTTATGTCATGTGTCCTGTGATTTGTATTGCAAATCATATCTGTTAGAACATTAGCTGAAGAAAAGCCTTGAGATGTGTGTTAAAATTTGTTTCCCCCAACTTAATTTTCATTGCTTCTACCAGAGATACTTGGAATCACCAACTTAAAATGACTTTAAATAAATTTTTGGTTGAAGGTATTTGGATCATAGAGTTAGTACTAATTAGAATCATAAATCTATATGATGTTTTCCCTTGTTCACAAATTCTCACTTTTAACTTCCATTTAGAATCAAGTTTTTAATAGGCATGTTTCCTGCTATCCCTCCTTTTGTGTAGCACACTTCATGGTTCATATAGTAGAGGATCTTCAAATAGATTATCCACCCTACCTCGGCTCTAGGCTTTCTCTCTCATCCCCTCCCTCCCCCACCAATCTGCATTAAAACTAAAATCCTAGGTGTCTGGGATCAAAAGGTACTCTAAGCTAATCTGTCTTTAGCATTTAAATTTTACTCTAAATTTATGCTTTCTTGTTTTGGACCTCTGAGAATTTTTCTTACCTCATAGTCAATTTACACTTTTAAAAAAATTTTAGCCATAAAATTTTTGTAGTGAGAAGTTTTCCAATATATTTAATCTTATTTATTGTGACATAGAACTCTCTCTGCAAATATTAATACTGGCAATTCTTTTACATAACTGTTGTAACTAATGTTCAGAGACAATGGCCCAGTGAACTGTACCTTCTGGAATTCATACCCTAGAGAAGTTTTCTCCTGTGTTGAAACTGAGCTGGTCATACGTAACTAGTAAAATGCAAGAAACTGTGACACTATATGACTCCCAAGTATAGGTGATATGAAGCCTTGTAGCAGCCTCTTGCTTGTTTTTTTGGAATGCTCATTGTTGGGATATACCTTCTTAGACCCAGCCACCATGGTGTAAGGAGCCCAACCTCCAGAAAGAGGTCACATGTAGGTTTGCTTGTAACTATCCCAGGTGAACTCCTATTCAATATCTAACAGCCAGCACCAAATACCAGTCATATAAGCAAGCTATCTTAGAAGTTTGGCTCAATTGAAACTTCAGATGACTCAAGCTTCAGCTTCCATGTAACAACTAGATATATCCCAAACAAGAATCTCTAGATGAACCCACTCAATCTTCTGGATCATGAAAGATACTAACAAATTTTTGCTTTAAGCAAGTAAGTCTTTGGATAGTTTATTACACCACTATACATTACCATATCAACAGTCAAGACTTTTTTGAATTAGCAACCCTTGTATCACTTTGAAGTGAGTTTGCAAATCTATAGTCTAACATGCTGTGTTAATATTATAGGGCATTTTAAATTTCAAACTCTTAAAACAAGAACACCTAATTTTTGTATCATATATAATTAACATACATCAATTAATAACCGACTATATGAAGGTAGATAATTAATAGAGATACTATTTACTCTAGGTATTGTTTAAATATGAGAGACATTTTAAAAACAGTAGAAGATTGTATTAGTCCATTCTCATGTTGCTGTAAAGAACTGCCCAAGACAGGGTAATTTATTAATGAAAAAGGTTTAATTGACTCACAGTTCTGCATGGCTGGAAAGGCCTCAGGAAACTTACAATCATGGCAGAAGGGGAAGCAAACATGTCCTTCTTCACATGGTGGCAGAGGAGAGACTGAGTGCCGAGCAAAGAGGGGAAAGCCCCCTATAAAACCATTAGATCATGTGAGAACTCACTGTCATGAGTGAGCATAGGGGTAATAACCACTTTTGTGATTGAATTACCTCCCATCGGGTGCCTCCCACGACATGTGGGGATTATGGGAACTACAGTTCAAGATGAGATTTGGGTGGGGACACAGCCAAACCATATCAAAGATAATGTAAGAGCACATCTTCATAATCTCAGTATTGAAAAATATTTATATCACAAGATAAAAACAGTGAAAGCTAAAAACCATAAGGGGAACAATTAATAAATTTTACCAATAATATTTTATTTATAAAATTGATAAATTTCATTTAAAACATTTGATTAATAAAATTTATTTTAATAATATGATCACGAAAAAGAAAAGGCACAAACCAGGAAAGGATATGTGTAAGACACACAACTGGCAAAGGATTGTTACAAAATAGTTTTTATACGTGTAGAAGACAAAGAAAACAACTTAATTGAATAGTTTTCAAAAGAAATAAGCAGGTATTTCACAGATGGAACACAAATGGTCAGTAAACATATTGAAACGGCACTGAACCATTAGTAATCAGATAAAAGTACACCAAATTCACAGTGGGATACTATTTAATATTGTCCAGATTGGCAAAAATTAAAGTCTGAAGAGGCCAAGTGTTCATAGAGATATAAAGTTATATCTTTTTTTACATTAGTTATAACTTTTATACATTATGGGAAGAGCATAAATTTTATATCACTTTAGAAAACAGCTTGGCATCCTCTAATAAAATGGAAGCTGAGTATACATTAGGACCCAATAGTTCTTCCTCTAAATATGCATGCCAGAGAAACTTTGCACATATACGACAGAAGAAATATACAAGAATACTGTGCAGCATTATTTATTATAGCAAAATCACACAAACAAAACTAGAAATGACTCAAAGCCCATCAGCAGTGAAACAGATAAAGAAATCATGGAATGTTCAAAGGTTGGAGAAATACAGCATGAAAATTAATGAATTCTTGATATGTACAATTAGATAATATTGACCAAACAAAGTCGCACAATGCAAACATTCTCATTCAATTTATGTACTCTTTAAAACATGAGAAACTAAACAATGGGTGTGTGTGTAGTAAAACAAAGAAAGAAAATGCTAAGAAAAATTTTCAGTATGAAAGTTCACATAAGAGATATGCTAATAAATTACCATTCAGTAGGATTCAAAGGTGTTGGTGATTTTTTGTGTCTTATGTTATCTGTGGCTACAAGGCAGTTTATTTTATTTTATGCAATTTATGTGTATTATGCACATTTGTAAAAGTGTGTAGTATTTCATTATATCCCAGTTTCAAAATGCAATGAATATTTCATTTAGCAGTGAAGTTAATCAAAAATGAAGTTTAAAAAAGAAGTTTGAGAGATAAATCAAATCCTAATCCAAGAAACGAGTAATGGAAGCAGATGTAAATATTCAGTTTCTCAAATGAGTATTTAAAAGTTAGAGTTGATACCCTCAGTCTATATAGGCTTCACTCAGCTTTTTCACATTTCAACTATAGTCATATCCCATTATTCTGATGTCATGTGTATCACAAAACCTTGCAAGGCAGCATGTACCCAGGAAGCTTACACATTGCCCAGGCCTACATGGGTTACTTGGCAGCCCAGTAGCTATATTTTCATTCTGGTTTGTATGTCAGGTTATTAGGTGTTATAGAGGTAGCATGTGACATTCGTGGCTAATAACATATTTGAGGCTTTAACAAGATTAATTTTGTAAACCTGCAAAGCTAAGAACCAGAATTTAGACTGTGAAGAACACACGGATGAATGCCACATTTTGAAATGTCTTGGGTATCAGTAAGCTGATCTCCCTAGGTACTGTATATAACCTACAGCCCCACTTTCATAATATTTATTTTCTTTATCTTCACATATAGATAGGTTATAAGTCCCTATAAAGCAGAAAGAATGTTTCATATTACTTTGCCTTATCTTCGAAGAAATAACAGTATTTTGCATCTAGTAAATGCCTGATTCATATTAATTGACTAGTTGATTGGTATGGGACTGTTGGGTACACATGCACTAATGAGTTGGCATCTATATTATACTTCAAAATAATAAAAAAGTCATTATCTATGATGTAATGCCATGTCAGCTACAAAATGCTAGCTTACTTGCAAATGTAAAACTATTGCTGTTGTTCAAGTTCAAGTAATCCACTCTTTACAAATTCAGCTCCTTTTCAGCATTCTCTGAATCCAAGGCAATCCAGAAGAGGCAATTTATGGGATCAGGGGTAGACACTAATGAAGTCAGTAACAAACATTTAAATCGTGAGAACTCCCCAAAATACATTTTCAGCAAGGGTATCATAATAACGAAGGTGATTTCAAGGCATTTTTTACGTCAGTGGCAGAACCAAACCTAGAAGATTCTAAGACAAGTGCTACTGCAACAATCAATCTCATTATTATTCATTATTATCATCTTTAGAATTGTAGCAAAGAAGAAATATTTCTAATACATCCAAGTGGAATTATATTTTATTTATCCTCCAAATTATTGTTTGTCCTGTTAATGTTTATGAAAAGAAATGTTGCATTTCCCAAATGTGGGTGAAGGGGAGGAAGGCAGCAAAACACACTGCCATGTGTGTACCTATGCAATTATCTTGCATGTTCTGTACATGTACCCCAAAACCTAAACTGCAATAAAAAAAAAAAGAAATGCTACATTTCTCACATTAGCCAACTGGGAAGCAATCACTTGCCATGAATAATCACTGGAAATATAAATTGTTTCAAGCAATTGACATATTTGTGGCCTGTGAACATTGAACACTAATAAGCAGAGCTCCAGTCCTAAAATAATTTCTCTGACTTCCAAACAATTTAACCCAGAAATATTCTGGACAGACATCCAATTGCCTGCATGAAGCCTGGAAGAGCAGTGATTTCCCATTTAGGTTTCATGTCCTTGAAGCTTGCTTCTCTTCTTGGTAGGCATCTTTGTGCCTTCTGCAAAATAAAAAGGAGAGAAGCAAGCTGGATTTTTGAAAATGTGAGAGAGTAAATGCAGAGTGACATCAGCTTTAAGCTTTCTTGCTCTATGGACAATGCTGGCCATTGAAAACAGATTTAAATTCATCAGTACCAATGCTTGTAGCAGCCTGCACAAATCAACATACAGAACCTATGCTTCGTTTTTCACCATCCTTTTTTCATTCCTATTCTTCTATCAACTTATCTAATCCAACAGAGTGGGCTCTATAATATGCCTTTCATTTCCAATATAACCATTGCAAGGAAATAAAGGACATATGGGCCAATCAGTGGCCATGAAAGTCAAGAGCCATTGTGGACTCTGCAGTGGTAGCTCAGAGGTCTCAATTTGAGCGAAACACTCTCTACCCGATCCCTGAGATATTTGTGATGTTTAATTTTCGGTGTCAACTTGACTGGATTAAGAAATACCTAGAGAATTGGTAAAGCATTATTTCTGGGTGTGTCTGTGAAGGAGGGTGTTTCCAGAGGAGACTGGCATGTAAGTCAGTGGAGTGAGTGGGAAAAATCCATCCTCAATGTGGGTGGGCACCATTTCATAGGCTTGGTTCCTCGATAGGACAAAAAGGCAGAGGAGGGGCACATTCATTTCTCTCCTCTCCTGAAGATAGGACACAATTCTCCTATCTTCATTGAACATCAGTACCCCAGACTCTCTATCCTTTGGACTCCAGGACTTGCATCACTGCCCTCTTCCAGATGTTCTCAGGGCTTTAATTTCAGGTTGAGAGTTACACCATCTTCTTCCTTGGTTCTGAAGTTTTTGGAAATAAACTGAGCCTCCATCAGCATCAGGGTGTCCAGCTTGCAGATGGCCTGTCATAGGACTTCTTAGCCTCCATAAGTGCATAAGCCAACACCGCAATAAATCTCTGTCATATCTACACAGGCATACCTCAGAGTATTGTGGATTTGGTTCCAGACCATTGCAATAAAGTGAATGTCATAATAAAGTGAGTCATGCAAATTTTTTGGTTTCCCAGTGCATATAAAAGTTATGTTTACTATAGTGTATTAAAGTGTACAATAATATTATGTCTAAAAATAATGTACATATATTAATTTAAAAATACATTATTGTTAAAAATGCTATCATCTGAGCCTTCAGTGAGTTGTAATCTTTTTGCTGGTAAAGAGTCTTGCCTCTATGTTGATGGCTGCTGAGTAATCAGGGTGGTAGTTGTTGAAGGTTGGGTTGGCTGTGACAGATTTCTTAAAATGAGACTACATTGAAGTTTGCAGCATAGATTGGCTCCTCTTTTCATGAAATATTTCTCTATAGGGTACAATGATGTTTGATAACATTTTACCCCCAGTAGAACTTCTTCCAAAATTGGAGTCAATCCTCTCAAACCCTGCAGCTTTTTCAACTAAGTTTATGGAATAGTGTAAAAATCCTTTGTTGTCATTTCAACAATGTTCACAGCATGTTCATTAGGAGTTGATTCTAACTCAAGAAACCACTTGCTTTGTTTATCCAGAAGTAACAATTCCTCACATGTTTAAGTTTTATCATGGATTTGCAGCGATTCAGTGATATCTTCAGGATCCACTTCTAATTCTAGTTCTCTTGCTATTTTTACCACATCTGCAGTTACTTCCTCCACTGAAGTCTTGAAACCCTCTCAAAGTCATCCATGATGGCTGGCATCAACTTCCTTCAAACTCCTGTTGATATTCTGATATCCACTCATGAATCACAAATGTTCTTAATGGTATCTAGAATGATGAATCCTTTTTAGAAGGTTT
This sequence comes from Callithrix jacchus, assembly GCF_049354715.1. Taxonomy (NCBI): domain Eukaryota; kingdom Metazoa; phylum Chordata; class Mammalia; order Primates; family Cebidae; genus Callithrix; species Callithrix jacchus. The sequence continues at coordinate 14,763,570 of NC_133524.1, forward strand.
TCAATTTACTTTGCCCAGCTCCATTAGAGTAATCACTGTCTATAGCAGCTATAGATTTACAAAATGTATTTCTTAAATAATAAGACTTGAAAGTAAAAATTATTTCTTGATCTGTGGACTGCAGAATGGATGTTGTGTTAGCAGGCATGAGAAAAACATTAATCTCCTGTACATGTCTATCGAGCTCTTGGGTTACCAGAACCCTTGGGTGGATTGTCAATGAGCAGTAATATTTTGAAAGGAATATTTTTTTCAGAGAAGTAGGTCTTAGAAGTGGACCTAAATGTTCAGATTAGCTGTCATCCAGGCTTTGTTGTTTCACTTATAAAGCAGATGCGGAGTAGAGTTTGCATACTTTTTAAGGACCCTAGGACTTTAAGAATGGTCAATGGGCATTGTCTTCAACTGAAAGTCACCAGCTGCATTATCTCCTAATAAAAGAGTCAACCCTGTCCTTCGAAGATTTGAAGCCAGGCATTGACTTCTATCTAGGTATGAAAGTCCTAAATGGCATCTACTTCCAAGAGAATGCTATTTCATCGACATTGAAAATCTGTTGTTTACTGTAACCCTCTTCATCAATAATCTTAGCCAGATCTTTTAGATAACTTGCTGTAGCTTCTACATCAGGACTTACTCTAACATGTTGGATTTTTATGGTATGTAGGTGGCTTCTTTACTGAAAACTTATAATCCAACTTCTGTTGGCTTCAAACTTTTCTTCTGCAGCTTTCTCACCTCTTTCAGCCTTCATGGAATTGAAAAGAGTTGTTGGGGCCTTGCTCTGGATTGGACTTTGGCCTAAAGGAATGTTGTGACTGCTTTGATCTCCAGTCCAGTCCACTTGAGCTTTCTCCATATCAGCAATAAGGCAGTTTCATTTTCTTATCATTTATGCATTCCCTGGAGTAGCATTTTTAAGTTTCTTCATTAACTTTTCCTTTGCCTTCATGACTTGGCTGTCTGTACCAGAGACCTTACTTTTGACCTATCTCAGCTTTCCATAAGCTTTCCTCATTATGCTTAATCATTTCTAGCTTTTGCTTTCAACTGAGAGACATATGACTCTTCCATTCACTTGAATACTTAAAGGCCATTGTAGGGTTGTTAATTGGCGTAGTTTCAATATTGTGTCTCAGGGAATAGGGAGAACCAAAAAGATGGAGAGAAATGAGAATGGCCAGTCGGTAGAGCAGTCAGAACACACATAACATTGATCGATTAAGTTTGCCATCCTATATGGGTGTGGTTCGTGGTGCCCCAAAACAATTACAGTAGTAACATCAAGGATCACCAGTCATAGGTCACCATAACAAATATAATAGTGAAAAAAATTGAAAGATTGTGAGAATATTGTCATTTCAACAATGTTCATAACATCCTTAGCAGGTGTAGATTCCATATCAAGAAACCACTTTCTTTGCTTGTCCATAAGAAGCAGCTCCTCATCCATTCAAGTTTTGTCATGAAATTGCAGCAATCCAGTGACATAATGTGACATGAAAACACAAAGTGAGCACATGCTGTTGGAAAAATGATGCCAATAGACTTGCTCAATACAGGATTGCCATAAATCTTCAGTTTGTAAAAAATGCAGTATCTGCGAAGCACAATAAAGCAAAGTGCAATAAAACAAGATATGCCTATATATACATATCTTATTGGTCTCTCTGGAGAACTCTAATACAGTATTATGGGTAGTTAAGAAATGGCAGTCACCAATATTGATATCACAAACCATATGGCTTAGTAAATATCATAATGGCCATGCATCCTCATGCCAGAGGGTCTTCTCACCTAGAAATCTATTGTAATCTATGGCCCTATAATGAGAAGAGAGTCTGCTTGAGACGGGTGAATCTCTCCTAAAATTCAGGAGGTGCATTTTATCAAGGTGAAATTGTCTTTATTGTTCTCTGTGAAGAAGCATCTCTAACAACAAAAGATTTGGTAAAACAGCTTCTTGTCTTCTCTAATTTGCCTCAAACCTCTACTTGGTGGGTGTCTATTGTAAATTAATAGATCTTTTCTTAACTTCTACTTCATATATTTAAGTAGAGGAAAGAATGTCTGTACTTGAGAAGGACATTTTTTTCTGTATGAAGACCTGTTCTATAAAAGTCCTGACACAGGGTATTGGTATATTAGAAATCTTTTGACTCTTTCTTTGAGGAAATTGACTCTGAGACCCTTAATATGGGTATACCATTCAACACATTTGTGTGTGCATGTATGTTAATATAATGGTAACCAAAATTTAATGGAGTATAACCACAAAAACATAATTATTAAAAGTAGTTGTAGGCATACAGTAGGCTTTCAGACACTTAAAAAATAACAGCAATCACACATAATGAGAAATAATGTTGTTCATGGGTAGTAAATATAAAAAGCATGCTGTCACATATAGATGAGGAAATTGATCAACTTACACAAACTATAAATTCCTCATTAAAATATACTGATATCAATTATTTTTCTGCCACACAGTATAGGTATTTTAAAAACTACAAAGCATTATGTATATGTTAGAGGTTCTTAAGATTTATCAATATCAGTAAATGATATTGATGTTAAGAAAGGTGTTTTTATTTGTTTATATCTATTTTTTAAAGTTTAATATGTAGCATCATATAGACCAAATATTGTATGTTGGTCCTTATGACATTATAGGATGGGTCACAATCTTTTCATTTCTCTTGTAAAAAGAGTACAAAATAAGATCGCCATATATCTCAACCAGTTATAATTTGGATAAGATAGAGGCATAGGAGAATCAGTCTTCAGTTTCCACTGCATTGCAAATAAAACCTTTTCAAAATTAAATCTTGCTATCCTTGAAAGTGGAGTTGTCGGCCGGGTGCGGTGGCTCACACCTGTAATCCCAGCACTTTGGGAGACTGAGGCTGGCAGATTATGAGGTCAAGAGAGCAAGACCATCCTGGCCAACACAGTGAAACCCTGTCTCTACTACAAATACAAAAATTAGCTGAGCATGGTGTCATGTGCCTGTAGTCTCAGCTACTTGGAAGGCTGAGGCAGGAGAATCGCTTGAACCCAGGAGGCGGAGGTTGCAGTGAGCCAAGATCACACGACTGCACTCCAGCATGGGCAACACACTGAGACTCTGTCTCAAGAAAAAAAATAAAAAAGAAAGAGGAATTGTCCAATGAACAAAGATAAAACATGAATTTTAACAGTGAGTAGATGAGATTGAGTAAATGAGATTAAAACTCTAAAAACACATCCTCAGCTCTGATTTAATGTGATTTTCAAGAGTACTCTACATGGAAATATTTTATGTAACATGTGTATTTATGTAATTATATAATACTTTGTGTTATATATGTTTTACATATTATGAGAACGAGACTGAGAGGGATTAAATGGCTTGTCCAAAGTCACATAACAAATGAGTATTAAAGGTAGAACTCGAATCAAGGATATTGAATTCATAATCTCTTACTTTGATTTTAATTTTATGCTTTAGACTGCTGAGCCACTGAACTTGGTTTCCTTTCAAATAATCATAGATCTTAACTTGTTAATTCCCTAACAAGTAGTTTTTTGAAAGAACCATTTGTGAACTATACATATGTACTTCTGTTATTTTGTTTAAGCCACAAATTTCTGGTACATATTTAAAATCGTATCCTAGTTATCAATACCATTATGATGATGATCGTTATCATTGCATGTATGGAGATACAATGGTGGACCAAAACATGTACTGTCTCTGTCCATTGCAAAGCTTGCTATCTAAGCAAACAGTCTTACACATGTATACATGCAATGATGATGAGCTCCTTGAGTCAGAGTTAGAGAGCACTATGAAGGCCTGTAATACAGTTGATAGAGTAATGCAGGTCAGGAAAGGCCTTCCAGAGATGTGAAAAATAGGCTGGTGTTAACCAAACAAAGATGGGGGCATGAGTACTTCATGGGATTAAGCAATACAGAAAGCATTAGGGACTCAGAAAAATACAAATATGGCCAGAGGGGAAGAAATGAGATGATTAGTGGTTGAGATGAAGAACAATGTAGGTATGGGCCAGACCATGTGGAACTTTTAGGTCATTAAGTAGTTTCCTTGTTCTACACAAATATCAATGAAAAGCCATAGTATTAACCAGGAGCTGTGACATAATCAGATTCTGATTTTGAACAAATCACTCTGGTTTCAGCGTACAGGATGAGGTGGAAGAAGACCAGCTGTTGGTTCAGGTAGACTAGTAAGAGGATGATTACAGAAGTCCAGGAAAGAAATGAAGATAACTCAACTGGGGTCATGGAAGTTGAGATGGAGGGAAGTGGAAAGATTTGGGAGAAAAAAATAAATAGGACTTGGTGAAGAACTAGATATGGTGGATGATGGAGAGGGAGTCCTAAAGATGGTGCCTTGGCCTTTGATTGATAACAATGAAACAGACATAGTAGAATAGGAGTAGGAGCTCGAGGAATATCTGAAGTTTGGTTTTGACACGAGGAGTTTGAGGAGGTTTTGAGAAACCCATTAGGAATTATTTAGAAAGCAGCTGGATGTATAGGTCTGGGTAGAAATATACCTTTCTGTGTCATGTGTATAAAATATAATGGAAGTTAAATTACCATAATTTTGTCTAAGCGAGTGTAGTGTGAGAAGAAGAGACAGCCTAGAATATAGCCTTTAGGAAATCCAACTTTTATAGACCAGGTAGAGGAGGACATGCCTGCCAAGAAGACAGAGGCAATTCAGGAGTACACTATGTCATAGGGTCAATAGAGGGAAGTGTTTCAAGAAGGAAGAAAAGGCCAATGACATTAGGTACCATGGAAATGTCAAGTAAGATGAGAACAGAAAAATGTCTTTTGGACTTAGTTACAAGAAATTCACTGGCAAACTTCGAGCTGTTTCTGTGGATTGATAGGGCTGGAATCCAAATTCAGGAGAGCTGAGAAGTAAAATGAGGAGGCTAAACTAAATCCTCTCTAATGTCCCTTACAACTCTACAATAATATAATGTTGTGATTTCATGCTGCCAGCCAGTCTCCTTTTGTCACAGATTTCCTTACTTATCCTACTCCTGGTTAATAATACAACTCTTGTTAAAAGAAATGATTTACAAAGACTATATTACTTTAGGCATCATTACAACCTTAAACAAATTTGAGACAAATCATTTTCTTCTATCTTTATACCTATATTTTCTTTTGGAAAGAATCTTGAACACAAAAAAACTTGTACTGTTTTTCCATGTCAAACCAATTGGAGAAATGTTTCCAGGAATTGATTTTATTTTTTTGGGTCAGCACTGCAGGGATAAAATCAGCTCTAGAGTTTCCATGTGGATGAATTTGGAAGCGAACAAATTTGAAGCTGCAGTCCAGGGATGTCTCACACTACATCATACTGTTTTTCTTTTAAACGGAATCATTTTTTCTAGGCTTTGAAAGTTAAGAAAACACATTCGAAGAATTGATTCTGTATGTAAGTAGAATGCTTGGGCACTACTGCATTTCATCTAAAAAGAAATTCCTATATGTTCACTGTCTTAGTGGGATAGAAATCTTATGAAAAGGCGTACAGACTCTTGTTACTCAAAGTGTGATCTGGGACAAGCAGCATCAACTTCAGCTAGGAACTTGTTAGAAATGCAGAATCTGAGGCCCCACCCCAGACCTTCTGGATCATAATCTGCATTTCAGTAAGATCCTCTGGTGATTTATATTAACATTAAAAGGTAAAAAGAACTTGCCATTTTTTTTCTCAGAATCTACTTCTTAAAAACATAGAATTCACTGTTACTCTACTATAATATTTAAACTAATCCAAAGTTAGTCATTTATGGAATAAAAATTAATCATTTTTTAAAAATTAAGACCTACAGTAAAGTGCATAGGTGACTAACAAGGAATATTGAACAAACAAAAAGTAGATTACTCTCCTAGCTTATGGTAGGACATGTATTTTTCACTCCCCCTTCTCAGGAGCTGCTAATTATCTGCATTGTACTATTTACCCTTCCTCTTTTATATTAATAATAGTATTTGTAATTTTAATTTAAAATAGCAGGGTTATCTGCCATAGTTTCTTATGGACTTATGAACTTCCACTATTTTCAGTCCCTTTAGCTAATTTAGGAGAATAGCATATGCACTTTGTTACATGACTGTTCCTAGTGATTAACATCTGGAATGGGCGGATGAACTGAACTCCCAGTCTCACTTTTCTTTGCTTTATTTCTAACATGGAGCCCGGCTGTAACCTTTAACCAGGGTAAAAAAAGATTGCTACTGCCCCCTGCCGGCCCATTGTCTCTTCCTTTTCTACAAATCTGTGACTTGATGCCCAAGGATTTTGAGCCACTAAAGAAAGCCCAGTTGGAAGGGGCTTTCCCTAGTAGAGAGGTAGAGAGATCCTTTGGTAATAGGCGGCTAAAATCAAATGAAAACATTAAAAAGGCGAGGAAAGCAAAAAGGACTTCTAAATTAAATTATCGATCTTCATGAACCTTATTCTGCACACGGGCTTCTCTATGCCAAAGAAATGTCCCCTTCTCTTCAGCACAGGACTCCACTTTTTGCGTCCGGCTTCCACTGACAAAGAGTGACCCGTCCACACCCTTATTATAATTTCAGTACTCTGAATCCTGTTCTCTGTTTCCCTCAATTTTGTTTTACCACGATTAAACCTTATTCCCTTCTCTTTGCTGCTTCAAGCTCCCGTCCCGCCCACCCACGGACAGGCTAGCATTTCTAGGAGCTCAGACCCCACCTCCCTTACTCTCTCCGTCTCCTAACCTCTGTTCTCTTCTTGCCGTCATCGCACCCCCTTCAGTACCCTCTCACTGAATGGCCAGTCACTCTTTGCCTTTGAACAGCAGGCATGTCCCCTCTTGAATGCTTCTCCCCGACCCCCGCCCCAAGCGACTGAAAAAGGAAACATGCGCACTTCAGAGCTTGGAGCTGTCCGAGTGCTGAAATTTATAGGCTGGGTAAGATCACGTCTCCGTCTCTTTCTATAGCCCTCATTCCAGCACAGGATCTCAGCAATTTTCCCCTCTTCTCTCCACCCACTCCAGCGCACAAAGTCCTTTCTTCTCCCTCATTTACAACTTCTTTTTACAAGGGAACATTTTCTAGAAAAAGGGCTTTGCTAAACAGAAAAGATATAAAACAAAAGCCACAGCTACCCGACTTCCAGCATGGCATTGTCACCAGCCCCCTTTGCATGGTGATGCGATTAAGGTAGCAGCATTTTTATTACTCAGGAAAAGCAGCTGGGGGATTCATCAGTTCTGAGGCTTTGTCTTTCCTGGGTTAACTGATGGTCCCAAGCCTCAGTTTGACCTGACCATGATGCCCAAGATTGGCACTTTTTCTTTTTTCTCAGCAAACTGTACAAAACCAAATCTCTCTTTGATTTTAAAGGAAACTAGATTCCTGCCAGATTTTGAATCTGGACAATAAATAGATACTTTGTCCTAACATCTTTCTGGAATCATTTCGGGATATTTTCCACAAGCAACACAGAAACAGGAATGAACCGGCAGCTAGTGAACATTTTGACAGCCTTGTTTGCATTTTTCTTAGCGACAAACCACTTCAGGTAGGTGAAACGACTTTGCATGTTGATATTTAAACTGTTTAAAAGAGAATGTGTCATACAATTGTTATCTATTTCTCTATGCCCTAGACCATATTATGTTGATCTTATAGAGGAAAGTTAGATATCTTTTGTTCATTTAAAAAGCCTAATAATAGTGGGAGGGTGGTAAATTTTCGCAAAAGCAAGTTTTATAAAGCATAGCCGCACTCTATGCAATTCAACACAAATTTTCACAGCCAATGTGATATTAAGGTAGTCGGATAAGTTGCATGCTCTTTACAATTCTATATAAGGGTGATATTTTTGCTTTCAGATTTTTCTGAAAGTGATTTAAAGGGATTATTTGGTATAGTGTTTTTCATATGATAAAATAATTGTATTAATTTGGCAGAAGCATGCTCATTTTAGATAAAATATAAAAGGTCCCTAATTCTCAGTCAACTTGGGACTTTGATTATATTTCAGAAACTAGAAACTTACTATGAGAACTACAATTCAGGAATTTTCTTGAAATATCAAAAATCTCTTTTTGCTTCTATATTCTATTCAATCTGTTTGGAAATTGATTGCCTACCAAAATTTAATTAATATGACATATTTGTATTTATGTACATATAAGAAATTGAGCATGCACAATTAAAACAAGTGAGAAATTACTATTTTCATGTTTGCATTTTCTACATAGTTTACTAGTTATCGAATCAGTTGATACCTCAAAATATCAAATCATTACCAGTAAGTTAAATAGTCATTCAATAACAGGGGGTCTAAGACTCCATAGAGATAGGAGATGCTCTTAACAACACAGTATAGGACTCTAAATTTAATTTTCACTAAATATTATGGCATTTTTTCACAGAACCAAGATAAATGGAACACATAGTAATAATGCTATGAATACTGGGAAAACCCACTATGTTCCTTTCAGGTTTACACCTCCTACTATGATTAAGAAAAAATATAGGCTGGTTTTTATTAGAATCATCATCATCATCATCATCACCACCACCACCACCACCACATGATAATCAAATAATATTTGATTAATCAGATGAATCTGCATATGAGAAAGTGAGTATTTATGTATGATTATATCAATTTTTAACTCCTACAAAATTTATATCATCTTTGCACTTACTTTGAATACCCCTTTGAAAAACTGGCAAGAATGTGTTATTTTCTTAGTGATAGAATAAGACTATTTGTTAAACTATTGAAAGCACAGCTTGTAAAATATACACTTTAGGGAAGAAATTTCAGTTAACCACTATGTATTGTGGAAGAATTTTGCTACAAACCAAATATGCCCTTTTTAATAAGCTCTTTATTACTTTTAACAGGAAAATGAAAATCTGAGAAATTTTTCACTGAATTTTAGTGTTTTGATAAAAAAGCCAAAATGATTTAGAAGTGTGTTTTTATTAATATTTTTAAGTCAACAATTTAAATGCTTGTATATAAATAACTGATAAAAGAAGTCACAGACATGCTCATTGTTGACCTATTTTAAAATGAAATTAAATGTTCAAATGAAGGTTCTCTTTTAGATATCACATTGAAAAATAGTAATAGTTGATAGCTGGATTAGAACTAGCAGGTGGTAAAATAAGCAATGAAATAATAAGTTTGTTCTGCCCATATTATTATATATTTCTTATAAAAGGCAGAAGACTTATATTTAGGGCTGAAATGCTGAAACAATTTTTTGAGGCATAGAGAAGTGATTTTAAGACAGTCACTTGAATTTTTAAAATTATCTCATTTCTCTGACAACTCTAGATAGAAATAATTTTAACTATATCTACATAAAATCTACAATCTAAAACTAAATACTTTGTCTTTTCTCAAGCATCTTATGGTTAAAGTTTGGAGATGTAGGAGATGTGATTCAGGATTTATAGTTCTCATCATTAAAAGTTAACTTTAGAACCATGTACAAGTTCAGAAGTTGGCCGAAAAGTTTGGATTTTTCTAGTTTTCTTCAGACTAACATGTCAAATATCTTTACCAAAATGTAATGTTAAAAATGCAGTGAGCATTTGTGCTCAAGGGATGAAAATGAAACCGTTGCTAACAGAGTTAATGATGTGTTTAGGGCGGCTTTCTGCAAAGACCATGACTCCAGATCTGGAAAACAACCTTCACAGACCCTATCTCCTTCCGATTTCTTGGACAAGTTAATGGGAAGGACATCAGGATATGATGCAAGAATCAGGCCAAACTTTAAAGGTATGTTCCATTTTAACTTACGTTAAGCCTTTAAGAAATCTTCTAGATGTTTGAATAGTTAACTCCGAAAAACATTTTCAGGGCTTTTAATTATAAAATGAAAATGACAATTACAGTGTTCATTTTATTTAGATATTCTTTTGCATTAGTTACTGACATTTACATTTTGCTCGTCGCTTGCCACATTTGAAAACTTTCCTTGTTTGTGTTCTATTTCATGAATAAAACTACTGTCATAGTCCCTGCTTTTTCTTAAGTGGAAGTGTGGCTGAAAGTGAATACAGAGCAAGTGATAGACTTGACATCCCTGAATATCTACCAGGACGCATGCAAGATTCAGTGGTTACACCAAAATATTTGGTTTTGATTATAAATAACTACATCAGAGTGGAGTTTGAATCTCTATAAAATATGCCACTTTACATACTTCCAGGCCTCTTTAATTTTTAGACTTTGTAAGAAGAGGTTCTAATTTTTCATTCCCTTTTGTTTAAGCATTCTCATTGTTTATTTGAAATTGTTTGTTTGAAATCAACAAAGAAGATCACATAATTGTAAAGTGCACATGTCAAAGGTGGTGGATACTTTCTTTGTTCAATTAGAAGCAAACCAATGTTTTTTTTTTTTTTGTTGAACATTACAAAAATATAGTTAATAGTCTCTAGAAATGTTTTTTAAATATATTTAGTTTAATTTTATTCTGAATCAGGAAAAAACTAATAAGAACCAATGATTAATAATTGAATCATGTTGAGGTTTTAATTTTTAAATACATAGTTTAAGTGACATTGTCTTTTATCTTGTAATGAAATTTAACATAAGGCATTGTGAGGTGTTTATAACATTTTGTAAAAGGAGAAACTTTTAATGTTCTTGATATTATGTAGCAATCATGCACTGTGTTAATTTTGTTTCTTAGCCATTTAATCACACACTTTTCTTCAGTGTGGATTAATTTTTATTATTGAAAAATATAAGCATAAAACTGAATTCTAAATTCATTTCTTCTTTAAATGTTACACCTCTGAATATACCCAGCTATGGGCACATTTTATAAGGAAATATGTCAGAATTTTGGTGAAACAGTATTTTTTAAGTATCCCCAAGAGAGACAACTGAATTACATTCGGAGATCAATTTTTCTGAGAAAAAAAAATCTTCATGTTCATCCCATTTCTTAGTTTTGTGATCATTGCTTTGGAAGTCAATATCTGAAATAAAATCTTGTGAGTAACAAACTAAGAACCAGCTTTCAATGGGATTGCTCATTCATATATTTACCCACTAAGCCGCTCAACAACTTTTGAATTTGGACTATCTGCAAAATACTAACTGTTGGGTGCTTTGTAAAATTGGGAGATGAAACAGTTTAGGTGCTTCTATTAAAAATTTTAATGGAGGGAGATGTTACATGAATACTTTTAATATTAGATAGAAATAGGAAAGTACCATTATTAAGTATAGATAAATTGCTACAGGATTCCAACAAATGGAAAGATAATTTCCTATTAAGATATTCATGGAAGGCTTTATAGAGAAGGTCAGAAATAGAAAACTGTTTCGAGTTTACAAGCATCTTGTTTCATAGCTGTTATTTATTTCTTTCTAGAAATACTTTTTCAAAAGGGCAGAAAAGTACAAAGGGTAATTAAAAAAACACCCATGTTGACATTGCTACTTTAAGTGACCCCAGAAGAATGAGCTATCATTTCCACGTCCATTTTTTTCCTGGTTCTTCTGGGGATATCACCTTTGGGAAATGACATTAATCATGGTACCAAAAGGAGGAGAATGTCAGGTTCAGCCACGTGTGGCCATGTTTTCTTTGATCTATCTACTACTTAAAAGCCTAAGTACAGGGTGTTTTAATGACTTATAAAAAAGAAATAGGGTGGATATCACTGAAGACTCTAACATTAATGGGCTTCATTGAGTTTTATCTCCCTCTCCCTTTAATTCTCTACTTCAATAAACCACTGCTACCTCTTCACAAAATTTATTTACATAGGCCATTTATATCAGCTTAATTACCTGACTTATCCCAAAGTTCTCTTCGTTTGGGGGAGCTTGATTACTTCTGGATTTAAAACTCTTCTTATTATTTTAGACTGAAATCATTTTTCTTGATGTTCCCATGGAATGTTATATGTCTAATATGACCTTTCTACATATTTATATTTTATCTATCCACTCCCTGAGAGGGCAGGGAAGTACCTTACTTTATATATAAATACATAAAATATTGGGAATGTAGGAAAAATAAGTTATCCTTTTCTCTAGGATACGGAAATCAGAACCAAGACAGAGAGGAAAAGCTGGATAAATTATAAAGATTAGTGCTTCCAACTAGTTGTTGTAATAGAATGTGAGGGTGGTAACTTTTGAGAGATCAGCCAGTATTCACAGTGGCAAGCAAAGATGATCTTAGCTTAGGTGGGGAGAAGGAAAGAAAAGACAGAGATAATAGGGAACTTGTAACATGGAGGAGGCTTACACAAACACTGTAATACTTGCCATAGTTGATTTGCAATGTATCAATGAGGACTTTTATAAGTAGGTAGAATTGAAGGGAGATTAGGAAATGTGATTGAATATAGAATAGTGACAGTTTCCCTGTAAATGCAAAAAAGCACTTGACTGTGATAACTATAAATATGATGGTGATGATGATATTGATGATTAAAATAATGGTGACTGATAAGACAGAAGGGCAAAATTTGACCACCAGAATAAAATCAAGAGCCAAATATGTGCCATTGAGGTAAATGGAATGGTTATTCTAGAATTCTTATTAAATATTAGCATATTTCTCTGTTTTCCTTGCTGCCATGCATTGGCAAGGGAAAAAGAAATGCGTAAGTGTAATTGTTCTTATTGGAAGGAATTTTTCCTGTATCCTTCAAGTCAGTAAAATATTGCATGTCAATTCCATATCCCTGATGGGCTTTGAAAGATGTAATAATGGGCATATATATAAGGAGGAAAATGGATGTAAGCTAGAAAAGATAACCAGAAATGATTCAGACTTAGAGTTTGTAATTGAGAGACATTCTTAGAAACTATCGGGAAAAAATAGCTTTTCTGATGTGTTGAAGCACAAGTGTATAAACAAAGGCATGAGTCAGAGTTGCCAATTGAATTTCATCTGTAAGATCCATAGAGACCTGTTTCAGATCTTGTCAAAACATACATTTCAAAATCCTCAATTCAGATAAAAACACAAGCTATGTCCATTCACAATTACCTGTTCTGAAACCATGGTGAATGTTGATTCTATATCAAGAGATGAGCCTCTTTTCAAATCACTTAGGTGATTTGTCTCATTTTATATTGAATTATGGTGTTATTCCATCATCCTATCAGATATTCTTCTGTCAGTATTATTGCATCTTGAAAATGCCACATTAAACATTAGGCTTTTGATGAAATGTTCAAATCTGGGCAAAATGCATTAGTTCTGTTTCTTTCTTTTTGAAACAAAGCTTTTTTTCTATTTTAATGAAATTTTCTTTGAAAATAAAATTAACTTAGAGTTACATCCTAGTTTTCATCCCAATGTGAATAAAAATATTTCACTCTAACATTCTTTTTAGGATAGGATCTAGAGTAGATAATGCCAGGAGATAATTATTCATTCCACTTCTTTGTGCCTGCCATGCACACTATTTTTTCCCACATCTAGAGACCTAAGTTGGAAAGTGTAATGTGTGACATTAAAACCTACATTTGCATGAAATATGTTTTTCTGCAATTTCCAAAGGCTTAGCAGCTCAAGAGGTGTTTCAAGTGTCATAGATCCACTTCCATTAAACCAGAGGTCTTCAGATTTTGCCGCTTGAAAATAATCCTGTCTGTAGCCAAGTGGAGCCAAAGTTCAAATGTTGTGAATACCAACCCCTGTAGAAGGTGCTTGAGCACAAGTGTCCAGCAGGGATACTTGGAAAGGGCGCTTCTTTTAGTTAATGATAATGCAACCCCAGCATCGCCATTTCTTTGATCAGCCTGGTGGGCGTCAGACGCTACTATGGATCCTGAGAAAAAAGAGCAAAATGCTTGCAAGTGTCAGCAGCATTGTGCCTGAGTGCAGAAAGTAGCAGAATCCTCAAGGCACCTGAAAAGGTAACTTCATGGTCATGCTGACTTTGTGGTTTTATTAGGAAATATAGACAGTATTTGGTTCAATTATAAATCACCTTGGAAGTGATTATGGAATTATCTGGATTATCTGCTTGACAGTTACCTTCTTCACAGAAGAATTCGTATTCTCCCTTAATTCTAGGTCTCCCTTAATTAATCAAGAGGCTTGAGGTAAATCACTCCTTAATGGCTGAGATGAAAAAAAGTCCTAATGGTGCTAAGCTCACATTGAAACATGAGAGTCATTGTTAAAAAGTATACAGAAAAATGAGTTTTCAGGTGTCTGTGAATGTCAAGCATGAGTCATAGTTGTCAATTATAAAACTTTTAAAATGATATGAATATAGCATATGATTTTTTGAGACACTATCTTTTAATTATGAAAGCAGTCATTTTAAAATGGCCTAGAACTAAGCCCATTTCTGAGACAGCTGACACTCCCATTAGGGAAATTACTCTTGGCTGAATACATAGGCTATAGTTATCAGTGGGAACCATTCATTGAGGAAATTAAAGGACAACTAAGGGAGAATTGAAAGAAGGAAAAGAAGAATAGATTTATTTTAGGATAAATTATTATAAATTGTAATGTAATTTACAATAATGTGTCTATATATATACACAATGCTGTGTTTGTATATGCAATAGAGTGTCCCTAAAAGATACACAAGAGAGTAGAAATATCAGATGCTTCTGAGAAAGGGGACTGGATGCCAGGGAGACATGGGTAGGAAGGAAAGTTACTTCTCTCTGTGTGCTTCTTGAATGCTGATCATTACATGTATTTCTAATTCAAAGGGGTAATTAATTGTTAAGTACTCCTAAAGAGGTAAAGCTGAAGGGAGCTCCTCTCTTGGGTAGTATGGCACATGGTGGCAGATTAGAGTCAATGTCACACTTTAAGTGCAGTAACATGCATGTGGCCTGATTTCAATAGTGCCCAAGCCCTTGAAAGAAATCCCTTGCCCAATAACTATTTTAACCTAGCTTGCTACTATAATGGCTAAAATTACAACACTGTTGCTTCTGTTCTTGGATTAAAGATTTTATCTCATATTAAAACCACATGATGGAAATGACAGTAAGCCCAATTAGTCATTTGCCCCATAATTTGAATGAGAGTATTTGGTTGTAGTCTGGCACTGGGGAAGAAATACTGATGGTGCAAGGCATTATAGAATAAGACAATAGGAGGAAAAGGTTATTGAAAGGAAAAGCTGGGAGTAACAAAGGGGAACATATATGATAGTTTCATTCAGAGATGGTATTAATGTAGATTTTTGAACATCCAAAAATCACTGGCTGTGTCACAATTTATTATATGAATGTGTTGGCTGGTGTTCATACAGCTTTTGCATGCTGTATAAATACCAACCAACACATTTGTATGTACTAGGCTCCTACTATGGGCCCACAAGGTTTTTCAGGAATTTGAAGTGGCATCAAGAGGGCATCTACAGAATTCTAATGCACCCTGGTAAAGCATATTCCAATAAGTTTGTCAGCATGTCTTTCATTCCAAGATGACAGCATAGTATAGTGGAAAGAGCCCTGAACTTGCATCCAGAAGACCTAGATTAGGTTTATGTCCTGGTTCAGCCATTTTTAAGAAAAGGTGTCTTCACTGTCTGTGCCTCAGGTTTTTTTCTGCCTTTACCTACCTCATTTGGATTGTACTGAGGATCAAATGATATCGTGAGTGTTATTTGTTTTTCACTGTTACTATTATACAGATAATTTGAATTATTGCAATTCCTCCATTTTTCTTTTATAGCCAACACTTACTTTGTATTGTGAAAGCTTGATCTTTATGATGATTAGGTCCTCACAGCTGCTCCATTTTCTAAATGGAAAGAAACAAGTTAGAGACATTCTGGCATCTTAGATTCCTACCAGAGGAACCATAATGTAGATGTCATATGCCTCAGTTGGTTTTCCTTTTATTAGTTCAGTGGGAAAATTTCCAACCTGAAATGGCTATTTTACATTCCTAAATATAAAACAAAGAGGGAGCCATTTGTGGGAAGGAATATCTTTACCCATTCAAATCCCATGCCTGATTATTTTGTTAGACTCCTTTTTAAAAATAAACCAAGTAAGAGACATAGAACAAATTTCACCTAGTCCTATAAAGGAGGACCTTCAATTTAACTGTAGATAATATGACTGCCATTTCTGATGTATTTTCTTATCTAGTTACTATTAGTTGTAAGGTTCATTGCATAATAGTGCTGAATTAATTTCCTGTTTTAGAATAAGCATTTAAAAGAGAGCATTTTGTCTCACAACATGGCAGGTTAAGAGTACCAGAAATGGAAGCCCATAATTTAGTCTTCGAGTAAGCACTGCACTGCTCCTTGGTTGATTCTGGATGACCCTGTATCCTCAATTTTCATTATTGAATGAACTTAAAATTTTATCCTGAGTTTATAAAGCTTGCTGATCCTCCATGTCCTAAAGGATAAATCAGTCAATTTTGCTGATAATCTGAGGCTTCATTTAGAAAAAGCTAATGGCATCAATATTCAGGTCTCTGAATGGAGAGTATGTGTTCAGTTGGGGCAGTTAGGTTTAGAGCGAGAAAAAATAGTCATTAGTTTGTTCTTGATGCTGTTGGATATTTTTCTTCTTGTGTTGCATCACACACTTTGGAAAAGGATCTTAAAAATAGAAATATGTCCGACCAAGCTTCAATAACAAGGTCTTTGGAAGCCTTCTGGGCTTTCTTTGGAATTAATGCCTAGGAAGCTGTCCTGACTGTTGCAAGAAGCATTTGCTCATTGACTATTTTCCTGAGTGGGCTACTCTGAATACTTATGACTGATTACAGACACTTTCAACCATGCAGAAGCCACTAAAGGAAGCATATGAGCAAAAGGCATAGACCTCAAATGGATATTCTAAAGTGTGCAGTACATATAGGAACAAAGTCACTATGTTACTCACTTGGAGTCTAGTTTGGCCAGCCAACCAAAGTGGTTTTGAGGCAAATACAAGAGAGAAGCTAGACCCTCTCTTAGACTCATGCTATGGCTTGTGTACCCAACATTCTATTATTAACATAATACACCAAATGGTGGCTCTATAAACTCATCCAAAGGGGCAAAATGAATTCTGGATTCAGTAAAAATATGAAAGTCCATAGGCAATTATCTTTTGAGAAAAAGCATCTTCACCTATCTGTGAAGTATGTGTCTGACTGAATAAGACTTGTTTTCTATTTTTTCTTTTTTTCTGATGAGGGTGGAACATATTTTCTTGTGGAGAAAAAAAGCCATACTTGCCTATGCACTGTCAAAGCAATAGGATAAATTTGTGGCAAGGAGGCATAAATGTGGGCACAAAAAATTACATCTTTATATTTGAGTCCAAACACACAGTTCATTTGTTAATTCTCTTAATAAGTAATTAGTGACTAGTCATCACATGCCAGGTGCCATTGTTAGGTGCTAAGTACACAGCAGTAAATAGAAATGTAAGCTTTTAAATGTCAGTTCTCACTATTACTATCTCACTTCAATAAAAATTGGAATATAATTTGTAGGTTAAATGCTGTATTATCTAGGATTTTTGCAGGAAAGAGACTACAAATTTTTATGATGTAAGAGAAAAAACAGCCCTTAAAGGGAGAGTGTAGTATTCTGGGACTATCAACAGTAGACCTGAAGAAGCAAGGGAGGGACTGATTATCAGAACCTGGTGAAGGCAGTTAAATAGAAGGGTCACCCAATAAATCCTGTGGAATAATGTAGTCAATTTGTGCTATCCTAGCAGGGAGTAAGCCTGGGAATAAATATCTAGACCTTATTCTCCTCCTGTTTTCTGTTATCCTGTGGGATCCTTTCATTAGCCAGATTCAGCTAACAGAGAGCAAGGGAGCCCATTGATACAAACCCGGAAGGAGAGCTTCTGGGATACAGAGAATAGAAGACAAGAGAGGGGGTGGGGTAGGGGAATGGAAGGCAACCAGCACAAATGTCAACCTATGAGCAAACTCACCCCTCACCATTCAGGTGGTTGAGCAGACATCTCCAACACCGATGACAAATTCAGTAAGCATTCCTTTATCAGTCTGGAGAAAAGCAGAGAAGAGAGAGAAATATAGTATAATGTGATTGTTCCGTCTCCTATATGGAAGAGGTGCAATAAATGGACTGGTGTATATGTGTGTGTGAGAGAAAGAGAAAAGGAAGAAAGCAGGGAGGGTGCAAGTGGGGGGAGGAGACGGAGGGGTATGAGAAATAAAGGGAGAGAGATAGGAAGAGATGGGGGAAAGAGAGGAAAAGAGCAAGGGAGAGAGAAAGGAAGGGAGAAGGAAAAAGATCTTCCTGTGGAGCATATGAAAATAATACGATTTCCTTTCTGTCTGATTTAATATATTGCTAATATTAATGTGCTTGCCCCTACAGTAATTCCCTCCAGGCTCCCCAAACCAGGTGTTGTAGGTTTAGATTTGAGCATAAGATTTAATGCCAAGTCTCTTTGGGGCAGCATTTTTGAGATAAATTCTTTCCCTTCATGCTGTTTTGTTCTGCATAGACCTGAAAAAAGAGTGTTAGAAGAAATGATTGGGTAAGGGGTTAAAAAGGCATGAAGACCAGGGCAGAGTAGTGTACATTTCCAGGAAATGGGGAGTTCTGGGAACAGTTGCTCATTTCCCACTCCTTGGCTGGTTTTATTATCACACTTGAAATACAGCTACTTATCTTGGCAATTCTGCTACTTTAGGAAAAGCCCAGGACTACTTTACCACACAATATTTTTTTCATTTTTAAAACACATGCACATAAAAGGAAATATAATGTATCTTCTTCTAATTCATTTGCCTTTAAATACTTCAAGATGTTCATTTCTAAGAACCACTTCATGACCAACAAGACAGTCAAGATTTATTTTATAACACTTTCTATTAGAAAAAGCATTTTGCCCATTCCCTACCACCCAAATAAATGTATTTAGAAAACAAGGGAATCTGTTTATTTATATTTGAATCCCAAAGTCTCTGAAAAGTGAGTGAGGCACACATTTGGCAAACCACACTTTAACAACTCAAGTTAGATGTTGTAATTCTGGATAATTTATAAATATAATGTGTGGTGGACACTGTGGATTTCTTATATTCTACTTTTTCCTTTGAATTAACTCTGGTTTATTACATGAACTTTGTATGTAGTATGCCAAATCAAAGGATTTAGGATTTAATACTAAAACAAATTAGCAACCAACCAGATGTGTTTCTGAGGCCATGTTTTTCAGAAGACCTGCTTCAGAACCACCTGAGAGTCTGGTTAAAAATGCAAATCCTGGGCCCTACACCACTCCATCTACAAACCATATGGATGATGGGATCTTGGAATATTCATTTTGTCAACTTAAAACAAATCTATAAATTTGGAAAAGGAAAGGATACTTTATTTCTTGTAAAATGTTACAGCCTGCAAAGTGGCCATCCTGCAGGCTGGGAAGCATGTCTTTGGCCAACACCAGAGACAGGTATGTCAAAGGAGGAGGGGTTGGCTAAACATATATATTCAACAGGATACAGAAGGCTATGAATATTCACAAAGGTAGTTCTGATGCATGTGTATAAAGCAAGCATGCATGTAACATACAACCCATGTTCACTTTGTTAACATTTAAATGTATTACAATTAGGGCCTATATGTCAAAGGGCCTTTTTAGGACACAAAGACATGCAAAAATGATTTCTGTAAACCAGGTAGAATCATCAGTCCATGGTTGGTGATGGTCTTCTTATTAGGAGGCAGTTACTGAAATGAGTCTTGTGTCTGGTCAAAGCTGTAGTTATAATTGATGGAATAGGGGATCATTTAGTCAGCATCTGTGAATTGAATGAGTTACAATGGTTTAATATTTCTTATCTTGAGGCCAGTGCTTATTTAACTGCTAGAGAAGAAAAAAAAAACACCTTGTGGCAGTTCGAACATAGTTTGTTCTTTAAGTATAGGGTGCAGGACTTACCCCTTGCCTGGCATGGTTTTAGGTCCTATATATAATTTGGCATCTCATTGCCACAAACAGTTTGTTCTGTCAGTCTTATGATCTCTATTTTGACATTAATGCTGGTCAGTTGTTATGTCTAAACCCCAAAAGAGAGGAGGTATAATGAGTTGTGTCTAACCTCCTGTCCCATTGTGGCTGGGAACTCAATTTTAAGGTTTTTCTGGAGTTACCTTGGCTACAAGAGGATCCATTCAGTCAGTAGGGTCTTAGGATTTTAAGTTTAAACTTTAACAAAGTTAAGACCTACAGGACTAGAATAAGAAATTTTTTGCCCTTATATCGGAAGGATGATACCTTCTTTATAGTATTTTCCCCAGGATCATATATCCCCATATTGTTTTACCAAATGAGGGTGGAAAATTCCACAAGAGAAAAAAAATATCTAAATTGAGACTCATGAGATCTGGTTTTAACTCCAGTTTTGACATTTATGACCTGGAGTATGCCACTTAACTTCTCTGGGATTCACTCTTATCATCTGCAAACTACAGGACTTAGAACAAGATGTCTCTCTATTTCATTTCTAACTTTCATGGTCCCTGGTTCTAATAGTCTAAATTAATATTTGAGTATGTCCTTTTGTAAATTGTTGACTCACCCACAGAATTTGGATGTATCCAGTCTTCCTAGATAATAAGTTTCCTCTCTGGGGAATTATTAATTCTGTCCAGCATTTTTCACAGTTGTCTCTACCTTATTTCAACTCCCAATATTTCAAGAATTGTTATTGCAGGGAAGACCCTGGAAACTTATGAGGAGATCACTGAAGAAATAAGCTATTACAATTTTTGCCTTGCTCTTGGTTTGGAGATAGCAAATTCATGTACAAAGCCTGCTTCTGGGAAATGTAGCTACCAAGTTTATTTAATTCAGCATCTGGCCAAAGATGTTTCCCAAAACACTAGTCCTGTGAAATGTTCTTTCTAATATAAGTTTTTAAAGGTAAAATAAGTATAGGAAATTAGGCAAAATATCCTCTGAGAGAGACCAAATATCCATTAGCATATTAAAAAGGTGTGAGAAAATATGTAGTAAAAATAAATACACAAATAAATATTTAACAAACTTTTACACAGGGGTTTGCCCGATATTCACTTGATCACAGATTCCTTATAATAAGTAACATCCTGGAGAACTAGTGTTTTACAAATACTTTGGAAAATGTAGTCTTGGTAAAATCCAGAAATCTAAACAAATTTTGCCATGAAAATAGATGATGATGATGGAAAACTTAAATATATATAAAACATAATAATTTGCTAGAAAGAGAATATTCATAAGACAGAGAAGGCCCTGGTGTTCAGTAAATGAGGCTTTCATTTTGATGGTCAACATTAGCATTATAATGCCACAAGAGAATTACTCTACAAGTTAGAATATTATTTCAGTATACTTTTCTCCTGCTTTACCTACATGAATAAATAAACAAAAGGTGACGTTTTGAAAAGCATAGAGAAAAAAAATTAGTCAATACATCAGAATCCTTTGATCTAATCATCACCTTCTGTTTCAGTCTTTATGATTTACAAAAGCTGAGTGACAAATATACATTTACACAAGTGACCTTTAACCTTGAAGTAGAGACATTTCTTCAGCAGGATATGACAAAGTCTCATACCTGTATGAAGAATTTTCTTCTGGATTGCCATCTTCTTTTTTATGCAGCTTTCAAAAATGGGTAAATATTGTAGTTGTGCAATCTCCACTTGTTTGCTGAGAATATTTTTTCCATCACTTCCTTGGAATGAAATTTTCAAAATTTAAATCTACACTAAAAATCTCATTTAAAATTGAAATTATGCAATATGTATCTTAAATAACTTGTGCAGATTTGAGATTAACTTTCTATTTATTAGTATTAAGGCATATTCTAAGTTTCTCTGCTTAAAAATGATAATGTTTAATATACTTCAATATATAAATTCCTAGGAAAAGCTATTGAAAATTATGTTCAATGAAGATGGATGCAGAAAATGAAATACCTTTGAAATATCACTAAATGCCTAGGGAAAGGATGGTTATATGTAGATATTCTTAAATATAATATATACTTAACTTTTAAATTACTAGTTCCTCCCCCATACTTTCTCTGAGAGTGTTTGTCAAGTAAGCAAGCATGATTTTTTTCTTCCTTCTTTTCACTCCAGGCTCTTAGCAAGAGATAAATAACAGAGTAGGGGCAGTGAAATAGTGAAGCCACCTCAGACTTAATCAGTGGCTCCTAATTCATGTCATTTATTTTACACATGAGGTGAAAACACATTGATGATGAAGCCCCTACCCATTCTCTATCAAACTAATCCTTTATTTGAGACAGTCTCCGCAGTGATGACATTAGCATTGCTAGTATTCCACTAAACAGCCTACAGATAATGGAATACCAATTGGCTTAGTGCATTTCATGTTGCTCTGACAGAATACCACAGACTGGGGAATTGATAAAGAGTGGACATTGGCTTGGGAGTCCAAGGCTGAAGAGCCTGCATCTTGTGAGGGCCTTCTTGCTGCATCTTCCCATGGCAGAAAGTAGAAGGGCAAGAGAGCATAAAGAGGAAGGGGAAGGGGACTGAATTTGTCCTTTTATCAGGAAGCCATTCAAATGAGAACTAACATATTTCCATGACAACGACATTAATCCATTCATGAGGGCACAGCGTTCATGACCTAATCACCTCTTAAAGGTATCACCTCTCAACATTATTGAACTGGGGATTAAATTTTCAACACATGAATTTTGGGGAACACATTAAAACCATAGTGGTGATTAAGTTCATCTTTTGATTGAGGTGGGCAGTCTTAGATACACTGCACCTTGAAGAAAAACTGAATGAAGGTTAACTATAAAGAAGTTATTTGGGCATGCACACATTTGCTTATTTGTCTTCAAATTTTGTTTTATATAGACTGAGTGCCTGACAGATCCTTTGTTATAATTTGCTCTGAGGGTCAACAGCTTCTCTATTTCCAAGGGACAGATGGTGTCATTAGATATTCAGAATGGGAAGGTGGCTTTGCTGAATTATTAGTTATAGAAGTCAAGGAATATGAACAAGAGGATAAGATTTTCTGTGGAATCCTGGGATTTTCTTTCCAAAGGAAGTATATACAGTGTCTTCTCAAAATATAAAAATTTAAGATATCATTCCTGTTTGAAAGGAGATGTTACATATGCTCAGGGTCATGCCTTATGAATAGGAAGCCTGGCACTGAAAATTTCACTTTTTTCAGAGGACTATTTAAATAGATGAATGCCACTCTACCTGTTTTCTCCAAAATTTAAGGCCATAGTTTGATAATAAGTTTCCTGTACTATTCAGTATTTATTTTATCTGAAATACTACCATTTCATTTCCTAGAATTCATGCCCAGTCCGTAATCAGTGGCATGCTTGACGTGATCTTTATCAAACTAATCCTGTATCATCAGACATATTTTCTCTAGCTCTCTCAACATAAAAGGAATTATCCACAGTCTGGAATATGTGTTCCTTTTATTTCCCCCAAGTTTCTGACTCACGTTTGTTTATCATGTACATATGCTTCATCTAAGTACATCCTTTAATCAAATATTCTGAGCTAATATTCCCACTTAAAACCCAGCAGGTGGCTTCCTATTTCATAGATTTCCTGAATGCCAATGAAGTTTATAACATGCAGGGCTTTCCTCAGAGTGTATGAATTTGTGACTTGGGGCAGATATACTAAAGCCCATTAAAAAAAGGGTTTCCTTGGCAAAAGAATACACTTATTTCAAGGAGAAAACGCCATGATTCTACTTGTCAACCAGCTCTGCAAATAGGATAATTACACACATGAGATTTTTTTTTTATGCCTGCAGTTGAAACTGGGTTTGCAAATGGCTCCTGGGTAAAAGTCTTCTATAGCACCCCTACCTCCCAAATGAGTTCATTTGAGAGGTGCCAATGTATAGTTAACAGCACTGTAGTTTGGGTGAAGGAAGCTTTGTGAAGCTCAGTAAGAGTGGATTTACATGTGAAGCTTTCATGATTGAGTTATTCCTTCATCGTAGGGTCTCTCTCATTCCCCCACAGATTGAAAAGAATATAATTATTACATAAGAATTTGGAGCCATGTGCTAACAATATGTGCCATAATAAATTGTGCATAAAGTCTCAAATAAGCAGGTACCCTCTCAGTGTCTAACTTTTCATATAAATGCCAGAATAAATTATCTGCTTCAGTGATAGAGCGATGTACTTGAGGTATTAACAAAAAGTGTCCGTCAGTGACATCATGTAAGATGCCATATACATCACAGACTGACACCTTCAAAAAGTATTATCGACTTTTGTTGGGAGATGTGGCAGGTGCAAAGAAGGCAAAGAAATAAAGAGGTGATAATAAATAGATCCTAAAGGAAAGCTTAGATCAGAAATAAACTCCTGTACTTTTTTTAGAAAATCCATAATGCAGCTGCTCTGGGGTGCCTGATTGGCTATATCTTTATCTGAATGCACAGAAAAAGCAAGCTGAGCTGTCACCCAAGGGAGTGCAGAGCTCAAAATACTAGTATCCTTGATATTCTAGGTCTCTCATGACCCTTGAAACTCTCCTAGGCCTTCTCATCACTTTTGGATAAAGTCCATACACTTGCACATGGCAAACAAAGGTCTTTATGTTTAGGTTCTTTACTACATCTGTCTGAGGTTGAGTTTCCAAGAAGCAGACCCTGTGTGAAAGAGATTCATTAAGAATGAGCAATCAGGGGACACATATAAGAGAGTGAGGAAATCAGACAAGGAAGTGGGAAAGCCAAGCAAGCATCAATATTGTCAATTTCAACATCTTCATTCCACATCTCTAGACTGAATCCCCATTTGCCATTACTCAATGCTTTTATTTATGGTGCTTGGCAATTGCATTTCTCTCCACCATGGAGAGCTTACTCTGTACTCCAGATTTTAGGTTAATGTCATTTCCTCTAGAAAGCCTCTCTTAAACTACCAATCCCAACCTTTCCTGCATGCTCAGTCTAGAGTGTATCTTGTGATTAGCTGCTTCTCTATTTCTTTCCATCCTAGACTAGTTCAAGTAGGCTAGGATTGAGCTTATCTCATTCTACATTGTACTTCCAACACTTGACAGTAGGTAGGTAGTCAATATACATTTATCACATGAATTTAAAAATTGATAATAGTTATCTTTAACCTCAGAATCTGTACCAGTGCAAACTTTAATATAAGAACTGAACTAAGTTATTAAGTTATCTGCTAATAATTATGATGCACTTAAAATTCATGAAGTCCTTTCCTATGAATTATCTCATTTGATTCCTAATTTCATTTTTTTTTAATATAAGACAGCCAGAATTTTATCATTCTTGTTAATTAGGGGGAAGAAAATGTTATTCTGCTGCCAAATAGGACTTGGACAAACACTGCCTTTCCTTATATATAACCTAGGATGGAGGAGCGTGTAAGTCATTAGAAAATGACAACAGAGATACTCATTATCCATCTGCAATCCTTTACTGAATATATTTGTAACATAGTTGTTCCCCTTTCTATTAAAGGTTGAATTGAATTCATCTTTGAAGCCCCAGGTTTTTGTAGGGTTTTGAAGCCCCTGTTTATCTAGGAACTTAATAAATATTTAATGTTGAGTAAGTGGATTTATTCACATGTAGACATATCACACATTTATTATACATATGATACTGCACTAAGCACACAGTAAAGGATGCTTCAAAGGAGAATTATTAACTTGCTAGCATTCTAACCCACAACTTTACTATCCCATCTCCTTCTACAACTTTACTATCCCATCTCCTTCTATTTTACCACTATTCCAGAACCAATATCCTATTTATAAAAAGTTTTCTTTTCCATGCCTAATAGATGCCATGGATAGTGGCGTCTAACTTATCCAAATAGAATCCCTGCCCTAAGGCACTCTCCTGCTCAGTGTCTGCAGTGTTCAGTAAATAAAACCAAATGCATGCAAATCATACATGTTGTTAATATTGGACATACTTGGATTGTCAGGAAGTTCTGACTGCAAAAGTAATATCTGGTTCACTTCATGGTTATAGCCCATACTTCCTTCCAACCAGTGAGTCTGATTGGATATCTAAAATTCTGCTTTTGATCTCTCATCTTCCAGCTTTACAAAAAATCGAAGAGTAGTTGTCAAGGTACAGGATTCTCCCGGATTATGAGACAGTGAATCAAACATCTTTACAAAAGATTAGGGTGGCTACCTGAGGTATTCACTAATAGTGATGACCTTTATATTTCTCTAGGGGGCCCTTGAAACATGAGAACTCAGTCTACCGAGGAGGAGAAAGAAGTACCTCTAGGCTTTATAAAAGAGGAGGTACTTGAATTTGGTCTTGAGAGACAAGTAAGTCTTCAGTGAATGAAAACGGGAATTTCGGATAGCAAACTGTCCATGTCAACATTGCTAGTTTGGGGTATAATAAAAAATGAGTATATCCAGAGGAAGTAAAAGGGAGAAATCATAAGGTGATGAGGCTACAGAATAAAGTTAGTTAAGACCAGAGTATAAAGAAAATTACTAAGGCATAGATTTAACCACAGGTAACAGGAAAGCAATCAAGGTTTTTAAGCAGAAAAAGTGCATAATTACATATGATTTCTAAGGAGATAACTCAAGATACTCTTCAAAGGATATATGAAAAAGGTAAGGGACCAGGGTGCCAGGACAATCACCCACAAAAGAGAGACGATGAATGTTTGGGCTTAGGGATTGGCAATGGGTTAGAAAGCAGGGATTAGAAAGCAGGGCAAGATTCACAGGTTTATTCACAATAAACTTAGATTGCATCAGATAAGATGTAGAGGGTATAATAGAAAGAGTAATGTTTGACTCAAGTTTCCATTTTGAGCAACTAAGCAGATAGTGATTTTGTTTATTCATGTAAGGGACATATGATGATATCTAATCTACAGTTAAAATGTTAATCTTGAGCCAAGAACAGATACCAGCACTATAAATGTAGGAATAGTAGTCATACAATGACACTATTAGTGAAGATTACCCAGTGAGAATGTGTAGAATAAATATAGAAGATGAATAAGCATAGGATTTCCATAAACATGAACATTGAAAGAATAAGAGGAAGAGAAGGACTCAACAAGGGATACACAGAGAGAGTGGTTGGAAAATCTGAAGGAGAACCAGAAAGAGATGTAGTCATTGAGGGAGTTCTGCAGATGAGGAAAGCAACCATGACAAGTGCAGCAGGAATGTTGGATAGAAAGAGCAAGAGGAAGAAGTCACTGGATTTGACCAGTGACATTCTTGATGTTAGCAAGGTCAATTTCCCTAGAGTGGTGATACAAAAGCGTATACTGAGTTGGTAGAGTAAATGAGATATGACAAAGTAGGGAAAAGTAAGATTTATCATTTAAAAGATTGATGCCAAAGAGAAAGAGAGGGATTATATATTAGATTACAGAGTTTGAGGGAAGGGAGTTTTATTTTTAATTAAGATGAGAAGGGTACATTTGTAGAATAAAGGAAAAGGAGATTGAAAGTACAAGTGAGATAGAGGATAATTAATGGAGCAGTTCTAGAAGGGGCAGCAAGAATCAATCTCATCAGGTAGATGAAGAGATTATCCTTGCACCGAAGGAGAAATACAATTTCCTTACTCTGATAATAAGTTTTACAGGTGGAGGGGAAGGTAGTCAGATAAGTTCATGTCACATCCAATGATCAGTATTTTCTTTGTGAAGTAGTATTCTGTCATCTGCCCTGGAGCGACTGCTCCCACAAGCATGGGCTGGTCCTGGGCATAGTCACCATGAAGCTAAAAAAGAGCACCAGGCCCTTGATGCTTTGATATTTGCCATCTTTGCCACCAGGACAGACCAGCAAGACTCAAAAAGCATTTAAAAATGTTAAACACATCATGAAAACAGACTTTTCTAAAAATACATACATGCACTTCTCAGTTGGCTTATTGAGTAGGAAGATATTTTATGTATTTCAAACATAGGTCCCAGAAGATCAAGCCAGAACTGTGCACAATTCTCAGACAAAAGAGGAACAGAAGTAAAGGGACTGAGTATCCAAGTTATCCATCAGCTCACTTCTTAGCCAGTGCTTTATTCCTCACTGCACCCATGCATATATTTCACACCATTTTCATTATAGGAACCCAGGTATTGTTAATAATAACATTGTTCGTTTATATTAATGGCTCCTTATTATGTGTCAAGCATTTAAGCACTTTGCGTATTAACATATTTAATCCTTCCAGTAACCTTATAGAGGTTATTATCATACACTTATTATCCCTATTTTACAGCTAAGAAAATGGAACAGAAAGCGTATTTGGTTGCTTGTGGTCATACAGCTAGTAAGGGTGCAGAAGTGGCTTTTGATTCCGGGCAGTCTAGAATGAGTCTGCCCTCAATACTATTAGTGGGATAGTAAAAACCTTAAAGTTTTGTGTTGTTATACACCAAGCCTATAATTATTTCTTAATTACAGCCATGCTAGAAGCTTGTGAGTCTGGAGATGTGCCTAAGGATGTGTTTATTATTTAACTTTACATTCTCAGATTTGAGCACATTAATAACCTTCCATAAATATTTGTTTAAAAACAAATGAATGCACAAAGATGATTTCTCTCCAATCACCCAACAGCTTTCTGCTTGGGATGTATTGGAACTAGATTGTAGATCATGGGGTGGAGGTGTGGTAGAGAAGGGTTTGTGGCTAAGGAAAGCAGAAGAGGTACAGGGACTACTGCCTCCATGGGCTACATATTATATGATTTTGTCTGTGACTAATGGCATTTTGTAAACATTTTTGACATCTTCCAGTACAAATTTGTGATGTACTGAACATATTTTAAGAAAATGCTACGATATACCAAAAATATGCCCTTCCATGTGACATTTTATCTAGTCCTATAGTCTGCTTCCAAATAGTGTTTTTCTCTGGGCCCTAGGAATGCTTTCATTTACCAATCCCAAATCATTTGGGCATAGTGAGAGAAAACTGTAAGTCTGAGACAAGAAGTCTATAACTTATTCTCTTTATCATTACTTTCCAACACATATGAAAAGCCCAAGCTTGCTCAGGAAATAGGAGAGGGAAAAATTCGAGGGCTGCTTGCTGGGATGATGTTTCTTCAGAACTAGGGAGACTGCTGTCTGAAATAATATACTTGTTATTTTCTTAAGCAGAGAAAGTGCTTGCTGCTTATGTTCAAATTCAAGTTAACTTTGTAGCAAGGTAAAAATTAATCGCAAAGTATATATGAGGGACATTTATGATGTGCCTAATGTATAGCACCTTTGAGAACTCACAGAAGCAGTGACAGGCAACTTTTGTACTTTAGCTATGCATCATCTTCCTTAGCAAATGAAATAACAGACATAAAACAAGTCTGAGCAACAGAAGCCAACTCCTGTCTATATAATTGTACAACTATATATGAAATTTATATCATTAGAAGTTTTGAATAAGGGGAATTGATAATGGCCGAAGCGTAAGAAAGAAGTGGAAAATGAGGTAAAGACTTGGAGTATGGGTGGGGTATACAAAGGCAATGTGTTCCTCATGATGTGGCTGACAACATGTTAAGTGTGTCATATGTATACTCTCATTTGTTCTCTACAAATTTGAGAAGTACTACTGTTACCAATTTCCTTTTTCCAGATCTAGAAACTAATGTTCAGAATCCTTACAGCTGGCACAGCTGTGACAGAGAAGCTGGTCAAATCCAGGCCCTTATGGTGACTTAGGCAGGCTAATAGTGTCTGTAATTGCAAAATACAGATCATGTGACTGGAGATGAATGTTTAGAGACGTATGCATCGACCCAAGCCAATACCCAAAAAGGCTCTCTTAGTAGGATTCTTCCCTTTTGACTTGTCAGACTTTCTACCTCCATTACCTGAGAGTAGGTGAATGAGGCCATTTCTCACCAAAGGACTTGCTTTTCTATAATACTGCTTTAATGTGTCTAGTACAACACATAAAATTAGAGACCCTTTAAAGCCTCAACAAATGTTGTCTCTAGTGTGAAAAGATCACTGGTAAAAACCTATTCTGTTTTATTAGCAACACTCATGTCCTCAAATTATAACCCTCTCAGGGGTCCCAAGGTGATGTTACTGTCTATTATCATGAGCACACAGGCAATAATGGTGTCTCATGGGAGAAAGACCTCCTCAATTTCAAGTGTGAACTCAACTATGATGAATGAGAGGAGGCCACATGGCTTCTTTAATCTTGGAGGGACGGCTGTATTCAGCTCATTATCAGAGATTCTGTTACATTGAGATGGAGATAGAAATATGTAATATCAAAATGCAGACGTAGAACAGTTTCTCCATCACCTTAACACTGTTTAACAATGCAAAATGTGGGGTCTTCAAATCAGAAAAAGAATATGCAATAAAGAGCAATAATGCAGGTTCAGCCTTCAATTGCTGATTATACTTCAACTAGTGATATAAGCATATCTTCCCCCTCCTCTGCATATGAAGAGATACATCAACCCCATGCAAAGAACCTCTACCTCTGCTCTCCTTTCCCTTTCTCCTTTTCTCATGCACAGTTTGTTGCCTCCTCTACTATGTTCCCTTAAACACTACTTTTATTATCACATGACATTGTAATTAGTCTAATCCATATCTTTCTGCCTTGACAGATTATGGCTTTTTTGAATACAAAGATTCAGTATATTTTGGTATTCCCAGGACCTTACAAGGCACCAATGTCAGTGTCTTTCCCACATCCCCTGTCCCACATGGTGGCAGCTCCATTTCTTTGTTGAGGGCATTCTCTGATCCAAGCCATTTTGCCCACCCTTGTGGCAGACCAGAACTAAAGGTGAATTAATGTCTCCTGAGAGTACTCTCATCCAATGACTGATGGAAATCAGTTTAACATGCAACAGCTCCTTCTCCCCTTGGGCAGAATAGCTCTGAGGAGTCCTCCTATACTAGCTTCCAGAGTTGCTCATGGGACAAAGTTTCATTTGCCATCAGAAAATAATGGACTTACTGACACATCTTTTCTTGTTAGCCTAGCTTGTCTCACTTCCCCCACTTCTCATCCAGCATATTACTTACATTCCTCACAAATGACTTTCACCTAAATCTTTGACTCAAGAAGAACACAAACTATGTAAGCACCCAACATACAGAAGGCATTCAGTAAATGTCCTTTTACTAAAATTGAATTACAAAGATGCATACTGTAGCATGAGGTAAAACATGGAAGTGCTATGCTACATAAGTGCTGCGAGCCTGTCAGTCAAATTTGAGTATTGTAAACACAAGCACCATGATTTCAGGATTTCCCTTTGCAGTAGGAAGGTGGCTGTCCTAGTTGTTAGTAGAGAAGAATACATTCTCAGAAGCTCTGTCTTCTATTTTTAGATTTCTTGCTGACATAGAAAACCTGTTTCCTAATGGTACAGTGGTGACCTTCCTACCCTCAGAGAAATGGTGCAGAATGCTGAAGGAAGAAACAAGTCCCCATTTGTGGAAGCCACAGAGGAACAGAGGAGAGAAATGAGAGCTTAGGTACTATTCGCTAGCAGACATGGTGCTTTTAGATCTCTTTTGACAGCTAAATAGAAAGTGTTGGGTTGCCTAGCAGTGCAATGGCCTTGAACAGGATTTAGGTCTCCAAGCTGCTAAAGCTTGGCTCTGAGCCCAAGACGTCCAAAGAGCAACAATCTCTTTCTTTTTTTTAAACTTCACATTAAAAATAATTTTCCAAAATAAGGTAAAATAATGACTCTTACACAGCTATGTAATTAATACATGTTCAAGATTTTATTTAACTCATTAGTCAATGAGGAAACCAGGCAGATGGTATAATCAGTTCAAAAAAACCCTCAAAGAACAGATACATTTATAGATAAACATATTGAAATGTGAAAATAGAGGCAAAATTAGCCTCTTCTACAGTGGGGGAAGGAAGTCTCTTGAACCTCTACATGACAGTATGTCCATACCTATAAGGAAGAGATGTTTTTTATTAGTTATATAATTTGCAGAATTGTAAAATAGCTTCCATAGAATCAGTCAGATAACACTGAAAGGTATACTGTATAGACAATGTATAGTTTTTTACTGAAGCGCAACTTTTTCCTCCTGATTGTTAGATTTAATATAATGCAATATTTCTCCAATAAGGGGGAATTAGACTTTTTCCTAGAGCTTATTTATGCTTTTAAAATCCAGATCATTTTCTTAACATTGTAAGTAGGGGTGACAGTAATAAAATGCAGGGTAGAGATATTATGCTTGAGAAAAGCACATCTAATTGTTAAATAAAGAAAAAATCTCAAGGTTTAGGAGGAAGATCCTTCCTTGATAGGGGGAGGAAGGAGACGGTAACAGAAAAGAAGTAGCTGGCATTTCACATTTGCACTATTTCATTCAGTTCTTCCAATGAACCTGAGAGTTAGGTGAAAATATTTCTCCTTTTATAGATGAGGAAATGGGAGCCCAGAGTAATTAAGTAGCCTACATAGGGTCATACAAATAGTATATAGTAGAGACAGGATTGAAACCCAGTCCTTTTTGCCCTGAAGTTTATGATTTTTTCCATTATGCCATACTGTACTGGTAAAGGATGATGTTAGGAGAGAGGGCAGCAGAAAATGAAACACCGCATATTTTCACTCATAGGCGGGTGATGAAGAATGAGAACACATGGACACAGGGAGGGGAGTACTAAACACTGGGGTCTATTGGGGGGAAAAGGGGAGGGCCAGTGGGAGGGGAGGTGGGGAGGGATAGCCTGAGGAGAAATGCCAAATGTGGGTGAAGGGGAGAAAGGAAGCAAAACACACTGCCATGTGTGTACCTACGCAACTGTCTTGCATGTTCTGCTCATGTACCCCAAAACCTAAAATGCAATAAAAAATTAAAAAAAAAAAAGAATTTCCTGCCCCCCCACCTCAAACAGGGCAATTCAGCAGTGGTTTTGAAGGAGCATGTAGCAATGCTTCTCATTGGCGATTGTCATATTTTTGTCATAATTTTCTCATTCTGTTGAGTGCTCTGGAGAGATAAGCAGAATTGTCTTCTGATCTCATAGGCTTAGCTTAAACAATTGATTTAAATGAATTGCTTTTTGAGTGAATTGCTTTTTGAAGCTGAAGAAATGAAGGCTGATTAACTGGGTTAAAATGCCTTAAAAGTTGTTCTGAATCAGGTTTCCTGGGATGTTGCTAAGAGTTCCTTATATAAAAATGGCTTATATTCTGATCAGTAGCATTCACAGAACATTTATTGAATGCCTACTATGTGCTAGTACTATATTAATTGCCAAGGAAACACTACAGTGAATCAGATAAAAGCCACACCCTGTCCAGAGCAAGCTAGAAAAGATTAGACACACATAAAAATTGACTCTAATACAACAAGATAAGGGTTATAGGGTTATAGAAATGCTAAGACATGTAATATTCATATGGGGAGAATTATGAAGAATTTCACTAATTAGGTGTCATTTGACTTTGGAGGATGAGATTTTACCTTGAAAACAATAACGCTTATGTGTGTATGCCCTATCAGTCAATTACATTATTATAACTCCAAACATAGCATAGCTTATTCTTAAAAATTATTAATGCAAAAATATTTGATATCCAATTTGTCAGGGCCAAACAAGTTGGTGAACTTGTTATTCATTTCACAAACTAGTAGAGGATTCAATTAACATGAGAGAAAGTCATCTTTAATTCTATTTTTGTTACTTCCTAAAAGGAAAGGATATGTCATTTGGGTTCATGAAATTTTATCAGGTCTTTATATTTCAAAGCTAATTCCAAATGGCATTCAAAATCATTTTCTTCTCAGGCTAAATGGCTCTTTGTTATCCACCCCAGTCCCAAATAGCAAGAATCCCATGTTGTCCAGCAATTCTTTGTCTGATGACATTTTATTATAGCATAAATATAAATATATGTAAATTATTCTTACAAATTGTTCTCAGTCTGAAGGTTCCATTTAGTCTCTGAGATCTTTAAAATAGTAAATGAAGCTTGTTTCCACAAGCAAAGTGCCCTGAAACTCCAGAAACACAAACTGTTCCCTTTAAGGTCACTATGATCCTACAATGAACAAAAAAGCAGTGTTTTCTTGTATTAGAAAAGGCTCAGTAAAAATTCCCCCTCTGTGATGCTTGGTTGGGCATACATATTTTGTTTCATCTGACATTTTTTTTGTGGAGTGACTCAAGGGCTTTTCAGCAAATTGTTTCTGACTTGTCCTTAATGCCTGTTTTATTTAGCACCATAATTCACCATCTAATTGTAAGAAATAATCAGTAGAAGACCAAGTATATACTAACACACAATGGGTACTCAATAAATATTTGTTGATTTAATGAGTGACTGAGGATTTGTAACATACAAATACACAAAATTCAGCAAATGTCTGCAAATTCAATTTTCTGATTAACAAAGCCAACAAAGGAGTATACGTTCTATTATACTGCCATCTTTTCACCCAAAGTATGTCTAAATATTTTTTAAAATCCACACTAATCCTGCAATTTTACTTTCTTTTTATACTTTAGTGGTTATCAACTAGGGAGATTTTATCTCGCAGAGGACATTTGGAAATGTCTAGACATATTTTTGATTGTCATAACAGGGGGCATGGGGCATGGGGGATGGGGTGCTACTGGCATCTAGTGAGCAGAGGAGAGGGATGCTGCTACACACCCTGCAATGCACAGAACAACTCCTAACAAAAAAAGCACGGTTTAGCCCAAAATGCCAATAGTCCCCAGGTTGAGAAAGCCTATTTTAAATAAAGAAGCTGGCAGCAATGATCTCAAATTCATGATAGCGACATGGGTTTTCCAGATATGAAGAATGTTTATGCATGATTCCCATAAACAAGAAAGACGTAAAAGGTGGTTGGGTCCTGCCGAGAAGTCCTGTAGAGCTAAGAAGAAAAAACAAACAAAATAAAGTTTACAGAGAAAAGAGAATGGAAATGGGATAAGATGGTCATTATTTCAGTAAAGATTGGCATAGAGGACATTAGAAGATCTAAGCTGTAGTCGCTAAGATTTCAGTTTATATTAAAATGAATTTGAGAACGTATTTCATACATAAGCATATTTTACAATCCAATGAACTTACAACAATGATAATACTACTACTACCATTACTATAAATAATAATAGTAACTATGATCTATTAAGGAACCATTATGTGTCTTCCATACCTTATTACTAATTATCACAATTACCATCAAAGTAAGCATCATTATTCCTATTCTGCAGAATTAGGCTCAGAGAGCTTTTGGCAGCTGTTTAAAGTTGACAGGTGATAATAATCAGAGGTAGTGTTAAAGATAAAACAGGCTAGTAGCCACCATATTTCAAATATATCTTTGAGTACTATGACCCAAAGTCCAGGTTTTCTCAGGACAGCCTGTATAATTACTAATAGCACTCACTTTCTCTTAAAAGTTATCGCTCTTCATGAAATGATGAATTCTCTCTTAGCTCTTATTTTTAAACTGGAGAAATACACATCAGGCAAAGATAGAAACTTGCTGGCATTCTCAAGGCCATTTGACATGTATCTGAGCCATGTGTCTGTCTATTTACTTACCCTTGTGTGAAAGGAGTTGACAACTGGTGGCCATTTGTGGGAAGGACTCAGAAGATGCTATATGCTATTTGGTTTATTGATATTAAAGATACCTTAGATGTTAATTAATTTCTTGGTATAGATTTTTTTTTTCTGAGATGGACTCTCACTGTGTCATTCAGGCTAGAGTGAAGTGGCACCATCTCAGCTCTCTGCAACCTCCACCTTTTGAGTTCAAGCAATTCTTCTGCCTCAGCTTCCTGAGTAGCTGGGATTACAGGTACCCACCACCATGCCCAGCTAATTTTTGTATTTTTAGTAGTGACAGGGTTTCGTCATATTGGCCAGGCTGGTCTCGAACTGACCTCAGGCGACCTGTCCACCTCCGTTTCCCAAAGTGCTGGGATTACAGGTGCGAGCCACCACCCCTGATCTGTCTGGCAATTTTCTAATTTCTGTCAACATGGCTAGTCCAAGGCAAATGGGCTAGCTATCAGGCTGTGGGAATGAGGAAATGTCCAGCATGTTTACTTCTCTGAATGTTTTACCTTTTGCACAAACCTGGAATGTCAGCAAACAAGGTGAATGCAGTAAGACTGATAAAGGCATGTGAGTATGTGTTGAGCAGAAGAATCAATGATATATAATTTACCTATGGCAAATTTTCAAGGAAATTAAAACAGTACAGTGGGTTAGATTGTGGGGCCATTTCTAATTACAATCTTGACATTTTTAAAATGTCTCTATTCTTTCAGATTAAATGCCTTAAATTCTTTCTCATAAAGGGAATGCCATGAAGAAAAGCCATTCCCTCTCCCTTGTGATCCTCCTATCTTCCAAGGCTCTCTGTTTCATGGGCATCAAAGCACTATACCACACAGGAAGCCATAATAAGAAACGGTGCTTACTTACGTTCAGATATCAAGGCTCTGACCCTTAACTCTACTCTTGCTTCCTCCGTGTGCTTTATTTTCCCCCCTTTGTCTATTGAGCTAATGGCAAGAATCTTTATGCTAGACAAATTTTTTTATTCTAAATGAATTTTAATTTTTGTATTTATCTAGCACATATATTTAATATTCCATTTCTATCCAATGGCCCCACATTAAAGCAATTGTGGTACATGAAGACACATTAAATTATTTATGAGAAATTGCAAAGTGAAAATGCCATTTTTTTTCTATTTGTGACAGGAGTGAAAAATATTATCATTTTAATCTTGGAACTCAACATTTCCCTCTGTTCTCAAGTAGTCTTTTACCTTAAAATGATGCTGGGAAATAACTAAGGAAAACTAACAAATAGAGACTAATTGTCTTGGTGTTACACAGGATACTCTATTCTTTCCCAATGTTTACTTTTAAATAGAATCCGTCAAATGCTTTTCAAAAATTAATATTTGGCCAGGTGTGGTGGTTCATGCCTATAATCTCAGCACTTTAGGAGGCTGAGGTAGGAGGATTGCTTGAGCCCAAGAATTCAAGAACACCCTGGGCAACACAGTGAGACCCTCATCTCTACATACAATGCAAATTCTAAAAAATTAGCTGGGCATGGTGGTGCATGCCTGTGGTCCTAGCTACTCGGGAGGCTGAGCTGTGATTGTGCCACTGCACTCTAGTCTGGGTGACAGAGAGAGACCCTGTCTCGAAAAAAAAAAAAAAAAGAAAACATTTATTGTTAACTTAGAAAGCCATGATAAATACAAATATATATCCACACACATATATAATTTAACATATATGCATTAACAAGTGCTTTAAAATATGGTCATGAATAATGGAAACATTTTTGTATCTAGTTTTGAATATGCAAAATACAGAAGTCTCACGTATTTTTATGAGCAATGCAAGTCATTATAATAGCTGAGTTATATATATTAAGTATTTGTTGTTCATATTATCTGGCTTAGCCCTGTTTCACTTCTGTATTACCTCCTAAGTCTTGAGATGGTGTTCTGATTAAGGCTTGATGGTTTTTCACCTGAGCCCACTCCAGTGCATCTGGCCCCGAGGCTATTATTTCCCATCCAATCTTTCTGCTATGACTTTGTTCATGCTACACAGCACAATAATAAACTCATTGTAGATAGTCCTACAGGCAGTCCCTGTGCCCTTCCATCCTTCCATGTCCATGGTCAGTCCTCACTTTTAGCTATGGAAAGACCATGGGATTTTGTAATAATTCTTGCTGTTCTCTAGCCTCCTAGTCTGATTAGGAGCAGGGCCAGGCAAACTTGGCTTACAGACCAAATCTGGCCTACCACCTGTTTTGTAAATAAAGTTTTACTGGAACACAGCCACACTCATTTATTTACATGTTGTCTATAGCTATTTTCACTACAAAAGCAGAATTGAGTAGTTATGATGGAGATGTTGCAGCCCACAAAAGCTAAACTATTTAATATCTGGCCCTGTAAAAAAAGATGTTGACTAGAGCACTGAGTTTCTAAGAGCTCAGCCAGGAATTAATAAGTTTGTCAAATCCAGTTATGAATAGAGCTTTTCACTCACATCCATAAGTTGTATCTGCAGACTAGAGAATCATAAATTTAGTCTTAAACAGATAACTGGGAAAAGTTAAGCTGACTTTAATGATTTTCCTCTTCTATTGCCTATCTATCCTAGGTACCTACTCTGCCGCCCCCAATATAACATTTCTTCCTTGGCAGGAGCACAGTTTTATAATAGCCCTATGATTGCCTTTAGTCCTTTTAATAGTTCTGTTGTTATCATCTAACATATATATTGTTCAATAAGAATGTTTTAATTGATTTAATAAATGAAAAAAAATGTGGATCAGCATTTTCAAAGCTATGTTTTTACAGAATGCTTGCTATCCTTTAAATGTGCTCCATGCAAAAGACAGTCTATCTAAAAAACCAAAAGAAACCTATGGTAATAAGTTTGGGAAATAATGACACACACTATTTTTTTTTTCATGAGCACCACAGTTCACATGGGTGTATTAAAGTTTGGAGAAGGGAAGGGTGACATCAACAAAATGGCACAGTAGGCAGCTCAAGCTCTTGCTCCCCTACAGAAACATCAAAAAGAGTAGAAACTGTCAGAACTAATTTTGTCAGAACTCTGGAAAAGTCAAAAGTTTACAGCAACCAAATGTCCACTGATCAAGAAAAAGGTAACTTCAAAATGGTGGGAAAATTTTGTGGTATTTTTATTCACCCTTGTCCCATCTCTTACCTGGTATGGCAGTTTTTTTTTTTGGTTTAAAATTGGTAGTAGCCTACACTCCTAGTATGGAGCCCTGGTCACTTAATCTAGAAGGAGTAGACCAAACCTTATTCACAAATTATTGTGTGTGTCTGTTCTAACCTTTCTATAGGCTACCAGAAAGGCAAATACAAGGAGTTTATATTTGTTTCCTAGGGCTACCATAACAGAATACCATAGATTGGGTGGTTTAAATACCGGAATTATATTTTCTCACAGTTCTGAAGGCCAGAAGTCCAAAATCCAGGTGTTAACAGGTTTGGTTTCTTTTGAGGCTTCTCTCCCTGGCTTGTACATGTCTGCCTTCTCGCCGCATTTTCACATAGTCTTTCCTCTGTGTGAACACATCCCTGGTGTCTCTTTTCTCCTCTTCTTATAAGGACACCAGTCATATCAGATTAGGGTCAATCCTCACTTAAACTTACTTTTAAAGACCTTATTTCCAAATATGGTTACATTTTGAGGTACTGAGGGTTAAGGCATATGAATTGTGGACAGCGGGGTGGTGCACAATTCAGTCTATGACAGTGCTCATCTCTGTTTATACCTAACTCAGGATGGAAAGGCAATGAGCATTGATTAAAAAAATACTGAAAATCAAACTAAAAATCTTAAAGGGCAAAACATTACAATTGAAACATACAATAGACCATCTAAAAGCTTGGGACTAAAACCTGGAGAGAGTTTCTTAGGGAGATTAGGACATTCAAAATCGGCCATGCATATGGTAAATTTAGAAAGCCACTGCATTTTCAGAGAAAAATGTGTGCTCAGAAAAGACCTGACCAAAACCTTAGCTTTCACCTCGTGCTGATTCCTAGATTCAGTTCAAGTCTAGCTAATTGTTGAAGGGCTCTGACATAGATCCAATCTGCCAAGACTGGAAGAGGTGTATTTTGTTTGCTTGTTTGTTTGTTTGGTTGGTTGGTATTTTAGCTCCTGATATTCAAGAAAATCTCTCATAAAACTCTAGCTGAACACCAGCTGAGAAACAAAGGCTATAGTGACCACACATGAGAAGGAATATTATAGTCCTTGAAGAAACAATTTTGGAAAGTAACTAAGCAAATAGCCTACTATACCCTTCAACAATCAAAACATTCAGCAAACTCTAGAGAAGGTAGATAATTTTCAGTAACCACACTATGATAGTCAAGTAAACAGTTTTCAACAAAAATCACAATGCATAAAAAGTAACAAAGTACTGGCCAATTCAAAGGGACAAAATTAATTGATACAAATTATGCCTGAAGAAGTTCAGACACTGGGCTTATGAAACAAGGACTTTGAAACCACTGTCTTAAATATGCTCAAAGATCTAAAGGAAAACAAGGACAAAGAATGAAAGGAAATCAGGAAAATTATGTAGGAATAAAATGAGAATATCAGTAAAGAAACAGAAGTTATAAAAAGAAACCAAATAGAAATTCTGTAACTAAAAGGTAAAACAGAAACAGGAAATTCACTAGGGTAGTTTAACAGTAGGTTTGAGCAGGCAGAAGAAAGAATCAGTTAATGAAGATAGGAAAACTGAAATTATCAAGTCTGAGGAGCAGAAACAAAACAATAAATAAAAATAAACAGAGTCTAAGATACCAATGGGAGCCTATTAAATAGGTCAATATATACATTCTGGAAGTTCCAGGAGAATAAAGAAAGAGTGGAAAGCATATATGAATTAAAAAATTTTGATAAATAATGATTCCCACATTTTATGAAATGTATAAATCTATAAATCCAAGAAGCACAGTAAATTAAAAGTATGGTAAACCCAAAGAGATTCACACTGAGACATATAACTGAACTGTTGGAAAACCAAAAACAATGAGTACACTGTAAAAACAGCAAGAGAAAAATAACTCATTACATACATGTGATCCCTAGTAAGACTATCAACTGGTTTCTCAGTGGAGAAAGACAATGGGATGATACATTTAAAGTGCTGAAAGAAAAAACTGTAACTGAAAGTTTATATCCAGTAAAACTGTCCTTAACAAATGTGGGAAAAATTAAGACATTACTAGACCAGCAAAAGCTAAGGGAGTTCATTACCACTAGACTTGCCCTGTGAGAAATGATAAAGAGAGTCCTTCAGGTTGAAATGAAAGGATGTTAAACAGTAAGTAAAAGTCTTATGGATAAATAAAGATCTCCAGTAAATGTAAATGTATGGGCAAGTATAAAAACATTATTATTGTATCTGGGGATTATAATTGTACTTTTATCTCCTACAGGATTTGGAAAGGCAAATGCACTAAAAAATTATTAGTTGATTTTATTGTGCATGCAATAAAAAGATATAATCTGCAACAACAGAAACATAAAGGAGAGAGAATGATGTTGTATAAGAGTGGAGCTTTTGTATGTTATTGAAATTAAGTTGGTATAATTTCTGACTAGGTTGCTATAAATTTAGGTTGTTAAATGTAATTCCCATGGTAATCACAAACAAAATATGTGAAAAGTTAAAAAAAAGGAAATGAAATGAAAATCCAAATGGTTCACTACAGAAAAATCAACTAAACATAAAAGAGGTCATTAATAGAGGAAATGCAGAACAAAAAAAAAGCTATGAGATCTTCAGAACACAAAACGACAGAAGTAAGTTGATCCTTACCAGTAATTACTGTAAATGTAAATGGATTAAACACCCTAATCAAAAGACATATATTGGCAACAGAGCTTTCCAAACTTGTTTGACTTTAGAAGTTTTACAAATGGACTACAGTTAACATTTCAAAGGACATTTATGAAAGATAGAAACAAAGTACAAGGGATCATAATTTTGAAAGGGAGAAAGATGTTCTGCAGCAACACATCCCCCTTGTTAAAGTGCAGACTGCTTCAGCAGGTCTCAGGTAGGGCCTGAGATTTGGCATTTCCAGCAAGCTCCTAGGTGATGCTGATGCTGCTGGTCCTCAGCCCACAATCTGAGTAGCAGGGGATATACTAGTACTGTTATATGAAGAATAGCACTATTCTTCATGATCTTGTTCCCTACCATAGCAAATTTGATCAACTGATATGAAAGTGAAGATGTTAATGGACAATAATCAGCAACTTCTTATGCCTCCCAAGTAGCATAATTACAATTTTATATGGGTTTTTAAGACAAATACCTTAATCCAAAGAAGATACTCTGAGAAAGTGATATATAGTAACAAAGAAGATAAATATGGGATGGGGATTGTCATACTTTGTGGTGGGGGCAGTTGAGAGGGAACTGTTTTTTCAAATACATTTAAAGTATGCCAGATCCATGTCTTACTTCCATTTATATTTGGATTGCATACTTGAATTATGGCCATATTACTCTGTCTTATAAAAATGAGAGAAAAAAATAAAAAATGAGAGCAAGAGAGAAAGGGAAGAAGGAAGATAGGTGACAAGAAAAGAACAAAGGATAGGAACGATAGTGACACAAAAGACTAGATGTCTACATAATTCTTTTCACTAGTCAGATTCTTATTCATCTCATTTTGGAATATCATCACTTTACTGATAAATCAATTAGATGAGGTTAACTAGTGTAAAATGTTTCCTTCTGTAGTTTACAGAACACATTCATTTACTGGTGATCACATCTAAGAAAAAGTCCCTGTCAATCAGAACACCTGAGCAGACTATTATGCTAAATGCAGATGAAAGGTTGTGCTGGTCCATACTAGGATAACTCCTAAAAGTGGGGGAAAAAAGTTATCTACAATTCAACCCAAAAAGCTTGCAGATCAAGTTCAATATTTAGGTAGCATATATCACTAGGATAATTGTATTGGCCTCAGGCTTTTTACCCCTGTAGTTAAGAAAAAAATGTCCTTAAAGTTAGGCGATTTCTGCCTCTTATAAACTCTGTGACCTTGGGAAAATGAATGATCTTTATGCCTCAGTTTCTTTCATCTGAGAAATTGGGATCATGATAATTATTGAAGAATCAAATAAGGCACTCACTGGTACACAGTAAGCTTCAAATATGTGTCAGTTCTGAGTATATGCATGTGCTCCTCCCTCATCAAATAAACTTACTTTTTTCTTTCTAAGGGTTTATATAGAAATCCTAATGAACCTTGAAACAAAATGCCCAAAATTGAAAAAGTCAGATGTAAAGAATTAAGAGAGGAACAAACCAATGTAAAATACCATGGTTAGCAGGTCAGGAGGGCAACAGAATATTATGAAATGAGAGTAGTGCAGCAAAATGGTTGAGAGTTTAAGTTTTTGGAATCAGAATGAGGACACACTGAGTCTCAGCTTTTCTAATTGTTGTGATGTGACTTCAAGCAAGTTAACCTCTCTAACACCATGTTTCCTCATCTGTAAACACTTACCAGAGCAATAAACAGATTCTTCTTTTGTGAGGATTACACTAGATAATTTAGATAATTTTAATGCACTTAGCACAGTGCAGTAATATATGGTAACTTAAAAATTATTTTGACTTCCAGCAACATAGTCATAATGCCACTTATCAGGAAAGATAAAAACAAATATATAATGGTATGACCCAGCTTTCTAAATGCTTTCAAGCCAGTTGGGTAGGCTAGACAAGCAGAAAAAGTATAAGACAGACAATGTTTAATTTTTCAAATTTCTGCTGGTTAAATGACATTTCTCTTCTTCCTATTTCTTTTTCCCGTCATTAATTTATCTATCTTGTGTATAAGAATTCAGGAAAGTTTTCCACCTTGAAGTGGATGATCTCAAAGAAAATATTTCACTGTGGAGAGAGAGGGAAAAAACAAACACATAATTTCTTGTGACTTGCCTCTGCCTTGTCTAATTTATTTCTTATTAGCAGAAAAATATATTTGTTATAAAATAGAATTTTATGGCCAAGGAAAAAAAAGTATCTATTTTGCTTTTTTTATTTTGAGTAAGCAATAAAGAAAAACAAAATCAAGCAGAATAGAAAGTGACCATGGAGAAGAATTCATCATGGCAGATGCTGACATAGGAGGGGCAGGGTCAAATTTAAAATACTTGGGGCAGTTCAAAGATGTCTACTGAAAATTGTTTGGTAATATGGTGGTGCCTGTGATTCTGTGCCTGCAAATATTTTTTACAAATCACAATTACTGTTTAATTAAAAACAAAAACATAGCTGTTTCAAAGAATAACACACTTCTTTTACCAAAACTCCTTGCTCCGGCTTTTACCAAAAAATTTTGCCTGAGGAGTTAAATTAGCCATTATACCCCAAATTTCCTTTCCTCATTTCTAGAACCTGACATGGACTTCTGAAGAAATTTAAAAATGCAGTGTTTAAGGAATTTTCACTACCAGCCTTTGAGGGAGGCCTTAAGCCAAATTCCTCTTCTTTCAGCTCCTACAGGTTTGTTGGGTACTGAGCCAAGTAGGGTGTTTCTTGAACTGGGCTGCTGATCCTTTGTCACATGAAGACATACACATTTCTACAGGAGAAGGCAGTGAGTAAAACAGATACTTCATGGAAATATTAGCTCAAAAATCATTAGGTGAAAATTCTACAAAGACAATAAATATCTTCCCCAGCAAAATGTCATCAAACAGTGATTTACCTACTGACAAAAGGTAAGAGAAAACGAGAGCTGTAGTCAGCCTAGTCACTGTGTCTCTGGAGATAAAAATGGACTCTTTCCTTGTTCAAAGCACATCTAGGATGGAATAATCCTTTATACCATATTTACTAAGGCAACAATATGGATATTAAGTAATATTTCTGTTTGTGTTTATGTCTTAAGATAAGTAAATTTTCTTTGCTGTATTTCCATACATCATTTTTCATTGGTGGTCAGAGGATACAAAGGAGGGGGGTAAATTCAGAGGTGTCAAGAAAATAAAAGTAACTCACTGATTTAAAGAACGTCATACAAAAGGAGGTGGATGATCCTGGCTCATCCATAACTCAAAATGCAGCTCCATTTTGACCTCACAACAAGGCTATTTCAACACTGTGAGGCAACTGCTGTTGATGTCTACAATGTTGATAATCCTAAGGTCAAAAATAAAGCCACCACCCAAAAGGCTATTTTAATAGCAATGTATGACAATGAATTCAGTTCAATAGTTTTCAGCTTATATTTTCCAAATCCAATACTCTTCAGGGTAGGTTGCCATTGCTTAACAGCCAT
The DNA here is from genome assembly GCF_049354715.1 of Callithrix jacchus. NCBI lineage: Eukaryota > Metazoa > Chordata > Mammalia > Primates > Cebidae > Callithrix > Callithrix jacchus. The sequence continues at coordinate 14,808,464 of NC_133524.1, forward strand.
TATCTGTTATCATTATGCACCTCTGGGTAAAACTTTTTTTTTTCAATCTCACCATCATTTTAATTTTATTCACATCTCTAGCCAATTGCACAGATGTTAATGGAGCTATATTTTTGTTTCAATGTATATTGCAATATTCTTATTGCATTCTGCAGGTCCTCCAGTAAACGTTACTTGCAATATTTTTATCAACAGTTTTGGATCAGTCACAGAAACCACCATGGTAAGTGCTGCAATGCCACTGGCAAGAGAAAGACATGACTCAATTATGCTATGAACACAAACTGTCAAATTTTCTATTGTTCAACTTGCAGGGCCTCCTGTAAATGTTACCTGCAACATATTTATCAACAGCTTTGGGTCAATAGCAGAAACTACAATGGTGAGTGGGACTGAGCATTGAAGCCATCGTGTGAAGGAATGGGATGTGGGATTGAAGTGCACTGTGGCATATTTGTGGGACATTTACTGAGTGCCAATTTCCAACTTTGCTCGCCTCTGAAAAGCAATAATTTATATTACTTCATTTTTAAGTCATTTGTCAAGTGTTCATTACTCAATATTCACTAATCTTATATCCATCATGCCAGAGAAATTTTTAAAACACTTGATGTTTTACTGGTTTTCTGTAGAATTATCCACAATAAACATGATGCATAGTTACGGATATTTAAATAGGTGCATCTCCAATGCCTCAGAAGTATAAATTTCAAAGTTTGTGAGATGTAATAGTATAGCCAGTTTTTTACATGTAATGGAATTTTTAAGATAATTGAGCCTCACTTTGATGCCACATTTAAGATATATTCCAAGGGGCTGAACTCAGAAAAATACACATACACATACACATACACATACACATATACACATACACATACACATACACATACACATACACATACACATACACACATACACATACACATACACATACACATACACATACACACATACACATACACATACACATACACATACACATACACATACACACATACACATACACATACACATACACATACACATACACATACACATACACATACACATGATTTTGTTGGCAAGAGAAAGTAGTCCCAAGTCCATAACAACTATACCATATGCATGCCTTTCCAAAAAAAAAAACCCATAAACTTAAAGCTAGTTAGAAGCTCATTATAGAGTATGAGTAGACATGTTTCATATATGTGAAAAAGATTTCAGATACTATAAAATCTACCAATGCTTTGAAAAATTTTTTTTCTTTTGATATGGAGTCTCTCTCTGGTGCCCAGGCTGGAGTGTAGTGGCACGATCTCAGCTCACTGCAACCTCCACCTCCCAGGTTCAAGCGATTCTTCCACCTCAGCCTCCTGAGTAGCTGGGATTACAGGTGCATGCCACCATGCCTGGCTAATTTTTGTAGAGACCTGGTTTAACCATGTTGGCCAGGCTGGTCTTGAACTCCTGACCACAGGTGGTCTGCCTGCCTCAGCCTCCCAAAGTGCTGGGATCACAGGCATAAGCCACCACAGAATCTCACTCTTCTGTCCAGTCTTGGACTGCAGATTATGGCCTACTGAAACTTTAAACTCCTGGGCTCAAAGATACTCTTGCCTCAGCCTCCCAAGTAGCTAGGACTACAGGTACATACTACCACATCTAGTTAATTTTTAAAAAAATGTGGAGATGGGATCTCACTACTTTGTCCAGGCTGTTCTCAAATTCCTGGCCTCAAGCAATCCTCCTGCCTCAGCCTCCCAAAGAACCAGCATTACAGGCATGAACCGCGACACCCTCCTTATAAATGCCATGGTCATGTTACCTGTGACATAGCCTATTGGATCACTAGCCTTACCCCATAGAGTTCTAGGCTACAGCATGGAGCTTGCATTTTGGGCGAAACATTTTCTTGGTCCCCATATATTTACTTTAAGTCCTAAATCAACTGGCTGGATCTAATTGGCATGACTATGTAAAGTTTACACCATTCATTCAATGAAACCAAAATCGAGTATAATTTAATTTGACTAAATGTTATGGTGCCTGATGTTCTAAAAATAATAAGCATAATGACATTGACAAGTAAAAAACAAAGGTTCCCTTGTTTATGTGAATTTTCTCTTTTTGACGACAAGAACCATGTTTAATAAATTACTGTACTTTGTGGTGTCCTTCATGTTAGAAAGAATGAACTTACTTTTACCACTTTTTTCCACTAGCAAAATTAGACATAATTCAACTATACTACCCATGTTGATATTACTCTGAAACATTATTACCCAGAAATGAGACTTGTGAGGCTCCGATAGGATGTAGTGCATTTAAAAATTTACCTAAATAGGATAGTTTTGATAGGGTTATTAAATGACTCATAAGAAAAGCTAAACATGGACAGAGGAAACCAGCTCTCAGGTTGGCATTCAGTTTTTGTCTCTCCCCTCTTGGCTTTTTCCTAATAAGAGAGGGGCAAAGCTTCCAGTAGCCGAAATCCCTGTCACCAGCTTTACACGATGGCATTCAATGACAATATTTGCACGACCTAATGCTGATTGCATTAATTAAACTCCCATGTTGCTTTGATTGAATCTCCTCATTGCATCTTATTCTCAATCAAAAATGTAAATGTGCACCTTTTCGATGTTCATTAATGCAAAAAAAGTTAAACATTTAAAGAGATTAAAATGGAAGCTCTGGATATCCTTGTTTTCTGCTGTCTTTAACAGCTACTGCAAGTGTTTCATAAATGAGTTGCGTTTTCCTGGCCACATATTAAGTGACCTATGTCATACTTCCAATCAGAAAATTTGGAAACTGTTGCTCAAGGGTAACATAAACAGCCTGTCTCTTCTGTATAACACAGATTGAATTGCATGGTTAGAAGACTAATGTGTATTGTGGTGTTGCTTTTGTTTTAATTCTTAGCTCTGATATAATGACAACCTCCATTTGCTTTAAAAAATGTATCTTGTTTCATTCAATTTTGGCTTTGGTGCAAAATTACAGAAAATATTTTTTGGAACTCTATCATGCTTTTCAAAGAAGGCCACCTAGGATAGGATTGGCAAACATTTTCTATGAAAGGCCAGACAGTATACTTAGGACTTTGAGAGCCAGATAGTCTCTGTCACAACTGTGCTATTCTGCCCTTTTGGCATGAAAGCAGCCGTAAATAATAGTAGGCAAATAGTTGTGGCTGCGCACCAATAAAGCTTTACTTAGGAAAACAGGCCAAGGCCCAAGTTAGCAAATAAGTGTAGTTGTGCATCAGTAAAGCTTTATTTGCAAAAACAGGCTGAGGCCAAATTTAGGCTACAGGCCATAGGTTGCCAGCCCCAGATTTAGTGCATCAATATTTAAATGGATGTCTAATAGAATGTGAGAATTCCTCCAAGAAAGGTCTTATCTTCCAAGATAATTGAGGCCCTGCCTGGGACACCACCTAGAACACCAGTCTTAATTAGCTCAAGCTGTGGTAACAAAGTATTATAGATTGGTTGGCTAATAAACAACAGAAATTTATTTCTGACAGTTCTGGAGTCTGGAAGTCTGAGATCAGGGTACTAGCATGGTTGGGTTCTGATGAGAACTCTATTTGGGTTACAAACTGTTGACTTTTGGTACTCTCGCTTGGTAGATAGAAAATTCTCTGGGGTCTCTTTTCTAAGGGCAGTAATCCCTTTCTTGAGTGCTCCACCCTTACAACCTCATCACCTCCCAAAGGCCCCACTTCTAACCTCCGATATTATCACATTGGAGGTTCAAATTTCAACACAGGAATTTTGAGAGGACACATTCAGTCCAATGCACACCCAAAGTGTATCACAGCCCAACTTTCTTTACCATGCCTCTAAGATTTTACCATCTATGAATTTACTGCTAGTTTAACAAAATTCGACTCAGAAAAATTGGTCAAAAAAAATTAAACAAACAGGTTCTTCCCTGAACTGCCTTTAGTTATAGTCAGAATCCTTAGCTTTATGCACAGTGATGAGATCATTGGGGACATTGATTCTTCCTATTTTCTGGAGGTAATAATTTTGATTTCTCTACATTTTCTGAAATAAATTATTTTCAAGAATGCCTCAGAATTTTGAGTTTCTAAACCTGCTGATTTTTCTCTCTTCCTTTACACTTCACTCTCATTCCATTATCCAAATAACATTATTAAAAGATTTAGTTTGGGGTATTTGTTTCCAAAGAAAAGGCAATGATTATCTACTTCAAGAACTCAACATCGCTTTCTTTGGTGCTATCTAGTCTTCCCTTCCTATGGTGAATGAAGTCCCACTAACTTATTGTAGGTATTGTCTGCCCACCAATTCTCACTCTGATATGTTAATTTCAGAGATTTGTACTCACAAGACAACACATTTGTATTACTCTAAGGAATATTTTTATGTTTCATTATTTTTATGGATGTGTTATTCAAAAAATGCATTTTTGTTCATTAAGAGGCAGAAAAATCTACTACTGGTCATTTCTAGTTGATCCAGCATTAAGAGTATTCAGTGGAACAAATTTTGTGTGGTCCCAAAGATTTAGATGACTAATACGAAGAAAATGATAAGATAGGTTATATTCTGTTTTTGAAATGTGAGTTTACCATTTTCTTTTCTTTTTCTCTTTTCTTTAGTTTCTGATGGCAAGTGAATTTATAGGATGGGGAGTATATTTGCAACCCCTATGTCCCAATATAAAGGCATAGTTTGAGAATTTTAGTAATGTCATTACAGGTCAAGGGTGCTTGCATACCACCTGTATGTAGCTTTTCCCCAAGTTTGGGCTATCAGAAAATAGAGAAAAGATGCTCTCTTCCCAGCTTCCAAATGACTGCCTGGAAGGATGTAGGTAGCTAGTATGTGATTTCGACATACAGATGCTGGAAGACTATCCATGACACAGCAGTGGGTCCTAGTCTACTCCTCATTTAACAGATAGGAGGGTGAACTGAAAGTGTACAAAATGTGTCCACACAGAAAACATCTCCAGAATATAATTCTAGCTCCCTCAAACCCTTTCCCCAAACATTTTACATGTTTTGGTGGTTACTTCTGCTGAATGAAGAATTGTTTTATCTCCAATCTGAAATCACATTCCTGAAAAACTCAGATTAAGAAGACAGACAGCCCCTTATAGAATGCGTGTTGTGCTGTAACTGGTGACATGAGACTGTGGGCCCCCTTTGATTCTAAAGCTGCATAAACAAGTTATAAGAAGATGCTAACTTATCGGGGATAGCAGGTAGCTACATTTATTATTTCTGACTTCTTAAGAATGAAGAATCTACTACAAGCCTGACTTATTTATTTATTTATTTTGGAGGGGCAGAGTCTGCCCAGGCTGGAGTGCAGTGGCACAATTTCTGCTCACTGCAACCTGCGCCTCCCAGGTTCAAGCGATTCTCCCACCTCAGCCTCCCGAGTAACTGGGACTACAAGCATACACCACCACGCCTGGCTAATTTGTGTATTTTTAGTAGAGATGGGGTTTCATCATGTTGGCCAGGCTGGTCTCGAACTCCTGACCTCAGGTGGTGCACCTGCTTCAGCCTCCCAAAGTGCTGGGATTACAGGCATGAACGAGCCACAGCATCTGGCCCAGGCCTGACATTTTTTAAACAAATATATAAGAGTGAACTTGGTCTCTAAATTAGCAGTGCAATGGTAAAGCCTCAGTTTATCATAAAGTAACTGCTCCCTATAACTTCAAACTCAAAGTGAACTTCCCATATTAAAGCTCACACAGACTTGAGATTAGGCCTACTTGGGGCACTCTTCCCAAGAGTACTGCCTCCAAAACCCTCTATGAACTTGATCATCAGGATGAATTTGAAAAAAAAGTCATGGGAATTTGTATAGTTTAGTAAATAGATTTTTAAAAAACCTATATTGAAGCTTTTTTCCATATATCCTGATCTTTACAACTGAATTATTTCTTTTCCCTTTTGATCCTGGGGGAATTTGCCCAAACTTGCCATCCTGAAATAGTCTCCAGAGTACCCAGTAGAGTGACCAACTATCCCAATTTGCCTACACCAAGGAAGTTCCCTGGATGTGAGAGTTTTGGGGCCAAATCTGGGAAGTTCTCAGGCAAACCAGGACAAGTTAGTCACCATTAGAGTAATGTAAATAATGACCAAAAATCCAGGTATGAAATATGTGGAGATGGAGCAAGGAAGGGTAAAGTATGTAAAGGAAAGAGAGTAAAAATGAATTGGTATATATCACACCTGTGGTCACAAGTAGCAATAATGCTTAACTACTAGGTCCGAAACCACAGACTGGCTTGATTAGGGAATACTGTTGAAGACTCAATCAATGTCCAGATTATCAACTGAAGTAGTACTTTGAATGAACCTATGGTCTTTGAGTACAAGTCCCCAGGAGAGCAGTCACTGCCCCAAGCTATTCTTTAGCACAGAAGAAAATTCCCAGAAGAAATGGAAATGCCAGGGGTGCACTTAAAACTCCTACAGTGTTCAGATTGAGAAAACATGAAGCATCTCTGTTTGGATGAAGCATCAAGTTGGGTAGTGTAGATACAACCCATTCAGAGAAAATGATAAGAATTTCAAAAGTAAGTAGTTGCAAAGAAAATATTTTGTTAGCATGAAAGATGTTGATGTTTATGTTGACAAATTTTAAAAATACTGCCCCATCATGTCATAGTTTTGTAAGATTTTCACTACTCAAATTGCACAGTGGGTTTCCTTCTGCCCAGAACATCTGAGCAGAAAGAGACTAGAGGTCATGTGATTTCTGATTTGGAAAATAAATCCGTTTTATTTGACAATCTGCCATCACAGACTGATTTCTGTGTTCATGATTACCTTTTTCTGTAGCAAAATTGGCTTGAGTTAGTATTATTTCATCCCAGAATGGATAATTTAGACATTAAAAATTCCAAGTCCACCTGTTCTATTGATGTTCTGGTTTGGTTGGATCTTCCCTTTTCTTTCTCCCTTCTGTCCCCTCTCCTAATAGAACTAAATGGTTTATTATGGCCAAGGTAGAAACAGCTTGGTTTACTCAGACACCAAAGCTGTACCAAATCACAGAAAAGAATGAGAGTGAAATGAAAATAGATCTCTTCTGCCAGGGTAATCAACAATGGTTGTTCATGGCATTTCTGTAGGACTACCGAGTGAATATTTTTCTGAGACAACAGTGGAATGATTCACGGCTGGCATACAGCGAGTACCCAGATGATTCCCTGGACTTGGACCCATCTATGCTAGACTCCATTTGGAAACCAGATTTGTTTTTTGCCAACGAGAAGGGGGCCAACTTCCATGATGTCACCACTGACAACAAATTGCTACGGATTTCAAAAAATGGCAAAGTGCTTTACAGTATCAGGTAAGCCTCCATTGGCTGAGCATGTTCACGTCTCCATTTCTCTGCTAATATAGAGCTGCCTGACTCTGCAGAGTAGGATGTATATAAACTATTTGACTTTTGTGGTTTCTTGTTTATCATTTGAATCTTAAAGTTGGTGGAGAGTGCCACAAGTCCCCTTGGTCTCATAAATGTTATTCTCCACAACAAAAATGTATTTGGTAGGATGGTACATGGGTAATGGTATTTTGTAATCACCTGCACAAATGTGTTCTTGATTGCTTCAATAAAGGACGTATAGGATTTTCAGTTCAATTGCCATTAAGCATAATATACAAAACCTCATTTCAATAATTCTGACATTCTGTAACATTCAAACACGCACACACACACACACAAATTCAATAGCTCAGCATAGTCACTGTAACATACTTTTAGCTGGATAAGTGGAGATTTGGTTCCAATGTCAGCTTTGCCTCTAAGTAAACATGTGACCTTGATCTCTTAACTCTTCTTGAACTTGGGCCTGGGACAGACAATTCCTGAGATCCAGTTTTGCTTTTATATTCCAGTATGATCTTCTCCAGAAGTGTTATCACTCTAGGCTCAAAATAATCTCTGAGCCTCTCTGATTATTTATTTCAAAATAATCAAACCCTTTTCTGAGCTCTAATAGCAGTTTCTCTGTGACTCTGTAAGGCTCTTGTTTTTTCCCGCCTTATATTTTGGTTACTTTTGTTCATGAATATAGCATAAAAACATGCATTTCTGGAATTAGACAAATCTAGAATCAAACCCAAACTTTGCCCTTACTAAGTTATGTAACATATAACCCTCAGTTACCTTAATTGTAAAATGGGAAACACCATGTTTATCTCTGAATATTCTTGTGAGAATGAGTAATGTAGTAGTCAGCAAATATTTTCTGTAAAAGGCCAGATATTATTTTAAATATTGCAGACCAGACTGCCTCTGTTGCAACTACTCAACTCTATCATTATAGCTCAAAAGCAGCCTTAGGTAATATGCAAACAGTTGGACACGGCTGTGTATCAATAAAATTTTATTTACAAAAATAAGTGGTAGACTGGATTTGGCCCTTTGGCTGTAGTTTGCCAACTCTTGATATAAAGTATATTAAAAATACTTGCCACAGTACCTGACGCAGAATAAATGTTTGATAAATAAAATAATGGCTATCTGTATTTTAAAATCAGTTCTTTTTTAGTGCTCAACATCTCGAATCATTAGAGAAATGTAAATGAAAACCACAATGAGATACCATCTCACACCAGTCAGAATAGCTATTAAAAAGTCAAAAAATAACAGATGCTGGTGAGGTCACAGAGAAAATGGAACACTTAAACACTGCTGCTGGGAATGTAAATTAGTTCAGTCATCGTAGTAAGCAGTTGGCAATTTCTCAAACAACTCAAAGCAGAATTACCGTTTGACTCAGCAATCCCATTATTGGATATATACCCAAAAGAATATAAATCATTCTACTGTAAAGACACATGCACCATGTACATATATGTATGCTCATTGCAGCACTGTTCACAATAGCAAAGACATGGAATCAACCTAAATGCCCATCAGTGGTGGACTAGATAAAGAAAATGTGGCAGCTGGGTGCAGTGGCTCACGCCTGTAATCCTAGCACTTTGGGAGGCTGAGGCAGGTGGCTCATGAGGTCAGGAGTTCAAGACCAGCCTGACTAATATGGTGAAACTCCATCTCTACTAAAAATATTATTTTTAAAAATTAGCCAGGTGTTGTGGAACGCATCTGTAGTCCCAGATACTCAGGAGGCTGAGGCAGGAGAGTCGCCTGAACACAGGAGGCAGAAGTTGCAGTGAGCTGACATCGTGCCACTGCACTCCAGCCTGGGCGACAGAGTGAGACTCCATCTTAAAAAAAAAATGTGGCACTATACACCATGGAATAGTACACAGACATATAAAAAGAATGAGATCATGTCCTTTGCAGCAACATGGATGGAACTGGAGGCCATTATCCTAAGTGAACTAACAAAGGAACAGAAAAATACTGTTCAATGAACAGTACAGTACCGTTCAATTGAACATGCAGTAGAAATGCTGCATGTTTTCACTTGTAAGTGGGTGCTAAACACTGAATAACACAAAGAAGGAAACACAAAGAAGGAAACAACAGACACTGGGGCCTACTTGAGGGTAGAGGGAAGGAGGAGGAATGAGAATCAAAAAACTGCCTTATCGGGTCCTCTGCTGGGTGGCGAAACAATCTGTACACAAAACTCCCATGACGTGCAATTTACCTATGCAAGAAACCTGCACATGTACCCCTCAACCTAAAGTAAAGCTTAGAAAAATTCATGTTATTTTTCAATAGTAAGCTTTTAGCTCTTTAAATTCAAGATATTTGGTTTTTGTTTTTTTTGTAACATCTACCAAAGGTTTAGGACAATGTCCTGTATATGGGAGATAGTACATTGAATAAACTATTGGCATATAAAGGTCCTTAATAGAATGCCCCCTTTCTCTATATAATTTTATTACCAAAATAGTGGACTATTCTCCTTGCAAATAATTTTTCCAAGTTTGCAGACTCACCATCATCACCACCTCATCTGACAACTCTATAATGATTTAGTTCTGTATTGTAAATTCCATTCTTATACCTAGTAATTTCATAGCCTGCTGATGGCTGAGAACCCCAGTGTCTTGTGAAATAAAAGAAGCTGCTCATTTGTAAAAAGTGGCAAAGTCACTGCTTGCACAGAGAACTAGAAAACTTCCCCCAAACCAATTCATTTTTAAGGAAACACAGAATATTCTCCATGGTAATGTGTTTGGTAGGTGTAAAATTCAGTACTGAGCACAATGTAAATTGATGGGACCTGATAAAATGGGACATATGTAGAGTGTGGTGCTAGGAGGGAGAGTTATAAAAAGCAGCACAGAGTATCAGCTGCTCCAGCTAATCCTCGGGGCCTTGGGTGGCATTTGCTCTAATGAATACCAGACATCATGCACTGCTGAAATCAAACCAGGTTGTTGTTGCTGTTGTTGTTTTCTTGCTGTTCTATGAAGGTCTTTATATTCTAGAATTGTGAAGAATATGATGCTCCCACCTTAAACTCAGAGGCAATTCTTATATCTCTGGTTCTCTGGTACAGCACATTCAGGCCCTAAAATGTCCTAACAATTGTTTTAGATTAGGTGGGGTTTGTCCTATGGCAGGCTGTTTTAGACTTTTCTTTCATTGTATTCTCTGAAATAAAAATAAAAACCTTGGTAAAGGAGAATTGGAGATACCATTTTAAGGAGGTACAAGCTGTTGGGAGATTTGAACTGCAAGAATCTAATTATTTGCCTAGAATGAGCCAGATATCCAGAACTGAGTAAGATATGAACCTTCCCTTGGAATGGCTTCAGTCTAACAAAGAAGGTGGACACATGATAAATTAAGTAATACGAATAAATAGGAAACAAGGAAAACAAAAGTGGCTCTAATTTTGCCAATTAATTATGTGACCAAAATATTGTCAGAATGTGGGTATGGGAACCACACTCTTGTTTTTCACTGGGCTTAATTTAACTAGAGGCCAAGGAGTAACTAGCGCGAATATATACCCAGCTGCAGGTTTGACTCAACTTTAGGCCAAGGGGCAACAGTTGTCCATGTCTTAAAGGTGCTGAAATGTTTCTGCTGAAGTTCCATTAGAAAGTAATTTCCCTGCACACTCAGGTTTACAACACAAATACTCCCAGGAGAGGTAGTCCATTGGCTTAAATCCATAGTAAGCTCTAAAGAGCTGATATAAAATTTATTTCTGATAGTAAGCTTGATGTCTGTGAATAGTGAGAATGAACGTATTGGATTCCTAAGAGGAGAAATGGGACAGAATGAAGAAAGGTTGGGAACGATACAAGGAAGGGGCGAGAAGTACCAAAGAAAAACCCAAAAGCTGTCTCCACATTATACAGTAAATAGTTAAGCAATTATTCAATTATGTAAGCATGTGGTCCACATGTTAAAAAGTAATGTTCTGTCCTGATATTCTGTATTTGCGTTTTCCTGAAACCTAAAGCAAATACCAGTCTCATTTAATCTGGGGAAAATTCCATGCTTTTCTTAGCTTTGTAGGTGTAGGAGTAGAATTAACTCTCCATGGACACCAAAGCCCAAGGCTTTGATGGTCAAACAAAAACAAATAGAGAACTATACAGTCCATTGATTTCATAACAAGCAATATTACATTTCCTAATACTTCATATATCTGTATTCCAAAAGGTAGGGGTCTGGAAAAAAAGAAGAGAGAGAGCGAGAGAGAGGGCAGTAGACCAGAACTCCATTAAGTGCCCTCCTTATAAACACTTGAGGTACTTGAGTAAAATTCAAACGAATCTTTTAAATAGGAAGGAAAGGTCTTAGCCCAGTGTTAACAAACCCTTTATCTGCTGATGCAGGACACAATATTTGTTGATGAAAAAGTATCAATCTATATCTGTCCATTTTTCTTCTTTAATATTCATTCTCTAATGTTTTATCTTACTCTGTTTTTTTCTAAGTCTTTTGTTGACCCACCCCATTAATTATTGATCATCTCTGACAAAAGTATACAGTTTGCTTTATAAACCCTCTTCAGAGAAAGTCAATAACCCAGAGACTGTACTGGGCCTAGAGATCAAGTATAGAGTAAGATGTCCTTCATCTGGGATGGGGAAAGAGACTCAAATTCTGAATTCAGAGAGAGTTACATTCTAAATTCACATAACTTACAATGACTTGAATCCATACTGAAATAGTGAGGTGAGTCTTGGAGGTTGTATATACTATTGTTTAAACGGCATTTGTTGAATTTAACATAATGAGTTGAAATAAAGGTCAGGACATCATGGGATATGGTGGACAGCATGAAAGGAAAAAGGAGAAGGTGAGTAATTTTGAAGAAGACCAGATTGTCTCACATGCCCACAATACCTTTGCTGATATCGTCTTCTTTTTAAAAATCCCACTGCTTCTGAGAATTTAGTCAGAAATACGACTTTTATAGAGAGATAATTTTTAAATTTGAAGTTACCTTGTAAAATATCTAATCCACCACCCTTGTTTTATTGATAAGGAAGTGACTTCTTTCAGAAGTTGGGTGAGCCAAAACAATGGAGGTAGTAAGTAGGAAAGCTAGGACAAGAAACAAGGCTCCTGACTTGTTTCAGTGCTGTCATCTCCTACCCCTCTTAATTTCTCATTTACTTCAATCCAACTCCAAAGACGCAAACACAATTCATGATGCAGCAAAGGGCATGATTTCATGCTTTTTTTGTGGCTGTATAGTATTCTATGGTGTATATGTACCACATTTTCTTTAATCTACCACTGATGGGCAGCTAGCCTGGTTCCATGCCTGCTATTGCAGATAGTGCTGTGATGAACATACAACTTCATTTGTCTTTTTGTAGAACAATTTATTTTCCTTGGGGTATACACTCAGTAATGGGATTGCTGGTTCGAAGAGTAGCTCTGTTTTAAGTTATTTGAGAAGTCTCCAAACTACTTTCCACAGCGCCTGAACTAATTTACATTTCCACCAACAGTGTGTAAGTGTTTGCTTTTCTCTGCAGCCTTCCCAACATCTGTTGCTTTTTGACTTTTTGATAATAGCCATTCTGATTGGTGTGAGATGGTCTCTCACTGTGGTTTTGATTTTCATTTGTCGGATGATTAGAGATGAACATTTTTCCATATGTTTATTTACCGCTGGTATGTCTTCTTTTGAGAAATGTCTGTTCATATCCTTTGCCAATTTTTTAATGGGGTTGTTTATTGCTTATTGATTGGCTTAAGTTCCTTATAGATTCTGGATATTAGACCTTTGTCAGATGTATAGTTTATGAACATTTTCTTCTATTTTGTAACTTGTCTGCTCACTCTATTTATAATTTCTTTTGCTGTGAAGAAGCTGTTTGCTTTAATTAAGTCCCACTTGGCAACTTTTATTTTTGTTACAATTACTTTTGGGGACTTATCCAAAAATTCTTTGCCAAGGACAGTGTCAAGAATGGTGTTTTCTAGGTTTATGTCTAAGACTTTTTTTCTTTTTCTTCCGAGACAAGTTCTCGCTCTGTCATCCAGGCTGGAGCGCAGTGGTGCAATCCTGGCTCACTGCAAACTCCGCTCTTGGGTTCAAGTGATTCTCCTACCTCAGCTTCCCAAGTAGCTTGGATTACAGGTGCATGCCACCATGCCCAACTAGTTTTTGTATTTTTACCAGAGACAGGTTTTGCCATGTTGGCCAGGCAGGTCTCAAACTCCTGACCTCAAGTGATCTACCTGCCTCAGCCTCCCAAAGTGTTGGGATTACAGGTGTGTGCCACTGTGCCCAGCCTTGTCTAGGATATATTTTTTAATTGTATTTGGGCTCTGGGGTACATGGGCGTGTCCTGCATCCTGCAGGATTGTTGCATAGGTACACACATGCCATGGTGGTTTGCTGTTTGCTGTCTCCATCCCTGCCACCCCTGCCCCTGCCTGTTGCCTACATCAGGCATTTCTCCCAGTGTAATCCCTCCCCATCCTCCCCGTGCCCCACCACCGCTGTCCCTCCCCTCCCCTCCACCCCCACACCAAACCCTGTGAGTGTTGTTCCCTTCACTGTGCCCAAGTGTTCTCATTGTTCATCACCGCCTATGAGTGAAAACATGCGTTGTTTGGTTTTCTGTTCTTGTGTTAGTTTGCTGAGAATGATGGTTTCTAGGTTCATCCATGTCTCTACAAAGGACACAAACTCATCGTTTTTTATGGCTGCATAGTATTCCATGTATATGTGCCACATTTTTTTTGTTCATTCTATCATCGATGGGCATTTGGGTTGGTTCCAGGTCTTTGCTATTGTAGACAGCTCTACAATGAACATACGTGTGCATTTGTTTTTATGATAGAACAATTTATAATCCTTTGGATATATACCCAGTAATGGGATTGCTGGGTCAAATGGAATTTCTATTTCTAGATCCTTAAGGAATCACCACACTGTCTTCCATAATGGTTGAACTAATTTACATTCCCACCAACAGTGTAAAAGTGTCTTTTTCTCCACATCCTCTCCAGCATCTGTTGTCTCCAGACTTTTTAATGATTGCCATTCTAACTGGCATGAGATGGTATCTCAATGTGGTTTTCATTTGCATTTCTCTCATGACCAGTGATGATGAGCATTTTTTCATATGTTTGTTGGCTTCATGTATGTCTTCTTTTTTTTTTTTTTGGAGACAGAGTTTTGCTCTTGTTACCCAGGCTGGAGTGCAATGGCACCATCTCGGCTCACCACAACCTCCGCGTCCTGGGTTCAGGCAATTCTCCTGCCTCAGCCTCCTGAGTAGCTGGGATTACAGGCACGCACCACCATGCCCAGTTAATTTTTTGTATTTTTTTTTTTTTTAGTAGAGACGGAGTTTCACCATGTTGACCAGGATGGTCTCGATCTTTTGACCTAGTGATCCACCCACCTCAGCCTCCCAAAGTGCTGGGATTACAGGCTTGAGCCACCGTGCCTGGCCACTTAAACCACCGCGCCTGGCCTGTCTTCTTTTGGAAAAGTGTCCGTTCATATCCTTTATCCACTTTTGAATGGGTTTGTTTTTTCTTGTAAATCTGCTTTAGTTCTTTGTAGATTCTGGATATCAGCCCTTTGTCAGATGGGTAGCTTGCAAAAATTTTTTCCCATTTTGGTTGCCGGTTTACTCTAATGATTGTTTCTTTTGATATGCAGAAGCTCTTAAGTTTAATTAGATCCTATTTGTCTATTTTGGCTTTTGTTGCCATTGCTTTTGGTGTTTTAGTCATGAAGTCCTTGCCTATGCCTATGTCCTGAATGGTTTTGCCTAGGTTTTCTTCTAGAGTTTTTATGGTGTTAGGTCTTATGTTTAAGTCTTTAATCCATCTGGAGTTAAGTTTTGTATAAGGTGTCAGGAAGGGGTCCAGTTTCAGCTTCCTGCATATGGCTAGCCAGTTTTCCCAACACCATTTATTAAACAGGGAATCCTTTCCCCATTGCTTGTTTTTGTCAGGTTTGTCAAAGATCAGATGGTTTTAAATATGTGGCGTGGCTTCCAAAGCCTGTGTTCTGTTCCATTGGTCTATATCACTTGTCTAGGATTTTTACAGTTTGAGGCCTTGCAGTTAAATCTTTAATCCATGTTGAGTTAATTTTTGAGGATGGTAAAAGGTGGCAGTCCAGTTTCATTCTTCTGCATATGGCTAGCCAGTCATTCCAGCACCATTTATTGGAAAAAAAGAGTCCTTTCCCCATTCTTGTTTTTGTCTGCTTTGTCAAAGATCAGCTGGTTGTAAGTGTGTGGCTTTATTTCTGGGTTCTCTGTTCTGTTCTATTGGTCTATGTGTCTGTTTTTATACCAGTACCATGCCGTTTTTATTACTATAGCCTTATAGAACAGTTTGAAGTTGAGTAGTGTGATGCCTCCAGCTTTGTTCTTTTTGCTTAGGATTGCTTTAGTTATCTGGGCTCTTTTTTGGTTCTGTATCAATTTTAGCATAGTTTTTTTTCCTAATTGTGTGAAAAATGACATTGTTAGTTTGATAGGAATAGCATGGAATCTGTAAATTGCTTTGGGCAGTATGACCATTTTAATGATATTGATTCTTCAAATTCATGAGCATGGGTTGTTTCCATTTATTTGTGTCATCTCTGATTTCTTTCAGCAGTGTTTTGTAGTTTTTCTTGTAGAGATCTTTCTCCTCTCTCGTTAGCTATATTCCTAAGTATTTCTTTCTTTTTTCTTTTTTTAAAGTTATTGTCAATGGTATGGTGTTCTTAATTTTACGTCAGCTTGAATGTTATTGGTGTATAGAAATGCTACTGATTTTTATACATTGATTTTGTGTCCTAAAATTGTACTAAAGTCATTTATCAGTTTAGGAGCATTTTGGCTGAGTCTTTAGGGTTTTCTAGGTATAGAATCATATCATTGGCGAAGAGACATAGTTTCACTTCCTCTTTTTCTATTTAGATGCCTTTTGTTTTTCTTTTGCCTGATTGCTCTAACTAGGACTTCCAGTACTATGTTTAACAGGAGTAGTGAGAGAGGGCATCCTTGTGTTGTTCCAGTTCTCAAGGGGAATGTTTCCAGTTTTTGCCATCCAGTATGATGTTGACTGTGGGTTTGTCATAGATGGCTATTAATATTTTGAGGGGTGTTCCTTTGATTGCTAGTCTGTTGATGGTTGTTATCATGAAGAAATTTTGAATTTTATCAAAAGATTTCTCTGTGTCTATTGGCATGATCATATGGTTTTGCTTGAACCTTCCTAAAATATATGCATATTTTGTGCATTAGGGTATTTAAGCTACTTTTTGTTTGTTTGTTTAGAGGAAGAGGTCCTTACCTTTACTAAAGAAGCTATGATCCTCCGATTGTTAAGAGCTTTGTTTCCAGATGTACTGCATGCTTCCAAAGTGGGTATGCCTAAAGGTGAAGTTATTAAGGAAATATTTTTTGCTTTCAGTGTCTTGTCAGACCAGTTGCCTGGAGGCCTAATTCTATCCTCTAACTGCAGATAGTCTTCCAAACCACAATAATTATAGAACTGCTCCTCCACAGTAGCAACCTATATCACCAAATCATCTGTTCACCTCATCATCAATCTTGATCTGACCTAAAACTTACTCCTTTATGGTACTGGAGGTGATTTACTTGTTAATCTTTTTTGATTCTATCTGCAGTTCTGGGTGTTGATGATTCAGTATTCTGTGTTCCCAGTAGTACTTGAGTTGTAATAGAGAACTCTTAGGGATTGACAAGCTTTTCCTTCTGATGATAGATTATAGGCACCACTGAGAACAGGTAGAGTGCAGATTTCTAGATAGACATCCAATGGTGTTCCTCCACACAATCTTGTCTAATGACCAACTCTACCCAGATACATAAAAGGCTAGCTTTTCTCACATGGCCTGCCATTCTTGACTCACCCTAGAGTCGGATGCAAGAACTTCAAAAGATTCTAACTTTAGTTATAGATTTTTTTTATGGCATAGGGAAAAAGGACATTTTCTATTTAGATGTTAGAGCCAAAAATAAAATGCACAATGAACTGAGACCTGCCTTAAATGTTACCAGTGATGATGCTTGGACTATCTTACTCTCAATTTTGATGAAACACATAAGCCTATATTTTGTATTAGAAGGCAGCTATGAAAAACTACGATTTCTTCTTCCTGTGCATATTTGGACCATTGTTTATCTTTATGTTCTATAATCCAGGCAAAATTACATTTTCACTTTCTAACTTTGTATCCAAATCCTCATTAGTATTGTGACTTGACTAAATGAAGTAATTAATGTCTGTAACATAAGCACCCACATCAGAATTAAGCAGTCTTCAGAGATGTGCTAGGAAGTGCCATGGAAACCACAATGATTCCATTCTTCCTAGAGGCGAGCAAGGCTGGGAGGGTGGGAAGCGCTGGCATGCACATATGCTAGTGGATTCAGCAGGAGCTGTGGTGCGGAGGAACTATTTTTAGAGAGTAGCCCTTTAAAAAGGTATGGCTGAGGATGGAAGTATAAAGGTCCAGAAAGGTTGTATATATGAAAAACTCTCATAAAGTATGGAAAGCTTTGTTGAGCTTCTGCATAGGTTAGAAATACACAAATACTATGAGACATAATATTGGTTCAGACACAACAGAGTAAGGATCTTGTAATAGTCAGGGTTCCCTAGAGGGACAGAACCAAAAGTTACATTATTTGTGAAAGAGAGTTTATTAAGAAGAATTGACTAACTCACAGGATCACAAGGTAAAGTCCCATGATAGGCCGTCTTCCGGTTGAGGAGCAAGGAAGCCAGTGGTGGATCAGTCTGAGTCCCAGAACCCCAAAAGTAGGGAAGCCAACAGTGCAGCCTTTAGCCTATGACCAAAGGCCTGAGAGCTCCTGGCAAACCACTGGTGTAAGTCCCAGAGTCCAAAAGCTGAAGAGCTTGGAGTCTGATGTTTGAGGGCAGGAAGCATCCAGCACAGGAGAAAGATGAAGGCCGGAAAGCTCAGCAAGTCTACTCTTCCATCTTCTCCTGCCTGTTTTATTCTAGCTGTGCTGGCAGCTGATTAGATGGTGACCAGCCAGATTGAGGGTGGGTCTGCCTCTCTCAGTCCACTAACTCAAATGTTAATCTTCTTTGGGAACACTCACAAACATACCCAGGAACAATATTTTGCATCCTTCAATCCAATCAGGTTGACACTCAGTATTAACCAGTACAGATCTTAGGCTTGTTTGAGGACAAAGAGGTACTTGCTCAATGAAATACGTGGCAGCTAGCATGACCACTTGTCCTTGACTGTTTACCTGAATGAACTAGCAGTAGCAACCAGTAGGTTTTTCTCCATTTAGAGATAACTTTCCATTTCATTAACAATCATCAAAGTTTACTCTTCAGGCAATGTGCAAAGAACAGAATACTGAGAAGGTAGCTCAGGGCATTGTGATCTCCACACTTCCTTTCATCATTTACTGTATCTTCCAGGATCATAGAACAGCCTCTTCAGCCCCATAAGTTTCTCATTCTGGGTCTCAGTTTCCTCTATAAAATGAGACTGAACCAGGGAATTAGACAAAGTATGAGGCGCCTTCTAGTGCCATTATAAGTCTATAACTCAAAATAACCACCCTCTCCTTCCCAAACCACAGAACACTTTCCTGATGAGTAAATAAGAGTTCATGTGTTCTTCAGGTCCCTTAGGGCTTGAGTCAGCAGAGGAGAATATGAATTTCAAGGTGCCTGTCTTAAACTACTTGGATCTTTAAACCCTTCTCTCCCCAACTAAATATACAACTCCTGAGAAGAAGAACCTGATTTTAGAGTAGATTAGGGAGGATTGGACTACCTGTAATTTAAAAGGCAGCATTAAAACATTCAACATGGCCAGGCACAGTGGCTCAAGCTTGTAATCTTAGCACTTGGGAGGCTGAGGAAATTGTATCACTTTAGCTCTGGAGTTCGAAACCAGCCTGAGCAACAAGGCAAAACCCCGCTCCTATAAAAAAATGCAAAAAATTAGGTGGACATGGTAGTGCATGCCTGTAGTACCAGCTGATTAGGGGGCTGAGGCAAAAGGATTGCTTGAGCCCAGGAGGTTGAGGCTGTAATGAGGCGAGATAATGCCATTGCACTCCAGCCTTGGTGACAAAGTGAGACTCTGTCTCATAAAAGGAAAAATTCAACGTATAGTTTACACAATGACAAATACTGAGCACTACGTACCCTGAGAAATTTTCCAGTCATAAACTAGATCATTTGTATCCTCTAATTCAATCAGCAGGAATATTTGTGAACTATTATTTTAGAACATGTTCATGAATCATGGGTCTATATACTTTTAGGCAATTATACAAAGATGGTTGGCTGGGACAATAATTGACTGAATATTTAGACTAAAGGAACGTGGTAGATTTGAGCCAACAGAGTTGAGGGCTGTCTGCTATTAGTCATCACCTGAATTTTCTTGTAGCAGAAAGCCAAAGGAAAACCAGAGGTCCTGGTGAGGCTGCTCAACTTACATTAATGTGGGCTTCAACCTGGTCCACACTGCTGCTTTTGAAAGGCTCCCTGGATGGCATTAATCCCAAAATAAACATGCTTAATATCACCATGGCTCTTATGAAATGCATGAATTACTTTAGTGCATTCTCATAGCACATAATCCAAAAGAGAAAGTACTTTATTTTAAAATGAAAAAAATACTGTGTCCATCTTCATATCTCAACAGTCTCTCCAACAAGTTTCTTCTTGCTTGTGGCATTTAAAATTGCAAACCAACATCTGTATCAAAGAAGATACACTATTTATCATTGGACAGTTATTAAAAAATGGTTTAAATACACAAAATATACATTCTCCACCTTAAATACACAAAATATTGATCAGCCATTATTAATACCCATTTTTAGAATAAAGCTACATTCCCATTCTCTCTCCCTCTTTTTCTTCCTCTTTCTTCCTCTCCTTCACTCCCTTTTTTTCTTTCTTTACAAAAAAAAAGAAAGAAAAATGGTTACATACCTATATTAATACAATTATGTGATGTTCCACATGAGACATACTCTTAGAGCAAATCCATCTCATTTCTGATTGATCAGTTATTTCAAATGACAATAAAACAAAGGTTTTATTTGATGTTTCATTTTAGTATGGATATTTTGCTAAACTTGAGCAATCAGATGAAGGATAGAAAGCAAAAAGTAAGTTAGAGGATTTAAGACAGAAATCTGTCAGGGTGGGACAAATGTCAATTTTGAGGGTCAGGAATACTTAGATTCAAATCCAATTTTACTAAGTGACCATAAGTCTTTTAACTGTTCTTTGAGCTGCAGTTTTTCTCAGTTCCAGATTCATAATAAATGTTCAATGAATGTCTTAATTACCCCTGAGCTGGCTACAGGAAAAAAGGGAGGGAGGAAGGGTGACAATTCCTTCACCTTCCTTAACACATACATATGGACACACCTGTACCATTCAGGTTCCACACACCTTCCACACTTAGTCCAAAGCAGATGGATACTCTCCTTCCCTTGAGTTTTCTCTTTTGGGGAGACATATAGCTTATAACAGAGGTGACAGTTGCATCTACTTTCAGATAATAGATTAGCTGATGCTGTACCTCCCCGTTAGCTGCTTATTAAAAGTAAACTGAGGAACTGTGCTTGGTTTCAAAGTGTTACCCAGTCAAGGATGGACCATCCTATCATCTGACCAGAACTCTACTCTCTCTCCAACCTTTGCCACCAGAAACAGTGGTCATTAAGTTTCCACCAGTTACCACAATGGAAGTCTTTCTAATGCAGCAAAATACCAGCCAAGTAACACAATTTTGCTCTCAGTTGTCAACAGGTACAAGGTTACTTTGGTTTTCTCAAAACCATATTTGCAGTTCATAAGCAAGCTTACACTTGTTCTGTTTCCTCTTTTTTTTAAAAAAGTAAAATAAACTCAAAACATTTTAAAAATTGCCACATTGTACACTAACTCTCTTTTTCTTCACTTCAATGCCACTATTAAATAGCTATAATACTAGATAATAGTGACAAAGAAAAGGCAGTTCTCATTATTTTAATGAGCAGTCTACATTTTATCTTCACCATTGTTTGGATATACAAATAAATACTAGATGTGAAATGACTGAAATTTAAAATGTAGCTAAGATGTGGGGGAGTATTGATTATTTTAATCTTTGATAATTTGAGCTTCTTCCTCTGATGGTATTCAATTTATCCCTCTTCTGTTCAACATCCTCAAAACATTTTCGTTCAGGAAATATCAAAGCATTTGGGAAAATTTTAGCTGCAGATTAATCAGTTGCTGTCCAAGTTGAATCCAATCCACATTTGGATTTAATTAACATGGGCCAACCATATGTGTGCACACTTTCTGAAAGGACCACTCACAGATGGGAGCAGATACTGTATTTTTGTCCTTCCCAGATACTATCGCTCAATGCATATGGGTATTTTCTATGATGCCTTTATAATATTTGGTAAACATGGACCATCCTACTCAGTCACTGGGATTTTAATCAGGGGAGAGAAGAACAGCTGATGAGCCAAGCAGTGTTGCCATTTATCTCCTTCATATCCCAAGGTCAAAAGGAAACAAACAAACAAAAAAAAAACAGAAATGCTTATTCGGAATTAATGGAAAGAGTCTAACCATACTACTTAGAACCAAAATGGAGTTTAGATCCAGCCTTAGACAATATTGGAAAAATGGTATGTCTCTGGCACCCAGTCACACTGTTCTGAGCCCTGTTTTTCATCTTTCCCTTCAATTTTCTTAGTATGACTATCTGCTCTTGGGGATATCAATAGGGAATCTGGGCATCTATCAATTCATTTAGCCTATTTCCCAGATATCAGAGATAGTAACCTGATATGCTGCCAGCAGCCTGAGTAGAGTTCACTGCCTGGCCTTTGCACACTGGCATATGTTAAAAGGCATGCTGATTTTGGCTGCTTCTCTATCTCACCTAGAAACTGTCTTCTTATCCCTCTTAGCAGCTCTCCTAGTTTCCTAGCCACACCTACCATATTCTTGGTTGCCAGTGGACTGATTTTGGCTTCACTGCCCTGACTTTTGCATATTTCTCCAATGTGACAGAAACCTATGATTAATACCCCCAACTTGTAACATTACTCTAAGTCAATCACTTAGCAGCCTACTTGAGGCTGTCTTACCCTGATGTTGAGAGGCTGAGGCAGGAGAATCACTTGAACCTGGGAGATGGAGGTTGCAGTGGCCCAAGACTGCCACTGCACTTCAGCCTGGGTAACAGAGCAAGAGTCTGTCTCAAAAAAAAAAGGTAATATTTCCCAATGGAGTGCTCCTGTTACTGAAAAATTGTAGATCCCTTTCTTAATTCTCTTTTCTACTTTCCTTTCAAAACCTTCTCCTTTTTGTCTATCACATTGACAGAAATCAAAGTCATTCTTTGGGACATGTTGAAGTAGTACTCCTTAAAGTGTGATCCAGGACAGCATCATCGGTGTCACCTGGGCTACTTACCAAGAGGGCCTGACAATCTGCGTTCTGACCAAGCCCACCAGACAATACTTATGTTCATCAGAGTCTGAAACCCGCTATACTAAAAGATGTTTGATCAGACAAGCAGCCTAGCAGTGTTTTTCATCCCAGCGATTTCCTAATCTTCCCTCCCTCTCTCCATGTGTGGGTTGTATTAATGATGCACTTTTAACTTGACTTCTAACTTGCCCCCAGGCTAATTTCACTTAAGGTCTAGGTGGGTTAAGATGACACTCTTGTTTGATACTTGATGCATCCTGTCAAATCTTCCTGACACTAGAATTTCACATGGCTCAGAAATTTCAAGGTACAACTGGGAGGAAAGATTCAACGGATCGACATGGTATGGGAAGGCCTTCCTTATGTTCGCAGGCGAAGAATGGATAGTGTTCTAGGATGTTGGATGACAAAGCCCTGTGGAAGCAATAAATGTCTCACCTATCTGCCCAGTTTGCCAAGAAGTTCCTATTTTAAGAAGTGTTACTTGCACTTAAAGTTTTCATCATATTCAGGAGGGTAAATTTACCTATAAGAGGAAATCCTTCAAGCTGGTTGCCTTCACTTACAGTCTATAATAGCAGAGATGTTGAGCAGGATGGGGATGTTTGTTGGGGGAGGCCCAGACATTTAATCAAGATCAAATTGCTCTTTATGGGTAAGCCAGTTCTATCACCCAGGTCTCTAGGCTGTGGGGGGAGGCTGGAGGAGTGTTTAAAACAACAGGCTATGAGAATTCTCAGTGTCTGAGGAAAAATGAAAGGAGTATCCCTGACCAGGTACAAGGCAACTAAGGTGTCTGTGATCAATTCTGCTGACTTCACAAAGGAGGATAATAAATTGGTAACAGCTTATTTGCATAAGGAGGAAATGTAAAATATGGTAGAGTGGGAAATAATAAAGGGAATTTGATGTCAGTTAAAGTTGTATTCAAATCTAACTTTGGTCACTTACTGGTTTTTTTACTTTGGGAACAAGGCTTAATCTTTGTGAGCTTCAATTTGCTTATCTCAAAAATGGAGGTAACACTGTCTGCCTTGTGTGATAATACTCAGTGATTATAAAATAATAAGAATGCTTGACCCACAGCAGGTGTCAAAGAATTATGATTATTAATACTATTATCACCACCACTTTAATTTTTATTTTTCCTTTCTAAGTATTTTCATCCCAAAGGAGCACTATAGGTTCTAGCCCCTAGATATGTCCATGTGCCACTGAGAGTTTATGGTGTGTTGCATAAAGGGAGCTAAATGTGGTCCCCAAAAGACAAACAGCAATACCTCCCAAAACTCTCTTCTTCGTTCTGAAAAACACAGAAAGATCCTCTTGTTTTTCCTCTCTGAACAAGAGAAAGTATTGTAACCATTAGAATTAACTCTCCAAAAATAGCATGTTGTCAGTCCTTGCTTTAGGGAAGCAGATCACTCATTAAAATGTGTATTTGTATCTGAAAATTCATCTTCTCTTTAAATGGTGTTTTTCCCTCAAGAGTTTCACTGGGAATGAACTCCAAGTTCTAATTCTGAGTTCCTTATGAACCAGTAGTTGCTTTATGAGTCAAGCAGCCTTCTGTCTGCCATAATGTTGTAATGTTAAATGATTAATTTACATTCTTCTGGCAATGTGAAAACAACCCTAGCGTTGGCCCCAGCTACTTGACCACAATTCCAGGACAAGTGAGAATTTGCCAGCAACTTAGAGGAGGCACCAGACAAGCTTTGGTGGTCCTGTAATTTGGCAGCATCCTGTGGACTCTGATGACTGGCCTCATCGCTTCTAAATTGTTTGTCCTTTCCCACTTCCACAGAATAAAGCCTGAAATCTTCCCATGTATTTTAGGATACTGATTCATTCATTTGTTCAACAAATATTTATTGGATATCTACTTTGGTCTAAGCATTATTTCAGATGGTAAAAATGAGGGGTTCCATCTTTATAAATTTTGCATTGTAGTAGGGAAGAAAAATAAATAAAAAATATAAAAGTTATAATATTTGATTGAAAAACTGTAAAGGCAGTTGAAATAGTTTTCAGTGTTTGCATCTATCGTCATTTAGATTTGAAGTAAGGTACAAACCCAAGAGATCGTTTTATGAGCAAGGTGAACTGAATATGAAAGTAGTAAAAAAGGGAAGGGCAGGAAAGGTAAGATTTTGGGAGGACTTCCTTTGTTTTATTCTTTGCCTTTAAAATTGGAATGCTTGCTCAGCCTTCTTACTTTCAGTAAAGAAGCAGGGCCTCTGTGAAGGAATTTTACTCCTTCCCTTGTGCAAACAGGAGCGGGGGTGCCCTGAATGCACAGTGGGGGAATAGACAATAATGCTTCAGGAAATGAGTTGTTTAACAAAAATCAAAAGGAAGAGGGGCAGCCTCAGCTCAATGCCTTCATGTGCAATGGCCTTAATATTTCAGATTGTGGGGGAAGAGGACAAATCTGACATGCTGGTCAGTGTCTGCCAGTGAGAAGACTCAGTTTCCAGGCAAGTTTGGAAGACTACTGACTTCCCAACTAAAATAGTTAATTCTGTGAGACCCAACCAAAATGGATGAAAAGCCAGAGCAAAGAAGATAAAAATTGTCCATATTTTAGTATATTTATGTATATACATATCAGCCTTATTTGGTGCAATTTCTGCATGTCTGTACAAAATAGTAACAAGTTTGCTTTTTTCCCAAAACCCCTATTTTAAAAATCATAAAATAGCCTTTTTGAATAGCAAATGTGGTGGCCCTTACTTTTGTAGTTTCTTGTCTGGGAGCACAATGAAATATTCTAGGGTGATGGGAATGCTCTAAATCTGAATCTGAAAGCTTGTTGAATGGGTGGATATAGATATAAAAAGTAATTGCACTGTATCTTAAGATTTGTATAGTTTTACTGTATTTACTATATACTTCAGTAGAAAAAAAAGAAAAAGAAAAAAATAAGTAGAGGGAAAAACCTAAATTTTAGGCCTTGAGATGCATGGTAAACTGGATGTCATAATTTATGAGCTCTGAGGCTCAGGCAGGTACTGATTACATCTTTACAGTATCTTCCTATTTGCTCAGTTGATGACATGATTTAACAAACTGAGGAGCTGTTAACTCTCCTCCTTATTATTGGCACCCATTGGGTTCCAATATAAAACCTATCTAGAAAGGAATTATTATTTTCTATGTAATAGAAAAACAAAGAAGAAAAAAGTTATCCACTGGATTCTCAGCTGAGATGAGATTCAGGGATAGTATCATGCTTGTTAGGAATTTCTCTTAGTGGGGTCTCCCATGCTGTTAATAGTTTTGACTCCCAAAATTCTGAGCTCCTCTATGGTAGTTAGATCTGCCACAAAGGCAGCAATAGTTGTGTATGAGACCTCTGTTTCCCCAAGAAATATGAAAAGGTCATTTTGCAAAACAATCAAATTCAGCAAGCCTATGATTAGGAATATTAAAGTTGGGTTGCTTCCAATAAAAACCAATGTATAGTTGAATTCTGTGATGTTCTTAAAAGAACATGTTCATTTAAGCTGTGTTCATTTTCATTTTATTTTTAATTTCTTAAAAGTAAACTTTTCAAAATCATAATGAAATTTCCAGATTTTCTGGTTTTGATTCACTAAAACAAATTATCCATATGCCATCCAATTATTTTCATATAATGAACATTTTTTAATTTAAATGTTTTTGAATTGTAAATTAACAAATTATAGTTGTATATGATTATGGGGTTCAAAGTGATGCTATGATTTATGAATATAATTTGGAGTTATTAAATCAAGCAAATTAGCATATCCACTCCCTAAAATACTTAGTTTTTTTTTTATGGTAAGAACACTTGAAATTTACTCTCTTAGCACTTTTGAAATGTACAATGCATTATTATTTACTATATTCACCATGCTATGCCATATATCTCTAAGAAAGAAAAATTAATTCCTTATGGCTAATTGAGGCTTTGTATCCCTTTGCAGCACTATTTATAATAGCCAAGTTGTGTATGAACATATTTTTGTATGATGAAATATTTATTTTTTTTTAAAAAATAGAAAAATTCTCATGGTAATAATTTTAAGCTCATAGACCCTTTTGAGGTTTTTTTTGCCCTTAAAAAGATGTCATTTTTTTAACTAGAAATAATCATTTTGGTTCTTTTATGCTGTCCTTATTTCAAAGCATTCATGGCATTAATGTCTACAAAATTTTGTTTCCAAAAGAATGAAGTCTTTATGCTAGGAAACAAAAACTAAATACCTGTATATTTATAGCTGTATCTATAGATGAACAAAAATATTTTCCTGACAAAAATGTAATTTTTAAGTCAGTTGTTTAGAATTACAAGCCATAATTTTTCCTTTAGAGGCATACTGGGGTTCTCAGAATAGCCCGTAGAAGCTAATTTATTTAGCAATGAATGTGAAATACTATATGTTTATGGCAAATTTTTAATAATCATGATATGATTGTAATAGCAAAAAGTTACTGAATAAAATGGAATTTTCTAATTTTACCTTTCAGTTACTGTTTGAAGAAAGGCACAGCTAATTATATGAAGATGAGAAAGCTGTTATGAGTAGTTTTATGGACATTTTCAAATAATTTATACTTGTTAATTCAGATAATGAAAGATAAAAAATAAAAACAAAATATGAATCATCCCACTAACCAAAAATATCTAATCTTAATATAATGATGTGTTTATTTCCAAGACTGAAAACATGTTTTTACATTGTACTGTTTTCTATCTTTCTTTTTCCTATCATTATCAATAATTTTGATGATTGTCAGCATGGATTCTGTCAAATCTGACTTCAAATCCCAAACCTGTCTTTACTTTAAAATACATGTGCTAAATTTTGTTTTGTTTGCTTTTACTTAAATATGTTGTAAAATAAAGCAGAGAAAGGAAAGATAAAGGAACCAGGAAGGCAGAGCAAGAATGAGCATGACAGCAAAGGAGAGTTTAGGTAACAGTGTGAGGAATTCGAGGGGTCTTTGGATATAAAAGTTGTTGGAGATAAGACGAACAGAATTTGAAGCAGTCAACTTTAGAAAAATAGGGATTGTAGTATTAGGATTAAATGAGAGCAGGCATCAGCTTACCTACCTCATCATTTGATTGATGACAAACCAATATTTAGCTAGTTTAAGGTCTTGTTTGAGAGAAGAGATAGTTTGGGGTAGTTCTAGGAAGGAACCAAGATTTACTAATTCTCCATCCTAATTTCCTTCCTTGAGTCTTGGAGATACAGAAAAATGGGAGAGCAAGACGTGTGCATCATTCCCTTAAGGATTAAAAAGGGAAATGGTGGAAATGAGATGGTAGCTCAATGAATATCATGATATAAGGATCAGCCAGAGTTGACTGGAGTTCAAAAAAGAAAAGAGGAAAGTGGACTAGAGTAGCCCTTACTGGGCAGAGAGCTAAGGACTATGTATAAACCATCATATATTTTTTAGTAAGATAATGAGTAGTTTGTTTTTTCTTTTCTTTTCTTTTTTATTTTATTATTTCCATAGGTTTTTGGGGAACAAGTGGCATTTGGTTACATGAGTAAGTTATTTAGCAGTGATTTGTGTGATTTTGGTGCACCGAGCACCCAAGCAGTATACACTTAACCCAATTTGTAGTCTTTTATCACTCACCTCCTTCCCACCCTTTCCCCCTGAGTCCCCAAGGTCCATTGTATCATTCTTCTGCCTTTGCATCCTCATAGCTTAGCTCCCACTTATGAGTGACAACATATGATATTTAGTTTTCCATTCCTGACTTACTTCACTTAGAATAATGGTCTCCAATCCCATCCAGGTAGCTGCAAATGCCACCAATTCATTCCTTTTTATGACTGCATAGTATTACATCATATATATGTACCACAGTTTCTTTATCCACTTTGTCCTTTTTATGACCTAACCCTGATGCCACTTATCTGTTGATTGATGGGTATTTGGGTTGGTTCCACATTTTTGCAACTGCAAATTTATACTGCTATAAACATGTGTGGGAGTATCTTTTTCATATATTAACTTATTTTTCTCTGTGTGAATGAATACCCAGTAGTGGGATTGCTGGAACAAATAATAGTTCTATTTTTAGTTCTTTTAAGGAATCTCCACAGTGTCTTCCATATTTGTTGTACTAGTTTACACACATCCATGTCTACATCTATTACTTTTTGGCTTTTTTATTATGGCCATTCTTGCAGGAGTAAGGTGGTATCACATTGTGGTTTTGATTTCCATTATCCTGATCCTTAATGATGTTGAGCATTTTTTCATATCTTTTTTGGCCACTTTTATATCTTCTTTTAAGAATTGTCTATTCATGTCCTTAGCCCACTTTTTGAGGGGATTGTTTGTTTTTTTCTTGCTAATTTGTTTGAGTTTATTGTAGGATCTGAATAGTAGCCCTTTGTCAGATGTATAGATTGTGAAGATTTTCTCCCACTCTGTGGGTTGTCTGTTTACTTTGCTGACTATTCCTTTTGCTGTGCAAAATAAATGAAAACATAAATTGGGGAAAGGATGCCCTATTCAATAAATGGTGTTGGGGTAATTAATTGGCTAGCCACATGTAGGAGAATGAAACTGGATCTACATCTCTCACCTTATACAAAAATCAACTCAAGATAGATTAATGACTTAAATCTAAGACCTAAAACTATAAAAATTCTAGAAGATAACATAAAAAAAACCTTTTGACATTGGCTTAGGCAAGAATTTCACAACCAAGAACCCAAAAATAAATGCAATAAAAACAAAGATAAATATGTGGGATTTAACTAAACCATCATCTTGAAGTGTGTTTTTCTAGCTCAAGAACTATTTGCTCCAAAATTATAAAAATTCTAGAATGAATGCTACAATATATTGTTAACCCATTCATGTAGTAAATGAGATGACTGTGGAGTTAAGCATTTGCCCATTTGATGTAAGAAGAACCAGCACTTAATCACAATCAGTTTTACTTATTACTTCATTTTTGTCCTTGAATCGAAGTCCAAACTATAATTCTAAAACAGTGTAAACTTTATATTTTTCGGACATCAGTACGAGTAAGAGCCTATTGTTCTTGTTACATTATATCTTAGTGGTCTTGTTTATTCTAGTACAAAGTTGAGAACAGCACCATTGTTAGAGAAGGAGGGAGAGTCAGAGGGTGGAAGACGAAAAATAGAGAGTAAGAGGTTGTGGTGAAATACTACAATATTTTAAAAAATTTATCAATGACTGCTCTTGATTTTAAAAAGAAAAAGCACTGCCCTGAGTTGGAGCTTAGATTTCATTATTTGACTCAGTGTCACTTTGCTTCATGCCAAATGTATTTTGTTTGTTTCTCAACAATTGGACTTCATAGATTTAAAACTAGTTTTTAATTTTTTGTTTGTTTGCTAAGACTCACCTTGACCTTATCCTGTCCCATGGACTTGAAGAACTTTCCGATGGATGTCCAGACCTGTACAATGCAGCTGGAGAGTTGTAAGTCACCACTGTTGAAATGATTCCCTGCTTGTAACTAATGATCTGGTTATTTTAGTATGTCATTAAAGAGAATGGATTTTTACAACTCATTCCCTATCTACTGACCAACCCCCAGTGTCCTATGGAAAGACAAACCAAACTGTGTGTGTGTGTGTGTGTGTGTGTGTGATACAAAATCTCATTATCAGTACAGCATAGACAACCTTTCAAAGTAAAATGTTGAATAACTTGCCTTTTCTCAAAAAAAAAAAAAAAAAAACACCTGATTTAGTAAGCTTTTCTTTGAAATGAAAATGCCTCCTGGGAAAATTAAAATTTTTAGTCATTAAACCTTTATAGTGAATCACTCTTTAACCACAAAATTGAATTTCTTTCCATCTTATGCCCATATAGACCATCACCCCAAAAGGAATTCAGGCAGGAAGGGATAATTGCTTTGAGATCAAGACATAAGGTTCACAGCCAGAGGAGAATGCAAGAATAAGGAGAATAAGATGAGATGGAATAAGATAGAATAAGAGGCATTTCTCTTAGATAAGCAGTGGATACACAAAAGCATGGTGAAACAAGTAGAAAAAGGCCATCTACTTTGTCCTTTTTGTGACCTAATCCTGATACCACTAAAATCTTTGACATGTGCCACCGTAAGTTGCTGATGCCCCCAAGGTAACAGGATTTTCAGTTAACAGACATGAAATTCTTTCTGGCTATCAGTTTCTCAGTTTGTAAAGTAGAGAGAATAATAAGTGCCACTTATTATTGTGTGGCACTTATTAATAAGTGCCAGTTATTATGTTAGGAGATTTAATGAGACAGGAGCAAGCAAATACTTTTAACTTCTTGGTTTAGAAAAATAATATGTGTAAAAAGACTTATCTATTACCTAGAAAGAGGTAGTGACGGGGTTGGTTTCATTGTGATCATTTAAAATCACTATAAATTTCCCTTGAAATATCACACAGAAATAAACAAAATGATGAAACCTCTTTATTTTAAGAAGTTGTCATAGATAAAATGAAAATGTCTGATTTAAAATAGGCTTTATGTATTCATTTTTTCCCTATTCGCTACTTCTCTTGAGAAGAAAGTTGAGAAAAACGTTTCCTTACATAATGACTGCTTCTTTGTGTCTTCTCTACTGCTCCACAATCTTCCCTGCCTCAACTCAACACTTCTATTTTCTCTGTAAAACAGTAGCCATAGCTGTCAACAGATACTCATCCAAGGCTTAGAAAATTTGAATTAGTAAATATGCTGAGTCCTAGCATGACCTAGAAATAATGAAATCAAAGAAACCTGATGTTATTACCACTAACTTTGTATGTGAAGGGTGGGAATCATTATTTTTTCCCTTTCCTACCCCAATATTACTTTCTTCATCCCCACGTTTTTACCTCTGCTGTCTTCCCCATGCCAAGGCTTCAGGTGCCTGAAAAGTACTTTTATTATGGTGGCCAATGAGAAGCTCATCAGACAATAATAACATGGGGTATTCTGTGAGCTTAGATTATTTATTGGAAGTTTCCAAGGTGTACTCATACAGAGTTGCAGTGGAAGAGATAGGGTTTGCCATTCTCTTTGTGGACCATCAGTGCTTTTATAGGACCTCTTTGTATCTCCTTACTTTCCATGTTCTAACTATTTTTTTTTGGCTTTATGTTTAAAAGGTAGTTCAAAGAAAGAGGAAAGTAGATTACAATTAAATTTGCCATTGATTTCTGGGTAGCTTTGGTGAGTCATTATCTTGTAGTAAATAAGAATAAGAATCTGTAAACTTAAGAAAAAATCATGCTGAGGCTTTTGGCCAGCCAAGACCTCACCTAATATCCTCTGTCCTTATCACTCTTATTTGAAAAATTCAAATATTACACACAAAGGGAGAAGGTAGAGAAATGGTTCATGAAAGAAGAGTAGGCTTCATTTCTAGGGTAGAGAAAAATCCAGAAACAATTGACAGATGATGACCTAGCCAGCAGGAGCTTGGAGACTAAGAGCTAACTTTGGATTACCAAACTGATAACAATCTTACTTTGGATGGTTCGAGTCATATAACAATATGATCTTTCCTAAGAGGGAATCTGTTTTACTTCATATTAATAATTGTGATGAGTGGGCCTATTTAGCAAGACACTAGCACAGATGAATATTCTTAATTTGCATATTCCACAATTTCCTTTTAGGTTACCTGCCTATATTCTTCCCTATTTGCTAAAGTAGAAGGACATTAACATAAGCTTTCTGAATGCAAAGCTAATAGACCGTAGGAAAAGGACCAAGTCTGCAATGGGAATGTTTTAGGCAGGCCTGTGATGAATTCATTCTCATTTAAAAAAGAATGGTTTTCATTTGAAGTACTAAGACTGGCACTGTGAGTTGGATTGTCTTATTGGATTGCAAAAGACTCAGCTCTTGCAAATAAAAATCTTCAAAGGATTTTTATGTTTGTTTACTTGTTTGTTCTTCAGAAAGAGTTAGTGAATAAAAAGGCAGAAACACATAGACTTTTAGATTTCATTCTCTCATTACACAGAAAAACCCATCTATAAATAGCTTTCTGTCTTAAATTTCTTTGGCTCCAGTGACATAGAGTTGTGGTGATGATTGCAGCTCCCTTATTAAGAATGTTCTTGAATTGACTAAACACATGTCTGCTTTAGACCGTTTCCTTGTGTTTCTTCACATGGATAGACTTTCAAGCTTTCTTGGAAAGCCACCTTCAATTTTCATTATGATTTCTTTACTTCAGTTGGGTACACGATGAATGACCTGATATTTGAGTGGTTAAGCGATGGCCCAGTGCAAGTTGCAGAAGGATTGACCCTGCCCCAGTTTATTTTGAAAGAAGAGAAGGAACTTGGCTACTGCACAAAGCACTACAACACCGGTAAATTTTTTGTTTGTTTGTTTGTTTGTTGTTGTTTCAGCTGTTAAACACAAGTAAACTCCATTTGCAGCTTGGAATATATATCTCTTACTTTAATTGCTGCATATTTACCAGGCAAATAGACGTATGTGGCATGGACCTGATTTATCTCAAAAGATAAGATTCCTATACTCTCTGGAATAGGTCAGCAAACACAAGAGGTTATTCCTCCATAATATAGAGAGGAGAGAGGATTTAGGATCTTTTTCCATTCTCTAGCTGACCATCTGTTGTTAAATGAGTCTGAGGAAAGGTGTAGAAAACCTCATTGGGGTGCAGAAAATATGAATTCTGGCTCCTTTCTGGCATCCACTCTTGCCATTGGATCCTTAGGTCAATTTGCACCCTCTGCCTAACTGCCTTAGTGTGTAGTAGAAAAGAGGGACAATAACATAGGTCTTTGTAAACCCAAAAATAGAGCTGTTGTGCTATTCAGTCCTGGATAGCAATAGAAGTTTGGATGAAAGTCAACTGGCAGGAATTCAGCTAGCTCTAAAGTCATGTGTTATCAGTAGTGCTGACAGACACACGGGGTTGTGGGGCAGGTGGTGAAGGGAGAACTTGACGTGGTAGCAACAAACAGGCATCTGTTGTTATCTGGAAGACTATACCTGTCCAGAAAAGTTGATGATTTTTCCCAAGAAAAACATGGTGTTCAATACCATGCTAGCTGATCATGAAGACATGATGGTTTGTCAAGTGACTGGTCTAGGTCCCTTGCTGAGGAAAATAGTTTATGCACACTTGTTCCAGCAGTCAACAGTGACGCCTTATGAAGTAACCAAAACCTGATTCCAAGGTGTTGTTTTTTTTTTCTGACCAAGAAGAATTCAACCCTATATCTTATAAATCTTGTAATCTGTATGGACTAAGCAAAATTACCTTCTGGAGTTCTAACTCCAACTCAATTAAGAAGAAAAAAGTGGGAAGATATAACAATATCTATCTCTTAAATGGTAAAAGTTTTAATATCTTTATATGAACTCCTTTTTACAGGTAAAGAAACACTGTACATAGTTCCTAGGCATATGCTAAATGTCCTGAAGCAATTACCCAGAAGGCTAGGACATTTTTACAATGAGTAGATTATACACTGGCTTATACAAATGTACATTTTTCTCTTGTAGTTAATAACACAATGATAGATACAGAGTTGTTTAAGTACTTTGTAGTTTTATGTAAACTGTACTACTTTGGAGGGAATGGCTTCAACTATTACGTAGTATATGCCATGTGTTATGTATTATATGCCATATAGTATATGCTATACGTATATGCTATTAATAAAATTTGAATATTTTATTTCCACTGGTCATTTTCTCTCAGTCTTGCACACTTTGAAGCTCTGTCTGAAACAATCAAGCTGCAGCAAGCACAGATTTTAAAAATTGAATATGTCTTATGGTTTTGGTCCAGTGACTCTTTAGATCACACATTCTCACACTATTATTATCACTATTATTTCAAAGTAATTATTTCTATTACTGGTTCAGTTGGAGAAGAGTTGAATTGGTTATATAGGGTGAACATTTTGTGCAATCTTCCAAATCCATCTGCAGTAGCCTTTTTTTTTTCCTAACAACGTGGGATAATGGAATTGGAAATGTAAATTCAAACCGGACTTTAAATGATCGTTTCCTCTTTCTAGGAAAGTTTACCTGCATTGAGGTCAAGTTTCACCTGGAACGCCAAATGGGATATTATTTGATCCAGATGTACATCCCAAGCCTGCTTATAGTAATTTTGTCCTGGGTTTCCTTTTGGATAAACATGGATGCAGCCCCTGCCAGGGTTGCACTGGGCATCACCACAGTCTTAACGATGACCACCCAGAGTTCAGGCTCCAGGGCATCTCTGCCAAAGGTAAGAAATCTTGCTTGACAACAGATGGTTTTGGTCCAAATGTTCCAAAAGGTCTTGTGGGCTAGACAGTTCTGTGAAGACAGAAACACTGGCCACCCTATGGCATTGCCATAGATATGAATGCAGTAAGAGGACAAAAAGCTGAGTTTGAGAGAATCGGGGCTCTGGAAACATGGGGAATGCTCAAAATCGTATCATTTAGAGGAAAGGGAAATTAGTATTGAGAGGGAAGCGTAATGGGTAGAGGCAGAAACATAGCTTAATGATTCTAGGAAGATCTTGAGTGCTTTTGACCTCGGTTGTTTATGAGCCATGAAGCTTGCCAGAATTGGAATGAGACTAACGCAATTTGTGCCATGTTTTCAAGTATTTATTGGTGAAGCTATTGCAATTCATATGTTCAATGAAGCCATTTATAGTAATAAAAATTTGAATTAGGCTCCTAGAAATTTACACAGAAGAGCAGTATCGATGAATATATGTAAGAAATAAATGTACAATATTAGGGTTCAGCAATCTGGTATATGAAATATTGCTATGCTTTAATTTCCTTTAGTGGCTGATATGCTACTATTTTTGAGTGACACAGTTACCTAGAGAAGGAACAGTAGAGTCATCCAAAATGGTGAAAATTCCTGGAACTGTGGTATGGTGGCAGAGGAGTGTGGGATCAATATCAGGGACATATAGACATTTTTTAGCACCTTAAATGATAATCCATCAGTAGCTGTGTAATCTGTTTTTATATAAAGCAGGCCATCTGCATTTGTAAATATTGCTTAAGCAAGTAATGATAAATGTCCCACTTGTGAAATGTTCCAGCACCCCGTAAGTGTGATTTTGGGTGCTTCCCCATTCCACTGAGTACACTGAGCCCTTGCCTTCAAGTTTCCAGAAGTATGAGTTCAATTTAGGATTCAGTGTACATTGTCTCACATCGGCTGAGCAGTGTCTCCAAAATCCATTTCTGGAAAATAATTGAGATGTAATCCCATATTTTTGCTGGCTTGAGTTTATATTTGGTTGTGACATAATGAGAAATGTTAGATCATGTTCCACATTATCTCCCATGTCCAGAAGATAAGATGACATATGGAAGAGGTCTGTGGTTTTAATAGAGGTGGGCTGAATATTGGAGAAATAGTTATACAACTTCTTAACTCCCATGCCTCCAAAGGTAAATATTAGGTTTTATATGCTCATAGAGAAAAGAATGGAGATATCTCTAATACTTTTTTTATCTTCTAGAATAGTAAATGGTATAATGTACCTGTACTGTTTTTCTATTGGAATATAGTTGTCATAAATAATAACAGCTTTTTTTTACTTATATAATCAAAAATCAATTTTACCTAATAGCACTTCAAATCCATTCTGAGTCCCTCCCAAACAGGTTCATTTGCTTATTTCTTATTAGTTGTTGGCCATACCATTAAACCTCAGGATGCACAAACATATATTCTACAATTTAATAGACAGCTAAAGTACTGGTGACAAATTATGAGCATATAATGTCAAAATATAATACATTTAGCCCCAGCTGTTCATTTCTATGAAAAGAGTAGTCATTTATCTTCAAAATGGGAGTTTGAGTTTTTAAAAAATTGTAATTCATTCTACAAAGCCGTTATGATTCTGCATCAATGGTCAAAACCATTACTAAATAAATGTTCACTGATCAGTGATCTTTGTATGTAGAGGCAATCAGGAACTCAGATAAACCAAAAGAGTGTATAATTGAAAATCATTTTATACTTGGCTCTGAACTCATGGTGATCATCCTTTTGCCACCATTAGATTCATCTTCCTCCATGTACTTTTCTTATGCTGTTATTAAACGTGGTTGGCTTTCAACTGACCATGAGAAAATGTAACTTATGTGAATGATGGTGTGAAACAAACATGGGATAAAAAGTGAGTCATAGAAAATAAAGAATTGGTCATATAGTTACTTATACATGTACATGCATGTAAATACTCTTTTTAATTTATAAATGCTGCAATCCCTGAACAGATGCTCCACTGTGGTGATTGTACAGTTACTGCAGGGCCTCCATCAGTGCTCTGTACAGAGTATACATGCACATTACACTTTAAGATGTTTGTTATACAAAAGATAGAAAACATAGAAAATATCATTAATGTTAACCAACCACAAAATAACCATGGTTAAGACTTTGGTGTATTTCCTTTCAGTCTTTTTTCTTTGTGCATTTGTGGGCAAGCCCACTCATATGCACACACAGAAAACTGAGATCAAACTTACACCACCTTAGATATTTAGAGTTTTGTTTTTTGGTTTTGTAAGTATGATAATTACAAATACATTTGCATAAGGGTATCTCTATCCCACTCTGTTCTCGATGACATATATATACATACATACATACACACGCATACACACGCACACACACACACACATATAATTTTTAATTTTAAAAAAATTTCAATGCAAAAAAAAGAAGGGACTGGGGATGTTTAGAGTGAATGAGGGAAGATCTACAAGAAGATGTTTGATGGGATATATGTTCCATGCAGGCAAGAACTTTGTCTTGTTCACTCAGTTAACTTCAACACCTAGAACAGTATGCGGCTTAGAACAGATGATCAAAAAATTCTCGTTGGATGGATAAATTAATGAGCATCCATGTTCTCCCATGAGAGGCCATGTTGAAGATATTAGGTTAGTGCAAAAGTAATTGTCATTTTTGTCATTAACAGTAATGGCAAAAATCGCAATTACTTTTTTACCAACCTAGTAGATTAGACTTGAAGCAGAATCTGTGGGTAAAAGTTATACAGAAAGTATCTGAGATTTAATATACAGAAGAATCTCATAATAATATGACATGTAGTATAAAGGACTGGAATTTCTCTAGAGTATGTCCCTTTTTTCCAAAAGTTCTCAAGCAGACTTCAGGAAGTTAAAAATACATGAACAAAGACATATTTCAAAATATAGGCAGGCCATGATCTAAATCTTAGAGCCTTTACTTTGCTCAACCTCTCTAAGCTTGTTTCATCGTTTCTGAAATGAGAACATTATTATCTACTCCTTAAAAAATTAAATGAGGATGAGATGAACCACTACCTATATAAATTATTTAGCTCAGTTTTTCTACATAGTTGGTACTCAACTCATTCTGGTTAATTTTATTGTTACTATTCCCTGTCCATAATGTAGTAGAAAAGACTGTTCCATGGAATGAGAGGTTATTTTAGAAAATGCATAAAGGGCCTTATGAATAGAAGATGTCCTATTCTTTGGATGGCTCATTATTCACTTACAGTTGTACTTTGAGTGAGATTAACCAAAGTTTGTCGTGTGTGTGTGTACATGATACAATTGACCCTCCATATATGCAGGTTCTGCATCTGTATATTCAGCAACTATGAATCAAAAATATTTTTAAAAAACACAAAACAATAAAAATAATACAACTAAAATAACCAATACAGCATAACAACTATAAAACATTTGCATTGTATTGGGTATAAGTAATGTAGAGATGATTTAAAGTACATGAGAGGTTGTGTATAGGTTATATGCAAATATTACTCCATTTTATGTAAGGGACTTGAGCATCCACAGATTTTCATATTTGCAAAGGTCCTGGAACCAATCCCCTGTGGATACCGAGGGGCAACTATGTTGTATGCACAAATACACATGTGTATGATTTTTACAGATAGTTCATTGAATGGGTTAAGCTCCAGAGGGTCTCAATAAGGTATGACTCAACTTTTCCCCACTCACTGCCATTAAACACTCTCACTTGGCTCTGTCTTCCCTGCCCCTGGAGGATTCTATAGATTCTCAGTTACTATATGCTATGCTATTAGACCTGGAATGTACAAATGTGTATTTTTCAATTTAACAGAGAGCTAAAGTATCTGTGACAAATACCTTAGGATAATCTATCATCAGACTTTTAAAAAATTATCTCATCTGAAATAAAACTTCAGTCTCACATACCATTCAATGCTCTGTTTTTCCCTTGCCCCACGCTCAGGTCTGACTTTTGCCTTGAAAATGTACAGCAATGTGGAGCACATTGTCTATTCCTTCACAAATCTTCCCCTGCATTTCTGAATTCTGTCCTCAATTCAAATGTTGCTGACTTCAGCACTGTTGAGGGCTGAGGGCAATGGGAAAGATGGAGAAAAGTTTCATGTGACCAATGCTGTGATATACTATTAGTGCCTTCTCTAATGGCAAGCCCCCAAATGCTGGATTTCTTTTGAGGTGAAGTTGAGTTCTTTGGCATCCCACATACTACACCATTTCCAGATGAATAATGTACTATCTGGGTGATGCCTTCCTTATCTTCTTAGCTACACCTCATAGGAGCATATCCCATACAACATACTACTGCTCAGGTCCCCTTCCTCAAGAAGATTGCCCTCCTGGTTGACATGTTTTCCAGATGATTCACATTTGGCTATCTTCCATACCATTTATTAGGCTCACTAAGGACTTGTGCATTATTGCCTTGCTAAATGATAGAAATGCTACTTAACCCACTGCTAATCTTTGTGCTTTCACCCTACTATCATGGGTATTCCAGCTAACGTACTGCCTTCAAAATTCATTCAGGTAAGAAACAGATATTGATGTTCACATTTTCATATAAAACCCAAATGACTAAGGACAAATGAGAGGTTCTGCTAAGAACTCTGATCCAGGGGCAACTTGTTGGAAATTCAGCAGCTTACCAAATATATGGCATGTGGAAGAGATAACAGCCTCTTCTCTTACAGGGGTGGGTGTAAACCACCTTCTATCTATCTTTAGGAGAATAGGGGGAATGCCACAGCACTGTCAAAATCCACAAATTCCATTACTTCAATTAATGTTTTCAAATGTCTAGTTTTCTGTAATATTACAGGGTGTTGGGCGTAATAGTCTCTAGACAGAATTTCCTGTCTTCTAGAAAGTACTGTATCTGGCATGTCTACATGCAGTGTCTCCTTTAGTGTAAGGCTTTAGTAAAAATACTGAGGCAATAAGAATATCCTGTTTCCATACTGTTACACATATAAATATACATTCTTAATTTTAGACTTTTATCTCTATGAGGGCAAGAACTTCACTGATCTTGTAAATGTTCCTGTACCCACTCCTCAGCACAACCCCTGGTTCATAGTACATGCTCAGTAAAGAGTAAATCAGTGAATAAAAGAACAGTGTTGAAAATACTTGTAGTCAAGGGGTATTCCTAGTGTAATTTAATTGCTGATTCATCCATTCATTTATTCAACTAACACTTATGGAATGTTTTATCTGTGCCATGCATTCTTCTAGGGGTGAAAGATAAATAAAACACAACCCCTACCTTCAGGAACTTGTAATCTGCTAGGCCAGAGATAGGCATTTGGAATGGTGATTATTCAACAATGTAGAATATGAAGATATGTGAAGTAGGGTGCCTAACCTAATACGTGGAGTGGGGAGGAATGGGTGGGTGAAGAAAGGAGAGAAGAGAGAGGAAGGGAGCAAAGGAAGTAGAGAGAGCAGGAGCAGACTTAGGAAAATGGCCTGAAGGAGGGAGGCTGAGCTGAATCTACTAAGCATATTAAGTAGGTGAAGTAGGAGAAGATAAAGGGCATTCCAGGCAATGGGGATCATCTACTCATAATATTTGGGCTACATTTATATAAAATAAGGCTTTCTAGAAGAAAATCTGGGCACGTTTGAAATATGCTTCACACATTTTAAACACATTTCAAGTAAGAAGTGTGTGTTTATTGATTGCAAGTTAATTTCCTACCTTCCTGCCAACCAATACTTTTTGTGTTTTTGTTCTTGATTTTTTATTTTTCAGAAGTTCAATCCCTTCTCTAAATATAGGAAAATCAAATCATGGTATGATACGTGTTTCATAAGTATCTTTCCCTTTCAAGCTATAAAATTGGTTTTTAAACATATATCTCTGTCCACTCCTAAGAACTATTGTGCTGGCAATAACGTCTTTTAACCCTTTGGAGGATGACGCCTCTAGCGACAGACTAAAGACTGCATGTTGTCTTTCCCATCATCAGAAAAGCATGAGGATGGAAGACCGAGACATCAGGAAAGACCGAGACATCAGGCAGGCTTTGGATATGGCAAAAGAAGATTAAATGATTATTTTCCTTTACTCAATGTTTATTATAGCCAGATGATTTATAGCCACTCCTAAGTGTGTCTTGAGTCCTCATTTGTGGCTGCAGCCCTGAGACTATAGAAGTGAAAGCAAACACTGGCATAGGTAGTATGACCTAGCTGTGCAGATGACTGACAGGTCCTGAACTGTCTCTTTGAAGCAAGGATCCAGAGGCGTTGTCTTTGGCCAGTGTTAAATGGGATGCCCTATTTCCTATATAAGGACATTTTCCTTACTTTTCAGCCATCTGGTCAACTAAGACCAGCTGGACCATTTCAAGCAGCTGCCAAACAGAGGACACTCTTGGAATTTAAAACGAAAGAGGCCACATTTGGTCTTGCTTTATTCCCCCTACCAGAATGCTTCTAACTAGAGATGCAGTAAGAGAACTATGAAAACAGTAAGACTGATACCTATAGGAGTTTTTAAATAAAGATTTGTTTGGATATCTACTTTAGCTCTAAAAAATATAGATGATTGCTCCTTGGATTGGGTTTATCCCCAGCTAATTTGAATGGCTTTTCCAGCATTTCTGAAAGAAGTTGGAAACAGTTTTGCTTTGTACATAATCAGGATCTTATGAAGTTCTTGGATAAAAGATTAAAAAGTAAGAAAGCCAAGCAAATTGATCTGCAGGCCTGCTTGCTTTAGCCGTATGTCTGTGTATGTAGGAGACTTCATAAACTTTCCCTCCTGACATTTCCCAAGCCACAGCAAATGGAAGAGTCGTTGATGTAGTGAATGTGTGATAAAAATATGCAAAGAGATGATGTGTGAGGATTCTCTGGGGACAGAGCTGAAGCACCATTGGCACTTTAGTTTAAGAATGTTGTTGGCAGCCTTTGCAGGGAAGCTGACAGTGAGAGAAGCTATCCAAGCTATGTTTCTGCTCA
The DNA here is from genome assembly GCF_049354715.1 of Callithrix jacchus. NCBI lineage: Eukaryota > Metazoa > Chordata > Mammalia > Primates > Cebidae > Callithrix > Callithrix jacchus. The sequence continues at coordinate 14,850,645 of NC_133524.1, forward strand.
AGTCCTAGTGAGGCTCGTAAGTCTTTTGGGGATGGCATTTCGAAGTTCAGGATTATTTTGAACTCTTTCTCTTTCGATTTCACTAAAATGGGTAACTATGGGCCCAAATGGCTTTGGTTCTTATAAATACCACACGATGATGAAAAAGTGAACTATTGTGGAATATGCAATACAGTGTCAGGCAGTGTGTCATCATACATGACCACATTACAGACAAGAAGAAACAGAACTTCTGTCCTTAAGAAGACATAAACATAGAAGATTATAATTCAGTACAGTAAGGGCAGTCGATTTTTTACAAAATGGCTATAATAATTTTTCTCTCTGTATCTATACCCTTGGGTAATAGCTTCCTCTTACATTGACTGTAAACTTGACCATGTGACTTGTCCTGGTCAATGGGACAGTGGCAAATGTAACAAAACTAGAGGCTTAAACAATGTTTGCATATTGAAGCTGGCTCTCTCCTCTTACTCTTGGGATTCTGTGAACACTACTATGTGAATAAGACCAGGTTAATCTGTAAGCAATAAGAGACACACGATCCAGTTATCTCAATCACTAGGTGAGGTCATGCAAACACATGAGGGTGTCTAGCCACTGCCATGTGGAAGAGATGATCCTTCCCAGATGAGCCCAGCCCAAATAGTTGAACCAGAGAATGGTGAACAAATAAATAACTGTCATTTTCAGCTACTAAATCTTGGGGTAGTTCGTTACACAGCTAAAGCTATGGCTGCTAAGAAGGATCCTTGATCTAGTCTGGAACTTCCTGGAAGAAGGGACATGAGGAAGCAGCACCTGAACCAAATTTTCTTGGAAATGGATAAAGTTTTTATTTGGACACAAATTCTTAACACTGCCATGTTTTAAATAAAATGACTGATAATAACTTTAGTTTTCTTGGAATAAGTTGATAATAATATATAGGATAAGAATATAAGAATATTGCCATTTAGTCTGGTGGTGGTCTTCCTAATTTTGAAATCACTCTTAAAATTTACCATCTCTTTCATGTAGCTTTCTCAAATTCTTTGGAAAAATTTCCTCATAGCTTTCCATAAGAAGCAGCCCCAATTAGGCAATTGTTGAGTGCCAACCTCTGTTTATAAAATATCTCTCATGGCCCAGGAAGGAGAATTATGCTGATGATAAACATACCAATTTGAGCACTCACTAACAATTGGGCAAGTTTTCTATTTTTGTACATATCTTTATACTAAATATGCTTATTTCATGAGAGAGGATTATGTGTTTGTATACATGCATGGTAATGTAGTCATTTATGTAAAGGGCATTATGTTTATGAATTAAAATAAACATAGATGTAGCATAATAGGGAATATTAGAAAGCTTTTGGCTGATGCAGTAATCTTCTGTCACTGTGTAAAAACTTTGCTATTGACAATAGTAAAAGTCTGGCTTAGCATGACTGAGTTCTCTGCTGACGATCTTATAAGGCTGAAATCAAAGAGTCAGCTGGGCTGGGTTTTTCTCTGGAGGTTCTGAAGAAAAATATGTTTCCAAGATCTTCTTTGTTGCTGGCAGAATTCAGTTCCTTGCAGCAGTAGAGATGAGGTCCCTGTTCCTTGCAGCTGGCTGTTAGCCAGGGGCTGCCCTTAGTTTCTAGAGGCTGTACATATTTCTTTAAATGTGGTGCCTTCCATTTTCAAGTCAGGAACAGTGCATTGATTCCTTCACATATTTGAAATCTTTGACTTCTTTTATACCAAGATTTAAAGGGCTTGTTAATTAGATCAAGCTCACCTAACAAACTCTGTATTTTAAGGTAAACTGATTTGGGATCTTAATTATATCTGTAAAACCCCTCTATAACAGTCTCTACATTAGTGTTTGATGGAATAACTAGCAGCATTATGCACAGCCAGGACTGGAAACCTTGGGGACTCAGGATTTAGAATTCTCCCTACCAGGACTGGAAACCTTGGTGACTCAGGATTTAGAATTCTCCCTATCACACCTTTGTAGTGGAATAGTCTTTGATAGTTTCCCTGATTCCATTTTGCCTTCTACATGGTATTTTTAACATAATAGCCAGAAAAATCCTGTTTAGCACCTCCCTATTGAACATTTTGTGGCTGCTCCCCATCCCACTCAGAGCAAAAGCCAGTATCCTCACTATGGTGAACAATGTCACTCATAATCTATCCCCTATTTCCCCTTGACCTCATCTCCCACTAACCTACCCCCTAGCTCACTGCTTCGGGCAAACTGACTTTCTTGCTGTTTCCAAAATATACAAGGCGTGCTCTGGGTCACTGCAATGACTGTTTTCTGTGACTGGAATGTTCTGCCCTCAGATAGTCACATGACTACCTTCTCCACCTTCTCCAAATCTTTATTCAAATTGTATCTTCACAGAAAAACCTGGTCATTACCACTCTGACCCAGGCTCTCATCAATACCCTGACCTGACTCAACTTTCCATTTTTTTTTGTTTCCCCACAGCACATTATTAGCTTAGAGCAACAGTATGATTTATATCAAACTCTATTATGGATTATGTTTATTGCATATTATCTATTTCCCTTAGCTTGACTATAAACTCCATGAAGGCAAGGTTCTTTATCTGGCTTGCTTTCTGCAAGAGCATCTAGCCCATCGTATATGCTCAATAGGTATTTGTTGATTGAATGAATGAATGAATATCTACATCTCTAGAGTTGGATCATGGAGAACTATCCATCTAACCTTTACCTAAGATATGAAATGAATAAAAGGGAGCCTACATAGCCAGGCGCCCCCCACCCAACTGTTTTTTTTTTTTAACTGGTTATTCTTTACCACAGAGAATTTGACTATATATGGTATGTTATTCTAATATAATAACATTTTACAAGTTTCACTTCTCTGATATTATCAAGTAGTTCATATTTTTCTTTGATATATATTTATTATAGAGTAATCTAATCAAAGAAATAATAAAATAATGGTTTAGATAAGAGGGCATCAACACAGACTATTTTTGCCTCAGCTTTGCTTCTCAGCACTGTCACAACTAATTTGGAGGTTTCTCGGTGTGCTGACACAAGCTTCCTTTGTTCCTTCTCACTTCTCCAGTTTGTTGGGATGCAGACTTACTCTCTGAATTCTGGTCTATAGGATTTGAAGTTGGAATAAGCCAGTAAACTTCAGAGAATTAGAAAGAAAGACTGTGTGGTTGGAATGTAGAGGACTAAAGGGGAGATGGCAAACACAGAGGCACATAGGTCACACAGGACCTTATGGGCCCCAGCAGGAAGTTTGAGTTCCTCATTATGGGGCTGTAACACAATCCAATTTATTTGTTTAAAAGAGCTGTACTGATTACTGTGTAGAGAAATATTTGAGAGGGGATAGGGTGGATGTAGGGAAACTAGTTGGGGAAATCAACTGTAACAAGGGAGAGGTGGCTTGGGTGAGGTATTGGCTGTTCGAATGAAGATAAATGACTGGATTTGAGATAAATATTGAAGATAGAATTAATGGGACATAGTAATTGATTATATATAAGGAATTGATGGAGACAGAAATGGGCCAAAGCCAACTACTGAAGACACATCATAAGGGAAGAAAAAAATGAAGACTCATAGGCTTGACCCAAGGACAACACATCGGGGTTGGAAGAAATAGAGGTTTTGAGTATAACCTGGTGTCTTATAACTAGGATATGAATAACAGGGAAGGAAGGCTGTGAGGAACAAGGAAAAGCTTCTTCCATAAAGCACTGGGAGCACAAGAAACACTGATTTGTAGCTTATATACCAGAGTAGTGTCATTGGCTACCAAAGCATACTTCCCCATTTAGGGCTATTGATGGAGCACTGTGTTATTCAGTAGTGCCCATCTGAACCAGAAAAGTAGTGGGAGAATTCATTGCCTGTGGCTTTCATCAACAGGAAACAATAACTGCAGCCCCACCTTGTGACACTATCAAATTGTAGATTCCTGGCCATCAGCCTTTGGTAGAAAACCATACCCAGGGTTTTTAAAATTGAGATGTTTAGATCATGTAGATTTCCTATGACTATTGATATGGTTAGGTTTAAACCTACCATTTTGCTACTTGTCTTTTATTTGTCCCATTTGTTCTTTGTAACCTTTTCCTACCTGCTTTTAGATATCATATTTTTCATTATTATATGCAACATTTGTTAGCCTATTGTCCATAACTCTTTTTGTGTTTTTTACATTGCTTTAGGGTTTATAGTACATTTCTTTTACTTAGAGTCTACCTTCAACTAATATTATATCCTTTCTCATATAGTATAAGGGATCTGCAAAGCAAACTTCTATTTTTTAAAATTAATTTATTTATTTAACTTTAGGTGTATTCTATATCTGGCATTTCTCCCCATGTTATCCCTCCCCACCCTCCCCTTTCTCCCACCCCCGCTGTCTCTCCCCTACCCCACTAACTGCTCCCAATGTGTGATGCTCCTTTCCCTGAGCCCACATGTTCTCATTGTTCAACACCCACCTATGAGTGCGAACATGCGGTGTTTGGCTTTCTGTTCTTGTGTCAGTTTGCTGAGAATGATGGTTTCCAGATTCATACAAGTCCCTACAAAGGACACGAACTCATCGTTTTTTTATGGCTGCATAGCATTCCATGGTGTATATGTACCACATTTTGTTTGTCCAGTCTATCATTGATGGGCATTTGGGTTGGTTCCAGGTCTTTGCTATTGTACACAGCTCTGCAATGAACATATGTGTGCATGTGTCTTTATAGGAGAACGATTTATTTTTGGGTATATGCCTGGTAGTGGGATTGCTGGGTCAAATGGAATTTCTATTTCTAGATACTTGAGAAATCACCACACTGTCTTCCACAGTGGTTGAACAAATATACACTCCCACCAACTGTGTAAGAGTATTTCTCCACATCCTCTCCAGCATCTGCTGACTCCAGATTTTTTAATGATCACCATTCTAATTGGCATGAGATGATATCTCAATGTGGTTTTGATTTGCATTTCTCTAATGACAAGTGATGATAAGCATTTTTTCATGTTTGTTGGCCTCATATACGTCTCCTTTTGAAAAGTGTCTGTTCATATCTTTTACCCACTTTTGAATGGGGTTGTTTGTTTTTTTCTTGTATGTCTGTTTTAGTTCTTAGTAGATTCTGGTTATTAGCCCTTTGTCAGATGGGTATATTGCAAAATTTTTTCCCATTCTGTTGGCTGCTGATTTGCTCCAATGATGGTTTCTTTTACTGTACAGAAGCTCTGAATTTTAATTAGATCCCATTTGTCTATCTTGGCTTTTATTGCCATTGCTTGTGGTGTTTTAGTCTTTTTTGTTTGTTTGTTTGTTTGTTTGTTTGTTTTTGAGATGGAGTTTCGCTCTTGTTACCCAGGCTGGAGTGCAATGGCACAATCTTGGCTCACTGCAAGCTCCACCTCCTGGGTTCAGGCAATTCTCCTGCCTCAGCCTCCCAAGTAGCTGGGATTACAGGCACGCACCACCATGCCCAGCTAATTTTTTGTATCTTTAGTAGAGAGGGGGTTTCACCATTTCGACCAGGATGGTCTCGATCTCTTGACCTTGTGATCCACCTGCCTCGGCCTCCCAAAGTGCTGGGATTACAGGCTTGAGCCACCGCGCCTGGCCGGTGTTTTAGTCTTGAAGTCCTTGCTATGCTTATGTCCTGGATGGTTTTGCCTATGTTTTCTTCTAGCATTTTTATGGTGTTAGGTTTTATGTTAAAATCTTTAATCCATCTGGAGTTAATTTTAGTGTAAGGTGACAGGTAGGGATCCAGTTTCTGCTTTCTGAACATTGCTAGCCAGTTTTCCCAACACCATTTATTAAACATGGAGTCCTTTCCCCATTGCTTGTTTTTGCTGAGTTTGTCAAAGATCAGATGGCTGTAGATGTGTGGTGTTTCTTCTGGGGTCTCTGTTCTGTTCCATTGGTCTATGTCTCTGTTTTGGCACCGGTACCATGCTGTTTTGATTACTGTAGTCTTGTAGTATAGTTTGAAGTCTGGCAGTGTGATGCCTCCAGCTTTGTTCTTTTTGCTTAGGATTTTCTTGGCTATGCAGGGTCTCTTGTGATTCCACATGAAATTTAAAGTGGTTTTTTTCCAGTTCTGTGAAGAAGGTCATTGGTAGCTTGATGGGGATGGCATTGAATCTATGGATTACTTTGGACAGTATGGCCATTTTCACAATATTAATTCTTCCTAACCATGAGCATGGAATCTTTTTCCATCTGTTTGTGTCCTCTCTTATTTCACTGAGCAGTGGTTTGTAGTTCTCCTTGAAGAGGTCCTTTACATCCTTTGTTAGTTGTATTCCTCTGTATTTAAATCTCTTTGTAGCAATTGTGAGTGGTAGTTGGCTCTTGATTTGGCTCTCTGTTAGTCTGTTATTGGTATATAGGAATGCTTGTGATTTCTGCACATTGATTTTATATCCTGAGACTTTGCTGAAGTTGCTTATCAGTTTCAGGAGTTTTTGGGCTGAGACGATGGGGTTTTCCAGATATACAGTCATGTCATCTGCAAATAGAATCTATTTGACTTCCTCCTTTCCTATTTGAATACCCTTTATTTCTTTTTCTTGCCTGATTGCTCCAGCCAGAACTTCCAATACTATATTGAATAGGAGTGGTGAGAGAGGGCACCCATGTCTAGTGCCTGATTTCAAAGGGAATTCTTCCATCTTTTGCCTGTTCAGTATGATATTGGCTGTAGGTTTGTCATATATAGCTTTTATCATTTTATGATATGTTCTGTCAATACCTAGTTTATTGAGAGTTTTTAGCATGAAGGGCTGTTGAATTTTGTCAAAGGCCTTCTCTATATCTACTGAGATAATCATGTGATTTTTGTCTTTGGTTCCATTTATGTGATGGATTACCTTTATGTATTTGCATATGTTGAACCAGCCTTGTATCCCCGGGATGAAGACTACTTGGTTGTGATGGATAAGCTTCCTGATGTGCTGTTGCAATCTGTTTGCTAGTATTAAATTAAATATTTTTGCATCAATGTTCATTGTGGATATTGGCCTGAAGTTTTCTTTTTTAGTTGAGTCTCTGTCTGGTTTTGGTATCAGGATGATGTTGGTTTCATAAAATGAGTTAGGGAGGATTCCCTCCTTTTGTATTGTTTGATAACAGTTTCAGAAGGAATTGAACCAGCTCCTTTTTGTATTCTGGTAGAATTCAGCTGTGAACCTGTCTGGACCATGACTTTTTTTGGTTGGTAGGCTACTGATTACTGCCTCTACTTCAGCTGTTATTATTGGTCTATTCGGGGTTTCAAATTCCTCCTGGTTTAGTCTTGGTAGAGTATAACTGTCCAGGAATTGTCCATTTCTTCCTGGCTTACTGGTTTATGTGCATAGAGCTGTTTGTAGTAATCTCTGAAGGTAGTTTGTATTTCTGTAGAATCAGTGGTGATATCCCCTTTATCGTTTTTTATTGCATCTATTTGGTTATTCTCCCTTTTCTTTTTTATTAATCTGGCTAGTGGTCTATTTTGTTGATCTTTTAAAAAAATCAGTTCCTGTATTTATTGATTTTTGAAGGGTTTCTTGTGCCTCTGTCTCCTTCAGTTCTGCTCTGATCTTAGTTATTTCTTGTCTTCTGCTAGCTTTTGAGTTTTTTTTAATCTTCCTCCTCTAGCTCTTTCAATTTTGATGATAGGTTGTCAATTTTAGATCTTTCCTTGTTTCTCATGTGGGCATTTATTGCTGTAAATTTCCCTGTCGACACTGCTTTAAAGGTGTCCCAGAGATTCTCGTAAGTTGCATCTTCATTCTGATTGGTTTTGAAGAACATCTTTATTTCTGCCTTCATTTCATTGTTTATCCAGTTGACACTCAGAAGCAAGTTATTCAGTTTCCAAGTGGTTGTGTGGGTTTGAGTGTGTGTCGTAATCCTCAGTTGTAGTCTGATTGTGCTGTGGTCTGATAGACTGTTTGTTGTGATTTCCGTTCTTTTGCATTTGCTGAGGAGTGATTTGCTTCCAATGATGTGGTCAGTTTTAGAGTAAGTGCAATGTGGTGCTGAGAAAAATGTATATTTTGTGGATTTGGGGTGGAGTGTTCTGTATATGTCTATTAGATCCACTTGGTCCAGCTCTGCATTCAAGTCCTGGATATCCTTGTTAATTTTCTGTCTCTTTGATCTGTCTAATATTGACAGTGTTTAAGTCTCCCATTATTATTGCATGGGAGTCTAAATCTCGTTTTAGGTCATTAAGAACTTGCTTTTTGTCTCTGGGTGCCCTGTGTTGGTATGTATATATTTAGGATAGTTAGCTTTTCTTGTTGGATTGATCCTTTTACCATTACATAGTGTCCTTCTTTGTCTCTTTTGATCTTTGTTGGTTTAAAGTCCATTTTTTCAGAGACTAAGATTGCAACCCCTGCTTTTTTTTGTTCTCCATTTGTTTGGTAAATCTTCTTCCATCCCTTTATTTTGAGTCCATGTGTGTCTTTGTATGTGAGGTGGGTTTCCTGAATACAGCACACTGATAGGTTCTGACTTTTTGTCCAGTTTGCCAGTCTGTGTCTTTTGATTGGGGCGTTTGGGCTTTTTACATTCACTGTTACTATTTTTATGTGTGAATTTGATCCTGCCATTTTGTTACTGGCTGGTTTTCTTTCCCGTTAGTTGACTCATTTTCTTTATTGCATTTTTGGTCTTTGCCAACTGGTTTGCTTTTACAGTGACTGGTACTTGTTCCTTTCTGTGCTTGGTGTTTCTTTCAGGAGCTCTTTTAGGGCAGGTCTGGTGGTGACAAAAATCTCTCAGTAATTGCTTGTCCATAAAGGATTTTATTTCTCTTTCACTTATGAAGCTTAGTTTGGCCGAATATGAGATTCTGGGTTGAAAGTTCTTTTCTTTAAGGATGTTGAATATTGGCCCCCACTCTCTTCTGGCTTGTAGGGTTTCTGCAGAGAGATCTGCTGCAAGTCTGATTGGCTTCCCTCTGTGACTGACCTGACCTTTCTCTCTGGCTGCCCTTAGCATTTTTTCCTTCATTTCAACCCTGGTGAATCTGATGATTATGTGCCTTGGGGTTGCTCTTCTTGAGGAATATCTTTGTGGAGTTCTCTGTATTTCTTGAATTTGAAATTTGGACTGCCTTGCTAGGCTTGGGAAGTTCTCCTGGATAATATCCTGGAGCGTGATTTCCAGCTTGGATTCATTCTCTCCATCATATTCAGATACACTGAGCAAGCATAGATTAGGTCTTTTCACATAATCCCATATTTCTTGGAGGCTTTGTTCATTTATTTTCACTCTTTTTTCTCTTGTCTTGCCTTCTCTTTTTATTTCATTGAGTTGATCTTCAACCTTTGATATCCTTTCTTCTGCTCGATCTATTCGGCTATTAAAACTTGTGTTTGCTTCACGTTGTTCTCATGCTGTGTTTTTCAACTCCAACAAGTCGTTTATGTTCTTCTCTAAGCTGGTTATTCTAGTTAGCATTTCATCTATCCTTTTTCAAGATTTTTGGTTTCTTTGCATTGAGTTAGAACATCTTCCTTTAGCTCAGAAAAGTTTGTTATTATCCAGCTTCTGAAGCCTATTTCTGTCAATTTGTCACACTCCTTCTCAGTCATGATGTGATCCTGTGTTGTTGAGGAGTTGTGATCCCTTAAAGGAGAAGAGGTGTTCTGGTCTTTGATGGTTTCATCTTTTTTGTGCTGTTTTTTTCCCATCTTTGTGGGTTTACCTGGCTGTGTTGTCAGGGGGTTGCTTGATGAAGTCACTTGTCTGCCTGTTGCAAACTTCTGTTTCTTTTCCTCCAGCTTTTGTATATTTATTGTCATATATCTTATTTCTTTATATATCATAAACACCACAATTCATTTTTATTATTTTTGTCTAAACAGTTATCTTATACATTACTTAAATTAAATAATTTGAAAAAATATTGTATACACACCTTGGTAGTTACCATTTCCAATGTACTTCATTTCTTGGGTGGATACATAATTCTATCTGGTATCGTTTTTATTTTACCCGTGGGAATTCTTTTAACTTTTTTTTATAATACAAGTTGCTGGCTGTAAATTATTTCAGCTTTTATATGTCTGAAAAATCTTTTATTTCATGTTTGTTTTAAAAAGATATTTTTATTGGTTGTAAAATACTAGATGGACCTTTCTTTTTCCTAATAAGTAGCTTAAAGATGTTTCTCTAATTGTCTTCACACTGGCACTGTTTCCAATTTAAAAATCTGCTGTCATCTTATCTTTCTTCCTGTGTATATAATGTGTCTTTTTCCCTCTTGTAATTTTAACTATTTTATTTTTAATCTGGTTTTGAGCAATATAATTATGATGTGGCTCAATGTCATTTTCTTAATGTTTCTTCTGCTTGGAGTTCATCAAGCTTCTTAGATTTGTGGATTTATAGTTTTCATCAAATTTGGAAAAATTTTTATCCGTTTGTTTCTCAAATAATTTTTCTGTACTTAATCTGTATCCTTTCCTTTGAAGGCTTAAATTACATGTACATTAGGTTACTTGACATTGTTACACAGCTCACTAAGCATCCGTTCTCTTTTTGGTCCTTCATTTTTCCTCTCTCTTAGTCCATATGTGCTGCTCTAACAAAATACTACAGACTGGGTAATTTACACAGAACAGAAATGTATGTCTCACAGTTATGAAGGCAGGAAAGTTCAAGATCATGGCATCGGCAGGTTTGTTGTCTGGTGAGGGTTCGGACTCTGCTTTTAAGATAGTGCTTTGCACACTGTGTCCTCTGGAAGGGAGGACCACTGTGCCCTCACATGGCAGAATGCAGAAGGGCAAAAAAGCATGAACTCCTTCTGTTAAGCCCCTCTATAAGGGCACCTAATTCCAATCATGAGGGTGGAGTCCTCATCACTCAATCAATTCCCAATGCTGTTGCATTGAGAATTAAGTTTCAACATAAATTCTGGAGAGGATAAAACATTCAAATCATAGCACTCTGTGTGTTTCATTTTAGTTTTTACAATCTTATTTTCAAATTCATTAATCTTTTCTTTTGCAATATCTAATTTGTTGTTAAACCCAATCCAGTATATTTTTCATCTCAGACACAGTACTCATCTCTAGAAATTTGATTTGGTCTTTTTTATGTCTTCTATGCCTCTTATTAACCTGGTCCGTGTATTATCTAGCTTTTTGAACATACAGGATACAGTTATAGTGGGTTTTGATGTCCTTGTCTGCTAATTCTAACATCTGTGTTAATTCTGGGTTGGCTGCAATTGTTTTTTTTTTTTTCTCTTATTCATATGTCTTAATTTCTTGCTTCTTTGTATGCCTGGTAATTTATTAGATTCCAGATATTGTGTTTTTTATCTTGTTGGGCACCATATATACATATAATTGAAACTTTTGGGACAGTTACTTGGAAACAATTTGATTTTCTTGTCTTGCTCTTAAGATTTTTTAGGAAGGCAAGATTCTTTTGAGCACTCTATTTAATATCCTCTAAATGATCACGTTTTCCAATCTGGCTTAAAGAAAAAAGCACTGAGAATTCCAAGTCCTGTTTTCTCTAATTCTTTTTGATGATCCTTCCCCTGGCTTCAGTTACTCTTCTCACATGTATTGACTTATCAATACTTTGCTGAGTGGCCCAGAGGAATCCTCTGCAGACCTCTGGAGTTCACACACACACACATACATACTCTCTCTGTCTGTCTATGTATGTATATATGTATAGACAGAGAGAGACTGTTTATGTGTATATATATTGTCTTGTGTGCATGTGTGTGTGTATATATATATATAGACATATATATGTATATACAATATATATGAAGACAGTATATACAATTGTATTCATTCTGGTACTCTTCTTTGTGAACTCCAGCTTCTGTGGACTCAACAGACCCTCAGATCCATCTTTTCAATTCTGGGAGTTGGTTGGGCTCTGCTTAGATTCTTCCTCCCTGCATCATGACCTGGAAACTTTCTCTAGACAGTAAGCTGGAAAAATAGTAGAACTAACCTCATTTTTTTCCCACCTTTCAGGGATCACTGTCCTTTTTTACTTAATGTCTGTTGCCTTAAACACCATTTTCTAAATATATTTTATCCAAGAAGTTCAGTTGATTCAGGGTAGAGGGTAAATCTGGTCCCTGTTACTCCATCTTGACATTAAGTGGAAATCACTGCCATGGTTTTGAATTATTGATTTCTTTTTAAAATTTAACATGGAATGTGAATAAATTAATGTGACAATGTAGATAATTGAAATAATTGTTACAACTAGAATTAGTTTGTAAATGCTTAGTACAGTTTTTCTAATCAATGAAGACTGCATTTATTAAATATATCGTCTGTGAACTCTATGAGAACAAATTTTTATAAAGGAATTAATAATTGGTATGTATATTCATGAATATTAATATTCTAATAGAGAAATCAGTTTTGTTCTACAAAATTTTTCATCAAAATGTTTCAAGGTAATATCTTTCAACATATTTAGGCTTACAATTGCTGATTATTCTTAATTCTTTTTAAATAATACACTGCAGACTGCTTTCAGGGGTAGAGGACCTTATCTCTCATCCAGCAACCTCTCTCTACATGTCAATGAACCACTTTTCTTAATGGTTCATACTTACTCCCATAGATGCTGCCACTAAAGCTCATATTCACTTTAATTTGGTTTAAATCAATTTAATAAATATTCAAGGTACACATAGTGTATTTGGTATTAAATGGGTCAAAAAGATAATAAGATAGTTTCTTCTCCATGAGGAATTTATGATCCAGTGTAAGAGTCAGCAAGCATCATCTGCAAAGGACCAGATCATAAATATTTTAGGCTTGTAAGCCATAAGGTCTCTGTCACAATTATTCAGCTCTGCAGTTGTTACACAAAGACAGTCATAGACAACATGAAAACAAATGAGCATGGCTATGTTCCAATAAAACCCTTGATCTAATAGAAGCAGAGAACTACAAACACAGAACAATAGATATATCACAAAGATGACTGGAAACAAGTGTTATGGGATGTCAAAGAAGGGAGATTAATATCTTAATACTTGATTTGTAAATACAATGAATTGGTTAGGTGTGGCAGCTCATGCCTGTAATCCCAACACTTTGGGAGGCTGAGTTGGGAGGATTGCTTGAGGCCAAGAGTTTGAGACCAGCCTGGGCAACATGATGAGACCCTGATTCTACAAAAAATGAAAAATAAACTGGGTGTGGTGGTGAACACCTCTAGTCTCAGCTACTTGGGAGGCTGAGGCAGGAACATAGCTTGGGCCTAGTTGTTCAAGGTTATAGTGAGCTATGCTTACACCACTGCACTGAAGCCTGAGTGACACATCGAGACTATGTCTCTAAAAAACAACAACAAATGAACAATGAACTATTTAAGAGAGGCAGCAATATTTGAGCTGATATATTTATATAGAATTACAGAAAGCAGGAATGACAGGGTGGGTAATTTTTAAAGGAAAGAGGTTTAATTGACTCATAGTTCTGCATGGCTGGGAAGGGCTCAAGAAACTTACAATCATGGCGGAAGGGGAAGCAAACATGTCCTTTTTCACAGCAGCAGGGGAGAGAAGTACAGAGCCTTCATAAAACCATCATATCTCATGAAAACTCACTCACTGTTATGACAACAGCATGCGGGAACTGCCCCCATGATCCAGTCACCTCCCACAAGGTCCCTCACCCAACACATGGGGATTACAATTCAGATTACCATTTAAAATGAGGTTTTATTTATTTTTTGAGATGGAGTCTTGCTCTGTCACCCAGGCTGGAGTGCAATAGTGCAATCTCGGCTCATTGCTACCTCTGCCGCCCTGGTTCAAGCGATTCTTGTGCCTCAGCCTCCCAAGTAGATGGTTGGGATTACGTGCACTCACCACCACACCTGGCTAATTTTTGTATTTTTAGTAGAGACAGGGTTTCACCATGTTAGCCAGGCTGGTCTCAAACTCATGACCTCAAGTGATTTGCCCACCTCGGCTTCCCAAAGTGCTGAGGTAACAGGCATGAGCCACTGCACCTGGCCTCAAGATGAGATTTGAGTGAGGATACAGAGCCAGATCATATCACAGGAGAAAACCTGAAAGAACTAACAGTGATGAGTAAGCACAGAAGATTTTAGAAAGAAGTATATAGTTCTGTTTGGTTGGCATGTTGATTATACTAAGGAGTGAAATAGAAAAATAAGGAAAAAGTAAGGTCTTTGGATCAACCAAGACAGAAATAATGTCTTCCTCTTATAGACCTGCTAAGCTTCTCTCTCGGGTCTTTTATTTATTGTGCTTTATATTATGGTTATTTTTATACTTCTCTTTGTTCCTCTACCTAGACAATCCTCACATTTAGGGCAGTGATTATATACCATTCACCTTTGAATCCCCACTGTTTCTAGCACAGAGATAGAACCGAATAGCAGAACAAAAATATTTGCAGGGTTAATAATGGAAACATCCATTTCAGCCAAAACCATTTGGGCTTACCAAATAGATGGTCCTACAGAAATGGTCTAAGGACTAGCCTACTGACAAGGAATGACAATGTCCATTACTCATATTAGCACCTTTATTTTTATTTTATTTTATTTTTTTTTGAAACCGAGTTTCACTCTTGTTAGTCAGGATGGAGTGCAATGGCGTGATCTCGGCTCACTGCAAATCTGGTTCAAGCAATTTTGGGTTCAAGCAATTCTTCTGCCTCAGACTCCCGAGTAGCTGGGACTACAGGCGAGTGCCACCATGCCCAGCTATTTTGTATTTTTAGTACAGACGGGGTTTCACCATGTTGACCAGGATGGTCTCGCTCTCTTGACCTCGCGATCCACCTGTCTCAGCCTCCCAAAGTGCTGAGATTAAGGGCATAAGCCACCACGCCCAGCCAGCACCTTTATTTTTCAACAAAGGTTTTGGTTAGAGATCTTTCAACTGTATGTGGGTTAATTCCATCATAATGTAGATTTGACCATAATTAGTAGCCACTTGAAATGCAGCTTCTAAGTTGAAACTCCACAGTCTATTTGGAGGAGAAAATCCAGATGGATAAGTATTAGGGTTTTACTTTTTAATCAAAAGGTTAATTAAGTGAATTAATCTTTATGTTTGAATACATTTTTGCATGAAATCTGGAATAAATAATTCAAGTGAGTTAAAATCAAGTCAGTATAATGTTAAAATGAATACTAAAGCTTAGAAAATGAGTTAAAAGCTTATGTATTCTATTAATTATGTAGCAACAGATAAAATTGTCTATGTCAAATTTAACCTGAGAAGACAGGAAAGCTAAAAATGAAGATTCTCAAATCCTCCTGGAATCACTAGTATCTTCATAGAAATCATTTTGTAAAATGTATAACGTTTCACAAAGAAATAGTTTTCAAGCAATTATTTAAAGAAAAACACCAAGTGGTTAGCATTTAAATGAATCCTTTGAATTGCAATGAGAGTAAATAACTGCAGAATTATAAATTAGCTCTGTCATGTCCACTGAGAAAATGAAGACAGATAGCAAAAATGGAATCTGACCTCACATGTGTGGCTAAGAGAAGAAGAGGCCCAGAATAATTTAATGAAGATTTTCTAGAAGCAAATAGTGATACCATCCATCATCAAGATCTGTTTATATAACGCTTGTGTGTTTGTGAGACTATGTAGGTGGTAGCTTATAAGAAGGAATGTTCTTTTGTTATCAAATGTCACCAAATAAGGAAATAAGTTAAGAAATATGAAGACCAAAAACTGTGTTACTATTCAGGAGAAGATAGATTGTTTAGCAACAATACAGTGTAGACTTCAAAATATGAAAAATCAAGGAAATTTCTGTCATCATCTTTAAGGGACTCCAGAAAAGTATTAATTTGTTTTTTATGTGAATTTAATGAGGTCATATAAAATGTATGTCTCATATTATATCTATTGAAAACAACTCCTAGGGAGGAATTTTGAGTACTGTACATTTCCCATCCCCAAGTCATGGAGATCAAACATTGCAATGTGAATTGAGAGCAAAGAGATGCTTCCCCTTGTTCCCCAATAGAATCACTGTTCCTTGTATTTCCTGGACCAACTGAGATTGGGTCAAATGAATATGATAGAGTATGTCCAAGAAATACTGGAGCCAACGGAATAAGTTCCCAGTGACCAAAGCTGGGACTATTTAAACAACAAAATAAAGTAGTATTGAATCATTGCCCACATTGTAAAACAAATATCCATAAGGTCATACTGATAAAAAAAATGATTGCATAAAAATAATTGAGGTAGAATAAACAAATCTCCCATGCAGAATTCCAAATAACTGATATAGATATTCTGCCCTCAAGGAGGTAGAGTATAACTCCTCATTATTTAAATGTGGGCTGCCCATAATGACTTCCTCCCAAAGGGTGCAGTGTATGGAAAGTGGAAAAAAGAGTAACTTTACAGTGGAGAAACCTGACAAAAACTACTTTACTCAGATGAGCAAGGTCAGCATCAACAATAAGTCATATTGATTGTACCTAACCTTAGCATGATGTGATGAGAAGGGCACTTTATCTCTGTGGTCTTCCTTCCAAAAACCTATAACCCTAGTCTAATCATAAGGAACACACCAGACAGTTCCCAACTGAGGGACATTTTACAAAATACCTGAGCAGTACTCGGCACTGTCCAGTTCACCAAAATTAAAGAAAGTCTGATAAAGTGGCACAGCCAAAGGGAGCCTAAGGAGAGGATGAAGACTAAATGTAATGTGGTATCCTGGATGGGATCCTTGAACAACAGCAACAAAAAATGTTAGATAAAAACTAAAGTATCAATATTGATCTATTAGGTGTGATAAATGTGCCACACCATAGTAAGATGTTAGCACTAGGGGAAACTAGGTATGTGGCATATGAAAACTGTATTATCTTTACAACTTTCTATAAACCTAAAACTATTCTAAAGTTTTTAAAGTTTATTTTTAAAAGTGATAAATACTTTAAAGCAACTGAAATAACTCAGAATCTAAGAATGGATGTGTGCTTAGGCATTCAAAATGGACTGGAAGGCTGGAAAAATCTGTAGGAATCCTCTTTCTCTGTGTCTCTGAATAAGACACCTACTTTGTTCTATTCTCTCTCTCATTCTTCCTTGTCCCTTAACCACAAAAGGTAGAAAGCCTGGCTATGGGCAGTGCCAGGATATTCATGTTATAAAATACTAGACACCTGGAGAGGAACTGCTCTTTCTTTTGACCCAGTTCCAAATTCTCAGAGGAAAGGATCATTCACTTTGAGGCAGGGGTTCACTTCTGAATCCTATTATCTGTGATGGGGGTAGGGTCAGGGAAGGTACTCTGATTAGCCTAGCTTAGGTCCCCTGATCACCCTGGGCAAATGTATTTCCATCACGGTAGTACAGTTACAGGTATGTACTTGACTTCCCAGTGTATCACCCCTGTGGATGCTGGTGAACTATGGGGGAGGTGGAATGAGAAAGAAAAGGTGCTATTCCCAGGATAAAAAGTGGTAGAAAGTACAGAACATTTTCTGCCCAATAAAGCTAAAGGAGTTAACAGTTAAGTATCTAAGTGAGGGGGGAGTAGACTTAATATGAAACATAAATATTTAGCACTTCTGAAAATATGCAGGTCTAAAATCTTCTATCAACACACTTTTGAAATCTCCTAAGCTCTGAAAACCAAAAGGTTTCCCATAGCTACTTTGGCAGCAAAACCTGTTCTGAACTGATGGGAGGCTAATTATAGGCTTTGCATATGTCATTTAGTATGAATATTCATAGTGTTTTCCAAAGAAATATTAATGTATTTGATTACAGGGTCTTCCCCAAGCCCCACTGGGAGAAAGTGGCATGTAATAAATTGTATATGTCACAGTATTACTTTAATAAAATATGAATAACTCTGAATTACAATGCATAATAGCTCCCACAGGTTTCATATAGGGAATACATTTATAATACTACACACAGCTTTCGGGGAGATCCAAGATGGCTGAATAGGAACAGCTGTGGAGTGCAATTCCCAGTGAGAACAGCACAGAGGGTGAGGGCTCACCGCATTTCCAAACAAGTTTTCACTGCCCACAGACCAGGAGATTCCTGGGCCAAAAAGCACCACAAGTTTTCAATGCGGCAGTTTCAGCCAGTGCCACATAGGCCTACAGAAACTCAAACAGTCTCAGTGGCCATTTTGAATGGTGCCTGGAACACCTGGAAGACAAAGCCAACCATTCAACTGAAAGGGAGGGGGCTGAGACAGGGAGCCAGGCAATCTGGCTCAGCGGGTACCACCACCACAAAACAAGCAATCTGAAACACTCTGGATTGAGAGTTTCACAGCAAGCACAGCTGGACCCAGGACCATCCAGCTCAGTAAGGGTGTCCCCCACTACTGAGGCAGTCTGCCACTACTGAGGCAGTTCACGCAGCAGCTGGGCAGAGCCTGCAGCAGCTCAGCAATGCCTCTGCTGGCAGACTGTGACTAGACTACTCCATGTGGGGCAGGGCATCTATGAAAAAAGGCAGCAGCACAACAGGAACTTATAAATAAAGCCAACCTTCCTAGGACAGAGCACCTGGGAAAAGAGGCAGTTATGTGTTCAGCTGCAGCAGACTTAAAGGTACCTGCCCAGCAGCTCTCCATGGAACAGCAGAGTTCCCAGCATAGCCCTTGAGCTCCTATAAGGAACAGACTGTCTCCTCAAGCAAATCCCTGACCCCCATATACCCAGAGACACCTCAAAAAGGAGAGCTCAGGCCGACATCTGGCAGGTACACTTCTGGGACAAAGATAACAGAGGAAGAAACTGGTAGCAACCCTTACCATTCTGCAGGTCCCGTGGGTGATCCCCAAGTGAACGGGTCTGGAGTGAACCTCCAGCACTCCTGCAGCAGAAGAGCCTGACTGCTATAAGGAAAACTAAGAACCAGAAAGAAACAGCTTCAAAATCAACAAAAAGGAGGTCCACTCAGAGACCCCATCCAAAAGTCACCAACTATAAAGACCACAGGTAGATAAAACCACTAAAATGGGAAGAAACCAGTGGAAAAAGGATGAAAACACCAAAAACTGGAATGCCTCTCCTCCTTAAAGGGATCACAACTCATCACCAGCTAGGGATCAAAAATGGATGGAGAATGAATCTGATGAACTGACAGAAACAGGCTTCAGAAGGTGGGTAATAACAAACTTCTCAGAGCTAAAGGAACATGTTCTAACCCAATGCAAAGAAACTAAGAACCTAGAAAAAAGGTTAGATGAGATGGTAACTAGAATAACCAGCTTAGAGAAGAATATAAATGACTTGATGGAGCTGAAAAACACAGCATGAGAACTTCACAAAGCATGTGCAAGTTTCAATAGCCGAATCAACAAAGCAGAAGAAAGGATATCAGAGATTGAAGATCAACTCAATGAAATAAAACAGGAAAGCAAGAATAGAAAAAAAAGAGTGAAAACAAATGAACAAAGCCTCCAAGAAGTATGGGATTATGTGAAAAGACCTAATCTATGTTTGATAGGTATACCTGAATGCGATAGGGAGAATGAATCCAAGTGGAAAACACTCTTCAGTATATTATCCAGGAGAACTTCCCCAACCTAGCAAGCCATGCCAACACTCAAGTCCAGGAAATACAGAGAACATCACAAAGATATTTCCCAAAAAGAGCAACCCCAAGGCACATAATCATCAAATTCACCAGGGTTGAAATGAAGGAAAAAATGCTAAGGGCAGCCAGAAAGAATGGACAGGTTACCCACAAAGGGAAGTCCATCAGACTCACAGCGGATCCCTTGGCAGGAACCCTACAAGCCAAAAGAGAGTGGGGACCAATATTCAACATCCTTAAAGAAAAGAACTTTCAACCTAGAATTTCATATCCAGCCAAACTAGGCTTCATAAGCAAAGGAGAAAGAAAATCCTTTATGGACAAGCAATTGTTGAGAGATTTCGTCACCACCAGGCCTGCCTTACAAGAGCTCCTGAAAGAAGCACTAAACAAGGAAAGGAACAACCACTACCAGACACTCCAAAAACATACCAAATGGTAAAGACTATCGACACAATGAAGAAAATGTGTCAGCTAATGGGCAAAACATCTAACTAGCATCAAAATGGCAGGATCAAATTCACATAGAACAATATTAACCTTAAATGTAAATGGACTAAATGCCCCAATCAAAAGACACAGACTGGCAAATTGGATAAAAAATCAAAACCGATCAGTGTACTGTATTCAGGAAACCCATCTCACATACAAGAACACACACAGGCTCAAAATGAAGTGATGGAGGAAGATTTATCAAGCAAATGGAGAGCAAAAAAAAAAGCAGGAGTTGCAATTCTAATCTCTGATAAAATGGAGTATAAACCAATGAAGATCAAAAGAGACAAAGAAGAGCATTACATAGTGGTAAAGGGATCAATGTAAAAAGAAGAGCTAACAGTCCTAAATATATATGCACCCAATACAGGAGAACCCAGATACATAAAGCAAGTTCTTAACAACCTACAAAGAGACTTAGACTCCCACACAATAATAGTGGGAGACTTTAACACTCCACTGTCAATATTAGATCAACGAGGCACAAAATTAACAATGATGTCCAGGAGTTGAACTCAGATCTGGACCAAGCAAACCTAATAGATATCTACAGAAATCTCCCCCCCAAATCCACAGAATATACATTCTTCTCAGCACCGCATGGCACCTACTCTAAAATTGACCACATAATCAGTAAATCACTCCTCAGCAAATGAAAAGAACGGAAATCATAAACAGTCTTTCAGACCACAGTGCAATCAAATTAGAACTCAGGATTCAGAAACTAACTCAGAACCGCACAACTTCATGGAAACTGAACAACTGGCTCCTGAATGTCGACTGGATGAATGATGAAATGAAGGCAGAAATGCAGATGTTCTTTGAAACCAATGAGAATGAAGACACAACATATCAGAATCTCTGGGACACATTTAAAGCAGTGTCTAGAGGGAAATTTATGGCAGTAAATGTCCACCAGAGAAGTGAGGAAAGATCTAAAATCGACACTCTATCATCAAAATTGAAAGAGCTAGAGGAGGAAGATCAAAAAAACTCAAAAGCTAGCAGAAGACAAGAAATAACTAAGATCAGAGCAGAACTGAAGGAGATAGAGACACAAAAAAACAATAAATCCAGGAGCTGGTTTTTTGAAAAGATTAACAAAATTGACAGACTGCTAGCCAGATTAGTAAAAAAGAAAAGGGAGAAGAATCAAATAGATGCAATAAAAAACAATAAAGGGGATATCACCACTGACTCCACAGAAACACAAATTACAATCAGAGATTACTAAAAACAACTCTATGCACATAAACCAGTAAACCTGGAAGAAATGGATAAATTCCTGGACTCTTGCACCCCCCCAAGCCTAAACCAGGAAGAAGTTAAAACCTTGAACAGTACAGTAACAAGGGCTGAAATAGAGGCAGCAATCAATAGCCTACCAACCAAAAAAGTTGAGGTCCGGACAGGTTCACACCTGAATTCTACCAGACATACAAAGAGGAGCTGGTACCACTCCTTCTGAAACTATTCCAAACAATACAAAAAGAGGGAATCCTTCCCAAATCATTTTATGAGACCAACATCATCCTGATACCAAAACCCAGCAGATACTTAATAAAAAAAGAAAACTTCAGGCCAATATCCATGATGAATATAGATGCAAAAATCTTCAATAAAAACTGGCAAACTTATTGCAACAGCACATCAAAAAGCTTATCCATCACGGTCAAGTAGGCTTCATTCCGGGATGCAAGTCTGGTTCAATATAAACAAGTCTGTTAAAGTAATCCACCACATAAACAGAACCAAAGACAAAAACCACATGATTATCTCAATACATGCAGAGAAGGCCTTTTACAAAATTCAGCAGCCCTTTATGCTAAAAACTCTCAATAAACTAGGTATTGACAGAATGTATCTCAAAATAATAAAAGCTATTTATGACAAACCTACAGCCAGTATCATACTGATGGGCAAAACCTGGAAGCATTCCCTTTAAAATCTGGCACCAAACAAGGATGCCCTCTGTCACCACTCATATTCAATATAGTATTGGAAGTTCTAGCCAGAGCAATTAGGCAAGAAAAAAAAAAATAAAGGGTATTCAATTAGGAAAGGAGGAAGTCAAATTGTCTCTATTTGCAGATGACATGATGTTATATTTAGAAGATCCTATCATCTCAGCCCAAAATCTTAAATTGATAGCAACTTCAGCAAAGTCTCAGGATACAAAATCAATGTGCAGAAATTGCTAGCATTTCTATACACCATTAACAAATTAACAGAGAGCTAAATCATGAGCGAACTCCCATTCACAGATGCTACAAAGCAATACAACTAACAAGGGATGTAAAGGACCTCTTCAAGGAGAACTACAAACCACTGCTCAAGAAAATAAGAGAGGACAAAACAAATGGAGAAACATTCCATGCTCATGGTTAGGAAGAGTCAATATTGTGAAAATAGCCATGCTGCCCCAAATAATTTATAGATTCAATGTTACCCCCATCAAGCTACCAATGACCTTCTTCACAGAAGTGTAAAAAACCACCTTAAACTTCATATGGAACAAAAAGTGAGCCCGCATAGCCAAGACAATCCTAAGTAAAAAGAACAAAGCTGGAAGCATCACGCTACCTGACTTCAAACCATACTACAAGCTACAGTAATCAAAACAGCATGGTACTGATAGCAAAACAGAGATATAGACCGATGGGACAGAACAGAGGCCTCAGAGGCAATGCCACACATCTACAGCCATCTGATCTTTGACAAACCTGACAAAAACAAGCAATGGGGAAACAATTCCCTATTTAATAAACGGTTTTGGGAAAACTGGCTGGCCATGTGCAGAAAGCAGAAACTGAACCCCTTCCTGACACCTTACACTAAAATTAACTCCAGATGGATTAAAGACTTAAACATAAGACCTAACACCATAAAAACCCTAGAAGAAAGCCTAGGCAAAACCATTCAGGACATAGGCCTAAGCATAGGCAAGGACTTCATGACTAAAACACCAAAAGCATTGGAAACAAAAGCCACAATAGACAATTGGGATCTAATCAAACTCCAGAGCTTCTGCACAGCAAAAGAAACAATTATTAGAGTGAATCAGCAACCAATAGAATGGGAAAAAATTTTTGCAATCTACTCATCTGACAAAGGGCTAATATCCACAATCTACATAGAACCAAAACAGATTTACAAGAAAAACAAACAAACCCAATCAAAAGTGGGAGAAGGATATGAACAGACACTTTTCAAAAGAAGATATATATGAGGTCAATGAACATCTGAAAAAAATGGTCATCATCACTGATTATTAGAGAAATGCAAATCAAATCTACATTGAGATACTACCTCATGCCAGTTAGAATGGCAATAATTAAAGTATCTGGAGTCAACAGATGCTGGAGAGGATGTAGAGAAATAGGAACACTTTTACACTATTGGTGGGAGTGTAAACTAGTTCAACCATTGTGGAAGACAGTGTGGCACTTCCTCAAGGACCTAGTAATAGAAATTACATTTGACCCAGCAATCTCATTACTGGGTATATACCCAAAGAATTACAAATAATTCTATTACAAAGATACATGCACATGTATGTTCATAGTGGCACTGTTTACAATAGCAAAGACCTGGCACCAACCCAAATGCCCATCGACGATAGACTGGACAAGGAAAATGTAGCACATATGCACCATGGATTACTATGCAGCCATAAAAAATGATGAGTTTGTGTCCTTTGTAGGGACATGGATAAATCTGGAGAATATCATTCTCAGCAAACTGACATAAGAACAGAAAATCAAACACTGCATGTTCTCACTCATAGGCAGGTATTGAACAATGAGAACACATGGACACAGGGAGGGGAGTATCACACACAGGGGTCTGTTGGAAGGAGGCCAAGGGAGGGACAGCAGGGAAGTGGGGAGTTTGGGGAGGGATAACATGGGAGAAATGCCAGATGTAGGTGACGGGGGGATGGAGGCAGCAAACCACATTGCCATGTGTGACCTATACAACAATCCTGCATGATCTGTGCATGTACCCCAGAACCTAAAGTATAATAAAAAATAAAATATACTCCCCCCATATAAAAATACTACACATAACGAAGTAAACAAATGTCCATTTTTATGTAGCTTTGAAAACAAGAACCACAAAAATAAAAACCATACAAGAAAGCCAACATGCTCTTTTTTTAAACCATCTAAACAAGTCTTGGATATAAGCAAGGCTAATACAAGTATTAAATTTTAGAAATAAAAAAGGAGTACTTAAAGATGATTTTACTAGAGATAGGGTAGGGTCTGAATACCAGGTCTCCTAACCAGTAGTCCAATGTGTTTGAACTGCCACCCTGCGTTTCAGATGAAAGAGAGTTATTGAATTGGCATTGTTATCATATAGGTAAAAGGGTAACAAAACAACTTAATAAGTGGCTTCTTTGATATTTGGAGAAATATGAAAAGGAACGTTCGCCAAGGACCTTTGTGGAGAGTGGTAGTGGGAGGATGGAGTAGAATAGACTATATAGGAAATTGCACTGTGTAGCTTTAAAACCTATAATTATAACTTTTGTCATATCTTCAAAGAAACCTATTTTCATGGTATTTTTTCTTGCTTTTGCAACTAACAGCTTTCATGATCTTCCTTTATTATTTATATGAAGGCCAAGTTTCAAATATTGTTTCTCATTCAAATAAGCATATGGCTATTTTCTGATGAGGAATTTTATTTTGTTATTTTTACATTAATGTTAATAATGAAATATTATTTTTATCCTTCCATAAACCAGTGAATTCCATTACTTTTGGGTTTGAGGACCTTCCTTTTAATGTCAAAATATGCCATGTCTCCTAGATGAAAGTAATTTTATGTTTAGCATCAACTTCCTGAAAATATAATTGGGAACACAAAAACTACTATGAATTCAGGTACATTGACACCAGCACCTATATGCATTTGATAATTAGGAGCATATAAATAGAAAGTAGAATATTTATTCATTCTACTCACAATGCTTTGTGGAAATATGAATTCCTAGAAATGTCTAAGTCTCCCTGTAGTATAGTCCATTCCTGTTTTGACTAATTTAATTAAATTTACTGAACTTACAAACCAAACAAGAGAGTAAATGAAATTTAAAAGATATATTTGATATATAATTCAAATACCATAATGTGCTTAGAATAATGCCTCTCACAAAGTGGTCACTCAATAAACACTTATAGAATGAGTATATAAATGCTAAAATTCTTGGTGAAGCAGTCTTCCACAGTAGATAAAACATCCAGGGTTCATACTTCCTTATATCTGAATCCTTTGTTGATGGTAAATACCCTTGGTCAAGACAGTTACTATACTAGCTACCTCTTACTGCTGTGGAGTCCTACATGATATCTTCCGTAAGTAAAGTCTAACATGGTATATTCCATAAAGGATAATTATCTTTCTCTCTCTTCCTTCAAATTCCTGCTAATCTTCCTCAGGGAATCACCCAAACTTCCTTCCCATGAGAGATTCAATGGGAACCCCTTCCCAATGCTGAGAAATATGACATTATAGACCTTATGCCCCATGAAGGCAGAGACCCATTGTGTATCCAGCATAGCAGAGATGTTGGTATGAAGCAGGTGTTCAATATATATTTGTTGAATGAATAACTAGAGGAAAAGTGAGTATTTCCCAATTGAGGAAATCCTGCTTCAGACAAGGAAAACCTCAACATTTAAATAGTTAAGTTAGGCAACTTAACAGTCTTAGAGGAAAATTCCCTCCTACATTGCAATTACTTATGTTTTTCTCTATTCAGTGACAATCCTTCCCTATTTTAGTGCCATTGTAGGCACTAAATTGTAGGCACCCAAGGACAACTGTCAAAACCAGCTCTTCAGTTGTGTGTCCCTGTGCTTTCTACGCCTCAAACACTGCACATCATTAACAATGCTGAGACTTTTGTTGCCTTTGTAAAATTTCTAAATTCCGACAAATGCCTGTGGACCCTACCAAAAAAAACCTGAAATTGGTTTAAACCTGAGAAAAGTTTAATCTCATTTAAATAAAGCCCTGTTTGTTCACTTGCTTTTTTTTTTTTTTTATCTTTACTGTGAATGTTTTCATATAGATATTTTAAAACTTTATTTGGCAGAGTGTTTGTAATAATACAAAGAACTGCTACACAGATGTCAAAACATTCATAGTAAAAAGCAGTTTTTAAATGATATATAGAACAAGTATATTTCATATGTGAGTTTCACATATTTTGTGATCCAATCAGTATTCCGAATTGGAAGAATACCTTGCAACTCTGTTTCTATGCTGTGCATGGTTTGTCCTTCTTTGCATTTGCATTGTCACAGTATAGTAATGCCCAACCCAAACCACAGCATATGGATACATATTTTAAATTGATATTATTTTTTATATTCGCCTTCCTTAAAGATTTGTTTATGGTTTTCTTAATCTATGCCTTTTATTTAGAATGTTTAATACACTAATATTTAATGCATGTTAAAGTTGAGTTGAAGTGTACCATTTTGTGATTTATTTTCTTTCTTTTTTTTATTGCATTTTAGGTTTTGGGGTACATGTGCAGAACATGCAAGATAGTTGCATAGGTACACACATGGCAGTGTGATTTGCTGCCTTCCTCCCCTTCACCCACATCTGGCATTTCTCCTTATGCTATCCCTCCCCAGCTACCCCCCACGCTGTCCCTCCCCTATTCCCCCCACTACCCAGTGTGTAGTGCTCCCCTCCCTGTGTCCATGTGTTCTCATTGTTCATCACCCGCCTATGAGTGAGTATATGTGGGATTTCATTTTCTGTTCTTCTGTCAGTTTGCTGAGAATGATGTTCTCCAGATTCATCCATGTCCCTACAAACGACACGTACTCATCGTTTTTGATTGCTGCATAATATTCCATGGTGTATATGTGCCACATTTTCCCAGTCCAGTCTATCATCGATGGGCATTTGGGTTGGTTCCAGGTCTTTGCAATTGTAAACAGTGCTGCAATGAACATTCGTGTGCACGTGTCCTTATAGTAGAACGATTTATAGTCCTTTGGATTTATACCCAGTAATGAGATTGTTGGGTCAAATGGAATTTCTATTTCTAGGTCCTTGAGGAATCGCCACACTCTCTTCCACAAGGGTTGAACTAATTTACACTCCCACAAGCAGTGTAAAAGTGTTCCTATTTCTCCACATCCTCTCCAGCATCTGTTGTCTCCAGATTTTTTAATGATCGCCATTCTAACTGGCATGGGATGGTATCTCAATGTGGTTTTGATTTGCATTTCTCTAGTGACCAGTGATGATGAGCATTTTTTCATATGTTTGTTGGCCTCATGTATGTCTTCTTTTGTAAAGTGTCTGTTCAAAAAGCAAGTCGTAAACTTCCCACTACTTTGTCAAAGATAGGCAATAAATAACAAGTACTTTTAAGAAAGGAAACATACAATGCCGCACCATATTTGCTTGGAAGATGACTAACATTATGTGGTAAACTCATCACAAAAAATGTAATCACTCAACAAATATATTGCTTGTACCATGAGCAAAGGAATATCATGCAAATGAAAAGAAAATGAAAAAGAGCTAAAATGTCCTGTTCTATTGCAAGTAAAACATTTCTCAGACACAAAGTCTTCTTTTTCTTCTTCTCATAGTAAAACATATGTACATTAAAATGCATACAATGCCCTAATGTTAAGTGCACAAAACATACATTTTTATATATGTATACAGTTCAGTTCAAGATATGTAATATTTCTGGTATCCCAGAGGTAACTCCTGTTCTGACTTGTTTAACTATTGTTACTTTTGACTCTTAATGAACTTTATATAAATGGAATTTTGCAGTATGTGTTCTTTTATAACTGGCTTTTTTCACAAAGCTCAATCCCTCTGGGATGTATCTATGTTGTTTGTATAACTATAATTTATTCCCTTTTGTTGCCCATTCTCCTGTTGGTGGGCATCATTTCCAGGTTTTAGACTATTATGTATTAAATCTGCTATGAAAATTTGGTACATACTTTGGACGGACATATGTACACATTTATCTTGACAGTATATCTATGAGTAGAGTCCTGGGCTATAGGGTATTAATATGCTTGGCTCCAGTGTATATTGACAGTTTTCCCAAGTAGTTGAAACCGTTTACACTCCCCTAGCAAAATATGAGAGTTCCAATTACTCTACATCCATACCAACATTCATTTTTGTCAGGTTGCTACTTTTTTCATTGTAGCCATTCAGATGATATTTAGTGGTAGCTCATTGTGGTTTTAACTGGCATGTTCCTGATTACTAATGATACGAAGAAAACACCTTATCACATGCTCAGTAGCCATTTAGTTGTCTTCTTTTGTGAAATGCTTGTTCTAAGTTTTTGCTCATTATTTTATTACCCAAGCACAAGTCTGGATTTGAAGTCTTTATCCAAGTATTCTATGTTGACTTCTACATGATTTTAATAAACCAGCCTAATTAAGTTTGTTATGGCTAATAATTTTTGCCTTTGTTTGAAATTCTCTGTGGTGTTTTCAAAAGCAGTGCTTTTAAAAGGACTATTTTTTTCAAGAGCAGCATTCTATATGGTAGGACTTCTGTTTTGCATATATTATCAGAAGTAAGATAAAATCCCACAATTTAGTGGTTCTGATGAGATATCTGGGTCCAAGCTATATGAGGTTAGTTTTATTTACATACCTCTGATACCTCATCTATAAAATGGAGATCATAATAGGACCTGCCTCATAGTGTTGAGGAGATCATTGGAGTAGACCTGCATGAAGTTCTTTGGGTGATGCGTACTACAATGAAAACCCTCATTAAGTTTGGCTATTGATAACATGCTTGGGGTGCCATATTAGGCCATCATTGTGTCTGTTAAATTAAGAGAAGGTTAGAACATTATCCAACACACTGGGGAAGCATTCACATGTCGATCTGGACCACTCATACATAAACTGAGTGGATTGGGTCTGAATCTCTAGGTCTAGCTGTGTAAAATGACCACTGAAATGATCACTGAAGCCTGTTGTAAATGTACTTTCTGGTCCATTTGGCTTTGCAGACCAACCATATGCCTAATGGCTCTGTTGATATATGAATTAGGAGGGCCCAGGCCAAATTATACATATTCGTGACTGGTAAATTTTTCAGTCTGGCTCTGGGTAGAAACTAAAAGATTTAGGAGAAAAAGAGCAGCTCCCTTTCCAGGCAGTCCAAGACACAGAAGCACTTTAATAAAATAGAAACTTAGGTTCCACAAGAATCATCTTGTAAAATCTGCAGTACACTCATACAAAGGTTATATATATTCAAGGGCATCCAAGTGGCCAGAGAAAGCAAGTCAAATGTGACAGGAGAGGAAATTGCCTAAATAAGAGAACCTCCGCTCTGCCAGTAACTTACAGGGGGTCATGGGGTTTTTCTCTCATTAAGTCCATCTGCCTGGGCTGGGTGCCTGGCAGTTCTTCTGCTAATGAGAATCTGCTCTTCCTAATACTGGAAGAAATAAGTCTTCATCTCTACATTTTTGCATGTGCCAGTGGCATGTCAGAAACAATTTTTCTGCGCATTTCAAGGAGCAACCAAGTATGATTATTCAGTCACCAGCTCCTTGGCCATTGGATGCAGAGGACAGAGACAATGCTGACTGCCTGTCCTTCTTCTGCTGAGTCATTGTATTTCAGCAGGGAATCACATCCTTTATCAATCTATGCCATCAAGATAGTAGCTTCCCATAAATGCTTATGTGAAAATGTACAATGATTTGCATGTGATCATAATTTTTTTTACATTCCATCATATTTGTATGAATTTCTTGCTATTACATATCCATATAGCATGTAATTGTTTTTATTTTGATTACTTTTTTCAACTTTCTACTTTCTAAATTTTAAGAAATTGACACAAGAATTATTTGGCTCAAAGGAAATACAGACATTGAGTCTTTTTTCATATTCTTATTGATCTGGTATGGTAAGCAGATTTCTAAAAATGCCCTTTCCCATAAAGATTACACTCTCTCTTCCTCTAAAACCAGTGAGCTGATGAGATATCATTTCCATGATGGCATCATGTTATATGGTACACTTGATCCTAAAATAGGAAGATTATCCAGGTGGGCCAGATCTAATCAGACTATCCCCTAAAAAAGAGATATTTCTGGCAGAAGAGAAAGTCAGAGAGATTTGAAGCATAAGGGAGATTCAGCTGTGGCTTGAAAATAGAGGTAATCACAAGAGGAGTGTTGACAGCCTTAAGGAACTGAAAGAAGACCCTGGCTGACAGTGATTAGGAAACAGGTATCTTAGTTATGTAACTGCATAGAACTAATTTCTGCCAAAATAGGAATAATAACCTTGGAAGAGGACTCCAAGTTCCAGATGAAAACACAGCTGGCTGATGCGTCGAATTCCGAATTGTGAGACACAAAACAAAACACTCATCCGTGATATGTCAGACTTGAAACCTACAGAAGTGAGCCAATACATGGGTGTTGCTTTACACCACTAAATTTGTGGTGATACGTTAGGCAGCAGTAGAAAAGGAATATACCTTGTTTCTTCTCATTGTGTTATTTTAAATGGCTGAGCAGTAGATGATGATTGGGTAGAGGAAATTAAGTAGCCTGAGAAAAACCCGGGAGTTAGCTCAGGTTACTTGAAATCATGGGGTTATTTCACTAGAAGGAGACTCCAAATGACATCATCTTGCTAGTAATTATCGCAATATAATTGGGACAAGGAAGAAAGAATATCAAGTCTGCCAGTGGGATCATAAGAGTTCACCAGGTGCTGAGTTTGACAAACATTTTTCCTTCAAATTTGAATTATACCAGAAATTTTATTTGATTTTTGAGCTCTCCTTTTCTACTTGGCATACAGAGTGCTTCCCCATTCATTTGACAACCTGGGAAAGGTTCAGTAGTGCCATGACAGTTATCAATGAAATGGGAACATGTTGACATTACATGTCTTTGTCACAAAATCCATTATTAAACCCTGAATGTCATAAGGTGCTAGAAAAGTGGAAAGTGGGAATTGGTGATTAAAAATATTAAATGATTTCCAGAATTATAGGAAACTATAATATATGGATCCAGAAATCTTGGAAGAGAAACAGGAAAAAAGGATGGGTCCTGGGTGTGCCTAATGCAGAGCTAAAATAAGAAACCGTTGGGAGTGAGGAATACATTTCTCTTTCCCCAGCAGCTCCTGGGAACAGAGCCTTCTACTCTGCTGTGGTCCACTCGCCTTGGGCTCTGCTTCTCACCATGTGTCACCAATCTTGCTGGATTTTCTCTACACTCCTGACCTCCTTTGCCCTTCTTCTGTGGCTAGGAGCAGAGCCCTTTCAGTTCTCAAGATAAGATTTTTTTTTTCAGAAAGATTTCCCCATAATAGTGCCCAAATAGTGCTGTTTTCCAAAGCACTCTCCTCAACAGAGGTCACATCTTTTGCTTTGTTGGATAAGTTTAGATGGACTAGTGGGTCAGTCAAATGAAGAAATACAGTCAATTTTTTTAGGAACAGGGAAATTGAGGACATGGATTTTCATAAAAGAATGGGGCAATCTAGATATTTAGAAAATTCCTCTTTCAAAGACTATACTAAGCTTTCTAACTATTATAATAGATAATTCTTTACAGAAAAAAAAGTATCGTTTCCTGACCTGCTACTTCAAGTGAAGTAAGGAAGTATGGCATACTCTACAGCCCAAATCTCAAAATAGAAAGCCCAGGGTGTCAAATCAGAGTGATTTATTTTATTATTCTTACTTACAGTGTTTCTTTTGCTTACATAAGATTTTACAGAATGGATTTTATTGCTTTTTAAAAATTAACATGCTTTAAAAAAAACTAAAAGTTTTGTTCTACCAAGCAATAATATTATTCCCTACCTAAATGAGTGGTTCTAAATGCTCTAAAGTACTACACTGTCTTTAAACATTCTTGCTAGTCAAATACTGATTTGAGGAAAGGACAAACAGAAGAAAATAATTCAGTTCAGTATTGGCTTTTGGCTTTACAGTTTGATAAAAGCAATTTCTTTCTTTCTTACTTATCTTCTTCCTCTCTAGTGCTGAACTCCAGTACTAATCACAGCACTTTAATGAGTGTTGTAAATACTGTACACTGTTGGATCTCTGAAAATATGATACTTAAGCCTTCATCTTTATGTGAAGAAAAATTTGGATGCTAGCATGAATAAAGTTGTGGCCTGTACAGCTTTACCATATGGTCATTAATGAGAAATGTTGGTTTTAAATAACTGATGTGACTTCCCAGATGCATATTAATAGCATAGGTAGGTAAAGATGAACAGAAACTGCATGTTTGCTCTGTGCATGGTTTGATTAATTGATTTGGATAGACAAAAAATGATTGTACGGTGGAGGGTATATATTTCGTTGATCTGAGCCATAAACCCTCTTTACATACATACCAAAGTGTCTAATAGATATTCTTCCTTTCCTTCTACTAGTAAAGGTGAAAGTTTAGTTGATATTTTCATTTTTCCCTTCTCCATTCCTGGTGGCCACACATGGTTCATATCTTTGTTGAGTTCTGTTTCCCAGTATCTTCCTCTGGGATGAATTATCTATTTATCAATAGAAAACTGAGAAAAATGCAGAGAAATGACAGTAAACTCTGTTTTGTCTTCTTTCCTTGGAGCCCATAATTAGACACAGTGCCCAAGTATATATGCAAATGGCAGAGTCATTTTTCAAAGCAAAATACTTTGAACATAGATCCAAACAAAACATAACTCTAAATTCATTATCTCACTTCTTTGCAATCACCCTAAAGGAAAAACCAGAACAAGAACACACCACAGCTTTTGGAAGAGTCCAGCTGGGGCTTGCTAGGCTTGGTGCATCATTAGATAACTGGTTTCCCCACAGAGTGAGATAGATATCCCTTGAACAATAATTAAAGGGCTTTCATCTGTTGGGTTAATTAAAACTGCCGATTTGTTTGCCTATTCCCATGCTTTGCTGTCCTCCTTGTACAATACCTCCATTGATCCTCTGTGAGGTGAGAAGTATCACAAATATAGTCTATGAAGAAATAGCTCTTCTACCTTCCAACCTGACTACATGAATACACCAATAAAGCCATCCCTCTGGAATAAGTGGAGACAGTTGGACAGTGGTCCAGGAGATGATGATTAAGTATTTAGGGAGGGGAATTACATTATCATAAGAAATAAAAATAACCAATTTAATTGAATGCCAATTATGTAGGTATCCATGTTCTAAAAATGATTTATACATATTATGTTATTTAATGCTTAACACAACCCCATGTGGTAAAAATACTGCTATTATAAATGAAGAAATTCAAGCCTACAGAGCTTAATTATCTAGACTTTGATTGCATAGCCAGTAAGTGGCAGGGACAAGATGAGAACCTAGAGATTTAAAATTCTGAAGCCATGTGCATTATGGCTCCATTCTGGGTTCCTCTAATTGGCACAAAATACTGTGCTTGTATTGACTGCTTACGTGATACTGGGCATTGTTCTAAATTCTTTATGTGATTAATATTTTAATTAACACATTTAATCAAACAACAAATGAGGTAGGGACTGTTACTAGCCCATTTTATAGTTTCATAAACTGAGGTAAATTGAGAATCTCAATAACTTGCTATCTTCAGAAAGGACATAGGGAAGAGCTAGAATGTGATTTTAGAAAATCTTGCTCTGAACACTGCATTTTTAACTGCAACCTCTCCTTGTATCACTAAATAACTAATTTGAACCCTTCCTGTGATAGGAAGTCAGCAAAGTAAACTTAATTTGAGGAGCCAGACTCAGTCTTATACCAGTCCAGTGGACTTGAAAAAGGATAAGTGAAATGTGCAGTAGACTTATGATAGAGAAGACTTAGGGTGATACAGTCCAGAGGCAGGAGTTTAACAAAGGTAGAGAAGATCAATTAGTGGAGAAGGGTGTGTACCCCAGTGTTACCCAGGGAGGCATGATCCTTTAATAGTGTTAAAAATAAGAAGTCACTGTTAACTCTGGGCTTTCACTTTCCCTTCTTGACATGTGTCCCAGGACCTTGTAAAAGACAGTGACAGTCACCTTGGGGCAGGGTTTTACAACTGCAAAAAACTGATTAAATCAGGCAAAATAGGTCAACATTCCGCCTTCACATTAGCTCTACAGAGGCTAGCAGACACAGGAAAGCATGAACAGATGTTGGGCAGTGTACAGAGGGATCCAAAAGCATCTAATTAAACACAAAAGTGCAGAAGGAACTGGGAGAGTTACAAGCTCAGGGCTCACCATGGTCACAGGGGGATCGAGGAGCCAAGAGCCATTGGCAGTAACACCAATGTGTGTGCCCCGGAACACATTTGTCCCAAACTTTTGTCTTCAACTGTGGGGTTGAGAGATGCATGAATTTAAGCTAAAGGCTGATTTCAATCATGGTTATAATAGTTTGTATAATATGTTAAATTTACAAATGAATTTCCCATCCATTGTATTATTAATTTCCAGAGTAGCCTTCAAAGGCAAGAAGGAGTAGATCTCCTTTGCAGAGGAGGCAATTAAGGGTCCAAGCCTACTACCAGAGTCGGAAACAAGTTCTTATAACTCCCAGTCTATGTATACATAAGGCTGAACAGGGCAATTTGGAGACAGGGAAAACAGGAGACCAGTGGAACTCTGCCAGTAGATGAAAACATGCCACAAGTCAGGAGAATGGGTATTAAGATAAAAATGCTGGGAAGCTAAGGAAAAACATCATTTATTTTATTTAAGGTGAAGATGGATGTATGTTTGCAGTTATATAGATGAAGAAGCATTCACATTTACATGGTCATTTATCTAGTCAGATCATGGGAAGGTACATAAAAGTGATGGCTTTTGAGATGGCTATGATATTCTTAGGGAGAAATGAAGTAGAGAGAATTTCAAGGTGAAACAGGCAACCTGAATGAATGTGAAAAAGTAGAAATTAAGGGCATACTGAAGAAAAATTAATTGCCCAACTTAAGGGTTGCAATGGATATGTAAAAGGAAATAGTGAAAAACAAAGCTGGCAAGGTTGGAGTATAATATCATAGAATCCTTTAAATGCCAGGTTAAATAGTCTGATCTTAATTCATTCATAAACAAATAAGACTTACCATTACACATTGAAGCTTATAGTCTAGTGGGGAAAATGAACATTTAAATAAATAATCAAGTACTCTAAGGTAAGTGTACATATGAGGTTATGAAAATTCAGAGAGTTTGATGAACTCTTCCTGGAAAAATCACAGGGGAAATTATATTTGAACTAAATCTTGACTAAACATAGATCTAAATAAAGTAGCTAAAATTATTAACTTCTAGAAGGAAACAGCAAGGAAAATCTTTGAGATATTGAGTTAGAGAAAGTCTTCTCAGACAGATCACAAAAAGCACAAACCATTAAAAAATGATAAAATAGACTTTATTAAAATTAAACTAACATTTAAGAAAATGCAAAAGCAAGCCATATACTTGGAGAAGATATTTGTAAGACACATAACTGAACACTTATATCCAAAACACACAAAAGAGCTCCTAAAATTCAGTAAAAAAAGAAAGAACCCAGTAAAACAATGGGCCAAGAAATTTTAACAGACCCTGCAAAAGAAGTTATACAAATGACCAATTTAGCTTAATTTAACTGAAACAATTTAATGCTCAACATCATTAGTACTAGGTTAATGCAAAATAAAATCATGAAATATCATTATACACCTACTAGAATGGTTAAAGTTTAAAAGAATGATTTTACCTAATGTTGGTGAGAATGTGGAGCAACTGGAATCCTCATGCACTTCTGGTGGAAATGCAAAATGTTTAAAAATAATATGGTAGTCTCAATGTGGTTTTGATTTGCACTTCTCCAATGACCAGTGATGATGAGCATTGTTTCATGTTTCTTGGCCACATAAATGTCTTCTTTTGAAAAGTGTGTTTCAGGTCCTTTGCCTACTTTTTGATGGGTTGTTTTATTCTTGTAAAATTTGTTTTAATTCTTTGTAGACTCTGGATATTAGCCCTTTGTCAGATGGGTAGTTTGCAAAAATTTTTTGCCATTCTGTTGGTTGCTGATTCACTCTATTGATAGTTTCTTTTGCTGTGGAGAAGCTCTTAAGTTTAATTAGATCCTATTTGTCTATTTTGGCTTTTGTTGCCATTGCTTTTAGTGTTTCAGTCATAAAGTCCTTGCCTATACCTATGTCCTGAATGGTATTGCCTAGGGTTTCTTCTAGAGTTTTTATGGTGTTAGGTCTTATGTTTAAATCTTGAATCCATCTGAAGTTAATTTTTGCATAAGGTGTAAGGAAGGGGTCCAATTTCAGTTTTCCCAACACCATTTATTAAACAGGGAATCCTTTCCCCATTGCTTGTTTTGTCAGGTTTGTCAAAGATCAGATGGTTGTAGATGTGTGGCATTATTTCTGAGGCCTCTGTTCTGTCCCATTGGTCTATATCTCTGTTTTGGTACCACTACCATGCTGTTTTGATTACTGTAGCTTTGTAGTATAGTTTGAAGTCAGGTAGGGTGATGCCTCCAGCTTTCTTCTTTTTGCTTAGGATAGTCTTGGCTATATGGACTCTTGTTCATTCCATATGAAGTTTAGGATGGTTTTTTCCAGTTGTATGAAGAAGGTCAATGGTAGTTTGATGGGTATAGCATTGAATCTATAAATTACTTTAGGCAGTATGGCCATTTTTGCGATATTGCTTCTTCCTAACCATGAGCATGGACTGTTTATCCATCCTCTTTTATTTCCTTGAGCAGTGGTTTATAGTTCTCCTTAAAGAAGTCCTTCATGTCCTTTGTTATCTCATGCCAGTTAGAATGGTGATCATTAAAAAATATGGAGACAACAGATGCTGGAGAGGATGTGAAGAAAAAGGAATGCTTTTACACTGTTGGTGGGAGTGTAAATTAGTCCAGCCATTGTGTAAGGCAGTGTGGTGATTCCTCAAGGATCTAGAAATAGAAATACCATTTGACCCAGCAATTCTATTATGAGGTATATACCCAAAAGATTACAAATCATTCTATTCTAAAGACACATGCACACTTATGTTCATTGTGGCACTGTTTACAATAGCAAAGACGTGGAACCAACCCAAATGCCCATCAATGGTAGAGTGGATAAAGAAAATGTGGCACATATACACCATGGAATACTATGCAGCCATAAAAAAGGATGAGTTCATGTCCTTTGTAGGGACATGGGTGAAACTGGAAACCATCATTCTCAGCAAGCTGGCACAAGAAAGTTTGTTCTCACTCATAGGTGGTGTTGAACAATGAGAACACATGGTCACAGGGAGGGGAACATCACACACATGGGTCTGTTGGGGGTGGGAGGCTAGGGGAGGAATAGCAGGGGGTGGGGAGATTGGGGTGGGATAACATTGGGAGAAATACCTAATGTAGGTGACGGGGGGATGGAGCCAGCAAACCACCATGGCATGTGTATACCTATGTAACAATCCTGCAAGATTTGCACATGTACCTCAGAACTTAAAGTATAATAAAAAAATATATTTTTTTATTTAAAATAATAATATGGTAGTGAATTATATAATTTAAAAATACACTTACCATGTAATACAATGATCGTATTCCTAGGTATTTACCCAAGAAATATTCAAACATATATCTACACAGAGATTTGTATATGAATGTTCAGGGTAGTATTTTTTATAATTTTCCCAAATAAGCAACCCAAATTCCATCAGTAGTAGAATGAGTGTGAATGCTGTAGTATATCTATACTATGAACTTTAAGAGTATAAGGACTGGTAATCATTAAATATATGTGTACCTATAGAACTAAAAGTAAACTATGGCTATAAAGAAGAAAGCATAGTAGATAATAGCTTTATGTTTTGTCAGTGGAGATACTGTACATCTAGCAAGAATTAAAGAAGGAGAAGAATAAACTCATAACCTTGTAATTTAGAAAATTTAAGCCACTTTAATTGTATTTTTAATGTTGAGAGATTAAAACAAATTTTTTTTTTTTTTTTTTTTTGAGACAGAGTCCTGCTCTGTCATCCAGGCTGGAGTGCAGTGGCACAATCTCAGCTCACTGCAAACTCCACCTCCCAGGCTGAAGCAATTCCCCTGTCTCAGCCTTCTAAGTAGCTGGGATTACAGGCGTCTGCCACCTCACATGGCTAAAAATTTTTTGTATTTTTAATAGAGACAGGGTTTCACCATGGTGGCCAGGCTGGTTTCAATCTCCTGACCTCAAATGATCCACCCACCTCAGCCTTCCAAAGTGTTGGGATTACAGGAGTGAGCCACTGCACCTGGCCTAAAACAACTTTTAAAGTAAATAAAGTACAAGATGCAATACATCATATTTATTCCTAATATTTAAGTTTTCTCTGACCTGTCTTATCTGACTCCAAACATTCCTAAGTCTTCTTCCCTACCTTTCATCAGGGATACGTGGATTTTTACTGCTCACTCTAAAAATCATGGAGCTTAAAAATGTTAAGCAGATATAAAAAGTGATTTTCTTAAAATCGATCATTAAAACACTTCATTGTTTTTAATTAGTTGACAACTATAAAATGGCTGTTCAATGTAAA
Organism: Callithrix jacchus; assembly: GCF_049354715.1. NCBI lineage: Eukaryota > Metazoa > Chordata > Mammalia > Primates > Cebidae > Callithrix > Callithrix jacchus. The sequence goes on from NC_133524.1 coordinate 14,889,312, forward strand.
CATTCTAGGTAAGCCAAAATAGTACCAAGTTACAGATTCATATGACACATAATATTCCAGCCCAGGTAGTATTTTGTTGCATACATTAATGCTTAATAGGAATATTTTAGTTTCTGATTATCACAGGACTACTGAACTAATCATCTTCAATAATTAATAAAACATTGGTGCAAGGAAAACAAAATCTAAACATACCATAATTAGTACAGGGAAAGCTTTGATGAAATATTATAATATATAATAAATAACAATTTTGAAAGCTTTTTCAAACTGTGTTTTAATCATGTTTGTCTCCATGAAGCTGCTAAGTTAATTAAATAGGCAAACCAACTTGAGACAAGGAAATTGATTTTTGGTGTAGGACACTCTCAACAGAGTAGCAGACATAAGAAAAGGATCAATTTTTCTTCATGGTGTGCAAATTAAGTTCTGTTCAGAAAAAAATAACAAAATCCCTGTTTCCTTGTTCTCTTGTGCTCTTTTGTTCTTTAGTGACATGTTGATTGAGTAAATATGGCAGGAAGGGAAAATACATCTAAATATTTTCTGTATCTTTCACTTTCAGTAAGTCTCTTGTCTCAGAGAGAGCTTCCAACCACTCCTTCCAGCCTCCTCCCCTAATGGAGCCTGGGCACCCAGGCTTTCTACCCACTGAAAAATTCTAGCAGCAATTTATTTACCATAAACCAAAAAAATTGTAAGTTGTGCATTGCAGTTTTTTTATTGTACTTTAGGTTCTGGTGTACATGTGCAGATCATGCAGAATTGTTGCATAGGTACATAGAGAGTCTATTTCTTTGCCTTCCCTTTTATCACAATCCCCCCATCTCTACATGTGTCCCAGGTGCACAAGAGTCTTATTTTCGTTTGCATCCTAAAAGAGAAATCAGGAGGATCCACATTTGCCTGTATTTATAAAGCTAGAGAAAGCTTAACTGTGGCATCCCAAGCTTGAACTCTTTGACATGGGATTTTATTGTTTCAAGGGCTTCATCAATGTCCATTTATAATCTGGAATAAGTGAATGGAGGACTCTTTGCTTTGATGCATAAATACAAAGTGAAAGATATCCCTTTGTGAATTCTGATGCTGGAAAGTGTTTTCTTGTTTGGAAGGTAGAAAGGGGGAATTTTCCTATGTCCTTTGCTTATTATGACATTAGTAAAGATCTCTATAGTCCAGAACATATATATGAACAGTTCAACTATCATAGTGCAGTATTCACTGTAGAGTGTGCCATCTCTGAGATAATTTTGTACAAATGTGAATATATTTCTTCCTCTTTTGTTGAATGTGAACAACACTAAGACCTTTATCACTTGGGAAAGAACTTTTACTGCTTCATGAGGGAAGACTTTTTTAATAAATAAAATTCAAACAGAGCTTTTAAATAATTCCAGAAAACTCTCTTCCCACGCTTTGTAATTCCAAACCTAGCGTTAGGAAGCAATATGGTTTTTTTAGATGTAAATATCTGAGTTGTGAGAAATTTCAAAGTAAAACTGATATTACATTATTATATAATTATTATATATTATAATATAAAGTCATGTAGCACATAATGAGATTTTTGGTCAATGATGAACCACATATATAATGGTGGTCCCATAAAATCATAATAGTGTATTTTTACCATGCTTTTTCTATGTTTAGGTATGTTGAGATATACAAATAGTTATAATTTTATTACGGTTGCCTACAGCATTCAGTACAGTAACATGCTCTACAGTTTTGTAGCCTAACAACTATAACGTATGCCATATAGTCTAGGTTTGTGTGAGTACTACCTGTAATATTTGTACATCAAAATTGCCTAACAACGCACTTTGTATCCCCATTGTTAAGGGACATATGATTGTATATAGCATAATGCCATGTTATTATATTCAGATATCCCCCAGTAAATCATCAGATCTATTATGAAATAAATGTTTGTATCACCCCAAAATTTCTTGTTGAAACCCTAACCTCCAATGTAATGGCATTTAAAAATGGTGCCCTCAGGGAGGTAAGCAGGTTGAAATGAGGTCATCAGAGTGGGGCGTTCATGATGGAGTTAGTGCCCTTGTAGGAAAAGACACCAGAAAACTTGCCTGCTCTCTTTCTCTATCTCCCCTATGTGAGCACACAATAAGAAAGATGCCATTCAAGAGTCAGGAAGAGCCCTCACCAGAACCTGACCATGCTGGCATCTTGATCCCAGACTTTCAGCTTCCAGAACTGTAAAAGAATAATTTTCTGTTAACACACAACCTATCATGTTTAATTACAGTGGTCAGAGCTGACAAAGACACTAACTTAGAGCATATTCAACTAACTTTGCTTTGTGTGCTTTCCCAAGACTGTCATCTAGCTACTGTTTTGCTTGCCTGAGCAAAAATCGAGTCAGGGGATTACTAGACATAGGTAAGGGCAGAAAATCAATCTGGTGTCCTTAACGCAGTAGAATAACACTGCTTTTGTTGTCCCTCTGTATTGCTCTCCACATATACAGGCATATCTCATTTTACTGAACTTGATTGCATTTCACAGCTATTGCATTTTTTTATTTATATTTTTTATCATACTTTAGGTTCTGGGGTACATGTGGAGATTATGCAAGATTGTTGCATAGGTACATACATGGCAATGTGGTTTGCTGCCTCCATTCCCCCATCACCTATATCTGGCATTTCTCCCCATGTTATCCCTCCCCAACCTCCCTACCCGCCGCTCTCCCTCTCCTGCCTCCCCAACAGACCCAAGTGTGTGATGTTCCCCTCCCTGTGTCCATGTGTTCTCATTGTTCAATACCCACCTATGAGTGAGAACATGCTGTGTTTGATTTTTGTTCTTGTGTCAGTTTGCTGAGAATGATGGTTTCCAGATTCACCCATGTCCCTACAAAGGACACAAATTTATTCTTTTTTTATGGCTGCATAGTAATCCATGCTGTATATGTGCCACATTTTCCTTGTCCAGTCTATCATCAATGGGCATTTGGGTTGGTTCCAGGTCTTTGCTATTGTAAACAGTGCCTCTATGAACACACGTGTTCATGTGTCTTTATAATAGAATGATTTATAATCCTTTGGGTATATACCCAGTAATGAGATTGCCGAGTCAAATGGAATTTCTATTTCTAGGTCCTTGAGGAAACGCCACACTGTCTTCCACAATGATTGAACTAATTTACACTCCTACCAACAGTGTAAAAGTGTTCGTATTTCTCCACATCCTCTCCAGTATCTGTTGTCTCCAGATTTTTAAATTATTGCCATTCTAACTGGTGTGAGGTGGTATCTCAGTGTGGTTTTGATTAGCATTTCTCTAATGGCCAGTGATGATGAGCATTTTTTCATATGTTTTTTGGCCTCAAATATGTCTTCTTTTGAAAAGTGTCTGTTCATATCCTTTGCCTACTTTTGAATGGGTTTTTTTTTTCTTGTAAATCTGCTTTAGTTCTTTGTAGATTCTGGATATTAGCCCTTTGTCAGATAGATAGATTGCAAAAATTTTTTCCCATTCTGTTGGTTGCCAGTTCACTCTAATGATTGTTTCCTTGCTGTACAGAAGCTCTGGAGTTTAATTAGATCCCATTTGTCTATTTTGGCTTTTGTTGCCAATGCTTTTGGTGTTTTGGTCATGAAGTCCTTGCCTATGCCTATGTCCTGCATGGTTTTGCCTCGGTTTTCTTCTAGGGTTTTTATGGTGTTAGGTCTTATGTTTAAGTCTTTAATCCATCTGGAGTTAATTTTAGAGTAAGGCATCAGGAAGGGGTCCAGTTTTTGCTTTTTGCACATGGCTAGCCCGTTTTCCCAACACCATCTATTAAACAGGGAATTGTTTCCCCATTCTTTGTTTGTCAGGTTTGTCAAAGATCAGATGGTTGTAGATGTGTGGTATTGCCTCTGAGGCCTCTGTTCTGTTCCATTGGCCTATGTCTCTGTTTTGGCACCAGTACCATGCTGTTTTGATTACTGTAGCCTTGTAGTGTACTTTGACGTCAGGCAGCGTGATGCCTCCAGCTTTATTCTTTTTGCTTAGGATTGACTTGGCTATGCGGGCTCTCCATTGGTTCCATATGAAGTTTAAGGTGGTTTTTTCCACTTCTGTGAAGAAGGGCATTGGTAGCTTGATGGGGAAAGCTTGAATTTATAAATTACTTTGGGCAGTATGGCCATTTTCATGATATTGATTCTTCCTAGCCATGATCATGGAATTTTTTTCCATCTGTTTGTGTTCTGTCTTATTTCCTTGCTATTGCATGTTTTAAAAATTGAAGATTTGTTGCAACCCCGCACCAAGCAAGTCTGTAAGCACACCTTTTGTAACCACACTTGCTCACCTTTTGTCTCTGTGTCATAATTTAGTAATTCTCACAGTATTTCAAACTTGTTCATTATCATTATATCTGTTATGGTGATTTGTGATCAGTGATCTTTGATTTTACCATTATTTTTGGTGGGGAGGGGGGTACCAGGAACCATTCCCATATAAGATGGTAACTTAATTAATTGATCAATGTTGTATGTTTTCTTACTGCTCCATGAACCAGCTGTCCCCCAGGTTCTCTCCCTCTCCTCAAGCCTCTCTATACCCTGAGACACAGCAATATTGATTATGACCCTCTTGGATGACTTTGATGGGTTAGAGACTTCAGTGCAGAAGTCACTGCAGGTGTGGTGGAAATAACAAGAGAACTAGAATTAGATGTGGAGCCTAAAGGTATGACTGACTTGCTGCAATCTGATGGTAAAGTCTGAATAGATGAGGAATTGAAGAAAGGAAGTGGTTTCCTAAGATAAAATCTACTTCTGGTGAAGATACTATGAACATTGTTGCAACAGCAAAGGAATTAGAATATTCCATAAACTTAGTTGACAAAGCAGTGGCAGGAGTTGAGAGGATTGACTTCAATATTGAAAGAAATTCCACTGTAGGTAAAATGCTATCAAATAGCATCATATAATACAGAGAAATCTATTATGAAAGGAAGAGTGAATCAACACAGCAAACTGCATGGTTGTCTTCTTTTAAGAAATTGCCAGCTGGGCACAGTGGCTCATGCCTGTAATCCCAGCGAATTGGGAAGCTAAATAGGGAGGATCACTTGAGGCCAGAAGTTTGAGACAAGTCTGGGCAACATAGCAAGACTGTCTTTACAAAAATAAGCCAGGCATGGTGGTGTGCCCCTATATTCCCAGCTACTGGAAAGACTGAGGCAGAAGGATTGCTTGAGCCCAGTAAGTCAAGGCTGCAGTGAACTATGATCACACCACTGCATTCCAGCCTAGGTGACAGAATGAGACCCTGACTCTTAAAAACAAAAATGAAATCACCGCTGTCACTCAACCTTCAAGAAACACCACTGTAAGCAGTCAGTAGCCATCAATGTCAAGACAAGATGATGCCACACCCTCTACCAGCAAAAAGATTACAACTCACTGAAGGATCAGATGATTGTTAGCACTTTGTAGCCATAAAGCATTTTTAAATTAAGGTATGTACATTGTTTTTTAGACATAATGTTATTATATTGTGCTATTTTTAGACATACTGCTATGGCTGAAATTTCTAGACATTATATTTAAACATAATGCTATTGCATATTGCTGTTGCACACTTATTCGACTATAACTTTTCTATGCACCAAGGTACCAAAAAATTTGTGTGACTCACTTTTTTGCAATATTCACTTTATTACAGTGCTCTGAATCCAACCCATAGTACTTCTGAGGTATGCCTATAGTTAGCATGTGGGCATGTTTTCTATCACTAATGTATTTTAATTCTCTGAAATCAGCATCTACCTCTAGTGAACTTACATTTCAATTCAGTGCCCTAAGCATGATGGATACGCAAATATTTTTGGTTAAAGGACATAGTACCCTGGATTTTCAGAGTACAGTTGTATTAGTCCATTTTCATATTGCTGATAACATACCTGAGACTGGGTAATTTATAAAGAAAAATAGGTTTAATGGACTCACCATTCCACATGGCTGGGGAGGCCTCACAATCATGGTGGAAGGTGAAAGGCACATCTTACCTGGAAGCAGATAAGAGAGAGAATGAGAACCAAGAGAAAGGGATTTCCCCTTATAAAACCATCAGATCTTGTGAGACTTACTCCCTACCATGAGAACAGTATGGGGGAAACTGCCCCCATGATTTAGTTATCTCCCACCAGGTCCCTCCTATAACACATATAAATTATGGGAGCTACAATTCAAGATGAGATTTGTGTGAGGACACAGTTAAACCATATCAACAGTATTCCAAAATGGAGGAGAGGGAAGCTGTTTGGATTAAAAAATAATAATAATAAGCCAGGTACAATATAGACACTGACTAGGGACTGATCGCACATGGAGAATTCTCTAAAGATGCAAGTAAGTGATTACTTGCAAAAATCCCAGAATCCTGAAATTTCATTCTGCAAATATGGAGAAGTTAGGTAAAAAACCAACTAGGCAAGGTGGAAGAAAGCTAGGTTATGTGGAGCATCTGTGGAACACAGAGCTGGGTGTCTGCCAAGGTTCTTTATTACCCCTGCAGGTGTGTTCCTGTTCTCCCCACTGTACTCTGGGCAAGGTTGCCTGAAATAGGCTCCACTTCATTTTTGTTCAGCCACTCCTGATTTACTTCCTTCTGTAGACTTGGAAAGGTTATGGCCATATTATGTTCTCCATGTTAAATCTCTGTTATTCTTAATGAAAATAATCCAAACTGAGGGTTCCTGCTCAAACTCTCCAACTGACTCTTCGATGTCCACTGTTCCCTAGAGAAATGTGAAGTTGGCTTCTGCAGCTGCACTTCTGGATTTGTTCCATTCTCAGAATAGGCCCAAGAAGGATGTTTCTATAGCTTGGTACTTATTCTTAGCTCTTAGAATATTTTCTTAATTGCTTCCCTCCACATCCTCCCGGCACTTGTGAGCTATGCTTGCACTGGGCTTTGTTGCTGGCATTTGTTCATTGTTGTTTTTCCATTTTTTCCCAAATATAATGTAACCTCACTATTAAGAATGGGGTCTATGCCATGAGTCTATCTGTGTTGTAATGTGGCTCTATGTGTACTTCTTTCATAACTATAGAAATACTTTTTCTTCTAACCCAGATCACTTATACTGTAGAACCTCCCTATTGAAAGTGAGATCCGCAAACCAGCAGCATAGGCATAACCTGGGAACTTATTAGAAATGCAGGATCTCAGGCTCTATCCCAGACCTACTGTATTACAATCTGAAATTTAACAAGATCCCCAGGTGATTCATGTGCATATTACAATTTGAAATAGTATACTGGGCTAGAGTGGTAGTTTTTGAAGCTGGTGGTACAGTAGTCATATGGAGAACTTAAAAAAATATCAAAGTTGGGTCTCACTCCTAGGGATTCTAATTTAATTAATTTGAGGCAGGGCCCGAATATGGATATTATTTTCAAGTTTTATGTTTGTTAAGTTCCACGTTTATTTCATTTCACAGCTGAAACACATTTCCCTAGAATAAGCACTATTAGATGAAATTTGTGCCCTTTTAGCTTTATATGTTGTATATTCTGTGTTAGACTAGAAGATCCTCGAGGGCCACTTCCAGATTTACTATGTTTTGTGTATCCTCCAAATCATCCTTGGTACAGTGTTAAGTGTATAATGGTTGTTCAATGACATGTTCATGGTTGATGGGGTACTAAAGCAGGAGGGAGATGACTAGCATTTATGTCCTGGCTCTGTAAGCCATGACCTCTTTGACCCTGAGCAGATATAGAAGCATAGGTAGTAATAAGTGCTAAGAAGAAAAAATAGAGCACAGTTAACTGTTGGAGCATGGTTAGTTGTTAGGTGACAATGGGAAGAGTTTATTTAGCTGGGTTACCAGAGAAGATCTTTCTGAAGAGGGGACCTTTGAGCAGAGACTTGAATGGCATAAGAGGCAAGCTAGGCAAAGATCTTGGGTGAGAAAGATCTTTCTAAACAGAGAGCCTCCCAGAATAAAAGTCCTGCATCATAAACAAGCTAACAATTGTCAAGGGCTAGACAAAGAGCAAGGGTGGCTGTAGTCGCATTCTTTGTAGATGTCCCTAGTGTATGACTTAAAGGATCCAGTAGATGTATTTAAGTCTTAAAACTATCAAAGCTTTAGAGCATTTATGGGAACCATAAATCACCTGCAGGTATAAATATCCGGTATTTGGGGCAGCACACAAGTAACAGAAAGCCAGAGTGTCATCATCATTGGCTCAACTTCTCTACTTTTCAATATAGTAATATTTTACTTTAGGACCAGCAGGATTGTGGCACCAAACACATATAGAGATAATATTTACCGGTCTAGGCAGTGCCTTGAGTTCAGCAGATGTACTCCTGCTCTCTTGTGTGATGTAAAGGTACATTGAGGCACTCTCCTGCTTCTGTCTCTTCCCCTTTGAGTGAACTGCTCAGAAAACAAGTATCAGTACAAAGAGCCAGCCCTCTGGGCATGGTGTCCTGGGTGCTGGGGCATGGCTCTGAGACTCTGGTTCCAGCCAAGGGGCTGAGTGGCTCTAATTTTGTTGCTTTCCTGCTTCTTGCCCCCTTTTGTTTTAGATATCATGGTTTTATTTCTACAGTTCAGCTGCCAAAATGTATCTAAGGTACATACACTTGTGTCCCAATTATAGAAATCTTAACTGCAAAATTTTCAAGTTAGAATATCAGCCCTCAAAAAAACAATGCTCGATGATGATGATTGGTGGTGATGATGACAATGATGATGATTATGAGTAACGTATCCACAATGGGTTTCCTCTTTTTCACATGTCATTTGACTCTGGCAGTGCACATTAACCATTCATAATATAACAGCATTAACTTACACAAAATAACTTTAATTCCATTTCGTTTCTCTTGTAATTACCTTATATGTGTTATCAAATTTGATTCCCCTTCTGCATTAGGCACTGTCTTCATTACCAGGAACTGAGTCACATAGACATTAGGCAACTTGTCCAAAGTTACACACCTAACCAGACCTCAAACCCCAGAATTTCTGGTTCCAAAGCTTGAGTTCATAGTCATATTACATGCCTTCCTGAGAAACGCCCAATTATTTTACAAAATTTGACTCAAGAATATACTCTCAATGAAACTTTTTCTTATCTACCCCTCATTAGGTATAAATACTATGACAAAGACTATATTATTATCATTTTCAGTTCTTATTCTATGACAAGCTCGGTGCTTGGTGCTGTTGCTTGTATAATCCTTATAATGTTAGGCTGCCTCCTGGCCATGCAATAAAATGGTTTTATTCAAAGTCCTATACTGTAAAATTAAATTGTATTAGTCTTCATTGCATTATTTTTAAAGACTCCAGAAACGTAATAGCATTCATAACACAGAGCAACACTTCTGATGATCTTTTTCTCCCTCTGTCCTCATTCTCTCATATCTTTTCAGACCAAGCAATGCATGAGAGCTGTATCCAATCGCACTTCTTCCAAACTTTAAAAATCTTTCCTCAAAACTATTCCAGGTTTGATTTTCTCTTCTGTCTCTTCCTCGTTTCCTTCTTTTTCTTTCTAAATCTATTTTTTCCCTCTCTCTAGAGTAGCTTTGTATCCTTTCCAGCATAAATAAATCTGTGTCTTAGCTTCTTCACACTGGCAGTTCTACAGACCCAATGAAATGAAAACTGAATCAATGAACCTCATCAAAGAGACAGACCTAGCAACAAAGGAATCTTAGAAGAAAAAAGAAAAAGAAGGCAATGACCATCCATATGTTTATATTTTGCCCTTGTCATATACATATTCTTATTTATCAACACCACTGTTTTTTTAAATTATTATACTTTAAGTTCTGGGGCACATGTTTAGATCATGCAGGTTTGTTACATAGGTATGCACGTTCTATGGTGTTGGTTTGCTGCATCCATTGCCCTATCATCTACATTAGGTATTTCTCCTAATGATATACCTCCCCAATCCCCCCACCCACTGCTATTCCACCCCTAGTCTCCCATACCCAGGCCCCGTTGTGTGACGTTCACTTCCCTGTGTCCATGTGTTCTCATTGTTCAACACCCACTTATGAATGAGAACATGCAGTGTTTGGTTTTCTGTTCTTGTTCCAGTTTGCTGAGAATGATGGCTTCCAGTTTCATCCATGTCCCTACAAAGGACATGAACTCATCCTTTTTTATGGCTGCATAGCATTCCATGGTGTATATGTGTCACATTTTCTTTATCCATTCTATCACTGATGGGCATTTGGGTTGGTTCCAAGTCTTTGCTATTGTGCACAGTGCTGCAATAAACATATGTGTGCATGTGTCTTTATAATAGAATGATTTATAATTCTTTGGGTATATACCCAGTAATGGGATTGCTGGATCAAATGGTATTTCTGGTTCTAGATCCTTGAGGAATCACCACACTGTCTTCCACAATGACTGAATTAATTTACACTTTCATCAACAGTGTAAGAGTGTTCCTTTACCTCCACATCCTCTCCAGCATCTGTTGTCTCCGGATTTTTTAATTATTGACATTCTAACTGGTGTGAGGTGGTATCTCACTGTGGATTTGATTTGCATTTCTCTAATGACCAGTGATGTTGAGTCTTTTTTCATATGTTTGTTGGCTGCATAAATGACTTCTTTTGAAAAGTGTCTGTTTATATCCTTTGCCCACTTTTTGATGGAGTTGTTTTTTTCTTGTAAATTTGTTTAAGTTCTCTGTAGATTCTGGATTGTAGCCCTTTGTCAGGTGGGTAGATTGCAAATTTTTTTTCCCATTCTGTTGGTTGCTGGTTCACTCTGTTGATAGTTTCTTTTGCTGTACAGAAGCTCTTAGGTTTAATTAGATACCATCTGTCTATTTTGGCTTTTGTTGCTGTTGCTTTTGGTGTTTTTGTCATGAAGTCCTTGCCCATATCTATGTCCTGAATGGTATTGCCTAGGTTTTCTTCTAGGGTTTTTATGGTGTTAGGCCTTGTGTTTAAATCTTTAATCCATCTAAAGTTTATTTTTGTGTAAGGTGTAAGGAAGGGATCCAGTTTCAGCTTTCTGCATATGGCTTGCCAGTTTTCCCATTTAATAAATAGGGAATCCTTTCTCCATTGCTTGTTTTTGTCAGGTTTGTCAAAGATCAGATAGTTGTAATTGTGTGGCATTCTTTCTGAGGCCTCTGTTCTGTTCCATTGGCCTATGTCTCTGTTTTGGCACCAGTACAATGTTGTTTTGATTACTATAGCCTTGTAATATAGTTTAAAGTCAGGTAGCATGATGCCTCCAGCTTGGTTTTTTTTTTTTTTGCTTAGGATTGCCTTGGCTATGCAGGTTCTTTTTTGATTCCATATGAACTTTAAGGTGGTTTTCTCCAATTCTGTGAAGAAAGTCATTGGAAGCTTGATGGGGATAGCATTGAATCTATAAATTACTTTGGGAAGTATGGCCATTTTCATGATACTTATTCTTCCTAACCATGAGCATGGGATGTTTTTCCATCTGTTTTTACCCTCTCTTATTTCCTTCAGCAGTTGTTTTAGTTCTCCTTGAAGTGGTCCTTCACTTCCCTTGTTAGTTGTATTCCTAGGTATTTTATTCTCTTTGTAGCAATTGTGAATGGGAGTTTGCTCATGATTTGGCTCTCCGTCTATTGTTGGTGTATAGGAATACTTGCGATTTTTGCACATTGATTTTGTATTCTGAGACTTTGCTTAAGTTGCTTATCAGCTTAAAGATTTTTGGCTGAGACAATGGGGTTTTCTAAATATACAGTCATGTCATCTGCAAACAGAGACAATTTGACATCCTCTCTTCGTATTCAGATGCCCTTTGTTTCTTTCTCTTGCCTTACTGCCCTGGCCAGAACTTCCAGTACTATGTTGGATAGGAGTGGTAAGAGAGGGTATCCTTGTCTTGTGCCAGTTTTCAAAGGGAATGCTTCTAGTTTTTGCCCATTTAGTATGATATTCGTCATGAGTTAGTCATAAATAGTTCTTATTATTTTGAGATACAATCCATCAATGCCTAGTTTATTGAGAATTTTAGTATAAAGGGCTGTTGAATTTTGTCAAAGGCCTTCTCTTCATCTATTGAGATAATCATGTGGTTTTTGTCATTGGTTCTGTTTATGTGATGGATTACATTTATAGATTTGCAGATGTTGAACTACACTTGTATCTCTGAGATGAAGCTGACTTGATCATGATGGATAAGCTTTTTGATGTGCTGTTGAGTTCAGTTTGCCAGTGTAGCCTGGAGATAGGGTAACTCCCAGTTTTCCCAGAAAAGCCCTGAGTCCCCTTGGCTTACAGCAAATCAGGATGATTGGTCACGCTACCTGGAGGAGCAATTCCACCTCTTGGTTTCCTCAATTGTCAAAGGTGGGGCTGGTAGTGTGTGGCCTGGATACAAATTTTCCCCTCATATGCTTGCTCAAAGGTAAAATGAGGCTGGGCGTGGTGGCTCATGCCTGTAATCCCAGCACTTTAGGAGGCCAAGGCAGGAGGATCACTGGAGATCAAGAGTTCAAGACCAGCTTAGCCAACATGGTGAAACCCCATGTCTACTAAAAATATAAAAATTTTTGCCATCTTAAGATAAAAAATTGAGGATCAGAGAGGGTTATCTCTTACCCAGTGGGATAGGGTAAATGAATACAAATCCGGAATATGAGTCTAGTCTGAGTAAATAAAAGCCCCCGAGTTTAGCCAGACTAGTCATTGGATAGGTTGCCTAATATCTTCAACCTGCCTTAAAGGCTCAACTGTCCTCTACAGCAGGGGTCAGTGAGCTATGGCCCATGAGTCAAATCCAGCCCACTACCTGTTTTTGCAAATAAAGTTTTATTGGAACATAGTCACACTTGTTCATTTACATACATCTGTGGCTGCTTTTACACTACAGAGGCAGAGTTGAGTAGTTCTGAGAAAGGCTGTATTGGTCTCTTAACTTAATATGCTTACTATATGGCTCTTTACAGAAAGCTTGCTGTATCCAACTCTAGAAGACCCTCATAGCACATCTTACAGTTAACCAGAAATAGTCCAATTCACCAAAAATCTCTTTGTAGATTATTTATGACATTTACTATACTCTATTTAACAATCTAACAAAAATGCATTTATGTCAATTACTTATAGGATTTAAAGTAATTTGTATTGGGTGAAATTAACAGTTTTTGAATCATTCTGCAAAAGTTTCTTTGCTTGGTTTTTATTCTTTCTTCTTAATTAATATGTCAGTGAAGCTCAGTTTTTCATTGCCCTTGCATCCTGCTGAGTTAGCTGGAGGGTTTGAGGTAGAGAAAGGGGACTCTGAGTGTAGGGGAAAGCAGAGAGGAGAGCCATTTTAGAGCACAGCCTGGGCTGCCATCAAGAAGACTGAACCTGGGAGAAAGAAGGAGAAAGGCCAAGTACAGGGAGATAGGAGACCCTGCAGCTGGGGGAGAGTATGGCAGCCCAGAACTCTAGATTCTAGCTCCTCACAGCATTAATTAGTGGGCCCTACTATACCATCCAATACTAATTTCTGTCAATCTACATATAGTTTTAAAATAATTGGGTAATTAGATAAATTTGTTCAATATGACACATAGATCATTCAGTGGATTTATCTGTTGCAAATTGGGTTCTGGCAAATTGTTTTAGTCAGCAAGTTCATCAAGAAATGTTTATGGGGCATCTATTATGTGCCAAGTACCCTTGGGATTTATTGGTGAAAATTTAAAGACCTCTATAATTTCTTATAGGTTATATTCCAACGGGGGAGACAGATAATAAGTAATATATAAAACAAATGAGCAAATTATATGACACCTTAGAAATTGTTAAGTGCTGTTGTAGGGCAGGAAAGAATCAACAGTGTAATGAAGACTGAGAATACAAATGGAGGAATACAATTTTAAATAGTGTGGTCATGGTAGACATCATTGAGAAGATATTTGAGCAAAGGCTTGATGGAGTAAGGAGAAAGGCACATAGATATCTAGGAAAGAACATTCCAAGCAGAGGAAACAGTCAGTGCAGAGACTTTAAGGTAAAAGCAATAAAAAAGACAGTGTGTCTGGAGTAAAAAGTGAAGGGAGAATTAGATAATGAGGTCTAAGTAGTTTTGGTGGCTTGACCATGTAGGTCCTTGTTGACCACTGAAAGGATTGCAGCTTATATACTAGGTGAAATATGGGCCATGGAGGTTTTTGGATAGAGAAGCTACATGGTATGACTTAGGTTTTAAAAGGATACTGCAGCTGCTTTGTTGATTATAGACTCTGGGTGAACAAGGGAGGGAGCAAGAATACCAGTGAGGAGATTACTGAAGTTATCAAAGTGAGAGATGGAGACTGGGACCAGTTGCTAGCAGTGGAGAGATGAGAAAGGGTCAGATTTTGCTGCATGTATACTGAAGTAGAGCCAACAGGACTTCCTGATGGATTGGACATGGGATTTAAATGAAAGAAAGTGGTTGTTTTGCGTAGTGACTAGAATGATAAAATTAGCAGCCTACATGACCATAAGAAAGATCACAAGTAGAACAGGTTGATGTAGATATCTATGAGACATCAAAGTAGAGTCACTAAATAGGCATTTGATATAGGAGTGTGGAGATAATAGAAGATTTTAGCTAAAGATACAAATTTCACTGATTGAAATACAGCTCCTGGCATTTCTTTGTTTCTTTTACTAGACTGTAAATTATTTGACGGCAAGACCCCGTATCATTCATTTATCTCTAGCCCTTAACATGGTGCCAGAAACATAATGGATAACACTGAATTTTGCTGATGTTCAAAGATGCTACATGAATGAATGAATGAACACACATGTACTTTTATGCAGCTAATTTATACACTTTGAGAAAAGGCCATTTTCCTCCTGTGGAAGGAGAAAAACCTCAAATTGCTCCATTTACCTCTAATGGTATTTAGAAAGCTTGCATGTTCAAGCAGGTATCATAGTAAAGGATCAAATATGGCCTTTGAACTTGGCAGTGTGCTATCTTTTCCATCATTTTAGTTGTATGAAGAGATAATAAATATATTGACAGTCCTAGTTATTCTTAAGAGAATGACTCATTGATCAAAGAAGAGTTGTCAATTTTTAGACAAGCCCGATCAGAGTAGCTGAATTCTAAAGTAAAAGGTCAGGAATATTCATCCATCTGAGAAAAAAATGTATAGCTGACAAACTAAGACAAGAGAAAAATAGCTTCTAGGAAGTAGATAACTTTATTATAGCTTAATTTAAAAGTAGAAAACATTTGCTAATATCCACAGTCTAAGAATTAAGTGTATTTTTGCAGATTAATCATAACTTTGGAAGTTCATAATATCTCAAGCCTGTGATGTATTAAAAGTAGCAACTCTGTCCAAATAAATATGATACTAATATAAGTATTTTATCGATTTTAATTTCCAGCTCATATGTAAGAAAGGGAATGGAATAGTTAGGTAGATAAAACTGATGTATCAGGACGCCTGAGATTTATTATTTTCCTGAATATTACCAAGTTTGTTACTATAATTCCTTCTGTTGAGTTGTGACAAATGAGAATAAATTATACATTCTCGGATTTCTGCTCCTTTAGAATTCATAAAGCAGAATAACACACACACACATATACACACAGAGACCAATTAATAAAAACTCATGATCAACAAGGCAGTTTTATTTAAAGGAACAGATATAACTTGATTTCAGAGTTGCAGAAATCTTGGCTCACATATTTTTACATTAATTTCAGTATATATTACTGCACAGAAAGATAAGCAACACTATTTACTTAAGCGAACTCATTTTTAAAACTGTAATTTCAGATGTGAATGATGATAGAAAGCAGAGAAATTCTCCTGATAAGCATTCCAGGCTCCAAACAAAACTTGTACGAATATCCAAGCCTTAAAGGTTTAGGCACACATGAGTTATAAAAATATTTATTTAATTTTCTGAGTAGGAATAGATTTATATGAATTCCATATAAGATATTTTTTAAAGTCTTCCCTGACCCCATATTCTATGAGCCCAGTACCTAAGTTTGCATCTCTGTCAACAGGTAAACGGTTTATATATTTATTAGCAACACATTACAGTTACAAAATTAATTTATAAAAGGATTAAAACATAGGATACTGAACAAGATTATGACAGAGCACGGAATGTCTTTTCATTTGTTCAACTTTTGTGTTCTTGCACATTTCCTGTTAAGTTTATTCATAAATATTTTATTATTTTTCTGTTGCTATATTTTCATTATATTTGTATGAATAAAAGCTATTAATTTCTATATATTAATTTTGTATTTTACTACTTTACTGAACACTCTATACTGGTAGTAATAGATTTTTCAGTTGGTTCTCTTGCATTTTCCAGATAGACTGTCATATCATTCACAAGTAGCTGTAACCATGTCACCATCCCCTTTCTAATTCATGTACATTTAGTTATTTTTCTTAAGTGCCTTTATGTCTACCTTGAGTACAATGTTGCATAATCATGGTAACGTAGTATCCCTATCTTGTTCCTGATGCTAGCTGTAATTCTGTATTTCCCATTAAACATAGTTTTAGCTTTTGAATATATATATATATTTTGAATATATATATATATATATATATATTCTGAATATATATATATATATATATTCCCTGAATTAGTATTATTGAAGATTTTTTCAAGAATTTACGTTGAATTTTGCAAAACCTGTTTAGCATATCAGTAGTTGATCATATAATTTTTGCATTAGATTCCAGGCCCAGACGAATTCATAGAAGACTTTAATACACCTTGAGAGAGTAGATGATTCTAATTTGTTTTGTCAATTCCAGAACCTAATGTATAAAGGAAAAACTTCTAAATCATAAAACAAGCATAACAGTGATACCAAAATTACTAGAAAAGATTACACACACACACAAACACATACACAAAATAACTGAAGACAAGTCTTACTTAGGAAAATGGATGTGAAAATACTATGTAGCAAACAATTCAGCTGGAAATTTTAAAATAATAAGTTATGACTAAGTATGGTTTATTCAGTAATGCAATGATAATGTATTATAAAAAAATCTATTGCTAAAATGCTTCATGTTAATTTATCTAAGGAGAAACAAGCATATGTCTAAATGTTGAAAACAGTAGCCCTTGAAAAAAAAATTTTCTAGGTAAATGGGCTAGTTAGATCCTTAAATTTAAAAAAAAAATATCTCCTCAGTCAGCTTTAGTAAATTGTATTTTTCTAAAAAACTGTCCATTTTATCCTGGTTTTACAATGTATATGTATAAGTTAAAGGAGTCTCTTATGAGTCTTAATTTTTTGTGTTCTTTCCCATTATCGTTTCTTTTTTATTTTTAATTTATTTATTATACTTTAAATTCTGGGGTACATGTGCAGAATGGACAGGTTTGTTACATAGTTATACACTTGCCATGGTGGTTTGCTGCATCCATAACCCTGTCATCTATATTAGGTATTTCTCCTAATGCTATCCGTCCCTAACCCCCCACCCGCTGTTATCCTTCCCCTAGCTCTCGATCCCCCAACAGGACCCAGTGTGTGATGTTTCCCTCCCTGTGACCATGTGTTCTCATTGTTCAACACCCAGTTATGAGTGAGAACATGTGGTGTTTCTTATTTTATATAGTTACATTTTCTCTCTTTCTTGATTAGTCTACCTAGTTTATTTTATTTAAAAAGCTAGTTCTTCATTGTATTGATTATTCACATGATAGTCTCTTTTTAACTCATTAACTCCAGCTTTTATCTTTACTAATTCCTTCTATTTTCCCCAGTCCATCTTGTTGTTTACTGCTAAAAATATTAAATATAAATTTCATTCTGAGTATGTCTCTAGACAGATCATATAAATTGAGGTACAAATTGTTTTATTACTATCTTTTAGATACTGTGCAATTTTAGTTTATATTTCTTCTTTGATTCAAGGACTAAAAGAAATTCATGCTTTCCCCAACAAGAAAAACCTTTTTATTTCCTACATTTCGTTGTTTTGTTTATTTTTAGTTTTATCA
Source organism: Callithrix jacchus (assembly GCF_049354715.1). Taxonomy (NCBI): domain Eukaryota; kingdom Metazoa; phylum Chordata; class Mammalia; order Primates; family Cebidae; genus Callithrix; species Callithrix jacchus. Next base: position 14,907,306 of record NC_133524.1, read on the forward strand.
TATTATGAGAAAATGTTTGCTGTACTGTTTTAAATTTCTGAAAGTTATTGAGATTGTCTTTGTAGTCTAGTACACGGTTGATTTTATGACTACTCTATAGGTACATGCAAAGAAGGCATATTTTTTATTTACAGAGTTCAGAAAATACCAGTGAGATTTTTCTTATTACTTATGTTACTTAGAGCTTCCATTTGCTCTCCTGTCAACTGTCAGCTTACTAGACATTTCCATAGACATCTTCTCAAATTTGCACAACCTAAGGCCAGATGATCTCCTTTTCTCTGCTTTTCTAGCACCTGTACTTCCTGCTACCTTAACAATTCTTGCATTATTATAATTTACTTGTCCATACATTCAAGGTCCTTGAAAACAGGACCTGACAGCTCTTAGCACATAGAAGGACCTCAGAATCATTTGTTGCATGAATGAATGAATATTTTATAACTTTCTCCTATTTAGAATTTCTCTTAAAGAAAAAAGCTGAAGGAGAGCGGGTGGGGAAGGAGATGCTGGGAAGAAAATATTACCAATACATTGGAGGTGTCTGGCAAGTGGAAAATCTTCCAGACAAGTTCTATAATTCTCAGGCAGATCCTGGCAGCCTAACATGGTACTCAGATATGGATCAGTAGCATGCTGTCAGCTTAAATGCAACAGGAAAAATGGCAAAGTGGCCAGTGTTCATCACCAGCATTACCTATTTCCCTAATTTTGTACCCTGCCTCTGAAGACAACACTAATCACATATTATTATTCTCGTTTCAGTGTTTAGAAACTTCCTCAGTCCGTTTCTCCTGTTTGCAATGAAAATTCCAATTAGGCCAGTCTCAATTGAGTACTGGTTTTATCAAAGTAACATGCAAGGAGTTGTGACTGATTCTGTGGACTTAATTTTTCAGGACATATGTTCATTGCCAAATGGGAGCCACTAATCTAAATAAATCTTCTGAATAGTCCTTCCACTTTCATGCCTAATCATGCTTTGAGAATGCATGGAATCAGCATAGTTTGTTGGAGGCAGCCATATACAATCTTGCCTTTTCCCTTTCGTTTCCTCATCTGAAAAATGAGAAACTCCATTAGCTGATTCAGAAATTTGTCTCAGCTCTGAAGTTCTGTCATTTAGCCTGTGTAAATTATTTTAAATAATCCCAGTCACCACTGGAGAGTTGGTGAGGGTAAGCAAGGGAAATATTGAACTCATAATAAATCCTCGAATAGCAGAGGGCATGGTGTGGGGGATGTATAGTCAGTCTTTGACCATCCACAGCACTGAGGTATGGCACAAATAATCTTAACAGTAAATAATACAGAAATAGGTTATCAACAATCAAAGACAAAGAATGGGGAAGGGCCTAAGAGATCATCTGGTCCATGCTTTTTCATAGACATAAATTCCCTGGAAAAAGGTATTGTAGGTTAATCAAATATTCTTATTAATTGTTAGATACAAGACACTAGGAAAACTAATGCTGAAAGAATTAGAGTACAGTGAAAAATATTCCAAGTGGTAAAACTAGAATGAGTATGTAATGTCACAGTGGAAATCAAGATGGACCAAGAATCTAGCTCCAGGCTTGGTTTTTCTCTAAACTAGCTCTTTGACATTGGGAAAATCTCTCAAGCTCTCTTACCTCATTATCTGCACAAGTATTATATGTAGAGATATGAGTTATATATTAAATTTCTGAAAGATCTGTGTATCCTACACAAAATGCATAATAATTTTTCACAGTAACAATGTGCTTTATATGAGAGAGAAAATCAAGCAAAATGATACAAACTTGGTATTTTCATAATGTTACTCATTAATGAAAACCTTCATTATCATGAAGTTATACACTGGATAAAGCTCAACAAATGTTTATGGTAAAGATCAAATTCAATTATGAATTATAAAAGCATAGATTAATCTCTAGCATTTGAGAGACTATACAGTTGCTATCCAGTTTATCCAAAATTCCATGGAAATAATTTTGCCTAGCTTTCTGAAAATTGATAAATAGTTTTGGATGAAAAGGTAAAACTGAGCTGTTTCAAACCAAAGAGTAATTTTTCAACAAGAACTGTAGCAGGGAAATTAGCCCTTCTCTGATAGCACTGGTGTCAAGATACAGCACTTTTCTCAAATCTCTTAAGTGCTACTATCCAGGAAGAAACACCCAAGAGTGACTCCCACATTTAACTTTAATGAAGATCCCAAATTGGATGAAACTATTAATTAATCGAACTAATTTGCAGCACTCAAGGCATTGATTCTAATGGCAGGATAGAGTATAAAAGGTTAATTCAACCATGATGATGAGAGTTAACATGTTTGAGCATTTACAAGGCACCAGGACCAGTTCTAAGCATTACCTACTTATTATTTCACAGATATCTTAATACTTAAAGCAAACCTGTTATGTGGGCTCTATTATTATCCCCATTTTTCAGCTGAGAAAACTGAAGCATAGAGTCATTAAGTATCATATCAAAACTGTACAGCTAGGAAGAGGCAAGACAGGATTTAGACCCTCACAGTCTAATACTAGTGCTTACAGGGTTTACCACCACTCTAACTCAGCACTGGTAAAATGCAAGTCAAACATCTATTCTACTGTATTTCTTTACCTCTGCAAAACAGATTACACAAGGGCAGAAACCAAATGTTAATTATCTTTGTATACTTCTAAACATCTCACACACAAGGAACGGTCTGCAATGATTTGTTGACTTACTGCTGAAAATACGTAATTCATTTTGGGGTCCAATAGCTATATATACAATGACAAGTGGAAATTGAGATGAGAATTTAGGTGATTCTGTAACAAATTCTTACAATGAAATGTTTTAAAATATGAATAATCCAGTTTTACTTTTTATGATCATTAAAATTAGAGAAAATTTGTTGATTCAGACTATATTAGGTAATGGTTAGCTTGAATTAAAATATATGATTAAAGCAGGAATTCATAATACTTTTTCTATAAAGAGATCAATAGATAACATTTTAGGCTTTCTGGGCTTTAAGTTCTCTGTGGCAGCTACTCAACTGTACTATTGTAAGTAGAGGTTAGAGAGCCATAGAAAATATGTAAATGAATGGGTATGGCTGTGTTCTAATTAAACTATATTTACAAAAGCAGGTAGCAGAATAGATTGAAGTGATGGGCAGTAATTTGATGACTCCTGGACTTGAGCTTAGCTAAATTGATTTGGAATAGCTACTTTTATACATGTTCAAGCATGGAGCCTACTTAAATAGATTAAAAATGAAAAGATTATGGATTTTGTTCTCTTATACTGATTAATTATCCTCCTAGATACCTTGCTTATTATTATTATTTTTTTATTGCATTTTAGGTTTTGGGGTTCATGTGCAGAACATGCAAGATAGTTGCATAGGTACACACGTGGCAGTGTGATTTGCTGTCTTCCTTCCCTTCACCCACATCTGGCATTTCTCCCCATGCTATCCCTCCACAGCTCCCCACCCCACTGTCCCTCCCCTATTCCCCCCAATAGACCCCAGTGTGTAGTGCTCCCCTCCCTGTGTCCATGTGTTCTCATTGTTCATCACCCACCAATGAGTGAGAACATGCAGTATTTCATTTTCTGTTCTTGTGTCAGTTTGCTGAAAATGATGTTCACCAGATTCATCCTTGTCCCTACAAAGGACACGAACTCATCATTTTTGATTGCTGCATAGTATTCCATGGTGTATATGTGCCACATTTTCCCAGTCCAGTCTATCATCGATGGGCATTTGGGTTGGTTCTAGGTCTTTGCTATCGTAAACAGTGCTGCAAAGAACATTCGTGTGCATGTGTCCTTATAGTAGAACGATTTATAGTCCTTTGGATATATACCCAGTAATGGAATTGCTGGGTCAAATGGAATTTCTATTTCTAGGTCCTTGAGGAATCGCCACACTGTCTTCCACAATGGTTGAACTAATTTACACTTCCACCAGCAGTGTAAAAGTGTTCTTATTTCTCCACATCCTCTCCAGCATCTGTTGTCTCTAGGTTTTTTAATGATCGCCATTCTAACTGGCATGAGATGGTATCTCAATATAGTTTTGATTTGCATTTCTCTGATGACCAGTGATGATGAGCATTTTTTCATATGTTTGTTGGCCTCATGTATGTCTTCTTTTGTAAAGTGTCTGTTCATATCCTTTGCCCATTTTTGAATGGGCTTGTTTGTTTTTTTTCTTGTAAATCTGTTTGAGTTCTTTGTAAATTCTGGATATCAGCCCTTTGTCAGATGGGTAAACTGCAAAAATTTTTTCCCGTTCTGTTGGTTGCCAATTCACTCTAGTGACCGTTTCTTTTGCCGTGCAGAAGCTCTGGAGTTTAATTAGATCCCATTTGTCTATTTTGGCTTCTGCTGCCAAAGCTTTTGGTGTTTTGGTCATGAAGTCCTTGCCTTCTCCTATGTCCTGGATGGTTTTGCCTAGATTTTCTTCTAGGGTTTTTATGGTGCCAGGTCTTATGTTTAAGTCTTTAATCCATCTGGAGTTAATTTTAGTGTAAGGTGTCAGGAAGGGGTCCAGTTTCTGCTTTCTGCACATGGCTAGCCAGTTTTCCCAACACCATTTATTAAACAGGGAATCCTTTCCCCATTGCTTGTTTTTGTCAGGTTTATCAAAGATTGTATGGTTGTAGATATGTTGTGTTGCCTCCAATGCCTCTGTTCTGTTCCATTGGTCTATATCTCTGTTTTGGTACCAGTACCATGCTGTTTTGATTACTGTAGCCTTGTAGTATAGTTTGAAGTCCGGTAGTGTGATGCTTCCTGCTGTGTTCTTTTTGCTTAGAATTGACTTGGCTATGCGGGCTCTATTTTGGTTCCATATGAAGTTTAAGGTCGTTTTTTTCCAGTTCTGTGAAGAAAGTCAATGGTAGCTTGATGGGGATAGTGTTGAGTCTGTAAATTACTTTGGGCAATATGGCCATTTTCACGATATTGATTCTTCCTAACCATGTACATGCAATGTTTCTCTATCTGTTTGTGTCCTCTCTTATTTTGTTGAGCAGTGGTTTGTAGTTGTCCTTGAAGAGGTCCCTTACGTTCCTTGTTAGTTGTATTCCTAGGTATTTTGTTCTCTTTGTAGGAATTGTGAATGGCAGTTCGTCATTGATTTGGTTCTGTTATTGGTGTGTAGGAATGCTTGTGATTTTTGCACATTGATTTTGTACCCGAGACTTTGCTGCTGAAGTTGCTTATCAGTTTCAGGAGTTTATGGGCTGAGATGATGGTGTCTTCGAGAAATACTATCATGTCATCTGCAAATGGAGACAATTTGACTTCCTACTTTCCTATTTGAATACACTTTATTTCTTTTTCTTGCCTGATTGCTCTGGCTAGAACTTCCAGTACTATATGGAATAGGAGTGGTGAGAGAGGGCATCCTTGTCTAGTGCCAGATTTCAAAGGGAATGCTTCCTGTTTTTGCCCATTCAGTATGATATTGGCTGAATGGGCTGAATGGACTGAGTTGGTTTGTCGTAAATAGCTTTTACTATTTTGAGATACGTTCCATCAATACCGAGTTTATTGAGGGTTTTTAGCATAAAGGGCTGTTGAATTTTGTCAAATGCCTTCTCTGCATCAATTCAGATAATCATGTGGTTTTTGTCTTTGGTTCTGTGTATGTGGTGAATTACGTTTATAGACTTGCGTATGTTGAACCAGCCTTGCATTCCCAGGATGAATCCTACTTGATCATGGTGGATAAGCTTTTTGATGTGCTGTTGCAATCGGCTTGCCACTATTTTATTGAAGATTTTTGCATCTATGTTCATCATGGATATTGGCCTGAAGTTTTCTTTTCTTGTTGAGTCTCTGCCGGGTTTTGGTATCAGGATGATGTTGGTCTCATAAAATGATTTGGGAAGGATTCCCTCTTTTTGGATTATTTGGAATAGTTTCAGAAGGAATGGTAACAGTTCCTCTTTGTGTGTCTGGTAGAATTAAGCTGTGAACCCATCTGGACCTGTGCTTTTTTTGTGTGTGGTAGGCTCTTAATTGCTGCCTCAACTTCAGACCTTGTTATCGGTCTATTCATAGTTTCAGCTTCCTCCTGGTTTAGGCTTGGAAGGACACACGTGTCCAGGAATTTATCCATTTCTTCCAGGTTTACTAGTTTATGTGCATAGAGTTGTTTGTAATATTCTCTGATGATGGTTTGAATTTCTGTGGAATCTGTGCTGATTTCCCCTTTATCATTTTTTATTGCATTTATTTGGTTGTTCTCTCTTTTCTTTTTTATCAATCTGGCTACTGGTCTATTTTGTTGATCTTTTCAAAAAACCAGCTCTTGGATTTATTGATTTTTTGAAGGGTATTTCGTGTCTCTATCTCCTTCAGTTCTGCTCCGATCTTAGTTATTTCTTGTCTTCTGCTAGGTTTTGAGTTTTTTTAATCTTGCTCCTCCAGCTCTTTCAATTTTGACATTAGGGTGTCAATTTTGGATCTCTCCACTCTTTTCATGTGGGCACTTATTGCTATATATTTTTCTCTAGAGACTGCTTTAAATATGTCCCAGAGATTCTGGTATGTTGTGTCTTCGTTCTCGTTGGTTTTGAAGAACTTCTTTATTTCTTCCTTCCTTTCATCGTTTATCCAGTCAATATTCAAGAGCCAGTTGTTCAGTTTCCATGAAGCTGTGTGGTTCTGAGTTAGTTTCTGAATTCTGAGTTCTAACTTGATTGCACTATGGTCTGAGAGACTGTTATGATTTCCATTGTTTTGCATTTGCTGAGGAGTGATTTACTTCCAATTATGTGGTCAATTTTCGAGTAGGTGTGATGTGGTGCTGAGAAGAATGTATATTCTGTGGATTTGGGGTGGAGAGTTCTGTAAATGTCTATCAGGTTTGCTTGTTCCAGGTCTGAGTTCAAGTCCTGGATATCCTTGTTAATTTTCTGTCTGGTTGATCTGTCTAATATTGACAGTGGAGTGTTAAAGTTTCCCAATATTATTGTGTGGGAGTCTAAGTCTCTTTGTAAGTCATTAAGAACTTGCCTTATATATCTGGGTGCTCCTGTATTGGGTCCATATATATTTAGGATCGTTAGCTCTTCTTGTTGTACTGATCCTTTGACCATTATGTAATGTCCTTCTTTGTCTCTTTTGAACTTTGTTGCTTTAAAGTCTATTTTATCAGAGATGAGAATTGCAACTCCTGCTTTTTTTTGCTCACCATTTGCTTGGCAAAGCTTCCTCCATCCCTTTATTTTGAGCCTTTGTGTATCCTTGCATGTGAGATGGGTTTCCTGGATACAGCACAATGATGGGTTTTGGCTTTTTATCCAATTTGCCAGTCTCTGTCTTTGGAATGGTGCATTTAGCCCATTTATATTTAGGGTTAATATTGTTATGTGTGAATTTGATACTGTCATTTTGATGCTAGCTCACTGTTTTGCCCATTAATTGATGGAGATTCTTCATTTTGTTGATGCTCTTTAGCATTTGGTATGTTTTTGGAATGGCTGGTACTGTTTGTTCCTTTCTATGTTTAGTGCCTCTTTCAGGAGCTCTTGTAAAGCAGGCCTGGTGGTGACAAAATCTCTCAGTACCTGTTTATTTGCAAAGGAATTTATTTTTCCTTCACTTATGAGGCTCAGTTTGGCTGGATGTGAAATTCTAGGTTGAAAGTTCTTTTCTTTAAGGATGTTGAATATTGGCCCCCACTCTCTTCTGGCTTGTAGGGTTTCTGCTGAGACATGTGCTGTGAATCTGATGGGCTTCCCTTTGTGGGTGACCCGACCTTTCTCTCTGGCTGTCCTTAGCATTTTCTCCTTCATTTCAACCCTGGTGAATCTGTCGATTATATGCCTAGGGGTTGCTCTTCTTGCGGAGTATCTTTGTGGTGTTCTCTGTATTTCCTGGACTTGAATATTGGCCTGCCTTGCTAGGTTGGGGAAATTTTCCTGGATAATATCCTGAAGAGTATTTTCCAGCTTGGATTCATTCTCTTTGTCACATTCAGATACACCTATCAAACATAGATTAGGTCTCTTCACATAGTCCCACATTTCTTGGAGTCTTTGTTCATTCCTTTTTGTACTTTTTTCTCTAATTTTGGCTTCTCGTTTTATTTCATTGAGTTGATCTTTGATTTCTGATATCCTGTCTTCTGCTTGGTAAATTCGGCTGTTGAAACTTGTGCATGCTTCACGAAGTTCTTGTGTTGTGTTTTTCAGCTCCTTCAATTCACTCATATTCCTCTCTAAGTTATCCATTCTTGTTATCATTTCCTCAAATCTTTTTTCAAGGTTCTTAGTTTCTTTGCATTGAGTTAGAACATGTTCTTTTAGCTCACGGAAGTTTCTCATTACCCACCTTCTGAAGTCTGATTCTGTCATTTCATCACACTCATTCTCCATCCAGCTTTGTTCCCTTGCTGGTGAGAAGTTGTGGTCCCTTGCAGGAGGCGAGGTATTCTGGTTTTGGGTGTTTTCCTCCTTTTTGCGCTGGTTTCTTCCCATCTTTGTGGATTTATCCACCTGTCGTCTGAGTAGTTGCTGATTTTCTGATTGGGTCTCTGAGTGGATGCCCAGATTGTTGATGATAAAGTATTTCTGTTTCTTAGTTTTCCTTCTAACAGTCTGGCTCCTCTGCTGTAGGACTGCTGAGGTCCACTCCAGGCCCTGCTTGCCTGGGGTACACCTGTGGCAGCTGTGGAACTGTGAGGGCTGCTACCAGTTTCGTCTTCTGCTGTCTTTGATCCTGAATGATACCCACCAAATGTCAGTCTGATCAGTCCTTTGTGAGGTGACTCTTTGGATATACAGGGGTCAGGGAGCTGCTTGAGGAGACTGTCTGTACTTTGTACTTGAGGAGACAGTCTGTACTTTATAGGAGCTTAAGTGCTGAGCTGTGAGCTCCGTTGTTCATTCAGGGCTGCTAGGCAGGTACGTTTAAGTCTGCTGCAGCAGAACTCATAAAGCCCGTTTTTTTCCTCAGGTGCTCTGTCCCGGGGAGTTAGGGCTTTATTTATGAGTATCCATTGCACTGTCCTGCCCAGCAAGGAGTCAGTCTAATCACTGCCTGCCTGTAGTGGCTATGCTGAGCTGCCATGGGCTTCACCCTGTTACCGTGGGCTCTGCCCTGCTGTCGTGGGTTCTGCCCTGCTGCCGTGTGTAATTCCCTGTAGTCCTGTTTATATGGGTGTGGTTAGAGCTGCCGTGGTGATGGTAGCCTGCCTCTGTAGTGGCAGACTCTGTCTGTTATGGTGGGTTGCCTTGGCAACAGCAGGTTGCCTCGGCAATGGCCGGCTGCATCAGCAATGGCAGAGTACCTCCTTAGGGATCGAGTACCTCTGTAATGGTGGACGCCCCTCCCCCTCCGAGCTGTACCATCCTGGTTCAGCTGTGCTTGCTGTGAAATTCTCAACCCTGAGCGTTTCCAATTGCTGTTTTGTTTGTTTTTGTGGGGGTGGGACCCGCTGAGCCTGATCATCTGGCTCCCTGCCTCAGAGCCCCCTTTTTTTTTTTTTTTAAGTTGAACAGTTGACTGTCTCCCAGCTGTTCCAGTTGCCTGCTGAAAGGGCGCCGGGATCTGTGTGATTTCCCATGCGGCAACCCACTGTGCTGGCTGGAACAACGTTGCTGCCCAGGAATCTCCTGGCCTGGCTTTCTGTTTAAGTCCCGTTTAATCAGATGAATGTGCTAATCTGCCTTCCGAAATCTCCAGTTGCCAGTTTAACAGGGCAACCAAACCAGTGTATTTTGTATGGAGTGCCGCTGCACTGCGGCCCCGGCCCAAACAGCTGCGCTGGCCCAAACAGCCACACCGGCCCAAACAGCCGTGCTGGTGGCCCGTGGGGCTTCTACACCTGGGAATCTCCTGGTCTGTGGGCAATAAAGATGCGTCCGGAAATGCAGTGTCCACTTACCATCTGTGCTTTCACTGGGAGCTGCAATCCTGAGTTGGTCTTACAGTGCCATCTTCTCCCCTCCACTTATTATTTTTAAACTAAAATTTTCTCTTTAAAAAGTAAAAATGGGCCGGACACAGTGGCTCATTTTCCTTTCTTCTTCTGAGCCCTCCAAACTGTTCCAGCCTCTGCCTATTACCCAGTTCCAAAGTCACTTCTGCATTTTTGGGTATCTTTTCAGCAATGTCCCACTGTACTGGTACCAATTTACTGTATTAGTTTGTTTTCACACTGCTGATAAAGGCATATCCAAGACTGGGCAATTGACAAAAGAAAGTTGAATGGACTTATAGTTCCACGTGGCTGGAGAGGCCTCACAATCATGGTGGAAGGCAAGGAGGAGCAAGTCATGTCTTATGTGGATGGTTGCTGGCAAAGAGAGAGCTTGTGCAGGGAGACTCCCATTTTTAAAACCATCAGATCTTGTGAGACTTACTCACTATCATGAGAACAGCACACAAAAGACCTGCCCCCATGATTCAATTACTTCCCACCAGCCCTCTCCCACAACACATGAAAATACAAGATAAGATTTGGTTGTGGACACAGCCAAAGCGTATCCCTGTTAAGTTCTTTAATTGATGTCCTATCAACAGGAGTAATTTGCACTTTCATAATATCCACATCCTTATTGTCTCAAAATGGAACTGTGACTCTGTCTTCCTAAGGAGCTTGGGGTGGGACAGAATATTTATATAATATTTCTGCAAATAAGGTGCTCTCATTATTTACCTGACCCCAGGAGAGTTAGCATATGCTGAATAATTCTTGTGCAGTATTAGACAAGAAATACAAATTTCTGTTTAAGCTACATCATTCTAATTGTATAAATTTAAAAATAGCTGTGCAGAGCAAAAAGGGAAGTGATGGGTGTTAAATGATATGGATAATATAGGTTCTAAACTGATTTGGTACTTGGTGCTTGAAGACTGTTTTTGGTTCATGTCAACACTACATTCGTATTGGTAATGGGCAAATCAGCCAGGTATAGGATTTTTGCTAGCAAGAAAAAAATGTTCAGGAGGATGTGTGGTTTTTCTGCTATCCTGGTTCTAAATGGCAGTGATGTAGCAGGAATCATTTTTGTGTCAGGCTCTCCTGATCTAAGTTGGGCTTTGAGTTATTTGTTTCAGTAAACTGCAGAGCCTGTAATAAGTATTTGGTTGCACACAATTTATTTGAATGGTGGTCACCAGAAAGACAAGAGAGAATGTGGAATATAAATTAGGGAAAGGAGAAAAGGCAAACAAGTGTATTATTGAGTTGGTTACCATGAAGGACAACTAGTGTTCAATTCTGCTGGGGATCCTCTAAAAACTGTAGAATTCTCTTCAGACTTGCCCCAACAAGTACCTGGAAATCTAGGGTCTTTATTGACCAACACTCATCCCTCCATGGTTGAGGACTGCCCCTGGTAGTGTTCTAGGCTTCCTTGCATGCATGTCCAGAAAGCTTCTAAGGTGCCAGAGAAATCTCTCAGGCAGAAAAGCAGAGATTGTGGTGAGTTGCTGAGTGTTTGTGAGAATTGTCCTTTGAATTTGCAAGTAAGCTCGGTGTATCTGCTATGCACATGGTATTGCACATGCAATTGTTTTTCCTGAATTAGTACTATTTGTTTCTAAGCAAGGAATTCACTATTTTAGATAGGTCTTCCCTGGTACATAGAGGCATTCAATGAATAGACATTATCAGATGATACTGAAAGTACTAAGAAGTTGGAGTAGAGGACCTGAAGGCTGTTACTGGGACTCACAGCTCTGATCCCCTGGAAATTGGGAACCCATACTGCTATTGGTGTGGTTTCCTCTCTCATCACTTTTCATTTCCCTTGAGTCACAGAATCTTAGAATAGCAGAACCCTTAGAAATGATCAGCTTAGGTCAGGCATGTTGGCTCACGCCTGTAATCCCAGCACTTTGGGAGGCTGAGGCAGGCAGATCATGAGGTCAGGAGATGGAGACCTTCCTAGCCAACATGGTGAAACCCCGTGTCTACTAAAAATACAAAAATTAGCTTGGCATGGTGACACATGCCTCTAGTCCCAGCTACTCAGGAAGCTAAGGCAGGAGAATTGCTTGAATCCAGGAGGTGGAGGTTGCAGTAAGCCAAGATCACACCACTACTCTCTAGCCTGGTGACAGAGCAAGACTCCATCTCTAAAGAAAAATAAAAAAAGAAGACGACAAAAGAAATGGTCAGCTCAATCCTTTTATATCTCCAATGGGGAGTGTGAGGCCCATATTGTGAAATAATGTGGCCAAATCTGCAATGTCAGCCAGTGGTAAAGCTGAAGTCCACATTCCTGGCATCTTCTCATGGCTATCTCCGACACAGCCTTGCTGCTTTCTCTTTACTGGATTGGTTTCCACCAAGGGGCTGAGGTTGTTCTAAACCTTCTGAAGCAGATGTATGTAACTGATATGTTAGAAACTGATGCACTCTATGAGTCCAACCAAAATATTTTCACACCCTTTATCTTTTAAGCATTCTGTACACTTCCATATTGAAAAATGCCTTTTTATTTATTCAAAGAGCTTACAAATCTACTTAGAGCATTTTATTCAAGATGCAGTAGGATTTCTTTTTAATTATTACAGACTTCTGTAGGCTAGTATATATTGGAAATAAGTATCTAACTATTAGTGGGTGATTTGTGCTTCTGGGTTTTTTTTTTTTTTTTTGGTAAGGAGAAAGGAATGGAGCTGAGTTATAGCAAAATGCTTCTCAGCTATAGGAAGTGGATATAGTGGAGACATAATCTTTGGTAATTCATAACTAACAAAAAGTGAGATCAACAGCCTAGCCAGAAGCCTATGAACCAACCTTTGATTGACCTGTAGCTACTTTTCTTGTTTTCTCTTCCCCACATGGAAACTTGGAGCATGGTGGAGGCCCGGAATTTTTCCATTTCAGTTTCACTTTGAATGGTATGAAACAGTAGGTAGCTGATTAGCTTCAAGAGCTTTAGGTTAGAACACACTAGGCTTGACTTCCCAGAGTCCCATGCCAAGAAGGGAAGGTTTCTGACAAGTTGGCTCCCCTGGAGATATCCTTGATGACCTGCGGCCTCCACTGTGAGCTTACATTAAAGTACAGAGCTAATGCTAAACCAATCCACAGGCCAGAGTCTGGGGGGAAAGCTTCTCAGCTACCACTGACTACCATTCAACTGAAATTCATATTTCCCACTATACTGTCATATGTGAAATAATCTATGGTAGCATTGCAGTGGTCAAAGGGTGCATTGGTGGGAGGTTTAGCACCAGGAGGGACCTCTTTGTACCCTGCAGTTATCACAAGATTCTAGGTGTTTTGGGTATCTAATTTCTCCATCACTGCAAGTTGAACTGAGCTTCTAAGACTGCCTCTAGTTTGTAGTCCAGAATTACCCATTCACTATATATCCTACCCACTGGTCATCTCAGGAGTACACCATCCATGATTGTTATGAGATGATGAAGTGTCTGCACATAGTTACTCAACACAGGTATACCCACTCACTCTGATAAGGTTCTGAGTTTCAGAAATGGTCAGGGGTGAAAGGTTTGGCCAGTACTTCCTTCCTTCCTGATCTGGCTCCTCATCCCACTGTAGGAGGCATAGCCAACTTGGACACCATAAACCAACAAGCCCAGTCCAGGGAGTGGAGACCTGTCAGCAATTCCATATTCCTCCTCTCATCACTATAAACCTTACCCACCAAGGCCTTTCACTTGGCCTAATCCAAATAACAGTTACCAAACTTTCCTCTTTTCTTTCCTTGCTTATAAGTATGAATTTTGAACCTGGGGTAGGGTGGGGAGTAAATTCGCCAATAGTATACAAGTAGTTGAGGCACTAATTGCTGATTGAGAAAATGCATGAAGATTGTGGTTATCTGCCATCTACGAACGTTTATCTTCATAGTATGTCCATGGCTGCAGGTGTGACAGTGCTACTACAGTTTCTTGCTTGCCAGTCCCACTGCATGCACTTTCTCACCTCTTTTCCACATCAGATGTTGTCATCTGGTGTAACCACAGTCTGTAATTCTCCTGACTCACAGCTGAAGAGTGAGGTTCCCACAGGGGTCAGTGAGGCAGAAAGGCACAGAATTTAGTGCCAGATTTAATGCAAATTGCAGCTCAACCATTTTTTTTTTTGCTGTGTAATCTTGGTAAATTTAATGAGTGAACCCAGTTTTCTTATCCTTATAATGGAGACAGCTCATAGAATGGTGGTACTGCAAGCTTTTTGTTGATGATAGTGGTGGTGGTGATTTTGTTTGTTTTCCTTTCGTGACAGCATATATCAGCCCCCATCACATACAGGAGTGCTGACTGCAATGAAGTTTCATTTATGTGAACTTAGATTATGTGAATTTAAAACATGGCAATATAAAAAACTAACAGAGTCTTAGTGCATGCACAAAATATGAAATACAAGATATTCTACTTTACATTTATTCCTCTAGGGAAAACTGTCTTGAATTATGCAAGTTTTGAATTATGCAATGTCTTCTGGAGCTCATCTCTTACAAGCCAATGTGGCTGAGATTCTATAATCTGCCAAATGAGTGTTAAGATTTATATAAAGTATCTTATTCAATCCTTCAATGATCCCGTGAAACTTGAATGTGTGGGCCCCTACTTTGATATGAAGAAATTAGGATTCCAAAAGGTTAAGTATTTTTCCAAATTCATTGGTTATTTATCTAGGATTCAAATCCAGGTTAGTCTAGCTTCAAAAATGTTTGTTATTTTTTATTTTCTTCCTTTCTTCCATATCTTCATAGTCTCCCCAGTTTTTCTCCTCTCTCTCTCTCTTTCTCATTCTCTCTCTCTTTTGTTTGCTCTCTCTCTCTCCCTCTCTCTCTCTCTCTCTCTCACACACACACACACACACACACACACACACACACACACACACTACATAAACATTTATTAAGTGAAGCATCATCTCCCCAAAGCTCATGGTTGTCTTACCAGTACTGAGATAACCCAGTTGGCCCTTTTCTTCATTGAGAGTGTTTTCCCACCAATGGGCAGTTTGCTCCAGACCCCCATTCCATCCTCATTCCTGCCCTTATTAGGTAATAAACATACATCACTTGTTTTGCACTGAAGGTGCAAGCATAGGACGTAGACTATGGCAGCAATCAGTATTCTTGTCTATCAGCCAAAAATGTAGTAACATGGCAGACATAAGCAAAGGGAAGAAAGATGCTCTTTTGCCCTACTTCCTCCGATGCTAACCACTCCTTCACCTTGACTCCCTCAGACGCCTGCATTTTCAAGAAGCTGAGACTCGGGGGTGCCTTTTTGCAGGGTGTCCCTATGGTGACTCTAACAATGGATATCACCTGGTGTTGCTTGTATATTCTAGGGCTGGCAGTTTTACTCTCCTTGTACCTCTCTACCTATGAAACTCACATGGATAGTAAGTTTTGGCAAGCTACTTTAAACAATTTTCTGACCACCATAATGGAGAGAAACGTATTCATCTTTAGAAATAATATCAGTGCACTAGGCCTGTGTACCACCCACTGCCCAACAAAGTAATTGGTCCCCAAATGTCCATTTATAATTGGTTGGTCCCTGCAGATGCCAGGCTTGGAGGCAATACCACCCAATGTCTATTTCTGCCAACAGCACTTTCACAGTAACTCTTTACTAAACTACTTGGCTTAGAACCCAACAATGATATTAGACATGGAGAGAAAATAGGGTGAGAGTGGTGACACTGGGATGGGCCAGGTAGTCAGTGCTGTCATCATCCATCCCTGCCAAAGAAATCTGGTTTTCCCAGCATTAAACAGCAGGTGTGAGCTCTTTAATCAGGCAATAAAAATGGCAACTTGGCAGTGAAACTATAAACATGAAATTGTACAGCACCATGAATCTTTGGCACTAGGATTAATTTGACTATCTATATTTTTTTCTCATAATACGGTTACTGAATATAGGTAAGAGACAAAATAGAAAAGCAAAGCCAGAATTCTCATTCCCATTTCTGTTCATTACTAGCTATATGAAGTTTAGATTTGCATTTAATGAACTTTTTCCCCCAAAAATGGGAATGGAAAGCGTAATGGTATACTTTATAGCACTTGATAAAAGATAAGTTGATTTTTATCAAACTTATGATACCAAAGCATTCTATTTTATATAACAGAAGCTACCAAAGCCTTCTATTTTACATAACAGAAACACATCTCAGGCTACTGTGGCCAACAGGTATTTCTCATTTCAATAGCTACATTAATCAAGGTTAAATATTTTTCACATATAAATGAAATTGTACTGTACAGAAGAAAAAAAACTTCTGTTTTGCTTTATCGATAGTTTTCAGGCATAGTTTGAGAATAATTAAACATTTTTTATTTGTATAAACATAAGTAGCACAAGTGCAATTTTGTTACCTGGATATATTGTGGAGGATAATTAAACATTGACTCAAGCAGGTGGTGTGAGTAATCATTCCACTTAAAGAAAGAAAACTATCTGAATCTTTTGAGATTCTACTATGAATTCCATTTTGTTTCTTTTCTATTACAGTCACAACTATCATAGTCATTTGTGATTTTTCTCGTAGTGAACCACTCTCTGTACATGTTCATTAGCAATCCTCCTTGATTCGCTGCTGGAGGAATGTCACAGCTCTCTGGGGCCAGCCTAGGGGCTGAGAATGTGGATATACTTTAGTTGGCATATTATCACATGGAAGTTACTTGCCCGTGAGGAATGGAGAGGGCATCCAAGCTGTAAGGACATTCAGGTAATCCTTGTACAATGATGACTCATTCTTCTGTCCTAGAAACCAACATCAGGTAGAAAATGTCTCAAATAATAACAACAACAGGAAACAATATAGTGTCTGAACAGACAAAACAAATTATGGAGCTAAAGTAAATAAAGACTCAATTTTCCACTTTGAAGCTGAACTAAGGATGTCATTAATGAAAATAATTGACTCAATAAAACTTGCCAAAGTTTTCAAAAATGCCAAACGTACTGAAAAGAATATAAACAAGAAATACCTCTAAGAAATGTCAGTATGATGCCAAAACAAGTGAGCAACTAACAAATTCTACCATCTACCTTATCTTTTCCAACTACAGATAAATGCTTATCTAGCACCATGAAACCCTAAACAACTTGAGTGGTTCTACTTTCCCACCAGATATATTTGTAAACGACATAAGTCGTAAAGTCATATAAATAATAAGTATTCTCCTTTTCCTTAATGAAAATAAACCCAGAGTAATTTGGCTGTCAACAACTATCCTCTCTAGAAGAGAGAAACTACATTTTTCTTCTTTTTGTTGTCTTTTCTTTGTAGCTTACCTTTCATATAAAACAATAATTGTGAAAGAAATTTGAATTTATATACCACTTGGAAAATTTGACAGTCAACAAAAACCTACAGGGATACTTACTATATGCACAAAAACTTATCCTCAGTGTCATGGGTACAGAATGCGTTATTGGATCTATATTCCCACAAGTATCGCATACTTTAGTTGGGTGGGTAAAACAGATGCATGAAGTGAAGACTTAAACTGGATGATTTGATCTTTAAGTGCATTACAAATTCTAAAGATGGGCAAGACCACCATGGGCTAGAACAGGCAAAGAAATTATCACCTTGGGGGTGGAATTTGGGCTCCTCCTTGAAGAATTACCTGGAACTAAACAGATATAAAATGTGGGAAATGTTTCTGTGCTGGAAGAAGAGTATAGAGCAGGAGTTTTTCACCTTATAACATTATTAACATTTGGGACTGGGTAATTATTTGAATTAAAGGCAGTCCTTTGCATTGTTGGCTATTTAGTAGCATCCCTGGCCTCAACACGCTAGAAACCATAGCAACTCCTTACTTCTCAGATGGAACAACCAAAAACATCTTCAAACACTGTTGGATGTTCTTGGGAGCAGCATCACTTCTGGTTGAGAACCACTAGACTAGACATAGTTACCTGGGTTTGTTTTCTGTTTGTTTGTTTTTGCTTGTCTCTCTCAGGGTTTTCCAACCTCAGAATTATTGGCATTTTGACTGTTTAAGTCTTTGTTTTGGGTACTGTCCTGTGCATCTATAGGATGTTTAGAAGCATCCCTGACCTCCACTACTAGATGCCAATAGCACTGCTCCCTGGTTGTGACAACCAAAAATATCCCCAGACATTGCCAAATGTCCCCTGGGGTGAAAAGTCAACCTCATTTAGGAACAACTGGTGTAGACAAAGTCGCCACTGGGAATGGATTTGCCTTACTCAGGGCTAAGCAAATTTGCTTAAACAAAATACAAAGCTTGTGTTATGAAAGAGTGCAATAAGATTGATTAACTAGGGTAGACACATGCTGTGCGAGGCCTTGAATACCAGAGCCTGCAATAGGCAGCCACAGTAATTCCTAAGCAGATGTGTTTCAAAATCAAATTGGTGTTTTAAATTTTATTTCACAGAAGCAAAAGACTAGATGCCATGGGGGAAGAACTGAATGCAGGGCAACCAGTTAGGAAGTTGTTATAATAACCAGGTGTTAGGTGTTGATTGACAGGATTAAAGTGACATCTTTGGAATGAAGAGAGTAAAGAGTAAACCCAGGGTTGCTTTAGAGAAAGAAATGCTGAGTGTGTGCAGTAGATTGAGTACTGGAGATGAAGACAAGGGAGGGGGAAACAGTGGTAAAACCAGGTTGCTAGTGAGAAGAAACATTTAAATGAGATGAATAAGAAGGAGGCGGCATTTAATACATTTAATTTTGCAAATACTAACTGTAGCTATTTTAGAATTACCACAGAATGCTGGTGAGAGGCCAGGGCTGGGGGAATAATTTGGGAGCTTTGGAAACATAAAACCTTCATATCCTCAATGAATTCATCCACTCTTACATCTTTCTTCTTATTCCTGTGGCTTGATACAATAGAAGTTTCCCTCTCACTCACAGTATGCTCCACAGTGGGGTGGGTGGCCCTAGGTCTTTTTGGGGATCCAAGCTTCTTCCATCTTACGGCACTATCATCTTAAACAGGTAACATCTAAGGTGGCTGCAGAAGGTAAAGTCCTAAGGGCCTCATGGAAGATTTTAGAGGTCCTAACGTGTAACTTCTGTCCACATTCCACTGAGGATCCAACAGAACTGGAAAATCTAGCTTACAGGCAGAGAAAATGAAATTCAGAAGAATATCCCCAGTCTCTGGTATAAGACTCAACATACACACACCACCACCACCACCACCACCCTGACACACAGAAATAAGAAGAAAGCTATAGGAGTGAATTAATTCATTGAGGATATGAAGACAGAGTGAAAACTGAGGAGGAAAGAGTTCAAGAAATACTAATACTAAGTGGAAGAATATGTCCCAAAGAGAGTAAGGAAGATTAGATCATTCAGAGATGTTGTTGATTCACAGATGCTAGAGAGCCTGGAAGAGAACCAACCTATATATAGAAGTGAAAGTGCCAAGAAGAGCGGAGGTTAATTTACATAAGGAGGAAAATGTCTGCTTTGCCAGTACTCTTGCTTTTGGGGACAAATAGCATCAGAATAATTGTAAAAAACAAAACAAAACAGAAACCTTATACATCTATACCCCACCTCAAACCCATCATGAGCTTATCTTTACAAGCAGTTTGAAAGCCCGAACCTATCAGTTTGGCTTCGAATGCCTTCTTTTGCTAGCCCAGCCTCCCTGTCCACCGCTCACCATTACCTCTCAGGTACCCAGCATACTCCGGTCACTGGGTTGCTCATTCACAAGACCACCATACTCTCTCCCATC
The DNA here is from genome assembly GCF_049354715.1 of Callithrix jacchus. Classification (NCBI taxonomy): domain Eukaryota; kingdom Metazoa; phylum Chordata; class Mammalia; order Primates; family Cebidae; genus Callithrix; species Callithrix jacchus. The sequence continues at coordinate 14,927,003 of NC_133524.1, forward strand.
TTTATGGCTTTGCTTTTACAGTTTCTTCTTCCCATCAAAGATCTGGCTCTCCCCAAGCCCTAAATCAAACACTACACCACCTAGGAATAAAGCCTTTACTGATGTTTCCGTCGGCATCAACCTGCCCATATTCCACCAGAATTTTTATCCTTCCTTTACTTTGTCATGGGGAACTATCTACTTTGCATCAGTTATATGTTCATGTGACTGTCTCCCTCAGTAGACCATGGGATTCTTAAGTAGTGAAGCAGGGCCACTGAGATGTACATCCCCAAGAAAAACAAGATAACACTAAAGTCTAGGTCAGAGGCTGGAAAATGTTTTCTGTAAAGAGCCATATGGTATTTTAGGCTTTGTGGCCATTTCGTTTCTGTCACAACTACTCAACTGTGCCATTTTAGTGTTAAAGTATCCATAGACAATATGTAAATGAATGAATATGGCTGTCTTTCAATAAATATTTATGAAACAGGCAGTAGACTGGATTTGATCCATGGGCTATAATTTGCTGCTCCATAATCTATGTGAATGATACTTTCTGTAGCACAGTATGAGTGGGGTCCCCTGAAGTAAAATCTGGAAAGTCCTGGAGAGAATTAATCTACTTTTCAGTCATCTGTGTATCTTTTGCCCCATCCCCCACCAGCACCTAGTACAGCTTTCCATGTAGTAGGCTCTCAATGTTTGTTTTTGTTTTTCTGAATTAAATACACCTGAAAAGTTACCAACTTAGTAAATCATAACAGCATTTTCAGAGCTTAATTACCTTTTAAAACTATCTTACCTTCACCCACTTTTGAATGGGCTATGTTCTTCACATGTACCCCAAAACCTAAAATGCAATAAAAATATAAAATTGTAAAAAAAGAAAAGTATCTTGAAAGTTTGTAGTAAGGTAGTTCAAGAAGGAATCAGGTAAACCCAAGAATCATAAAAGGAATGTGACAAGGGATGATGTAAGCTCAAAACATCTAAGGATTAGCAGCCGAAAGGAGAGAATCTGACAACAGAGCTGGGTAAAAGCAAAAAAGGCATTTCAGCTCTGAGAAACCAGCACCAAGGAACACGACATCATATGTAATAGATGTCTCACAATACCCTCTAAATCCAGGTGAATAATGCATTTAATGCCAGCACTTCAATGCTGGAAAGATGTTAATAATTTGGAGGAAGCTCAGAGACCAACCAAAATGATTAAGAGATTGGAAGGACTCATTTATGAGCAGCTATAAAAGAGCCAAATACGAGCTGGGTCTGCTGATTGCTAGAAGAAGATGGGAAAAGGTGTACAAATTACCGAATGCTGTAAACACCAAAAAGAGGAGGAATGATGGTCAGCTCTACTGGACTTAGCTCTTGCTATGCACATATCTCAGGCATTAACACATTCCTCTCATTATTGGGTCTTAAAACATTTATGTGCCATCTGAATAATATATAACTGGAAATGTTGTGATTGGTAAAGTTCTATAATTACAGGAAAATAGTATTGCTCCAGAAGACTAAATATAAGACAAACTATTGTTTATTAAGGAAACAAATGTTCCGAGAATGTTAGGTGGGCTGACAGAATAAAAACTTACTAATAGTTCACTCTTAGAAGTATGAAATACATACAATTGTGGGTAATAGTATATCATTCATAACTATTTAAAGTAAAGCACAAAAATAGGTATTTCCCTCCCTTGCTTCCTTCCTCCCTCCCTTCTTTCCTTCCTTCTGTTTCATTCAACCATTCAGTTATTCAAACTTCAGTCCATCTATCCACCATTGATCCATCTACCACGTTTTTATCCACCATTCCATCTATCCACATAACTACTGCCTACCCATTTGCTAGGTCCTGTGCTGATGATACAAAGTAACACTGTATAGGGCCTAAACTAAAAACAAAAACAAAAAAATAAACTTACAGTCTCAGAGTTGGGTTAGGGAATACTTTAAAATATAATTGGTCGGGCACAATGGCTCACACCTCTAATTCCAGCACTTTGGGAGGCCAGGTCAGGCAGATCATTTGAGGTCAGGAGTTCAAGACCAGCCTGGCCAACATGATAAAACCCTGCCTCTACTAAAAAATACATATGTTATCCAGGTGTGGTGGCACGTGCCTATGATCCCAGCTACTTGGGAGGCTGAGGCAGGAGAATAATTTGAACTTGGGAGGCAGACGTTGTAGTGAGCTGAGATCACACCACAGCACTCCGGCCTGGGAGAAAATGCAAGACACTATCTCAAAAAATACACACACACACGCGCACGCACACACACACACGCACACACACACACCTGTAAGTTTAATGACATGAGGTTCATCTTCCATCACAAGTAAAAAGTGGGCTCAGAAGGAACAGATAGGTTTCATAAAGAGTGATAAGGGAACAAAGAAACATGGCCCCTAACTCAAATGAGAGAGAGGGGAAAGGCTGGGGACACTTCCCAGAAGAATTGATATCTGAGCTAAGTCCTAAAGAATTCTGAGGAGTCTATTAATCAGAAAGAGTGGGAATAAGCATCCTAGGTAGGAAGAATAATATGTTTAAAGGACTGGAGATAACAGTGCTGGATCATTTTGTCACAACACGTGGAACGGACACAAGTACTTCAGATAGTTTTAGACAAATAGTGTAAGGCAGATGGTGATCTTAAAAATCATAATTAGAATATATTATGACTATGGATGGGTTTTATTATCCTTACTAACTTTTGCCTCCCAAAGTTTCTCCACTAACAAAATCACAGCCTTATATGGCCTAATAATTGCATCTATGTAGCGCTTACTCTGTGTTAGGAACTATTTTAAAGTCTTTATATATAGTAAGTGATTTTATCCACTTAACAACTCTATGTGGTAGGTACCATTATTGTTCCTATTTTAAAGATAAGGAATAGAGGTAGAGAGAGGTAATAACTGAGTTATACAGAGAGTAGCACAGCAGCATTAGTTACTTGGGGCATCTTGCTCCAGGATTTCTGCTTTTATGTTCACTGTGCTGCTGCAAGCCTTCTAATTCTAGAGCCTGTTTTCATAGCTTTACCGCTGTAACTCACCCCAAAGGTGATGCAGCAAATAATCAGGGACACAGTCAAATATTTTGGGAGAAGAATGTTTATAGCAGCAAAATTTATAGTCATAACACATAAAATAACCTATACGTCCCATAATGTGGAATGTTTAATCATGGTATAGACCATTAAGCAAGCATTTTAAATTATGATCCAGAAATAAGTAACACGGGAAATACTCAGTATAAAGGACAAAGGGAAATGCAAAGAAACAAATTATGATCCTAGTAGTGTGTGTGTGTGTGTGTGTGTTTAGAAAGGAAATCCACTAGTCAGACTGAGTTCCAGTTCCAGTCTTAATTTTTTTTTTTTAATTGCATTTTAGGTTTTGGGGTACATGTGCAGAGCATGCAATACAGTTGCATAGGTACACACATTGCAGTGTGTTTTGTTTGCTTTCTCCCCTTCACCCACATTTGGTATTTCTCCCCTGGCAATCCCTCCCCACCTCCCCCTCCCACTGGCCCTCCCCTTTCCCCCCTATAGACCCCAGTGTTTAGTACTCCCCTCTCTGTGTCCATGTGTTCTCATTTTTCATCACCCGCCTATGAGTGAGAATATGCGGTGTTTCATTTTCTGTTCTTGTGTCAGTTTGCTGAGAATGATGTTCTCCAGATTCATCCATGTCCCTACAAATGACACGAACTCATCATTTCTGATTGCTGCATAATATTCCATGGTGTATATGTGCCACATTTTCCCAATCCAGTCTATCATCGATGGGCATTTGGGTTGATTCCAGGTCTTTGCTATTGTAAACAGTGCTGCAATGAACATTCATGTGCATGTGTCCTTGTAGTAGAACGATTTATAGACCTTTGGATATATGCCCAGTAATGGGATTGCTGGGTCAAATGGGATTTCTATTTCTAAGGCCTTGAGGAATCGCCACACCGTCTTCCACAATGGTTGGACTAATTTACACTCCCACCAACAGTGTAAGAGTGTTCCTTTTTCTCCACATCCTCTCCAGCATCGGTTGTCTCCAGATTTTTTAATGATCGCCATTCTAACTGGCGTGAGATGGTATCTCAATGTGGTTTTGATTTGCATCTCTCTGATGACCAGTGACGATGAGCATTTTTTCATATGATTGTTGGCCATATATATGTCTTCTTTCGTAAAGTGTCTGTTCATATCCTTTGCCCACTTTTGAATGGGCTTGTTTGTTTTTTTCCTGTAAATCTGTTTGAGTTCTTTGTAGATTCTGGATATCAACCCTTTGTCAGATGGGTAAACTGCAAAAATTTTTTCCCATTCTGTTGGTTGCCGATTCACACTAGAGACTTGTTTATTTTGCTGTGCAGAAGCTGTGGAGTTTCATTAGGTCCCATTTGTCTATTTTGGCTTTTGTTGCCAATGCTTTTGGTGTTTTGTTCATGAAGTCCTTGCCTACTCCTATGTCCTGGATGGTTTTGCCTAGATTTCCTTCTAGGATTTTTATGGTGCCGGGTCTTAGTGTAAGTCTTTAATCCATCTGGAGTTAATTTTGGTGTAAGGTGTCAGGAAGGGGTCCAGTTTCTGCTTTCTACACATGGCTAGCCAGTTTTCCCAGCACCATTTGTTGAACAGGGAATCCTTTCCCCATTGCTTGTTTTTGTCAGGTTTATCAAAGATTGTATGGTTGTAGCTATGTTGTGTTGCCTCTGATGCCTCTGTTCTGTTCCATTGATCTATATCTCTGTTTTAGTACCAGTACCATGCTGTTTTGATTACTGTAGCCTTATAGTATAGTTTGAAATCCGGTAGTGTGATGCCCCCCACTGTGTTCTTTTTGCTTAGAATTGACTTGGCTATGCGGGCTCTCTTTTGGTTCCATATGAAGTTCAAGGTGGTGTTTTCCAGTTCTGTGAAGAAAGTCAATGGTAGCTTGATGGGGATAGCGTTGATTCTGTAAATTACTTTGGGCAGTATAGCCATTTTCACGATATTAATTCTTCCTAACCATGAACATGGAATGTTTCTCCATCTGTTTGTGTCCTCTCTGATTTCGTTGAGCAGTGGTTTGTAGTTTTCCCTGAAGAGGTCCCTTACGTTCCTTGTGAGTTGTATTCCAAGGTATTTTATTCTTTTTGTAGCAATTGTGAATGGCAGTTCGCTCTTGATTTGGCTTTCTTTAAGTCTGTTATTGGTGTAGACGAATGCTTGTGATTCTTGCACATTGATTTTATATCCTGAGACTTTGCTGAAGTTGCTTATCAGTTTCAGGAGATTTTGGGCTGAGGCAATGGGGTCTTCTAGGTATACTATCATGTCGTCTGCAAATAGAGACAATTTGGCTTCCACCTTTCCTATTTGAATACCCTTTATTTCTTTTTCTTGCCTGATTGCTCTGGCTAGAACTTCCAGTACTATATTGAATAGGAGTGGTGAGAGAGGGCATCCTTGTCTAGTGCCGGATTTCAAAGGGAATGCTTCCAGTTTTTGCCCATTCAGTATGATATTGGCTGTTGGTTTGTCATAAATAGCTTTTATTACTTGAGATACGTTCCATCGATACCGAGTTTATTGAGGGTTTTTAGCATAAAGGGCTGTTGAATTTTGTCAAATGCCTTCTCTGCGTCAATTGAGATAATCATGTGGTTTTTGTTTTTGGTTCTGTTTATGTGGTGAATTACGTTGATAGACTTGCGTATGTTGAACCAGCCTTGCATCCCTGGGATGAATCCTACTTGATCATGATGAATAAGTTTTTTGATTTGCTGTTGCAATCGGCTTGCCAATATTTTATTGAAGATTTTTGCATCTATGTTCATCATGGATATTGGCCTGAAGTTTTCTTTTCTTGTTGAGTCTCTGCCGGGTTTTGATATCAGGATGATATTGGTCTCGTAGAATGATTTGGGTAGGATTCCTTCTTTTTGTGTTATTTGGAATAGTTTCAGAAGGAAGGGTACCAGCTCCTCTTTGTGTGTCTGGTAGAATTCGGCTGTGAACCCGTCTGGACCTGGGCTTTTTTTGTGTGGTAGGCTCTTAATTGCTGCCTCGACTTCTGCCCTTGTTATTGGTCTATTCATAGTTTCAGCTTCCTCCTGGTTTAGACTTGGGAGGACACAGGAGTCCAGGAATTTATCCATTTCTTCCAGGTTTACTAGTTTATGTGCATAGAGTTGTTTGTAATATTCTCTGATGATGGTTTGAATTTCTGTGGAATCTGTGGTGATTTCCCCTTTATCATTTTTTATTGCATCTATTTGGTTGTTCTCTCTTTTCTTTTTAATCAATCTGGCTAGCGGTCTGTCTATTTTGCTGATCTTTTCAAAAAACCAGCTCTTGGATTTATTGATTTTTGGGAGGGTTTTTCGTGTCTCAATCTCCTTCAGTTCAGCTCTGATCTTAGTTATTTCTTGTCTTCTGCTGGGTTTTGAGTTTTTTTTATCTTGCTCCTCTAGCTCTTTCAATTTTGATGATAGGGTGTCAATTTTGGATCTCTCCATTCTTCTCATATGGGCACTTACAGTTCCAGTCTTGACTCTGTCATTTATTTCTTTTGTGACTTTGGGTAATAATTTCACCCCTCTGTACCCCAGTTTTCTTATCAGAAAATTGTTGTTGTAAGGGTTAAAAAATTCACACATGTAAAATGCTTCAAATGCTGGCAAGCACTTGATAGCTATCAAAATATAGGAAACCCTATTTAAAAATTAGAACTGGATAGTACATATTCAGATGGCAGTTTAATAAATATTCTTTGTAGTCTAGGAACCAATACTTTATAACTTCATCCAATTATTTTTCCCTTTTACACATGAAAAAAATTCTAAGTCGAGTGAGATGAGGGGCATTTTCCATTGCAAGTAAATAGTATTTGCTTTCAGAATCTACTTTGTCAAATTGTAAGACTTACTAAACACTTAAGCAAACACTGAAGAGTTATCAAAGTCTTCTTTTTAACCAGATACCTTCTCAAGGCTAGATTCCTGATGTTTTACTTTGGTTGAATACTCTTAAATTGTGAGGATTTAAAACTATTTAAAATTGTGTTTTCATGTCAGTTAGGATCGGTAAATTGAAGGAAATTACAAATTGGCTTTTGAAGAGCCTAAGGCCATAGTTTATTTCTCATCCATGTTTTGAAATTATCTTAATTATATTGGTTTTTAAATGTTAATTTAAAAAATAGAAGGAAGTGAGCAGTTTTAATAATAGCACCCAATCTATTTTGCCTCAAAGTTTTTTTTTTAACTAAGAGAATAATTTATTATTTTTAATTTATAAGAATTGTATTTATTTATGGTGTACAATTTGTATTTCAATATATGAACATATCATGGAATGTCTAAATTGAGCTGCTTAACATATGCATTATTGCACATATTTATTTGTGGTGAGAACACTTAAAATCTATTCTCATCAAGGAAATTCTTGAAGTCATCTTTGGAGCTGGTCTCAGGAATAATGCTACTGTTTCGGGGGCATGTGACTTTCACTGCTTTGCCCAGAATCTTCAAAGTCAAATCAATGGCTTACGCAGTTTCTTAAGAAAATGCTGGAAAATCGTTGACCAAGGAAATGAGGTTATTTTGCTGCTCTCACCATTAGGAATCTGGTTTCCTGGCAAGCTTTCATAGCCTCTTTCTCTCTTTCTCTTTCTTCTCGGTGTGTCTCTCAGGTCTCCTATGTAAAGGCGATTGACATCTGGATGGCGGTGTGCCTTCTGTTTGTGTTTGCTGCCTTACTGGAATATGCAGCAGTGAACTTTGTCTCCAGGCAACACAAAGAGTTCCTGCGCCTCCGAAGGAGACAGAAGAGGCAGAATAAGGTACGATTTGCCCTCAGTTCAGACAATGTAAAGCTTGAGTTGGTTCACCAGGCAATGTAATTGAGAAGAGCACACAATAAGCAAGAAGCCAAGGTTAATTATTGTTCTGATTTGTCCCACTGCACTGACTCAGTGCTCAGCTTAGGCCTTTAAAATTGGGGAGGACTGTCAGATTCAGCAAATAAAAATACATGTTATGGAGTTAAACTGGAATTTCAGATAACAATTTTTAATATAAGCACATCCTAAATATTGCATGGGACACACTTATACTAAAAATTGTTTATCTGAAATTCAGATTTAACTGGGCTCCCTATATTTTATCTGGCAACTCTAATTGGGGATATATACTCAATTTGACAAAGTTATTTTAAAATCCTGGTTCTTCTGAATATTGACTATGTGTGTGTGTGTATTTGACTGTGACTGTGTGTGCACATCACTGATTTGGTTGACTTTTTTCATCAATTGCTCTGCCTTTATGTAAATAATGTCATGCCCATATAGTCTGCAACTTGATAAATCCAGTGAAACAGCTCATTATTTCAACTTAAAGTTTAGTGAAGAATCCTAAGCTTTACACTATCCAGAGACTTGAGGTTTGAAATGCATAGCTCAAGATCTCCAGTCCAGTGGTTCTCAAACTTGCCTACACATTAAAATTGCCTGGGGATATTTAAAAAATCCCAAGCCTTAGACACACCTTACACAATTAAATCTCAGTCTTAGGAGGGGCACCCACCTCAGTATTTCTGCAGCTCCCCAGGCAATTCTGGTGTGCAGACATGTTTGGAAAGCACTGCTCTGGTTTATAACCCAATCTCATAGAGGCTACCAAAAGGCTTGCACCTGCTTTCCATTTCAAACTCTGGGAGAGAAGCATGCCCTTTGATATGGAGAATGTTACCTCCCGTAACAGTATTGCTTGAGAACTAAAGTTAAAATTTTATGTACAGTAGAGAGAGAGAGAGAGAGATTTTTCAAAATCTGTTCCAAAAAAATCTTTGAAAAATTAAACCTGTTAGTGAAGTAATAGTTACATGCTACTCTGTTGGAATGAAAACAAAAATGTTTCACAGTCACTATTAATGCTGCAAATACCTAGATGTAAAGCTGAATATTTGTTGTGAGTTAGACATTGCTTATATTGAGTTTCTGTAGGTATGAGCTGACATCTGACTGCATCTACTAAAAGGTTTCCTGCACATACTCTGGGCTTGAAGAGATAAATCTATCCTGTTAGCTGCACTGTCTCGCTCTTCATTACCTCTCAGGAACATTTTGTCCTGCCATAGATAAGGAAAACAAGTGAAGAAACACAAATATCCTCTTTGCTGTACATTACCTTTTAATATTGTGCCTTTCTCAATTTTCTCCTTACTGCCTCCCTGTTGGTGCTAATGTTTCTTTAATCACATTCACAGAAGTCCAGCACACAGCAGCACAATTTCAGGATCACTTGTGCCACACAGAAAACATTCTTAGATTATGATGGTATTTAAACACAAAATAGTATAAAGTTAAAAGAACTCATACTGCAACTGTCTATTAGTCAGTGGATGGTTTAAGTCCTTCAACAATTTCTTTTACATACAGTAATATTGCTCTGGTTTCCCAAACTTACCTTATCATAAAAAGAGTCACCTAGGACCCTTCTGAAACATACTAATTATCAGTAAAATTCCTTTCAGATGTTGATTTATAATGTTGGGTGGAATACAAGAATCTGTACTCTTAATAAGCACTCTAGGTGATTTTTACAATGAGATAAATTTAAGGAACACTATCCTGGCTTATTGACTGTATGCTCTTCTAGACCAGAGATTAAAAATGGGTTTCATTTTGCTTCCCAATTCTAAATAATTGGTAGGGTATTTTTGAAATGCTGTGTGAAAGATTCTTAGACTGTATCTGGGCTCTGTGGGAATGAGATCTGTGATTAATTAGCAATGTCTGGCATTACATAATCAAACTACTCACACAGGTTAAATATATGTATTTATTCATTTAACAGATGTTTATTGAGCACCTACTATGCTTAAACATGGAAATCTGGGAATACAGTAGAGAATGAGAGAGATAAAGAAGTAGAAAATGAGGTTGAAGAATAGGTGATTTCAGATTTATTTGCAGGCCAGTATAAAGGATCGTATTTTACTCTAAGTGATCGGAATCCACTAAATAGTTTCAATATAGAAAATACGCTATTGAGTGCATAGCAGCAGATAAGTTAGGAGGCTACTGTAGAAATATAGGTGGATATGTTGATGGCTTAGCTTACGGTATTAGTCATGAGAATGAAGGAGAATGAAGGAAAGTGGTTAGGTTCAAGATTCTTTCATTCGTTTCACAAAAATTTATTTACTTCTTACTATGTGCCAGGTACTGTCTAAACCCTTAGAATACATTGCTTCAAAGGAGAGAAAAAAACACAACTTTTTGATGAAACTTACATTCTAGTGGTTATGCTTTGGAGGTAAAACCAATAGGTCATGCTAATGTATTTTATGTGAAGAGGTGAGAAAATGAAAGAAATTGAATATGTCTCAAAGATTTTGGCTTGAGCAACTGGGTAGGTAGCATTACCATTTATTAAGATAGGGACTATTGTGACAAGCACAGATTTGGGGTGGAACTCACTCATATTTTTATGCTCTTAAGTTCAGATGCCCATGAGATATCTCAGGAAAGTTGGCAAGTGATTAGATAGAAATATATGCTCAAGAAAGGAATGAAATATAGAAATGTTTATTTGGCAGTGACCAGCAAATAGATACTGTTTTAAATCCACAAAACTAGGTGAGATTACACATTAAGATAATAGAAACAAAAAAGCTCTGAGAATGGAGCATTACATCATTGAGAAAGCCTATCTAGCGTGGAAGGGGCAGGAAAAGGAACAAAGGAAATGGTGGCAAACTTTAGATACCACTTGCAATTGCCTTTACTGTGCAGGGGAACATAGAAGATGGTATGGAATAAAATGTGTACTCATGGGGGATTTTGTTTTTCCAAACTAGAAGATAAAAGAATGCATTTGATAAGGGGAAGACTCATTAAAAGGGAGGTATTCACACTGCAGTGAAAGGAGAACATAATTTCAAGGACAAATGTCTTGAGAAGGCAAGAAAAAATACAATTCAGAGCAAAGGGTCAGGGTTGGCTTTACATGGATACAATTATTTCATCCATTTTAATAATGGCTTAAATTATTGCCAATTCATAGATGAAGATACTAAAGCACAAAGAGCTTAAATAGCTTATTCATTCCCATGAGCCAGGAAGTAGCATAGTGGATTTGAAGTGAGATACTCTGTTCCCAGAGTCTGGGTGCTTCACCATTGTACAAACAGAATGGGAAAATGACTATGGTTGCTAGTCGATTGGTATGTCCAATGATGGTAAGATGAAGGAGCTCCTAACTAATAGCTCCTATTGTGTCCATGAATTCTGAGGCTAGCCATCAGCTAAGAGTATGGTGAAGAAATAAAGGTTTGAGAAAGAAGGAGCAACTATTAAATGTTGGTTTGGGAGAGTAAAAAAGCCATTGCTCCAAGAAGAGAGATGGAACAGAATGCTGAGGCAGAGGCAGTGGGAGTGCCCACATGAGAACTGTGGTTATGACTTTAAAGTGTGAACAATCAGGAGGTATGTGTTTTCCCCCAGCAAGCTTCCTGGCTCAGGTTCAGGTACTGAGGTAACAGATACTTGAGTTTAAATACAATTGAAGTTTTGCCAAGTGAGCAGGAAAGTGAGTGAAAGACAAGAAGATGATAGAGGAGTCAAAAGAAGAGAAGTTAGAAGGGAAGAAGGAAGGAAGAAACAAAGAAAGGAGAAGGAAGGAAGAGAGAGTGGAAGGGAGAGAGGGAGGGAGGGAAGGAGAGATGGAAGTGAAGTGAAGGGAGCTTGCATGGCAGTAGTTGCAGTGATAAACCAGAAATTCTAAGGTGGATAAGAGAGGGTAGAATATGAAAGAGACATTAAGTATGAGAGAGAGAGAGAGAGAGAGAGAGAGAGAGAGAGAGAGAGAGGGAGACTCAAAATTAAGATTTCACAGGAAGTAAAGACAAAGATAAGGTTACGATCATAAATAAGCATATGGGACTAAGGCTGCGTGGAGAAAAAATTATTGGCAACAAGGCAGTCCAGGAATTAGAAGGCCTAGAATGGGGTCTATTATCTATGTGAATATTTAAGACTCCCCAGAAAAGACGACATTAATATGAGTGTTGGGTTGACAGGGAAATGGATGCTAAAGTTATCAACTAATAAAGGATAACAGCACAGATAGATAACAGCAGCAATAAGGAAAATCAGTGGTGAAGTCTAATGACCTGAACTTCAGAGACGCCAAAGGAGCTGGGTTTGAGGAAGGAGGATAAAGATATGGTTTGGGCATGGCAATGGGAACAAAAAGGATACCTTAGATTAAAAGATGTCTTAGAGATGCCAGTTAGCAATTACAATCTGCTATTTTTTTTAGAGAAAAATCAAGTTTGATTGTTTTACGTGGAGATGTTCTTGAATTTGTGCATCTCAAATGGCTATTCAGAACACAAAGTTTTATTGCCAAAGTTAAGTCTTGAGGGGAGTTGAAGAGCAAATTAAATCATACTTAACCTTTGCAGTCAAGGTTCCTAATTATCATCGATGATTGAATTTTGAAAAAAAATAGGCAAGAGACATTTCCAATTATTTGTCCCTTAAGAAAAGCAGCATTTTTCCATCTTTAAAAAAGTCTGAACCATGGTTAGAAAAAAAAAATAACAGGAGCTAACATTTATTGAGGGCTTACTATATGCCAGGTACTATTCTAGATACTTTACATATAGTAATTCATTTAATCGCTACAACTGTGTGAGTAATGCAATCATACAGCCCAGTTTATCTGGGAAAGTCTTCATTTAGGCCTATTTTTCCAATACCTTGTGTGATTTAAAATTTGTCCTGATTACTCATTTTAAATTAAATGTTTTTTATTAATAGTTGCATTAAAATAAATGGAAATGGGTTTGGTTGACCTCCACTTTATTTTTTTGATTTATTTTTTATTTTTATTTTCTTTTCTTGACCTCCACTTTATAGACCTGGCTTCTGTCATAGGGTGATCCTCTCTTATGGAGGTATGCATGTGCAGTGAACAAGTGCTCACTTTAACACACGGTGAAATCTAATAGAAAAAGAAATAGTCACTACTATCCAAGCCTCTTTTCTGGATGTGTTACAGTTGCAGTGTCATAACTAACACTCCCTTTCCAGGATAGCTTGCGGGGAGCTTGCTTATAAAATGAAGTACAATTTGGACACCAGAAGCTGGGGACAGATGTTGGTCTTTTTCAGTGATGGGTCACTGCTGCCCCTACTGGTCACTTGGGATACCACCCTTGTTCTCTGTCGTGACATGCAAAATCCATGAAGCCATCAGGCTATCACTTGGTAGGGTCAGTGGAAAACATGGAAAATCACAGGTTCCGTAAACATGAAACAAAAAGGAAAGAAAGACTGAACAGTTTTGCTGTTGAGTGCCTGAATTCTCACAATTGAGTGATTTTGTCATTTTCTGTATGATATAAATCTGTTTTAACTATGTTTTATTGTTTGATAACACTTTTTCTTACTTGGCAATGGTCAACATTATAGAGTTGTAACGTTTGTCAGTACCACTTGCCACTTTCAAAATTGTCCTTGTTTGGATTGAATTAAGTGAATAAATTACCTAGTAACAATGAAGATAGCGTTCTTATCTCAATTTACAGATGAGGAAACCGATGCAAAAAGAAAATAGGGTGAGGCAAGGTGAAGCAAATAGGGTGAGGCACGCACAAGTACAGAGTCAGGTCCTGTTTTATTTTTTATTTGATGTTTTGTTCATGGATTTTTCATATTAATAATGATATTTTAAAACATTGCATTAAATATCATTTTGGTACTGGAGTTTTGGGTACCTCCTCAAATTTTGCCCCTGAGGCCTCACTTGTTTTCCCCTAGATTGGGACCCACCTAGTCATGAACTACTAAATTAATTTTCACAGGCTCTAAATGCGTTGTGGCCTGAGTTAAATTTTTTTTGGCAAAAATCATTTAAGAATGTTCAATATTCCAGCCAGGAATGGTGGCTTGTACTTACAATCCCAGCACTTTGGGAGGCTGAGGTCAGGAGTTCAAGACAAGTCTGGCCAACATGTAAAACGCTGTCTCTACTAAAAGTACAAAAATCAGCTGGGCATGGTGGCTTGTGCCTGTGGTCCCAGCTACTCAGGAGGCTGAGACAGGAGAATCGCTTGAACCCAGGAGGTGGAAGTTGCAGTGAGCTGAGATCATGCTACTGTACTCAAACCTGGGCAACAGAGTGAGACTCCATCTTAAAAAAAAAGAAAGGTAAATATTCCCAAGGCAAAATGTCATCTCTTTAATTTCCCACTGAGAAACTGACCTCTGAAATAACATACAGGTTGATATTTTAGAAGGTATAGCAAAACACAAGAGCAGATCATCACCAAAAAGACAATGGCATTAAGCTTTATTCAAGGAAGGTATTTATTGAGAGAACACCTGAGATTACATTTACATGCATGGGAACAGTGGTGTTTACTGAGCAATCAAGCTATCAAATGGGGTCACTTTCAAGGAGTTGCCAGGCAATGTGCAATTAGGTGTATTTGCTTTGATTATCTTTTCTAGGTTTTGCAAAGTAGCCACTGTCAATTTTATCAAACTAGTTTCTCAGAAACAATCACGCCCAGATCTTCCCTGACAGAACTGGCCAACCCCAGTCTATTAGAAGCTGATGCCCCATGTCAATGCAATAAACCCTATTTTAATGTTATCTCCTCAGCTCCAATAAGAAACATGCATGAGCACCACGTGAAGTTATAAAAAGTCCTCTATAATGCAGCCTCACCTGCATTTATCTCCCATTTTCATTTTATATCTGGCTGTACCATACCTTACTTCTGCCAGTGTGCCTAATTTCAGATGCTTCCAGTTACCCAGAGAGCCCTGACTTCGTTTTGTTCAGCTACTAAATAGAAATTGTGGCTGCTTGGGAACATGAGTATGGCATGTAGGCCACCTAATGACAAGTTGCCTTTTACTTATTTTTCTTCTATTTTGATTTGTTTTTATTTGACACATATAGTTGTATATATTTGTGGGGTACAATGTGAGGTTTTGAGGTTTTATACATTGTATTATGATCAAATCAGGATAATTACTATATCAATCATAGGAAACTTATTTCTTCATCAAAATCATCTCTCCTAGATATTTTTAAATATACATTAACTATTTTCACACAACTGTACAATAGAAGACCAGAACTTATTCCTCCTATGTAACTGTAACATAGTACCTATTGACTAACTTCTCATCTCTCTGTCCCCCTCGTTTTCTCTCAACACTGATAACCACTATTACACCCTCTAGCCCCATGAGATCAAATTTTTTAGGTTCCACGTATGAGTGAGATCACGTCCTTTGCAGGGACATAGATGGAGCTGCAGGCCATTATCCTCAGCAAACTAAGAACAGAAAACCAAATACCACTTGTTCTCACTTATAAGTGGGAGCTAAATGATGAGAATGCATGGACACATAGAGGGGAACAACACTTGAAAGGTAGTCTAGGCACGATTGATGTATAACATGAAATGGCAGTAGTATCCCCTATCTTTATCTGGACTTTTGAATACTTTTAATAGAGCACTAAATTATAGTATTGCTTTTAAGTAGTCATATTCCATGACTGGCTCATTTTGAACTTGCTAATGCTTATTAAATGCCCAGGTTTTTTTCTATTTAACACATATACCTGTCAAGCTATCCCCTCTTGATTTTGCTGTTTTTTTTTTCCTAACCTAAAGAAAGGACTTTATATTTATTCCTGTAAATTTTCATTTTGTTGAAATTGGCCATTGTTCTAGATTGTATTAATCTTTGTGGTACTGAGTCGGTCATTTGGAAAATCAGGTATAACTTCTAGATTTGTACCATAGGCAAATAATTGGGTTTTTTTATTGCATTGTAGGTTTGGGGGTACATGTGCAGAACATGCAAGATAGTTGCATAGGTACACATGTGGCAGTGTGTTTTGCTGCCTTCCTCCCCTTCACCCACATTTGGCATTTCTCCCCATGCTATCCCTCCCCAGCTCCCCCCTCCCCGCCATAGGCAAACAATTGTTAATGCCCTTTAGCCGAAGACCACCAGGAACAAACCTGTAGTTAAACAAGGTGGGTTTACTACTCTTTGCAGTGAGGGAGAACACATACAATAAAGGGTTGAGGGTGATGGTCTCCATCCAAAAATTGGTTGATTTGAAGGGGAAAAGTCCAAGGAAGCAGGAGTGTACTCTAGATTAGATACTGTCAGAAAGTGTGCAAAATTCGATGATCTTAATAAATCTTATCTATAGGAAAGCAGACTAGAATGAGAATAAAACTATAATTGTTTAAAAAAATTAGCAGTAATTTTAACCAAGAAAGAAGGATGTTTAGCATTTTGTAAGTAGTATAGTGACCTGTTTTGTCTGTGCTTAGACAAAATCATGAAGTGGCTTTGTTTTGTCTCACCTTACCTGGGTCTTAGGCTAACTTTATCTAAGGCAACATGGAGTTGTGGTTTTCTCCTCCTAAAATGAAGGGGCTAAATTGCCAACATTCAAATAGAGGCTTTAAAATGTAACAGTTCTCTGATTTTGGTAGGCAGTTTCAGAGGCACAGAGATGAATAATAATATTTATCCTATAGAATTGTGGTGAAAATGTGCTTCCCTGGATAAAGCTCATAAAACAGGCCTTGGCACATAGTAAGTTCTATGTTTAGTGATTCCTCATTTTGTGTCCAATTTCTCTACCACACAGGTATGTAGCAAACTCTGGGTCATAAGGTTTTAGTGTTCAATGTATTGGCGAAAATGCTGCACAAAGCACATCAAGTATCTTAGAACAGCTACAATAGCTCTTGCATTTTTACTCTTCTTGTCTTTCTTCCACAAAGGGAAATTAGATTGCATGGCAAAATATGGCCTATGTACAACTTATAAAATAACTTTATTCATAGGAATAAAATAATGAGTTTGTGTTTTCACTCTGCAATATCTAAACAAGAGAGAAGTGGAAATAACTGGGCAGAAGCTAACCTCTTACGTTTTGCCTTCCTTTGATACTGGATGTGACTAAACTAGGTCTTAAATGCATAGAAACCTTCCCCTAATGTAGAGAACCCATTAATATCCTTCAAACTCAATGAGAATGTAAACTGACTTTGAAAGAAGGCTGTTGGAATGCAGATGTCACTACCACTAAGTCTAATCAACAAACAAATCTAAGCAAATGAAAATCCCATTGAATTACAATTAGAGTGGGGTCAACCTTTGAGAGTCCTGCTTAAGGCTTCTTACCTTTTTCTCTTCCTCTAAAAGCTTAGAGGAGTAGTTCTAAACCTAGGGCAATTTTGCCCCCAGGGGACATTTGACAATGTCTGGAGACCTGTTTAGCTGTCATATCTGGGAAGGGATGCTACTAGCATCTAGTAGGTAGAGACAAGGGATGTGGCTAAACCTCCCAGGATATACAACACAGCAGCCCACAACAAAGAATTGCCTAGGTGTACTGCTGATAGTGGTGCAGTGGAGAAACTGGTTTAGAACATTGTCAGGCTATATTTCTTAATATGCAAAAGCTTCAACTGTTTTCTCTTTCTTGTATGCAAATCATGTCTCACCTGCAAGCATTATCGGCACACCATCAGAAGAGCTCTTTCAATTCTGCTAACCTCAGTCAAACAGAACTCTTCCTGCAAGATCTGTACATAAGTAGAGCCCACTGGGTGATGGCGTGTTGTCTTTCCCTTATATTAGAAAAAGGCAAATTCTATCCAGCAGCCTGTCATTGAAATTTGGTTTCTTTATCCAAATGTATACTCAATTGAGTATGAAGGAAAGCTCCATCTGACTGGCTTCATTAATTAAGATACAAATCATGTGGCTCCACATACCACATGCCCTGAGGAAACAGATCTATAATGCTGTGCTTCATGCATGAAGTAAGGCAGGGTCTGCATCTGGAAAATATTAGGTTCAGACTCTGAATTAATATCCAGATTCTGTTAGATGGAGAGGCTTCTATGTGGGTAGGAAAAAATATTATTACAGCTATTTAAGAAATGCTCAGTAGTGTGGAAAGTCATAATGAAAGCTTATTTTTAGGATTAATACCTGGATGTGTGTGATTCAACAGGTACACACAATGATGCTAGTATAAAAAGAGAGGAAAGACAGTGGTTTCAACCATTCTAGAAGGAATCCAGTGGAAAAGGTTTTATTCAATTTGTTACTAAAACTGGGAGAAGGCATATAAGAAGCTTCACTACTTAGAACAGCAATAAGCACAGGAATTGAGAATAACCCATAATAAGCACACTTGTCTAATCAGAGACCACAATAAACAGTTGACAGACTGGAGCTGGTACAGACCACACCTTGACCATCCTGCTCTAGACCAGTGCTTCTCAAACTTTGGTGCACATGAGAATCACCTGGAGGCCTAGACTTTTGATTCAGTAGGCCAGAACAGGACCCAATATTTTATTTCTCTAACAAATGCCAGGTGACAAGTGATGGTCCAGAAAACTCCTAAAATACCTTTTAGTAATAGCAATGCTATAATCATACTTCATACCTTTGCTACTAGTATGACCACAGTCATATCCAAGACATTAACTCCAGTGATTGATTCCATGTTGGGAAATTGGTCACTGGAAGATTAACAAACAGAGAATAAGGGGTTTTGTAAAAGATGTTTAGACTCAAAATCCCAATAGGTGTCCTTTTTCCTTTTCCTTGGAAAGGAAACTCCATAATCATCACTTTTTTTTCCTTTCAAGAAGAATATCATGAAATGGTGTATGTTCTCTTTTATCATTTCACATTTTTTTCCATATTCTGCCACCTGTTTGCACAAGGTGTTTAAAGAAGATTTCATAGATCAGTAATTAAGGCAACAACTGCTCCCTTAGCAAGCATGATGTTGAAAAGGTTGTAACTGCTTCCCCAGGGAAGCCAAAGGTGTGTTTGTTTTTTATGTTAAAGATTGAGGAGTTTGGATGAGTCTTTAACAGACTTGCATGGATAAAGATTTGGGCTTTATTGTAAAACATTATGAATAAATAAATGTCATGGTACTTTGTAACTGCCTATATCATGAGGATATAGAGCTGCTGCTTGACAGGAACATAAAGACCTGAAGTATTTTTAAGGTGTTTTCTTCTAAGCATGTTCCATTTTTCTAGGTATTATGACAGACTGTTATGTTAGGGCTTGCAATATGGAATTCTCTTTTGCAAAATATGAAGCAATTTGTAGAAGGAGTCCTGCAAATGAAACCCCTGTCTTTTTGGTGTCTCCCTCCAATTGTTACTTTCATCTCAGACCATTTCCTATTTTCTCTCCTACATTTCTTCCTACCGAATCACATTTTCCTGTCTCTAACTTTATTTCTCTTTTCTTTCTTTTTTTTACTTTTTTTGAGATGGGGTTTCACCATGTTGGCCAGGCTGGTCTTGAACTCCTGACCTCTTGATCCATCCATATCAGCCTCCCAGAATGCTGGGATTACAGGCATGAGCCACTGCACCCGGCTGTAATTTTCTGTTCTTCTTAATTTTCTTTTTCCCTTACCCTTAGTCTCATCTCTTCAGACTATCTCATTTTGTTCGTTTATTCATATACTCAGTGTAAATGTATTGCATACTTACTATGAGCAATCCACAAAGTCCAATAGACTCTGCCCTTGAAACTCACAGTCCAGGGAACAACAAGAAAAGAATCTGCCTATCAGTGTATGTACATATCATGATACGGGCCATAGAAGTGCTATGGAAAAACACCGAGGGACCCTGTGGTAGAGATCTTCAATATCGCATCCATATTTCCATGGCACTTATTGTTTCTATATACTCTGATGGGCTTCCTACCGCAAGTTTCACTCTCATAGTTGGGGGCTGGGAATAAATAGCTTAGTTTCCTTGTCCCTTGGAGGTAATGTTTCATACTGGCTCCCAGTGGGATTGAGCTCCAGTTGCCCACAGTGAAACTGACTTACCAATGCACCCTGAATTTATGTCTTTCCTTGCTTTGCCTCACTTTCCCATGCCTCTACTGGTGCTTACTGAGATCACGTCCCAAATAAAGTAATAAAACTCACATTTCTGCCTCAGGGTATTCTAGAAAAAACCAACGAAGACAAGCATGAAGCCAATACCTGGGCTAGGGAACTAAGCAGGTACCAGGCAAGGAAAGACTGCACCATGCTAAAAAGGTTGAACTTCCTCCTGAAGGTGATGAGGTGACAATAAGGGTATTTAAACAGGGAAATAGCATGGTCAGATATGCATTATGGAAAGAGCAATCTAGCACTCTGGAGAAGCATTCTGGACCATGTTTTGAACAGTGCAGGACTAAGGCAGAAAAAGAATAGAAGGTTCTTGTAATCAAAACCAGGGGTGGTAAGGGCCTGAAAAGTATTAAGAAATTATATGGCCTTTAAAAAAAATAGGAAAGCAAAGTCAACAGGACATGTACTAATTAACTATATGAAATGCAAAGATGAAGAAATCTAAGATTACTTCCAGGAGTATGGCTTTATCAGAGACGAATTGTAGTGTTACAAGATTGGGTTGGTGACGGGGGAGGAGGGGGGCAAAGATTAAGTTCAGTGCGGGATAGGTAAAATGTGAGAGACAGAGGTAGCTATGTCCATGAGGCAGTCCGGCGCTCAGGAGAGAGGACTGTGTTGGACAGACATGCTGAGAAGTCATTAGGATATAGATAGAGGTTAAAGTTATGTAAGTGGATGACATTACCCAGCAGGTGTGTACAGAGTGAGAAGAGAAGTGGAGGGGAAAGATTACAAAGGAGCAGGAAGGGAAGATGAAGAGGAAAGGGAAGGGGAAAGAGAAGGGCAGGGCAGGGCAGGGGAGGGACGGTTAGGCAGGGCAGGGCAGGGCAGGGCAAGGCAAGATAAGGCAGAGGGCTGAGGATAAAGCATTGTGAGCACCAGCATATCAGAGACAGGCAGGGGAACAGGAGCCTATGACAGAGACAGAGAAAGTCAGAGGGGTGTGTAATCATTCAGAGGCTAGAAGAAGAAACATCCAGGAAGAAAGTTCATAGTATCTAAAGATGTAGAGTTCACATAAAATAAAAGCTAATAAGCAGCCATGGATTAGTCAAAGAAGGACACTGGTAGCCT
Source organism: Callithrix jacchus (assembly GCF_049354715.1). NCBI lineage: Eukaryota > Metazoa > Chordata > Mammalia > Primates > Cebidae > Callithrix > Callithrix jacchus. Next base: position 14,948,080 of record NC_133524.1, read on the forward strand.
CAACTACAGCAGGCTCCATGGAGAGATGGAGGCAGACACAAGATTTTAGGGAGTATAGTAGTGAAGGGGACAGTGAGGAAGTGAGGACATCAAGTGTAGACATTTTATTTTTTATTGTACTTTAAGATCTGGGGTATATGTGCAGAACATGCAGGTTACATAGGTATACACGTGCCATGTGGTTTGCTGCATCTATCACCCTATCATCTACATTAGGTATTTCTCCTAATGCTATCCATCCTCCAGCCCCCCCACCCCCCAACAGGCCCCAGTGTGTAATGTTCCCCTCCCTGTGTCCCTGTGTTCTCATTGTTCAACTCCCACTTATGAGTGAGAACATGTGGTATTTGGTTTTATGTTCTTGTGTCAGTTTTCTGAGAATGATGGTTTCCAGCTTCATCCATGTCCCTGCAAAGGACAGGAACTCATTCTTTTTTATTGCTGCATAGTATTCCATGGTGTATATATGCTACATTTTCTTTATCCAGTCTATCATTGATGGACATTTGGGTTGGTTCCAAGTCTTTGCTATTGTGAACAGTGCTGCAGTAAACATATGTGTGCATTTGTCTTTATAGTAAAATGATTTATAGTCCTTTGTGTATATACTTGGTAATGGGATTGCTGGGTGAAATGTATTTCTAGTTCTGGATCCTTGAGGAATCTCCAGACTGTCTTCCACAATGGTTGAACTAATTTACACTCCCACCAATAGTGTAAAAGCATTCCTATTTCTCCACATCCTCTCCAGCATCTGTGTCTCCTGACTTTTTAATGATTGCCGTTCTAACTGGCACGAGATGGTATCTCAATGTGGTTTTAATTTGTACTTCTCTAATGACCAGTGGATGAGTTTTTCTTCCTATGCTTGTTGACTGCATAAATGACTTCTGAGAAGTGTCTGTTTAAATCTTTTGCCCACTTTTTGATAGGGTTGCTTTTTTCCTGTCAATTTGTTCAAGTTCTTTGTAGATGAGTGTAGCCATTTTAACCAAGACAGAGAGAAGTGGCTGAGGAGGCACATAGGCCATGGATTTTTGTTTATTGTTGTTGTTGTTGTTTTATATATAACATCACTTTACTCTAAAATTTACATGGAAAGACAAATGAGTCAAAGGATGAAGTAGGAGGAATGAGTCTACCCAATTTGACTTACACAGTGACAGTTCAAGACAGTGGGATTAACAGAGGAACATATATATAGATCACATACAGCCTAATCCAACCGAATGGGGAACTTAGACTCACAAATATGCTCAACTGATTTTTGAGAAAGGTGTGAAAGCAATTCAATGGAGAAAAAATAGGCGCTAGAACACTTGAACATACTATCCACCCCACAAAAAGGAATCTCAAGTTAAATCTCACACTTTACATAAAAATTAATTGAAAATGCATTACAGACTTAAATGTAATATGTAGACCAGATGCTGTTTCTCATGCCTGTAACCCTAGCAATTTAGGAGGCCAAGGCCAAAGGACTGCTTGAGGCCAGAGGTTCAGGACCAGGCTAGTTTTAAAAATTTTTTGTATTGTTGTTTTTTTTTAATGAGTGACTTGAGTATATTTCAATTCTAATGAGAGAGTTGTTTATAGAGAGAATAATATTACTTACAGGAGTTTTGCGGAAGGGTGGGATAGCATGCTTAGTTGGAGACACTAGTCATACTCAGTAGAAGGGATTCCTTCTGATAACTGGGAGAAGAAAGAAATAAGAATAAGGACATGGCATGTTTGTGGGTGGGTGGGTAGGCAGGATGTTGAAGGAATCCCCACATGATGGCATCTGATTGTTTTCTGTGACAAAGGAAACACATTCATTTTCAGAGTGTAAAGAGAGAAGTGACAGAGTAGGAGGTGTGAAAACAGTGGGAAAAGTTTCAAATGTTTGTGAATTGTGAAATGCATCACCAGGATCCCACAGAAGTTTTCTCAAGAAGCCTTAGGGTCCAGTAGAGGTAGAGGAAACAGTATATGTAGGGGCATCAATGTGCTGGGTTGGGTGAGGTTCTCTAGAGGGGCTCGGCAGCCTAGAATAACAAGATGGTAGGTTCCAGAATTGAACTGGTCAGGACTGACTGAAATAAAAGTGGGCAACCTCTGGTTCAAAACTGATTAAGAATTTTAAGATGGCAAGAGCAGAGCGTCTAAGCCTAGCACCACTCTGTGTATGGACCCTGCGTGTCTGCACAGGTTGCAAGCCCATGAAGTCAATCCTGGATCCAAGCTGAGGGTTTTGCCAGAAAGGATGGATGAATGGACAAAAATATGGATCATGTGATGGTCCAAGCGGGGTAGAGAAATGGGGATATTGTAAAGAAGAGATAAGAATGAAAGGAGAATATTTTACACATAAGTGAAATAAATGTAAGCAATAAAATGTGGCAGTTAGCATCCCACTTATTTACTTCATTAGCAATAAAATAGTGTTTCATTTCAATGATTCTTTCTATTTCTATAGTTATCAAATTTAGTTGAAGTTCTAGTTTTGCACATAGACCTTCAGGGAGTTTTGCTTTACAAATTTTTTGAAGAGAATTCAAAGTTTCAATGAGTAAGAAAACTGGTATCAACTAATCTCCTTTTTGTGTTGTTTTGTTTACTGGGGTAGACAGGCTCAGACAAATATTTCAATACAGAATGTTTTGTGCTACGGGAAAGGTTTAAGTGGATGATTTAAAGTTGTGACTGACGACAAAGCTTCTTTTCCACTTGGTAGCACCAGGGAGTTGAGCCTCTGTCTGGGTCTTAACACAGGAGTAGAAATTTGCCAGGTCAAATGGAGAATTAAGAGGATATCCAGGCTGAGGAAACAGTTATGCAGAGATTCAGATGTAAGAAAAAAACATGTTGCTTTCAATACATCTTAAAGAGTTGGGTCTGGAAAGTGCTAAAACATAGGGCCTAAGAGGAAGGAAAACTTCAGTTGCTCTTGAAGTGAGAGCCACCACAAGGCTTTATAAATGCTACAGTCACATTGGAACTGTGGAAATATCACTCTGTATCGAAAGGATCAGATTTGAATAAGGCACAAGATCAGGAAAATGCTGCTTCAGCATTTCAATTTAAGAACACTCTTTTTTTTATTTTTAATTGGAATGTGCTAGTTCACCAGTTTGTCTTCTTTTTTATTTACTTTATTTATTTTACTTTAGGTGCATACAATATCTGGCATTTCCCCCCGTGTTATCCCTCCCACCCTCCCCATCCCCGCTGTCTCTCCACTACCCCCACAACTGTCCCCAGTGGGCGATGCTCCTCTCCCTGAGTCCACGTGTTCTTGTTGTTCAACACCGATGTATGAGTGAGAACATATGGTGTTTGGCTTTCTGTTCTTGTGTAAGTATGCTGAGAATGATGGTTTCCAGATTCATACAAGTCCCTACAAAGGACACGAACTCATCATTTTTTATGGCTGCGTAGTATTCCATGGTGTATATGTACGACATTTTGTTTGTCCAGTCTATCATTGATGGGCATTTGGGTTGGTTCCAGGTCTTTGCTATTGTACATAGGGCTGCAATGAACATACGTGTGCATGTCTCTTTATAGTAGAATAATTTATAGTTCTTTGGGTATCTACCCAGTAGTGGGATTGCTGGGTCCAATGGAATTCTATTACTAGATACTTGAGAAATCACCACACTGTCTTCCACAATGGTTGAATTTACACTCCCACCAACTGTGTAAGAGTGTTCCTATTTCTCCACATCCTCTCCAGCATCTGTTGTCTCCAGATTTTTTAATGATCGCCATTCAAAGGGGCATGAGATGATATCTCAGTGTGGTTTTGATTTGCATTTCTCTAATGACCAGTGAATGATGAATATTTTTTCATATGTTTGTTGGCCTCATATATGTCCTCTTTTGACAAGTGTCTGTTCATATCCTTTGCCCACTTTTGAATGGGGTTGTTTGCTTTTTTCTTGTATATCTGTTTTAGTTCTTTGTAGATTCTGGATATTAGCCCTTTGTCAGATCAGTAGATTCAAAAATTTTTTCCCATTCTGTTGGTTGCCAATTCACTCTAATGATGGTTTAGTTTGCTGTACAGAAGCTCTGGAGTTCGATTAGATCTCATTTGTCTACCCTGGCTTTTATTGCCATTGCTTTTGGTGTTTTAGTCATGAAGTCTTTGCTATGCCTATTTCCTGGATGGTTTTACCTACGTTTTCTTCTACTGTTTTTACGGTGTTAATGTTTAAATCTTTGATCCATCTGGAGTTAATTTTAGTGTAAGGTGACAGGGGTCCAGTTTCTGCTTTCTGCACATTGCTAGCCAGTTTTCCCAACACCATTTATTAAACATGGAGTCCTTTCCCCATTGCTTGTTTTAATCAGGTTTATCAAAGATTGTATGGTTGTAGATATGTTGTGTTGCCTCCAATGCCTCTGTTCTGTTCCATTGGTCTATGTCTCTGTTTTGGTACCAGTACCATGCTGTTTTGATTACTGTAGCCTTGCAGTATAGTTTGAAGTCTGGCAGTGTGATGCCTCCGGCTTTGTTCTTTTTGCTTAGGATTGACTTGGCTATATGGGCTCTCTGTTGGTTCCATATGAAGTTTAAGGTGGTTTTTTCCAGTTCTGTGAAGAAGGTCATTGGTAGCTTGATGGAGATAGCATTGAATCTATAGATTACTTTGGGCAGTATGGCCATTTTCATGATACTGATTCTTCCTAACCCTGAACATGGAATGTTTCTCCATCTGTTTGTTTCCTCTCTTATTTCATTGAGCAGTAGTTTGTAGTTCTCCTTGAAGAAGTCCTTTACATCCTTTGTCAGTTATATTCCTAGGTATTTTATTCTCTTTGTAGCAATTGTGAATGGGAGTTTGCTATTGATTTGGCTGTTTGTCTGTTATTGGTGTATAGCAATGCTTGTGATTTTTGCACATTGATTTTGTATCCTGAGACTTTGTTGAAGTTCCTTATCAGTTTGAGAAAATTTTGGGCTGAGATAATGGGGTCTTGTAGATATAGAATCATGTCATCTGCAAATAGAAACAATTTGACATCCTCCTTTCCTAATTGAATACCCTTTATTTCTTTTTCTTGCCTGATTGCTCTGGCTAGAACTTCCAATGCTATATTGAATAGGAGTGGTGAGAGAGGGCATTCTTGTCTACTGCCTGATTTCAAAGGCAATTCTTCCAGCGTCTGCCTGTTCAGTATGATATTGGCTGTAGGTTTGTCATATGTAGTGTTTATCATTTTATGATAGGTTCCATCAATACCTAATTTATTGAGAGTTTTTAGCATGAAGGGCTGTTGAATTTTATCGAAGGCCTTCTCTGCATCTATTGAGATAATCATGTGGTTTTTGTCTTTGGTTTCATTTATGTGTTGGTTTACATTTATGGATTTGCATATGTTGAACCAGCCTTGCATCCCTGGGATGATACATACTTGATTGTGATGGATAAGCTTCTTGATGTGCTGTTGCAATCTGTTTGCCAGTATTTTATTGAAGATTTTTGCATCCATGTTCATCATGGATATTGGCCTGAAGGTTTCCTTTTTAGTTGAGTCTCTGCCTGGTTTTGGTATCAGGATGATATTGGTCTCATAAAATGAGTTATGGAGGATTCCCTCCTTTTGTATTGTTTTCTACAGTTTCAGAAGGAATGGAACCAGCTGCTTCTTGTATGTCTGGTAGAATTCGGCTGTGAACCCGTCTGGACCTGGACTTTTTTTGGTTGGTAGGCTATTGATTGCTGCCTCAACTTCAGCCGTTGTTATTGGTCTATTCAGAGTTTTAACTTCCTCCTGGTTTAGTCTTGGTAGAGTACAAGTGTCCAGGAATTTATACATTTCTTCCTGGTTTACTGGTTTATGTGAGAGAGCTTTTGTAGTAATCTCTGATGGTAGTTTGTGTTTCTGTGGTATCAGTAGTGATATCCCCTTTATCCTTTTTTATTGCATCTATTTGATTCTTCTCCCTTTTCTTTTTTTATTAATCTGGCTAGTGGTCTATTTTGTTGATCTTTTCAAAAAACCAGCTCCTGGATTTATTGATTCTTTTGAAGGGTTTTTTTGTGTCTCTATCTCCTTCAGTTCTGCTCTGACCTTAGTTATTTCTTGTGTTGTGCTAGCTTTTGAGTTTTTTTTATCTTCCTCCTCTCGCTCTTTCAATTTTGATGATAGGGTTTCATTTTTAGATCTTTCCTTGCTCCTCATGTGGGCATTTATTGCTATAAATTTCCCTCTCAACACTGCTTTAAAGGTGTCCCAGAGATTCTGGTAAGTTGTGTCTTCATTCTGGTTGGTTTTGAAGAACATCTTTATTTCTGCCTTCATTTCATTGTTTATCCAGTTGACACTCAGAAGCAAGTTGTTCAGTTTCCAAGTGGTTGTGCAGGTTTGAGTGTGTTTCTTGATCCTGAGTTCTAGTCTGATTCTACTGTGGTCTGATAGACTGTTATGATTTCTGTTCTTTTGCATTTGCTGAGGAGTGATTTGCTTCCAATGACGTGGTCAATTTTAGAATAAGTACAACGTGGTGCTGAGAAAAATGTATATTCTGTGGATTTGGGGTGGAGCATTCTGTATATGTCTATTAGGTTAACTTGGTCCAGCTCTGCATTTAGGTCCTGGATATCCTTGTGAATTTTCTGTCTCGTTGATCTGTCTAATATTGACAGTGGAGTGTTGAAGTCTCCCATTATTATTGCGTGGGAGTCTAAATCTCATTTTAAGTGGTTAAGAACTTGCTTTATGTCTCTGGGTGCCCTGTGTTGGTATGTATATATTTAGGATAGTTAGCTCTTCTTGTTGGATTGATCCTTTTACCATTATGTAGTGTCCTTCTTTGTCTCTTTTGATCTTTGTTCGTTTGAAGTCCATTATTTTCAGAGACTAGAATTGCAACTCCGGCTTTTTTTCTCCATTTGCGTGGTAAATCTTCTTCCATCCCTTTATTTTGAGTCTAAGTGTGTCTTTGTAAGTGAGATAGGTTTCCTGAATACAGCACACCGATGAGTTCTGACTTTTTATCCAGTTTGCCAGTCTGTGTCTTTTGATTGCGGCATTTAGGCCATTTACATTCAAGGTTAATATTGTTATGTGTGAATTTGATCCTGGCCATTTTGTTACTGGCTGGTTTTCTCTCCCATTAGTTGACTCATTTTCTTCATTGTATTTTTGGTCTTTGCTAACTGGTTTGCTTTTGCAATGACTGGTACTTGTTCCTTTCTGTGCTTAGTGTTTCTTTCAGGAGCTCTTTTAGGACAGGTCTGGTGGTGACAAAATCTCTCAGTAATTGCTTGTCCATAAAGGATTTTGTTTCTCCTTCACATATGAAACTTAATTTGGCTGGATATGAGATTCTGGGTTGAAAGTTCTTTTCTTTAAGGATGTTGAATATTGGCCCCTACTCTATTCTGGCTTGTAGGGTTTCTGTGGAGAGATCTGCTGTGAGTTTGATTGGCTTCCCTCTGTGGGTGACCTGACCTTTCTCTCTGGCTGCCCTTAGCATTATTTCCTTCATTTCAACCATGATGAATCTGACAATTATGTGCCTTGGGGTTGCTCTTCTTGAGGAATATCTTTGTGGAGTTCTCTGTATTTCTTGAATTTGAAATTTGGACTGCCTTGCTAGGCTTGGAAAGTTCTGCTGGATAATATCCTGCAGTGTGTTTTCCAGCTTGGATTCATTCTCCTCATCATATTCAGGTACACCGATCAAGTGTCGATCGGGTCTTTTCACATAATCCCATATTTCTTGGAGGTTTTGTTCATTTCTTTTCACTCTTTTTTCTCTTGTCTTGCCTTCTCCTTTTATTTCATTGAGTTGATCTACAATCACTGATATCCTTTCTTCTGCTTGATAGATTCGGCTATTAAATCTTGTGTTTGCTTCATGTAGTTCTTGTGCTGTGTTTTTCAACTCCATCAAGTCATTTATGTTCTTCTCTAAGCTGGTTATTCTAGTTAGGATTTTGTCTAACCTTTTTTCAAGATTTTTGGTTTCTTTGCACTGAGTTAGGATGTGTTCCTTTAGCTCAGTTAAGTTTGTTATTATCCAGCTTCTGAAGCCTTTTTCTGTCAATTTGTCGCACTCCTTGGTCAAGTTGTGATCCTGTGTTGTTGAGGAATTGTGATCCCTTAAAGGAGAAGAGGTGTTCTGGTCTTTTATGGTTTCATCTTTTTCGTGCTGTTTTTTTCCCATCTTTGTGGATTTACCTGGCTGTGGTGTAAGGGAGCTGCTTGATGAAGTCCCTTGTCTGACTGTGGAGCTGCTACTGGGTTTCTAGGGACTCCTTCAGGTTAGTAGGTAAGCAGACTCTTAATTGTATAATTAGTCTACACTTACCTGAAGTCCCTCCCTAGAAGCTTAGATCATTATTACTATTTTAGTTTGCCTTTTTGTAATTTTGCTATAAGTAGCTTTCCAAATCTGGAACATACATTATAAACTTAGCAAAGCTTGCCTTAAGTGTGAATATAAAAGTGGCTTTCTGGTTTGAATTATTTGCAGTAACAAGGGTGTCTTATCATTGCTGTAACAAATCACAAACCTTATGGCCTAAAGCAGGAAAAAACATATTATCTACAGTTCTGATGGTCAGAAGTCCGAAATGGGTCTCACTAGGTTAAAGTCAAGGTATTGGCAGGGCTGCATTGCTTCTGGAAGGTTGTCACGGGGGTTCGAGGGATTGGGGGCCATATCAAAGAAGATATGACCACACAGGCAGTAATATGCAACCAAGTTTATTGAGTGGCACTTGGACAGAGTTGCATGAAGAGGTGGCCCCTCACAGCATGATAGGATCCATAGGCTTAGGGAGAGAGGCCATTATACTATACAGAGAGGAGAGGACAAGGGGACTTCCAGTGGGGAGATGAATCTGAGGGGGCTCACCTATCTAAGTGATGTTGCTCAGTTGCACAGTGGTGGAGCCTCTGGGTCAGAGAGTTTCAAAGAGCAGCAATACCATGGGGCCTTATAAGTGCAAGGCTCTATCTTATCAGTGGTCACCAGATGCTAGGCATGGTTTCATGGGCTATGGAAAACAGGTTCTAGATGGCTAAAAATCTGCTCATTTATTTTTAAAATAACGGAATGTGTATTGAGTTTGGTGACAGCAGGCTTTTGAGATAACAGGTCTCAACCGGTAGTGGGGAAATAAACAACAAAGGGGACAATAGATAGAGGCCATCTTTGGCTCATTTGTATAACAGTGTTTTAGGGGGGAATCTGATTTCTTGACTTTTCCAACTTCAAGAAGCTAATTAAATTCCTTGGATCATAGTTCCCTTTCTCTAATTAACCTTTCTTCCATTGCTATGTCTACCTCTGACCACAGCTGAGAAAGAGTCTCCATTTCTAAGAGTCATGTGATTAAATTGAGATCACTTGGATAATCTAGGGCCCTCTCCCCATCCCTAGTTTCTTAATCACATCTGCAAAGCCCCTCTGCTTTTAAAGGTAACATATTCACAGGTTCCAAGGAGTAGGACACAGACATCTTTCGTAGGCATTATCCTGCCTACCACAAATAGCACTTGTTTCTACTGTGAGTCTGAGTGTCTGTTGGGCACTGTAGCATGCTCTGTACACACTCAGGGAAGGCCAGAAGTGCCAGGGGCTGAATGTTATAGGATTGGCCCTCAACCCGTGAGAACTAGGGTTGGTGGCTAAATACCAAGCTTCTTCAATCCTTGGTAGGTCAAGTCTCAGTCTCTCAGAAGTTTGAGCCCTCTTTGGCAACAGTGGTCACTTTCTGATTATTCACACATCCTTTATTAACTTTTCTCCTCTCCCTGTACTACTTCCCCACTCCCTCACCATACTTCTATTGTTGCCTCCCAAGTAAACCTCTTGCATGCAATCCCTCATCTCAGGGTTGCTTTGGAGAGAAAACAAACTGAGGTGCAATGCCTCCTGGGCCAAGGACCTGATGAGAATCACAACCCACTGAGCCCCCTCAATAGTGAGCTATTGCCTCCACTAAACACCAAGCAGATTCTGGAGGACTTTTATGCCTAAAGTGTGGAAACAGAGGGAATCTAGGAGCAGCAAGTGGCATCCCTGAGAGCCAAACAATGGTTTATCCAAATGACAGATAAATAACTACATTCTCTTTATTGTACCTTACAGTGAGATTGCTAAAATATTTCTGTGCTGCTGAGTTCCTAAAATAGGTTTCATAATACAATTCTATTGCTTTATGTCCCTGAAATCAAACCTGTGCCTCCAGCTCTAGTAATGTTTTATAAAGGCTATGATGGTAGATATCTTGAACCTTCTTCTTTCACTGTCTAGCTCTTAATTGTTGTAAGATTCTTGATGGAAACTTGAGCTGTAGTTATTTCAGCATGACTGGACTCTCATAAAAAGATCTAGCTAAATGACAGAGAAGCCTGGTGCTTCTTTGGCATTATATCAGAGAGATGTGGGTTTGCCTAATCATAGTAGTAATTTGTCTCTATCACTGTTATTCTTGTTTGTAACAAGCTCATTTGGGGACAGTATACTTAAGTGGAGTTATTTCCCACCTGATTGATGAGGCAGCATCAGGTGCAAGTATAACCGTTTATAAAATAAGTGACCCTGGCTCTGTGCAGGCGTGGGTAAAAGGAAACAACCCCTGTCTTCTTAGTTTTCACTCTAAGCTGCTAGACAATCCTAGAATTAATTTCTTCAACAAAAATTTTTTGAATGCTTGCCTTGTACAGAGTTTTGTTTTAGATAAGGGGTAGATAAAAACTGCTTGAAACCTGTTTTCACAAAATTTTAGAGGTCAATATCAGAAAATAAGGTAAAATTTTCTAAGATGAGGTAGAGAATTTTAAGAACCACAAGAGTTATAGTTGGAGCTGTGGCAATTCCCAGGAAGGAAGAATACAGTGTACTTCCAGCTCCTTAGGAGGGGGGAGATTCTCAAGAAGGAAGCAGCATTTCTAAAGTTCATTTTATCTTAGAATGTTAACTGTAAATTATTCTAAACTCATCTTGTTATTGTCAGTAAGGGAAATAGAGATTAATTAAATAGGTAATGAAAACTATATTCTTTAAGGTAGCATTCAATGCTCATTAGAAAGTGGCCTTATCCTGCCTTGCTGATATACATTTATATCAGATGAACCTGGAGAGCTTCCCACTCCAAGACCTTCAAGACAAAAGTGAGAGTCAGTGACAAGGAAGCCTTGTTTGATCTAAGGCAGTGGTTCTCAACCAGGAGCTATTTTTCTCCACCCCAGGGGACATTTGGCAATGTATGGAGGCATTTTTAGTGCTCACAACTTGGGATTGGGGACTGTGTGTGTTGCCGAACTGTAATGTGTAGAGGCCAGGGATGCTCCTAAACATCCTACAGTGCACAGGATGGTGCCCACAGCAAAGAATCATCTGACCCGGATATGTATAGTGCGAAGGTTGAAAAACCCTAATCTAAGGGACAGAGGCATGCTGTGCACACAGAGGGCTGAGGTTTAGCTTATGAATAAAAGATGTCACTCCTGTCAGGAGTAATTGATTAGAGCTAGTATAACCCAAATGACAAAATAGTCAAAAAAGAACCTTTCATTAAGAATTTCCTCTTTTGTAAGTGAGCCCTTTTACTCTACCTAAAGTTTTTTTAATTTATACCATATAGCAAATAAGGGATCCAAAATATGGTTCTTTGCACTGGTAATGAAGAGGGGCATGAATTTTGTTGGGTGTATGATTTAATTGCTTTTCAGGATATTGACATGGGTGTAAAAACATCAAAAGGTTAAGTTATTAAATGTCCCCACTTCATTTCACTCTACCTGCTGCTGCTGGGATTTGTTCGAGAGAAACAGAAGTCATGCTAGAAATAAGCTCTGGTATTTTCTAGAAACAAGGTCACCCGTTCTGGTTACACACTAGAGACATCTGGGAGCTTTTAAAAATCTAAATGCCCAGAACCCTACCTCAGACCGTTACATCAGAATATTTAGGTGTAGAGCCCAGGCATCTTGGTTTTTTTAAGGCTTCCCAGGTGGTTGCAATGCAAAGCCAAATTTGAGATCCTTGCTTCTTTAAATGTCATCTGTTAACCAGCAGCCTCAGAATTACCTAGCACTTGTTAGAAATGCAGCCTCTCAGGCCCTACCCCAGATCTGTGGAAACAGAACATGCTTTACAAAAGGATTATCAGGAGATTCACAGTCACATAAAAGCTTGAGAAGTGCTGCTCTGAAATATATTAAAGAGAGTCCACTTTAAAAATGTATCCAGATTGCAATATGCACAGTCTAAAAGAAGGCATACTATTAAGACATGGAAATGCTCCAAGGCTTTAAATAAAATTATTTTCACTTAGGTAGAAATATTAAGTTTATTACTATGTCTTGAATGCTGTGCTTGGAGATCTGCTGCTCTCTTCAGAGCTGCCAGACAGGGACATTTAAGTCCACTGAAGCTGTAAACAACCACCCCTTTTACCAGGTGCTCTGTCCCAGGAAGGTGGGGGCTTTATTTATAAGTCCCTGATGGGCTACTGCCTTTTTTCAGAGATGCCCTGCCCAGTGAGGATGGAGTCTAGTGACACAGTCTGCCTGAAGAGGCCTCACTGTTCCCAGTGACTTTGTTTACACAGGCAAGGTTAAAACTGCCTACTTGAGCCTCAGCAATGGTGGCCACCCCTCCCACCACCAAGTTCGAACGTCCCAGGTCAAGCTCAGACTGCTGTGCTGGCTGAGAGAATTTCAAGCAAGTGGATCTTAGCTTGCCAGTCTTCATGGGGGTGGGACCCACTGAGCCAGATCACTTGGCTACAATGCAGCCTTCTTTCCAGGGCAGTAAACAGTTCTGTCTCTCTGGCATTCCAGGCAACACTGGGCTATGAAAAACTGCTGTGGCAACCTCAGTGTCTTCCCAAACAGCCACCCAGTTTTTGTGCTGGAAACCCAGGGCCCTGGTATTGTAGACACAGGAGGGAATCTCCTAGTCTTTGGGTTGTGAAGACCATGGGAAAAATGCAGTATCTGGGCCAAGGTGCAGGGGACAGTCCCTATTGTCTTCCCTTGGCTAGGGGAGGGAGTTTCCCAGCCCCTTGTACTTCCCAGGTGAGGCGATGCCCCACCCTGCTTTGGCTCACTCTCCTTGGGCTCCACCCACTTTCCAACCAATCCCAGTGAGATGAACCATGTACCTCAGTTAGAAATGCGGAGATCTCCCAACTTCTGTGTTGATCTCGCTGTGAGCTGTGCACCAGAGCTGTTCCTATTCAGCCATCTTCTCCAGCTTTTTAAAAAAAGTATAATTGACAATTAGAAGTCATATATATTTAAGGTATACAACTTGTTGATTTGATATATGTATACACTGTGAAATAATCACCATGATCAAACTAATTACCATGTGCATCATCTCACACAGTTACCAGTTGCTTTCTGTTTTTCCTTCCTTTCTACCTTCTTTCCTATCCTCTCTCTTTCACGAGAACACTAAAGATCTACCCCCTTAGCAAATTTCAACTATACAGTATAGTTAACTATAGTCACATTGTTGTACATTAGATCTGCAGAGCTTAGTCATCTGGCATAACTGAAACTTTGTATCCCTTGATCAATATCTTCCCCTCTCCCTATCCCTTGGCAACCATCATTCTACTCTCTGCTTCTGTGAGTTTGGTTATTTTAGATTCCATATATACATGAGAATCTGTAGTATTTCACAGCAAAAATGTTTTGAAAGCCAGTGCTCTCAGCATGGATCAGGCCAGGTAACAAATTCACCTGAGCATCTCAGGCTTAAACCTTCTCAGCTACCCTCAAGAGGCAGTCACCGATACAGTAGCAGTGGTCATTTTGTTGCCATGATGACAGGGACAGGAGGTATATGTTGCACTAACTATATTGTACCTCAATAAAACTTGCTAAGCCCTCTCTGTTGTTTTACCAGCCCACATTCACACCTCACCTGAGTGTTATGGCGCCCATAGTCCAGTGGGTTCATCACTCCATGACCTGCCTTCAGAGTTCAAGCTGTGTCATCCTCAGCTGCACACAACATCTGCTCAATTATACAGCACACAGCTGGGAGAAAACAGACACCAACTCAGGAGTTAAGTCAATTTTCTATGAAAATATAACTTCTTAGAACCATATCATGTTTTCTTTGTGCCTCTAATTATAACTATTGTATAGACATCTTTGAAAAGGAAAGAGAGAGCTGGGCCCAGTGGTGCATACCTATAATCCTAGCTACTTGAGAGGCTGAGGTTGGAGGATCAGGTCAGCCCAGGAGTTCAAGGCTGCAGTGAGCTATGATCATGGCACTGCACTGCAGCCTGGACAACAGAGCAAGACCTTGTCTCTTAAAAAAAGAGAGGGGAAGGGCTACAGAATCCCCATCATGTGACAAATACTGTGTTACATACCTTCATGCACATTTTCTTAACTAGAAACTCAGTTGGTCAACAATTAGATCAAGAGATACTGGCATTATGTTCCCATAGTGACCAATCTCTGTCTTCTGTGTTTACTTCAATCAATCTACCCCCCTGGGCCTATAGATAAATTTACTCTCTGAAATCTTAAATCTGGTAACCATTATAATGAAGCAGAGAAAGGGGAACTCTCGAAAATGCACTGCAGAAACTCCACTAAACAAACTCTCATTTCATCCATAATTTTCCATTTTCTTTTTCCACTTTTTTTGGCAAGAGTTATGTATAAGAAGCTATAGCTGAAGTGTCAGTGAACAAACAAATGGTTGCTGGGAAAGCATAAGGGAGCTAGGGCACAAGTGATCTGCAAAACTAAATCATAAGCCAGAATAATGGAGCATAGCCTGTTTCTGGTTCATTCTGCTGCTTTAATCTGCAGTCCAATGCTCTACCTCTGAGCTATACCCCCTCCTTATTCTGCTGCCTTGAATGTCCTTGGGAGAAGCAATAGGAAAGGGCCTCCTGATGGTTTCCAGTGTTCACCTGCTTCAGTAACTGCTAATTTTAAAACAGAACCTACAGTCTAAATTAATTAAAGAAGAGCTAGCTTACCAACATCATTCAAATTCAGGAGATAAGTTTGGCCAGAGAAAGAAGGTTTATAGTTTTTCACCTGGAGAAACATTTGTTCTACAGCTGTGGAAAGCAATGATGTGATGGCCCACAGATGTCTTTTTCCTCAGGACATGCCTCACTGTCCCTCTGTTAGAAACCTCCTAACACTTCTCCAAGTCACACCTGGGTGATTTAATCATGAACCTAACTGTCTCTTCTAAGTTGGTAGGAAGACATCAATGGCCAGACCAAATATAGATCTGATCCTAGTGACTGAGTTCTCAGTTCTTGAGTTTACTGAGCCCCCTCCAGAAACAAACTCACCAGACATCCACTGAAAACAGCATTGACTTTCATCCTCTGAGCTACTTCCAGTAGAAATTGAGCAGTAACAGGGAAGAGGGGAACTACTTCCAGTGGTTATCTGGAAGGTTGATATTATTGCTTGAAGCCTCTAGGCTATCGAAACAATATAATAAAGATAGGCCTCTATGAACACTGTTTGTTGGCCTCTAAAAGGACATACATTCAGTGCCTATTCTTTTCATAATTAGGAGTTTTCTTGTTCTATATTTTATATATTCTATAGTAGGGTCATTTTCAAAATCATAACAGCAGCCAAGGGACTTGTGGCTTACTTAGAATCCTTAGAAATGATGAAATAAAATATTGTGTAAGTAAAAGATAATTGAAAGAGGAAAATATACCTGAACTGAACTGTGGTTATGGTTTATTATATTAGAGCAGAATTTCTCAAAACTATACTACAAAGCTACAGTAATCAAAACAGCATGGTACTGTTACCAAAACAGAGATATAGACCAATGGAACAGAACAGAGGTCTCGAAGGCAATGCCACACATCTACAACCATCTGATATTGGACAAACCTTACAAAAACAAGCAATGGGGAAAGGATTCCCTGTGTAATAAGTGGAGTTGGGAAAACTGGCTAGCAATGTGCAGAAAGCAGAAACTGGAACCCTTCCTGTCACCTTACACTAAAATTAACTCCAGATGGATTAAAGACTTAAACATAAGACCTAACACCATGAAAACACTAGAAGAAAACCTAGGCAAAACCATTCAGGAAATTCAGGCATAGGCAACTACTTCATGACTAAAACACCAAAAGCTTTGGTAACAAAAGCCAGAATAGAGAAATGGGATCTAATTAAACTACATAGTTTCTGTACAGCAAAAGAAACAATCATTAGAGTGAACCAGCAACCAACAGAATTGGAAAAAACTTTTGCAATCTACCCATCAAAGGGCTAATAACCAGAATCTACAAAGAACTAAAAGAAATTTACAAGAAAAAAACAAACCAATTCAAACGTGGGAGAAGGATATGAACAGACGCCTTTCAAAAGAAGACATATATGAGGCCAACAAACATGAAAAAATACTCATCATCACTGGTCATTAGAGAAATGCAAATCAAAACTACATTGAGATACCATCTCATGCCAGTTAGAATGGTGATCATTAAAAAATCTGGAGACAACAGATGCTGGAGAGGATGTGGAGAAATAGGAACACTTTTACACTGTTGGTGGGAGTGTAAACTAGTTCAACCATTGTGGAAGACAGTGTGGGGCTTCCTCGAGGACCTAGAAATAGAAATTCCATTTGACCCAGCAATCCCATTACTGGGTATATACCCAAAGTATTATAAATCATTCTATTATAAAGACACATGCACACATATGTGCATAGTGGCACTATTTACAATAGCAAAGACCTGGAACCAACCCAAATGCCCATCGACAATAGACTGGACAAGGAAAATGTGGCACATATACACCATGGAATACTATGTAGCCATAAAAAAAAACAATGAGTTCGCATCCTTTGTAGGGATATGGATGAATCTGGAAACCACCATTCTCAGCAAACTGACACAAGAACAGAAAATCAAACACTGCATGTTCTCACTCACAGGTGGGTGTTGAACAATGAGAACACATGGACACAGGGAGGGGAGCATCACACACTGGGATCTGTTGGGGGGTCCAAGGGAGGGACAGTGGAGGTATGGGGAGGTCGGGAAGGCATAACATGGGGAGAAATGCCAGATGTAGGTGATTGGGGGATGGATGCAGCAAACCGCATTTCCATGTGTGTACCTATGCAACAATCCTGCATGATCTGCACATGTACCCCAGAACCTAAAGTACAATTAAAAAAAAAAACTGGACTAGAATCTTCTGAGAGATTATAGAGGGCCAGAGCAGGATATAGCTTATCAAATACATCTTTCCTGAACTTAGGTCAGCACCTTCAATGTGGTTTTCCCTCTTAGAATTCTTAGCAATATTTATACAGAAAGACTCCATAAATAGAAGATATGTAAATTTTCACTTAGTCCCCTAACCCATTCAACATTTCCAACAAATGGTTGAATACTTGACTATTTCTAGCAATGGTGAATTCATTACATTCCAAGGTGGTATATTCCATGTTTAGTCACAGAGTGGTTGAAAGTTCATCCTGATATAGAGTTGAATTCTGTCTCCCTGTAATATCAAGCAATAATCTCTGATTAGTTTTTTGGAGCCATTAATACAGATAAGAGTGAACTCTTTTGAAAACACTTGTCATATCAGCCAGGATCATCTCTTCTCAAGGCCAGCTTTTGTTGTTCCTTCTATTCTTGTTCCTTCTATGCTTCCTCATGTGTTGTGCTTTCAGGAACATTCACCACCCTGGGAGGGTTCCCTTGCCCCTAACCTTACTCTCAATCTGTTTTATTTATATGTCATAATCCTACCCCATTTTCTATCCAAACACCCAGGGACAACATTCTATAAATTGGGATATCAATGAGATTCTCTCTTTCAAGAACGCAAACAGAGGTTCTGATATTCTAATTAGATGATAGTGAGGACTTGAGTTGAACAGTTTCCCATAGGGTTGAGTCTGGTGTGGCCTAACTGGAACGTGCATGATTATAGGAACCTGGTAAGAGAAGAGCTGAATTAGGAGAGAGTGTCATCCCTGAGAGATTGAGAATAACCTCCCTTCCTGACTTACTCATTGGAGCTCCTGGGCTAGGTAGCCTTGTATATACCATCATGCTAACATTTATTAAGTGTACACTATATACCAGGCACATAAGCTTTTACTGTACATTATTATTTCACTGAATCCTCTCAAAAAACCCTCTAAGGAAGGAGATATCATCTCTATTTTACAACAAAACAGACTGACGTGTGTAGTAAGTGACTTACCTAGTTCCCACAATGGTTAGTGGCAGAACCAAGATTTGAAACCAGAGTTTTGCTCCAGAGCTCAGGCTCTTCACCTTCACAGGGCATTTCTTTCTTATCCTTGGAAACTTATATTATCTTAAAATAATTTTCTTATAGTAATTCCTTAAAGACAGTCCCATGTATTTAAGCTACCATGACTGAGTTTCTGTCCTTTGTAACATATCTTCTACGATTAAGATGCCAGATGGTTAAAAGATACCAGCTAATGGCCAAATGGCAGAGGCAGTGCATTCTGTCAGGTTATTATAGAAAAAAAAAAATGCCATCTAGCTTTCCTTTAATTTCCTTGGTGTAACATTACCTTTTCCATAGTACCTGGTGGTCTGTGCATTCCTTTGCCATAGAAGATATCACATTATATTATAGTCACTTGTCTATATCAGGGTTTCCCAACCTTAGTACTGTTGACGTTTGAAGCTAGATAATTCATGCTTTGTGGTGGGGGCTGTCTTGTGCATTGCAGGATGTTCAGCAGTATCCTGGCCTATACCCACTAGATGCCAGTAAAATACCTTCTCTCAGTTGTGACAACCAAAAATGTCTCCAGATATTGTGAAATATCCCCTGGGGGCAAAAATGACCCCGGTTGAGAATCACTGGTCTATGTGTTCTAGATCCCCTCCCCTAATCACACAGACTTCAAGTGCAGGATTCTGTCTTCTTTATCCTTGTTTCTGTCCAATGCTTGGTACATTAAGATAATCACTTTTAATTTTTAAAAAACATAGTTACTTACATTAAAATGGTGTTTTGTAGTTAAGTCTGGAGTACCTGTATACCTGTATCCATCTGGGTATAGTCATGAA
Organism: Callithrix jacchus; assembly: GCF_049354715.1. Taxonomy (NCBI): domain Eukaryota; kingdom Metazoa; phylum Chordata; class Mammalia; order Primates; family Cebidae; genus Callithrix; species Callithrix jacchus. The sequence goes on from NC_133524.1 coordinate 14,967,135, forward strand.
GACAAAGACACTAAAAGTAGTACCAAAATCAAGGGCTTAATATAGAAATTAGGGTTTATATGAATGTAGGGGAATAACTGGGGGGATGAAGGTCTAAAAGGCTATAGTCAAAGGATAGAACTTAACATGAAGTTCTGAGTAGAAAACCAGGTGTCCACAGAAAAATCTGAGAAGTCACCAGGTCTAGGCACCAAAGTAAGATCATAAAGTGGGAGTCCACAGAAAGGTCTAGCCACACTGTGTCTAACAAAGCAGCCTTGTCTGACCCCAGTGATTCCCAAAAGTAACAGCCTCTGCTTCCTTTCTACCTTCCAAATCTTCCAAGTTTCTTTTACTGAAAAATCCTAACCTGGAACCAATACAGAAGGGAATTCTGGGAAATGTAGTTCTTCCTAGCCTCAGGCAGATGCTTCTACAGGAGTAACGGTGCCAGATAAACAACAGATAATCCCGTATGACAACCACTTTGGCACCAAGTGTGTGAATATATATAGAGAGAAGTGGAAGCATGATAAAGATCTAGAGAATTTGCCAGTCAGGATCATCCAAGTTATAAAAAAGTGAATGCTTGATGTGATTTGTCACTGATACCATTATTATTCTTTTGAGTTTAGTGGTGGGTTCATCCCCTAATCACCTGTCCCCTCCAGTCTCAACATTTACTTTGCAGCCTGAACAGATGGCAAATGATATTAATAATCAAACAGCTCATATTCCAGATGGAAGATGTTCATCTTAATGCTTCTTAGAATTTAGTGTGTCTTTTGAGCACTCTAGCTAGAGCAGAATTGACAAACTGCTAGGAAAGCATTTCCATATGCAAGACATTGCTTCTTTTATGAAGAATTGAAATATCACAGCTGGGCTATTAATTTCTAAACTACTCTCTAAGGCTACAGATGACATTGAATGAAAACATTTATGCTTGATAGATTTTGAACAGAAAGCCAAACAATTATTTTTAAACAATTACTTCTAGTCCATTTAAAATATGGTGCTGTAGGTGAGGCATGGTCCAAAGACGACTTAGATATATCCTTCACTGTAGAAAACTGGATTCAAAATATACATTGAAAAGACATAGACTTCAGAGTTTGCATGGCCTCAAAACCTAAAAAATTTACTATCTAGCCCTTTACAGAAGATGTTTGTTGGCTGCTGGGCTAGAGGGGAAACAGCAGGAGTTGAGGTCTGAGACGTAAAGGGGATGTTACAAGAACTTATGAGGAGAACCACTGGAGAGTTTTGAGCTGAAAATGATCTTATTTTACTTAAAATTTAACAGGATCCCTTTACTTACTATGTTGAGAATAGACATTATTGTTGGGAGGACAGGCCTAGAAGCCAGTAGACCTTGTAGAAGACTACTGCAATAATTCTGGTGGGAATTATCCTGATGAGCCACCAAAAGGTGGCTCAGACCAACATGTAGTGTTGGACATGGCAAGAAGTGATTAGATTCTGGTTTGAAGCTTGAGCTGATTCTAATTTCTGATACTAGATAGGTTGCATAGCCCCATATAGGTGTAGGAGAGGCTAGAAAATTCAGACTTTCCACATACACATTTGTGACCAGCCAAAACAGGGGTTCTCAAGTATGGTTGATTTACTCATCCAGGAGACATTTGGTAATGTCTGGAGACATTTTTGCTGTCACAGTTCCGGGGAGGGGGGCTACTGGCATCTAGTGGTGAAGGCCATGTATGCAGCTAAACACCATGAAATGCAAAGCTCAGATCCCAAGAACAAATACCTATCTCACCCCAAATGTCAATATTCCTGCAGGTAAGCAACCCTGAACTAAAGAAAGATCCACCATTATGAGAAGAAATAAAGAATGGATTTGGGTGGTAACCAGGAATAGCATAGCCCAACTCAACTCCCTATGGCGCCACCCCAACCATTTACAGGCTGTGACAACATCAGTTCCACAATTTCTGCTCATACCATAACCAAGTTCTCTTTGTTCTCCCTTGCCTATACATTTTCCCCATTACTGGGGATGAAATCTGTCATGAGTAAGAGGCCCTAGTGGCATTTTTTAATGCAGAGGCTTGTAAAAATAACATGTGTGATCAAAGCAGTGAAGGTGATTTTGTATAATAATAGCCAAATGGTATATAGCACCACAGTACAGGTCTTAATTTAAGAGATTTGTGAAGAGAATATTCCATTAATTAGAATTTTAAGACTTAAAATGGATGTTTGGTAATTAGTATACATTTACAGGGATTTTACTTTGCTTGCTAAACCCAAATGAATAGAATATGAGTTCAAATACCATAATGTTATATAAATATTCCTTAGTCTTTTGCTAGGGGTGATAACTAATAAAATCTAATTTATTTGGTAAAATATTTGAATATATCTAATATATACTGACTTCTCATTTACCTAGCTTTATCATTTTGAATTGTAAACAGAGACATAAATAAAAGTCTTTATATTCTAAAATGTTTGTCTATTCCATTTATTATTTTCCTTGCAAAGAAGCATGCACTTTCTTCTAAGGTTCTTAATAGGGCGAATCTAATTTTCACACTATGTGGCCACTCACAAGCTTAATACTTGTCCAAAAACATGGACAGTGTTTCAAAAATAGAATACCTCAGTTATTGAATGACATTGGTAAGCTTAGGTTTGCCCTAATTTTATATAAATCCAATATGCAAAAATAAGCCATATGATAAATAAGCAAGGAAATGACTTTTCAAATAACAAAGTACTTTTTTCATATTACAATTCATTTAAGAAGGCTTTACTTTATACATATATAAATCCAGTGTAGGAATATTCAACCAAATACTATTCTAGGTACTAGGGATATAAAAATATGTCAGAATGGCTCTCGGTGCTTGAAAGTTACATGAAAGAGGCAGACATGTAAATAGCTGAGTTTAATATGATGCCATAGATTTCATTATGGAGACATGTATTACAGGAGGTAAGGAGGAACCCATGGCTCAGGCTCAGGGGTCAAGAAAAGGCATTCTGAATGGAATAATGGCAGAGTGGAATCTTAAAAGACACGAAGGAGTTTACCAAGTAAAAAGAGGAGAGTTATTCTATATAAAGGGAAGCAGTTGATAGTCAAAGGTCATGCAATCCTATGAGAGAAGTAAGTATAAGGCAGGACATGGGAGTCCTTGAATGTCACACAAAGGAGCTTGGGAGTGGTCATTAAGGAGATGAGAAACTGTTGAGAAGTATTAAGTCTTGAAATGGAAACAATGGCCCAATGGCATATATTCCACTACTAAAGTAGAAGGCAGGGACAGCTCCATAATCTGTGCAGCATAGTCTTTGCACTACAGTGCAAAATTAAAATGTAGGTCCCTTGTTTAAAAATTATTATGAATTTCAAAATGGATATAGCAGACCATTAAGCCAAGCACAGGACCCTTCTAAGCAGGCACTGTGTGATTATATAGTATGCAGACTCATAAAGCTGACTCTTTCAGAAGGTCTCAGGGCAGGGGTAGAAAGAAGACAATGAGAGTATTATTTGGATGTTTCTACTTCCTGGTTGGGAAGAAAAATCTTAAATATATCAACCAGCTAGAGATTAGTCTCAAGGCAACATACTAGCCAGCATTATAGACCTATACTCAAAAATTCAGAAAATGGCCAAATGTCCTCTCTCTTCATTTTAAAGATGAGGAAATTGAAGAGCAAAAAAATTGAGGGACTATCCCAAACTCATACATGTAGGATATGGTAAAGATGTGAATTCAACCAGTCTTTCAGATTCTAGCCCAGTGATTTCCTCTGTTCCTCTACAATATCCAGGCTATTTAAAGTGAGTGGAACAGGATAGAAGTTGTTTGAGGGAAAAGATTGATCCAGAGGCTGCAAAAAGGACTACAATTGGTAAAAGAGAGATATCTGCCAGGAGACAACTTCTGTCTTCTCCCCTACCCCAGGGAGCACTTTTTTCTGTGTCCTTACTTAGAATCAAGAGGATCATTCCAAACTCAATTATTTAGTAATGACTAGGAATCAGGCAATGTACTAGAGAATAGGGCTACAGAGTTAATTTTGACATACCCCCAGGAGCTCACCCTCTGGTGAGCAAAGATAATAGTAGAAATCAGCTATCAAAACCCAGAGTCCGTGGGCACCTATCCTTAATATGAATAGGAAGGAATATTAAAGAAAATAATAGAAAAATGGAAATTAATACCTGAAACCAATAGGTAACTAGAAAGTCTTTTTCAAAACAGGAGAATCCTGGGTAACATTGAAAGGTCAAATTGTGCCAAAAAATAATAATAACAAAACAAAACAGGAGAATCATGGATGATTTGCACATCGTCTAGTATGTTTCAACAGTGTTACCATCAATACCTTCACCAACTCTGGAGACTTCAGGCTAAACTGAATCCCAATAAAACTTTGTACATATCTCAAGAATATGCCTATTATACTTTATTTAGTTATTTATGCCCCCTTCAAAAAAAAGCAACAACAAACCTGAGGTGTCCAAAGTTTAGAAGTAGATCTTAATCATCATGTGCTTCCAGAGCCAAGTCCAGTGCCTGCCCTATGATAGGAGCTTCTTTATTCAGCATTACTGCTGATGGTCAGTAAACTGAATGAACTGACAGATGATGTCAGTGTAACTGTGGACACCCTCCAAGTGGAAGACTTGGGTACAGAGAAGCTTTCAGTGCATCAAGTGAGAGAAGCAGGGTTGGCCATATCTAAGAGATACGCATGTCATTTCACTCTTTTATGCTTCTGCCAATTTTTTCACTTAAGAAAGTAAACAAAAAGTAGATATCAAGCCCTTTACCTGGGCTTAATTCTTATATATACTCCTACACACAGTTCTACTTCTCACCGATATTTTTTAATTCAAATAATTAATCTACTTTATAGGACACAGGCTCACTTCTCCAATCAGGTCAGGTTTTGTTTGTATTCATTCACAATCTTTACCTATGTATAAGCCTGTATTTATTTGTAGAGATCATTTTTCTAAGTTTATTTTGTCCTAGAGTTGTATACAGTTATGAGCACATTCAACTCTATAGAATGCAGATATTATAGAAAGGTTAAGTATAAATCACTTTATATGGACTACATCATGAATTAGGTAAGCTTGGGTTTACTAGAAACTGGAAGATCCTTCTATAAAGTAAAAAAAAAAAAATCCACCAGTCATCAAACAAGGATTTATCAAGAATTTTTTGAGCAAGCATTAGATTACTCAGTTATGAATCCAATTTCAAGGAAATCATTCACTAATTTATTGCTTTTACATAGTTCAGATACTTATTTTGAAAGGAAGCATACTTATGTTTGGTATTATAACAGAGAAGGGAGTAAATGTGATTCTCTGAAATGGTACCCCTGAGAATGTCATCAGGTATGACACCGGTTTCCTGCTTAGGCATCATTACTGAGATGAAGTCAAGATGTTTATTTTTCAAGCAGAAGTTACATTCTCTATCAATACGACATTACATTTTAGTGCTGCTAGTTCTTCAGTGATATTATTCCTATAGTAGGGTGGATGTTTGAGCCTTAGGCAGTGATGCCCTATCTCAGATAACTCAGAGAAGATACAGGCAGCTCATTGCAGACAGAGCCACTGGCCAGATTACCTATCTTACAGAGCAGTTTCTACCAACCAACACTGTACTTAGATTGGCATTTTTAGTCCTACTTTAAATTTAGCGGTCAACCAGGGACATATTCAATCCCATATATTTGTAATATTTATCTTACTTTATGCCAGGAATTCTAGGTTCAGATAACTAGCTATTGAAAGTTTAAGATTTTGTCACAATGATGACTCAAATAGCCTGTTCTAGTTACTGTGCTGAATAAACCACCTCCAACTTATTGGCACAAAACCAACAACATTTTATTATGCTCAGGAATTTGTAATGGGCAGAGTATGGATAACTAGTCTCTCCTACAAGATGTCTGAGGTATTAGCTCAGATGACTCAAAGACAGATGGTTACTTGACATCTAGGAGTTAGTCATCTGTAGATTTGTTTGTTCACATGTCTGGTGCGTAGGCTAGGAAAACTCTAAGACTAAGACTGCTAATGAGAGTGCCTACACAGAGCCTTTCCATGTGGCATGACTTCCTCACAGCATAGCAGCCTCAGGGTAGTTGGATTTTTTTATATGGTGTCTGAAGACTCCAATCCCAAGTGTACCAGTGAATATGGCAGAGCTGCATTGCCATTTATGAACTAACACTGGAAGTCATACAGTGTCATCTTCACTGCATTCTATTAGTTACAAGCAAACATAAGCCTGCCCAGATTCAAAGGGAGGCGACATAGACCCCTAACTCTCAATAGGAGCAACTTCAAAGTCACAATGAAGAAACCATGTGAATGGGATATATCATTGTGGCCATCTTTGACAAACACGTTCTGCCACAGTCCACGCTCTTCCCACAACAATTCACATCCCCCCCACATGCAAAACATGCTCACTCCCTTTTCTATAACCCCCAATATTAAATGCACACCTACAGGAATGGTAAAATAGAAAGCTGTTTTTTGTTACTGGTGTTTTCTTTTCTTTTCTGGGTAAGGGAAAATAATTAATGACCTATAAAAGACTTCCATGGGTGAAACACTGATTATAGGTATTGAACTAAAGTGTAGCTCAACCTGAAGAATAGAAGATACTGTCAAACTCTTCATCCAATAAGGGATCAATATCAAAAGTATACAAGAAAGTCAAACAACTCAACAGCAAAAAAATCCAAATAATCCAATTAAAAAATGTAAAAAGTATCTGAATAGACACTTCCCAAAAGAAGACATACAAATGACCAACAGGTATATGAAAGAATGCTCAACACCACTAATCATCAGAGAAAAGCAAATTAAAACCACAACAAAATATCATCTCATCCCAGTTAGAATGGCTATTATCAAAGAGACAAAAAATAACAAATGCCAGCAAAGACGCAGAAGAAAGGGAACTCTTGTAGACTGTTGGTGGGAATATACATTAAAAAAGCCATTATGGAAAACAGTATAGCTCAAAAAGCTAAAAATAGAACTGCCAATTAATCCAGCAATCCCAATACTCGGTCTATATCCAAAGGAAAGGAAATCAGAATGTTAAAGAGATATCTGTAGTCCCATATTTACTGCAGCACTGTTTACAAAAGACATGAAATCAACATACATATCCATCAACAGATAAATGGATAAAGCAAATGTAGTATTCATACACAATGGAGTACTATTCAGTCTTAAAAAATGAAATCCTGTCATTCATAGCAAGATGGGTGAGTTTGGAGGACATTATGTTAAGGAAAATAAGTCAGGCGTAGAAAGAGAAATATTACATTTTCTTACTCATTTGAGGGAGCTGAAAAACTAGATCTCATAGAAGTAGAGAGTAGAATAGTGGTTACCAGAGGAAGGAAGGGTAGGAAGGAGTAGGGAATAAGGGAGAGGTTGATTAGCAGATACAAAAATACAGCTACATAAGAAGAACAAGTTTTAGTATTGTATAGCACTACAGTAAACAATATGTTTTTCAAAGAGCTAGAAGAGAGGATTTTGAGTTTTATCATAATAACAAAATGATTACCGTTTGAGGTGACTGATATGCTAATTAACCTCATTTGATCAGTACACACTGTACACATGTATCAAAATACCACACTGTTTCTCATAAACACGTACAATTCTGTGTCCCTTAAAATATATTTAAAAAAATTCAAGGTACCCGAAAACTCGGGATCTCACCTTGTAAGTCACATGAAACATTTCAGGTTAAGCATTTTGGGTACAGTTAATTATGAAAACCTGGGAACTAAAAGACAAGGTATCTGCTCCACTTATTCAACACACAATGTGGAGATATACAGAGGATAACTGTTACAGACTCTTCCATTCAAAACCAGGGGCAACAAGAGGCACATGGCAGTCACTGGTTAATAGGAATTCTAAAACCTAGAAAGGTCCATGTTGGAAGATCCTTGTTTGGAAGAGATATTTCTTGGTTGTCCTCTCTAGTTTTTGGGTCTGCTCTCTGGACTCTTATTCTGCTATTTGAATCATCTTTTTTTTCTGTAAGAAGGGGCACTTGTTTGCAACTGAGCAACCTTCTTAGCCTATTTCTTGTCTTTAAAGATTAGGAGTCTAAAGACCTCCTTTCACTATATACTGTCTTTGTTGTTTTCAGTCTAAATATACAATTCCTTAAAAATGGTTCAGAGCAGGACCGGGCATGGTGACTGATGCCCGTATTTCCAGCATTTGGGGAGACCAAGATGGGAGGACTGCTTGAGTCCAGGAGTTTGAGATCAACCTGGGATATACAGTTGATATCTACAAAAAATTAGCCAGGCATGGTGGCACATGACCCGTCAAACTTGGGAGGCTAAGGCAAAGGATCACTTGAGCCTGGGTAGTCAAGGCTGCAGTGAGCCATGATCATGGCACTGTACTTCCAGCCTGGGTGACAGAGTGTGACCCTGTCTCCAAAGAAACCTGTTGGGGCTTATGTATAAATTTATTATCCACTTCATTAGACAAAAGCTATACTCACAAATATTTTTAAGATAAGCCCTATTTTAGTTAGACAGGAGGAATAAATTTTAGAGATGTATTGCATAGCACAGTGACTATAGTTAATAATAATGTATACTTAAAAATTGCTAAAAGTAGATTTTAAATGTTCTCACCACAAAAAAATGATTAGTATGTGAAGTAATGGATATGTTAATTACCTTGAGTTAATTATTCCACAACAAAACATTGCATTATACTCCATAAATATATACAATTATTGTCAATCACAAGCCCTTGTTATCTTAGGCTCCCTATGAGTTATGCTGTGTGGCCCAACATTATTAATATTCATAGGAGCTTATTGTTTAGAGGAGATAGTCTGTAAGGCATGTTCTTATGATCCTTATAAATCCTATTCTCTGTCTGACAGAGCTTATAAGGTGCTGCTTTAGATATTTCTCAGGTTTTAACAAAGAATCGTGTAGTCCCACCTTGTATGTGGTTTTTTTCACTGAGGCCTGTTCTGATTTGAGGACACTTTGCAGGCTGAAAAGACTTATTCTGGATCCTTTACATTTCCTCCAACTTCTACTTGGACACTTAATAGCCTGTTTGTCAGTTCTTTGTCCTCTCTCAGTTTGGTATTAGCATCTAAAAGTCAAGCAGTATCCCCAGTGCTCTACCTGGAAGTCTCCTTAGCTAGATCATCAGTTCGATTACGTATATTTTCTATTTTCCATGTTATCACATGAAACAAAGTTGGTAAACTTTTCCCTGTCCTCCAGCTTTCAATAGCAATTACATTTCTCTCCTCCCAGCCTTCCAACAATCTCCCTGAGGTCCTTCCAGTTTTTGCCTGCTGCCTGGTTCCAAAGATAATGCCACAACATTTCAGTTTCTGATACATCACCAATTATCTGCACAGCTGTCTGTTACTGCGTAATAAATCATCCATATCTTGGTGGCTTAAAACAATAATAAGCAGTTCATTATCTCACACTTTCTGTGAGTCAAGAATTTGGGAAGATCTCAGCTAGGCAGCTGTGGTTTGTGGTGTCTCCTTTTGGTGCAGTCAGACAGTGGCTGGAGCTGGAACAGCTGGGAGTTGGCCAGGCATCATTCTCTCTTCATGTAGTCCCAGGGCTTTTCCATTTGATTTCTCCCCATGAGCTACTTTGAGTTCTTCACAGCATGGTGGTCTTAGGGCAGCCAGACAGCTGACATCATAGTTCCAAGCATCAGCTCCAGGAAACCAGAATTGGAGCTTCATCACTTTTTATGACCTAGCCTTAGAAGTTATGTAGTGTCACTTCTACCATATTCTGTTAATTAGGAGGGAGTCACAAGCCCACTCAGACTCAAGTGGAGGGGATATAGATCCCATGTATCAATGGAAAGAGTGTCAATGATAATATTGTTAAAAAGCATATGGGATGAGAGATATTGTTGTGACTATCTTTGCCAAACACAATGTAATACAGTCTGTGACTTTTATATGACATATGGAAGCATGCAGAGGAGAAAGAAGTGGGAACTGCTTCTCTTCTCTTTGCTTTGCCAACATGCCACTATGCTATCCACAGACAAGTTTGAGAGGGCCCTGCAGGATGAGTGTAGGGGATCTCACCAGATGACCCAAACCATGGGTACTCCATAAAGCTTTCTTTGGAATATTTAGCTGACATGCAGAATGATACTTATAATTTCATTTTATTCTCAGCATCAGAGAAAAGATTTATTCTGAATCCAAAATTATTTCTAAGTATTGCCATATCTTGGAAGAACTTGAAAAGTATTTAAAAGAATAATTTTGACTCAGTTTTTTCATTGCATTATTGGTCTTTGTCATTTGGTACGCTTTTGCAGTGGCTGGTACTTGTTCATTTCCATGTTTAAGCATTCCTATACACCAATAACAGAAAACAGAGAGACAAATCAAGAGCGAACTCCCATTCACAATTGTTACAAAGAGAATAAAATACCTAGGAATACAACTAACAAAGGATATAAAAGACTTCTTCAAGGAGAACTACAAATCACTACTCAAGGAAATAAGAGAGGACACAAGCAGATGGAAAAACATTCCATGCTCATGGTTAGGAAGATTCAATATCATGAAATTTAATGCTATCCCCATCAAGCTACCAATGACCTTCTTCACAGTACTGGAAAAAAAACACTTTAAACTTCATATGGAACCAAAAGAGAGCCTGCATAGCCAAAACAATCCTAAGCAAAAAGAAAAAGGCCAGAGGCATCACACTGCCTGATTTCAAACTATACTACAAGACTACAGTAATCAAAACAGCATGGTACCAGTACCAAAACAGAGACATAGACAAATGGAACAGAACAGAGGCTTCTGAAGCAACACCACACATCTACAACCATCCGATCTTGACAAACCTGACAAAAACAAGCAATGGAGAAAGGAATCCCTGTTTAATACATGGTATTGGGAAAACTGGCTAGCAATGTGCAGAAAGCAGAAACTGGACCCCTTCCTGTCACCTTACACTAAAATTAACTCCAGATGGATTAAAGACTTAAACATAAGACCTAACACCATAAAAAACCTAAAAGAAAACCTAGGCAAAACCATTCAGGACATAGGCATAGGCAAGGGGCTTCATGACTAAAACACCAAAAGCAATGGCAACAAAAGCCAAAATAGACAAATGGGATCTAATTAAACTTCAGAGCTTCTGTACAGCAAAAGAAACATTAGAGTGAACCAGCAACCAACGGAATGGGAAAAAATTTTTGCAATCTACCTATCTAACAAAGGGCTAATATCCAGAATCTACAAAGAACTAAAACAGATTTACAAGAAAAAACAAACCCATTCAAAAGTGGGGAAAGGATATGAACAGACACTTTTCAAAAGAAGACATAGATGAGGCCAACAAACAAATGAACAAATGCTCATCATCACTGTCATTAGAGAAATGCAAATCAAAACCACATTGGGATACCATCTCACGCCAGTTAGAATGGTGATAATTTAAAAAAATCTGGAGACAACAGATGCTGGAGAGGATGTGGAGAAATAGGAACACTCTTACACTGCTGGTGGGAGTGTAAATTAATTCAACCATTGTGGAAGACAGTGTGGTGATTCCTCAAGGACCTAGAAATAGAAATTCCACTTGACCCAGCAATCCCATTACTGGGTATATATCCAAAGGACTATAAATTGTTCTATTATAAAGACACGTGCACACGTACGTTCATTGCAGCCCTGTGCACAATAGCAAAGATTTGGAACCAACCCAAATGCCCATCAATGATAGACTGGACAAGGAAATTGTGGCACATATACACCAGGGAATACTACGTACCATAAAAAACAATGAGTTCATGTCCTTTGTAGGGACTTGGATGAATCTGGAAACCATCATTCTCAGCAAACTGACACAAAAACAGAAAACCAAACAACGTATGTTCTCACTTATAGGTGGGTAACAAACAATGAAAACACATGGACTCAGGGAGAGGAGAATCACACACTGGAGTCAGTTGGCTGGGGGCTAGGGGACAGACAGCAGGGGGTGGGGAGGGATAAGGTGGAGAGAAATGCTGGATATAGATGAAGGGGGAATGGAGGCAGCAAACCACCACGTTATGTATGCACCTATGCAACAACCCTGCACATGTACCCCAGAACCTAAAGTACAATAATAAAAAAAAAGAATAATTTTAACTGTATTGGCTAATGGCTGATTTTAGCATAAGTCACAATCAGTATTTTTTTGTCTTGCAAACAGTTTGGGGTTAAAAAAGCTACCAGTCATGCATTAAAATATAACCAAATATATGCCTCCAGCTGAGATCTCTCTCTGAGTTATAGACTGTCCATTTCAATCACCTACCCTATGTATCTATTTGAATGTCTCAAGTGGGTCAATCATAATGTTTTCCCCCAACTTAATGTGATCCTCTTTTGGTGCCTTCTTTCTCACTGAATGGCATTATTATCTATCTAGTGGTTTAAACTGGAGATTAACCTTGACAACTTCCAATCCATCTCTAAGATCTACCAATTGCCCCTCTATGTCTACAGTTGCCACACTGTTCTCCACCTACACCACCACCCATTAAGTTCAAATCATTCTCTCTCATCTGGACCACTGCTGTAGCTTTCTAACAAGTCTTCCTGGGTTCACTTTTGCCTTCTCTAGCCAGTCATCCACATGGCAACCAAAGTGATTTATTTCAACATGCTAATCTAGTAATGTCATGCAATCCCCATTAAAAGCCAGCAATGGCTCCCCTTGGTTCTGAAAATAAAGCTCCATCAAACACTGGTTTACAAGGCCCTATATGATGTAGTCCCTGGTTCATTTCTGAAACACTGTCTCACTCCAAATTCCCCCTGTATTCCAGGCCTCAATTGCATCCCTTAATTGCAGCAAACCCTCCTATCTCAGACATAACCAAACCCTGCCTTCACCACTTTAATGCCTCTCATTTTTCATATCTCTAATGAAATATCACTTCCTAGGAGAAAAGCTTCTCTTATCTGTCAGATTAGACCAGGACCCCATTTAGTGAGCTCTCATAGCATCTTATAATTTTCCTTCAGATTCTTTATCATAGTTAGTAATTATATATTCATGTGATTATTTTACTGTTTGCCTTCATCTCAAGTTTGCAAACTCCTTGAAGGTAAGAATCAAATCCATTTTGCTCATCATTGGATCCCCAGCACAATGCCTGGCACCTCTGCAAGCCTCTTCCAACCACTCAATCTAAAACACTCCCTTCTCTGCCATTTTCCTATCTTAAGTCTCTTACCTCAACTGTTTTCTTTTTTCAAAGCACCCATCATTATCTGTGTGTATGTGTGTCTTGTATGTATATACATCTATATATGTATATATGTATGTATATGTGTATATACATAAATATGTTTGTATATGTGTGTATAAATTATTTACTTGTTACTGTTTCCCCCTCCAGAATGTAAATTCAAAAAAAAAGTCGGAGACTTTTGTATTCTTGTTCACTGTTCTATCTCTACCACACACCTGGCACATAATAGGTACTCAATAAATATTTGTTAAAATATTAGAAACAAGCTAGGCACTATGGCTTATGCCTGTATCCCAGCACTTTGGGAGGCCAAAGTGAGTGCATCGCCTGAGGTCGGGAGTTTGAGACGAGCCTGCCCAAATGGTAAAACCCCGTCTCTACTAAAAATATAAAAGTTAGCTGGGCATGGTGGTAGGTGCCTGTAATCCTAGCTACTCGGGAGACTGAGGCAACAGAATCACTTGAACCTGGGAAGTGGAGGTTGCAGTGAGCTGAGATCATGCTATTGCACTCCAGCCTGGGCGATGAAAGCAAAACTCTGTCTTTAAAAAAAAAAAGTGAATGGCACATGCTAAAGAAATAAATCCTGGAAGTTTCTTCTTTAAAAATTAATGATAAAAATATGCTACACTGAAAAAGAGATAATACATTGACATGCTTTTCTTTGGAAAAATTGCATTTCACAATCTGCCCCAAATGACACTTTGACAGTTTTAATTCATTTCAGCACGTCATTAAGCAACAAGGGGCTATATTTGGTTTATTTCAACTTTGTTGTTCTGCAAAGCTTAGTCAGATTCTTCATCCATAATCTTAAATGGAAGCCATTTTTGATTTGATAGGAGTAAAAATGTACACAGATCAAACACCAGAGACTTTGGAATCATTTTTAGAATCCGACAGACCTGGATTTGAATTTCAGCTTCAACATGTATTAGCACTATAACTATGGAAAGCCACATAACTTTTCTTGGCCTCAGTTTTCCCAGGAATCATGCGACTTGAGGGGTCAGTTCAGTAATAGGACTGACGATAGTTTCAAGTGAATGGTACAGACTCTTAATCAATGAATGCTATCCATTTATTATTCATGTCTATTCCCATGATACAAGAGGAAATTGAAGCCCTAAGAGTTGAAGAAAATGTCTCAAGGCCATTCCCCTTATATGCAGGTAATAGAAATTACCAGGTCTGTGATTAAGCATCATTCAACCATCATTTGCTTGGGAGCCTTTTTCAGTGAAAACCCACCATGTTTGGACAAATACTGCTTCCTAAGAAGAACCAGAGTCTATTATGTCCTTGCATTGAGTGAGACTCTCTACAACCTTTAGTTCTAACTGAGAAATTTCCTGTTCCAACAGAAAGGAGTCTTAGTCCAATAAAAAAATCTGGGTGAGAAATGTGATGGAAATATTTTCCCCAACCCAATTTTTCAGAGTTGTTTTATTTCCTATCACAACAATAAAAGAAAAATTACAAATATAGACTCCACTAAAATGTTTTAGTTTGTAAGTACCATGTTCTTTAATTATATTGAAATCATTTGCTTATGACAATTCGCTACAGTGCAATTCTGGTGGGCTTTTTCCAATTTCACAATGAGACAAGAATTATTCTAAACATAAGAAACAGCAAATTTTACAATAAGTAAAACTGATGCATAAAATAGATAAAATTAGATAATAACTTTCAAGTAAGCTACATAGTGCCATGGCAGCACTTCACACAGCAGACAGGATTAAGGAGACCTTATCAAAGTGGGATATAAAAATTGCATGTATTGAAACCTTGACTGGATGGTCCATTTTCTGAGAGAATTTAATCAGTGAATAACAAAAGAGGGTCAGCTAGAAGTGTTTATTGCTCAGTTACTAAAGATGGAAGATGATCGATAATTAACTGAGTTTCTGGCTAGTTAGAAGAAATGGAGGATATATGCCTAAAATTAATTCTTTCTAAACTGGAAGGACCTAACTGACTCTACTCAGTTAGGTGCTCAACTCAGCTGTGCCTACAGATTGTTCTTTATTTTAGTTTCAGTTTATCCATGACTCAAGCTCATTTCATATAGGAATCTTGTCATATTACCATAACATTTTATTCTGAACCTGCTAGAAAAGCAATTAGTCATTTATTATAACACAAAAAAATTCAAATTGGTTGCAATTATGTTTTCTGAATAAAACCATCTCCTTTGATGTGAATATCATAAAGTTCTATATTTAAAAGGCATTGAATGCATCATAATGGTAAATAAGAAGACCCTTAAACTAGCATTTACACATCCTGCATATAAAAACTTAAATGGATAATTTTTACCCACAACAGATTTATATTTGTGGCAGAGAATTTTAAAGAATTGATTTAATTAGTTATAACTATGCCCAGAAGCATAATTTGAAACAGTGTTGAATGAATGAGGAAAGTATTTTTAAGTACAGGGAAAACCCTCTTAACATTCCCTTTCATTCATTATTAGCAAATGTTTATTAAGCACCCACAGTTTGCATGACAATGCACAATATAATGAGATTCTAACCTGGCATCCTTCTATTCTAGCTCTGGTAGTTAATTGAATGAGATAATCTTTTCAGCTGTCCATTCACAGTATGTGATGAAAGACTATAGAAATCAAATGAATGAGTCGGTCTGAAAAGACATGTGGACATGTATATTTGTTTCCTCTTGCTTTGTGTGCTAAAAACAGTTTACTACCTACCTACCCTTTCTATTTCTTTAGTGCCTTCTGAATTTGAAAGAACATTATCTTAGACAGTGAACTATATGCTTAATTGTGAGTTTCTGAAGGTTTATAGAGGTGAGAACTGTAATTTGCAAGATTCTGCAGATATGGAAAGGAAAAAAACAGCACAGTAAATTCGGGCAGATAAGAAGAAAGGTATTTTGAGGGGTTGTTTCTATTTGAATAGTAATTTTAGACTTAATAATATAGAATAGGTTGTACATTTTAGAGATGGACATCAGAATTCATCTAGACCACTGGTTTTCAACATTTGACATTAGAGTCACTGGATCTTTAAAAACATAGATCCTAAGTTCTCATCCCCAGAGACTGATCTAGAAGGGGCTGGGAGAGGAGGCAGGCATACATATATTTGTAAAATTTCCCCAGCAGCCAAAGCTGAAACACACAGATCCAGCGCAGCCTTGACATTTTTGGCATGAGGTCCCTGAGGCCTTGAAAGATTAAGTAGCTTGCCTAAGGTCAACACAGCTTAGAAGCCTTGGAGCAGGCAAAGAACAGAAATATCCAAATTCCCAGAGCAGATCTCTCTTTACTAAACCAACGGGCATCATTTTTACTTTACTCAAATGCTGGCTGAGATCTAATTATCAGTTAGTAGTAGTTCGGAAGTCCAAGACTGCCTATAACAAGTCCCCTCCTCCTAATGACCTATGTGTGCTTCCTTTTCTTGCTAAGCACTAAATACGTCTTCACACACTTATGAGGACACTGATGACACTGTAATAATTAATATATCTGGTTATTCTACATTTTGAAAGGCTTCACTTATTTGAAACTTTTCCATCCATAAAATATATCATTGATATTTTAAGGCAAAGAACACAGATTTAATATTTGAATCTGGGTCCCATTTAAGCCTTCATTATCGAGTTTATATAGCTGAACACATGGAAGTACTCAGATGTTAGGCTGGATTTTGTTAGCTGACTTCCTGTATGATAATACCTTTAATTTTGCCCCTTCCGCCAGATTCTGAAAGCCCCATGCAGGTAGAGCCCTTGCCCAACTTCATCCATTGTCCCCCAGCACCTAGTACAATGCTTGTCACACAGGCAACACTCAACAATTAATGGTTGAATTAAAAATCCCTTATTATATTTTGTTAAGAAATGAGAGAGAATGCCTTTAGCCAATGTGTATAGGACAATCCCATATAAATAAAAGTATGGAAAGATGGCTTTATAAAATAATACTTTTACAGTTACTTTTTAAGGAGCTTTGGTCTGATTTTTGTGATATAATGGTCTGATTAAATGTTACAACTAGGTCGAGGCAGGAAAATCATGTGAGCCCAGGAGTTCAAGACTAGACCTAGCAACAGAGTGGGACCCCATCTCTACAAAAAGTTAAACAAAAAATTAGCTTGGCATGGTGACTCATAACTGTAGTCCCACCTACTCAGGAGTCTGAGGCAGGAGGATCACTTGAGCCTGGGAGGTCAAGGCTGCAGTGAGCTGTGATCATGCCAGTTCACCCCAGCCTGAGCAACAGAGTGAGACTCTGTCTCAAAAAATAATAATAATAAAGGTTATAATTAATGATTTTTATTGGAAGTACTAGGTACATTCATTAATAAGATCTACTAATGTATCAAGCAAGTGAGGTTTCTGTTTTCTAGACTGATTTTCCTAGAGATCAAATTTACATGGTGAAGGATGACATGGAATATTTGGCAACTATTCACACTTGCTATCTCTCCAGCTCAAATTCCAAGTCACTGCCACGTTGCAATGCAATGTTCAGCCATGTTTAGGCCTGGCTTCACCAGAGATACTCTTATCACAATGGACAATGTCAATAAATCAAAGCCTCAGAGACTCTGCTGAATACTCTTCTTCATTTTCAGGCTGCATGTATCTCCCACAAAGGGAGGTGGCACCTGGGTACTACACTAATCTAGCTAAATGAGCCACTTGGAAGCAAATCTGTTCTGCTTTCCAGGTTTTGCAGCTGCTCATCTGAGCATGTATACTATAATCTAACCTACCTATTCTGAAGTCCTTGCACTTCTCTTTAAACTGTTACATGCGCTTTCATTCCCTATTTTGCACATGATACAGTGTAATTAACTGAAATAGCTCTTCTTACCTTCCTTACCTCTCCAGGGATCTGCTGTTGAACTTACAAAACTCATTTAAGTACACAAGGTACAATTTGTCCTTGCTGTACCATTCATTTGAGTTACAGTTAGGCAGTCATTCATATTATAAGTCCTTCATTTAGTATACCTTTTATGTGTGGCTGAAGACAATACAGACATGCAGTAAGCACTAATAAAATAAAATTAACACCAAGTTTCCTTGTCTTTTGGGAAACGTAACTGTTATTATTATCTGGCAAGATAGAGTTCAGTGCCTCTGGTGACTCAGAGGAGTTGCTATTATTGTGGAAGGCAGTAATCTAGTTACAGAAGAAGATTATTTAATTGATGGCAGTTTACAGCTAAGTCATTTCAATCCCACCTTTTCAGCCCCATCATTTGACCCCCTCCTTTGACCTAACCACACACCCGATTCCATACATTTTTAAGGCCTTTACACCAAGGAATAAATATAATTTTTGTCCTTTACATCAAGGAATACAATTTTTCAGACTTTTATATAATTTATGTAGAAATAATCAATACAAATATAAATGACATCAGCTAAAATGACACATTTAAACATGATAGAGATGATTCAGTAGCCAAATTTTGAAAATCAACACTGGAAAAACAAAATTATTAATGAATATTTAATCTCCGCTATATAACTGAAATGAACAAGAGGGCTGGAAGGGGAACAGGTGTATATTCAAGGGGCTTATCTTAGATGTAACATCAGCATTAAAGCTAATGTTAATGGAGGAACTGCACTGTGCATGAACCACAATACTATAAGTTACTTGGGCACATAGCACAAGCTCAGTACGTTTTCTGAATGAATGAATGAATGAATGAATGGTCTTCTTCAGAGATTTACAGTGTAACATTGGGATTTAGAGAACTGCTTTAAAATCTCTATTCACATCTAGGGATTAATAAACTAGATTTTTGGAAAGTCAGTACTGAAGACACTGTAGGTCTTTCTGTTTGTTAATTACTTAAAATGACCACAAAGTCATTATTCTTACCCTTAATTTCTCAGTCTGAAAAGTTAATGAACTGTATCTGTTCCATGAATAATTAAGTTGAACTTGAAAGAGAACTCCCTATTCCAAAAGCCTCCCACACCACCAGTTAACTGTGATTTATCTTTTTACTTCTAAAGAATTTTAAGCATCTTCCACCTAACTTGACTGACAACCAATCTGTACTTCCTCTGTCTTTATTCTGTCAGGAAGAAGATGTTACTCGTGAAAGTCGTTTTAATTTTAGTGGTTATGGAATGGGTCACTGCCTCCAAGTGAAAGATGGAACAGCTGTCAAGGCCACACCTGCCAACCCACTCCCACAACCCCCAAAAGATGCAGATGCTATTAAGAAGAAGTTTGTGGACCGCGCAAAAAGGATTGACACAATATCTCGAGCTGCCTTCCCATTGGCCTTCCTCATTTTCAACATCTTTTACTGGATCACATACAAGATCATTCGGCATGAAGATGTCCACAAGAAATAGATGTGCCCTACAGACCCTGGGACCTTCTTGCCTCAGTGTTGTGCTTGTAAATACACAGTGAAATTGTCTTTATATCATCACTTTGACAGAGGAGAAGATTGAGGGAGGGGGGAGGGAGGGTCATGGGGGTGGGTTTCCTGGCACCTACATGAAAAAAGACAAGTTATATGGGCGATGAAGAAAACTGCACAAAATTAAGGGGTTGCAGAATCACGGGAGCATAATTCCCTTCCATAGTCTTTAGCATTGTTCTTTCAGTCAGACATGATATGTACATCAGTCAGACATGATACACGGAGTCAAGTTCTTAAGGGCTGTCTGCCTTTTGGTCCTTTTGGTTTGGTTTGGCTCGGAATAATTATGGTACTGAAAAGTTAGCTACACACACCCCTCTCAAAAATGCTTAACCATCTGACCACAGTGACTAGCCTATAGTGAGTTGAGGACCAAACTTTTTCAGGAAAATGCTGCCTCATTTTTAAAAACAAGCCTCCTAAGCTATGTTCTTTACAATGTCTGTAATTAGTGTTTCACCTGAGAAATCCTTTTGTGGATCATAAATTATTTCTACTTATCCAGTAAATAACAATGACAAAGTAAACGCCAATGACAAAAAAATTTCTATTTTACTGTCCATATAGGTGTGCATTTTAATATTATTTTTCTTTCTAAGATAAAATTTTGAAGTTTAAATTGTGTATTGTGTAATTAATTTGATAGTGTACACTCTTAACAATAAATGCCCACTTTATTTTATATCTGAGTTAGCGTACTATATATATATATATATATATATATATGTATTTTTGCTTTGGCTATATTTACCTGTGACTTTAGTCACCCAACTGTGACTCAACCATTGCAGCTACTCAGCTACAGTATTTGTGGAGATGGTGTGTCCTGAACAGTGTAGCTCAGGTCAGCTTGAACTTTCCATTTCTGCTCACATTGTAGGTGTAACTACTAGTCCTAATGTTAACTGACCCATGATTTCTACTGTCAATCTAAGTGAACATTGTTTTAAATATTCTTAACTAACTTAAAGAATTTTAAAATGGTACTGTGATTTTCATAACCCGTTGCCTTTTTGGTACCAGAGCTTCGTGGTTTGAATCCTGGCTACATGTTTTAAGTAAGAAAAAAAAAAAAAAGACGTATTTTTGCTTACTCAGATAAAAGACAACCTGTAAAAATATAAGGAAATAATTAAATTTTACATGTGCTGTACAAGGGATTATTTTAAAAAGCATTTGTTGAATTTCAATAAAGCTATGTGTGCCACAAACTTCTCTAGAGGCTTTCACTTTCATTTTTGAATTAAAACGTAGATTTTTTATTTGAAAACTTTTGTTACTATACTTTAAGTTCTGGGATACATGTGCAGAATGTGCAGGTTTGTTACATAGGGATATATGTGCCTTGGTGGTTTGCTGCACCCATTCACCCATCATCTACATTAGGCATTTCTTCTCCTAATGCTATCCTTCCCTAGCACCCCACCCCCTGACAGGCCCATTGTGTGGGTTCCTCACCCTGTATCCATGTGTTCTCATTGTTCAACCACCACTTACGAGTGAGAACATGCAGTGTTTGGTATTCTGTTCCTGTGTTAAGTTTGCTGAGAATGATGATTTCCAGCTACATCCATGTCCCTACAAAGGGCATGAACTCATCATTTTTTATGGCTGCATAGTATTCCATGGTGTATATGTACCACATTTTCTTTATCCAGTCTATCATCGATGGGCATTTGGGTTGGTTCCAAGTCTTTGCTATTGTGAACAGTACTGCAGTAAATATATGTGTGCATGTATCTTTATAGTAGAATGATTTATACTCCTTTGGGTATATACCCAGTAATAGGATTGCTGGGTCAAATGGTATTTCTGCTTCTAGATCCTTGAGGAATCACCACACCGTCTTCCACAATGGTTGAACTTATTTACACTCCCACCAGCAGTGTAGAAGTGTTCCTATTTCTCCACATCCTCTCCAGCATCTGTTGTTTCCTGACTTTAATGATCTCCATTCTAACTGGTGTGAGATGGTATCTCAATGTGGTTTTGATTTGCATCTCTCTAATAACAAGTGATGATAAACTTTTTTTTCACATTTGTTTGGCCACATAAATGTCTTCTTTTAAGAAGTGTCTGTTCATATCTTCTGTCCACTTTTTGATGAGGTTTTTCTTTCTTGTAAATTTCTTAAAGTTCTTATATATTCTGGATATTAGCCCTTTGTCAGATGGAGCAATTGCAAAAATTTTCTCCCATTCTGAGGGTTGCCTGTTAAGTCTGATGATAGTTTCTTTTGCTCTGCAGAAGCTCTTTAGTTTACTTAGATCCCATTTCTTAGATTTTTGATTTGAAAACTTTTGTTACTATAAGTTCTGTATTTTGGCTTTTGTTGCTATTGCTTTTGGTGTTTTAGTCATGAAGTCTTTGCCCATGCCTATGTCCTGAATGGTATTGCATAGATTTTTTTCTAGGGATTTTATGGTTTTATGTCTTACATTTATGTCTTTAATCCATCTTGAGTTAATTTTTATATAAGGTATAAGGAAGGGGTCCAGTTTCAGTTTTCTGCATATGGCTAGCCAGTTTTCCCAACACCATTTATTAAATAGGGAATACTTTCCCCATTGCTTGTTTTTGTCAAGTTTGTTGAAGATCAGTTGGTTGTAGATGTGTGGTGTTATTTCTGAGGCCTCCATTCCGTTCCACTGGTCTATACATCTGTTTTAGTACCATGCTGTTTTGATTACTGTAGCCTTGCAGTATACTTTGAAGCCAGGTAGGATGATGCCTCCAGCTTTGTTCTTTTTGCTTAGGATTATCTTGGCTATACAGGCTCTTTTTTTGGTTCCATAGGAAATTTAAAGCAGTTTTTTCTAATTCTGTGAAGAAAGTCAATGGTAGCTTGATGGGGATAGAACTCAATCTATAAATTACTTTGGCCAGTATGGCCATTTTAACAAAATTGCTTCTTCCTATCAATGAGCATGGAATGTTTTTCCATTTGTTTGTGTCCTCTCTTATTTCCTTGAGCAGTGGTTTGTAGTTCTCCTTGAAGCATCCTTCACGTCCCTTGTTAAGTTGTATTCCTAGGTATTTTATTCTCTTTGGAGCAATTGTGAATGGGAGTTCACTCATGATTTGGCTCTCTATTTGTCTATTATTGATATATAGCACATGATTTTGTATCCTGAGGCTTTGCTGAAGTTGCTTATCAGCTTAAGGAGATTTTGAGCTGAGACAATGGGGATTTTTTTTTTTTTTTTTTGAGACAGAGTTTCGCTCTTGTTACCCAGGCTGGAGTGCAATGGCACGATCTTGGCTCACCACAACCTCCGCCTCCTGGGTTCAGGCAATTCTCCTGCCTCAGCCTCCTGAGTAGCTGGGATTACAGGCACGCACCACCATGCCCAGCTAATTTTTTGTATTTTTAGTAGAGACGGGGTTTCACTATGTTGACCAGGATGGTCTCGATCTCTTGACCTCATGATCCACCCACCTTGGCCTCCCAAAGTGCTGGGATTACAGGTTTGAGCCACCGCACCCAGCCGACAATGGGGTTTTCTAAATATACCATCATGTCATCTACGAACAGAGACAACTTGACTTGCTCTCTTGCTATTTGAAGACCCTTTATTTCTTTCTCTTGCCTGATTGCCCTGGCCAGAACTACCAATACTATGTTGAATAGGAGTGGTGAGAGAGGGCAACCTTTCGTTGTGCCGGTTTTCAAAGGAAATGCTTACAGCCATTGCCCAGTGTAATATTGGCTATGGTTTTATCATAAATACCTCTCATTATTTTGAGATACATTCCATCAATACCTAGTTTATTGAGTGTTTTTAGCATGAAGGGGTGTTGAATTTTATTAAAGGCCTTTTCTGCATTTATTGAGATAATCATGTGTTTCTGTCATTGGTTCTGTTTATGTGATGGATTACATTTATTGATTTGCATATGTTGAACCAGCCTTGCATCCCAGAGATGAAGCCAACTTGATCATAGCAGATAATCTTTTTGATGTGCCACTGGATTCGGTTTGCCAGTATTTTACTGAGGATTTTCACATCAATGTTCATCAGGGATATTGGCCTGAAATTTTATTTTTGTGTTGTGTCTCTTCCAGGTTTTGGTATCAGTTTGATGCTGGCCTCGTAAAATGAGTTAGGGAGGAGTCCCTCTTTTGCTCTGGTTTGAAATATTTTCAGAAGGAATGGTACCAGCTCCTCTTTGTACCTCTGGTAGAATTCTGCTGTGAATCTGACTGTTCCTGGGTTGTTTTTTTTTTTTTTTTTGGTTGGTAGGCTATTAATTACTGCCTCAAGTTCAGAACTTATTATTGGTATATTCAGGGATTTTACTTCTTCCTGGTTGAGCCTTAGGAGGGTGTACATGTCCAGGAATTTATCTATTTCTTCCAGATTTTCTAGTTTATTTACATAGAGGTGTTTATAGTATTCTCTGATGGTACTTTGTATTTCTGTGGGATCAGTGGTAATATCCCTTTTATCATTTTTATTGTATCTTTTTAATTCTTCTCTCTTCTTCATTAGTCTGGCTAGCAGTCAACTTTGTTAATCTTTTCAAAAAGCTAGCTCCTGGGTTCACTGATTGTTTGAAGGATTTTTCATGTGTCTATCTCCTGTTCTGTTCTGATCTTTGTTATTTCTTTTCTTGTGCTAGCTCTTGAATTTGTTAGCTCTTACTTCTCCAGTTCTTTTAATTGTGATGTTAGGGTGTCGATTTTAGATCTCTTCTGCTTTCTCTTGTGGGCATTTAGTGCTGTAAATTTCCCTCTGAATACTGCTTTTGCTGTGTATAAGAGATTCTGGTATGTTGTGTCTTTGTTCTCATTGGTTTCAAAGAACTTTTTTTCTGCCTTAATTTTGTTATTACCCAGTAGTTATTCTGGAGCAGATTGTTCAGTTCCATGTAGTTGTGCAATTTTCAGTGAGTGTTTTAATCATGAGTTCTAAATTGATTGCACTGTGGTCTTAGAGACTGTTTGTTATGATTTCCATCCTTCTGCACTTGCTGAGGAGTGTTTTACTTCCAATTATGTGGTTAATTTGAGAATAAGTGCAATGTAGTGCTGAGAAGAATGTATATTCTGTGGATTTGGGGTGGAGATTTCTGTAAATGTCTATTAGGTCTGCTTGGTCCAGAGCTGAGTTCAAGTCCTGAATATCCTTGTTAATTTTCTGTCTTATTGATCTGTCTAATATTGACAGTGGGGTGTTAAAGTCTCCCACTATTATTGTGTGAGAGTCTGTGTCTCTTTGTAGGTCTCTAAGAACTTGCTTTATGAATCTGGGTGCTCCTGTATTGGATGCATATATATTTAGGATAGTTAGTACTTCTTTCTGCATTGATCCCTTTACCACTATGTAATGCCCTTCTTTGTCTTTTTTTTTCTTTGTTGGTTTAAAGTCTGTTTTATCAAAGACTAGGATTGCAACCTCTGTTTTTTTTCTTTCTGTTTCCTTGGTAAATATTCCTCCATCCCTTTTTTGAGACTATGTATGTCTTTGCACGTGAGATGGGTTTCCTGAACACAGCACACCAATGGGTCTTGACTCTTTATCCAATTTGCCAGTCTGTGTCTTTTAATTGGGGCATTTAACCCATTTACATTCAAGGTTAATATTGTTATGTGTGAATTTGATCCTGTCATTATGATGCTAGCTGGTTATTTTGCCCATTCATTGATGCAGTTTCTTCATAGTGTCAATGGTCTTTATAATTTGATATTTGCTCTTGCAGTGGCTGATGCAGGCTTTACCTTTGCATAGTTAGTGCTTCCTTCAGGAGCTCTTGTAAGGCAGGCCTGGTAGTCACAAAATCTCTCAGCACTTGCTTGTCTGTAAAGGATTTCATTTCTCCTTTGCTTAATAAGCTTAGTTTGGCTGGATATGAAATCCTAGGTTGAAAATTCTTTTCGTTAAGAGTGCTGAATATTGGCCCCCACTCTCTTCTGGTTTGTAAGGTTTTTGGAGAGAGATCTGCTGTTAGTCTGATGGGATTCCCTTTGTGGGTAACCTCTTTTCTCTGGCTGCCCTTAGCATTTTTTCCTTCATTTCAACCTTGGTGAATCTGATGATTATATGTCTTGGGGTTACTCTTCTCAAGGAGTATCTTTGTGGGGTTCTTTGTATTTCCTGAATTTGAATGTTGGCCTGCCTTGCTAGGTTGGGGAAGTTCTCCTGGATAATATGCTGAAGAGTGTTTTCCAACTTGGTTCCATTCTCCCCATCACTTTCCGGTACACCAATGAAACGTTGGTTTGGTCTTTTCACATAGTCCCATATTTCTTTCGTTCCTTTTCATTCTTTTTCTTCTAATCTTGTCTTTATGCTTTATTTCATTAAATTGATCTTCAATCTCTGATATCCTTTTTTCTGTTTGATCAATCCAGCTATTGATACTTGTGTATGCTTCATAAAGTTCTCATGCTGTGTTTTCTGCTCCTTCATGTTATTTATGTTCTTCTCTAAACTGGTGATTCTAGTTAGCAATTCCTCTAACGTTTCTTCAAAGTTCATAGCTTCCTTGCATTGGGTTAGAACATGTTCCTTTAGTTTGGAGGAGTTTGTTATTACCCACCTTCTGAAGCCTACTTCTATCAATTCATCAAACTCATTCTCCATCTGGTTTTATTCCCTTGCTGGTGAGGCACTGTGATCCT
This sequence comes from Callithrix jacchus, assembly GCF_049354715.1. NCBI lineage: Eukaryota > Metazoa > Chordata > Mammalia > Primates > Cebidae > Callithrix > Callithrix jacchus. The sequence continues at coordinate 14,993,518 of NC_133524.1, forward strand.
TTGGAGAAGAAGCAGCATTATATTTTTTGGAATATTCACCTTTTCTGCACTGGTTTTTCCTCTCCTTCATGGATTTATCTACCTTTTATTTTTGATGTTGGTGAGCTTCAGATGAGGTTTCTGCGTGGACATCCTTTTTGCTCATGTTGATGCTATTCCTGTTTGTTAGTTTTCCTTCTAACAAACAGGCAGGCCCCTTTGCTGCAGGTCTGCTGGAGTTTGCTGGAGGTCCATTCCAGACCATGTTTGCCTAAGTGCCACAAGTGGAAGCTGCAAAACAGCAAAGATTGCTGCCTGTTCCTTCCTCTGGAAGCTTCGTCCCAGAGGAGTACCTGCCAGATGCCAGCTGGAGCTCTCCTGTATGAGGTGTCTGTTGACCCCTGCTGTAGGTATCTCCCAGACAGGGGGTACAAGTTTCAGGGACTCACTTGAGGAGGCAGTCTGTCCTTTAGGAGAGCTCAAGCACTGTGCTGGGAGATCTACTGCTCTCTTCAGAGCTGGCAGGCATGAACATTTAAGTCTGCTGAAGCTACACCCATAGCTGTCCCTTCCCCCAGGTGCTCTGTCCCAGGGAGATGGGAGTTTTATCTATAAGCCCCTGTCTTGGATTGCTGCCTTTCTTTCAGCTATGCCCTGCCCAGAGAGGAGGAATCTAGAGACGCAGTCTGGCTATAGTGGCTTTGCTGAGCTGTGGTGGGCTCCGGCCAGTTGAAACTTCCAGGGGGCTTTGTTTATACTGTGAGATGAAAACCACATACTCAAGGCTCAGTAATGGCAGATGCCCCTCTCCCCACCAAGTTTGAGCATCCCAGGTCACCTTCAGACTGCTGTGCTTGCAGGGAGAGTTTTAAGCCAGTGGATCTTAGCTCGCTGGGCTCCATGGGAGTGGGATCTGCTGACCTAGACCACTTGGCTCCCTGGCTTCAGCCCCCTTTCCATGAGAGTGAACAGTTTTGTCTTGCTGGCATTGCAGGAGCCACTGGGATATGAAAAAAACCTCCTACAGCTAGCTAAGTGTCTGCCCAAATGGCCACCCAGTTTTGTGCTTGAAACCCAGGGCCCTAGTGGTGTAGGCACCATAGGGAATCTCCTGGTCTGTGGGTTGCAAAGACTGTAAGAAAAGCATAGTATCTGGGCTAGAATCCACCATTTCTCACTGCACAGTCCCTCATGGTTTCCCTTGGCTAGGGGAGGGAGCTCCTCAATCCCTTGTGCTTCCTAGGTGAGTTGATGCCCCACCCTGCTTCAGCTTGCCCTCTGTGGGCTGCAGGCACTGTCTAAAAGTCCCAGTGAGATGAGCCGGTTACCTCAGTTGGAAATGCAGAAATCGCCCATCTTCTGTGTTGGTTTCAGTGGGAGCTGCAGACCAGAGGTATTCTAATTAAACCATCTTCCAAAATGTAGATGATTTAAATGACAATGATAACTTGCATTTTTGTATCTGGTCTGCCTCATAAGCTTGAAGCACTTATACAACTATTATATTCTTGATGCTTTAGTATCTCCATGAAGAAAGAAAAAATATGTTTTTCTCATTGTAGAAATAGAAAAATGGAAGTATTAGTAGCCATTGTGAAAGTGGGCAGTGGCTCATGTCTGTAATCCCAGCATTTTGGGAGGCTGAGGCAGGTGGATCACAAAGGATTGAGACCATCCTGGCCAACATGGTAAAACCCCATCTCAACAAAAAATATGAAAAAACATTAGCCAGGCATGGTGATATGTGCCTGCAGTCCCAGCTAATTCGGGAGGCTGAAGCAGGAGAATTGCTTGAACCGAGGAGCCTGAGGCTGCAGTGAGCCAAGATCACCTCACCGCACTCCAGCCTGTCAACAGAGCATAAGTCCATCTCAAAAATAAATAAATAAATAAATAAATGAAAAAGAAAGTACCAAGAGCACTGAGGTACCATAAAATTGTAAGGTGAAATGAAACTTAGGAGACAACCTATTCAGCTACCCAACCTGACTTTGTCAAGAATGGAGTTCCAAGATGAAGGAAAAAATGTGAGAGCTCCTGTGAAGTAGAGGTAATTTGTGTTGACTCCTGTACATTGTCCTTGACCAAAGATATTAATCAGTATTCTGAGGAACATATGAATTCATAAGACAATGTTTATGGCCTTTTTCAGCCTATTCAATATTGAATAATTTTCATATAGAGGAATAATGCAGAGTGGTTAAAAGCCACCTTTTTTAACTTTATGAGAGTGGTTAAAAGATACGACTTTTAACCACTTTGGAGATAAGGAGACTAGCTCAGCCTCTATCAACAGTGTGACCTTGGCATGGAATACTATGCAGCCATAAAAAATGATGAGTTCATGTCCTTTGTAGGGACATGGATGAACCTGGAAACCATCATTCTCAGCAAACTGACACAAGAACATAAAATCAAACACCACATGTTCTCATAGGTAGGTGTTGAACAATGAGAACACATGGACACAGGGAGGGGGGCATCACACACTGGGGTCTGTTGGGGGGAATAGGGCAGGGGGAGCTGTGGGGGGAGCTAGGGAGAGATAGCATGGGGAGAAATGCCAGATGTGGGTGAAGGGGAGGAAGGCAGCAAATCACACTGCCATGTGTGTACCTATGCAACAATCTTGCATGTTCTTCACATGTACCCCAAAACCTAAAATGCAATTTCAAAAAAAAAAGTGTAACCTTGGATAAATCATCTGACTTTTCTGAATAGTACTTGTTTCATAGAGTTTCAAGAGAACTGACTAAAAAAAATGCAGATAAAGCCATTAGCATGGTGTCTAACGCATCTTAAATTCTCAATAACTAAAAGATAATAAAATAATTATTGCTATGAATAGTATCAGTTATCCACTGGGCAAGAAGCTTCACAATGTCTAGCCTTGTCAAGTTCAATGACAGGCTTTTTGCATCATTTTTAAAGCACTATTTTTGTCTTAATGTTCATTTCTTTCCCAAAAAATAAGGTGAGGTGTTTATTCTCAATTCTTTTCCTTCTTCTGCAAAACAGTAAAATTGAGGCTAACATGCCTCCCCAAAATGGGCATATGCCCATAAGTATCCCAGGAAGAACCCCAATGCCATATACGGCAGAGTGTGTAGGCACTTTAGGGAGAAAACCCTAAGATAATAGATTATGTTTAATCAATGTGTGTGCCTTATAATTTTGGAGGGAGGTAAAGTCCCCCCATTAGAAAATTAAAAACTGATTCACACGAACACATATCTGTCAGCCACTAAAGTAGGCAAAGGCATCTCGGATGGCAAGAGGACTTCTTGACTTTTCTCTGAATCTAGCCTATAATCAGTAAAACAAACTCTTAAATGGACCAATGTGGGTTATATAATCAGATGAAATCTCAGAGAGAATATTTTCAGTACTATATAGGCTAGTGAAATAGATTAATTCCCTTATAATGTTCCTGGGGATTTTATTTGGGACATTTGTCTTTTGTGATAGTATTTCAGGGAAAATAGTTCAAAAGTAAAATTACATCTCTAAGAAAGAGACCTTCAGACCTGTTTTCATTAGATTGGAAGCTTTTGGGATAAAGTGGCTATGTTTCCATTGGTTATCCACAATACCTGCCAAAGCTCAAATTCCCAATGGATATTATTACCATTGCTAGAAAAACACTGGTGAAGGAGGATATACTGTGCCTACTGAAAACGTTATGTAAGTTTTCCCCAACCCAGAAATCACACAAGGTAACCAACTACTGCCATCATTTTTTCAGATAATGGATTACTGGAGGATTTGTCTTTTAAACATTTTTCAGTTCCTACCATTTGATTTTTAAAACACATAGGGATGACTTAAGTCTTGGGACTCTTTATGGCATTCTCAAATAAACTGGCCCTAAACTGAAGTGACAAACTAGACTGGCTATAGAGTTTTTTAAAATCCTTCCAAGCAGTGTTAGCTTTAAGCTCCTCATCTATGGCACTGAACAGGACTGCCAAATTCTAAAAGCGAAATTTCCAATAAAGATTAAATGAATATCATTTTACATTTCACTTGCTCCATTAATATCAAGTAAGAAGGTTCTAACCAAAACACAGCACAAAATTCTATATCGTATGATTCACAGCTTTGGAAAATAAAAAAATCTATTCAGAATTTTTTTTAGGGTTTATGCATTTCCTACTTTAAGCCTAAAGCCAATTTGTGGGATGAATCTAAACTATATGTCTGCCAGATATTCTTTTTTAATCTTTCAACCTCTGCTTTAAACCTTTTCTTATTTTCACCAATTTGGGGATATTTTAAGTATAATTTGAATGACTTGAGCAATATGTTTTTTCACAGATAACAATATGGAAGAATTAAAGGTAACACTACAAACTCATATTTATACAGTGTTTTCAAAATATCAATATTCTTAATGCCTATGATAGGATTTGATTCTAATAATCCAAGGTGCCCAGATCACAAAGAGTCAATATACACCCTTGATCAACATATAAATAGAAGTTGCATGAATTCAACTCCTTGCCCAAGATCGCCTATCATATTAGAGTTTGAACATTGAGCACAATTTGTTTCTAATTCCTCCGACCATATACACTTTTGCTATATCCACACTAAGGAAAGAAAACCTAGAAAGTAAAAGGTCATGGTACCACTGATCCATGTTCAAGGATGACAAAATAAATGGCAAAAGAGAGCCCAGAATATTTGCTGAAAATGCCTAAGAGAAATAACTCAAAATTGTGCATACTGCGTTAATAACATCTTCAGAGTCAAGACCTTGTGTGATTGAATGGCCCAAAAGATACAGGGGTTGAAAAAAAGACCAACCAAACTCCATTTCAAAGGTGTTTATTTTCATTTTTGAAGGAGGGAAAATGAGGTTTCCTTTGTTAAACATGCTCCCACATGAGAAAAGAGGCAATATTCCCACTCTGTTGAAAATGCAGTTTTAAAATAACAAGTAATACATAGTTCCCCCAAGATGATGGATATGTGTATTCGATGTTTTTAGACTATGAGCTAGCATTTAGAAAGGACATTATTACTTTGGCACAAATGATTTATGAGCAGGTAAATGTATCTTCAAAGAGGAATGCAAAGCTCTAGGGTGCTTTCTATGAAGGTGTACCACACTGGTCCTCTTGCAGTAGGCCCAGGGCTACTCATGGAATAGACAATTTGGTCAGTCCTCATATAGACTGAAGCATCATTAGAAGTTCCAGGTCCTCAAAAATGATGGAACCAAGGGCAGGGAAACCCTTCATGTGCAAGGATCGGGACTAACCAAGAGTTCATTAAATTCGATGAATAATCATTTATTATACTTGCTTCTTGAAGAGAAATATTTAGGGGCATGGTAGTAGGGAAGGGAGAAGAGATAAAAGGAAGACAACAGCCAGAAAGTTGCTTTTTAGACACAAACCAGATAATATCACTGTTTTAATCTTCAATGGCTCCCCATATTACTCAGAGAACAAGCCACAGAGTCCTCACTTTGGTCACATAATCTACCTACATGATCTCCCATCATGCTCTGCCATATCTTCTCTCTCCAAGCATAGTGGCCACCTTACCAGTACTTAAACATGCCAAGCACAATTCCACCACAAGTCCTTTTCACTAGCCCATTCTTCTACCTGGTACCCTCTTTTCCAATACCAGGGGGTTGGCAAATGTTTTCTGTAAACAGTCAGGTAGTGAATGATTCAGGCTTCGCAAGCCACACAGTCTCTGCTACAACAACTCAACTCTGCTACTGTAGCATGAAAGTAGCCGCAGACATTAAATAAACAAGTGGGTGTGGCTGTGCACCAATAAAACTTTATTTTCAAAAGCAGGTAGCAGATCGTATTTGGCCTAAAGGCAGTACATTGCCAATCCTTGCTCTAGATACATACAGGACTTATTCACTCATTTAATTCAGGTCTCTGCTCAAATGCCTTTTTATCAGAGAAGCTTTCTCTGACCATCTTGTATAAACTAGCACCTCCCAATCATTATTCTCTATTTCTCATTTCTACCTTACATTTTTCATAGCATTTGACACTTTCTGACAATTTACGTTTTATGTGCTTATTCTCTAACACACACACACACACACACACACACACACACACACACACATACTCGAAGGACAGCTCTAAGTGAGAAACTGGAAATTGGAAAATTGGAAATTGGTTCATTATTGTATTCTCAGGAACTAGACCTGTGCCTGGTATTTAGTAGATGTTTAATCAATACAGTATTTGTTCAATGAATAACTGAATAGTTAATAGTTAGGGACTTAATTGAGTGTATGGAAGGCTTAGAGATAGAATTAAGGAACTTAATATTACCTAGTTAGTTAAAAATCACTGTCAAAACCTAAGTACAAGTAACCTTTCTCTAAATAGTCAGAATCAATTACTCCAGTTAGTATAGCGACCCCCTTCTTTGCCTACTGACTCCCTGGCACAAAAAACACCAAGTGCCAGGTAGTAGTGTCAATTTCCAGTTGAATGAAATCACCATTGTGTCATCAGAAGGAAGCAGAAGCAGAGATTCCAGAAAAGGTTTTACATTTGAGGTTTTCTATCTAAATAGTCTTAAATCATAGTTTTCAAAAGGATAAAATTATGACCCTTAGGCAAATATAAAATTAATGCAAGTTCAAAATTTAGCTTATTAATTGATGAAAAAACAGTAAAATGTTAAAACCAGACCAAACAGCATTTGAGAAGCAAGGTATTTATAAGCAAAATTAGGTTAACTTTCCCGGGTTAGATTTTTTTAAAACTGGAATATGTCCAATAGAGTTCATAAACAGTAACCTTTAGAGTTTTCTGTTCTTTGGACAGAAATTATTTGAATTTCTATTAGACAAAATTCTACTAGTTCATGTCTGCCTCTACAGATGGCTGAAATAGCCTAGAAAATACCATGCCAAGCCCAGCATTACACTAAAAGAGTATCTGTAATCTTTTTTTTTTTTGCCTAATTCCAAGTTTCTGATGGACAATTGCAATTCAAATGTAATGCTGAACTATCCTCTGACTATCAATATCATACCTTGACAGGACTAATATTCAGAGAGTTAAAGTGACACGGCCCACATTACTTAGCATGTTAATGTGCCTATGAGGTCAAAACCAAAGTCCCCTGAATTCTATCTTGATTCCTTTCTAACCACTCCCATGAGCCATTTTTCCATATATTCTAGGTAGAGGAAGTTTGGAAGGGCAGTTCCTCTTCTTTAAACTATTCTACTTCCACATGATTATTTGCCCATTTTTCTGGAAGGTAGGTGTCATTGTTCTAAAGGCATAGTTTGTGAAGTCATGTCTGCATTTAAATTATCCCTCTGTCTTTTGTTTGCTGTGTGTCCTTGAGCAAAGCTTTAATGCCCTGGGACTGAAGATAATGTAAAATATAATAGTATATACCTTATACAATTGCAGGTAAGGTTTAAATTGATTAGTACCTGCACTTAGTGAGTACTAAATAAAGATTACTTCTCATTTCCCTTCCCACCCACCTTTAATTAATAATGTTTTACTTCACTAATGATGCCATTCAGAACCTATTGCCTATAAGTGAAATCTATTCCTTTGTGGTCTACTATAACAACTGTAATTTTAAATCATTGCCTAAACATCAAAAAGGCTGGCTGGAAGTAAAAAGACCCTATCTACAGACAGTCTGGACAAACTTCTTTAGCAAATGGTGACAAAAAGGTTTTATTGTTTCATTTTGACCTACAGAAAGGTAAAAATTTTCTTAATTGAAATGTTAAAAAGGCTTATGTTGGCATAAGCAGGGCTTTTGCCATATATAACTAATATTGATGTAGCACCAGTACAGTTTATAAATTGCTTTAACATAAATTCTTCCAAATCATCCTGTGAGCACAGGGATGGTGGCCTTGGGCCAGTTTCTCTAAAAGCCTAGTTTAGTCCCCTGTAAAATGGAGAAGAATAATGGTTTCCCATCAGAGAGACTAGCATGGAGTAGGGAGTAGGCCTTCAGTGCATAATAACCATCATCATCACCATCAGTAGTATCACCACCACCACCATCACCTTATGCATTAGGAAACTGAAATATAGCACAGTTAAGGAACTAGTCCACTGTCACAGAAGTGAGCCCTGCCATCAGGTATTAGCTGTATGGCTCTGGGCAATGTTCATAACATGACGATGATGATATTTGCCCCAACTCCCCACCTTTCAAGGCTGCTGGGAGAATTAAATGAAACCATGAATGTCAAAGGTATCTGAAAACTATTCCATGGATGAGAAAACTGGGGCACAGGGAGGTTAACTAACTTGCTCATAAATGACACAGCCAAGAATCAAACGCAGGCAATCTTTCCGGAGCATCCATACTCTTGATCACCACATCATACTGCTTCTTCAATAAAATTATAATGATGGAAAAAATTCTATATTACCCTTTCTGCTTCATCAGTTATACTCCCTTCCAGGGCTTCTATGTAAAATTTAGTGTATTTCTTTTTTTTTTTGTAGCTCTTGTCCTTTCATCTTTTATTATTCATTTCCTTATCCATTTCCCCTACCAGCCTATGAGCTTTTGACATCACTGCATTAGTTTCCTAGGGCTGCAGGAATTTATTCTCTCACAATTCTGAAAGCTAGAAGTACGAAATCAAGGTGTCAGCAGGGCCATGTTCCCTCCAAAGTCTCTAGAAAAGAACTCTTCCTGGCTGCTTCCTAGCTGCTGGTGATTCTGGTAGTCCTTTGCATTCCTTGGCTTGCAGTTGCATCACTCCAACTTCTGCCTCTGACTTCACCTGGCCATCTTCTCTCTGTGTGTCTGTCTCTAAAACTCCCTCTCCTTATTAAAACACTTTAGAGGGCCCATGTTAATCCAGTATGACCTCATTTTAGCTCAACTAATTACATCTGCAAAGATCCCATTTCCAAGTAAGGTAACATTCTGAGGTCCTAGGTAAACTTGAATTTGGGGGACACACTGTTCAACTGAGTATAGGCACCAACTGTGTCTAATATTTTTATATATTTCCTGGCCAGTGTAAAATACATACAGATTAAGTCAGAGATACCTTGATGGCTGAACATGCAGATGCTGGAGTAAAATTCCCTGGGATATTCCTTCTTTCTCTACCAGCTGTGAGCCTTTAAGCAGTGGTTCCAAATGCTCTACACCTTCGAGTCCTAATGTGTAAAATAGTACCTATTTCACAGGGCTCTAACAAGATTGAAATTAGTTAATTCAGATCAAGTGCTTAGAACAATAACTAGTCCATAAGAAGTGTTCAACAAAGTTTATTTTTAGACAGCAAACACAGTATGTTTTAAATAAAATAATGCAAGCAAGAAGTTCCAGAAAGCACTAAAACAGCTTATATTCAAGCTGTTAATATTATAAAATATTTTCACATCAGCCCTTTCTCTGTGTATAGTATTTTTAGAGTATCTATGAACATTCAATTTAAAAGAGAGAATGGCTGTAGGAGGGAAGGATGTGAAAGGAAAAGCCTTGCCTTCCTTCCCCCTCGGGAGAAAAAAATTAAAAAGAGCCATGGAGAAGCAGTATAATTTCTAAGAGACCATGCCAGGAAAATGGAATTGCTTTTCTGAAAATATAAGATTAATACCTGGAGGGTCTAAAATATAATTATGGTATTGATCTCAGGAAAGCCTTGGATGGATCTATCTTTCTTTTTCCTCTTGTGGTCTCTGTTATCATTAAAATGGGCTCACATGTCAGGGTCTGCAGACTGCAAAGTACCTGCACAGAACACATCAAGGTAGGCAAAAAGGTCCTGTTAGTGGGTTCTGGAAGGTATCTCAAGGTGATTTTTAATGTATGTCAGCATGGTTCACTTATCAATCTTCTCAATGGCTTTGGTAACTGATTTAATAGCTGTTAATGAAGTGACTAGGTTGCAAATCAACCTAAAGCTACTGTGTCCTAGTTCCATCCATCCTGTGGTGTGACTGCAGGAACAAGAAGACCCCAAACCTCAGGACTGAAATGAATTGAAGCTGATTTTACATCTGTCTTCTCTAGCCCCATTGAGGAAATGAATCTTTTAAAAATTCCAGCTATACTTCCCCCTGTTAAAAGATAAACTTAGACACATTAAAATTTTAAAGAGTTTATTTCAGCAGACAGTGATTCATGAATCAGGCAGCACCAAACTACAAGTGGTTTGGGCTCCACTGAAGCGGGGCAAGAAGAAAATTTTTGTAAGAAAAGTTTGGAAGCAAAACAAAGAAAAAATTTGATGGGTTAAGGTAGAACAGTAGCCTTAGCGTCCCTAGTTTAAAATTAGTTGGTGGTTTCTTATTAGCTAAGCTTAAGTTTCATTTCCTAGGATACAACCATTTGCTCTGAGTTGGGTTTTGGTTTGCTTATGTAGGAAATCAGGGTGCTGGAGCCACCTTGATCTAATGGCCTATTAATTATTTTAACACTCCTCAGCTCCCTTCCTTTCCAATCAGTTCAGAATCCTTCAACCAACACCTTCCCCCCTTGGTTGGACAAACACATAACCCAGTGTTTTACTGGGAGGCTCTGGCTACCTCCAAAATGAATAAAAGTCTTGAGAATGATGACTAGAAATTCTAGATTTTTAAAGAAACAGCCCTAACGACAACTTGTCATGAATATATTAGGGGCCCTTCAGGGCAGTTAAGGGGAGCAAAATGAAGAGGTGTTTGAGGCCTTTTGGAGATCTCTGATTTTATGATATTTTCACTAAATCATTCAGTCAAAACTGTTAGCATTCCACATCTATCTTCAGAGAAACTATGCCAGCTGCAGATAGTTTCAAATGATTGAATCTTGTCATTCTAGAATGAGAACTAGTAATTAGGCTGGAGAGAAAAGCAGGGAAGAAAATATGAAGTCACACGCCTGGTTAAGGATCTTGGGATTTATCTTGTAAGCAACGGGATGCCATTACAAGATTTTAAGAGTGATTTTGCATTTCAGCACACAATTCTGACTACAAAGTATAGAAAAGATCAGAAGAGGATGAAAGGATGAAAGAAGGATGAAAGGATGAAAGGATAAATGTAATTATGGTATTGATCTCAGTAAAGCCTTGGATGGATGTAAGTGATCTCTAAAGTTTTGAAATTAAATATTCCTGTTGAAACCTGACAGGATCCATCTACTGATGAAAATCATTTGAGCAAAGGAGAATTTTCAGCCTAGACAAAGAAACAAAGTGGATCCTAGAAACTTGAATAAAAACTTTACCAGTGAAAATCTGTCAAAAATCATGGTACTACCAGCTAAAAATTCAGCAACATTTTACTTCCAGTTACAGTCAACAGTTAAGAAAAGTATGCAAATTGGTAAGGCAGTATTACTTTGTGGTTAAGTACATTTGAGACCTAGGTTTGAGTCTCAAATGTACCATTTTCTCTTCCCTTGTATTCCTGTTCCTTTGATGTGTTGCTTCATCTCTCAAATTCTCCCATCTGTAATGGCAACAAAGATAGCAGCACCCAATTTACAAGGCCATTGTGAGATTCATGCATGTAAAGAATTGGAACATTACATGGTCTATGATGAGGGTCATGTCTCCCCAACTCAGTGGTTTCTTTACATGTGGAAAGAGCTCACTAGGGTATTCTTTCTGGCCTCTGTCAACCCCTCCACAGAAAGAGTGACTGGATCTGACTAGAGAGTTGAAATGAGTTTTTCTGGCCCACTCCTCTTTCCTTTTTCTTGGGAGATGCCTACCCTCCAAAATGGTATGTTGTGCTCTGGTCTATCCTTATGTTTTCAACATAATGGGAATGTTTTCTATGGAGAAAAATTTTTTCAACATTTCCCTCCAGATAAAGCTTACAGTTCTCCAACATGATCTATGACTCAACAGATAAGTCTAACTAATTCTAGAGTGCAGAATTTTACAGCCTACTTGTCCACAGACATAAATCACATTTTCCAATATAAGCACTATTTGCAACAAAAGTAACACAGGTGTACCACACAGAATTTGTCCCTGGTTAATGTTTTCTCAGGAGAATGCCTCTTGGTTTTTAATATCCAAACTTTACCTAAGTAATTCTCAGTGGAATGAAGGTTGCATTAAAAAACTACATTTATGCCTTTAAAAATCAATACAACATTTTTAACAAAATAATGTGTGGAAAACATCTGGAAGTTTCACTCCAAATACAATTGGCATTTAGAATGAATCAAGTTTAGATGAATCAGAAGGACCCATAGCTATTTTAAAGTGCTCCAAGTATCAACAGAGGGGATTTGTGGCTAGGATGTTTCTGGCACTAAGGAAAATATCACGGCAGAAAAAGTAACTATTTGTCAACAGCCATATTAATTTTGGTAGGTTTGGTACCAGGAAAACAATGCTTTAATCATTTATCTTATGATATGACAGTTTCTTCTCTATGCATGGACATTTTAATGAGTGTTTTAGTCGCTTGGGGGTTTCGGATTGATTTATAATGTATAAAAATTTTCCCTATTTAAAATAACTGGAAAGGGGCTCGTTTAGTATTTTCTTTTTTTTTAAAATTGCATTTTAGGTTTTGGTATTTTCATATAGAGCAACTGATTTCATTAACACAAAACCAGTGTCAAGGTAGAGGTGTCTGCATTTTGAGCCTCTCATCTGCCTAATCTTATTGTTTGTCTTATTTTTCAGCTGGTTAACAACTCAATAGAAAAAACACAAACAGATGGAAAAACATTCCATGCTCATGGTTAGGAAGAATTAATAACATGAAAATGGCCATACTGCCCAAAGTAATCTACAGATGCAATGCTATCCCAATTAAACTACCAATGACCTTCTTCACAGAAATGGAGAGAACCACTTTAAACTTCATAAGGAATCACAAGAGAGCCCACATAGCCAGGACAATCCTAAGCAAAAAGAACAAAGCTGGAGGCATCATGCTGCCGAACTTCAAACAATACTACAAGGCTACAGTAATCAAAACAGCATGGTACTGGTACCAAAACAGAGACATAGACCTATGGAACAGAACAGAGGCCCCAGAAGCAACATCACACATTTACAACCATCTGATCTAAACCTGACAAAAACAAGCAATGGAAAAAGGACTCCATGTTTAATAAATGGTGTTGGGAAAACTAGCTAACGATGTGCAGAAAGCAGAAACTGGACCCCTACCTGTCACCTTACACTAAAATTAAACCCAGATGGGTTAAAGATTTAAACATAAAACCTAATACCATAAAAGCTCTAAAAGAAACTGTAGGCAAAACCATCCAGATCATAGGCATACGCAAGGATTTCATAACTAAAACACCAAAAGCAATGGCAATAAAAGCCAAGATAGACAAATGGGATCTAATTAAAATTCAGAGCTTCTGTATGGCAAAAGAAACCATCATTAGAGTGAATCGGCAACCAAACAAAAGGGAAAAAATTTTTGCAATCTACCCATCTGACAAAGGGCTAATAACCAGAATCTACAAAGAACTAAAACAGATTTACAAGAAACAAACAAACCCATCCAAAACTGTGAGAAGGATATGAACAGACACTTTTCAAAAGAAGACATACATGAGGCCAACACACGTATGAAAAAATGCTCATCATCACTGGTCATTAGAGAAATGCAAATCAAAACCACATTGAGATACTATCTCATGCCAGTTAGAATGGTGATCATTAAAAAACCTGGAGACGACAGATGCTGGAGAGGATGAGGAGAAATAGGAACACTGTTACACAGTTGGTAGGAGTGTAAATTAGTTCAACCATTGTGGAAGACAGTGTGGTGATTTCTCAAGGATCTAGAAATAGAAATTCCATTTGACCCAACAATCCTGGGTATATATCCAAAGAACTATAAATCATTCTACTATAAAGACACATGCACACATATGTTCATTGCAGCCCTGTGTATGATAGTAAAGACCTGGAACCAAGCCAAATGCCCATTGATGATAGACTGGACAAAGAAAATGTGGTACATATACACCATGGAATACTATGCAGCCATAAAAAATGATGAGCTCGTGTCCTTTGTAGGGACTTGGATGAATCTGGAAACCATAATTCTCAGCAAACTGACACAAGAACAGAAAGCCAAACACAACATGTTCTCACTCATAGGTGGATGTTGAACAATGAGAACATGTGGACTCAGGGAGAGGAGCATCACACACTGGAGGAAGTTGGGAGGGGTAGGGGAGAGACAGTGGGGGGTGGGGACGATGGGGAGGGATAACATGGGGAGAAATGCCAGATACAGTATGAACCTAAACTAAAAAAAAAAATTGTAATAAAAATTATAATCTCCAGTATCAAAAAAACAAAAAAAGAAAGAAAGAAAAAGAAAAAGGAGATGGCTGTTTGCTGGCCCGAGCTAATAACTAGGATGCAGCAAATGTGACAGGGTGTTACTTCCAAGATCAGGTTACAAAAGACTTTGACTTTTATCTTGCTCTCTCTGTGGCTTTTATTGCTTGCTTACTCAGAAGAAGCAAGCTATCATGTAGTAAATGGCCCTATGGAGAGGCCTACATAGCAAGGAACTGAGGGAGGCCTCTGGCCAATATCCAGAAAGAAACTGAGGCCTTCAGCCCAATAGCCTGTGAAAAACCGAATCCTGCTAACAGATATAGTCTCTACCAATAGAACCTTGTGGTGACCACAGTCTCAGCCAACACTTTGATTGTGGCCCTGTGAGAGACTCTGAGACATGAGACCCATCTAAGCCATGCACAGATTCCTGACCCACAGAAACTGTGAAATAATAAATGCTTGTTGCATTAAAGCCACTAAACTCTGAGGCAATTCGTTACGCAGTAATAGCTAACTAATACACTCAGTAAATGTATGCTGATAACAACAACAAAAAAGCATGACTTGATTATTCCCTGAAGAGTTCACACGATTTGGATACTTAGGTACTTCCTTCTTGCAAATAGACCAAGACTTTCTGAACATTCTCTGGTGTTTGTAGAAAACTAAATTGGGGACCTGCCAAAAACTAGGTTGGATCACATCACTTTAAATCAAGGCTAAATTTAGAGAATCACTATCCGGAAAGGAACTTTGATGTCATGAGCTAAATGCACTCATTTTAGAGAAATGGAAACTAAGGCTCAAAAGAGCTAAGTGACTTGCCCAGGGCCATGGCAGTGCCATTTAAGAACCCAGGGCTGCTGATTCCTGAGGCTCTTCCACAACATCTCTTGATAGTGTACAGAAGACAGGAAGATCAGAAAGGCTGGAGGAACCCTGAATGTAGAAAGTATGATTTAAGAAGGGCCTGAAAGAATGGGTAGGGTTAAGGAAGGAGTTTCATATAAGGGGTCTATATGACAGAAAGAACAGTGATAGGATCATGTCTCATGTGAGGGGCACAAAAAAATCAAAATCTTCATGATTCAGTAAGTCATGATGAAGCTCACGTGAAAGCAAGGATGGGGAGGCCTTGGAACGAAATGGCACCTAAAAGGAGGAGAAGAAGGAGGAGAAATTTTGGTAGATAAACAAACCAAAAAACATTTGTGTGAGACTTTATGGCAGGAAGCCAGAATAAATGTGGAAATAAGATAAATGGGTGGGCAGGAAAAGGTGGCAGGCATCAGAATTCGGGAAACTTTTATGGTTTCACAGCATGGAAGCAGAAGGAAAGAAAGAGGAAAGGCTCACACTTGTAGATATAGGGCTCAGATATGTGCTTAGAATATGCCAAAACTCTTACCTCAATCTTATGGCATTTGGATCCTCCTTTATATGACCATATTGGCTGCCAGATATTGTTATGCAGTGTTTAATCTATACAGATGTATACTACAACCATGTGATAGGCTAATAAAGCTTTAGAAATTGATATATAAAATTAATGCACAAAGCCCACCTTTAAATAAATCATTGAAAAATTAATAATTTCTTTGAATTACTAATTCCTCAGCCTGGGTCTGAACATCTTATCATAATTGGTTTAATAAATCCAGTGATAATTCTCTTATTCTTAACTCAGACACTGGCAAGTCAGAGAGGAGCCAAAAGGGCAATGAACTGGAGCCACACATCTGGACTCTAGTCTAGTGTGACTTAACCTTTTTGCATTTTATTTATTGGTCATTCAACTGCCCAATAAAGATAATAATAGCTGGCTGTCCAATGTCACAAAGCTTCTGTGAAGCTTGAAGTCTGAAAAGTGTTAAAGGGCTGTACCGATGCTTGGCTACATAGAAAAAGAAATTCCAGTAAGTTTTCCATTGCAGCCACAAAAAGGCCCCTTTTCAGTCTGTAACGGGTTCCTTTACAAACAACAAAGAGTTTCAAAGGCTAAAATAACATAAAATTGCATTATGTTGCCAAGGGACATGCAATAAATAAAGGGGCTGAAGATGATTCACAAAGATAATCATCCCAAGGCTCTGTGAAGCAGAGCACTCAATTCCTATGATCCTCAAATATGTTTTCCAGGTTTCAGCCATTGAGGAAGTTCCAGAATCCAAATGATTAAGGCAGGGGAAAATAGTGGGATGACTGTGGAGACTTCCCTGGTGTATTTGCCAGCTACTGTAGCAAATAAGCCCACAAACTTAGAGGCTTAACACAACGGATGTCTGTCATTCACTCAAAGTACCTGATTGGCAGGTAGCCTTCCTCTCTTCTAAGCAGTGATTTGGGACTCAGACTCCCTCAATGGCTCCACCATCACCATGGACTCAAAGTCTACTGCCAAATCCTCTGTATCTGTTTGGTATACAGGAAAAGATAAAGAGAAGAAGGAACACCTGTTTTCAGCTACTTATACTTGGAGATGACATACATCACTTCTACTCATATTCCTGTGGTGAGAACTTGTTATACATTCTACTAGTCACAAGGGTTGTAGGAAATGTTTCTGATTTGCCAGCAACAACTCTATGCTGTGAAAGGGGAGCCCAAGTCTTTGGGGGACAGGAAAACATCTATGACTCATCTGGGAACAGAAAAAACAGATATCTACTGTTTTGTATTCTTGCTTCTTGCCAGCATTTCTAGGGAACATACCCATCAAAGGTTTTTATAGTTAGAAACGTTAACAATTAAACAAATAGCTTTGCTCAGAAAGCTGCTGACATTTATCCTTAAATGATATGAAAATAGGCCTTCATAGTTCTAAACCAGAGATCAGAAGCTAATGGGAGGACATCATTTAAAAAAACAAAAAAGGCTTTGAAGTCAAACCAGGCTAGGTTCTAATCCCCGCTCGCTCCAACCCAAGCAATGAGAGACCTTGCAGAATTTATTTAACCCTTTCAAACTTCAATGTCTTCAGCAGCATACCCTCAATAAGAAGATCACTGTAATGACATGGCAAGTTCTTGGCCCATAAAAGGCACTCACAAAATAGTGCCCTCATGGCATCTCCTGAAGTTGACCACATACATCTTCCACAGCCCAGCAACTAACTCCCAGATATACACCCAACAAATACATATATTTGCCAAAAGGTAAGTCCCAGAATGTTCAGAGCAGTGCTGTTCTTAATAGTCAAAAAGCAGAAATATACTCATGCCTACTAAGTGTATAATGAATAAACAGATTGTGGTACATCTTACACACAATGATACACAGCATGAAAATGAATAAACTGTAGCTTTGTGCACCAATATGGATGAATTTCACAACCACATATTGAGCAGAAGATACAATAGAATAGATTCCATTTATATAAAGTTCCAAACAGACAAATTAATCTGCACTGTAAGAAGACAGAAAGATCATTACCCTTGGAGGGAGATATTGCAAGGGAATAGACATGAACATGGCTTGTGGGATGCAGGTAATATTCTCTTTTTGGATGGGGATGTTAGTTACTGGGTACATTCAGTTTGTAAAAATTCACTAAGCTATATACTTACATCAATAAAAAGTGTTTATAATAGTGTCTGTCCCCTGAGAGACCCCCAAAGGGCTTAAATATTGCTCACAAGTGCCAGAGCCTTTGGAAGGGGATAAAAGAGCAAAAGGAGCAAGAGGGGAGAAATGTGAAAATAAGACATAAAAGAGGGAGGAGGGGGTGAGGACACAGAATAAAGCTGCAGGGTGTCAAGAGCCAGAGATATCTACCACATGTCTAAATCAGGCCATTTCTGTTATATCTAAACCCTGACAATTGCAAAAGGGTCCAGGTCACTTTTTCCACAATGACCCTGGCATTCTTATTTGGGCTAAGTTTTAGTGCTGCTAAAAATACAAGTCTTCCCTATGGGCAATCCACAACATGTCTTCCAGATTATAATGTGTCTTTCTCTTCCATATGTCACCCTGTCATTTCTGTCATTGTGATTCTTTTTCCCTTTGTCATTTTGGTATGCTGGGGGAGTTAGGTTGTGTCTGTGTATGTGTGTGTGTTGTGGGGGTGGGGAGTCATCCTAACCAACCCCAGTCCTTGCAATTTATGTTACTATAATCATCAATAGAACTTTCAATATCATCATAATCATGTAAAAACCATTATCTACTAATATCACCTCCAGATAGCCTGGTTTCCACAGGGGCAACTATATAATAACTCAAGCCTATGCTCATATGCTTCTACATACTGAACAAGGCACCCATAAATACTTGTCATGTGGAGGTATCACATAATAACAAAAGGCCACTAAGATTACAACACTAGCAGTCACTGATCAACACATTTGACTTCCTTTTATAAGTGATTCTATAAATTTTAACATCAGTGAGGAGTTTAAGAGATTACCTTTCCATTTAGTCCAAGATAAAATTGAGGCCAAGAGACTTGAATACCTTGTATTAAGACATATAGTATGACTGAGACAAAAAAAATCCAGATTTTTCTCTTCCCTATCCAGCATCCTTTCCCTACCCCATACCTTTAAAGGACCTCTATTTCTCTTCACATGTAGTTGATGTGAAATGAACATGATTCCAACGTTCTCCAATTCCAATTTCAATCATAAGTCCCCAGGTCTGATGGCTACATAAATGAGTATCTTGGCTTTGCCTAAAACAAATGTATTGAGATAATATTGTTAGGAAATTTCTAGAGGAAGCTGTATAAATTATTTCTTTATTTTCTCAATTGTCGAGTTTTTTCTTAAATATTTTTAAGGTTAAAAAATACAAGACTAGTACAAATAACTCTCATAAGACTTTACCCAGACTGCTCAACTTTTAACATTCTGCCACAGTTGCTTTATAATTCTCTCTTCCTCCCTCCTTCCTTCTCTCTCTATCTCTCTCTCGCTCACACACACACACACACACACACACACGTATATTATTAGTTTTTCTGCATTATTTGAGAGTAGATAAATCATTCCACTTTACCTCATAATACTTTAGTGTGTATTTCCTAAGAACAGTATATTTTCATATATAACCACAATAAAATTATAAAATTTGAGAACATTAATATTGCCACATTATTTTTTCTATTCTACAGTTCATATTCCAATTTTAAGCATTCCAACAATGTCATTTAAAGCACTTCCTCCACCTAATTCAAGATCCAACCCAGTATGACATTTTGTATTTTATTTCCATGTCTCTTTACTCTCCTCCAATATGGAACAGTTCTTTGGTCTTTCTTTTCTTTAATGATACTGACATTTGGAAAAAATGCAAGTCATTATTTTCACAATAGAATATCTATCAGTTATCTTTCATTATGTCATAAACCATCCCAAAAGTCTGTGGCCTAAACAAAAATTTATTACAACAAATGCTTCTCATCTCTCATTATTGAGTGGCTCAGCTCATGGTTCTCTGGTCAGGCCAGGTTGGCTGGGGCTGGGTGGTCTAGGATGACCACATTCACATGTCAGGCAGCCAGCTGAATATCAGCCTGGGCAATAAAGATGACTTAGCTATGTGTCTCTCATTATCCAGTGGCCTAATTCATGCTTATTCACATGGTAGTGACTACAGAGTTCCCAAGCTCAGAAAGAGAGTAAGCCCCAATGAACAAAGACTTTCCAAGCCTTCACTTGCATCATGTTTTTTTAATGTCCTATTGGCCAAAGGAAATCACAAGGCCAGCCTGACATCAGTGTGGCAGAGCACTTCCCTAGATCATAGATAGAAGACGTAGAATGATCTGTGGCCATTTTTATAATCTACCACAGCAGCCAAAAGCCAGAAATGAAATATTTTTTCAAGAAAGAAAGAATGTGCTATTAGAAAGAATATGCACAGGCTCTGAGCACAGTTTGGGGAGCTGACAGAATTTTACAGAGCTGCATTGCTCCAGAAGTCCATGTTTGCCCCCTCTCCCTCCATGACCCAAGCTGCTATAACATGGCGCCCTCTTGCAACAAGAGGCACTGTGAGAGTGTGTTCTGCTCCAGGATCCAGTAGCCACTGCATCTCCCCATCTCTGTGTCTCTATCACCATGACACCATGCACACATACAATAGTTCCCCAGCTGAACTGCTGTAGCCAAACTCAGAGAAGTAAAAGGAGACATTACAAAAGATACAAAAACATGATAGGGGAGACTATTATGAACTATATGCCAACAAATTGAAAATCCTAGAAAAAACTGATAAACTCCTGTAAACATACAACCTACTAATATTGAATCACAAAGAAATAGAAATCCTAGACCCACCAATAACAAGTAACGAAACTGAATCAGTAATAAAAAGTCTCCCACCAAAGAAAAAACCACAACCTGATGGCCATAGTGCTATATTCTACCAAACATATTTTAAAAGCAATAAATGTTACTATTATTTAAGATAAAAATCTATTATAAAAACATAATTCTAAGCTGGTTGATTAACAGTAACTCACAAATATATATATGTTACCCTGATATTTAATATTGTAAGGACCCATGCCCTAAACAAAGATATGAAGCTAAATTGCTGTGAATAGGGTTGATGGGCAAAATCACCTACACAAACAATGAGAGGTGGTGACTCAGTCTCAGATTAATGGTTGTTGGAAGAGAATCCCTATTCCGTTTTTCTGAGATTTTTAGTTTTTTAATGTTTATTTAAGGTTCAGGGGTACATATACAGGTTTTTAAAAATATATAGTTTACCAAACAACTAAAGAAGAACTAATGCTAATTATTTTCAAACAATGCAAAAAAATTAAGAAGAAAGAATTCTTGCAAACTCATTCTTTGGAATCAGCATTATCCTGTTACCAAAACCAGAAAAGAATACACGACAACAATTTAAAAAGCTACAGGCCAATCTCCCTGATGAACATAGATGCAAAAATCCTAAGAAAAAACTAGCAAACCAAATTCAATAGCACATTAAAAAGATCGTTCACATGGTTTAACGTAACCAGTAAATGTGACATACCACATTAACAGAATCAAGGACAAAAACCACATAATCATTTCAACAAATAGAGAAAAAAGCAATTGATAAAATTCAATGTGCCTTCATGATACCAAATTAGGTATAAAAAATAAAGGCCAAATGTGACAAGCCCACAGCTAGCATCATATCAAATGAAAAACAGTTGAAAGCTTTTTCTGTAAGATGTGGAATAAGACAAAGATGTTCATTTTCACCACTTCTAATCAACATTGTACCAGGGTCATAGAGCAATTACACAAGAGAAAGAAAATAAAGTATATACAAATTGAAAAGCAGCCCATCAGCTTGCCTCTGTTTGTACATAACATGATCTTATATATTAAAAAAAAAAAAAGGAGACCGACTCAAGATGGCACAGTGAGAACAACCCAGGATTGAAGCTCTCGGTGAACGTGTGGAGGGTGAGTCAGGGCCACATTTCCAGACGGATCTTTGTTGCCCACAGAACGGGGAAATTCCCAGGTATAAGAGAGACGCGAGATGCCAGCACAGTGGTTTTAGCTGGTGCAGCCAGCGGCGGGCGCCGCAGCGCAGTGGCTCTCCACAGTGCTCCGCACAAAGCGCACTGGTCCGGGTGCCCTGTTGAACCGGCAGTCTGAGACTTGGGAGGGCAGATTAGCATATCCATCTGATTGAACAGGACTTGGACAGTGAGCCAGGCCAGGAGATTCCAGGGAAATGGTGTTTGGGCCAGCATAGTGGGACAAACAATACGGTGATTCTAAAAGCTCCGGGTGGAGAGTTTCACTGCGGGCACAGCTGAACCCAGGACGGTGCAGCTCGGTGGGGGAGGGGCGTCCGCCATTACCAAGGCAATCCGCCCCTACTGAGGTACACTCCCATTGCTGATGGAGCCGGCCATTGCCTAGGCAACCCGCCACAACAGAGACTCCGCCGCAGGGCGTAGCTGTGGCAGCAGGGTGGACACTGCAGCAGCAGGGCAGAGCCTGCAGCAACAGGGCAGACCTCAAACCAGCAGGGCGGAACATCAGCAGGCAAATAGTGACTAGACTGCCTCCTAGCTGGGCAGGACAGCGCAACGGACACTCACAAAAAAAGCCCCAACCCCCCGAGACACAGCATCTGAGAAAAAAAGGGGTTTTTTAATGAGTTCTGCTGCAGCAGAATTAAATGTAGCAGCCTAACAGCCCTGAATGAACAACAAAGCTCACAGCTAAGCACTTGAGCTCCTATAAAGTACAGATTGTCTCCTCAAGCAACTCCCTGACCCCTCTATATCCAAAAGACTGACATTTGGCGGGTGTCATTCTAGGACAAAGATAGCAGAAAAAAAAAATAGTAGCATCCCTCACTGTTCTGCAGCTGCTATAGATGCACCCCAGACAAGCAGGGCCTGGAGTGGACCTCAGCAGTCGCACAGTGGAGGGGCTAGACTGGTAGAAGGAAAACCAAGTAACAGAAATACTTCATCATCAACAATCTGGGCGTCCGCTCCGAGACCCAGTTGAAAAGTCAGCAACTACTCAGACGACAGGTGGATAAATCCACAAAGATGGGAAGAAACCAGTGCAAAAAGGAGGAAAACACACGAAACCAGAACACCTCGCCTCCTAGAAAGGACCAAAACTCCTCACCAGCAAGGGAACAAAGCTGGACGGAGAATAACTGTGATGAAATGATGGAATTAGACTTCAGAAGGTGGATAATGAGAAACATTTGTGAGCTAAAAGAACATGTTTTAAATCAATGCAAAGAAACTAAGAACCTTGAAAAAAGATTTGAAAAAAGATTCGAGGAAATGATAACAAGAATGGATAACTTAGAGAGGAATATGAATGAATTGAAGGAGCTGAAAAACACAACACGAGAACTTCGCGAAGCATGCACAAGTTTCAACAGCCGAATTGACCAAGCAGAAGAAAGAATATCAGAAGTCAAAGATCAACTCAATGAAATAAAATGAGAAACCAAGATTAGAGAAAAAAGCACAAAAAGGAATGAACAAAGTCTCCAAGAAATGTGGGACTATGTGAAGAGACCTAACCTACGTTTGATAGGTGAACCAGAATGTGATGAAGAGAATGAATCCAAGCTGGAAAATACTCTTCAGGATATTATCCAGGAAAATTTCCCCCTCCTAGCAAGGCAGGCCAACACTCAATTACAGGAAATACAGAGAACACCACAAAGATATTCTGCAAGAAGAGCAACCCCAAGGCACATAATCATCAGATTCACCAGGGTTGAAACAAAAGAGAAAATACGAAGGGCAGCCAGAGAGAAAGGTCGGGTCACCCACAAAGGGAAGCCCATCAAACTCATAGCAGATCTCTCGGCAGAAACTCTACAAGCCAGAAGAGAGTGGGGGCCAATATTCAACATCCTTAAAGAAAAGAACTTTCAACCCAGAATTACATATCCAGCCAAACTGAGGTTCATGAGTGAAGAAAAAATAAAATCCTTTGCGAACAAGCAAGTACTCAGAGATTTTGTCACCACCAGGCCTGCTTTACAAGAGCTCCTGAAAGAGACACTACACATAGAAAGGAACAAACAGTACCAGCCATTCCAAAATCACACTAAATGCTAAAGAGCATCACATAATGAAGAATCTACATCAACTAACAGGCAAAACAGCCAGCTAGCGTCAAAATGGCAGAATCAAATTCACACATAACAATATTAACCCTAAATGTAAATGGACTAAATGCACCAATCAAAAGACACAGACTGGCAAATTGGATAAAAAACCAAAACCCATCAGTGTGCTGTATCCAGTAAACCCATCTCACATGCAAGAATACAAAAAGGCTCAAAATAAAGGGATGGAGGAAGATTTACCAAGCAAATGGAGAGCAAAAAAAAAGCAGGAGTTGCAATTCTCATCTCTGATAAAATAGACTTTAAAACAAAAAAGATCAAAAGAGACAAAGAAGGTCATTACATAATGGTAAAAAGATCGATACAACAAGAAGAGCTAACGATCCTAAACATATATGGACGCAATACAGAAGCACCCAGATACATAAGGCAAGTTCTTAATGACTTACAAAGAGACTTAGACTCCCACACAATAATAGTGGGAGACTTTAACACTCCACTGTCAATATTAGACAGATCAACCAGACAGAAAATCAACAAGGATATCCAGGGCTTGAACTCAGACCTGGAACAAGCAAACCTGATAGACATTTACAGAACTCTCCACTCCAAATCCACAGAATATACATTCTTCTCAGCACCACATCACACCTACTCTAAAATTGACCACATAATTGGAAGTAAAGCACTCCTCAGCAAATGCAAAACAACTGAAATCATAAGAAACAGTCTCTCAGACCATAGTGCAATCAAGTTAGAACTCAGACTTCAGAAACCAATCCAGAACTGCACAGCTTAATGGAAATTGAACAACTGGCTCTTGAATGTTGACTGGATAAACAATGAAAGGAAGGCAGAAATAAAGAAGTTCTTTGAAACCAATGAGAATGAAAACACAACATGCCAGAATCTCCGGGACACATTTAAAGCAGTCTCTAGAGGAAAGTATATAGCAATAAGTGCCCATATGAGGAGAATGGAGAGATCCAAAATTGACACCCTATCATCAAAATTGAAAGAGCTAGAGAATCAAGATCAAAAAAACTCAAAACCCAGCAGAAGATAAGAAATTACTAAAGTCAGAGCTGAACTGAAGGATATAGAGACACAAAATGCCCTTCAAGAAATCAATAAATCCAAGAGCTGGTTTTTTGAAAAGATCAACAAAATAGACAGACCACTAGACAGATTGATTAAAAAGAAAAGAGAGAACAATCAAATAGATGCAATAAAAAATGATAAAGGGGAAATCACCACAGATTTCACAGAAATTCAAACCATCATCAGAGAATATTACAAACAACTCTATGCACATAAACTAGTAATCCTGGAAGAAATGGATAAATTCCTGGACTCCTGTGTCCTCCCAAGCCTAAACCACGAGGAAGCTGAAACTATGAATAGACCAATAAGAAGGTTAGAAGTTGAGGCAGCAATTAAGAGCCTACCACACAAAAAAAGCCCAGGTCCAGATGGGTTCACAGCCGAATTCTACCAGACACACAAAGAGGAGCTGGTACCCTTCCTTCTGAAACTATTCCAAATAACACAAAAAGAGGGAATCCTTCCCAAATCATTTTATGAGACCAACATCATCCTGATACCAAAACCCGGCAGAGACTCAACAAGAAAAGAAAACTTCAGGCCAATATCCATGATGAACATAGATGCAAAAATCTTCAATAAAATATTGGCAAGCCGATTGCAACAGCAAATCAAAAAACTTATCCACCATGATCAAGTAGGATTCATCCCAGGGATGCAAGGCTGGTTCAACATACGCAAGTCTATCATCGTAATTCACCACATAAACAGAACCAAAAACAAAAACCACATGATTATCTCAATTGATACAGAGAAGGCATTCGACAAAATTCAACAGCCCTTTATGCTAAAAACCCTCAATAAACTCGGTATCGATGGAACATATCTCAAAGTAATAAGAGCTAGTTATGACAAACCAACAGCCAATATCATACTGAATGGGCAAAAACTGGAAGCATTCCCTTTGAAATCAGGCACTAGACAAGAATGCCCTCTTTCACCACTCCTATTCCATATAGTACTGGAAGTTCTAGCCAGAGCAATCAGGCAAGAAAAAGAAATAAAGGGTATTCAAATAGGAAAGGTGGAAGCCAAATTGTCTCTATTTGCAGATGACATGATAGTATATCTAGAAGACCCCATCGTCTCAGCCCAAAAACTCCTGAAACTGATAAGCAACTTCAGCAAAGTCTCAGGATATAAAATCAATGTGCAAAAATCACAAGCATTCCTCTACACCAATAACAGACTTAAAGAGAGCCAAATGAAGAACAAACTGCCATTCACAATTGCTACAAAAAGAATAAAATACCTAGGAATACAACTCACAAGGAACGTAAGGGACCTCTTCAAGGAAAACTACAAACCACTGCTCAATGAAATAAGAGAGGACACAAACAGATGGAGAAACATTCCATGTTCATGGTTAGGAAGAATTAATATCATGAAAATGGCTATACTGCCCAAAGCAATTTACAGCATCAATGCTATCCCCATCAAGCTACCATTGACTTTCTTCACAGAACTCGAAAAAACTACCATGAACTTCATATGGAACCAAAAGAGAGCCCGCATAGCCAAGTCAATTCTAAGCAAAAAGAACACAGCAGGGGGCATCACACTACTGGATTTCAAACTATACTACAAGGCCACAGTAATCAAAACAGCATGGTACTGGTACCAAACAGAGATATAGACCAATGGAACAGAACAGAGGCACCAGAGGCAACACAACATATCTACAACCATACAATCCTTGATAAACCTGACAAAAACAAGCAATGGGGAAAGGATTCCCTGTTTAATAAATAGTGTTGGGAAAACTGGCTAGCCATGTGCAGAAAGCAGAAACTGGACCCCTTCCTGACACCTTACACTAAAATTAACTCCAGATGGATTAAAGACGTAAACATAACACCTGGCACCATAAAAACCCTAGAAGGAAATCTAGGCAAAACCATCCAGGACATAGGAGTAGGCAAGGACTTCATGAACAAAACACCAAAAGCATTGGCAACAAAAGCCAAAATAGACAAATGGGACCTAATGAAACTCCACAGCTTCTGCACGGCAAAAGAAACAGTCACTAGAGTGGATCGGCAATCAACAGAATGGGAAAAAATTTTTGCAGTTTACCCATCTGATGAAGGGCTGATATCCAGAATTTACAAAGAACTAAAACAGATTTACAGGAAAAAAACAAACAAGCCCATTCAAAAGTGGGCAAAGGATATGAACAGACACTTTACGAAAGAAGACATATATGAGGCCAACAATCATATGAAAAAATGCTCATCGTCACTGGTCATCAGAGAGATGTAAATCAAAACCACATTGAGATACCATCTCACGCCAGTTAGAATGGCGATCATTAAAAAATCTGGAGACAACAGATGCTGGAGAGGATGTGGAGAAAAAGGAACACTTTTACACTGTTGGTGGGAGTGTAAATTAGTTCAACCATTGTGGAAGACAGTGTGGTGATTCCTCAAGGCCTTAGAAATAGAAATTCCATTTGACCCAGCAATCCCATTACTGGGTATATATCCAACAGACTATAAATCGTTCTACTATAAGGACACATGTACACGAATGTTCATTGCAGCACTGTTTACAATAGCAAAGACCTGGAATCAACCAAAATGCCCATTGATAATAGACTGGATTGGAAAAATGTGGCACATATACACCATGGAATATTATGCAGCAATCAGAAATGATGAGTTCGTGTCATTTTTAGGGACATGGATGAATATGGAGAACATCATTCTCAGCAAACTGACACAAGAACAGAAAATGAAATACCACATATTCTCACTCATAGGCGGGTGATGAACAATGAGAACACATGGACACAGGGAGGGGAGTACTAAACACTGGGGTCTATTGGGGGTAAAAGGGGAGGGCCAGCGTTGGGGGGAGCTGGGGAGGGATAGCCTGGGGAGAAATGCCAAATGTGGATGAAGGGGAGAAAGGAAGCAAAACACACTGCCATGTGTGTACCTATGCAACTGTCTTGCATGTTATTCACATGTACCCCCAAACCTAAAATGCAATAAAAAATAAAGAATTTTAAAAAAATGTAAAACTCCACATAAAAACAATGTCAGAACTAATGAAGAAATTCAGTAAAGTTGCAGGATACAAAACCAACATACAAAAATCAATAATATTTCTATATACCAGTACCATACTTTATGAAAAAGAAACCAAGAAAGCAATCCCATTTACAATAGCTATAATAAAAATAAGATACATATGAATAAATTTCAGGAAAGACATGAAAAATTTTCTACAATGAAAACTATAAAATACTGATGAAAGAAATTGAAGATGACACATATAAATACAAAGCTATCCCTATGTTCATGGATTAGAAGAATTAATATCATTAAAGTGACCATACTACCAAAGCGATCTATAGATTCAATGCAATCCCTGTCAAAAGATCAATGATATTCTTTACAGAAATAGAAAAAAAATCCTAAAATTCATATAGACCCACAAAAGACAATGAATAGCCAAAACAATTTTGAACAAAAAGAACAAAGCTAAAAGCATCACACGATGTAATTACAAAATATATTACAGCACTATAGTAACCAAAACAGTATGGTACTGGCATTAAAACAGACATATAGACCAATTGAACAGAATAGAAAACTCAGAATGTAAAAGAGAACAGAATAGAGAATAATTCACATACTTACAGCCAACTGATTTTCAATAAAAGGACAAGGAACACATATTGGGGGAAATACAGTCTTCAATAAATGGCACTGGGAAAACTGAATGTCCACCTGCAGAATAATGAAACTAACCCTTACCTATAACCATATATAAAAATCAAGTAAAAATGGACTAAACTTACATATAAGAGCTGAAATAATAACACTACCAAAAAAAAAAAAAAAAACATAGGGGGTGTTTCATGACACTGGTCTGAACAAGGGTTTTTTTTGGATAAGACCTGATAAGCATGGGTAAGAAAAGCAAAAACAGACAAACGGGATTACATCAAACTAAAAAGCATCTGCACAGCAAAGATAATGCTCAATAAAGGGAACAGACAACTGATAGGACAAAGTATTTGCAAACTATGTACCTGACAAGGGGTCAATATCAAGGATATATAAGGAACTCAACTCTCAATAGAAAAATAACAACAACAAAACAAATAATTTAGATTCTGAAATGGGCAAAAGATCTGAATACACATTTCTCCAAAGATGACACACAAAAGGTCAACAGGTATATGAATAAATGCTCAACATAACTAATCTTCAGGGAAATGCAAATCAAAGCCATATTGAGTTATCTCCTTACTCCAATAGAATAGCTATTATTAAAAAGACAAAAAGTAATTAACGCTAGTGTGGATGTAGAGAGAGGGGAACTCTTATACACTATCACAGGAATGTATGTAGTATAGCCATTATTAAAACAGTATAATAGTTGTTTTAAAAATTATAAACAGAACTACCATATAATCCAGCAATCCCATTACTGGATCTACATGCCACGAAGAGAAAATCAGTATGTCAAAGTGATATCTGCACTTCCATGTTTACTGCAGCATGATTTACAATAGGTAAGATATGTGGTTAATCTAAATGCCCATCAACGGTTGAATGGGAGGATTAACTCGCAGCTGTCACTTGGATGAACACAGCAGTGTGTGGACACTCACATCATAAACTTTTGCTCTGAGAACTACCACAGGAACATCATCAGGAAAGCCAAGAGACTCCACAGACCCTTTAAAGAAAGTAGATTGCTGCTATAGGCCCCTAAAGACAGCAAAAAAGCTGAGAATGCTCTAAGTGTGAAAGAAGGGGTCATTTACCCCCAAAGACACACCATCACTGGGGAACCTGGAGGTCTAGATCATGGGGAAAGGATCTGACCTTACCTGGACCTGAGATGCATTTAGAGAGCTGAGCAAAATACAAGGTAGAAGCAGCAGCAAAAAGAGCCCTGTGGGCTCTCTCGGTCCCCAGGGAAACCATTGCTAACTGTCTCACAGAGATCCTTGGGGACGGCTGCCAGAGGAATTGGGAAAAGACCACAGGGAAAAGAAAAATTCCAGCTGAACTTTGTAACAAACTTGACTAAATGCAAACTTTTCTGGACAGAACCTGGGGGGAGGGCAAATCAGGACTGCAGATACAGCACAGAAACCACAACAGGCAGAGAGGCATGAAATCTGAAAGCCCCACTTGCTTTCAGCTGGGAGGCTCCTATTCTGGGGCAAGTTCTTAGCCCTGCTTACCTGCTGACTGGAAATGAACTAGATGCTGTTGGGGAGACATGGTGGAAGTGAGACCAGCCTTTTGGGCTGCTTGGGAGCTGGGTGAGGCGTATAACTGCCTGCTTTCCCCCACTTCCCTGGTGCAGCTTTCCCCCTGCCCTGCATGACACAACAGAGGCAGCCATAATGCCTTTGGGAACATAACTCCATTGGCCTAAGAACCACACCCCATCCCCCACAGCAGCAGGCTCTGCCCAAAGACACTCTGAGTTCAGACAAGCCTAACATTTCCCCTTCTGATGATCTTTCTCTATCTGTGCTGTTAGCAGAAGACAAAGGACATATTCTTTTGGGAGCTCTAGGGCCCTACCCATCACCTGAACCTCCCTATACTACCATAGCTGATGCCCTCTTGAAAGCACCACCTCCTGGCTGGGGGCCAACCAACACAAAACTTGTACAATAAACAAAACGACCACCAAGGACCCTCACAGAGTCCACATCACTCCCTTGCCACCTCCACGAGAGCAGGTACTTGTATCCATGGCTGAGAGACCTAAAGACATGTCATATCACAGGACTCAGTGCAGAAACTCCCTAGTCCCAATTTGGATCCTGGTAGCTCTTCTGGGTAGCTAGATCCAAAAGAGAAATATCAACTACTGTAGCTCAGCTCTCAGAAAGCCATATTCCTAGGGGAAAGGGGAGAGTACCATATCAAGGGAGCCCCCTCTGGGGAACAAAAGAATCTGAACAGTAGCCCTTGAGCCCCAGATATTCCCTCTGACATAGTCTACCCAAATGAGAAGGAACCAGAAAAACAATTCTGGTAATATGACAAAACAAGTTTATTTAACACCCCAAAACATCACACTAGCTCACCAGCAATGGATCCAAACCAAGATGAAATCTCTAAATTGCCAGAAAAAGAATTCAGAAGGTTGACTATTAGGATAATCCAGGAGGCACCAGAGAAAGGTAAGTCCAACTTAAAAAATAAATAAATAAACATAAGACCTAATACCATAAAAACCCTAGAAGAAAATCTAGGCAAAACCATCCAGGACAAAGGAGTAGGCAAGGATTTCATGACCAAAACACCAAAAGCATTGGCAACAAAAGCCAAAATAGAAAAATGGGACCTAATCAAATTCCACAGCTTTTGCACAGCAAAACAAACAGTCATTAGAGTGAATTGGCAAACAACAGAATGGGAAAAAAGGTTTGCAGTTTACCCATCTGACAAAGGGCTGATATCCAGAATTTACAAAGAACTAAAACAGATTTACAGGAAAAAAACAAACAAGCCCATTCAAAAGTGGGCAAAGGATATACAGACACTTTACAAAAGAAGACATACATGAGGCCAACAAACATGAAAAAATGCTCATTATCACTGGTCATTAGAGAAATGCAAATAAAAACTACATTGAGATACCATCTCATGCCAGTTAGAATGGTGATCATTAAAAAATCTGGAGACAACAGATGCTGGAGAGGATGTGGAGAAATAGGAAGACTTTTACACTGTTGGTGGTGGTGAGTGTAAATTAGTTCAATCATTGTGGAAGACAGTGTGGCAATTCCTCAAGGACCTAGAAATAGAAATTCCATTTGACCTAGCAATCCCATTACTGGGTATATATCCAAAGGATTATAAATCGCTCTACTACAAAGACATATGCACATGAATGTTCATTGCAGCACTGTTTACAATAGCAAAGACCTGGAACCAACCCAAATGCCCATCGATGATAGACCTGGACAGGGAAAATGTGGCACATATACACCATGGAATACTATGCAGCCATAAGAAACGATGAGTTCGTGTCCTTTGTAGGGACATGGATGAACCTGGAGACCATCATTCTCAGCAAACTGACACAAGAACAGAAAATGAAATACCACATGGTCTCACTCATAGGGGGGTGTTGAACAATGAGAACACATGGACACAGGGAGGGGAGCACTACACACTTGGGTCTGTTGGGGGGAATAGGGGAGGGACAGTCGGGGGTGGGAAGTTGGGGGAGAGATAGCATGAGGAGAAATGCCAGATATAGGTGAAGGGGAGGAAGGCAGCAAATCACACTGCCACATGTGTACCTATGCAACAATCTTGCATGTTCTTCACATGTACCCCAAAACCTAAAATGCAATTAAAAAACATATAAGATATGAAGAGAAAAATCTTCATTAAAAGAGATAGCATAAATAAAAAACAATCACAACTTCTGGGAATGAAGGACACACTTAGAGAAATGCAAAATACACTGGAAAGGCTCAGCAATAGAATCAAACAAGTAGAAGAAATAACTACACTTCTTCAAGATAAGGCTTTCAAATTAATCAACAAAGACAAAGATTTTAAA
Source organism: Callithrix jacchus (assembly GCF_049354715.1). Classification (NCBI taxonomy): domain Eukaryota; kingdom Metazoa; phylum Chordata; class Mammalia; order Primates; family Cebidae; genus Callithrix; species Callithrix jacchus. Next base: position 15,026,003 of record NC_133524.1, read on the forward strand.
ATATGAACAAAGTCTCCAAGAAGTTTAGAATTATGTTAAATGACCAAACCTAAGAATAATTGAAGTTCCCGAGGGAGAAGGGAAATTTAAAAGTTTAGAAAACATATTTGAGGGATTAATCAAGGAAAACTTCCCTGGTCTTGCTAGAGAGCTAGACATTTAAATACAAAAAGCTCAATAAACAACTGGGAAATTTATCACAAAAAAAAATCATCACCTAGGCACATAGTCATTAGGTTATCTAAAGTCAAGATGAAGGAAAGAATCTTAAGAGCTGTGAGGTAAAAACAACAGGTAACATATAAAAGGAAACCTATCAGACTAACAGCAGATTTCTCAGCAGAAACTATAAGCTAGAAGGATTGGGGTTTGATCTTTTGCCTTTTTAAACAAAATAATTATCATAAACAAAGGAAAGATATAGTCTTTAATCCTGAAAGAATTCACCACTACAAAGCCAGCACTATAAGAACTGCTATAAGGAGCTCTAGATCTTGAAAGAAACCCTTGAAATACACCAAAACAGAACCGCCTTAAAGCATAAATCTCACAGGACCTATAGAACAAAAACACAATGAAACAAAAAGGTATTCAGGCAACAAATAGCATGATGAATAGAATAGTACCTCACATCTCAATAGTAATGATGAATATAAATGGCCTAAATATTCCACTTAAAATACACAGATTGGCAGAATGGATAAGAATTCACCAACCAAGTATCTGCTATCTTCAAGAGACTCACCTAATGCAAAAGGACTCACATAACCTTAAGGTAAAAGGGTGGAAAAAGATATTCCATGCAAATGGAAACCAAAAGTAAACAGGAATAGATTTTTAAAAATCAGACAAAACTAACTTTAAAGCAACAGCCGTTCAAAAAGACAAAAAGGGACATTATATAATGATAAAAGGACCAGTCCAACAGAAAAATATCACAATCCTCAATATATACGCACCTAACACTGGAGCTCCCAAATTTACAAAACAACTACTAGACCTAAGAAATGAGATAGCAACACAATAATAGTGGGGGACTTTCAGATTCCACTGATAGCACTAGACAGGTCATCAAGACTGAAAATCAACAAAGAAACAATTGATTTAAACTATAGCTTAGAACAAATCAGCTTAACAGATATTTACAGACATTCTACCCAACAACTGCAGAATATACATTCTATTCACCAGCATGTGAAACATTCTCCAAGATAGACCATATGATGAACCACAAAACAAGTCTCAACAAATTTAAGAAAACTGAAATTATATCAAGTACTCTCTCAGACCACAATGGAATAAAATTGGAAATCAACCCAAAAAGGAACCTTCACAACCATGCAAATAGTTTTTCTTCTGCTTCTAGGATGGTAGAGAGCAGTCTTCAGCCTGAGATCCATCCCTAGATTTTATGCTTTATCCACACAATTCCAAGAGAGGACCCAAGATGGCTGAATAGGAACAGCTCTGGAGTGCAGTTCCCAGTGAAAACAATGCAAAGTGTGAGTGATCACCGCATTGCCAAACAAGTTTTCACTGCCCACAGACCAGGAGATTCCCAGGTTGAAAAGTGCCATGAGTTTCCAGCACAGCTGTTTCAGCTGGTACAGCAGGTCTCTGCATAAAAACTTACACAAATCTGGGTGGCCATTTCAACTGGCGCCTAGAATGTCTGGGAGACAGAGCAGCCCATTCAACAAAGAAAAGGGGGCCGAAAAAGGGATCCAGGTGATCTGGTTTGGCAGGGCCCACCCCCACAAGGACCAGCAATCTAAAATGCTCTACATTGAAAGCTTCGCAGCAAGTGAAGCTGGACCTGGGATGGTCCAGCTCTGTGGGGGGACGGGCATCTGCCAGTACTGAGGCAGTGCACCACTACCAATGCAGTCCACCATTACCAAGTCAGTCTGCCATTACCGAGGCAATCCACCATTACCAAGGCAGTCTGCCATTACTGAGGTAGTCCGCCATTACTGAGGCAGACCACCATTAGTTAAGCAGTTCTAACTATACCTCTGTAAACAAAACACAACACCTCTGCTTGCAGACTGTGACTAGGCTACCTCCTTGCTGGGCAGGGCATCTCAGAAAAAAAGGCAGCAGCACATCAGGAAATTATAAATAAAGCCCCAGCTTCCCAGGACAGAGCACCTGGGGGGAAAAGGGTGGTTACGAGTTCCACTGCAGCAGACTTAAATGTACCTGCCCAGCAGCTCTGAATGGAACAACAGAACTCCCAGCACAGCACTTCAGCTCCTATAAGGGACAGACAGTCTCCTCAAGCAGCTCCTTGACCTCCATATATCCAAAGAGACACCTCATAAAGGAGAGCTCAGGCTGACTTCTGGCGGGTATCCTTCTGGGATGAAGATAACAGAAGAAGGAACTGGCAGCAACCATTATTGTTCGGCAGGTGCCGCAGGTGATCCCTAGGCAAGCAGAGTCTGGAGTGGACCTCCAGCAGTCCTACAGCAGAGGGGCCTGACTGTTAGAAGGAAAACTAATAAAACAGAAAGAAATAATGTCAATGACAACAAAAAGGATGTTCACTCAGAGACTCCACCCAAAAGTCACTAACTACAAAGACCACAGGTAGATAAATCCACAAAGATGGGAAGAAACCAGCACAAAAAGAATGAAAACACACAAAACCAGAATGCCTCTTCTCCTCCAAGGGATCACAGCTCCTCACCAGCAAGGGAACAAATCTGGATGGAGAATGAGTCTGATGAATTGAGAGAAACAGCATTCAGAAGGTGGGTAAGAACAAACTTCTCTGAGCTAAAAGAAAACGTTGTAACCCAATGCAAAGAAACTAAGAACCTTGAAAAAAGGTTAGATGAAATGGTAACAAGAATCAACAGCTTAGAGAAGAATATAAATGACTTGATAGATCTGAAAAACACAACACGAGAGCTTCACAAACTATACAAAAGTTTCAATAGCTGAATCAACCAAGCAGAAGAAAGGATATCAGAGATTAAAAATCAACTCAATGAAATAAACTAAGAAGGCAAGCTTAGAGAAAAAAGAGTGAAAGAAAATGAACAAAGCCTAAAAGAAATATAGAATTATGTGCAAAGACCTAATCTACATTTGAATGTAGCCACTCCAAAATCATAACAAATGATAAAGAGCATTGACACAATGAAGAATTTGCATCAACTAATGGGCAAAACAACCAGCTAGCATCAAAATGGCAGGATCAAATTCACACATAACAATATTAACCTTAAATGTAAATGGGCTAAATACCCCAGTCAAAAGACACAGACTGGCAATTTGGATAAAAAGTCAAAATCCATCAGTGTGCTGTATCCAGGAAACTGATCTCATGTGCAAGGACACACATAGGCTCAAAATAAAGGGATGGAGGAAGATATACCAAGCAAATGGAGAGCAAAACAAAGCAGGAGTTGCAATCCTAGTCTCTAATAAAACAATGAAGAAACTGCATCAACTAATGGGCAAAACAACCAGCCAGCATCAAAAAGGCAGGATCAAATTCACACATAACAATATTAACCTTAAATGTAAATGGGCTAAATACCCCAGTCAAAAGACACAGACTGGCAATTTGGATAAAAAGTCAAAACACATCAGGGTGCTGCATCCAGGAAACCCATCTCATGTGCAAGGACACACATAGGCAAAATAAAGGGATGGAGGAAGATATACCAAGCAAATGGAGATCAAAACAAAGCAGGTGTTGCAATCCTAGTCTCTAATAAAATAGACTTTAAACCAACAAAGATCAAAAGAGACAAAGAAGGGCATTACGTAATGGTAAAAGGACCAATGCAATAAGAAGAGCTAAGAATCCTATATATATATACACACCCAATACAGGAGCACCCAGATACATAAAGCAAGTTCTTAACAACCTACAAAGAGACTTAGACTCCCACACAATAATAGTGGGAGACTTTAACACTCCACTGCCAATATTAGACAGATCAACCAGACAGAAATTTAACAAGGATATCCAGGATTCAACTCAAATCTGGACCAAGCAAACCTAACAGACATCTATAGAACTCTCCACTCCAAATCCACAGAATATACATTCTTCTCAGCACCACATCACACCTACTGTAAAATAGACCACATAATTGAAAGTAAATCACTCCTCACCAAATGCAAAAGAACAGAAATCATAACAAATACTCTCTTAGATCACAGTGCAATCAAATTAGAACTCAGGATTAAGAAAGTAACTCAGAACCACACAACTTCATGGAAACTGAACAACTGGCTCATCAATATTGACTGCATAAACAATGAAATGAAGGCAGAAATAAAGATGTTCTGCAAAACCAATGAGAACGAAGACACAACATACCAGAATCTCTGAAACACATTCAAAGCAATGTCTTGAGGAAATTTTATATCAACAAATGCCCACATGAGAACCAAGGAAAGATCTAAAATTGACCCCTATCATCAAAATTGAAAGAGCTAGAGGAACAAGATCAAAAAAACTCAAAAGCTAGCAGAAGACAAGAACTAAGATCAGAGCAGAACTGAAGGAGAAAGAGACACAAAAAAACCCTTCAAAACAATCAATAAATCCAGGAGCAGGTTATTTTTTAGAAGATCAACAAAACAGACAGACTGCTAGCCAGATTAATAAAAAAGAAAATATAGAAGAATCAAATAGATGCAATAAAAAATGATAAAGGGGATGTCACCAGTAATTTCACAGAAATATAAACTACCATCAGAGATTACTACAAACAACTCTATGAACATAAACCAGTAAAGCTGGAAGAAGTGGAAAATTCCTGGACACTTGCACCCTTCCAAGCCTAAACAAGAAAGAAGTTGAAAGCCTGAATAGACTAATAACAAGGGCTAAAGTTGGGGCAGCAATTAATAGCCTACCAACCAAAAAAGCCCAGGTCCAGATGGGTTCACAGTTGAATTCTACCAGACATACAGAAAGGACCTGGTACTGTTCCTTCTGAAACTATTCAAAACAATACAAAAAGAGGGAATCCTTCCCAAATCATTTTATGAGACCAACATCATCCTGTTCCAAAACCCGGCAGAGACTCAAAAAAAAAAAAAAGAAAAAAAAGAAAATTCAGGCCAATATCCATGATGAACATAAATGCAAAAATCTTCAATAAAATACTGGCAAACTAATGCATCAGCATATCAAAAAACTTATCCATCACGATCAAGTAGGCTTCATCCTGGGGATGCAACACTAGTTCAACATTTGCAAGTCTATAAACGCAATCCACCACATAAACAGAACCAAAGACAAAAACCACATGATTATCTCAACAGAGGCAGAGAAGGCCTTCCACAAAATTCAACAGCCTATGCAGCCATCAAAAACGATGAGTTCGTGTCCTTTGTAGGGACATAGATGAACCTGGAAATCATCATTCTCAGCAAAGTGACACAGAACACAAAATCAAAGACCGCATGTTCTCACTCATAGGTGGGTGTTAAACAATGAGAACACATGGACGCAGGGAGGGGAGCATCACACACTGGGGTCTGTTGGGGGGAAGTAGGGGAGGGACAGCAGGGTGTGGGGAGTTGGGGAGAGAGAGCATGGGGAGAAATGCCAGATATAGGTGATGAGGAGGAAGGCAGCAAATCACACTGCCATGTGTGTACCTATGCAACAATCTTGCATGTTCTTCACATGCACCCCAAAACCTAAAATGCAACTAAAAAAACACTCTCAATAAATTAGGTATAGCTGGAATGTATCTCAAAATAATAAAAGCTATTTATGACAAACCCACAGCCAATATCATACTGAATGGGCAAAAACTGGAAGCATTCCCTCTGAAATCTGGCACTAGACAAGGATGCCCTCTCTCACCACTCCTATTCAATATAGTATTGGAAGTTCTAGCCAGAGCAATCAGGCAACAAAAAAAAAAATAAATAAATAAAGAGTATTCTGTTAGGAAAGGAGGAAGTCAAATTGTCTCTATTTGCAGAAGACATGATTGTATACTTAGAAGACCCCAACATCTCAGCCCAAAATCTCCTGAAACTGATAAGCAACTTCAGCAAGTCTCAGGATACAAAATCAGTGTGCAGAAATCACAAGCATTCCTATACAGCAATAACAGACTAAAAGTGAGCCAAATCAAGAACAAACTGCTATTCACAATTGCTACAAAGAAAATAAAATACCTAGAAATTCAACTAACAAAGGATGTAAAGGACCTCTTCAAGGAGAACTACAAACCACTGCTCAATGAAATAAGAGAGGACACAAACAGATGGTAAAACATTCCATGCTCATGGTTAGGAAAAATAAATATCGTGAAATTGGCCACACTGCCCAAAGTAATTTATAGATTCAATGCTATCCCCATCAAGCTACCAATGACCCTCTTTACAGAACTGGAAAAAGCCACCTTAAACTTCATATGCAACTAAAAGAGAACCCGCATACCAAAGACAATCCTAAGCAAAAAGAGCAAAGCTGGAGGCATCACGCTACCTGACTTCAAACTATACTACAAGCTACAGCAATCAAAACAGCATGGTACTGGTACCAAAACAGAGATATAGACCAATGGAACAGAACAGAGGCCTCAGAGGCAATGCCACACATCTACAACCACCTGATCTTTGACAAACCTGACAAAAACAAACAATAGAGAAAGGATTCCCTGTTTAATAAATGGTATTGGGAAAACTGGCTAGCCATGTGAAGAAAGCAGAAACTGGACCCCTTCCTTACTCCTTATGCTAAAATTAACTCCAGATGGATTAAAGACTTAAACATAAAACCAAACATCATAAAAACCCTAGAAGAAAGCCGAGGCAAAACCATTCAGGACATAGGCATAGGAAAGGACCTCATGACTAAAACATCAAAAGCATTGGCAACAAAAGCCAAAATAGACAAATGGGATCTAATCAAATTTGAGAGCTTCTGTACAGCAGAAGAAACAATCATTAGAGTGAACTGGCAACCAACAGAATGGGAAAAAATTTTTGTAATCTACCCATCTGACAAAGGGCTAATATCCAGAATCTACAAAGAACTAAAACAGATTTACAAGAAAAAAACAAGCCCATTCAAAAGTGGACAAAGGACATGAACAGACGCTTTTCAAAAGAAGACATATATATTTCAACAAATATATGAAAAAAATGCTCATCATCACTGGTCATTAGAGAAATGCAAATCAAAACCATATTGAGATACCATCTCATGCCAGTTAGAATGGCGATCATTAAAAAAAATCTGGAGACAACAGATGCTGGAGAGGATGTGGAGAAATAGGAACACTTTTACACTGTTGGTGGTGGTGAGTGTAAATTAGTTCAATCATTGTGGAGGACAATGTGGCCATTCCTCAAGGACCTAGAAATAGAAATTCCATTTGACACAGTAATCCCATTACGGGTTATATATCCAAAGGATTATAAATATTTCTATTATAAAGATACATGCACATGTATGTTCATTGCAGCACCGTTTACAATAGCAAAGACCTGGGACCAACCAAAATACCCATTGATGATAGACTGGACAAGGAAAATGTGGCACATATACACCATGGAATACTATGCAGCCATAAAGAAGGATGAGTTCCTGTCCTTTGTAGGGATATGGATGAATCTGGAAACCATCATTCTCAGCAAACTGACATAAGAACAGAAAATCAAACACCGCATGCTCTCACTTATAGGCTGGTGTTGAACAATGAGAACACTTGAACACAGGGAGGGGAGCATGACACACTGGGGTCTGTTGCAGGGGAATAGGGGAGGGACAGATAGGGGGTAGGGGGGTTGGGGAGAGATAACATGGGGAGAAATGCCAGATATAGGTGATGGGGAGATGGAGGCAGCAAACCACCTTGCCATGCATGTACATATGCAACAACCCTGCATGTTCTTCACATGGACCCCAGAACCTAAAGTGCAATCATACACACACACACACACACACACACACACACACACACACGCCAATACATGGAAATCAAAGAACTGTTCCTGAATAATCATTGGTTCAACCAAGAAATCAATATTAAAATTAAAAAATTATTTTAACTGAACAATAATAGTGACACAACCTATCAAAACCTCTGGGATACAGCAAAGGCAGTGTAAGAGAAAAGTTCATAGCCTTAAATGGCTACATCAACATGTCTAAAAGATTACAAATAAACAATCTAAGGTCATATCTCAAATAACTAGAGAAACAAGAACAAACCAAACCAAAACCCAGCAGAAGAAAAGAAATAACAAAGATCAGAGCATAACCAAATGAAATTGAGATGAAAAAAGCAATACGAAAGATAAACGAAACAAAAAGCTAGTTCTTTGAAAAGATAAAATTCATAAAGCATTAATGAAGTTGACCAAGAAGGGAGAAGATCCAAATAAGCTCAATTAGAAATGGAATGGGAGATATTACAACTGACACCATAGAAATACAAAAGATCATTCAAGGCTACTGTGAACACCTTTATGCACATAAATTAGAAAACCTAGAGGACATGGAAAAGTTTCTGAAAATATACAACCCTCCTAGATTAACCCAGAAGAAATAGAAACTCTGAACAGACCAATAACAAGCAGTGAGATTGAAAGGGCAATAAAAAAAATTACCAACAACAAAAGACCAGGATTAGACAGATTCACAGCGAAATTCTGTCAGACATTCAAAGAAGAATTGGTACAGATCCTATTGACACTATTCCACAAGATGGAAAAAGTGTGAATCCTTCCTAAATCATTCTGTGAAGCCAGTATCACACCTCAATACTAAAATGAGGAAAGGATGTAACAAAAAAAGGAAATTACAGACCAATATCCCTGATGAACATAGATGCAAAAATCCTTGACAAAATATTACCTAACCAAATCACACAGGACATCAAAAAGATAAGCCACCATGATCAAATGGGTTTCATACCAGGGATGCACAGATAATTTAACATACACAAGTCAATAAATGTGATACATCACATAAACAGAATTAAAAACAAAAATCACACAATCATTTCAAAAGATGTGGAAAAAGCATTTGACAAAATCTAGGATCTCCTTATGATTAAAACCCTTAGCAAAATCAACATAGAAGAAACATACCTTAACATAATAAAAGCCATCTATGACAAACCCACAGCAAACATTATACTGAATGGAGAAAAGCTGAAAGCATTCCCCCTGAGAACTAGATCTAGACAGAGATGCCCACTCTACTTTTATCCAACATAGTACTGTAAATTCTGGACAATCAGACAAGAGATGGAAATAAAGGGTATCCTTCCCTTGGGTATGCTTTTACTTCCTCAGTAAAGAGGAAGCCAAACTGTTGCTTTTCACTGATGATATGAAAAAAAAAAACCCTAAAGACTCCTCCAAAGAGTACCTGGAATTGATAATGAATTCAGCAAAGTTTTAGGATACAAAATTAATCTATACACGAATCAGTAGCTCTGGTATATACCAACAGTGACCACGCTGAGAGTCAAATCAAGAACTCAACCCCTTTTACAATAGCTTCAAAAAATAAAATAAAATACTTAAAAATATACCTAACACCACAGTTAAAAGGCCTCTACAAGGAAAACAACAAAGCACTGCTGAAAGTAATCATAGACAATACAAACAAATGAAAACAAATCCCATGATCATGGATGGGCAGAATCAATACTGTGAAAATGACCATCTTCACAGAACTAGAAAACCCAATCCTAAAATTCATATGTAACCAAAAAAGAGCCCGCATAGCCAAAGCAAGACTAAGCAAAAAGAATGAATCTGGAGGCATATTACATGATTTCAAACTATATTATAAGGCCATAGTCACCAAAACAGCATGACACTGATATAAAAATAGGCACATAAACCAATGGGAACAGAATAGAAAACACAGATATAAAGCCAAATAGTTAACAGCCGACTAACCTTCAACAAAGCATACAAAAACCTAAATTGGGGAAAGACACTCTATTCAACAAATGGTCCTGGGATAATTGGCACCATTATCTTCATGTAGAAGAATAAAACTGGATCTTCATCTCTCACCTTATATAAAAATCAACTCAGGATGGATCAAAGACTAAAATCTAAGCCCTGAAACCATAAAAATTCTAGAAGGTAACATTAGAAAAACCCTTCTAGACATTGCTTTAGGCAAAGACTTCATGACCAAGAACACAAAAGTAAATGCAACAAAAACAAAGATAAATAAAAATGGGACTTAGTTAAACGAATGAACTTCTGTACAGCAAAAGAAACCATCAGCAAACAACCCACTGAGTGGACAAAATCTTTGCAATTTATACATCTGACAAAGGACTAATATACAGAATCTGCAAAGAACTCAAAAACATCAGTAAGAAAAAAACAATCCCATCAAAACGTAGACAAAGGACATGAACAAAAAATTCTCAAAAGAAGTTATACAAATGGACAACAAGCATATGAAAAACTGCTCAACATCACTAATGATCAGGAAAATGCAAATCAAAACCACAGTGTGATACCACTTTACTACTGCAAGAATGGACATAATCAAAAAATCAAAAACTAACAGATGTTAGCATGGATGTGGTGAAAAGGGAACACTTTTACACTGCTGGTGGGAATGTAAACTAGTACAACCACTATGGAAAACAGTGTGGAGATTCCTTAATGAACTAAAAGTAGAACTACCATTTGATCCAGCAATTCCTCTACTGGGTATCTACCCAGAGGAAGAGGAGTCATTATATGAAAAAGATACTTGCCCATGCATGTTTATAGCAGCAAAATTTGCAATTGCAAAAACAGGGAACCAGCCAAAATGCCCATCAGTCAATGAGTGGATTAAAAAAATTGTGGTATTTATGTACCATGGAATACTGTTCAGCCATAAAATGGAAAGAAATAATAGCATTCATGGCAACCTGAATTGAAGTGGAGACAATTAGTCTAAGTAAAGTAACTCAGGAATGGAAAAACAAATATCATTATGTTCTCACTCATAAATGGTAGCTAAGCTATAAGGATGCAAAAACATAAGAATGATACACTGAACTTTGGGGACTCAAGGAGAGGGTGGCAGAGGTGAGGGATAAATGACAACACAGTGGGTACAGTATACACTGCTTGGGTGATGGGTGCACCAAAATCTCAGAAATCACAATTAAGAACTTATCCGTGTAACCAAATACCACCTGCTCCCCGAAACCCTATTGAAATTTTTGAAAAGCCACTGAAAAATAAAACAGCTGAATGAATAAAGAATATTTAAATATACACAATGGAATACCATTCAGCCATAACAATAAAAAATCCTGAGATTTGCAACAACATGGATAAACCTAGGGATATTATGCTATATGGAATAAACCAGGCACAGAAAGACAAGTACAACATGATCTCACTCATATGTGCAATCTAAAAACATTGATCTCATAGAAGTAGAGAAGAGAATAGTAGTTACCAGAGGCTTGAGGGTACTGGGTGATCAGGAGAGACAGGTCGACAGGTTCAAAGTTATAGTTAGGAGGAATAAGTTCTGGCATTTTAGTGCACAGTAGAGTGACTTTGATTAACACTACTGTATATTTCTTTATTATCACACTTTAAGTTCTGTGGTACATATGCAGAACATGCAGGTTTGTTACATAGCAATAGGCATGACATGGTGGTTTGCTGCACCCATCAACCCATCATCTACATTAGGTATTTTTCCTAATGCTATCTCTCCCCTAGCCCTCCACCTGCTGACAGTCCCCAGTGTGTGACCAGTGTCCATGTGTTCTCATTGTTCAACTCTCACTTATGAGAATGTGTGGTGTTTGGTTTTCTGTTCTTGTATTAGTTTGCTGAGAATGATGGCTTCCAGATTCATCCATGTCCCTGCAAAGGACATGAACTCATCCTTTTTTACGGCTGCATAGTATTCCATGGTGTATATGTGCCACATTTTGCGGCCAACAAACATATGAAAAAAAGCTCATCATCACTGGTCATTAGAGAAATGCAAATCAAAACCACATTGAGATACCATCTCACGCCAGTTAGAATGGCAATCATTAAAGTCAGGAAACAACAGATGCTGGAGAGGATGTGAAGAAATAGGAACACTTTTATATTGTTAGCGGTTCTTCAACCATTGTGGAAGACAGTGTGGTGATTCTTCAAGGACCTAGAACTAGAAACACCATTTGACCCAGCAATCCCATTACTGGGTATATATTCAAAGGATTATAAATCATTCTACTATAAAGACACATGCACACATATGTTTATTGCAGCACTGTTCACAATAGCAATGACTTGGAACCAACCCAAATGCCCATCAATGATAGACTGGATAAAGAAAATGTGGCACATATACACTATTGCATATTTCAAAATTTCTGAAGAAATGAAAAATGTATGAGGTGATGGATATGCTAAATATATTGATTTGATCATTATACAATGTATATACATGTCAAAATATCACACAGTACTCCAGCAATATATACAATATTATTTGTTAATTTAAAACCAAATTTAAAAAACAAAAAAGCCAGCTGAACACAGTGGTTCACACCTGTAATCCCAGCACTTTGGGAGGCCAAGGTGGGCAGATCACTTGAGGTCAGGAGTTCAAGACCAGCCTGGCCAACATGGTGAAGCCCCATCTCTACTAAAAATACAAAACAAAACAAAAAAATAGCTGGGTGTGGTGGTGTGAGCTTGTAATCCCTGCTACTCAGAAGGCTGAGGCAGGAAAACTGCTTGAACCTGAGAGGCTGAGATTGCAGTGAACTGAGATTGCACCACTGCACTCCAGCCTGGGTGACAGGGTGAGTCTCTGTCTCAAAAAAAAAAAAAAAAAAAGGCCACTGAATTATACAGTTTAAAATAAATTTTGTGTAAATTTTGCCTCAACAAAAAAGACACAAATTAAAACTATGAATAGAACAAAAAAAGTAGCTTGTTTCTACTAAGCAAAGATTGAATTTTATTCCTATAGAGGTATTTTTAAAGGTTTTTTTTTTTAATTTTATAGATAGGGTCTCATCATGTTGCCCAGGCTGATCTTAAACTCCTAGCAGTCCTCTTGCTTTGGCCTCCCAAAGTGCTGAGATTACAGACATAAGCCACCATGCCCCACCTAAAATATTTGTAAGATTAACATAAAACTTTAATATTTGAGAAAGAATCTGGATATTTTTAAGATAAATTGTACAGGGGGAATACTGGCAGGGAGATCAGCTGCAAATGATTCCAGAGGTGATGAGTTTTAATTAAGCCAGAAAGGGTAAAGAAAAGAGGATGGCATAAGATAGAATCTTCAAACAGAATGTACAGCATTTCATGATTTGGTATAGGATTGAAAGATTACAAGGGACTGGGAACGTAGTGCTCTAGAAATAGATGTCGGTGTTACTGAAATTGACTAATGCACCAGGAACAGGTTTGAGGGGAGTCCTAATCCTTGAACGTCTGCAGGTCAGGGAAGGGTGCAGACAATGGATTAGTATGATTGCAACATCTGGGCAAAGGCTGAACTTTTAGAGCACTAAGAAACTATTGCTTCCTTTGACCAGCCCCAAGGAAAGTGGATCCATTCAGCCCACGAGTGTCTTCACTTTCCGGAAAAGTAATCATAATTTTGACAGAATAGACAATAATCTCAGAAGCTCTAAAGCTCTAAGGGTGATCCCTGAGTGTGGCTGTAGGTATAAGAAAAGTAGGAAAATAATTCTGCCTTCTCAATATATAAAAATATAGTATAGTAAAGAGAATGGAAATGGAGGTTAGATGGAGTCCATCTTAGTCCATTTCTGCTGCTATAACAAAACACCACAGATTGGGTCATTTATAAATAACAGAAATTTATTTGCTCACAGTTCTAGAGGCTAAGAAGCCCAAGATCAAGGTACCAATAGGTTCACTGTCTGCTAAGGGCCTGTTTCCTTCTTCCAAGAGGGCACCTTGTTGCTGCATACTCACATGGTGGAAGGCGGATAGGCAAAAGGGATGAATGCTATGTCTTCACATGGCAGAAGAAATGGTAGGAAATAAACCCACTCCCTCAAGCGTGTGTGTAAGGGCCCTAATCCCATCCACAAAGGTGCTGCCCTTATGACTTAATCATCTCTTAAAGGCCCCAACTCTTTTTATTATATTTTTTTGTAGAGATAGGGTCTCCTTATATTTCCCAGGCTGGTCTCAGAATCCTGGGCTCAAGCAGTCTTCCCACCTCAGCCTCCTAAAGTATTGAGATTACAAGCATAAGCCACTGTACACAGCCCGGCCCCAACTCTTGATGCTACTTCCTTGACAACTACATTTTAATATATGAATTTTCAGGGACAGTCAGACCACTGCAGCTCTCATGCTTCTGCTTTCTTTATAGTGGTACACAACTGTAAAGAAAACAGGCACACAACTACAACAGGTGCGCATGACAGCCAACAAAAGCAAGCCAGCAAATCTACCAACCTCCACACTTCTCCCAAGGAAAATGGCAGCTAAGTCCTCTGGCTGATCCAGGAAAAGACAACAACTAAATGCAGGGTCTTTACTTCAGAAACCAACATCAACACTAGACTCAATAAACCTTTAGAAGATCAAATCCTTTTGTGATTCACAACTACTATAATAGCAGTCAACTTTTCTCCCTGTATCAGGCTTGCCTCCTTCCAATTCATTTTCCAAAATGTAACCACACAGATATATTTTAAGTGAACGTTAATATTTCATTTTATTTACTTAACTCCTTTAATAACTTCTCAGGATAAAGTTCAGATTCTAATGTGGCTTGTGGGGCAGTGAGCAATCTAGTACTGACCTACCTTTCCAACCTCTATTTTTAGACTACTGTCTCTTCTGAATATTTGCACTTCAGAGAGTGACCTAAACTGAGCTTGGAAAGGTAGGCTGGTGCTAGATTGCTTAGTTCCCCATAAGGTCTGTTAGATTGCCTCCTCCTTGATTACAAAAGTCCAATGCCTTGATCCTATGACCCACTTCCACTCCTAAATATCTACTCAAAATATACTGTTGTTCACCAAAGTAACAAGGATGTTCACAGCAACACTACATGTAATAGTCCCAAATGGGAAACAATCCAGATCACTCACAATAACATAAATAAATTTGGCATCTTCTTAAAAGGGAATACTATATAGCCATAAAATAAAAGTAGCTACAGCTATATGAAACAATATGAATGAATCTCACAAACTTAGCATTGTGGGGGGAAAGGCAGGTACAGAGGAGCTCACAGTATATCACTCCAAGTACATAAAGTACAAAGACAGTCAAAACTAAACTATGCTATTGCAAATCAGGACAAGGTTACCCTTGCAGAGAAGGAGGGTGGATCACAAGGGAGCTTCTGGGAAGCTTATATCTCTGCTTTTTGGTCTGTACAGTTATATGGGTGTTGGCGGTGTAAAAAGTTGTCAAGCTGCACCATTAAAGTTTATGCACTTTTCTGTCAAGTCATATCATGATAGTTTACACTTTAAAAAATTCTCTGCCTTCTTACTCGGCATCTCACTTTTGCCTACCTAATTCTTGCTCTTACAACTTTCAATATCACGTCTTCCGGAAGCTCTTTTCTAAACTCTTATTTTAGCTCATCATGCTGTGTGTCCCCCATTGTTCCCCTATCTTAACAACTCTTCTCATTTAATTACAAATAGTTGTTGAATCAAGTTTTGCAAATTGACTTTATATATCTTTTCAGGCACACTGTGAAAGTGCACAAATTTTAATAGAGGCCATGTGAAAGGAGTAAGATTAAATAATACTCCCCAAGGGTAGACTATCAGCCCTGATGCAGTGCAAAAGATAGAAGGGTGAACTAGTTATCTATTGCTGTGTAACAAATTACTACAAATTTAGCAGCTTTAAACAGCACACATGTATCATCTCACAGTTTCTGTGTTTCACGAATCCAGGCACAGATTATCTGGGTCCTCTGTTTTGGGGTCTATCAAGGCTGCAATTAAGGTATCACTAGGGCTACATTTCTTTTAGGAATCTCAGGATCTCAGGCTCACCCGGTTGTGGTTGCTGGTCTACTTTGCCATAGCATATCTTGCCACTGTATGACTGACATTCCTGCTTTCTTGCTTGCTGTCAGCTGAGGGCCATTCTCTGCTCCTAGAGTTTGCTCATATTCCTTCTCACAGGCCCTCTCACAGGCTTCTCAACGTAGTAGCTTCCTCAAGGCCAGCAAGGGAATGTCTGTTGCTGTAGTCAGCTAAAAGGCACTCATGTAACAGAATTATGAAAATGACATCCTATCATCTCTGCCCTGTAAGTTAACCTAATCCAGGGAGTAATATCTCATCACCTTTTTCACATTCTATTGGCTAGAATAAGACAAGCGAGAAGCAAGTCCAAGGCTCTGCCCACATTCACAGGGAGTATATTATACAAGTGCATAACTCGTTTGGGGTTCTCTTATAATTCTACCTACTACAAAAGGGTAAGAAAATCCCACAACACAGACGTGGGAGCCAACCTTCAAAATGGCACCCAATGATCATACCTTTGTATAAGCCCCTCTCACACTGTATCATGGTTGGTTTATGTGACCGATAAATTATGGCAGAAGTAATGGCATGTGACTTCTGAGGCTAGATCATAAAAGACAATGCAATGTTCACCTATTTGTCACTAGTTCTCAGGAAAGCTAGTAACCACGCCATAAGGACTTTTAAACAGCCCTTTGGAGCAGCCCATGTGGCAAGGAACTCAGCCCGACTACCAATGCCAACAAGGTTGCCAGATAAAAAACAGAATGCCAGTTAAATGTGAATTTCAGATAAACAATGAAAAATAGTTTAGCATAAGTATGTCTCAAATATTGCATGAGACATACTTATATTACAATTTTTTTCATTGTCTATCTGAAATGCAAATTTAACTGGGCATCCTGAGTTTTATTTTTGTGTATGTTTCCCATAATTTGGTAATTCCATCTGCCAGAAGCCATGAGAGTGGCCCAGCTTCCTCAAGCCCTGCTTAGTCAAATCATCTGACCTGCAATGGCAGGTGACATTTTAGTTGCAACTTTAGGAGAGACCCTAAATCATAGCCTCCTATGTAAGCTGCTCCCAAATTCCTGCCCCCAGAAAATGAAATAATACATACTTATTTAAGGCCACTTGTTTAGGAGTAATTTGTTAAACAGTAAGAGAGAACTTATACAATATGTAACTGTCTACTCATTATCTTGGCCAGCCAGCTTATCTTTTGTATGAGATACAATCATCAAGAACAGTTCCACTATTTAAGGAGCAAACTCCATTCTCCAGTTGAAGAGGTAAGATGATAGCTCAGAAATGACACTGAGTTCATCATTTATTAATGAAATGCCTCAATTAAATTAAATCTGTCAAATAGGACTTCTTGTTAGCAAAGTCAGAAGGGATTTTTTGTTGTTCTTACTTACTGAAGCTGGCAACAGTAGCTTCAACATAACAAAGCCTGACAGCTTGATTCAGCCTAAAAATGCTGATGACAGGCAAGTGATGTCTCTCGTAAACAGAAGGTCCTATAGTTCCTCAAGCAAAGATGAAAATGGCAAATGCACATTACACAACTGAGAGATCGGGCAGTGTCCACTCTGCCGCTGGAGAAATAAAAAGACGTTTAAAAATGATTTACACATTATTAAACACGTAGCTGGAGAGAAGAGAGGAAAAATGGGTAACCAAAGGATCTTAAGAGTAATGGTTCTTAAATGGGGGCTATTTCTCCCTCTCCCCCCAGGGAACACTTAGCAATGGATAGAAACATTTTTGGTTGTCACCACTAGGGGCAGGTACTACTGGCAGCTATTAGGTTGACACCAGGGATGCTGCTAAACACCCTACACTGCTCCCAGATCAAATAATTATCAATGCCAAGGTTGAGAAACCCTGCTTAAGAGAGATACAAACCCACTATTTGTTATACTGACAAAACAGATTGCTGTAATTCTCTGGTATTCAGGAAATTTCTACTTTGAAAACATTTAGTTCATTGATCTATTCTATACTCTTTGATTTATTCATTCCATATTCATATATTCATACATTTATTTGCTCATTAAACAAAATTTTACTGAGTGCTTCACAGTGCCAGGTGTTTTGGGAAAAACTAACATGTAAAAGAAATCCACTCAGCTATTAAATCAATTAGTAAGGTCCTGGAAGTGATATGGGGGATGAATCAAATGTGTTCTTCCTTCAAAAAAACACAAAATTTAGAGATAATAGTAATGTGAAGCAAAATCCTACTGACTTAATGAAGCTTTGTATTAATATAATGCAAATAATGGGTAACTTTCTTAAGGCAAACATTTGAAGAGCAGTTGTCACTGTAGGCTAGTTGAAGAATACATCATTAGGCCAATGTATAAAACTACCTGGATATATGTGTTTTCATTAATTCATCTTTATTTTCTTTTTAAAAATTTTCTTCAACTTATAAGTCCACAAGTACATGTGCAGGATGTACAGGTTTGTTACATAGGTAAACATGAGCCATGGTGGTTTGCTGCATATATCATCCCAACACCTAGGTATCAAGTCCAGCATTCATTAGCTATTTTTCCTAATGTTCTCCCTCCCCCAACCCTCAGCCAACCAGGCCCTAATGTGTGTTGTGCTCCAACCCCATGTGTCCACGTGTTCTGTCATTCAGCTCCCACTTATAAATGAGAAATGCAGTGTTCAGATATTTTTTTTTTAATTTTTTATTGCATTTTAGGTTTTGGGGTACATGTGCAGAACATGCAAGACAGTTGCATAGGTACACACATGGCAGTGTGTTTTGCTTCCTTTCGGATATTTGTTCCTGTATTAGTGTGCTGAGTATAATGGCTTCCAACTCCACCCATATACCTGCAAAGGACATGGTCTCATTCCTTTTTATGACTGCATAGTATACCACATTTTCTTTATCCTCTCTATCATTGATGGTCATTTGGGTTGATGTCATGTCTTTGCTGTTGAGAATAGTGCTGCAATGAACACACATGTGCATGTATCTTTATAATACAATGATATATATTCCTTTGGGTATATGCCCAGTAATGGGATTGCTGGATCTAATGGTATTTTTGCTTCTAGGTCTTTGAAGAATCACCATACTGTCTTCCATAATGGTTGAAGTAATTTACACTCCCACCAACAGCATAAACACAATCCTTTTTCTCCACAACCTTGTCAGCATCTGTTGTTTTTTGACTTTTTAATTATAGCCATTCTGACTAGTGTGAGATTGTATCTCATTGTGGTTTTGATTGTTCATTTCTCTAATCATCAGTGACATTGAGCTTTTATTAATATGTTTATTGGCCACATGTATGTCTTCTTTTGAGAAGTGTCTATTCATATCCTTTGTCTACTTTTTAATGGTTTCTTGAAAATTTGTTTAAGTTCTTTGTAGACTCTGGATATTAGTCCTTTGTCAGAGAGATTGCAAAAATTTTCTCCCACTCTGTAGGTTGTCTGTTTACTCTTGATAGTTTTGTTTGCTGTGCAGAAGCTCTTTAGTTTAATTAGATCCCATTTGTCAATTTTTGCTTTTGTTGCAATTGCTTTGGGCATTTTCATTATGAAATCTTTGCCTGTGCCTATGTCCTGAATGGTGTTGCCTAGATTTTCTTCCAGGGGTTTTACAGTTTTGGATTTTACATTTGAATATTTAATCCATCTTAATTTTTGTATATGGTGCAAGGAAGGAGTCCAGTTTCAATTTTCTGCATAGGGTTAGCCAGCACTACCAGCACCATTTATTAAATAGGGAGTCTTTTCCCTATTGCTGGTTTTTGTCAGATTTGTCAAAGATCAGATGGTTGTAGGTGTGCTGTCTTATTTCTGAGTTCTCTATTCTGTTCCATTGGTCTATATGTCTGTTCTTGGTAACTGTAGGCTTATATAGTTTGAAGTCAGATAGTGTGATGCCTCCAGATTTGTTCTTGGCTAGTTGGACTCTTTTTCTTGTTGTTCCATACTAATTCTAGAAAAGTTTTTTCTAATTCTGTGAAGAATGTCAGTGGTAGGTTAATGGGAATTGCATTGAATCTATGAATTACTTTGGGCTGTATGATCCTTTTCATGATACTGATTTTTCCTATCCATGAGCATGGAATGTTTCTCCATGTGTTTGTGTCCTATTTCCTTGAGCAGTGGTTTGTAGTTCTCCTTTAGGAGGTCCTTCACTTACCTTGTTAGTTGTATTCCTAGGTATTTTATTCTTTTTGTAGCAATGTAAATGGGCATTCATTCATAATTTCACTCTCTGCTTGTCTGTTGTTGGTGTATAAGACTGCTAGCAATTTTGCATTGATATTATATCCTGAGAGTTTGCTGAAGTTTTGTATCAGCTTAAGAAGCTTTTGGTTTGAGACAATGGAGTTTTCTAAATATAAAATCATGTTATCTGCAAATAAAGATAATTTGACTTCTTCTCTGCCTATTTGAATATGCTTTATTTCTTCCTCTTGCCCGATTGCCCTGGCCAGAAGATCCAATAGTATGTTGAATAGGAATGGTGAGAGAGGGCATTTTTGTCTTGTGCCATTTCTCAAGGGGAATGCTTCCAGCTTTTGCCCATTCAGTATAATACTGGCTGTGGGTTTGTTTGTTATATACGCCTCTTATTATTTTGAGGTATCTTCCTTCAATACCAAGTTTGAGAGTTTTTAACATGAAGGGATGTCAAATTTTATTGAAGGCCTTTTATGCATCTATTGAGATAGTTGTGTGGTTTTTGGTGTTAGTTCTGTTTATGTGACTAATCATATTTATTTATTTGCGTATGTTGAACCAACATTGCATCCCGGGGATGAAGCCAACTAGATCATGGTGCATAAACTTTTTAACATGCTGCAGGATTCGATTTGCCAGTGTTTAACTGAGGATTTTTGCATGGATGTTCATCGAAGATATTAGCCTGAAGTTATTTTGTTGTTGTATCTCTTCCAGGATTCGGTATCAGGATGACGCTGGCCTCATAGACTGAGTAAGGGAGAAGTCCTTCCTTTTCATTCTATCAGAATAGTTTCAGTAGAAATGGTACAAGATCTTCCTTGTATTCCTTGTAAAATTCAGCTGTAAATCCATCTGGTCTTGGGCTTTTTTTGCCTAGGCTATTTATCACTGCCTCAATTTCAGAACTCATTATTGGTCTATTCAGAGATTCAATTTATTTCTGATTCAGTCTTGGAGGGGTTATGTGTTCAGAAATGTATCTCTTTCTTCTAGATTTTCTAGTTTATGTGCATAGAGGTGTTTGTAGTATTCTTTGATGGTTATTTGTATTTCTGTGGGATCACTGGTGATCTCTTCCTTATCATTTCTGATTGTATTTGAGTCTTCTCTCTTTTCTCCCATATTAGCCTAGCTAGTGGTCAATCTGTTTGATTAATTTTTTTTCAGAAAACCAGCTCCTGGATTGATTTTTTAAAGGGTTTTAGTGTTTCTATCTCCTTTTGTTCAGCTCTAATCTAGGTTATTTCTTGTCTTCTGCTAGCCCTGGGGTTGGTTAGTTCTTGGTTCTCTAGTTTTTTTAGTTGTGATGTTAGGTTGTTAGCTTGAGATCTTTCTAGCTTTTTGATGTGAGCATTTCATGCTATAAATTTTCTTCTTAATACTCCTTTAACTGTGTCCCAGAGATTCTGATATGTTGTCTCTTTGTTCTTATTTGTTTCAAATAACTTCTTGATTTCTGTTCATCATTTACCCAAGAGTCATTCAAGAGAAGGCTGTTGAATTTCCACGTAGTTGTATTGTTTTGAGTAAATTTCTTAATCTTGAGCATGTTGTGAACTGAGATCAAGACCATTTGATGCAGACCTGAGTTCAGATCCTGAATATCTTTGTTAATTTTCTGCCTTGATAATCTGCCTAATATTGTCAGTGGGGCATTAAAGTCTCCCACTATTATTGTGTGAGAGTCTGATTCTCTTTGCAGGTTTTTAAGCACTTGCTTTATGAATTTGGGTGCTCCTGTATCAGGCACATATATATTCAGGATAGTTAGTTCTTCTTGTTGAATTGAACCCTTTATCATTATGTAATGCCCTTCTTTGTCTTTTTTATCTTTGTTTGTTTAACATATGTTTTTTTTAAGAAACTAGGACTGCAACCCCTACTTTCTGTTTTTCATTTGCTTGGTAAATTTTCCTCCATCCCTTTATTTTGACCCTATGTGTGTCTTTGCATATGAGATGGTTCTTGGCTCTTTATCTAGCTTGCCATTTTGTGTCTTTAAATTGGGGCATTTAGCCCATTTAAAGTTAGTATTGTCATATGTGAATTTGATCCTGTCATCATAATGCTAGCTGGTTATTTTGAAGACTTGCTTCATAGTGTCACTGGTCTGTGTACTTCAGTGTGTTTTTGTAGTTACTGATAATGGTTTTTCCTTTACATATTTAAGGCTTCCTTCAGAAGCTCTTCAAGGCAAGCCTGGCAATGATAAATTCCCTAAGCATTCGCTTGACAAGAATCTTATTTCTCCTTTGCTTATGAAGCTTAGTTTGGCCATATATGAAATTTTCTGGGTTGATAATACTTTTCTTTAAGAATGTTGAATATTGGTCCCCAATCTCTTCTGGCTTGTAGGATTTCTGCTAAGAGGTCCGCTGTTAGTCTGATGGGCTTTCCTTTGTAGGTGACCTGGCCTTTCTCTCTGGCTGTCCTTAACATTTTTTCTTTCATTTCAACCATGGAGAATCTGATGATTATGTTTCTTGGGGTTGATCTTCTCATGAAGTATCTTAGTGGGGTTCTCTGCATTTCCTGAATTTGACTGTTGCCTGTCTTGCTAGGTTGGGTAGATTCTCCTACATGATATCCTGAAGTATGTTTTCCAATGTGGTTCCATCCTCCCTGTCTCTCCCAGGTACCCCAATCAGTCACAGGTTCAGTCTCTTTACATAATCCCACATTTCTACAAGGTTCTGTTCATTCCTTTTTGTTCTTTTATCTCTATTCTTATCTGCCTGTCTTATTTCAGACAGAGGGTCTTCAAGCTGAGATTCTTTCCTCTGCTTGGTCTATTCTGCCATTGATACTCGTGATTGCATTGTGAAGCTCTCATGATATATTTTTCAGCTCCATCAGGTCAGTTACATTCTTCTCTAAACTGGCTATTCTGGGTAGCAGCTCCTGTACTATTTTATCATAATTCTTAGTTTCTTTGCATTGGGCTACAACATGCTCCTTTAATTCAGCATAGTTTGTTATTACCCACCTTCTGAAGCCTGCTTCTATCATTTCAGCCATCTCAGCCTCAGCCCAATTCTGTGCCATTGCTGCAGAGGTGCTGCAGTAATTTGGAGTAGAAGGGACATTCTAGCTTTTTGAGTATTCAGTGTTTCTATGTTGATTCTTTCTCATCCTTGAGGGGTTATCTACCTTCAATCTTTGAGGTCACTGACCTTTGAATGAGGTTTTCGTGAGGTCTTTTTGTTGATGCTGTTGTTTTCTGTTTGTTTTTCTTTTAACAGGCCATTCTACTGTAGAGCTGCTGCAGTTTGTTGGGGTCTGCTCTAGACTTCAGTTGCCTCAGTTTCTCCTGTATCTGGAGGTATCACCAGTGAAGGCTGCAAAAGAGCAAAGATGGCAGCCAATTCCTTCCTGTAGCTTCATCCCACGGACACACTGACCTGTTGCTGGACCCCACACACCTGTAGGAGGTGGCCAGAGATGCCCATTGGGAGGTCTCAGTCAGTCGGGAGGAATGGGATCAGGGACCTAGGTAAAGAGGCAGTCAGGCTGCCTTTTGTTAGAGCAGGTGTGCTGTGTTGGGGGTGGCAGGGGGCCTTCTTTGTCCAGACCACCTGTATTCTCCAACGCTGGCAGGCTGGAACAGTTGAGTTGACTGAACCGCAGAGATGGTGGCTGCTTTCTCCCTGGGAGCTCCATCCCAGGGACATATCAAAGTTCTATCTATAGAACCCCAGCTGGAAAGTTAGGATGGTGATCATCAAAAAGTCAGGAAACAACAGGTCCTGGAGAAGATGTGGAGAAATAGGAATGCTTTTACACTGTTGGTTGGAGTGTGAATTAGTTCAACCATTGTGGAAGACTGTGTGGCGATTCCTCAAGGATCTAGAAATAGAAATTCCATTTGAACCAGCAATCCCATTACTGGTTATATACCCAAAGGATTATAAATCATTCCATTACTGGATATATACCCAAAGGAGTATAAATCATTCTATTTTTTTTTTTTTTTTGCCAATCAGTTTGAGCTTATGAGGTTGCTCAGGTTAGCCTTGAACTGATGACCTCGCCTTCGCGAGCGCCATGACCTCCGGCGGGAGCCACTTTAGACCCCAATCATTCTATTATAAAGACACATGTACAGGGATGTTTACTGTGGCACTGTTCACACTAGCAAAGACTTGGAACCAACCCAAATGCCCATCAATGATAGACTGGATAAGGAAATGTGGCACAAATACACCATGGAATACTATGCAGCCATAAAAAGGATGAGTTCATGTCATTTGCAGGGACATGGATGAGGCTGGAAACCACCATTCCCAGCAAACTAACACAAGAACATAAAACTATTCACCACATATTCTGATAGGTGGGAGTTGAACAATGAGAACAGATGGACACAGGGAGGGGAATATCAAACACTGGGCTCTGTCGGGGGTGGGGGCCTGGGGGAAGAATAGCATTAGAAGAAATATCTAATGTAGATGACTGGGTGACGGATGCAGCAAACCACCACGGCACATGTATATCTATGTAACAAACCTGGACATTCTACACATGTACCCCAGAATTTAAAGTATAATAAAAAAAAAAAATCCTGGCAGGAATGGCTGAAGCCCCCACAAGGAGGTCCTGCCCAGTGAGGAGGAATAGATTGAGATCCTACTTAAAGAAGCAGCCTGGCCATGATCTGGCAAGGCAGCTGTGCTACACTGTGGGGGACCTTTCCTTATCTGGACTGTCTGTATTGTCCATAGCCAGCAGGCTGGAGTGGCTGAGTCAACTGAGTTGCACAGATTGCAGTCACCCCTCCCCCCAGTAGCTTGAACCCATCTCAGGCAGATTCCAACCATCCACTGTTAGGTGGCTGAGATGCCAAGCCAGTGGGTCTTAATTTGTGAGATGCCATGGAAGTGGGGCATGCAGAATGTCGCTGCCTGGCTCCCTGGATTCAGCCCCCTCTCTAGAGATATGTACGAATGGATGTCCTGCCTTGCTGTGGATCCAAGGGCCAGAGTATATAAAACTCCTGGGTCTCTGTGTGTGCCTGAACGGTTGCTCTGCCAAGACTCCACATAGCTCTGTGTATCAAACCCAATGCCCTGGTGGCATGGGCTCAGGAGGGTATCTCCCGTTCCAAGAGTTGCAAAGATTCATGGGAGAAGCCTGGTTTCCCAGGCATAGTCACACACTCACTGCTTCCCTTGGCTGGGAATGCAAGATCCTTTGGCTCCGTGCTGCTTCTTGGTGAGTCATGGCCACACCCCTTCCCCAGCCCTCACCCCACCTGCTATTCTTCATTTTTCATGGGTCTAGCTGTTTGCCCAGTCAGTCCCAATGCAAGAACCTGGATATCTTAGTTGAAGGTGCTGAATTCATTTGTCCCTTTTCATTCCTTTCCATGAGTACCACAGACCACAGCTGGTTCTAATCGGCCATCTTGGATCCCAACCTATTTTTAATTTGGTACAGCATATAGTAATTTATAAGGAGATATTTAAAAAGTGTTTGTGAACAATAGCAATTAAGTGAAAGCTAAAACTTTAGTGATAATTGAAAAGCTGGCTCTAGGATGCATGCATGCCTTGCACAATAATGCAGCTAAAAAGAAAGCCTGAACAAACATTTCAAGTCAGCAATGGCAGAGGTCTGTGAGAGCTCTGAACATACCTCTTGTGAATAGTAATGTTTCATAATATTACCATGGGAATCAGAAAATGGGAGGATCTAGGAGATTTAGAATAGGTTACAAAGGCAAACAAGGCAAAGGTATAGTCGTAAAGTAGTCTGGCTGACATACAGGATGCTGGGAGAAAAAGGAGAGAGAAATACAGGTACAGAGGCCATGACTGCATTTTAGAGGATGCTCAATGCTCAATGAGATTCTCACATCTAAACAAAGACATGGATGGGGGAGGAATACTAAACAATATAAAGGTTCAGTATTCTTTTAATAAAACTAGTTTTAGCAGAATGATATTGCTTGGCTCTTGTAAGCAGTAAGAGTGGGACTCTAGTGAGAGATACCTGAAGCGAAAGGTACATAACACCAGGGCACTCTATATGTGTATACTTTTTTCTTTACTGGTACATTCTCCATGAAGTGAAACCTCTTTGTTCACAACCTCACATCTCTACACCCAGTGAGGTTCCCTCTCATAAAGGTCCTGGGGAACAGTCTAATTTGTCTGGCCTGATTCACAGATCCATCAGGTGAACCACAGACAAGGATGTGTGAGGTTCTATATTTTACAGAACCCACCCAAATCATATGATTAGACTGAGAAAGTAGCAATTGCCCAAAAGAAGGAGGGCAAATAAAGATCCAACAAAATAATGAATGTCTATTACTTAAATGTCTAAAGACAGCATAATAGACAAATTAGGGTATGAAAAATATCTATATTAAATTTTTAAATTATTGTTTTATAAATTTAATGAGATCCGAATAAGTGCCAATCATTTCTGTCTGAACCAGTCATTCTAATTGTAAAGCTAAATGAGAAAAGTTGCAAGAATAGCTAGGTAAAAGCTTAAAGAATAACAAAAGCAATGAAGAATGACAAGTGCTACTAGATATTAAAACATATTTATAATGTCAAAATAATTTTAAAATATGGAACTGATACACAACCGGAAATGTCAATGCAACTGAGTAGTCCAGAAATATAAAATAGAAATCCATGAGGATTTAGCATATGATGGAAGGAGGCATTTCAAACCTATTTGCTAAAGTTAAGCTTTTTAATCAATGACATAGGGACAATTGAGTAGCCTTATGGAAAAAGATGAAGTTGGCTCCATACTTCACAATGTACACCAAAATCAACTCCAAATGGATCAATTTTAAAGGTAAAACTTTGAAATCTTAAAAGTACTAAACAAAGGAAAGTGGACAAATTTCCTAGAAGTAGAAAAAACTTTCCTATGATTTATGGGAAGTATGTAACTCAGAGGAAAACCACAAATGTTTTAATATTCATTGTCTTTCCTATCCTTTCACAGGTAACAAAGACTCAGATTCTGAAAGTCCTGGCCATGTCTCTTTACTCTCTGTAACGATAACATTTCCTTTTGAGGCTCCCTTCTATTTCCAGTCTGTTATTTCTATTTCTCTAGTCTATTTTTTGTTGTTTTTTTACTTTGGTGCCGTCATTCTGACTTTCTATGTCTTCTTCATTCTGGGGGATGCTTCCTTTGACTTGCCAGCTCCTATCTTCACTCCTCTATACTTGAAGACTTTCTTGCTGCTGATCGTTTCCCTACCTGCCTTCCTCGGCCTTTCAATACAATTGATACTTGGCCAGGCATTGTGGGACAAAAGAACTGAAAAGAACTAGCTGAGTCAGAAGGTGCTGCAAAGACAGCCAGGACTCCTGGAGCTGCTGGGAAGCAGTAAGGAAAGGAGGATAGCTATTGAAGACTAGCTCAGCTGGCTAGACAAGGGTACAAGCTGTAGCCAAATCCTAAACTGTGGAAATCACTTTTTATAGCACAGTGGAGTCTCAGCTTGAGCTTATGCTGTGTCATCAAGGAGAACTGAGGCTGTCTGAGCCTGTCTGTGGGCTCAGTGCCAGAAATCTGTTTTATTTGTTTGAGCATTTAAGGGTTCTCCTGAGACAGAACAATACAAAATAAAACAAAACAAAATCCTGCACAATAAGCGTGATCCAGATCTAATGATCAGAGGATTGGGGCTATTTCAAGTATAGCACTGAGTCAGTTATTTAGAGTTACCTCCCTACCCAGCATCGAAAATTGGACAAGTGTGTCCAAAACTTATGGAGGGTCCTTGGTCACATTCATAACAGCTCTGTAAGGCACTGGGGCATAAGCAGCTGCTATGCAGAGGATGACAGAGAAAAGGGAAATTCTTCACCAACTGCATACCAGGTCCTCAAGAAAGAATGGCAGTGCCCAGTGGACAGGTCATCAATACCTACAAACTCATGGGGACAAGTCAGAGCCTGAGGCCAGCAGGCCTGATGGGAATAAAAATTAGTGATTTGCTTGTGGGCACATTTAATATGCCCTGATAGCTCTCAAATCACTGTGGTGGAGGTGGGGGTGAGGAAAGTGGGGGATGAGAGCCCTGCAATGGCAGGAAAAGTAGAAATGAAGAAAAAAGAGGTTTCCTCTGAGAAACTACACATCATCAGCTTGGATGTGGTATTTTTTTCAGAGTGCTTTTTGTTTAATCAGCAATGATAATGCAAATAGTTCAGACTGATTTGGGTCTCTGATCCTAGGGAAAATGCCTACATGCTTCAGGTTGTCAAAAATACCTGCTGGACGTTTGGCCAGGATAGTTGGGAGGGCTGCTGGGGAAAGAGCACTGGGCCAGTTCAAATCTTGGCTCTGTCAGAAATGAGCAATGAGACTTGGAACTTGTGCCTGAACCTCTCTGGTCCTCCGTTCACTCTGTTAATTAAAGAGGTTGTACTACATCAGTTATTTGTAAATAGTATTGCATGGAGCACTCCAGTCTAGGGAGTGCCTGGGCTGAGAAAAGGGGGCTGTGCAGGCCAGCTGAGATGGCCCTAGGCCCCCAGCACCCCCTCACCAAGAGCAACAGCATATGTATCAGTTTCACATACTAGAGCTACTTAGTTGTTTTTGAGGGAAAGACTTGACTGCTAAAATAAACTTGGACAGCCACTTCACCAGACTAAAATAGTAATTCAAAGGAAATATCACAGTAGAGCTATGAGGACTAATGGATACCATTAGCAAGAGAGAGGAGTACTTATCTTATAGATGTGCCATTCTGAACTTCATAAAGATTCTGGACAAAATGGAACTCACTAATGCAAGAAATGAAGACATGCTATCCAGGCCACGTTGGGTGGGCTTGTAAGGCAGTCGGGGTGTTGAAGCTAGAGGGATGGGTTGGAAGATAAAGTAGAAAGAGGGATGAAGGAAAGAGAACTACTGAGTACCCATGTGAAATGAGCTCACAGTAATGAGAGATGCCTAGAGGGGAACAGTGGGTGACACTGGCCCCATCTACTGGTCTGCGCAGGCATTCCTACTTTACCACATGAAAGAATGGGTTAGTTCTGAAGCGTTGCCAGGCATTGCTGGATCTAAAAGCAGGTTAAGAAAATAAAACCAATCATTACAATACTGAAATACTTAAAGGTTTATAAACTCAACTCCTAAAGATTCAAAAGCCTCTCTTAAATGAAGGTCTGCCGATAGTGTAAATTAGCTAATTTTCCACAGGAGTCTACCTATTAGGGCACCCGCTGAGAGTTATCTCTCAGTTGGCAGTTACTTATCATCACTTCAGGAGTGCTTGAAAATAATAAATTATTTTTCTAGACAGGGAAAGTAATGTTATTCTATCAGTTCAAATTCCTGAGATTACAATTCACATTACTCAATATTTTTAATTTTATCTGCTCCAAATAGATAAATGTTCAGTGTTGAAAACAGAATTCAGGGGATAATGACTGGATTTGCATAAAGTTACAATTATAGTAATTTGATGATTTCAATTACTCTGGCTTTCTCTTTGCCAAGGATGACTAAAACACAGTAAAATTAGAACCAATAGGTCATATAAAGGTAGGATTACTGGACAGCATTTTCTATGGGAATATTCACTCCTAAATATGACTCATTAGAATCACAGTCACAAAACGTTGCCAAGCTGTCCTTCTAAAAAGGAGATTGGTACATCCTGTCTTACCAAATAACATTTATTCTACTCCTCCTGTCCCCAACAAAATGTTACATAGGAAACAATCAATATAATCAATCACTACCCAGTATCATGATCTTTTAATGACCCTTTCCCAAATGCTGGATTGAGCAAAGCAGTGTGGATTCAAAGCTTGGCTCCTTTGGAGACTCAGGATTAGATATATGTGAGTTCTCTGGATCTCCAAGACCTACATGTTGCTTGCAGCATGGCCCTCCGAATTCTTATACTTGGAATGTGAGGTTCCAGGTTGAAGATTTTACTTATACTTGGAACATCCCTGCCTTCCCCCTCAACGTCGAAAACAAAGCAAAACAAAACAATAGCCAAAAAGAAGAAAGAAAACAATCTACCATGTATGAAAAATTATATTACTTCAAGAGGGAAAGGGAGGACATTTTCTAGCATTTAACAGGGCTGCTGTTAACCTACTTGCATGGTTTCTGTGGTTGTAATAAACTCTGCACCACTCCTGGAGATTTATTTAATCCAGTGATTCTCAACCAAGAGTGATTTTGCTTCCTAGGGGACATTTTGTTTCAATGTCCGGTGATACTTTTGGTTGTCTTAATTTGGGGGAGCGCTACTAGGATGTAGTGTGTATAGATCAAGGGTGCTGCTAGACATCCTGAGTGCACAGGACAGCCATTCATGATAAAGGATGATCCAGTCCAAAATGTCACTAATGCTGAGGTTCAGAATTTCCACCTAACCCAACTGGGACATCATGCATCATTTGTCAGTGGTGCTTAACTGTACTAAATAGAGAAACTCATAAATCATTCCATTGTGTCATATAATAGAGATTAACACTAGATGATGGCCAGAAGAGCAAGAGGTTGCCAAAGACTCGCAAAGTGACGCAATTTCAGATTTAACACATGTGGAAGACCTATTGTACACTAGCTTCCCAGGAAACCCCTCCAACTCAATGAATAGTTCCCTGAAGTAGACAGAACTATACTCGTTTAAAGAAGCACAATCTGAGACTATGAGTTTAGTCATATGTTCAAGGTCTCTCAGGTAGTGAGACAGAGTTCAATCCCAGACCATTTTCCTTTCAACAGAGTTTGGAAGTGGAAGGTGGTACATGACACATGGCAAGCATATGCTAGAGGAAGTCATGTGATAGAAATTGAGATTTCTTTTACTGCTTCTGTATGTCTTTTCCATGGCTTCTGTTTAAAATGGTCTATATCCTGTGGCTTTGTGCAGAAGATACCCTTAGCCACTGAAAGCCACTTTGCCCCATGCATAGGGCAAAGCACATGATGCCTGGGATTCTATTTGCCCCTGAGCAGTCCTTCACCAATAACTCGGGACTTTCAGAGTATAAAAGTCCAACTCCTGTTCCTCAATATAAGACAAAGGCTGAGCAGTAACTTATACTCCAGAGTTCCTCTGCATGATCAGGTTGAAATACCTACACAAGACAAAAATCACACTCTTCCCTGTCCTGCTTCCCTAACTCCTTCACCATTTTCTCCTGAGAGCACTTCTTTAAGAAATCACTTGCACACAAATTCTTATCTCTGGGCCTGCTTCTGGGGAACCCAATCTAACACATCAAAAGAGTTATCTTGGGGCCCAGGGAGGTTGGGGTGCTTCTCAGAGTAAGAGGACATTTAACTGGGCTTTGGTGGGTGCTACAGTTTGAATGTACCCCTTCCAAAATTCTGGTTTTGCCAATGTGATAGTCTTAAGAGGTGGGATCTTTAAGAAATGATAAAGCCATGAGGGCTCCTCCCTCATAACTGGCATTAAGGTCCTCATAAAAGAGGCTTCCTGTAGTAGTGTTTGTCTCTTGCCTTCCACCTTCCACCATGTCCACCATGTGAGGAAACAGCAAGGAGGCCCTCTCCAGACACCAAATGCCAGTGCCTAATGTTGGACTTCCCAGCCCCTCCAGAACTGTGAAAAATAACTTTCTGTTCTTTATAAATTACCCAGTCTCCGGTATATTGTTGTAGCAGCACAGAATGGACTCAAACAGTGGGATAATAAGACTCGGAAGACAGAGGAGGAAGTGGGGACGAGATGATGGTAGAAGATAAAGTCTGAGAGATGGGCTGTACCCAGAACGAGTCGAACTAATGTATTTGGATGTATCTTGTGAGCAATGGGAAACTATTAACAATTTTTCAGTACAAGAGAACATTCCACATGAAATAGAATAGCTACATTAATAAACCTAAGTTGATACTAAACATAATTTATTGGACATTTTCCAAGTGCATTACAAAGTAATGGGGAACCTGAAAGTACAGCAAAATGTAATAAAAGAAAATGAAAAATTCTTAGGTGTTGATTACTTTCTCTGTACAAAGGGGCTTTATGCTCCAGAAATACACGAATAGACCAAATGACTTTGAACTATGATTATGGCCAAACCGTAAAAAGGAAACTTGTTTTCCTGAAGCCTGGGACCACTTATTTTCTAGAATGAAATACTTACCTTTATAAGAAGCTAATTTTCTAACGTGAAACAGGAAAACTACTCGGTATGTCAGAAAAAGCATGGTCGTTTTTTATTTATTATTAAATATTCCCTACTATGTGTCAAACACCGAATAGTTATTTAAAAGTAAATATTAAAGTTGACTATTGAAATCATTTGTTGAGTTTTTAATCTCTCTTTTCTGTACATATAAAAAGAAGAGTTACCTACAACATTACACCTTTGAGGTCTAAAAAGCAAGTTATGAATGACAGTCAAGTAGAAATTCTGTTAAACTTTTTGATGTCTATCTAAAACATTCTGGAAGAAATTATTTTGCTGTGAATAACAAAGAAGCTGTAACTAATAATGTTACAATTCAATTTTAATTTAACATTCATTGCCTAGATCAGGGGTCAGCAGACTTTTACAGTAAAGAGCAAGATAGTAATTGTTTTAGGCTTTGGGAGCCAGATGGTTTCTGCCGCAATTACTCAACCCTTCGTTGCAGTACAAAAGCAGCCAGAGATAATACATAACTAATGGGCATGTCTGTGTCCTAAT
The DNA here is from genome assembly GCF_049354715.1 of Callithrix jacchus. Taxonomy (NCBI): domain Eukaryota; kingdom Metazoa; phylum Chordata; class Mammalia; order Primates; family Cebidae; genus Callithrix; species Callithrix jacchus. The sequence continues at coordinate 15,058,887 of NC_133524.1, forward strand.
AAAACTTTATAGACACTGAAGTTTGATTTTCATATAATTCTCATGTGTCACAAAGTATTCTGGTTTTTTTCCAACCATTAAAAAAATGTAAAAACCATTCCTAGTTCACAAGCAGGCTGTATAAAAACAGGTAATGGATGAATTTGACCCAAGAAGTTGGTGTCTCAATTTTGGGTTTCCCCAAAGCAGGGCTGAGGCAAGGGCTTAGATGCAGATAGTTTATTTGGGAGGCAGTCCCAGGAAGCAAGAGTGAGGGAACATGGAGAGAGAAAAGGAAAGAAAGAGAAAAAGCCAACGAAGTGTGTGTTGCTAAGTTGGTTACTGCCGGCAGTTGAGCTCTATCCCACTACAGACTCCCTGAGAAAGTGGTACAATGTTACAGGCTCACGCCTGTAATCCCAACACTTTGGGAAGCTGAGGCAGATCACTTGAGGTGGATCACTTGAGGTCAGGAGCTCGAGTGGTCAGCCTGACCAACATGGTAAAACCCCCTATGTATTAAAAACACAAAAATTATCCAGGCATGGTGGTGGATGCCTGTAATCCCAGCTACTTAGGAGGCTGAGGAACAAGAATCACTTGAACCCAGGAGGTAGAGGTTGCAGTGAGCCGAGATCACACCACTCTACTTCAGCCTGAAGGAGGGAGTGAGAATCTATCTCAAAAAAAATTAACAAATAATAAAATAAATGTTTTTTAAGAATGTGCTTTAGAAATGCCTCACTGAAGGATGAGAGGCAGGAGGCTAGAGACATATCTACTGAATACAGGCCCTTCACTTCAGGTTGCCCCACCTGTGGGTCATTAAAGCTCCCTCTGCTTTGGCAAAAACACCAAGGCAAAAAAGTAAAGAGGTGGTTCCAGAACTCAAGGTGAGATACTGCTGGCCAGCTTGGGAACTTCCTACCAGAGCAGCATCCACCATCACAAGTGGGCCATGGGGATATGGCACAAGGAACAAAAATGCTTGCTACAGAGGGTAATACCATTTATTTCTGTAATATTCTATTTCTCTGGAAACCTAAAAATCACAGATTTGAGGAGATTAATATTCTAAAAGCAATATCACTCACAAGCTATAAAGTTAAAAACTCAGAAGAAAGCCAACATCCTAAGGTCCTTATCCAACTGGCCACATATCAGGAAGGAAATGTTGTTCATGGATGAAAAGCAAGCTCCTGAAATCAAAACTTGCAACTGCAGGTCTAAGTGGACCAATTTAGAATGTCTGTGAGCAGTTACTAAGTGCAGGTCAGTCTGTAGTTTTTCAGATAAGGTCACTAGCAGTGAAGAGGGTCCTGTAGGCAGCAAAGGATGAATCCTAACAACTCTTTCTGGAAGGAAGGACAATAAGATAGAGTCTTAGCCTCAGGTTTTAATCCAACACTCAGAAAAAAATGAGGAGAAATATTACTGTCTGTAATCAAGTTGCACAGGGGGACAATCAAAGATGGGGCAGAGCCCACCAGGAAAGAGAACTGACTTTCACTGTCAGTGGAAACCAGCACAAAATCCCAAAGGGAGGCAGAATGAATATCTGCCGTTTCGTCTGCCGGGATTTATTTATCTTTCCAGTAAAATGGAACTCAACAAGCCCTTAGATATCCTCTTAGGATGTCGCATCAACTAATAGTGGACATGTTCAGCAGCTGTTTCTGATTGACTAGACCTCACCCCTCATTTTAACACTGGAGCCTCTGACCATAGTCAGTGTATCTTATTGTTCTGGTCACAGCGATTCATTCAGGAATAATTTGTGACCCAGTTAGAACTATTAAGAGGTGATTAGTCTTTTTCTAGGGCTTCTTGGAAACATGACAGTGTTCTTTCCTCTTAGGCCTAAGCCCAAGAGAATATGGGGTATATTGAAGCAAGGGCCAGCACCTGAAGCTCAAATTGAAAGCCCAGGGAAGAAGGCAGAGCCAGGAGATGGTAAGAAGCTAGACTCAGAATCCAGCCATATTTACTTGGTCAAGATAGCATGGCACATGCTTCTCAGACATTGGTGTGCATACATACCACCTGGGGGGTCTTGATTATGGGGGGGGGGTCTTCTTAAAATGCAGAATCTTATTCTAGCAGGTCTAGAATAGAGCCCGAGAAGCTGCATTTCTAATAGTCTCCTAAGGAGATGACCATGCTGTTGGTTTGCAGACCATATTCTGAGTAGCAAGGAGAGAAAATGCACCGAACCTTATGTCCATAACCTGATATAGGAACCCAGCAGTTCAACTTAGGCAGGGCTGAAACAGCTGATTAAGTTGGATGGCTGCTCCTGATTGGCAGTGTGAAACCTAAAGCCTGGAGAACAAAAACCTCATCTATCTAAATTTTCACATCAAGGCACAGATTAAAATCAAAGATTTTCTATAACCAGGCTTTAAAAAATATTTTATCCCTATAGCAAAAAAAAAAAAGAAATATCTGAAAATCTAACTGAGACTGTGAGTTTGATCAAATCCAAGTTTGCTCGCTGAATTACAGTATCAGTTGAATTCATAGACCTGCTAGGTCTTTGATGTGAGCAAAGGCAGTGACCTGGAAAGAGTATAATACCAGCAGTTTAAATGGAAATATCTGAAACACTCTGAGGAGTCCCCTAAATCGCCAGCCTCCTGATGAAGCACTTCTCACAGACTTCTGGACCTGCGGAGCAGTTCTCCTGCCCTTGCTTAAAGAAACTGATTTCGTGGCCTGATTGTGCTGCCTTGCAGGACAAAGTAATTTCTACCCCACCAGTTACTATCACTCAATCTATAACCATAATCAGATTCTAGCATGCCTGGAAAGCGTTTGAGTGTGGCATCAAACTAGGGAAGAGAAGGCTTATTCAGTGGAGGCTTTAGTCAGGATTTGTTAAATTATAAGATAGAAAATTGGGGATATTTGTGAAAATTGGGGATATTTGTGGGAAGAGATCTTGAGGATGTTGAACCCAGAAGCGAAGAATATATAGAAAGAATATAATTCACACACACAAAAAACCACATTTCAATATGAAGAGACTCAGGCCTCACTACAAGAAAAGATAGGAGTGTTTGGAAGCTTGCCCCATTACCTTGAATGCAACAGCTATAAATGCCAAGGAATCCAAATGTGCCTTGTTAGCAATACATGTCTGTATTATTTGTTTCCTATTGTCACTGTAACAAATTATTACAAACTTAGTGACTTTTTAAAACAATACAAGACCAGGCACAGTGGCTCACGCCTGTAATCCCAGCACTTTGGGAGGCTGAGGTGAACGGATCACCTGAGGTCAGGAGTTCAAGCCCAGCCTGGCCAACATAGTGAAACCCTGTCTCTACTAAAAATACAAAAATTAGCCAGGCATGGTGGCAGGTGCCTGTAGTCTCAGCTACTTGGGAGGTAGACACAGGAGAATCACTTGAACCTGGGAGGCAGAAGTTGCAGTGAGCAGAGACCGTGCCATTGCACTCCAGCCTGGGCAACAAGAGCAAAACTCTATCTAAAAAAAAAAAAAAAGAAAGAAAGAAAAAGGAAAAACAATGCAAATGCATTCATTTCTGGAGGTCAGAAGTCTGACACAGGTCTCACTGGGCTACAATCAAGGTGTTGGCAGAACTGCATTCCCTTCTGGAGGTCCTAAAGGAGAATTCATTCCCTTGTCTTTTCCAGCTTCCAGAGGCTACCTGGATTCCTCAATTCATGAGCCCTTCCCTTCTCCCATCTCCAAAACCAGCCATCATATCACCCCAATCTCTGCTTCTGTCCTCATATCTTCTCTGAATTTCCTGCCTCCTCCTTATTAAGATCTTTGTGCTGGCGAGGTTGCAGAGAAATAGGAACATTTCTACACTGTTGGTGAGAATGTAAATTAGTTCAACCACTGTGCAAAATGGTGTGGCAATTACGCAAAGATTTAGAACCAGAAATGACATTTAACTCAGAAATCCCATTACTGGGTATATAACCAAAAGTATATAAATCATTCTACCATAGAGACAAATGCACACATATTCTCAATGCACTGTTCACAACAGCAAAGACATGGAATCAACCCAAATGCCATCAATGATAGACTAGATAAAGAAAATCTGGTACATATACACCATGGAATACTATGCAACCATGAAAAGAAAACCAAGTCCTTTGCGGGGACATGAATGGAGCTGGAAGTCATCATCCTTAGCAAATTAACACAAGAACAGAAAACCAAACACTGCATGTTCTCACTTGTAAATGGGAGCTGAACAGTGAGAACAGATGGACACAGGGAGGGGAACAAAACACCCTGGGGCTGTTGGGGGGTGGGGCAAGGATAAGGAGAGCATTAGGACAAAAGCTAATGCACGCTGGGTTTAATTCCTAGGTGATGGGTTGTAAGTGCAGCAAATCACCACGGCACATGTCTACCTATGTAACAAACCTGCACATCCTGCACATGTATCCCGGAACTTGGAATAAAAATAAAAAGATCCTTGTGATGACAGTGGACCAACCTAGATAATCCAGGAAAAACTTTCCATCCCCAAATTGTTAACCACATCCAGAAAATCCCTTTTGCCGTGTAAGGCAACATATGCACAGGTTTTGGGGATTAGGAATATAATTAGCACTGGGTTTTCTAGCCTTACAGTATATCCATGCTAGAGTGCCCACTTCTTTGAGCTTTCTGACCTCTTCTTACACAATCTGCTATGGCATTTCTGCTGTTTTGACTTGACTTAATGCAGGTCATTGCTTTCTCCAAGTTTCTAAGAGCCAACCTAATTGTATATCAGCATGGTCTCTTTGCATTCTTACCAAGTGTTAATCTTGCATCAGAGGAGGATGCACCTAAGTCAGTATACTCCATTTGATCAACCTTTGCTTTCCTTGATCCAGTGTCCTCAGAATCCAGTAGCGAAATCCTCCTCCGGTTCTGAACAGCAGCATATGCTGACTAGATCTGGCAGCAACTTTGGGCATAGTCCCCTTTTCTCTTGGGAGGCCAGCATTTCCCTGGCAGGCATATGTTGGGATGGGACCCTAGTTTATCTTCTTGTTGGCTGCAGGAGATAAAAACTTCCATCACAGTTGTAACAATCGCAGGACCATGGTACGCCTGCTGCTATCTGACCTTTACCTCCCTCGAGTCACGGGGTGCTGATTTCTGGCAAGCTGGCAGGTGAGCCCACTTGAGAGCGTGCTTTCTCAGACCACTCCTGGTACCAAACTTCTTAGCTACAGGAGTGCTCTTGGAAATGCCTAGAAAAGTCTGAGTAAACAGCAGAGCACAGAGAGAAGTTAACTGCAATGTCTTCACAACAATGGCCTCAGCTGAGCCCAGGTGGAGCACTCTGGAGCTCAGAAGGTCCTATCAAATGTCCTGCCTTGAAGCAAGGTGGTTGGGTTTTTATACTCCTACATCAACTAGTCAAAAGCTGTCGCTTTCTCTGGGGAAGCCAGGTGTCATGCATCAGGCAGGTAGCTCTCTTCAGCCAAGGGTAATTTCCAAAGAGGAACTCTGCTGAGAGCTGTCAGCCAGCAGCATGCAGCAGATGGGGGAGGAAAGGGAAGCTAGGTGCTTCAGTCCTAAATGAAAACCTGGATAATTCACAGCTGTATCTATTATAAGGGCAATGGTAAAAAGTTGAAAAAAGCCTTGCCCCAACACTTTGAACATGCTGAGAGGACGACTCTTTCTGACCCCCAGATTAGGGCTGTGGAATAGTGGACCCATTATCTAAAAGTGGTGGGGGTCTGACACTTTTCTTTATCATTGGTTGCCAAGAATGGAACCTGACAAATGAATGGACCTCCTCAAAAGGAAATGAAACATTTTTAACCCCCTATTTGTGCTAATGCCTATCCTTTCAATGTCTCTGGCCTTCATGATAAGGGAAGGAAGCTGAGGAAGAGTGCACTTAAAAGAAAATTTTCCATGTCACCAATAAGAAAGTGAGGAGAAAGCCTCATAATTAGTAGGCAAGAAGCAGACTAGGGTAAGATTGTCCAAGAGGTAGCAAAATCATCTTTATTAGGCCTCCATTGATGTTGAGAAGTTCACTACCACCTGAGAACACCATGGGATCAGCCTTGCCCTGGCTGCCACCTCCTTAGTGCCAATGTCTCCAGCTTTATGACATAACACCAGAAGAATCTGTCTAGAATCCAATAATAATATATTTCATAGACCATGGATTTAGAGCTCAGTGAATCAAATGATGTGAAATGTCAGAATGCAAAAGCGTTCCAGTGAAGAAAATGGGTCAAAGGTAAAATGAAGACCATGACTCTGCAAAAAGTTAACTTTGTATGGCCTTAGTCACTACATGGTGAATTTATTTGGAGAAGAAGCCTCACTTAGGGTGGGAGGTCACTTAGCCAGAGCCAGAGAAATAGACATAAAGAAGTGAGAGGGAGGAAAATCTCCATTTGCTTCACTGATTTAAGTCTTTCATCAATATTCCTGGGGATTCATTCAATTCTTGCCATCCTTATGAAAAATCATTTAAAACATATATGAAACAAAGAGAACAAGTAAAAAGAAGCACATATAAGTGAAATAAGGCAGACACAGAAAGACAACTACCCCACGATCTTACATACATATGGAATCTTAAGTCGAACTCACATAGAGTAGAATGGTGATTGCCAGGGGATGAGGGTGCAGGTGTGGAAAAAGGAGAAACATGAGGGTGGGGCTGTTGAAAAGGGTCAAAGCATTCACATTTTCAGTTAGAAGGAATAAGATTTAGTGATCCGGTGCACAATATGACCAGAGTTAATGTATTGTATATTTCAAAATTACTAGAAAAGAAGACTTTAAATGTTTTCACCACAAAAAAGTAGGTAAAATGTTGGATATGTTAATTAGCTTGATTTAATCTTTCTCTACTGTATAAATAGATCAAAACATCACATTGTACCCCCTAAATATACAGAATTATTATTTGTCCATTTAAATAAATGAATAGAAAAAGGCAAACCTAAATCTATAAATTAAAATTTTTTAAAGTTAATTTGTTAGTTTTTTATGAACCCAGTATAAATAACAGAAAGGAACAATGAAACAGATGTGACTTAAACAAGGGAACTGAGATTAAGAAGAAAACCAAAAGACAAGACAAAAATAGTAATAATAATTAACAACCCCAATTTTTAAAGATAGAAAATTAATATAAGATTATTAAACTGAGATCCAGTGAGAAAAGTAATAGAAATAGACTTGTTAAGAGAAGTATGATTAAATAAAACTTCAACCTTTTCAGGTAAAACCTGCAGTTAAAAATTAGCAAAAAGAAAAGGAGAAATCTGGCTACATTGTGTCAGAGGAAAGTGCTAGGGCACGTCCTGGGGCTGGAGCTGCATTCTACTCAGGCAGCTGGGGAAATGTGCCCCAGAGGGACCGAGATTCCAGGAAGCCTGTATTGGGTCCAGGCAGGAAAACAGACACCATATGAGGTATTTTCATGGAAAGGACTTAATGCAGAGAATTAATTGAACTGTTTGTTGCCAGAGAACTGAAAAGAAAAACAGAAGAAACTGACACAGTTACCCACTACTACATAAGCGGTTAGGGTTATTGGAACCTAAAGGTTTACAGGAGCCCTGTGGCATATGGACTCAGACCTCCAATGAACGGGCACTGCCCAGATGGTCCTGGTACCTCTGACGGATACAATGATGCTAGTTCTGGGAATGTGGCAATACTGGAACCAACTGCCACTATTAGGGTGAAGAACCATCGTTGTCCTGATACTGACTGACGGGAACAGAGTGAACAGAAAGGAGCAGGTCCTTTCTCTTCCTTCCAACCTTGACATCGCTCTCTAGTGCCCCCTGTAGGCAGAGCCTAACAGGGCATCAGCTGGCAAAGGTTTGCAAAGTCCCAGCCTCAGCAAGACAAAGCACACTGCTGTCCATTCTGGTTGCTACTAGCCACAAGTGGCTATTTGGCTTTCAATTTAAACATATGGAAATTAAATAAAATAAAAAATTTAGTTCCTCAGTTGCATTAGTCACATTTGAAGGGCTCAAGAGCTACATGTGGCCAGTGGCTACCCTATTAGAGAGCACAGCGTAGGGAATAGACTGGCCCTAAATCACATAAGGAACTCAGATCAGCTTGGAAATTTTCACCTTCTATGTTGTATCTGCAGACCCAGGGAAACCATCCCTACCCCAGCAAAGGTGATCTTTCTTCAAACAAATAACATTATGTCATTAAAAAGAACTTTTCTTCAATATGATGATGGTGGTGGCAATATTTGTTTCAGTATGTACATTTAGGGTCAGGTCCTATCCTATGTTAAACACTTTGATTTCATTATTTTATTTAATACCACAACACTATAAGCACAGTAGTTTTTCTTATCCCATCTGACCAATGTAAAACCTGAAACTTAGAGTGGGTAAGAAACTTGTCAAAGCCAAACAGTGGACTCTAGTGTCCTTGACTTAACTGCTGGGGTATATTGTCTCAGGCTGTCAAAGGGAGCCCATACTTTCACAAGAAAGAGATTTTATTTGCTTGCCATTATTCAATAGAATGTTATTTTCTCAGAAAGAATAAATTAGAGAAAGAAAGCCAACAATTAGTCCAGTACAGTGGCTCACACCTGTAATCCTAGCACTTTGAGAGGCCAAGGCAGGATGATTAAGACCAAGAGTTTAAGACCAGCCTGGCAACATAGCAAGACCCTATCTCCAGAAAAATAATAATAATAAATTAAGGAAATAAACCCAACAATTAATAATGACACTTAATGACATATGAATTATAACAATGAAAGTAATTTCAGTTCAATAAAATTCACTCCCAACAGACAACCCAGCAGGGAGGAATAAGGGTTGTCTTTCTAGTTTCATGATGGGCTATCATGCTCTCTCACACTCAGTGTTTGGAAATGGCTTGGATTGAGTTCTTCACCTTTCAGTTTATGACATTTGCAAGATGATTGCTTATTATATGAGTGAAGATTAGAGTTCCTTGTGCCCTCATATTCTATAGCATTGACACTGCAGTTATTTATGTTATGCTAATCAGAGGCAACATAGTGAAGATATGGTAGGGTCAATCATCAGTCTTGTGATATTGGAATAGTTACTAAATTCCTCTAGGCCTCAGTTTCCTTACATTGTAGGGATATCATGATGATTAGATTAGATCATGGCTATTTGTAAGCAATCTAAAACATTGTTTGACAGGTAGAGTTGCGCTAGTGTTAATGCATTTTAAGTGACCATCTAACGGACGGAATAAGAGACAGAAACAAGTATTTCTTATAAGAATGCATGCATTCCTCTATTCACTCAACAAATGCTCACTGAATGTTTGCTATGTGCCAGGTACTATTCTAGGTTCTTGGGATATACCAGCAAATATACCAGACAAAAATCCCTGCCATTATGGAGCTAACATTGTATCTATTTAGGACTCATACTATGAAAGACCTAACACCATATGTCACAAATATAAATAGGAATCTTTCCTGTCCTTAAGGTATATTCCATTACCTTAAAAGCTTGGAAAACACCCTCTGAAAGGAACAAGAAATATTTCACTGTTAACAAATGAAATATTCCGGGAAACAGGAATTAAGTGTGTACTGGGAAAAATGCTAATTTAGATATCAGAGAATCTAGGTTCTAGCCACATCTCTGTGCTGAACTTCTTGTAATATCAATTTATACTCTCTGAGCTTCTGAGTTTTCTCACCTGCCAAAATGGGAGTCGAATCTCAAAGGCATTTTCAGCGATATAGTTTTCATATGTCTACTATAATCATGCCAGCAAGACAGGTTAAATTTATGGAGACTAGAAAAATATACTTTCTCATATTTTATATTATAACCTCAGGCATTACTATCATGTTGAAATGCAGCCTTATGGGGGATCACATAGCTTTCCTACTGAATTGGGAAGCAACCTTATGGAGGGCGGATCTCTTAGTTTTCCTACTGAAAAACAAAGGCAGTCTGTTTGGAGTGTTGCAAAAGCTGAGTCTGAAACAAGGAAATAATTCCATAAGAATGTTGGTCATTTGTTTGAGTACGGATCCCAAGAAGTTGTACTAAGAGAAAAGGACCAGTGAGATGGGAGAGAAAGCCAAAATTGGTATGGTTAGTGGGGTGTTTGTTGTAGCAATTAGGACTCAGTCACACCAGGACTTCTGAGAAAAGACAGAATACCTCCCGGAATTGCCCAACCAAAGGAGAGGAGGCTAGTACATTCTCCACTGGGTCTCACCCCTGATTAATTGAGGTTTACCCCCCAAAATGCAAACCACTTCACCTTCTAAGGCCAACTGGCCCCCACAGCTTTAGCTTTGAGAAGACCATGAGAAAAAAAGCAAGGTGTGAATTTAAGGTATGACACAGTTATGTGTTGAAGTATGTCTCCTCAAACTTCATATGTTGAAATCCTACTTCTGAGTATCTCAGAATGTGACCATATTTGAAAATAGGGTCTTTACAGAAGTAATAAAAAATGAGGTCATTATGGTGGGTCCTAATCCAGTATGACTGGTGTCCTTATAAAAGAGAAAAATTTGGATGTACTCATGCACACAAGGAGAATGTTATGTGAAGACTGGAGATATGCTGCCACAAACCAAGAAACCAGAAATTGGGAGAGAGGACTAGAACAGACCCTTCCCTAGCACCTCTAGAGGGAGTGCAGGCTGCTGACGCCTTGATCTTGGACTTCCAGCTTCCGGGCTGGTGATGATAAACTGCTGTTGAGTAAGTCACTCGATTTGTGGTACTTTGTTACAATAGCTCTAGCAAACTAATACAGACACTGCTGTGTGGAATCTGAGCAAGGAGGAAATGAGCAACACAGCTATGGCTGGTATTACAAGCAGGTAAGGGAGGTGACACTGACACAAGCACCAAAGACATCTGCTACAGAGCTCACAGACCATGGACATACTGAGGTGACAGATTAGTTGTTTCTCAGTTCTCCCTAAAGAAAGGGAATGGAAATGGAATACAAAGTGCAATGACTAGAAGTATAACCTACACTGTCATAGGGTTTGTTCTATATGTTCATTATATTTGAACCAACGATAAACCCTCCTATTTTCCTCTCAATTGCTAATATACCTTTCCTTCCTAAGGCAGCCATTAAGATTCCATGTCCCTAACGCTGAAATGAGTTAAGAGTTAGGGGTTAAAAAAAAAAGAAAAAAATAGATTCCATGTCCCTTCTTTATATGAAGCAATTGCATTTGTTAACACATTTGAAAGGGGGACATTTTAACAGCTTGATCTCCAGAGCAGCCTCCATTCCTTTTAGGGCGAGAATGACAAAAACAAAAAGAGGGATGACAACTGTGTCACACCTTAAAATCTTACATTTATATTCATAATCTTTCATATTGGAAAAGCTTTAAAAAGTATAATGAATTCACGAAAAATGTATGATAGAACTGCCAAGAACATCCGGGAGCATTCGTTTTTGCCTGAAATTTGAGATTCTTTAACTGGGTCAGGAATATCTTGCTAAAAGCACTCTTCTCAGCTACTGTCATTTTGTACTTTCCTTCCAAAAGCATCAGTCTCAAAAGAGATATGTGCACAAATTAATGAGAGGATGTTTTCAAGATGCTGAATAAGTTTGATCTGAAGAAGGAGCAAGGCTCTCCACTGACACCTTTCTCATGCCCTACTTTGGTTAGAACCTGACTCTCCCTCCCCACCTGGCTGAGCTGTCCCTCCTTGAAGTGAAGCAATTTTCTGGAATGAATATGATATTAAAGCCTGCTGGCCAATTGGAAGTAGAGGCTGTATTTCAAAATCAATGCACCATTAAAAAAAATTCAATATATTCAATTCAAAACTTCAATATATTATCTTATTTTAAAAGGAGTCAAGAATGAAAAACATAAAAGGTAAGTTGGAAGTAACCTATTTTGTCTTAAATAATATTTTCACTTATAATACTATAAATTAAAAAAATGTTCCATATTTATATTGTAGAAGAAATATAAAGAACTGTGTTTTTCTAACACACTTTATCATTACTAAATACATTCTAAAATTCATTGTAAGAAAAGGGTTGTGTTTTTCTAACACACTTTATCATTACTAAATACATTCTAAAATACATTGTAAGAAAAGAGTTGTGTTTTTCTAACACACTTTATCATTACTAAATACATTCTAAAATATATTGTAAGACCATTTTTTTCTTCCTTTTCACAAAATTTCCAAAATAGAAAGCAACCAAAGGCATTAGTTGTATTTCATAGTAAAGAAGTTAACATCACTCTTTAGAGGAGATTTTATTTATGATATCTGACTTATTTCTTTATATATTCTCCTTATCATGTTTTCAATTTATAGTTTTTTACTATCCCAGGTCAAATATAACATAAAAAAAATAAAATTAGAGGAGTTCATAGCTAATCCCACATTTCCAAATGAATTATTCAATTACAAGTTTCATTGGTATATTAGTGGGTTATGACTTAATTCATCTTCCATATTTACCAATTGGAATTTATCTTTATTTCAACAAGCCAAGCAAATGCATTTTTAAAGGCAATAAATCAATGTATATTTCTTAACATGTAAAATTTCCCACTGATATGTAAAATATTTACAAGTCTCTAAAAGTTAGAGTAAAACCCCATAATATACTGAGCCATAAAAAGGGATGAAGTATTGACACATGCTGTAACACGAATGAACATTGAAAACATTATGCTAAGTGAAAGAAGCCAATTATAAAAGACCAGATATGATATGGTTCCATTAATATGAAATGTCCAGAGCTGACAAATCTATAGTAGATAGGCAGTTGCATAGCAGGATAAGCTAAAGGATATAGGGCTTCTTCAGGGGCAATGAATATGTTCTAAAAATGATTGTAGTAATGGCGGCACAACTCTGAATATACTTAAAACCATTGAAAGGTATACTCTAAGTGGGAGAATTGTATGGTATGTGAATTATATCTCAATAAAGCTGTTGTGAAAAAAGGATCAAATTTTCAAAATCCAATAGCAATATTTTTTGTTTCAGTGAGAAAGAAATTCAGTTAGTCTCTAACTCTGTAATGTTTGAAGCAGTTCATCACGAGGCAGAAATCACTGAGGTAACACACGTACGGAGAGGACAAAGATGAAACTCCCATCTTGAGTTGAACACAGAAGCCAGGCAAAGTGGAGTGTAATTTTTCTTTTGTAAAGTAGTGCTATATAAAATATGCTTTGTAATTATGGAGGAAGAGGTGGTAACTTGTATTTGAGAGAGTCAGGAGTCAGAAGAGGTTTCAGGGAGGAAGCAATATTTGAGGTGAAGAAGGAGATGGAATGGGAAGTGCACAAGGGCAGGAAATGAGGAGAGCAGTTATTTATGGGTAATGAGGTTGCAAAGCTAGTTTAAGCCAGAACATGGAAGATTTCATATGCTGTGCTATATTTTTGTTTGTTTGTTTGTTTGGTTGTTTTTTTTTTGTAGGCTCTAGGACACTGTTACAAATGTGTCTTGTGTGTAAGCAGATACTTACATACTGTTTACATATAGCTAGGCAATGGTCCAGGTTGAAGAGTCAAGGAGAGCCCCAGCCAAGGCAGATGTGGGGAGGAGGAGCAGGAGAGCTTTGATTTCTAAAATATCTTAGAGGCAGAATCAACAGTTTGTTGACTGACAGATCCT